>NC_044551.1:104305425-105754175 GCF_007565055.1 Rhinopithecus roxellana
TTAGTCTGTGACTATTTTCAAGGCAGATCATTTTCCTTGCTACTCACCGGATATGTTTCTGCGTGTTTAGGACTCCCTTACTCTGAGGTCATTATCTTTGGATTTGGGGGGTTTCTCCTAAAAGATTCTAGAATTTGAGTATGCTGTGGATGTTTCCCCTCACAAGTATTAAACTTGGCAACTTTCCTTAAGGGAAATGACGAATATAGGGCTCCACTTAAGTTCTGGACTCTATAGATGAGGGAGTTGCAATCTTTTTCTACGAAGGGCTATATAATAAATATTTTAGTGGTTTCTGGTCATGTACTTCCAGGCCACATTATTTCTGTTGCTATTTTTTTAATTTTTCTCATAATTCTTTAAAAATATAATAACCATTCTTGCCTCCAGAGCCATAAAATCCCAGGCCATGGTTTTGATTTGTCCCATCGCTTATAGACTCCTGCCTGAGTCTAACTTCCCCTTTCTCATATTTTTTTTTTGACCTCAGAGATCCTTCAGAGTTCACTGATGTCTTTTTAAAGTCCATAAAATACATTTTTCTTCTGGCATTTTCAATAGTCTTCAGTTGGAGCGTCAGTTAGGCTATCTAGTACTGCTGAGAATAGAAATTTTATTTTATGCAGTATATAAATATTTATTTCGATTACTGCTTGTATTTGCCGTTTTCTATTTTTCCCATGTTTTTGGTCTCAGACCTTTCTGGCATAACCTTCCTTCTCTTTCAAATACATTCCTCCATTGTTAGCCTGTTGGTTAAATTCTTGCAATCTGTATTCTTTTTAAAAGATTGTTTCACCTTGTATGCAATTGTATGTCCAATTTTATTTTCCTCAAAATTTGGAAGGTACTGTTGGTTTCATTTTATTTACGCTGAATGGAATTAACTGCTTTCTGATTTTGGAGAATTATTATTTTTTTATTAATCCTGGGAAAATCTCAACAGTCATCTCTTTGAATTATCTATCCCTCATTCTATTTTTCTGTTCTTTTGAAACTCCAATTAGATGTGTGTTAGACTTCTCAGAGTCCTTTATGTCTTTTACTTTCTCTTTCATTCTCTCCCTTTATTTCTTTCTCTCTTTCTCCCTGCACCCCTCCCTATATGACTTTCCAGTAATTTTCTGTAATCTATTTTCTTGTTCACTTAGGTTCTCATTGGTTACTGTTCTGTTTTTTAATTCATCTATTGTATGTATTTTTGTTTCTGTAGGTTTTTATCCTCTTATATTCTAATTCACTTTTGGTGATTTCTTATTAATTTCTCATGTTGTTGGTTTTTTTTTCATTTACATCCTTAAAAACATTAAACATGCTGAATGTTATAGCTTGTTTCTGGTAATTACAACATCTGTAGAGTCTGAAGTTCTATTTCTGTTATTTTACTCACTGTATCTGATGGTTTTATTGGGATGTTCCACGTGGTAATTCAACGATGCCTACAACGAGAAGGTAGGCTTTCCCCAGGTACCTGGGTGCTTATCAAATCCAGGAAAGCTGGTTTAAATTAATTAATTAAGACTTTTAAACCATGTGAGTAGTAACCATTTAAATCCATTTAAATGTCATTCCTGCATGTGGCCTTACTTTAAGGTAAAGGTCTCAGGGGGGATTATATCACTGTACCCATGACCGAATCAGAGATCAACAAATTTCGTTGCTATTTCTTTTGGCAGTGCTTTGTTATTTTTCTAGCTTATGTTTTCACTAATGGTGAATCTCTTCAGAGGCACAAGCTTTAAGCGTTTTCTGTATTCAGACTCTCCATTAGCTTTTTATAATAAAAGCTCTTTGTTGCCACAAATCACCAAATGTTTCCAGGTGTTGCTGTATTCAGTGATTTCCATGCCTGCTTTGTTTCTAGCCTCTTGAGATTTTTCCTTTTTTCTCCATCTATATTTAAAAATGGACATCTTTAATAGTTTCTGTGTCATATTTAGGTGTTTGAGAGCATGATAATTTTCAGGATTTTCAAAATCTTGTGTTAGACATCTAACTTTAACTTTTTTTCCTTCAGAAAATATAAAATATTTAAGATATAGGTTCTAATCTTTTACTGAAGTTAGTTACTATTACCATGATCTTAGGGAAGTCATTTACACTTAGAATCTCAGTTTCTTTGTCAACGAAATTAGGGATCTAAGAATACCAATTTCACAGTACTGTAGGCTGGTGTATATATGGTAATGGGTATCAATATACTTTTCAAAACCATTGTTAAAGCAAACTATGGCCTGAAAAGGACTCTACTTCTATATTTGAGTCCTTGTGGATGAACTGCAACCTAACTTAATAGATAGACAAGATTGAAAACCTAACTTAAGAGTACGAACCTGTAACACTAGCTGAGTCTTGGCCAATCCCACGAGCCGTACTTCAACCACTCATGCACTGCTGAGTGTTCAGACTGTGTTCAGATAAGGCCAACGGTGAGCTGTAACCAATCCAGTTGTTTCTATACCTCACTTTTGATTTCTATATGTCACTGAGACAGCCAAGTGTGGAGGGGTCCCTAGGGAAACTCCAGCTTGTGCACTGGGAGAACAGGATGGGGTTTTGGGACGTTCAGGAATTTGCAGGAAGGAGGAGCGTGGCCTCTCCTGTCCCAGAGTGGAACCTGGAATTCAGTCTGTGAGGCGGGAAGCCTATACTAGCAGGACTCACTTTGCTGAGGGTCTGTTTCCCTTTTATCCCCCTTTTTTCTCAGTAAATTCCATTTTCCTCACCCTTCAGAGTGTCTGCAAGTCTAATATTTCATGGGCATGTGACAAGGACCCCATTTGCAGCTGAACTAAGGAGAAAATTCTACAATATGACTCCCCCCGTTCCCTTTTTTTTTTGGTCTATAAATTTGTTCTGACCATGAGGCATCCCTGGAGTCTCTTTGAACCTGCTGTGATACTGGGGGCTGCCTAACTCATGAATTGTTCATTACTCAATTCAACTTTTAATTTAAGTGAATTTTTTTAACACCATAGTGAGCTATACAAACATTTGATATTATTATTATAATCATCATTATTCACAAGGCTCAATCAGGTTCTCTAAGCCAAAAGTTAGAACTATTGCTGATATATAATGATAAATTTCAAATGTTTCTGATACAGAAAAGGAAGTATTTCTCCATGGACCTTATGAAAATTAGTATTATTTTTTGGCAAATGAAACAAAAATCACATCTATAATTAAAATGAAAAGTTATTTGTATTTATATATCACTTAGCAAAATAAGTTTAAATAAAACAAGTAAAACACAGTTCTCTGATAATACTCTTGCTAACTTTGCTAATATTCCAGGGAAGAAACAAAATATCTCTTATTTCTAAGTCAAAGTCAAATACGAATATTGACTTTCTCAATATAAAATGCTGTTTGCAAGCAAGGTAGAATTAAACTCTCACAAATAATTTCAGGAACAAAATATTCAATTATTATCTGCATCTTGTGGTATATATGCCATCTATACAATTTAAAAGACTGTTACTGCAACTTTTGATTACAAAATCTCTTTTCCTTATTTTCTGAAATAGGTTTGCATGCAAGTTTTAATCATAGTTATTCATATGACTTATAATGATGTATTATGTTTCTGTGCTACATTATTTATTTGCCTGACAAAGAATTTACTACTTTACCTTCTAGCCAGGGCAGTACAGGAAGACAGATTTTCTCTGAACTATAAATTTTGAAAGTTCATCTAGTTACACATATGCTTTGTTTCATGATCACATGGTTACATTTGGGGCTTCTGTGGGAAATACTGTTGCAATACATGGTTTTTTTTTTTTTTTTTTTTTTTTTTGGCTAATTTTTGGTAAGGAATCAAAGCATCGAATATCAATGCCAGAAGATATATTATCCTTCTTAGTTCAGTAAGAATTTATTTTAATTGGGCACATTTAGAAAATTTATGACAGGGAAAGTAACGCTTGCTTCCAGAGAGCAAATACAAAACAGCAAATCAGAATTCAACTTGAAATACTTTTTTAAAGTTTCTATTTATCTATTTTTTGAAAGTTTAAAAAAAATTCTTCAATTTCTGAAACACTAATAGAAATAACTAACCCTGTAACTATACTTTTAAGTACTGAATAATGTTAATTTAAACAGCCCAATAAACTTGTGTGTCTGTTTCCTACAGATAAGAAAACAGAAAATTGTGTAAATAACTGGTACAAGGAAATTTAGACAATAAGTAGTGAAGTCCAAATTTGAACATGGCTTTGGAGTCTGTTACCTCCTCTCTATATTACCTCCAAGTCAGTTGTTAGGAAACTAGTTTTTCATTCCCAATACTGTTGATGAAGTCCTCATCACTTTCCTGATTTTTGAGTGATAGGTCTTAAAAATATTTGGATTTTAAAAGACTGCTTGATGTCTTAAATAATGTTTTATTCATCTAACTTCAGTGAATATAGCTGCAAGGAAGCCATTTTTTTACAGGGGACACCCAGGGAGCATGCTCTGACCCATAAGTCATTCCTTAATTTTGCAGCTATTCTCTAGCTTTACAATTCTGAATTAGATCTAAGTGCATTACCAGGGGAACTTTAATATTCCCCTCAGCCCTATTAAAATTTAGACAGGCATTTTGACTTTAGGTCGCTGACCTTCCTTTTCTTAGGGCATTTACCTAAGAAAATTTTCCTTTGTAAATTCTTTCTCTGACTCTTTGAGATGTAAATCTTCCCCTGGCCTCTTGCCAGCATTACAACCCTGGAGTGCATTTCTCAAAGACCTTGAGGCCATCTCTTAGAAAGATAATCAAGAAAGATAAGGCCACTGTCCTCTAGCCTCTGTGGAAGAGTAGGAGCCAATTAGCAAATACAGATGACCTAATCACATTAGCCAACTCCCCACTCCTCCACATCAAAGTCCTCTAGTACTTTTCCATTAGCTCAACCCAGCATTTAAAAGTCCTCCTACCTTTTGTTTCAGACAGGCCCTCTGCCCTGCTGCCATAGCCTTGACTCCTATTGCACTTGTCTTGAATAAAATCTTTCTTGTCATGTTTAACAAGTGTTCAGTACAACTTTTCTATTACAAGGTCAAGATATCCCTCTATATCTCTGGAGATGAGATCAAGATCCAGAGGTGGACTGCTTTTAAATAAATGTTTATGTATGTTGTTGACTGCTTTATATTGTTTTCTTTTTTTCATTTTTAGTTATTAGCTAGTACTCTCTGATAATTTTTTTTTTTTTTTAATGTGATCCAGCCTATGTAGACTCAGGCATAAAATCCAACATTAGTCAAATACAGTAAATTAGGATATGTTCCCAGGTGAAAGACATAACTTTTAGCTTTGTCATATTCAACAATTATTTGTATCTTTATATAAGCATCTCCATTTAACTATTAATAATAATAATGATTGCGGCCGGGCGCGGTGGCTCAAGCCTGTAATCCCAGCACTTTGGGAGGCCGAGACGGGCGGATCACGAGGTCAGGAGATCGAGACCATCCTGGCTAACACGGTGAAACCCCGTCTCTACTAAAAAATACAAAAAACTAGCCGGGCGAGGTGGCGGCGCCTGTAGTCCCAGCTACCCGGGAGGCTGAGACAGGAGAATGGCGTGAACCCGGGAGGCGGAGCTTGCAGTGAGCTGAGATCCAGCCACTGCACTCCAGCCTGGGTGACAGAGCGAGACTCCGTCTCAAAAAAAAAAAAAAAAATAATAATAATAATAATAATAATAATGATTGCTAATGCACTAGGCACTTTTGAAGTGCTGGGTTTATAATGGAACAAGTGAGACAAATTCCCTGACTTCAAGGGGCTGGCATTCTATTTTGTTATTATGAGTAACAAAAACAAAAAGACCTCTACTTCATATTATTTAAGAATGAGCAAAAATCCTAAGCTGAAAAAGATAAGCATTGGATCTTTGAGCATTTAAGATGTTTAGTAAATATATACAATTAGGGTTTAACGTTTCAAAAAAGCACATTTTCTACTGAAGGTCATTAACTGCTGATTCACACTTTGTCAATTATGATATTTAGCTCTGGCTTGATATGATTTGCCCTCTGCAAATCCTTAGAGCTGCTAAATGGAGCAGAATGCTGAGCTGATTGAGGAACAGAAATATTTCAGTAAGGTTTTTGAGGCGATACACACACATACATAATATTGGGTGAGAAAAAAAAGAAAACAAATTCTCTCTGGGGCAAGAAAAATTGAGAAATTTGTTAAGAGTTTACACAAAAGTCAAATGTTTTACAATCTATGATATTTTCCTGATGGTATTTTACTTAGCATAAAAAAAGTCCCTATAGTTTTCTTTCCTATGTATTTACATCAGCATTTTATTTCTTTATGTTGCTATAGAAGACTTAATTCATTTAGATGTTACTGTATTTTGAATTGTGATGCCATTATAGTGCCATGTCAATAATGGCACTTATTTTTATTGTTGGCCTAGAGGTAATACAGGCTCATTGCTGAATGTATTACAAACAGAACGTGGGTACAATTTCTGGGTAACATTCCAAAGATCTCATTTCTGTGACTTGATCAGGTACTTTAAAAACTGTAATAATCAGAATAAGCACAACTATATTGGTTTATGTGTGTTAAATAATGAGAAAAGACAAATCTGACACAAACTTTTTTTCAGGAAAAAAAATCTGTTAGAGGAATTCTAACAGAATTCTAACAGCCATAAGCTTTTTTTTTTTTGAGACGGAGTCTTGCTCTGTCCAGGCTGGAGTGCAGTGGCCGGATCTCAGCTCACTGCCAACTCCGCCTCCCGGGTTTACGCCATTCTCCTGCCTCAGCCTCCCGTGTAGCTGGGACTACAGGCGCCCGCCACCTCGCCCGGCTAGTTTTTCTTCGTATTTTTAGTAGAGACGGGGTTTCACCGTGTTAGCCAGGATGGTCTTGATCTCCTGACCTCGTGATCCGCCCGTCTCGGCCTCCCAAAGTGCTGGGATTACAGGCTTGAGCCACCGCGCCCGGCCGCCATAAGCTTTAAATTAAATCTTATTACCAACAAGAAAGTTATAGCCTATTGATTGTCTTAGCCATTAATTCACTCAAGGCATCATTTCAGTCTCTATAGAATTTAGCTGTTTTAATTTACTTATCAAAGCTAAGGACAATCAGCTTCCTTTACCTTTTCACTAGGCAAATCAACAGAGTAATTTTCTCTAATCAGATACTATTGAATTGCAAAGAAACAAATCTCATAGCACCCTGGCTGGTCACTTCACATAAACAAACTACAAACAGACAAATCTCTTAATAAAACCATTATTTTAGTTTCATAAGGGTGATTGAAAATACGGTAAAACCATTGATTTCCACACCATAACACCACTGGCCATCTAATTCTTTTTAATTTTGCTTCTGTGTATATGTCTTCATGTTTCTGTGTGTTACAGCAGTAACAGTTAAAAAGTGGCAGTATGTTGAATTGCCCATTATGTCTAAATATTGAATTTGATGCCAGTGAAATTCGACTTCTATGACAAAGAAAACACAACCTTTACTCAGGTATGCAAATCTAAATCCCCTGTTGAAATTCCACCATTAGTTCTTTCTTGAACTTTCTCTGAACATTATTATCCTATTGCTCTTGATCTAACCACATTACCAAGTAAATTAATGCATGCTTGAGGTTTTAGTTCCATCAAGGAGATATGCACTATTCTATCCAGCCTTGGGCCTCCTCAAATCTCAGCCTTCTCATGTTATAATTATTATTAAAGGAAATAACAAGATATCTTTTTTACATACCCTACATTTATATAACTGGGAAAATATGCTCATATATATTATCTTGTTTTACATTTGAAATACACTGAGTTTAGTGGTAAAGATAGTATTTTTTTCCTGATGTGTCATCTAATTAGATGACTTAATATTGCCTCAAGCCTAACATCAACAAAATTAACCTCACTTTCCTACCCTCCCCATTGCTTCCTCTCAGAAATCCAGGCTAGCCACCTCAGCTGCGTTCTCTGCCTTCTACCTGTTCTGTGAGAACATCCTATTGTTTGTTTGAAATGGCTCTTGAATCTGTACCTTCTCTACTTCCACATCCCTTCCCCATTTTTGCTCTTCATCATTGCATAGTTAACTCACTCTAACAACTTCCAGATGGTTTCCTTAACTAGATTTTTTTCTCTTCATACAGCATACTGAAACCAAGCCATCTTCCTAGTCTGAGAATTTCAGCAGCAGGCAAGCTCAAAGAAAATCACTGTTTTCCCATTTTCCTTTGTATAAACTTAAACTCCTCCTAGGCATCTAAGGAACTTTATTCTCTGGCCCATCTTGCATTCCTCACTTTATTATCTTTTACTATATACCAACACGGCCTCCTAAGTTCAGTCAGATTTCACTCTTTAGTATTGGTCTTACATACTGCTTTCATTCTGACACCTGGGTTTTGGCATATGATGTCTGACACTTCACAACGTCTGTTCTTAACCATACTATAAAGCCGAAGTCTAATCCCACTTTCTCAAATCCTTCCAGCCAAAACTTAACTCCTCTTCTGAACCTTAATTTTTGTACTTGTAATGGTCAGCTCTTTGTTTTTCTTTACTCTGTCTCACTACATTCACATAGAGGTCATATTGTAAATGGCATTTTTTTCCTGTGCAGTGTGAACCATCTGAATTGTATTGTTTTTGATAGTTAGATTCTGTTTTGTGGGGCAGCAGGAAAATTATTTTTCCTTTTACTTTCTTCCTTTTGCCTAAACTTCTGTGAATGGTTAAACTTGAACCTGCTGTACAGACACTCAGATTGGCATGTAGATGGTGAGAGCTCTGCATTTGGTTTCTTTCACTATGAATTTTTGGTGACTAGAAACCTCTGCTTCTCAAACTAACAATTCATCTCAAGTTCTAAATACAAGCATCATGGCAGCTTGGGACTGCAAAGTAGTGTGGTCTACCATGAGTAAACAAATTATTTCATATGGCCAATATATCCACAAATATCAGTAAAATGCTTTGTTTTCCTTTTAAAGTTGATAGACAATTTTACAACGAGTGTTCTTTGTTTCTGTTTTGAGACGAAGTCTCACTCTGTCACCTAGTGCAGTGAGTGTCACTGCAGCATCACCGAGTGCAGTGGCGTGATCTTGGCTCACTACAAGCTCCGCCTCCTGGGTTCAAGCGATTCTCCTGCCTCAGTCTCCTGAGTAGCTGGGACTATAGGCGCCCACCACCACCCCCGGCTAATTTTTTTTTTGTATTTTCAGTAGAGACGGGGTTTCACTATGATAGCCAGGGTGGTCTCGATCTCCTGACCTCGTAATCCGCCTGCCTCGGCCTCCCAAAGTGCTGGAATTACAGATGTGACCCACCGTGCTCGGCCTACAGTGAGTGTTATTTTAAGATAATTACTGAACATGCCAAGGGGCTAAGGTTGACATTAAGCCTCATACATGAGATCATTGACTAAAACAAAAAAGAAAACATAACTAAAAACCTTTATTATAACATTTAGTCTCTGAAAGAGGAAGAACAGGAGTCATGAGCAGAGACTTATGGGGATCATCATTTTCAATCTTCTGTTAAAGTAGCTTAAGGAGATGATATTTCTTGATAACACAAAGCACCATTTTTTAATGAATACATTAAAATAAAAATAAGTTTTTAACAAAGTCCATTTTTTATAACATATATCAAAAAAAAAAAAAAAGAAACTACTCTGTCAAGCGCCATAAAACTGACATGACTTGCACTGATTCAAGCACTTGGTTGGAGGTTGAAAGGGCACCAATGAGAAGTGTGACATTGGGCTTTATGAGAAGCATCAGTAAGCTTCCTAAGTGGCATGTTCTTAGCAAGTGCTATGGACTACAAAATCAAAATCAATGATTTTTTTTTTTTTTTTGAGACATTAACTTTCATTTGAAGGCAACTATTTTCCTCAATTCTATTCCTTTTTCTAATACTTTTCTTGGGTAATAAAATACATATAACATAGCATTTCTCATTTTAACCATTTTAAAGTATGCAATTCAGTGGCATATAGTAAATTCAGTGTTGTGCAGCTATCACCTCTGTCTAGCTTCAGAATATTTTCATCAACCATAAAGGAAACCCTGGATCCCAGGCAGCTATTCCTTATTTTCTTCTCCACCCAGCCCCTTCCACCACTAACCTGCTTATTATCTACATAGATTCACCTATTTGGATGTTTCATATAGACAAAATCATGCAATATGTGACTTTCTGTGTCTAACTTATTTAACTAGTATCATGTTTTCAGATTCATTCATGTGGTACTGAAATGGCTTCATTGTCTGGAGTAACACCTGAGGCTTGTTGTTTCACGGCCATGGAGAACAAGGATGTGGACACATAAAGAGTGAGGTTGAGACTGGAAGTTTAATAGGTGAAAGAAAGAAAATAGCTCTCTGCTGCAGAGAGGGGACTCAGAAAAATGGGTTGTTGAATCCTTGGTGAAATGCAGGGGGTCTTATTGATGAGCTGGTGAGGAGGCAGTGTCTGATTTACATAGGGCATGAAAAACTGGTTAGACCACCAGGTGTGTTATTTGCCTAGGGTGCAAATCTCTGGTAGCCTCCACCCTCATCTTTTATTATGCGGGCAGGTTCCCTGCCTGAGCTTTGCCATGTTGCCCATTTCTTTGTTCCTGTACACATGGTGACACAAAGGGAAGATGTAGCCTCTATGTTGGATATGCCTGGCCCTGAGATAGCCCTTTTCTATTGGTGCAGCTGCCAGGATTACCCCATGCAAGCTTCTAGCTTGCTTATTTATATTTGCAGCTCCATTTTTCAGGCTGCTCTTCGTTAGAAAAGAAATGCTTTTGGGGGCTACTTTTTGTTCAGGGAAGCTTTGCTGAGGACTCTTTTGCCCTCACTATCTGCCTAAATAATTTCTTTCTACCTCCCGTATCAGTAGCATATACTAGTACTTTATTCTTTTTATGACTGAACATATTCCATTGTTTGGTGATACCACATTTTGTTTATTCATTCATTAGATGATGAAATTTTCAGTTTTTCTTTCTTTTTGGCTATTGTGAACAGTCCTGCTCTGAACATTTGTGGACAAGTATTTGTTTAGACATTTGTTTTTTATTCTTTTGGGTATATCTAGGAATGGAATTACTAGGTGATATGGTAATTCTCCATTTAACTTATTAAGGAACAATCCAACTGTTTTCTACAGTGGCTAAATCATTTTACATTCCCATTAGCAATGTGTTACAGTTCTAATTTCTCTACATTATCATCAACACTTGTTATTTTCTATTAAAGATGTTTTATTTTTATTATAGCTATCCTAGTATGGGAAATTCTGTGGTTTTGATTTGCATTTTTCTAATGTCTAATGATAGTGAAAATTTTTTCATGTGTTTGGCCATTTGTATATCTTCCTATGCCTAATACTTTACATTGATCCTATGATTCTAATACTTTTAATCTATAGCATAATTCAACCTATATCCTCCCAAGGATTATCTATCGGCTAATACTAAAAGATGTTTTTTAAAAAGTTCTTACTGTTAGGGAAAAAGACTATCCATATAATTTAGTAAACTGCTTAGTTTATAATTTTTGGCTATTTTTTAATGTAACATTTATTAGTAAATTTTTGCTCTTCAAACAGCATGAGATTTAAAAAGTACGTAAGATATGTATCCCTGAAAAGAAACCATTAACTTTCTTCTAGAATTATTTCCAAACTGTGACTCATTTGTAATTTACTGGAATAGTAAAGTTCATTAAGGAGATGAAAGTACAATGTATCTGATTGTTTTGGGCCTATTATATTCTTTAGGTGAGCTCCAAGTAAGGTTCCAGTATCTTGCCTTTTCTCCCCATTTTAAATAACTTTTCACTAAATTCAGTAAACTAGTGGGTAGCTGGGTGTTGGGGTTCTGAGAGGACAATATCTTCTCTAAAAATTGCATCATTAGATTTTCTCACCCCATAGTTCTCGCCTGTTCTATTGCTGTCATTCACATCTCTATCATTTTAGCCAGAAACAGGTTTTCCTACTCATTGAGTTCATTCTGTCCAAAAAAGTGAGACAAACTCTCATTCCATTGTGATGACTCTTTTTCCTAAGACCTTACTTAATTATCTCTCTTGAAGGTTTTTTTTTTTTCTTTCATCCAACACTTAACAAATTAGAAAGAGTCCAAGAGCCTGGTGAAGTGAGGGGATTTCAGCTTTGTGTTGGGGCATAGGGAGGAGTGGGGGGCACGGAGCTGCTGTAGGCAGTTGTGGGGCACGGCTTCAACCACACTGATTCTCTCTAGGATTCATTTAAAATGAAAAAGGAGCAGCTGAATTATCCTTCTGCCTGCTCCAGGCTATTTTTTGTTTACACCCTGAGTTTTATAATGATTATAAGTATCCACTACTTTTTTTTTCTTTTTCTTTTTTGAGACGGAGTCTTACTCTGTCGCCTGGATGGAGTACAGTGGGGCAATCTCGGCTCACTGCAACCTCCATCTCCTGGGTTCAAGCAATTCTCCTGCCTCAGCCTCCCGAGTAGCTGGGATTACGGGCACCCACCACCACACCCAGCTAATTTTTGTATTTTTAGTAGAGACGAGGTTTTACCATGTTGGCCAGGATGGTCTTGATCTCTCGACCTCATGATCTGCCTGTCTTGGCCTCCCAAAGTGCTGGTACTACAGACGTGAGCCACCATGCCCAGCCATATCCACCGCTTTCAAAAGAAAAACATATTGAGTGTGACTATTGTTTCAAAGAAAACTTTTAGTAACTTGTCCCCAAGTGGATTCCTATCTCACTTTCATGGTACTAGAGGATAATCATACTTGAGTGTACTTACCATCTTACCATAAATAACAATGTATGTTTGCTGAATATAATACAGCTGCACACCTCAAAAGGGGAAGCAGATTTTATTTGTTATATTTGAAACTTTCTAATTGTACAAAAAAGTCCCATAGATAATTATTGTAGTTAATTAACTGTGGCTGTAATACGCTATGTTGCAGAGCAATTAGCCACTTCACTGTCATATGAGAGAGCAGAAGAGGGCAAAAAATGCTGTCATTGTAATTATTCAAGGTTATTGTAGAGAATGCTTGTCTATATTGCATGTTTAAAATGACCCTGCATCAACATAAGCAAATTAGTGATGCCTGTTTTACTCAACCAAATTTATTTAAAACTTTGAGGCAACCCTAATAAAATTAGACAAACCTAAAAATGATAAGCAACCCTATATGCTATTAAAAGCAAGTTATTGAAAAAAAAAATTAATGTTCATTAGGGTTACTTCCAGAGAATGGAACTTAGAAAATTTCACTTTCTTGTTTGTTTCATAGAGAAAAAAATATATATAATTATTTATATATTGAAGAAAATTAGTTAGTGTTAGAAACAAATTGGTAAATATATAAAGAATTTGCTACTATTCAAAGTTCACTCTTTGAATTTTGCTTTACATTGGCTATAGAAACAAATAATTCAGGAAGAAATCCCTGACGGGAATTGACTCCAACAGATGGTCATACACTGAAGTTTATATTTACCACTTCCATGCTTGGAAAGTGCTTTCTTTTAGAATTATTTCCAAACTGTGACTCATTTGTAATTTACTAGAAAAGACAAAGTATAGCAAAGTTCATTAAGGAGATGAAAGTACAATATATCTGACTGTTTTAGGCATAGTCTTTAGGTGATCTCCAAGCAAAAGAATTATATGTGTTGTGATTAAAGGATATTAAAACAGAGCCAAGTAGTATATTCCATGGAGACTTGTTTTATAATTGTGTCTTTGGAACAAATCAGTCAAAGTCTTATGTCAGGATCTTTACCAAAGTTCTCTGGTGTTCTTCAGAGACAGGGTGTGTTGAACACCAGTTTCTCCAGTGGACGGCCAGCAGAGAAAGGAACGGGAATGCACAGAAAAATACTTTTGCTTGCAGGGTAAGGCGTGTTCTTCACAGTGACAAAATTTGTGCTGCTTTACTTGTTTCTGCTTCCTGAAACCTTACATACAATAGTACTCTTTAAAAAGAGGAACAAAAAGACACTGAATGTGAAGGGCTTGTTAATGTTGCCCATTTACTCAGTCATTGATTCAACAGGCATTTTTTTTTTTCACCATCTACATTGGATTAGAAACGTTAGAAATTAATACATCATATTTTCTCAAGGTGTTTCCTCAAGGAGCTCACAGTCTAGTAAAGTGATGGACTCAAATAAGTACATCAGTATTTTAGTTTCTAATAAAGGTATGCATAAAGGGTGTTCTAATGGGGTATAAAGGAAGGAGTGGCCATTTTTTGGTAGGGATGACCTTATAGGAAAATAAAAAGAATGTATTTGTTCATTAATTCAACAACTCTTTAAAGATTGCATGATATTTTCCAGGCTAGAGATACAGTAACGAGCATGACAAAATCCTTGTTCTCTGGAAACGTACAGTGTTTTGAAAAGTGGATGGTTATCACCAGCAGACAAGGAGGAGAAGAGCATATTTCAGATGAAAGCACAGGGGCTTTGTGTATGTACTGGATTTTAGTCACATGCCTGTCCTACCCGCCTGTCACTTCTAGCTTAAACTGCTAAATTCCCCACTACCTCACCACCCCCTGCCCCTACCACACACAGAGAAATAATGCTCACGTATTTTTGTGTATAAAGGAAGATATTGGTAATTAAGTGGAGAAACAAAGATGTGAGACAATCAACAAGTGGTTTGACTATAGAGTTAAAGTTTTGCCAGGTAGTGAGGAAATGGGCTAGATTTTTTTTAACTCAATGACGTAGAATCATCAGTTGGCCCTGGAGCCGAGAGGACATTGTGTACTCTGGATGGTGATCATGTTGTTCCATGTGCAAGATAAGCTGAATAGAGAAATCATGTCAACAAAATAAAAAAGAAAAAAATGGAGCAGACTCAGACAGAAATTAGAGACCATGTATAAATTTGCCAACTTCATAAAGACTTTCTAATTCAGAGTTTACTCTTCACAGCATGAATTGTACTTCCAATATCAGATTCTATGACCTATTAATACCTTTGTCACAATTGTCTTCCATTTTCAGCTTGGCCGTCTACACTATTCTATGATCAGAATGAGCATTCAATTCAAAATACACATTAGAGTGCTTTCAGTGGGTTTCTGTTGCTGTGTATCCAAAAGTAGCAAGTGGTGTTGGGGTATCTTTCTTTAGGCAGTTTTGCAAGGCTAAGAAATAGTGTGAGAAAACAAGGCACAGGAAGTAGACCTGAGACTGGAAAGAAAGCCAGGGACAGAACACGAATAGTTTTGTATACCATGGTTAAAAGTTTAGCTTTATAATCTAAACAATGGAAATCACTGCAGACCTCCAGAAAAAGGAGTGGTATGATCAGGTTGCATTATAAAAAGATCACTTGAGAACTTTAGAGAGCTTATAAATGGAGACAGAGCAAGGCCTCTTAGGAAACTATGAGAATATCATTAGTACGAGATATTAAGAATCTGTAGTAAGGCAGTAGGTATGGAAATAGATATTTAACATATCAATGTTGTGAAATTTATAAGACTTGGACATTGATTTCAAAAAAAGGAGGAATGACAGATTAATGACTGATACATGCCAATGCTTCATCAGTAAGGGAAATCCTAGAAGTAGTGGTACAAAGAATTAGTGAAGTTGGGGAGATATTAGTGAAGTAGTCTTCTTGTCTGAGGTATTACCCAAAGTTCTTTGTCTCACGACCAAGAAGAATAAGGGGCATGGTCACCAAGGGTGAGTTTGAGTGAAAGTTTAATAAGCGAGAGAGAAAAGCTCTCCACTGTGGGGAGGGGCCCAAGGAAGGTCAGCATTTCACAGTTGAGTACAAAGACTTTTATGCAAAAGTGAATGGGGTGGAGTGTTTCATTTGCGTAAGGTGAAAAAAACAGTTAAGACTGGGTATTTTATTTGCATAAAGCAGTAATTTACAACAGCTCCACCCTGCACCTCTAGTGAGCATGTGGGTCCTTATCCTGAGTTACTCCATTGTTTTATTTCCGTTACTACACATGTATCAGCAGATGGAATTTACCACTGTGGACATGTTTGGTTTGTGTAAATCCTCTGATCTGTGCAGCTGCAAGCATGTCTTAAGGAAGTCCCCTGTGTAAGTTCCCTTATCTGAGTATGCCCAAAAAGGAGAAGAATGTGCTCACTGAAGCCCACTGTGTATGGACAGAACTCACTGGTTGCAGAAAAGACAAAGGTATTATTATTATTATTATTATTATACTTTAAGTTCTGGGATACATATGCAGAACATGCAAATTTGTTACATAGGTATACACGTGCCGTGATGGTTCACTGCACCCATCAACCCGTCATCTACATTAGGCATTTCTCCTAATGCTATCCTTCCCCTAGTACCCACCCCCTGTCAGGCCCCAGTGTGTGATGTTCCCTTCCCTGTGTCCATATGTTCTCACTGTTCAACTCGACTTATGAGTGAGAACATGCGGTATTTGGTTTTCTGTTCCTGTGTTAGTTTGCTGAGAATAATAGTTTCCAGTTTCATCCATGTCCTGCAAAGGACATGAAGTCATCCTTTTTATATGGCTCCATAGTATCCATGGTGTATATGTGCCACATTTTCTTAATCCAGTCTATCACTGATGGCCATTTGGGTTGGTTCCAAGTCTTTGCTATTGTGAACAGTGTTGCAGTAAACATACGTGTGCATGTGTCTTTGTAGTAGAATGGTTTGTAATCCTTTGGATATATACCCAGTAATGGGAGTGCTGGGTCAAATGGTATTTCTAGTTCTAGATCCTTGAGGAGGCGCCATACTGTCTTTCACAATGGTTGAACTAATTTACACTCCCATCAACAGTGTAAAAGTGTTCCTTTTTCTCCACATCTTCTCTAGCATCCGTTGTTTCCTGACTTTTAATGATTGTTGTTCTAACTGGTATGATATGGACTCTCATTGTGGTTTTGATTTGCATTTCTCTAATGACCAGTGATTATGAGTTTTTTTTCATGTGTTTGTTGGCCACATAAATGTCTTCTTTTGAGAAGTGTCTGTTCATATCCTTCGCCCACTTTCTGATGGGGTTGTTTGTTTGTTTTTTTTTCTTGTAAATTTAAATTCTTTGTAGATTCTGGATATTAGCCCTTTGTCAGATGGGTAGATTACAAAAATTTTCTTCGATTCTGTAGGTTGCCTGTTCACTCTGATGATAGTTTCTTTTGCTGTTTAGAAGTTCTTTAGTTTAATTAGATCCCATTTGCCAAATGTTTGCTTTTGTTGCCATTGCTTTTGGTGTTTTATTCATGAAGTCTCTGCCCGTGCCTATGTCCTGAATAGTATTGCCTAGGTTTTATTCTAGGGTTTTTATAGTTTTTGGTCTTACATGTAAGTCTTCAGCCCACCTTGAATTAATTTTTGTATAAGGTATAAGGAAGGGATCCAGTTTCAGTTTTCTGCATATGGCTAGCCTGTTTTCCCAACACAGTTTATTAAATAGGGAATCCTTTCCCCCATTGCTTGTTTTTGTCAGGTTAGTCAAAGATCAGATGGTTGTAGATGTGTGGTGTTATTTCTGAAGCCTCTGTTCTGTTCCATTGGTCTATGTATCTGTTTTGGTACCAGTACCATGCTGTTTTGGTTACTGTAGCCTTGTTGTATAGTTTGAAGTCAGGTAGTGTGATGCCTCCAGCTTTATTCTTTTTGCTTAGGATTCTCTTGGCTATACAGGCTCTTCTTTGGTTCCATATGAAATTTAAGGTAGATTTTTCTAATTCTGTGAAGAAAGTCAGTGGTAGCTTGATGGGGATAGCATTTAATCTATAAATTACTTTGGGCCATATGGCCATTTTCATGACACTGATTCTTCCTATCCATGAGCATGGAATGTTTTTCCATTTGCTTTTGTGCTTTCTTGTTTTCTTGAGCAGTGGTTTGTAGTTCTCCTTGAAGAGGTCCTTCACGTCCCTTGTAAGTTGTATCCCCAGGTATTTTATTCTCTTTGAAGGAATTGTGAATGGGAGTTCACTCATAATTTGGCTCTCTGTTTTGTCTATTATTGGTTTATAGGAATGCTTGTGATTTTTGCACATTGATTTTTTATCCTGAGACATTGCTGAAGCTGCTCATCAGCTTACGGAGATTTTGTGCTGAAACAATAGGATTTTCTAAATATACAATCATGTGATGTGCAAACAGATAATTTGACTTTCTCTCTTCCTATTTGAATATCCGTTATTTCTTTCTCTTGCCTGATTGCTGTGGCCAGAACTTCCAATACTACCTTGAATAGGAGTGGTGAAAGAGGGCATCCTTGTCTTGTGCCAGTTTTCAAAGGGAATGCTTCTGAAATTGTGGCAGTAATTAATAGCCTACCAACCAAAAAAAGCCTCGGATCAGACGGATTCACAGCCGAATTCTACTAGAGGTATAAAGAAGACTTGGTACCATTCCTTCTGAAATTATTCTAAACAAGAGAAAAAGAGGGGATCCTCCCTAATCATTTTATGAGGCCAGTATAATCCTAATACCAAAACCTGGCAAAGATACAACAACAAAAATAAAAGAAAAATTCAGGCCAATATCCTTGATGAACATTGATGCGAAAATCCTCAATAAAATACTGGCAAACCAAATCCAGCAGACGTAAAAAGCTTATCCACCATGATCAAGTCAGCTTCATCCTTGGGATGCAAGGCTTGTTCAACATACACAAATCAATAAATGTAATCCATCACATAAACAGTACCAATGACAAAAACCTCATGATTATCTCAATAGATGCAGAAAAGGTCTTCAATAAAATTCAACACCTCTTCATGCTAAAAACTATCAATAGACGAGGTATTGGTGGAACAGATCTCAAAAGAGTAAGAGATGTTTATGACAAACTCACAGTCAATATCATACTGAATGGACAAAGGCCTTTTTATGGTAGACTTTGCTTCCTTATCTGTGCTTGCAGCTTGGTTTTTCAGGCTGCTGTTTGTTGGAAAGAATTCTACCGAGCATCTACCCTAACTGCCTGCATAGCTGCCTTCCTTTCCCTCTCTTTTGCTGTGGGATTTTGCTTTAGCACATACTTGTGAGATCATAAAGTATTTGTTTTTCTCTGTCTGCCTTATTTTACTTAGTGTTATGTCCTCAAGATACACCCATGTTGTTGCAAATGACAGAAATTCATTCTTTTCAAAGGATAAATAATATTGTGTGTGTGTGTGTGTGTGTGTGTGTATGTGTGTGTGATTATTACCATTCCTCTGTCAATGAACATTCAGGTTGTTTTCATAACTTGGCTATTGTGAATAATGTTGCAGTGAACATGGGGGTGCAGATATCTCTTTGAAATGAAGATTTTATTTCCTTTATATATATACCCAGAGGAGGGATTGCTGGATCATATGTTATTTCTATTTTTTACTTTTGGGGAAATCTCCAGGCTGTTTTCCATAATGGCTATACCAATTTACATTTCCATCAACAGCGTATAAGTTTTTCTTTCCTCCACACCGTTACCAAAAGACCATCTTTGTCTTTTTGCTAATGGTGATTCTACAGTTACACAAGATGAGGGAGTTATGTAGCTCTAATATAGAGGATGGTGGTTATGGTTAACAATAGTGTATTGTATATTTAAAACTTTCTGAGAGGATAAACCATAAGTGTTGTTACCACACAGAAAAAGAGAGAAGAAAAGAAAATGGTATCTGAATTGATAGATACATTAATCAGCTTGATTATGACAATAATTTCATAATGTATAAATTATATATCAAAACATCATGTTGTAAGCCTTAAACACATAGAGTTCCTATTTGTAAAAAGAAAAATCTGGTAATTGAATATCAGATGTAAATTTCCCTAAGCCTTACATCTTTTTAATCAACTTGATGAAGACATTCTAAGTACAATGGAAGTCTCTGTGTTAAGTGTAATGTAATATAAATTCTTGACCAGATGGTTTTACAAAGGTAACATTCATTTTTCAAAATTAAACAACTGACATATTAAATGCCCCCATAATTGGCTTGCAATTTTAATAAAGAGCAGAATTCAACATAGGGATTTCAGCAGGGATATACAGCTGGGTAATGAACACTTCCTAAGATCATTGTTATTGAGTTATACCTACACTTATTTTGTCCTTTTAAAAATTATTATAGCTGTCATTTGGAGACTATGCCACAGACAGGGTAACAAATTCATATGTATTATTTAAATTGTCCTAATAATTATTCTCTGAAGCAGCTTTTAATATCTCCATTTTACTGTTGAGAAAATATAGACACAATGAGCTTCAAGTTCAATAACTTGCCAAAGGTCATAGTATCTATTTAAGCTGAGATATGAGGCCACTTCTGTCTGACTCCATAGCCTGCGCAAGGAACAGTTGTGTTGTGTATTGCCTTCCAAATACCAAACAACAGGTGAATGAAGAATGCACAACTCTCTATAGGATTGAACCTGCCCATCTACCATTTACGTTCTTCAGTTCTCTCACATTCCAGACAAGTTTTCTGGTGACTCTATGGGCTGGGTAACAGTGGGCAGGGTGACAAGAAAGAAAATGCCATGGTGGAAAAGCAGATTTAGGAGCAGAGAATCAAATGGTTATGTCTTTCTCCTTTTTAGCCTCTGTGGCAGCAACTACTGAACCTTAGTATTAACCCAAGCAGCATATGAGAACAGGAGGCCATGTGTGGCTGGTTCCACCTCCCGGTGTCACAAGAGAGACTCAGTGTGAGGGACTGTTTATTTTTGAGAGGTGAGATCACAAGACACAGATTTGAGACCAGCTTTTTGATTTATATTGCAAGTAAGACCAATTTTTCCTTGCTGCAAATAAGAGAAAAGTCACTTTTTATTAATAGGGCACAGAGCAAATCTTAAGTAGTTAATGTTAGTTACATCCTAGGAAACCTTTGCAAATGCCATCTCTTAGCTTGTTCTCCAAATGTAAAGGTTAGAAATCATTTCAGGAAGCATGGTCACACATTATAAATAACTTCTCCTTCCGTTTAAGCTGCTGTAAATTTATATACATAATTCACTGTTTTTCATTAAGGAATAATGCCAAGAGAAGAAAACAACAGGTTAAAAAAGTGATCTAATGCTGGAGAGGAAGCAAGAAACCAGGCCTGGACATCTTTCTAGAAATAGAGTGGGCCCTTTCTAGACAGATTATTCCATGTTGTTTGGGTAGTTTGCTTTGGGGCAGAATATAGGTTACCTCGTCAATACTGTAACTATTTAGCCACAGGGGGCTGTTTGGATTAAAATTAAACACAACTAGACATTTAATTCCTTAGTTATACTAGAAATCAAAAACCAGAACACAGATGAAAAAAACACTAATGAGTAGGAGGGAACAGTCTTCTATATCAAAGAATGTTGCTTCATTAGCCCTGCCTTTTGTATTTAGATAGTGTCAAATATTTTTGATGTAAACTTCCTTCATATTCATTTATTTCCAAATATTTCTTTAAAAATTAAAATCTGCCTCTATCTGTATTTTTTTCTTTTCCTTTAAGCTAAGACAAAACACTTTGGAATGGTGCCAAGTACTATGCACATCTATTCATTCATCTATCCATCCATCTACCCAACTATTGTCTATGTTTCTAGAAATTTCTTTAGCTTCCTAAATGTGTGAAAAAGTAAATAATGGTAATGAACTATATTCTATTCACCATCTAAATATTTTGGATTGAAATAAGTACCCTGTTATAATATAGGATATGTGTCTCTGTAAGCATTATCAAATGATGTATGAAGTTAAATATATAAATAGTATATATTTAATATAAATATATAAATAGTATATATTTAATATAAATATATAAACATTTGTACATTTCTTAATAAAAGATCTTTATTGCATAAATGTATTAAGTTTTCTATACACATATACCCATATGAAAGAAGAGAATATTGCAAAATTATTTGATTTTTTAAAAATGATATTATTAATAGCTAGATTCTAGATCCTTTTAATATATCCAAGGATGAAGAATTGTTGGTTGTAATGTAAACTCAACACTTAAATTTCAACTTCCACTTAAGCTTGGTATTTGGTTGGTGGGAACCACACAGGTTCAACGTGCCTATCTGGGAATGTGACTTTTGTACAGGGCCCATGTACCCTGAACCCTGGCCACTGCATGATGTTTGTTTGCAATGATTGCAAGGTGTTCAGATTTTGTAAATACAAATGTCATAAAAACTTTAAAAAGAAACACAATCCTTGCAAGTTCAGGTGGACCAAAACGTTCCAGAAAGAAACTGGTAAAGAGCTTACAGCGAATAATTCATTTGATTTTGAAAAACGTAAACATGAACCTACAAAGTACCAGCAAGCGCTATGGAATAAAACTACTGATATAATGAAGAGATCAAACAGAAACGTCAAGCTAAATTTATAATGAACAGATTGAAGAAAAATAAAGAGCTACAGAAAGTTCAGGAGATCAAAAATGTCAAGCAAAACATCCATCTTATCCAAGCGCCTCTTGCAGGCAAAGGAAAGCAGCTGTAAGAGAAAATGGTACAGCAATTACAGCAGGATATGGACATGGAAGATGTTTCTTAAAAACCTTCACATTTCTGCATGTACACTTGAAAATATCCTTTGGAGACTTACAACTTCTAAATTATTTATTTTTTTAAATATGGTCCCTTAAAAGGTGATTAAAAACATTTCTCCTACATTGCTGTCTGTAAGACATCAGATATTATGAATGTTAGCTTGCTTCTTAGTGCTAAACCTTCACTGATAGATGTACTTGTGTAAATCATGAAAATTCTGTTTGTAAATACAGAAATGAATTGTGGACATAAAATGGTCACATTATTTGGATAATGGCAGCAGGAGGCATTTATATAATAACTAATGAAAAAAATTCATGGCAAGTGATATATAAAATGAAATATCCTTTGCAGTAAAATATTTCCTTTATTAGTGTTATAGAAGGGGAATATAATAAGGAACTAACTATCTGTAAGACAGGTATTCTCAAATGATATCCTTTATTTTGATTTCAGTGTTTCCTGTTTTAGTGTATTAGCATCTTAGAGGAAAATAATAGCCTTGTTTGATGAAGCCTAATTATGCTGGACTATTTTTGACCTGGTTTAATCGTTTTTATAGGTAACTGTGGATGTCGGAGATGAGAGCTGAATAATATTTGCCAGAAATGGCACTAAACTCTATAATTTCTGCTTTGAAGAATACTCAGTTCTAACTCGTGATTCCTGGTAGAAAAACTTTCATTTTTCTAGCTTAGCAATGATCTAGAAGCAGAGGAATTCCAGTATATTTTAAAATTAATTGTGTGGTTTTCTTTTTTAAAAAGCTCCTAATTGTTTTTGGAAAATAGAATTTATAGGTAGAACACTGTTTAGTATTTGCACATAAATTAAAACTATTTTAAAAGTAAAAAACAAAAACAAGAAAAAAAAAAACCCTTAAATTTCCCAAAGTGTAACAGTTTGTCTTAGTTTTTTTATTCACTTAGATTCTGTGCCATTCTGTGTCTATTAATGTGATCAATAGATGGTAAAATACCACCCTTCCTGAGACCCCTTCAGGTTCTTTCATTGTATTGCATATCTTTTAAAATAACCTATTACTAAATTCAAGCTACTTCACCACACACTCAAACTAATGAATGTTTACATTAACGTTTGACTTTTTAACAGAAATAATATAAAATGTGTTAGGTATTTGAATGACAGATTCTTTAAACTGTAGGTTGAAATTATAGGACCAATTTGTCTATTAGTTTTGTCCAATTAATGATCGAATTATTGTTATTAATATCTACTTTCAATATTTCAATGCTTCATTATGATTATTTCTGTAACAATTGTACATTTGCTTGGATTCCTTCCTGTGTTTTTTTCCCCTAAATAGGGAAAAATAACTGTTATTAATATATGTTATTGTATATATTGTAAATATTGTAATATATAGTATTTGGCCTAGTATGTATTCTAGGCCAAAGAAATATAGTATTGAAACTATTCCTATGCACTTTATGAAATTTATCAGTGAAGAAGGGAAGGGGAGAAACAAAAATAACCCAAGCTTGCAGCACATTCATCATTAATCATAAGGTCGACTTGCTTTAATTATTAATTAAATAAATAAATTATTAAAATTAATTTTTATTTAATTAAAATCTGGGGGGTACATAGTAGATATATATGTTTATGGGGTGCATGAAATGTTCTGATACAGGTGTGTAATGTGAAATAATAACATCATGAAGAATGGGGTATCCATCCCCTCAAGCGTTTATTCGTTGAGTTGCAAACAATTCAATTATATTATTTAAATTATTTGAAAATGTACAGTTATTACTGACTATAGTCACCCTGTTGTGTTCTTTTTTCAGTGTCTTTTCACTGACCTTGAAAGAATGCAGACATCTTAGTTCAGTCAGATATTCAAAAAAGTAGTAGTACTAACTTTTGAACTTTTGCAACTTCCAGATATTGTAAAATTAAGTTTTGACTATGAAAGAATTATAATTGAATGTGATATCAGTGAAGTAAAGTTTACAGATTTTAAATAATACTTCACATTATAATTGCTACTTAATTGCTTTGGGACAATGAAAAATTTATTATTTGAAATTGGGAATCTTTCTGAATTGGTCTCAGCCCATAGATTATCTGTAAGATGATAGGAGACAAAGAATCTGCTGTTTCTAGGCCAAAGAAATATAGTATTGAAACTGTTCCTATACACTTTATAAAATTAATCAGTGAAGAAGGCAAGGGGAGAAACAAAAATAAACCAAGCTTGCAGCACATTCATCATTAATCATAAGGTTGACTTGCTCTCTGGTCTACTTTGTCTGAGATGTCTGTTGCCTATTGTCCTAGAATCACATAGACCTTAAATTACAGTTCCCTTAACTATTCTGTAATAAAAACTTGAACACTATTTGATGTTTTCCCTTTGAGATACTCTTTCAACTCCTGCATACTGACACCAGCTAGTCTAACACACCTCACTAACACCAGCTGATCTGAAGGACCCCCAAGGAGCTGACTCACCAAATAATGTGGTTTCCACATCCTGATGATTGTGTCCCCCTTGCCCTGACCAATTGATGACTCAAATTTTCCATCCGCTGGCCCTCCATGATTCCCTTAAAAATTCCACTTCAGGACTCCTGAGGGAGATGGATGTGAGGGTCCCCTTGCATCTCCTATTTCAGCACTCTGTAATCATTAAACTCTCTGCAAACCATGCCATCTCAGTGTGTCGATATGTTACTGTATAGCGGGAATACAAACCTATTGGTCCTATAACAGTATTAAAAATAGTTAATGATTCTTTTCACTTATTAATCTTTGTTGGATGTCAAGACTAATATTGCTAAGCACATGGATTTTCTTAAACAAGCTTTTATTCTTGACTTAATAGACATTTAACAATTTTGTTCAGACTTTCAATTTTCCATTTTGTCTTTTAGATAAACTTACATCACAGAAGCTATGCTTTTACTAAGTCATCTTAGTCATATAATTATAAGTATTTTATCCAAAATTGTGCACCTGACCCAAGTAAGCCAGTTAGACTTTTTTCCCATGGTGGGTGTGTAAATGTGTCTATGATATATGTTACCCACATACACACACACAAAGAGAAGGAGAGATAGAGAGTGTCAGCATTTTGTATAACCATAACTGATAATTTCAGGAGCTTCAAACTGATACTGTACACCAAATGCAATGGTGTGCAGAAGAAACCCGTCTGTAGAAAGAACTAGAATAAAAATGTACGTGCAAAAAGCAGAGGTAAGAGCCTGTTTCTGTGCCTCCAGTATCATTTAGATTCACATGTGTATAATCCTGAGGCTTATCTGCTTCCCCTTCCACACCTGGTAGTCTTTAGGTTTTGAGAGAGCTCTATAGGCGTCAGATAAAACTTATCTTTATGTATAAAACTTCTCTACAGAAAATCAAACAGTCCTAGCTTGCACATTTGGGGGAAAAAACATTGTTGGAAGGACAAGTAACCAATTATTCTTAAGATGTTTTTTTCTGTTTGCTGCTGGTGCTGCTGCTGCTGCAAAAAAATGCATTTTGGATCTCTAGAGAAAGGCTTTATGTGTTTGCCTTTGCATGACATTTAAATATATTTGAGTTCTGTTAAAACACAGTGTTGTGAAAGATGCTTACCGTGGGCCACAGAGATACTGCTCTTCGAAAGGCACAGTAAAATGCATGGCAGTATCATTGCTATTGATTTGGTGAGGAGAGAGTCTCATCATGTTACTCGTAGTGAGGTACTTTTTTGCTGGTCTTTTTTTTTTTATATATATATATATATTATTTTTAGAGACAAGTTCACACTCTTTACTCAGGCTAGAATGCAGAGGCATGTTCATAGCTCACAATAACCTCGAACCCTTAGCTCAAGTGATCTACCTGCCTTAGCGTCCTGAGTGGCTAGGACTACAGGCATGCGCCACCACACCAGGATAATATTTAAATTTGCTGTAGAGGTAGGGTTCTCACTATGTTGCCCAGGTTGGTCTCAAACTCCTCAAGTAATCCTCCTGCCTCAGCTTCCCAAAGCACAGGGACTACAGGTGTGAGGTATTGCATGTGGCCTGCTGCTAGTCTGTTTTAATTTGCTGTTCTTTAAATGTTGAAATAACATTTTGGAGACCTTAATGTGTCAGTAATTAAATGTAACACCTTCTAGATTTGTTAAATAATGTTAATCATATGTAGTCATGTGAAATATGCACTGACCAAAATTATTAAGAAATTAAGACCTTGATTTTAAAAAGCATAGATTTGACTGACATTTATTTGTGATAAAATGTTTAAAAACATTCAGAAAAGACATAAAACTGATTGTATTTCAGCTTTATAAATTTTTTATTATCCATTTTGAGTAATAAGATATATATTCTCTAATGCTTAATTTAAAATATTGCTGATTTCATTAAAACCCATTTTGACCTATCCAGGAAAGGAGGACTAGGAATCAAACGGATGGAACAAGAAGAAGTTGCCTTTACTTTGAGTCATTGCATGGTGTGGATTTAATATTTCTTTAATATATTTTTTTAAAATTATGCTTTAAGTCCTAGGGTACATGTGCACAACGTGCAGGTTTGTTACATAGGTATACATGTGCCATGTTGGTGTGCTGCACCTGTCAACTGGTCATTTACATTACGTATTTCTCCTAATGCTATCCCTCCCCTAGGCTCCCCACCCGCTATGTGATGTTCCCTGCCCTGTGTCCAAGTGTTCTTCTTATATAATTCCCACCTAAGAGTGAGGACATGCAGTTTTTGGTTTTCTGTCCTTGTGATAGTTTGCTGAGAATTAGGGTTTCCAGCTTCATCCATGTCCTGCAAAGGACATGAACTCATCATTTTTCATGACTGCATAGTATTTCATGGTGTATATGTGCCACATTTTCTTTATCCAGTCTATCACTGATGGACATTTGGATTGGTTACAAGTCTTTGCTATTGTGAATAGTGCTGCAGTAAACATATGTGTGCATGTGTCTTTATAGCAGCATGATTTATAATCCTTTGGGTATATCCCCAGTAATAGGATGGCTGGGTCAAATGGTATTTCTAGTTCTAGATCCTTGAGAAATCACCACACTGTCTTCCACAGAGGTTGAACAAATTTATGCTACCACCAACATTTTGGTGTAAAAGTGTTCCTATTTCTCCACATCCTCTCCAGGATCTGTTGTTTCCTGACTTTTTAATGATCGCCATTCTAACTGGTATGAGATAATAGCTCATTGTAGTTTTGATTTGTATTTCTCTGATGACCAGTGATGATGAGCATTTTTTCATGCATCTGTTGGCTGCATAAATGTCTTATTTTGAGAAGTGTCTGTTCATATCCTTTGCCCACTTTTTGATGGGGTTGTTTGTTTTTTTCTTGTTTGAGTTCTTTGAAGATTCTGGATGTTAGTCCTTTGTCAGATGGGTAGATTGCAAAAATTTTCACCCATTCTGTAGGTTGTCTGTTCACACTGATGGTAGCTTCTTTTGCTGTGGAGAAGCTCTTTAGTTTAATTAGCTCCCATTTGTCTATTTTGGCTTTTGTTGCCATTGCTTTAGGTGTTTTAGTCATGAAGCACTTGCCCATGCCTATGTCATGAATGGTATTGCCTAGGTTTTCTTCTAGGGTTTTTATGGTTTTAGGTCTAACATTTAAGTCTTTAATCCATCTTGAATTAATTTTTGTATAATGTGTAAGGAAGGGATCCAGTTCCAGCTTTCTATATGTGCCTAGCCAGTTTTCCCAGCGCCATTTATTAAATAGGGAATCCTTTCCTCATTTATTGATCTTGTCAGGTCTGTCAGAGGTCAGATGATCATAGATGTGTGGTGTTATTTCTGAAACCTCTGTTTTGCTTCATTGGTCTATATCTCTGTTTTGGTACCAGTACCATGCTGTTTTGGTTACTGTAGCCTTGTAGTATAGTTTGAAGTCAGGTAGCATGATGCCTCCAGCTTTGTTGTTTTGCTTAGGATTGTCTTGGCAATGAGGGCTCTTTTTTGGTTCCATATGAACTTTAAAGTAGTTTTTTCCAATTCTGTGAAGAAAGTCATTGGTAGCTTGATGAGGATTGCATTGAATCTATAAATTACCTTGGGCAGTATGGCCATTTTCACAATATTGATTCTTCCTATCCATGAGCATGGTATGTTCTTCCATTTGTTTGTGTCCACTTTTATTACATTGAGCAGTGGTTTGCAGTTCTCCTTGAAGAGGTCCTTCACATCCCTTGTAAGTTGGATTCCTGGGTATTTTATTCTCTTTGTATCATTTGTGAATGGGAGTTCACTCATGATTTGGCTCTCTGTCTGTTATTGGTGTGTAGGAATGCCTGTGATTTTTGCACATTAATTTTGTATCCTGAGATTTTGTTGAAGTTGCTTATCAGCTTAAGGAGATTTGGGGCTGAAGCAATGGGGTTTTCTAAATATACAACCATGTCACTTGCAAACAGGGACAATTTGACTTTCTCTTTTCCTTATTGAATACCCTTTATTTCTTTCTCTTGCCTTGATTGCCCTGGCCAGAACTTCCAACACTGTGTTGAATAGGAGTGGTGAGAGAGGGCATCCTTGTCTTATGCTGATTTTCAAAGGGAAGGCTTCCAGTTTTTGCCCATTCAGTATGATATTGGCTATGAATTTGTCATAAATAGCTGTTATTATTTTGAGATAAGTTCCATCAATATCTAGTTTATTGAGAGTTTTTAGCATGAAGGGCTGTTGAATTTTGTCGAAGGCCTTTTCTGTATGTATTGAGATAATCATGTGGTTTTTGTCATTGGTTCTGTTTATGTGATGGATTATGTTTATTGATTTGCATATGTTGAACCAGCCTTGCATCCTAGGAGTGAAGCTGACTTGATCATGGTGGATAAGCTTTTTGATGTGCTGCTGGAATGGTTTCCCAGTATTAAATTGAGGATTTTTGCATTGATGTTCATTAGGGATATTGGTCTAAAATTCTCATTTTTTGTTGTGTCTCTGCCAGGCTTTGGTATCAGGATGATGTTGGCCTCATAAAATGAATTAGGGAGGATTCCCTCTTTTTCTATTGATTGGAATAGTTTCAGAAGGAATGGTACCAGCTCTTCTTTGTACCTCTGGTAGAATTTGGCTGTGAATCTATCTGGTCCTGGACTTTTTTGGTTGGTAGGCTATTTATTATTGCCTCAATTTCAGAGCCTGTTATTGGTCTATTCAGAGATTCAACTTCTTCCTTCTTTACTCTTGGGAGGGTGTATGTGTCCAGGAATTTATCCATTTCTTCTAGAATTTCCAGTTTATTTGCATAGAGGTGTTTATAGTATTCTCTGACGTTAGTTTGTATTTCTGTGGGGTCAGTGGTGATATCCCCTTTATCATTTTTTATTGCGTGTATTTGATTCTTCTCTCTTGTCTTCGTTACTAGTCTTGCTCGCAATCTATCAATTTTGTTCATCTTTTCAGAAAACCAGCTCCCGGATTCACTGATTTTTGAAGGGATTTTGTGTCTCTCTCTCTCTTTCAGTTCTGCTCTGATCTTAGTTATTTCTTGCCTTGTGCTAGCTTTTGAATTTGTTTGCTCTTGCTTCTTGAGTTCTTTTAATTGTGATGTTAGGGTGTCCATTTTCAATCTTTCCTGTTTTCTCTTGTGGGCATTTAGTGTTATACATTTCCCTCTACACACTTCTTTGAATGTGTCCCAAAGATTCTGGTACGTTGTGTCTTTGTTCTCATTGGTTTCAAACAACATCTTTATTTCTGCCTTCAATTCATTATTTACCCAGTAGTCATTCAGGAGGGGTTGTTCATTTTCCATGTAGTTGTGTGGTTGTGAGTGAGTTTCTTAATCCTGAGTTCTAATTTGATTGCACTGTGGTCTGAGAGACAGTTTGTTGTGATTTCTGTTCTTTTACATTTGCTGAGGAGTGCTTTACTTCCAATTATGTGGTCAATTTTAGAATATCCGTGATGTGTTGCTGAGAAGAATGTATATTCTGTTGATTTGGGGTGGAGAATTCTGTCGATGTCTATTAAGTCTGCTTGGTGCAGAGCTGAGTTCAAGTCCTGGATATCCTTGTTAACCTTCTGTCTTGTTGATCTGTCTAATATTGACAGGAAGGTGTTAAAATCTCCCATTATTATTGTGTGGGAGTCTAAGTCTCTTTGCAGATCTCTAAGGACTTGCTTTATGAATCTGGGTGCTCCTGTATTGGGTGCATATATATTTAGGATAGTTAACTCTTCATGTTGAATTGATCCCTTTGTCATTATGTAATGGCCTTCTTTGTCTCTTTTGATCTTTGATGGTTTAGTGTTTGTTTTAATGTCCTACCAGAGACTAGGATTAATGTCCTAGTTTAATGTCCTACCAGAGACTAGGATTTCAACCCCTGCTATTTTGCTTACCATTTGTTTAGTAGTTCTTCCTCCATCCCTATATTTTGAGCCAATGTGCATCTCTGCATGTGAGATGGGTCTCTGGAATACAGCACCCTGATGGGTCTTGACTCTTTATCCAGTTTGCCAGTCTGTGTCTTTTAATTGGGGGCATTTAGCCCATTTACATTTAAGGTTAATATTGTTATGTGTGAATTTGATCCTCTCATTATGATGTTAGCTGGTTATTTTGCCTGTTAATTGATGCAGTTTCCTCATAGCATCGATGGTCTTTACAATTTGGCATGGTTTTGCAGTGACTGGTACTTTTTTTTTTTTTCCATGTTTAGTGCTTCCTTCAGGAGCTCCTGTAAGGCAGGCCTGATGGTGACAAAATCTCTCAGAATTTGATTGTCTCTAAAGGATTTTATTTCTCCTTCACTTGTGAAGCTTACTTTGGCTGGATATGAGATTCTGGGTTGAAAATTCTTTTCTTTAAGAATGTCGTATATTGGTCCCCACTTTCTTCTAGCTTGCAGGGTTTCTGCCAAGAGATCTGCTGTTAGTGTGATGTGTTTCCCTTAGTGGATAACTCGACCTTTCTCTCTGGCTGCCCTTAACATTTTTTCTTTCATTTCAGCCTTGGTGAATCTATTATGTGTCTTGGGGCTGCTCTTCTTGAGGAGTGTGGTGGTCTCTTTATTTCCTAAATATGAATGTGGCCTGTCTTGCTAGATTGGGGAAGTTCTCCTGGATAATACCCTGAAGAGTGTTTTCCAACTTGGTTCCATTCTCCCCGTCACTTTCAGGTATATCAATCAAACGTAGATTTGGTCTTTTCACATAGTCCCGTATTTCTTGGAGGCTTTGTTGATTTGTTTTTATTCTTTTTTCTCTAAACTTCTTGCTTTATTTGTTTAATTTGATATTCAATCACCAATATCCTTTCTTCCACTTGATCAAATTGGCTATTGAAGCTTGCGCATGCGTCACGAAGTTCTTGTGCCATGGTTTTCAGCTCCTTCAGGTCATTTAAAGTCTTCTCTATGCTCTTTATTCTAGTTAGCTCCTCATCTAACCCTTTTTCAATGTTTTTAGCTTCCTTGTGATGGGTTTGAACATGTTCCTGTTGCTCGGAGAAGTTTGTTGTTACCGATCTTCTGAAGCCTATTTCTGCCAACTTATCAAAGTCATTCTCCAGCCAGCTTTGTTCCGATGCTGGTGAGGAGCTGCAATCCTTTGGAGGAGAAGAGGCACTATGGTTTTCAGAATTGTCAGGTTTTTTGCTCTGGTTTCTCCCCATCTTTGTGGTTTTATCAACCTTTGGTCTTTGATGTTGGTGACCTATAGGGATATTGGTGTGGATGTCCTTTTTCTTGATGTTGATGCTATTCCTTTCTGTTCGTTAGTTTTCCTTCTAACAGTCAGGTCCCTCAGCTGCGGGTCTGTTGCATTTTGCTGAAGGGCCACTCCAAACCCTGTTTGCCTGGATATCACCAGTGGAGGCTGCAGAACAGCAAATATTGCAGAACAACAAAGATTGCTGCCTGATCCCTCCTCTGAAAGCTTTGTCCCAGAGGTGCAACCTGCTGTATGAGGTATCTGTTGCCCCTACTTGGAGGTGTCTCCCAGTTAGGCTACACGGGGGTCAGGGACCCACTTGAGGAGGCGGTCTGTCCATTCTCAGAACTCAAACACTGTGCTGGGAGAAGCACTGCTTTCTTCAGAGATGTCAGGCAGGGATGTTTAAGTCTGCAGGAGTTTCTGTTGCCTTTTGTTCAGCTATGCCCTGCCCACAGAGGTGTAGTCTATAGAGGCTGTAGGCCTTGCTGAGCTGTGGTGGACCGCTCCAGCTTCTTAGCTGCTTTGTTTAACTACTCAAGCCTCAGCAACGGCTGACGCCCCTCCCCCTGCCATGCTGCTGCCTTGCAGGTCCCTCTCAGACTACTGCGCTAGCAGTGAGGAAGGCTCTGTGGACGTGGGACCCGCCAAGTCAGGCACAGGAGAGTATTTCCTGGTCTACCGGTTGTTAATACCATTGGAGAAATGCAGTGTTTGGGCAGGGAGTGTCCCATTTTTCCAGGTACAGTCTGTCATGGCTTCCTTTGGCTAGGAAAGGGAATTCTCCTGACCCCTTGCACTTCCTGGGTGAGGCGACTCCCTGCTCTGCTTCAGCTTGCCCTCTGTGGGCTGCACCCACTGTCCAAGTAGTCCCAATGAGATGAACCAGGTACCTCAGAAATGCAGAAATCACCTGTCTTCTGCATCGATCATGCTGGGATCTGTAGACCAGAGCTATTCCTATTCAGCCATCTTGGAATGAACAATATTTGTTTAAAATTTTTAATTAAGCTTCCTCCATCCAGCTCTTTCCAAGTACAACACAACTGGTGAATATGCATAAACAAACTAATTGTTTACAACTGAAGCTGTTTTCCAACCAATTGCCAGGCAGACAATTTAATCTGGTAATACTTATAAAGTGTTCACTGTGTGGCAAGAATTGTGTTTTTATAAGGCTTAGGGAATTATGCATTACCAAGTTCTAGGGAAAGATAGACTTGTAGAACAGATGTTTAAAATGGTTCTAAGAGCTACTACTGAGGCATGACAGGGTCCTATAGAACACAAATGAGAGAAATTAACCTAGGCTGGTGTTTCTCACATGGCTTTCAGGAGAAGGTAGCACTTTACAGGTGAGTAGAGTTAGCTGAGTGGACAAGGAAGCGCTATTTTATAAATTCAAAACTTTATGCTAAGGGCAAAGTCAAAAAAGAGAGTATCTATGAAACTGCAAACAGTTTTATGTGTTTAAAAAACTGGGTATCTGAATGACAAGGGTGGAAAATGAGGTTAAGAAGTCAACTCAAAAGCTTCCTGAAGTCTGTATTTTATCCTTAAGACATCGTGGAACCATTAAAAGATTTCATGCTGTGGAGAGACATGATGATATTGAGATTTCTAGATAAGACATTTTTGTTATTGAGATATAATACATATACACTACACGGATCAAGAAATTAAGATACTGCCTGCACAACGGAAGCCTTTTCCTTCACAACCTTGCTCTCCTCCCCAAAGATAACCACTACTTTGATTTCAAACATTATAAATTGCACGTTCTCAAAAGCTTCATACAAATTAAATAATGCAGCATGTGTCTTTCTGTGCAATTCTTTTGCTCAAATGTTTCTTTTCTTATGAGATTCATCGATTTGGTTGTGGCATCTGATATTTATTAAGTTTACTTCTGTATAGTATTCTATCATATCATGATGTTTCTTAGTAAACTACAATTTATTTAACCTTTTAAATGGTGGCAGACATTAGTATTTTTTGTCTGGAGTTATTATGAATAATGCTGCTATAAACATCATACATATCTTCTGGGTCATGTAAAACTATTTCTGTTTGCTACAAATCTAGGAGTGAAATTGGTGGATCATGTTCAAATTTAATATATCACATAAATCAGTTTTCAAAAGTGATTGTACCAATTTACATTTCTATTTTTATCAATAGTGTATGAGGTTCCAGTTATTCAACATCCATGCTATCATATGACATTATCAGGGTGTGTGTTTGTGTGTTTTTGTCTTCATTCTAACCATGCTGGTAGATTATATAGTGGTATTCTATTGATGCTTTAATTTGTATTTCCTTGAGCAATAACAATATTGAGAAAGTTTTAAAAAGCTATTGATTATTTTGCTCTCTCCTGTTTGGTGAAGTGCCTATTCAATTTATTGCCCATATAAAAATTGCTTTGTCTTATTTTTCTTCTCAACTATTAAAAGGTCTTTATTATCTCTTTTCACCCCTGCTCTATAGTGCCAATTTTGTCAAAATCAAGTGTCCATTTCTCAGTGGTTCTAGATCTGGACTATCTATTCAATCCAATTGGCCATTTTATCTCTTGTGCAAATACCACATCACCTTAATTGCTGTAATTTTATAAAAATTCTTGGTACAGTAAATGTTTCTAATTTACTCTTGGCTGTTTTGAGCCTATTTATATATCTATTAATTTTAGAATCAGCTTGTTAATTTCCAAAAGAAAGTAATTTGTAGGATTCTATTGGGATAACATTGAAGTCATATATCAATTTGAGAAGCCTTTCTATCCATGGACATGACATTTCTCTTCCTTTATTCAAATAGTCTTTAATTTCTCCAGTAAAGTTTTATATATTCCTGGTGCGAAAGTTTTGTTAGGTCTCTTCTTTAGCACTTTATGTTTTTGATGCTATTTAAAATGCTATTGTTTTAAAAGTTTTATTCTGTTGATGGTATAAATAAATAATGTGTTATATATTTCAAAGTAAGAGACTAAATTTCAAATGTCTTACCATAAAAAAAGATAGGTAAGCAAGGTGATGGTTATTTAATAAGCTTGATTTAATCATGCCACATTTTATATATATATATATATGTATATATACATCTATACACATATACATATGTGTGTATACATATATACGTATATATACATATATGTATATACACACATATATAAAATGTGGCATGATTATATATATGTATGTGTATATATGTATATGTATGTGTATATATGTATACATATATGTATACATATAAAAAACATCAAGGATCTAATTCCAACGTGAGGCTTGGAGGCTCAGGTATCCCAACAATGGCTCTGGGTATGAGACAGAAGGGAATCGACAGAAAGAAAATCATATTTAGTGAACACCTGTTGTTTTAGCTTAAAACTATTAAGCACTGTAATTACAAATCTGGTGGTAGATATTATTGTTATGTTCTTTATTTTTTTAAAAGGAGACTCTGAGGTATGGAGAACTTGTAGTAAATTGCCTGTGACTCACAACAAATAAGTGACAGCCCTGGAATTTGGGCATTGGTGTGTTCATCCCTTGGAGACCATCTCTTATGCACTCTATCATATGGCAGATGAGGAAACTAAGGATCAGGAAGATTTTCATTACTCAAACATGTGGTGTAACCTATGTCTGTGACTACATTTGTCTCAGTCTGTAGTCTGTGCATTTCCTGTTTTATCAGCTTTGAGAAACTATGTATGCACCTTCTCATTCTAGGGGGTTTATAATTCCAATTAATATCCTGAAATCTATGAAAAATATCAAAAGAAAAACAGGTTTTATTCAACTAAGCTTTCCTAGCATGTTCCAAATGTATTTGACTATGCCGTATCTATTTTTCTTGTGGAATCTATTACTTTCAGCTGATTTCTTATTTTGTGAAGCTCATTGAGAAATGGTGCCTCCTACCAGATGGCATTATAATTGACCCAAACGTGTTTAATGAAGTAACAAAGACAAATTACACCTACCCATTTTAGAAGGGCTTTACTGCTGCTCCTTGAATATGCACCTCTTATATCGTTTGAGTGGGAAGAGTAAGAATATTTTTGAGACATTTCCCACTTTGCTTTATTGAAGTCATCTAGCCCTGAGAGAAAACACATAATGAATAGTTATAATTCCATAATTTTCAAAGACTATTTAAAAAACAAACTAGGGGAAAGAGATGATGAAGCTAGTTTTGGCATCTGAAATTAACCTGTGAATCTGAAACAGTTATTGGTGGTGGAGTTCAGATTAGCAGTCAGGTCTTTTCCTAGCTTGAAGTGTTAAGTGGAATTATGTAGCATTGTGCAAAATCTTTAACAGCAAATCAGACTTTGTTAAAAATTTCACACTGAGTGTGAAAGAGATTTAACTTTAAAAACAGATGAACAGGGTACCCTGACTTCTTGTTGAGGGAAAGTGGTGCTATTCCCAGGACACCCTGCAAATAATCTGTTCCTTGAATTACCTAAGAACAATTTAAATGCAATCAGATAATGTGACAAAGTGTTTACTGAGCTGTAGCTAATTCCTACTTACATCCAACTGAGCTGCAAACATGATCTGTGTAAAGATGGATTTTGTGGCTTTGTGAAATATTTGTGACAAAGGGAGGCAGCATATTCTTATATAATTTTACAGTGGATGTCATTTAGTTATTACCTTTCTTTTGACTTTTTTCCTCTTGTCCTATATTTCCAATATTCTGTGATTCCCGCCCCCCCCCCAGCCCCCCACAAAAAAAGCCAAACTCACTTAAGTGAGAGATGGAAGTGTGGAAAGAGAAAGATAGGGGAGATTGAGAGGTTATTACTTTTAGTATTAAAACTATGTTTAAGAGAGGGCAAACATTAAGAGTATGTTATAGGTTAGTAGAAACAACAGGTGCTTAAAGTTTGTAGTTTAACATAGTAGTTTAAATTGTACGTATAATTATAAAAACCCTATTGGGTACTCAGAATATGGACTTGTCTCAAGGCATGATAAGATTTTCATAAAAATATTCAGCTTAAATACCATTAGGCATAATTTGCTGTGCATATTTTCTTTTTGTGTATATGTTTCCATTTTCCCATTATTAAATGTTAAAATTCATGACAGCGATCATTTTTGACAGACTTAATTTTTCAATTATATTTTATAAGGGAAAAAAACTTTACATAAAGATTTTTAAAGAAAATATTCCCAAAGATAAAATGTACTGTGGCAGAACAAGGGAGAAAATTATTCATCTCTATTTATGGTTAATAGGATTTACCTTAGACTTTCTATGGTTATCAAAATAAAGATTTACTTGCCAAGGCTAAGTATTCATAAAGAAGCAAACAATTGAGTAGAGTAGTCAGAATTTTTAAGGGATTATTTTTCCAGTGAGTATTATTGAGGGTGGAAAATGGGGTGTGGAGAACCTATTGTTGAGCATGGTTTGTACAGGACTTGACAAATAAAGATGATTTGGAGCAATTTTTGAGGTTTGGAGTTGGAAGTTTCATAATTGAATTGAGAGACAGGTAAAGAAAGAGTATTTTGTTATATTTCCCTTGCCCATAATTCATTTGATAACATCAGTGTAGCCCATCAATGATGTACGTGGTGGAGCATGGGTAGAAAAATAAAGGTGTGTATTTAAACTGTGATACTTCCCTTTATATATATATTATGAATAGCATTCTCTCTATGGATCATGTTGATGCTATTTCTAAAAGAATTTCAGAAATGTTAAAATGCAAATTATGACTGTTTAATTTCAAAGACAGAAATAAGACTTAGACAAGTCAAATAGAGGAGATCACTTTTCATATGGCTCAGTATGAAACAGTCTTTGCTGCTCAATTTTGGTCTTTTGAATTCAACTTTTCAGGGCATTATAATTCCTGTTTATGCATAGATGAGTTATAGCATTATTCTTTGTAAAGCAACTTGCCAATAGATTTGAGCATGACTTAGCATCTATATGGCTCATTAGGCCTCAGAAATGGAAGCAAAATATTGTTTCATGTATATTGCAGTATAATAAAAGTAACAATATGCTAGAATACAAACTTGAGCAAACTATTGATACATTCATTGACATTTATAAGTGTGTGAACTAATAATTTTTTTCAATAAATGGATCAATGGAATCATATTTGAAAGTAACTTAGCCATAATCCACTAAATTCTCCATCTTGTTCCCCTGGCTTTCCCCTCTAGCTCAAATTTCATGTCCACATGAATGATTCTTAATACCCCTAACTCTGCCCTCTCTTGAAAACGTTGCACACATTAGCTTCTTCACTAACAGATAACACTAAAAGTACAATAAAATTACATCACCATCTTTTGATCATTTGCAGCATTGTAGCTTCTCATTCTGTGCCAGGACCTGAGAAATTTACTGTCACACATATCCTTTTATAAACACCATGAAAATCCCTATCAGAAGTAAATATATCCCTATTTATATAAAAAACAGTACAGAAAGATAAACTTCTCCCAAATCTATAACTAGTAATTATCAGGAATCAGTTTCAAATTTAGCTCTGATAGACTGTAAATGTCATATTTCCACCACACTGTGTTTCTTTCCAGTAAGAGCATTCAAATAATCTGTAAGAATCAATAATTTTATTTGATTCACAGCAAATCAGTATTAAGTAACAATGTACTTAATTATAATGTTATCATGGTATTAAGTAACAATGTACTTCATTATAATGTTATCATGGAGGTTTTAAAGAATAAGACATTTCCCATAAGGGATAAATGTTATTTATCCTATTCTGCTTGGGGATATCTAATAAGGTCTGTATCTAACCACAATGGAAGATTAAGAACATTAATATCAAGGCAATATGGAAATGTTGTAAAAGCTGTCTGCCTCTGCTTTACCATTAGCCTAGGCCAGTCCTGTTTATTAGAGCCATGGTAGTGGTCTAGATACTTCAAGCCTAGCAGTATCCACTTGCTTATTTTCCTGCCTGTGACCTTGTCAATTGTCTAGAACTTTTTGAAAAGTTCTTTCTTTCTTTGGCTGGGTTCTAAGTTCTCTGTGATTTGCTAGATGGACAAAACAGGCACTGGAATTCTACTACGTGTATATATATATATGCATACACATGCATGTATTTTATACATATATGTATATATGTATATTGATATATGTATACATGTTTGTTTAAATGTTATGTGCTACAAAATTAATTAGAACAGCTCATGATAGATAATAAAGCTTAAGGATATAATTTAGATGGAGTGGTTCTGGTAGTCATCATTTGAAGTAATATTCAGGCTGAAACCTGGAAGATGAGCAGGAATTAACTCAGTGAAACAGTTGGGAGAGGAAAGTTGTGTCTCCTTTAAAGATATGACAGCAGACCAGTGTGTTTAGAGCATGGTGAATAGGTCAGAGAATCATATGAGATAATACTGGAGAGGTGAGCTGGTTCAGATTATGTGATCATCTCAGCAGGTTCAAACCCTTTGGATTTAGGTCTAAGTATAGAAATAGTGTTGAAGAGAGAGGCTGTTAATAGGGAATCTATTTGCACTTTTAAAATAATACTCTGGCTGCTGCATAGGAGATGGATCATAGGAAGTCAAAAGTGGGGATATTCGTTAAGCAACTGTTGTATTGAGCATACTAAAGGTATTACTACCCTCAACCAGGAAGACAGTAATAGAAATGAAGAGAGGTAGATAGATGAAAGACGTATCAGATGTGGACATGAGGCAAGAATGACTCCTAGGTTTCTAATGTGACCAACTGGTAACTGCAGGTGTGTTTGGCATCGTGTAAAGGAAAAACAGTTTAGTGTCAGGCATCAGTGACTCAATTTTGTACTTTTTCAGTTTGAGAAACCTGTGTTAATATCAGAGGATGTCTCAACAAGACGGTCAAAATGTATACCTGGAACTCAGAGAATAGGTCTGTACCAAATTACCTGAGGGTAATTAGCTCATAGATGGTAGCAGATGTCAAAGGAAAAATACAAGTATTAAGCAACTGTAAGAAAATAAAAAGAAAAAGAAAAAAAAAAGAAAGAAGAAAAGAAAGGGACCCAAGAGAAATCCTGAGGAATTCTGAATTTTAGTGATTGCACAAAGGAGAACTATAACTATTTTTCCTATTGAAGGAGGAAAAAAATAGGAGACACCAGTTTCACAGAAACTAAATATTTCAATAAGGGGGGAATAAGTAAATGTAACAAAACTTCTGTATGCTCTAGTCAAGAGTAGAACTGAAAAGGGTACCTGAGATTTGACAATACAGAGTTCAGGGGCTGCAGTTAACAGAAAATCAACTGGAAGTGTTTTCAACAGTAAAGGAATTTATTTTTCCACATGACAAGAAGGGCAGTTGGAGCTGTTCTAAGATTGGTTTAGTCAGTGGCACAATGAAGTAATCACCTTTCCTGTTTACAATTCTCACCACAATGACTTTGTCTTCGGGCCAGATACCAGACTGCAACACTTCCAGGTGGCATACCTAGACAAAAGTTTCAGAAAAAAGAGATAATATGTGATTTTGTGAGAATGCCTTTCCCATGATCCCTTAGTAATCTTAACACTTGGGTTACATTGACTAGAATTGTATCACATATCTATGCTTAGATCAATTGTGTAGGGTAATGTAATCACTGATACTGATTTATGAAATTTAAGATTCACTCACTGGGGATGAAGTTTATTCTAGGCTTTTCAAAAATGTCAGGATGAGAGGGATGCATACATGAACAAAACCATAGTTCTGTAAGAAAGGAGAGAGGGAGCAGATATATATGGGAGAGTGGTCAAAAGTGTCTGCTACACAAGAATACCTATGGTAAACTAACAATTTACCTTGGTTTGGAAAATCCCGTCATATTTTATTATTCTTAGATTTGGATAGGACCATATATTTCATTTCATTTCATTATTTTGCCCTGGATTCAATGATGGATTCAAAACATTCAGCATATGTTTTGGGAAACATCTGTTTGTATTATTTGCTCACTTTTTCATGGGATTGTGTTTTTCCCATTGATTTGTGTAAGGTCCTTATAGATTCTAGATGGCAGTTATTTGTTAATGCATAGTTTGCAAATATTTTCTCCCTTTCTGTAGGTTGTCTATTAACTCTTCTAATATCTCTTGTGCTGTGAAGAAGCTCTTTAGGTTTCAATTGCCAATTTTTGTTTTTGCCGCATTTGCTTTTGAAGATATAGTCACGAATTATTTTGCCTAAGCCAATATTTAGTAGATAATTTTCTAGGTTTTCTTTCAAGATTTTTTTTTTTTTTTTTTTTTTTTTTTTTTTTTTTTTTTTTTTTTTTGAGACGGAGTCTCGCTCTGCCGCCCAGGCTGGAGTGCAGTGGCCGGATCTCAGCTCACTGCAAGCTCCGCCTCCCGGGTTCACGCCATTCTCCTGCCTCAGCCTCCCGAGTAGCTGGGACTACAGGCGCCCGCCACCTCGCCCGGCTAGTTTTTTGTATTTTTAGTAGAGACGGGGTTTCACCATGTTAGCCAGGATGGTCTCGATCTCCTGACCTCGTGATCCGCCCGTCTCGGCCTCCCAAAGTGCTGGGATTACAGGCTTGAGCCACCGCGCCCGGCCCTTTCAAGATTTTTATAGGTTCAGGTCTTACGTTTAAATCTTTAATCCATGTCAAGTTGATTTTTGTATATGGTCACAAGTAGGAGTCTGTTTCACTCTTCTGCGTGTAATTAGCCAGTTTTCCCAGTGCCATTTGTTGAATAGGGTATCCTTTCTTGATTGCTTATTTTTGTTGACTGTGCCAAAGATCAGTTGATTATTGGTGTATGACTTTATTTTAGGGGTATCTATTCTGTTTCATTGATCTATATGTCTATTTTTGTACCACCACTATGCTGTTGTGGCTACCGTACCCTTGTAATATAGTTTGAAGTCAGGTAATGTGGTGCCTCTGGCTTTATTCTTTTTGCATAGAATTGCCTCAGCTATTCCAACTATTTGGTTCTATGTATATTTTAGAAAAGTTTTTCCCAATTATGTGAAAAATGATGTTGGTAATTTCATAGAAGAGTCTTAAATCTGTATATTATACTGGGTAGTATGAATGTTTTAATGATACTGATTCTTCCAATCCATGAGCATGAAATGCATATTCATTTGTTTGTCGTCTATGATTTCTTTCAGCAGTGTTTTATAGTGTTCCTTGTGTAGATCTTTTGCCTCCTTGGTTAGATGTATTCCTATATATTTTATTTTGTTGTGGTTATTGCAAATGGGATTATATTCTTGATTTGGTTTTCAGCTTGAACAGTTTGATGTACAGAAATGTTACCAATTTTTGTGAATTGATTTTGTATCCTAAGACTTTATTGAAGTTGTTTATCAGTTCTAGGAGTCTTTGGGCAGAATCTTTAGGATTTTCTAGGTATAGAATCATATCATCTATGAAAAGACATACGTTGAATTATTTTCATCTTATTTGGATTCCTTTTATTTCTTTCTCTTGCCTGATTTCTCTGGCAAGAACTTCCAGTACTATATTGAATAAGACAGGTGAGAAGGCTAAAACCCCATGTGTAGGTCACCAACATCAAAGACCAAAGGCAGATAAAACCACAAAGATGGGGAGAAACCAGAGTAGAAAAGCTGAAAATTCTAAAAACCAGAGCGCCTCTTCACCTCCAAAGGATCGCAGCTCCTCACCAGCAATGGAACAAAGCTGGATGGAAAATGACTTTGATGAGTTGACAGAAGTAGGCTTCAGAAGGTTGGTAATAAGAAACTACTCTGAGCTAAAGCAGCATGTTTGAACCCATTGCAAGGAAGTTAAAAAAAACTTGAAAAAAGGTTAAACGAATGGCTAAATAGAATAAACAGTGTAGAGAAGACCTTAAATGACCTGATGGAGCTGAAAACCATGGCACAAGAACTTTGTGATGCATGCACAAGCTTCAATAGCTAATTTGATCAACTGGAAGAAAGGGTATCAGTGATTGAGGATCAAATTAATGAAATAAAGCAAGAAGACAAGGTTAGAGAAAAAAGAGTAAAAAGAAATGAACAAAGCCTCCAAGAAATATGGGATTATGTGAAAAGACCAAATCTATGTTTTATTGGTGTACCTGAAAGTGACGGGGAGAATGGACCCAAGTTGGAAAGTACTTTTCAGAATATTATCCAGGAGAACTTCCCCAACTTAGCAAGACAGGCCAACATTCAAATTCAGGAAATACAGAGAATGCCACAAAGATACTCCTTGAGAAGAGCAACCCCAAGACACATAATTGTCAGATTCAACAAGGTTGAAATGAAAGAAAAAATGTTAAGGGCAGCCAGAGAGAAAGGTCGGGTTACCCACAAAGGGAAGCCAATCAGATCAACAGCGGATCTCTCGGCAAAAACCCTGCAAGCTAGAAGAAAGTGGGGGTCAATATACAACATTCTTAAAGAAAAGAATTTTCAACCCAGAATCTCATATCCAGCCAAAGTAAGCTTCATAAGTGAAGGAGAAATAACATCCTTTACGGACAAACAAGTGCTGAGAGATTTTGTCACCACCAGGTCTCCCTTACAAGAGTTCCTGAAGGAAACACTAAACATGGAAAGAAACAACTGGTACCAGTCACTGCAAAAACATGCCAAATTGTAACGACCATCAATGCTATGAAAAAAACTGCATTAATTAATGGGTAAAATAACCAGCTAACATCATAATGAGAGGATCAAATTCACACATAACAATATTAACCTTAAATGTAAATGGGCTAAATGCTCCAATTAAAAGACACAGACTGGCAAATTGAATAAAGAGTCAAGACCCATCAGGGTGCTGTATTCAGGAGACCCATCTCACATGCAGAGATTCACATTGGCTCAAAATATAGGGATGGAGGAAGATCTACCAAGCAAATGGAAAGCAAAAAAAGCAGGGGTTGCAATCCTAGTTTCTGATAAAACAGACATTAAACCAATAAAGATCAAAAGAGACAAAGAAGGCCATTACCTAATGGTAAAGGGATCAATTCAACAAGAAGAACTAACTATCCTATATATATATGCACCCAATACAGGAGCACCCAGATTCATAAAGCAAGTCCTTAGAGACCTACAAAGAGAGTTAGACTCCCACACAATAATAATGGGAGACTTTAACACCCCACTACCAATATTAGACAGAGCAATGAGACAGAAGGTTAACAAGGATATCCAGGACTTGAACTCAGCTCTGCACCAAGCAGACCTAATAGACATCCACAGAGCTATCCATCCCAAATAAATAGAATATATATTCTTCTCAGCCCCACATCACAGATATTCTAAAATTGGAAGCAAAGCACTCCTCAGCAAATGTAAAAGAACAGAAATCACAACACACTTTCTCTCAGACCTCAGACCACAGTAGAATCAAATTAGAACTCAGGATTAAGAAACTCACTCCCAACCACACAACAACATGGTAACTGAACAACTTGCTCCTGAATCACTACTGGGTAAATAACGAAATGAAGGCAGAAACAAAGATCCTCTTTGAAACCAATGAGAACAAAGACACAACGTGCCAGAATCTCTGGGACACATTTAAAGCAGTATGAAGAGGGAAATTTGTATCACTAAATGCCCACAAGAGAATGCAGGAAAGATCTAAAATGGACACCCTAACATCACAATTAAAAGAACTCAAGAACTAAGAGCAAACAAATTCAAAAACTAGCAGAAGGCAAGAAATAACTAAGATCAGAGCAGAACTGAAAACAATAGAGATGCAAAAAACCCTTCAAAAAATCAATAAATCCAGAAGCTCATTTTTGGAAAAGATAATCAAAATTGATACACCACAAGGAAGACTAATAAAGAAGGAACGAGAGAAGAAACAAATAGATGCAATAAAAAATGGTAAAGGGGATATCACCACTGACCCCACAGAAATAGAAACTACCATCAGTGAATACTATAAATGCCTCTATGCAAATAAACTAGAAAATCTAGAAGAAATGGATAAATTCCTGGACACATACACCCTCCCAAAATTAAACCAGGAAGAAGTTGAATCTCTGAATAGACCAATAACAGGCTCTGAAATTGAGGCAATAATTAATAGCCTACCAACCAAAACAAGTCCAGGACCAGATGGATTCACAGCCGAATTATACCAGAGGTACAAAGAGGAGCTGGTACCATTCCTTCTGAAACTATTCCAATCAATAGAAAAAGAAGGAATCCTCCCTTATCAGGGGAGCCAGCCCCCGATATTTCAATGTAGGTTCTTTTCTATTTTCACTAAGTGTTCTCTGATCTGAGAAATAGAAAGAGAACAAAAAGAGAAATTTTACAGCTGGGCCTTGGGGAGTATAATCACATATTGGTAGGACTGTGATGGTGACCCTGAGATGTAAAACCAGCAAGTTTTTATTAGGGATTTTAGAAGAGGAGGGGATGTATGAACAGGGAGTAGGTAACAAGGATCACATGCTTCAAAGGGCAATAAAAGATCACAAGGCAAGGGCAAAATTAGAATTACTGATGAGAGTCCATGTCCCGCTGTGCACGTATTGTCTTGATAAACATCTTAATAGGAAACAGGGTTTGAGAGCAGACAACTGGTCTGACTGAAATTCAGCAGACTGGAATTTCCCAATCCTAGCAAGCTTGAGGGCACTGCAGGAGACCAGGGCATATTTCAGTCCTTATCTCAACTGCATAAGACAGACGATCCCAGAGCAGCTGTTCATAGACCTCCCCCCAGGAATGCATTCCTTCCCCAGGGCTATCAATTATTAATATTCCTTGCAGGGAAAAGAATTCAGAGATGTTTCTCCTACTCACACATCCATCTATAGGCTTTCTGCAAGAATAAAAATACGGCTCTATTCTGCCCGACTCTGGAGGCAGTCAGACCTTATGGTTATCTCCTTTGTTCCCTGAAAATCGCTGTTATTCTTTTCTTTTTCAGGGTGCACTGATTTCATATTGTTCAAACACACATGTTTTACAAACAATTTGTACAGTTAATGCAATCATCACAGGGTTCTGAGGTGACATACATCCTCAGCTTATGAAGATGGTGGGATTAAGAGATTAAAGACAGCATAAGAAATTATAAGAGTATTGATTTGGGAAGTGATAAATGTCCATGAAATCTTCACTTTTGTTCAGAGACTGCGATAAAGACAGTCGTAAGAAATTATAAAAGTATTAATTTGGGGAACTGATAAATGTCCATTCAATCTTCATAATTTATGTTGTCCTGCCACTGCTTCAACCAGTCTCTCCAGGGTCCCTGACTTCCCGTAATACTCCCTGACTCATTTTATGAGGTCAACATCATCCTGATACCAAAGCCTGGTAGAGACACAACAAAAAATGAGAATTTTAGACCAATATCCCTGATGAACATCAGTGCGAAAATCCTCAATAAAATACTGGCAAACTGAATCCAGCAGCACATCAAAAAGCTTATCCACCAAAATCAGATCAGCTTTTTCCCTGGGATGCAAGACTGGTTCAACATATGCAAATCAATAAACGTGATCCATCACATAAACAGAACCAATGACAAAAACGTTTCTGCATCAATAGATGCAGAAAAGGCCTTGGACAAAATTCAACAGCACCCATGCTAAAATCTCTCAATAAACTAGGTATTGATGGAACATATCTCAAAATAATAAGAGTTATTTATGACAAAATCATACTGAATGGGCAAAAACTGGAAGCATTCCCTTTGAAAACCAGCATAAGACAAGGATGCACTCTCTCACCACTCCTATTCAACAAAGTGTTGGAATTTCTGGCCAGGACAATCAGGCAAGATAAAGAAATAAGGGGTATTCATTTAGGAAAAGAGGGAGTCTAATTGTCCCTGTTTGCAGATTATACGATTGTATATTTGGAAAACCCCAAAGTCTCAGTCCAAAATCTCCTTAAGCTGATAAGCAACTTCAACAAAGTCTCAGGATACAAAATCAATGTGCAAAAATCACAAGCATTCCTATACACCAATAATAAGCAAACAGGCAAATCATGAGTGAATTCCCATTCAAAATTGCTACAAAGAGAGTAAAAAACTTACAAGGGATGTGAAGGACCTCTTCAAGGAGAACTACAAACCATGGCTCAACAAAATAAAAGAGGACACAAACAAATAGAAGAACATTCCATGCTCATGGAGAGGAGGAATCAACATTGTGAAAATGGCCATACTGCCCAAGGTAATTTATAGATTCAATGCCCTCCCCATCAAGCTACCAATGACTTTCTTCACAGAATTGGAAAAAAAAAAAAACTACTTTAAACTTCATATAGAACCGAAAAAAAGCCTGCATTGCCAAGGGAAGCCTAAGCAAAAAGAAAAATGCTGGAGGCATCATGCTCCCTGACTTCAAACTATGCTACAAGGCTACAATAACCAAAACAGCATGGTGTTGGTACCAAAACAGAAATATACACCAATGAAACAGAACAGAGACCTCAGAAATAATACCACACATCTACAACCATCTGATCTTTGACAAACCTGGCAAAAACAAACAATGGGGAAAGAATTCCCTATTTAATAAATGGTGCTGAGGAAATTGACTAGCCATATATAGAATGCTGAAACTGGATCTCTTCCTTACACCATATACAAAAATTAATTCTAGATGGATTAAAGACTTAAACGTTAGACCTAAAACCATAAAAACCCTAGGAGAAAACCTAGGCAATACCATTCTGTACATAGGCACGGGCAAGAACTTCATGACTAAAACACCAAAAGCCATGGTAACAAAAGCCAAAATAGACAAATGGGATCTAATTAAACTAAAGAGCTTCTGCACTGCAAAAGAAACTACCATCAGAGTGAACAAGCAACCTACAGAATGGGAGAAAATTTTTGCAACATACCCATCTGACAAAGGGCTAATATCCAGAATCTACAACTAACTCAAATTTACAAGAAAAAAACAAACCCCATCAAAAAGTGGGCAAAGGATATGAGCAGACACTTCTCAAAAGCAGACATCTATGCAGCCAACAGACACATGAAAAAATGCTCATCATCTCTGGCCATCAGAGAGATGCAAATCAAAACCACAATGAGATACTATCTCACACCAGGTTGAATGGAGATCATTAAAAAGTCAGGAAACAACAGATCCTGGAGAGGATGTGGAGAAATAGGAACACTTTTACACTGTTGGTGGGAATGTAAATTAGTTCAACCATTGTGGAAGACAGTGTGGTGATCCCTCAAGTATCTGGAACTGGAAATCCTGTTTGACCCAACAATCCCATTACTGGGTATATACCCAAAGGATTAAAGACACATGCATACATATGTTTATTGTGGCACTATTCACAATAGCAAAGACTTGGAACCAACCCAAATGTCCATCAATGATAGACTGGATTAAGAAAACGTGGCACATATACACCATGGAATACTATGCAGCCATAAAAAAGGATGAGTTCATGTCCTTTGCAGGGACATGTTTGTAGCTGGAAACCATCATTCTCAGCAAAATATCACAAGGACAAAAAACCAAACACTGCATGTTCTCACTCATAAGTGGGAGTTGAACAATGAGAACACATGGACACAGGGAGGGGAATATCACACATCAGGCCTGTTGGGGGGTCAGAGGCTGGGGAAGGAATAGCATTAGGAGAAATAACTCATGTAAATGATGAGTTGATGGGTACAGCAAACCACCATGGCACATGTATGCCTATGTAACAAACCAGCACATTGTGCCCATGTACCCTAGAACTTAAAGCATACAAAAAAAAAAAAAAAAAAAAAAGACTGGTGAGAATGAACATCTTTATGTGTTCTGGTTCTTAGGGGAATGCTTCTACCTTTTGCCCTTTCAGTGTAATTCTGGCTTTTGGTATGTCATATTAGCTCTTATAATTTTGAGGCATGTTCCTTTAATACCTAGTATGTTGAGGGTTTTTAACAAGAATGGACGTTGTATTCTATAGAACACTTTCTCTGCATATATTGAGGTGATCATATGGTTTTGTTTTTAATTCTGTTTGTGTTGTGAATCACATTGACTGATTGGTGTATGGTGAAATATCCTTGTATCCAGGAATAAAGCCCACTTGATTGTGTTGAATTAACTTTTTGATGTGATGGTGGACATGGTTTGATATTATTTTAATGAATTTTTTTTTTTTTGCATCTATATTCATCAGGGACATTGGCCTGTAGTTTCCCTTTTTGTTGTATCTTTGCCAGGTTTTGGTATCAGGATGGTACATGTTTTATAGAATGAGTTATGGAGGAGTTTCTCCTTCCCTAATTTTTGGAATAGTTTGAATAAGATTTATACAAACTCTTTGTGTGTCTGGCAGAATTTGTCTATGAATTCATCTGGACCAGGACTTTTTGTGATTGGTAGATTTTTTTATTACTATTGATTCAATTTCATTATTCATTACTGGTCAGTTCAGGATTTCCATTTCTTTATGGTTCCATCTTGGCAGGTTGTGTGTTTTTATCTAGATTTTCTGGTTTGTGTGCATATAAGTGTTCATAATAGTCTCTGAGGATCTTTGTCAATTCTGATTATGCTTATTGGGATATCTTTTTTCTTTGTTAATCTAGCTGTCAATCACTGTATCAGTTGTGATCTATCAATCTTGTTTATTCTTTCAAAAAACTTTACTTTTGGTTGATCCTTTGTATGTTTTTTGGGGAGTTTCAATTTCATTTAGTTCTGCTCTAATTTTTGTTGTTTCTTCTTCTAGTTTTGGGTTTACATTCTTCTTGTTTTCCTGGTTCCATTAAATGTAAGGTTAGATTGTTAATTTGAGATGTTTCTATTTTCTTGATGTAAGTGTTTAGTGATATAAGCTTTCCTTTTAGCAATGCTTTTGCCATATCTTGGAGGTCTTGGTATGTTGTGTCTCTATTTTCATTGGTTTCAAATGACATTGTGACTTCTGCCTTAATTTTGTTGTTCACTCAAAAGTCATTCAGGAGTAAGTTGTCTATTTTCCATGCATTTGTGTGACTTTGAGAGTTCCTCCTGGTATTGATATCTGTTTATTTTACTGTGATCCAAGAAGATATTCGGTATGCCTTCAGTTTTTTTGAATTTATTGAGACTTGCTTTGTGACCGATTATGTGTTCAATCTTGGAGTATCTTCCATGTGCATATGAGAAGAATGTATATTCTATGGTTAGGTGGTGTATTCTATAGACATCTCTTAGGTCTAATTGCTCAAGTGTCAATTTTAAGTCCAGAATTTGTTAGTGTTTACCTTCATGATCTTTCTAATGCTGTCAGTGGGATGTTGAAGCCCCCCACTATTATTATATGGCTAAGTCTTTTCCTAGTCTAGAAGTAATTGTTTCATAAACCCAGGGCTCCAATGTTGGCTGCATGCATATTTAGGATAGTTAAGCCTTTTTGTTGAATGCACCCCTTTATCCTTATGAAATGCTCTTCTTTGTTCCCTTTTACTGTTGTTAGTTTAAAGTCTATTTTATCTGATAGAAGAATAGCAACTGATATGGCTTGGATCTATGTCCCCACCCAAATCTCATCTTGAACAGTAATCATCCCCAGGTGTCATGGGAGTGACCTGGTGGGAGATAATTGAATCGTGGGGTTGGGTCTCTCCTGTGTTGCTCTCATGATAGTGAATAAGTCTCATGAGATCTGATGGTTTTATAAAAGGGCATTTCCCCTGCACACACTCTCTTGCCTGCCACCATATAAGATGTGCCTTTGCTTCTCCTTCCATCATTATTGTGAGGCCTCCCCAGCCATGTGGAACTGTGAGTCCATTAAACCTCTTTCCTTTATAAATTATCCAGTCTCTGATATGCCTTTATTAGCAGCATGAGAACAGACTAATACAACAAACCCTGCTCTTTTTTTGTTTTCCATGTGCATAGTGAATCTTTCTCTATCCAATTACTATGAGCCTCTAAATGTCATTACATGTGAAATTTCTCTCTTGAAGACAGCAGAAGGATGGATTACAGTGTGTATGTGTGTTTTAAAAAATTGGCCACTCTGTGTTTTAAGTGGATTGTTTACACCATTTGTATTCAAGACTAATACTGGTATGTGAGGTTTAGTTCCTGTTGTAGTGTTGTTAACTAGTTGCTTTGTAGTCTCAATTGTGTAGTTGCCTTATTGGATCCATAAGCTATGTATTTGCATGTGCTTTTTTGGTAGCAAGTATTGTTCTTTAATTTCCATGTTTAGAACTCCCTTAAGTTAGGACCAATCTGGTGGTGACAAATTCTCTTGGTGATTGCTTGTCTGGGAAAGACTTTATTCATCTTTTGTTTATGAAGCTTAGTTTGGCAGGATATGAAATTCTTGGCTGGGATTTCTTTGAATGCTAAAGTTGGGTCTCTAATCTTTTCTGGCTTGTAAGGTTTTTGCTGGGAAATCTGCTGTTATTCTGATGGGCTTTCCTTTAAAGGTAGTATAACCCTTCTCCCTAGGTGCCTTTAAGATTTTTTTCTTTTGTGTTGACTTTGAATAGTCTGATGACTTTGGGTCTTGGGGATGGTATTCTTGCATAGTAAGAGGATTTCTCTGGGTTTTTATCTCTGCATGTTGACCTCTCTAGTAAAATTAGGCATTATAAATTATCCTGAATTATATTCTCAAATATTGTTTCCAAGTTGCTTACTCTCTCTTCTTTTCTCTCAGGAATGCCAATATGTCATAGATTTGGTTGCTTTACATAATCCCATATTTCTTGAAGACTTTGCTCATTATTTGAAATTGTTTTTGCTTTGATGTTGTCTGATTGGGTTGATGTGAAGGATTGGACTTTGAACTTTGAAATTATTTGTTGTGCTTGGCCTAGTTTGTTTTTAAGGCTTCCAATTTTATTTTGAAATTCTTGTAGTGAATTGTTCAATTCCAGAGTTCTGTTTGGTTCTTTCTTAATATACCTATGTCATCTTTCAAAACTTAGATTGCTTTTCTGGCTTCTTTGTGTTGCATTTAAACTTTCTCTTGGATCTCAATGAGTTTATTTGCCATCTATATTCTGAATTCTGTGTCTGCCATTTCAGAGACATCATTCTGTAAGGATCCATTGCTTGAGAGATCGTGGGACCCTTTGGAGGTGATGTAACACTCTGACTTTTGTATAGCTGAATTTCTTGTACTAATTCCTTCTCATCTAGATGGATGATGCTGCTTTTCTTTTTTTAATTTGCCATATTTTAAATAGGGCTTCTTGATTTTTTTGTTTCCTTTGAGGGTATGACCATGTTTTATATTATATATGATGGATTGGCATGATTTCTGGCTGCTTTCAGGGTACCAAGTCTCTGTATGTGTTCTTTGGTTGCAGATAGGTTCATGCAGTGGGTTTCTCAGATGTTGCTTGTTATAATGACATGATTTTGTTTGGTGGCATAATTCAGGCTGCAATCCAGTATGTGGTACTTAAGAATAAGAGCCAGCAGGTAGGAATGGGGCAAAGGCAATGGAGAAACATGAAATGTGTCCTCCCCCAGTGCACCTTTATCTTCAGTGGTGGTGGAGCCCCTGAAGAAGCCTGAGAAGTAGTGTCTTTCAGCCCATACTCCTGGGCCCCAACAAGAAGAGCTGCTGCTGAGTCTGCAAAAGTGCACCGAGGAGGGAAATGGAGGGTAAGCAATGATTCCTTCTCTGTGTCTTCTCCTGGACTTTGGTGATGCTGCATTCAGTGACTGGCACCGTGCTTGTTTCCTTTGACCCAAAAGGGACTTTGGTGGGCTGCACTCCCTGCTCCCTTTGAGGTGAACTGCACCAAAGGTTATATCTCCATGGGAATGGGGTCTATCTCCCTCCCTCTCCTTGGAGCTAGTGGGGTTTGTACTCTGATTATCCAAGGGAGCAGGCTGGGTGCATCTGGCAATGACACATGCAGACAGGGATCATATTTCAAAGCTATTCCTGGCTGCATGTCTCATCACCTGGGAGAATCATCAGCTTCAGCAACTCTTCCTGCTCCAGTCCTGCAATGGGAGAGAGCCTAATTCCAGCATATACTGATAGATAACATTCATAGCTTGATTCTGGCTATGAGGGCCCTTCCCCCATTCCAGAGCAAGCACTCCAATCTCTAGCCAGAGACTAAAATGCCTGTTGTGGCCACCACTGCCAGATTGCCAAACTGTTTTTAAACTCTCAAAATGATGCCATCCGTGGGCTTGTGACTGGAAAGGGTAGGGTGCCTCTAAGGCAAGGAGAATGGACAAGAAGCTGTGGGAGGTAAAACCTGCTCAAGTCTCAGTCTCACAGTAGCCAGTTTCGAGGTAGCATGCATTGTCTTATATATGCACGGAATAGGCTGGGCGTGGTAGTTCACGCCTGTAATCCCAGCACTTTCGGAGGCTGAAAGTGGGCAGATCACTAGGTCAGGGGTTCGATACCAGCCTGGCCAACATGGTGAAACCCCATCTCTACTAAAAATACAAAAATTAGCTAGGCTTGGTGTTGCACACCTGTAATTCCAGCTACTCAGGAAGCTGAGGCAGGAGAATCACTTGAACTCAGGAGGTGGAGGCTACAGTGAGTTGAGATCATGACACTGCACTCCAGCCTGGGTGACAGAGTGAGACTCCATCTCAAAAAAAAAAAATATATATATATATATATGTGCGTGGAATGGAATAGCCTGGTTTCCCTGTTGGTCCTTGGCCTTGATGTGGCTGTAGCCACCTCAGTCCAAACTCAGGCCAAGTATGTAGTGCAGTTCAGCATTAAACTCTCAAAATGGTGCCTTGGGCCTGGGATCAGAGAGGGTGGAGCACCACCTAGGCAAGCAGTGTGAGCAAAAAGCTGTGGGGAGTGTGGTTCACTTCCATCTCAGTCTCAACAGCAGCTTGTAGCAGAGCAGCAAGTACACTCCCAGATGTATGTGTGTAACCATTCTCCCTCTCCCTCTGTAGAGCAGTGCAATGGCAGCAACCCTTTCTGTAGATCCCTGGTATCTAACCACTTGGAATGGCTCCCATTTGAGGCTGCTCTGAGCTCAGATGCCTGTGGGATTCTGTGTGGGTTCCCCTTCTGGAGCAATGTCTCTTCACAGTCTTTAAGCAGCTCCATATGTCAGGCAAATGGCCCCAGTGGGTTGAAGGTTTCTCTAGTAGCCAAGATCAATAAAGCCCATTTCACAGCTCTGGGGATTCCTCTTCTACTGTTTCCCCATATCTAGGACTTTCTTCTGGCTTTTAGTCAGTTCCTTGTTGGGTAAGCTAACTCAAACCTTCTTCTTACTTACTTCTGGCACTTCTTATCTCTTATCTGATGAATCCCAGCATTCTCTCCTAGATGACCTGTTTTAAATGTGAATATCTACTTACTATTCTGACTCTTCTCTGTGGAGGAAGCACAAACTACCTGCATCTAGTCAGCCATTTTGATTCCTCTGTATTTTTCAAATACCCAGTATATCTGATAAAAGAAATAAAGTTCGTCTTCCAGACTCACCTCTTTTTTTTTTTTTCTATTACTTTTAGCTCTGTCATCAAGTGGTTTCAACTTGGCAATCTTAAGCTATTCATCTTCTATTTGATCATCTGTGTCTAAGTTTACCAAGCTACTATTTTCTTCCTCTTTTGTGACAAGTATCAAAGCACTTGAAGGTGTTAATTACTGATTTGGCCTAATAGAGTACCTTTCTCAGGTAATGCTTGGAATTTAAGAGCCATGTTTAATATTACAGAGCAAAAGAAGAAAAAAAAAAAAAAGAGAAGGAGGGGTAGGAGAAAAGGAGAGGAGATGAAGAAAAAGGTAAGAATAATTATGGTATAAATGTTTAGGTTCTAAGACAGATCGATGTTAAAGCTATTTTGGGTAGAAGACCACTCTTTTTCTTAGGTAAAAAATTTAAATAGGTCCTTATTTTGCTTAAAACCATGTCTTTTATATAGAGCAAACCTTGCTCTTAGCCTGCCAGAAATAAATGCTTCACAATTATCTAATCAGTTAGTTCTGATAAAGCTAAGTGGTTTGTAGGAGTCTCTCACAATATTATGATATCTAGCTTAGTGCTCTCTTGATAGCTGTTTTGCTAATATTTCTAAAGAATTCACACATATGTAAGTGCATATGTAAATATTCTTTGTGCTTTCAATCCTTTTCCTTTCATCACTATTGACATGTTCTGACTTGTCTATGAATCTATGAGGGCACATTTTTGCTCAGTTTACATGGGAAATTAAGCACAGCATTTTACCTTTTGTTTCAGCTCTCACCTTGTAGTGCTCTACTTCTCATTCACTCTGATGGGTCATGAAAAACATACATTCTGATTGTACTGTTGTTCTTTGTCACTGATATTGATGGCTAATTGTAGTTTCAGTTTTAATCTGTTTACTAAAGCTTTTTCCTTCTAATAGAAAGGGGAATAGATTATCTTCAGATAACATAAGAACTAATACAGGTTAATCTCAGCACATCCGGATTGACCACATTCTTATTCCTAACATTACTTGGAGCATGATAGTGATGTTTGGCCAATGTTATAAAATAAAGTAATTAAATAGCAATAATACTTTATCTTTGGGTTTGTGAGATTTTTCAGAGGCAGGATATCCCAATCTGTTAGTATTGTTTGCTAATAATAACTAGATTGATGGTTTCCATTAAGTCTTGGAGGATTAAATGGTTAAAGGTGGCATGGTATAATAGCAATATATATTTTAGGTTTTTGGCCTAGGTTCCTAGCACAAAGCGCCTACAATCTGAATTACCTGAGAAATAAGCATGTCTTTTGTATACTAATGAGATGACTCTTGGTTGAAGGACCCCAAGAGAGCTTCAAAATGGAGGCTGGCCATAAGAGAAGCCTATCACATGTCTAGAGGGTTGAAGTTTCAGCTCCTCTTTATCTTCCAGAAATAGGGAAGGTATTGGGTTATAGAATCATTTGAATAATGAGGTTCAGAGAGCTTCCAGGTTGGTGAACACATTAATGTGTTGGGAGGGTGGTCCACTCAAAGAAGGCATGGAAGCTCTACACCACCCCTCTCCATGCACGATGTAACTCTTCCATTTGGCTCTTCCAGAGTTGTATCCTTTATAATAAAGCTGTAATAGTAAGTATAGCACTTACTGAGTTCTGTGAGTCATTCTAGAAAATTCTAGAATAGAATTTCAGGTTGTATAGAATTTCAACTTCTAGAATAGAAGTTCAGGTTGTGGGAACTCCTAAATTTGTAGTCAGTTGGGTCGAAGTGTAGGTAGCTTAGGCACCCCATTTGCAGCAGGCATCCAAGGACAATCTTGTGGGTCTGTGGTAACTATGAATAGTGTCAGAATTGAATTGAATTATTCGATACCCAGTCGGTGTTGGAGGACTGGAGAAATGGTTGTTGAATTGATTGGAAAATACCACACATGGTCACTGTGATAGTTAATACTAAGTATCAACTTGACTGGATTGAGGAATGCCTAGACGGCTGATTAAGGATTGTTTCTGCATGTGTCTATAAGGGTGTTGCCAAAGGACACTAACATTTGAGACAGCAGAATGAGAGAGGAAGACCTTCCCTCAATGTTGGTGGATACCATCCAGTCAGCTGCCAGTGTGGCTAGAACAAAGTAGGTAGAAGAAGGTATAAGCAGCTTGCTGGGCCTCTCGCTCTTTCTCTCTCTCTTTTCTTGTGCCAGGTGTTTGCTTCTTCTCCTCCTGCCCTTGGACATCAGACTCCAGAGTTCTTCATCCTTCAGGCCCTGGGATTTGCACCAGTTGCCTCCTGGGGACTCTCAGGTTTTAGGTCTCAAACTAAGGGCTGCACTGTTGATTTCCCTGGCTTTGAGTCTTGGACAGAATCATGCCGAAGTGGGGTTGGAACCCCTACACAGACTCCCTTCTGGGGCACTGCCTAGTGGAGCTTTGGAAAGAGGGCCACTGCCCTCCTGACCCCAGCATGGTAGATCCACCAGCATCTTGCATTCTGCATTTGAAAAAGCCACAGGCACTCAACTCCAACTTGTAAGAGGAGTCACAGAGGCTGCACTTTCAAAGCCATAGGGGAGAGCTGCCCAAGGCACTGGGAGTATACCCTTTTGATCAGTGTGCCCTGGATGTGGAACATGGAGTCCAAGAAGATGATTTTGGAGCTATAAGATTATTTTCAGAGAATCATTATATTTCTTAATTTTTCTAAAATCCATATTTTTTACAGGAATGTAGGGTGATAGTGCTTCCTACTAATTACTTTATACTTGTCTACTTCTTTTATATGCTATTGGAATCACAAAGAAAATTTTAGTAGTCCTGTACATTCTGCATAATTTTAGTCAGATAATGTATTTATCACATTCATTTATCTCCCTGTACAAGTGTAAAATTTACTTATGATTATTTCAGAATTTTTGTGAATACATATAATTTTACCACAATATTGATAGTCTAGTATTGTTACTGTTGGAGAGTGTCCAGGTTCTTGGCATCTTGAAAAAAGAATTGGACAAAATGTACAAACAAAGCAAGGAAAGAATGAAGCAACAAAAGCAGAGATTTATTGAAAACGGAGGTATACACCACAGGGTGGGAACAGGCTGAGCATAGGGGTTCAAGAGCCTGGTTACATAATTTTCTGGGGTTTAAATACCCTCTAGAGTGATGGTTTCCAGCTTCATCCATATGTAACAAACCTGCACGTTTTGCACATGTACCCTAGAATTTAAAGTATTAAAAAAAAAAAAAAAGAAAAGTGGAATCGCTGGGTCATAGAGTAGGTATACGTTTAGTATACATCCCTTATTGTGAAATGTCCATTTAAATATTTTGTCCTTTTCCTTAAAATAAATAAATAAATAAATAAATAATAAATACCCTGTGGAGGTTTCCATTTGTTACTTGGTGTATGCCTTATGTAAGTGAAGAGGATGAAATAAAGGTACAAAGCTATTTACTTGGTGTACACCCTATGCAAATGAGGAGGATGAAGTGAGGTTACAAAGTTATTTACTTGGTGTACAATCTATGCAAATGAAGAGGATGTTTCCTGCCATAGTTCAAGTCGAGTTACATAGTTATTTACTTGGGCTTAGAAGGTTGGGGTTTTTACATTTAATTTAGTTCTAGGAAGTCCTTAGGTTCCCTGCATCTAGGCCCTATTCTCCCGGCTCAGTATACCTAGATATTTTTTAGAAATGTGAACAATATCTGTATACATAAATGACTAGTGAAATAAATTATTAATATTAACATATCACAATCAAGCACAAGGCATTTTTGTGATATTTTAAATGGTAGCAAAGTGAGTAAGTGCTTTATGTTCTCATAATTGAATAATGGTGAATACAAGCAGTGTTATATATAATCAGCAATTTTTACATTTCTACTTTGAAGAATTAGAAAAATTCAGTTAATGTAGTTCATTAAAATTAAAAGCTTGTTTTCAATACTATATTTCAATATGACTGTCTCATTCAAATTGTAGTGACTAGCAACCTAGCAGCCTGTACATGGCAGATAAACCCTAGCAATCGCTTTGCAACAGGCAATTTTATATTTTCAGACATCTCATGGGCATCTTCTACTTTTGACAGCCATCTTCCCCCATAATCACCCACACATGAAGCAGCAGCACCAGTTTCTTATTACAACTGGAATAAGGAGCTCCAAATAAAGCACTAAATTAAAGGAAAAAAACACGCACATAAAATCACATAGCCATTTGCCTACTGTTGGATTCCTTCCTGTACTGCTTATTATTTAATGTCAGTCTTCCAAAATGAAATATTTGGATATGGTTTTCTGAGTCACAGATTGCCTAGGAAAAAAGATTTCATAGTTTCTCTGTGGAAGGCACAATTCCTATTTGCTTCCTGTGTAATTTACCAATGGAAACTTCTAGAATTATTTTGGTATATGACAAATGTCAGAACTTGAATGGACTTAATAACTGACATAGGATCATAACTATAAAAATATTCTCTTTTTCACCAGAAGATGCAGTGATCTTAGGATTTTAAAAAATAATTTAGTTTAAGCCCATTAGCTGGCTAGAAATAGAAGGTAGTGCTCTAAAGGATAATACATAGTTGGTATTTGAATTTTTATAACTTGAGTTGGAAAAATGATTCCTTTGCTCCTTAGCTGGATAAGCATGAGCTAAGCAACTGGATTCTCTGAGTTTTAGCGCTGTCATTTGTAAGTTAGGAATAATAATCACCTCCCTTTTGTGTATCTTTGAATTTTGCTATGTGGATAAAAGCATCCAATGATGATTCTTCATAAAGCCATTCCTTATGCTCCTGGCATTGTTTGCCTTTGTGTACACTTATTTATGGAAGACCTTATCTTCTGTTTAGAATTACAGTTTTTCTATAATTGCCTAACAATGTCAGTATTGGAATTTAAGTTGTTTGAGGAAACTACGTATTGCTAACATTGTATCTTCAACATGAACAACCATAGTGCCTGCTATCCAGCAATGATGACAAAAAGTATTTTATATATCACTTTAGGAGTGTAATTCACATTAAAATACCAATTTCTCAGGAAACAATCATCTCTCTCTCACACACACACACACAAAATCCACACACAAATATCTACCTGAGATAAGAATTTTGAGCTCTGACCTGTGGAAATCAATTAGGAAAATTGAAAGTTGAATTTCTCCTCCATTTTCAAGAATACATGACCAAGGCCAAGCTTTGAGATCAATTTTACTAAGAGTGGTGATGATGTCTGGAGTGACTTAGATAGCTGCACTTTTCTTGCTTAGTGTAAAAAATAATAATAGTAAATGACTGTAGGTTTGTATATGTGTTTCCAGGTTTGGGGAGGGGCAACAGGCTGCTTTAGTAACAGGACTCTAAAATATTTTTCAGAATACTTTGAAGTGTTAGTTTCCAGAATGGCAAGAAAATACATTTCTGTTGTTTTAAGGCACCCAGTTGATGGTACTTTGTCATTGCAGTGTTAGGAAATTAATAAAGATGTTGGCACTGTAATGACAGGGACTGATGTAACAATAACTAAAATATAAAAGTGGCTTTGAAGGAAGTAATTGGTAGGATCTTGGAAGTATTTTGAAAATATAGAGTATGGAGAAAATACGGAGTAGAGGAGAAATGTAATAGTCTTGAAGGAAATTTCCCTGAATTAGGGGCAGGGAGTGCAATTTTCACATTGGAGTCTGACTTATTAGCTCAGATATGTCAATTAATCTCTCCATGCCAGCATTTTCTTGTCTGACAAATAATAAAAAAGAATGACTGAGACTGAGTCCTGGAATATTTGAAGGAAGCAGGAAAGGTGAGAGTGAGACTTAATTCTCTCTTTAAATGGAATCAGATTTTGTGATTGTTTTGTTTCCCAGACAAGATTCAAAATAACAAGAGTGTTTTAAATTGAGGGGACAGGTTGCCTACTGGGTATGGTTGCATCCACTGCTATTCTCTGCATTAAGTAAAAAATGCAGTATGTAGCTCACTTTTCTTTAAAAAAAAAAAAACTTTTAAATTCAGGGATAAATGTTCAAGTTTGTTATATAGGTAAATTTGTATCATGGGGGTTTGTTTTACAGATTATTTCATCAGCTGGGCATTAAGCTTAGTAGCCTTTACTTAGTTTTCCTGATCCTCTCTCTCTTCACACTGTCTACCCTCTGTTAGGCCCCAGGGTCTGTTGTTTCCCTCTATGTGTAAAAGCTGACCACTCTGCCAAAAGATCTATGATTACATTCCAGCTCAGAACATAAACCCCCAAACTCTCCATGATAATCCTCAGAATGTCTGTCTTTAAAGAGATCAAGCCTTTTGAAGACATTAATGTTTACAAGAGATACACTTAAATAGATGTTTGGTTAAAAGTAAAATGATGGGAAAATATATCACAAACACACACTAATAATAGAATTTAGCAGGGCAAAGCATAGTACCCGTAGTAAAGAGGAACATTTCATCATATTGGTAACAAAATAAATAGTGTAAAACTGGAAAATAACTGTTGTTAAACTAACTTAAGACATATTTTGATTAATATTCCATCAGATTTCTAAATTTAGGGCTTTAAAAAATTTTGGAATTCTTTATATTCTTAAAGGATTATTTCATTTTTAAAAAACTACTGGTGGATTCCAGTTGAGTTTATATGTTGTATATGTTATAAGCAAATTTCTCCATCAAAAATTATTTTAGAACTCTGCTTGAAAAAGTTTATACCAATGATGCAATTATGACAAGCCCTATATCTGGTGTTATGTATATATTAGTCTTGGTAATACACAGTTTTAAAAAATACAATTTCTTTCCATAATTCCCTCTTTTAACCCACCTTTTTATTGGTCATGTCTTCTCTTTTCTATGTTTAGTGCAACTCTTTTTAAAAGATGGGCTGCTGCTTCTTTTTATTTTTTATTTTTTTTTGGTGGAGGGAGGCTTCTAGTTTTAAGAGTGTACGTTTTACCCCCACTAAGTATCTTCCTGGGCTGGTCTTCATTTAATTTACAGGATTGTTTTGCTTGTTATTACTGCTATTTTGATTTTGTGTAAATAAACATTTAAACCACGTTGCAACTATATATCTTTTTATATTTGTTACTTGTAAATGTACTCACAGTAATTGCTTGTGTGAAAAAAACATGTGACAACCACAGCATTTCCCAGAAACACGATGCCAATTCAAAGAAGTTAGTATTAAATTTTGAAAAATATTTGTTTTATGATTGTATCTGAAAATGAAGTTCAGATGAAGGTATAAATGAAGGGAAGTGTTTTGCAACTACCAACTTCATTACATTTTTAAGGACATGTGTTTTCTTTATCTGCTTTAAAATTATTCAGTTTTTTAGTGAACATTCATAATTTCCATTAGTTTTAAAGATCCATTTTCAATTATATTGCTGCTGTTCTAGCATTGTGTTGAAGTATTAGGTTGCATTGTCTTTAAACTGTGCTTTATAAAATCAAATTCCATCTTATGTTTTTGTGATCCACAAACATCTTTAAAATAATCTGAATGGATCTCCTTGAGATAACCTTATAACTGATAACTTTGATATTCATTGTTGTTTAAAATTTTCTTTGTGAGTGAGGGGGATCTTCTTAGGCAAGAAGTGTACCCAGAATAGGTACACTAACATTTACCTATTCTGGGAAAACACAGATTACATGAAAATAACATATTAATTGATTAAATTATTTTCCAAACAGGTGTTATTTGTATATAGACATAATCTAATATGTTAATCAAAAATTACACATATATGTTGACAACATAACAAAGTGTTCCATTACGCAGTTTAGGGTTTTATTTTTAACCTTAGTTGTTAACTGATCATATCATGTTGCATTCTATCAAAGTCATTCTGTAGTGAATAATGTTTACTAAAATTACATTCGATAAACTTGTACTGGTTTAAAATAATTTCTTCATTGAGTGAAGTATGGGGGAGTACAATATTTCTTAACTCTCTTCCTCAAAACCAACCAAAGAAAACAACAAAAGTCAGAAGAGATAAAACAGAACTATTCTATGAAAACAACTCCAAAGAAACATTATCTGTGAAGAAACTGACAAATGCAGTGATCTTTGGACAAAATTTAGGGTGGTGGGAAACAATCCATACCATATTGAATTTTAGTCTTGAGAGAGTAAAAATGTTTCCAGACTGAAAGGGAGAAAAATCAACTTAGACTGAAAAAGAAAAAAAGCAGCCCTGCAATTAATCAGTCTGGGAGAACAGACACAGATAAAGTCAGCTGTAAAGTTAACAGGAAACACTATTTTTCCCCAAGGCAAGTTATATTGCAGCTGGAGAATGCCAAACAATCCCCTCTTTGAGTGACTATTGCTTTTTTTTTTTTTTTTTTTTTTGAGACGGAGTCTTGCTCTGTCGCCCGGGCTGCAGTGCAGTGGCCGGATCTCAGCTCACTGCAAGCTCCGCCTCCCGGGTTTACGCCATTCTTCTGCCTCAGCCTCCCGAGTAGCTGGGACTACAGGCGCCGCCACTTCGCCCGGCTAGTTTTTTGTATTTTTTTTTTTTTTTTTTAGTAGAGACGGGGTTTCACCATGTTAGCCAGGATGGTCTCGATCTCCTGACCTCGTGATCCGCCCCTCTTGGCCTCCTAAAGTGCTGGGATTACAGGCTTGAGCCACCTGGGATTACAGGCTTGAGCCACCGCACCCGGCAATGACTATTGCTTTATTATCGGTGATGCCACCAAATTAGTTTCTCTATACCCATCTATTACTGGGGATACTCAGTAGCTAAGCTGGTCCCTACTACATTCTAATACTCAATCCCTAGCTTATCCCATGTATCCTGATCTTTTCTCAGAAATAACAAACATTTCATACTGATTCCTACTTCTCTTGAGTTCTCTTTCTTGGGTTAACTCCCAGGGTATTCAGAATGAACCGATGCCTTACAAAAGGACACTCTCCTTCCTCTTGTCAAGTAGCATTCCTAATTCCTCTGGACTGCTGTCCCTTGTTGCATTGAGTCAATAAATCTGAGCCTATCAGATTATAGATTTGTTTCTGGTGGTCTTTACCTGATCAGCTTTTAATAGTCAACATAATTTCTTTCAAATTTTGGGCACAGGCTGAGAGGCTAAATTAAGAATCCCTTTCTTATAATATTTGGGTTCTGAGTCTGAGACGGGTAAGGTCCTAGTAAATAGCAGGAAATGTGGATATGGAAACACACATGGAGAATGCCATCTGCTGACAGAAGCAGAGATTGTAGTAACTCAGCTGCTACAAAAGGTAGGGAACCCAAGAACTGAGGCCTCCACTTACCTCAAGAGACAAGTAAAGATTCTCTCTAGAGTTTCAGAGGGAGAATGGCTCTGCTGACATCTTGATTTCAAAGTGCTAGTTTCCAGAATGGCAAGAAAATACATTTCTGTTGTTTTAAGGCACCTAGTTTATGGTACTTTGTCATTGCAGTATTAGGAAATTAATAAAGGTGTTGGCACTGGAATGACAGGGACTGATGTAACAATAACTAAAATATAAAAGTGGCTTTGAAGGAAGTAATTGGTAGGATCTTGGAAGTATTTTGAAGCATTAGGTAGTAAAAACCCTAGATTGCCCTGAAGATATTGTTGGTAGGAATGTGGACATTACAAGTGAATCTTGCGAGTGCTCAGAAAGAAGTGAGGAAAGCTGTAAAGAAAGCTTCTATGATTTTAAAGAATACATAAATCCGCAAAGGCATAAGAATGATACATTGGACTTTGGGGACTCGGGGGAAAGGGTGTGGGGTGGGGAGGCACAAAAGACTACACATTGGGTACAGGGTACACTGTTGAGGTATTGGTTGCACCAAAATCTCAGAAATCACCACTGAAGAACTTATTCGTGTAACCAAATACCACCTGTTCCCCCAAAACCTATTGAAATAAAAACATTAAAAACAGTTTTAAAAAGTAGGAAAAAAAATACATAGCTCATCACAAACCACATGTTATGAAAAATATGAAAGTTAAAGGTGTTTGTGGTCAGGTTTCAAATGGAAATGAGAGATAAGTTATTGGACAATGGAAGAAAGTGATTCTTATTATAAAGTAGCAGAGGACTTGGCTGAATTATGTTCTTCTGTTAGGTAGATAGTAGAACTTGTAGGTAATGCACTTGGATATTTAGCTGAGAAAATTTCCAAGCAAAGTATGGAAAATGCAATATGGTTTCTTGTTTTTGTTTTAGGAAAATGTGAGAATAAATTAGGGAATGATTTGCTAAGTCAAAGGAAACCAGCAGTTGATAATTTGGAAAATGATTAGCCTCTTCAGATAGTGTGCTCTGGCAACAGATCTAAGGGTGTGACTGGGCAACCATTTACTAAAATAATTAACATGTGACTCGAGAATTCAATCAACCCTCTCAGCAGAAGCCAGGAATAGGGATGTGATTATCCAGAAAAGAGCTCTTGTATCTATTGATTCAGATGATGATATTTAGGACTCTTTGAATTGATCATATTTAGATGAAATTTTGGACTTACAGTTATGTTGGAATGAGCTACAGTTTCCAGCGATGTTGGCATGGGATAAGTGTACTTTGCATATCAGAAGTACATAAATTTTGGAGGGTTAGAGAGCACACTGTTACAGGTTAAATTGTGTCCTCGGAAATGGTATGTTGAAATACTAACCTCCAGCATCCCAGAATGTGACTTCATTTGGAAACTGGGTTGTTGCAGGTGCAATTAGTTAAGATCAGTTCATCTTGAAGTAGGGTGGATCTTTAATCCAATCTGACTGGCAGCTTTATAAGAAGAGACAGAGAGAATGTCACCTGACAAAAGAGGCAGAGGATGGTGTGATGCAGCTGCGGATGGATGAGTGCCAAAGTGTGACAGCCACCACCAGAAGCTAGGAAGAGGCAAAAAAGATTAGACCTAGAGTCTCAGAGAGAATTTTTCCCTGATGATGGCTTAATTTTGAACTTCTATCTCCAGGACTGGAAATGAGTAAATTTCCATTGTTTAAGCCCACCCAACAAACTGAACTTTGCTATTAGGTCTTTCTTATATTGTATAATACACTTCCTTCATTTTCTCCTGAAAGAGCTTACCTATCAATTCTTCCTATGTGCTTTACATTTTTATTTTTATTACAAATGGTATTTGTAAATATTTTCTAGCTGTTTCTTGAAGGTATATAGAAAATTTTGAAAATTCATCTTAGGTAACTGCTTAGCTCCCTTATGCATATTTAATAATTTATCTGTGAATTATCTTTTGTATGGAATATAGGATGTTGTATCATCTTCAAATAAGAATAATTTTTCATTTTAATCCTTATATGTTTAATTTGCTTTTATTTCTTTTTTATGTAGATTAGGACTTCGGGTACAATATTGAGCAAAAGTAGTAAAAACAAATAAATTTGTTCTAGACTTAGTTTAAGAAAACACTTCTAACTTTCCACCATTGTGTATAATGATGCTGTAAGCAATTTCACTGGTAGTCTTAATTATATTAAAGAACTTCCCTTAAATTTATAATTTATTAAAAATTTTAATTTAAAATGTGATCAGATTCTATATTCAGTATTAAAAATAGAGAATTTTTTGTTTTATTCTTCTTTAATGTTTAAATAAAATAAACTGTATTAATGAATTTTCTAATGTTGAACCAACTTGTCTTTGGTATAAAGTTTGGAGGGGATAAATATTCAAAGCATAGCACTTCCTTTTCAAAAATTGACATTGAATATCTCACAATATTATTTCATTATCTTTTTAATCTCTTATGAATATTTTCTACTTTTATATTTATTTTTCTGAATCAAATATGCAAAATATTTATCCATTTTTAGTCTTTTCAACATACCATAGCTTGACTTCATCAATCCTCTAATTTATTTTTATTTTCCAACTCATTATTTTTTATTATTAACTTTAATCCCTTCCTTATGCTTACTGTGAGTTTACTTTGCATTTTTATAATATCACAAGGAGAAATTTTATTTGTCTTCAATTTTAATTCTTTATTTTATGCCCAGTATCAAACATTTTAACTCTTGTCTATGCTGTTAATGTTTATATTAATACATCTTTCAGCATCAATTTTCTGTATACCATTGTTTCTTGCATTCACACTTTACTTCTGATATCACCATACACAAAATTGGCTTGCTCCCAGATGGTGGGACTTCCCAGCCTCCAGAACTGTGAGAAGTACACATTGTATAAGCCACCCTCTCTATATAGTATGCTTTATATAGGATAAGGTGACTAAGACATTATGATTATTTCTACTTTGTTTATACAAAAATATGTTTTCACTAATTAATAATAAAATATTGTGATATTAGTACTTACTGAATTTGATACCTATTTTGGCAATGTAAAAATTTTTTATTCTTTTGAACTTTATGTGGCTGGATATGAGGATGCCTTCATGAATATGATGAATGTATAGTATATTTAGAAAAATTACAAATGACAAATCTACGTTTAGTCATTACTAACTTTGGTAAGGCTACAAGAAGTCTATTTACTAGAGTTTGAGTCTAATCATCAAGTCCCTGTTCAAGCATTAATTTTGCCTGAAAAACTTTTACCCTAGTGACTTTTAATGGTCTTCTTTAGCTTCAGTACAGAAAACTTTTGGAAATGATATGGAATCCCACTACAGGTATAACAGTAAGGAAGACCCCCATGCATTGCCACCTTAGTGAACATGGACCTAAAAAACGACAAAACTTAGCATGCCAAAAGAATGGGCTGCAGGGGGTGGCGTGCTCAAAATGGCCAAATAGGAACAGCTCCAGTCTCCAGCTCCCAGCGTGAGTGACACAGAAGATGGGCGATTTCTGCATTTTCAAATGAGGTACCGGGTTCATCTCACTGGGGCATGTTGGACAGTTGGCACTGGTCCGTGGGTGCAGCCTGACCAGTGAGAGCTGAAGCAGGGCAAGGCATTGCCTCACCTGGGAAGCACAAGGGGGAAGGGAATTCCTTTTCCTAGCCAAAGGAAATTGAGACACACAACACCTGGAAAATTGGGAAACTCCCACCCTAATACTGCACTTTACCAAGGGTCTTAGCAAACGGCATACCAGGAGATTATATTGCACACCTGGCCCAGAGGGTCCCACACCCACAAAGCCTCCCTCATTGCTAGCACAGCAGTCTGAGATCTAACTGCAAGGCAGCAGCAAGGCTGGGGGAGGGGTGCCCACCATTGCTGAAGCTTAAGTAGGTAAACAAAGCCGCCAGGAAGCTCAAATTGGGTGGAGCCCACCACAGCTCAAGGAGGCTGGCCTGCCTCTGTAGACTCCTCCTCTGGCATAGCTAAACAAAAAGCAGCAGAAACATCAGCAGAGGTAAATGCCCCTGTCTGACAGCTTTGAAGAGAGCAGTGGATCTCCCAGCATGGAGGTTGAGATCTGAGAACGGACAGACTGCCTGCTCAAGTGGGTCCCTGACCCCTGAGTAACCTAACTGGGAGACATCCCCCACTAGGTGCAGACTGACATCTCACAACTCACATGGTGGGGCACACCCCTGAGATGAAGCTTCCAAAGCAAGAATCAGACAGCAACACTTGCTGTTCAGCAATATTCTATCTTCTGCAGCCCCTGCTGCTGATACCCAGGCAAGCAGGGTCTGGAGTGGACCTCAAGCAAACCCCAACAGACCTACAGTTAAGGGTCCTGACTGTTACAAGGAAAACTAACAAACAGAAAGGGCATCCACACCAAAACACCATCAGTACGTCACCATCATCAAAGACCAAAGGCAGATAAAACCACAAAGATGGGGAAAAAGCAGTGCAGAAAAGCTGGAAATTCAAAAAATCAGAGCTCATCTCCCCCTCCAAAGGAACGCAGCTTATCACCAGCAATGGAACAAAGTTGGATAGAGAATGACTTTGACGAGTTGAGAGAAGAAGGCTTCAGTGGATCAAACTTCGCAGAGCTAAAGGAGAAACTACGTAACCAGTGCAAAGAAACTAAAATCCTTGAAAAAAGATTGGATGAATGGATAACTAGAATAATCAATGCAGAGAAGACCTTAAAAGAACTGATAGAGATGAAAACCATAACATGAGAACTATGTGACAAATGCACAAGCTTCAGTAACCGACTCGATCAACTGGAAGAAAATCAGCGATTGAAGATCAAATGAATGAAATGAAGCAAGAAGAGAAGTCTAAAGAAAAGAGAGGAAAAAGAAATGAACAAAGCCTTCAAGAAGTATGAGATTATGTGAAAAGACCAAATCTACATCTGATTGGGGTGCCTGAAAGTGAGGGGGAAAATGGAACCAAGTTGGAAAACACACTGCAGGATATCATCCAGGAGAACTTCCCCAACCTAATAAGGTAGGCCAACATTCAAATTCAGGAAATACAGAGAACACCACAAAGATACTCCTCGAGAACAGCAACTCCAAGACACATAATTGTCAGATTCACCAAAGTTGAAATGAAGGAAAAAATCTTAAGGGCAGCCAGAGAGAAAGGTCGGGTTACCCACGAAGGGAAGCCCATCAGACTAACAGCAGATCTCTCGGCAGAAACTCTACAAGTCAGAAGAGAGTGGGGGCCAATATTCAACATTCTTAAAGTAAAGAATTTTCAACCCAGAATTTCATATCCAGCCAAACTAAGTTTCATAAGTGAAGGAGAAATAAAATTCTTTACAGACAAGCAAATGCTTAGAGATTTTGTCACCACCAGGCCTGTCCTACAAGAGATCCTGAAGAAACACTAAACATGGAAAGGAACAACATGTACCAGCCATTACAAAAACATGTCAAAATGTAAAGTCCATCGATGCTAGGAAGAAACTGCATCAACTAGTGAGCAAAATAACCAGCTAATATGATAATGACAGGATCAAGTTCACACATAACAATATTAACTTTAAATGTCAATGGACTAAAAGGTCCAATTAAAAGACAGAGACTGGCAGTTGGATAAAGAGCCAAGACCCATCAGTTTACTGTATTCAGGAGACCTATCTCATGTGCAGAGACACACATAGGCTCAAAATAAAGGGATGGAGGAAGATCTACCAAGCAAATGGAAAACAAAAAAAAGCAGGGGTTGCAATCCTCGTCTCTGATAAAATAGACTTTAAACCATCAAAGATCAAAAGAGACAAAGAAGGCCATTACATAATGGTAAAGGGATCAATTCAACAGGAAGAGCTAACTATCCTAAATACATATGCACCCAATAAAGGACCAATCAGATTCATAAAGCAAGTCCTTAGAGACTTACAAAGAGACTTAGACTCCCATACAATAATAATGGGAGACTTTAACAACCCACTGTCAACATTAGACAGATCAATGAGACAGAAAGTTAACAACGATATTCAGAAATTGAACTCAACTCTGCACCAAGTGAAACTAATAGACATCTACAGCACTCTCCACCCCAAATCAACAGAATATACATTCTTCTCAGCACCACATCACACTCATTCCAAAATTGACCACATAGTTGGAAATAAAGCACTCCACAGCAAATGTAAAAGAATAGAAATTATAACAAACTGTCTGTTAGGCCACAGTGCAATCAAACTATAACTCAGGACTAAGAAACTCAATCAAAACCGCTCAACTACATGGAAACTGAACAACCTGCTCCTGAATGACTACTAGGTACATAACGAAATGAAGGCAGAAATAAAGATGTTATTTGAAACCAATGAGAACAAAAATACAGCATACCAGAATCTCTGGGACACATTAAAAACAGTGTGTAGAGGGAAATTTATAGCACTAAATGCCCACAAGTGAAACCTGGAAAGATCTAAAATTGACGCTCTAACATCACAATTAAAAGAACTGGAGAAGCAAGAGCAAACACATTCAAAAGCTAGCAGAAGGCAAGAAATAACTAAGATCAGAGCAGAACTGAAAACAATAGAGACGCAAAAAACCCTCCAAAAAATCAGTAAATCGAGGAGCTGGTTTTTAGAAAAGATCAACAAAATTGACAGACCGCTAGCAAGACTAATAAAGAAGAAAAGAGAGAAGAATCAAATAGACGCAATAAAAAATGATAAAGGGGATATCACCACTGACCCCACAGAACTACAAACTACCATCAGAGAATACTATAAACACCTCTACGCAAATAAACTAGAAAACCTAGAAGAAATGGATAATTTCCTGGACATTTACACTCTCCCAAGACTAAACCAGGAAGAAGTTGAATCCCTGAATAGACCAATAGCAGGCTCTGAAATTGAGGCAATAATTAATAGCCTACCAACCAAAAAAAGTCCAGGACCAGATGGATTCACAGCCAAATTCTACCAGAGGTACCAGGCGGAGCTGGTACCATTCCTTCTGAAACTATTCCAATCAATAGAAAAAGAGGGAATCCTCCCTAACTCCTTTTATGAGGCCAACATCATCCTGATACCAAAGCCTGACAGAGATACAACAACAAAAAAGAGAATTTTAGACCAATATCCCTGATGAACATCGATGCAAACATCCTCAACAAAATACTGGCAACCCGAATCCAGCAGCACATCAAAAAGCTTATCCACCATGATCAAGTGTTCTTCATCCCTGGGATGCAAAGCTGGTTCAACATACGCAAATCAATAAATGTAATCCAGCATGTAAACAGAACCAAAGACTAAAACCATTGATTATCTCAATAGATGTAGAAAAGGCCTTTGACAAAATTGAAAAGCCCTTCATACTAAAAACTCTCAATAAATTCAGTATTGATGGAACGTATCTCAAAATAATAAGAGGTATTTCTGAAAAACCCATAGCCAATATCATACTGAATGGGCAAAAACTGGAAGTATTCCCTTTGAAAACTGGCACAAGACAGGGATGCCCTCTCTCACCACTCCTATTCAACATAGTGTTGGAAGTTCTGGCTAGGACAATCAGGCAAGAGAAAGAAATCAAGGGTGTTCAGTTAGGAAAAGAAGAAGTCAAATTGTCCCTGTTTGCAGATGACATGATTATATATTTAGAAAACCCCATTGTCTCAGCCCAAAATCTTCTTAAGCTGCTAAGCAACTTCAGCAAAGTCTCAGGATACGTAATCAATGTACAAAAATCACAAGCATGCTTATACAGCAGTAACAGACAAACAGAGAGCCAAATCATGAATGAACTCCCATTCACAATAGCTTCAAAGAGAATAAAATACCTAGGAATCCAACTTACAAGGGATGTAAAGGACCTCTTCAAGGAGAACTATAAACCACTGCTCAGTGAAATAAAAGAGGACACAAACAAATGGAAGAACATACCATGCTCATGGATAGGAAGAATCAATATTGCAAAAATGACCATACTGCCCAAGGTAATTTATAGATTCAATGCCAACTCCACTAAGCTACCAATGACTTTCTTCACAGAATTGGAAAAAACTGCTTTAAAGTTCACATGAAACCAAAAAAGACCCCGCATTACCAAGACAATCCTAAGCCAAAAGAACAAAGCTGGAGGTATCACGCTACCTGACTTCAAACTATACTACAAGGCTACAGTAACCAAAACAGCATGGTACTGGTGCCAAAACAGAGATATAGACCAATGGAACAGAACAGAGCCCTCAGAAATAATACCACACATCTACAGCCATCTGATCTTTGACAAACCTGACAAAAACAAGAAATGGGGAAAGGATTCACTATTTAATAAATGGTGCTGGGAAAATTGACTAGCCATAAGTAGAAAGCTGAAACTGGATCCTTTCCTTACTCCTTATACGAAAATTAATTCAAGATGGATGAGAGACTTAAATGTTAGACCTAAAACCATAAAAACCCTAGAAGAAAACCTAGGTAATACCATTCAGGACATAGGCATAGGCAAGGACTTCATGTCTAAAACACCAAAAGCAATGGCAACAAAAGCTAAAATTGACAAATGGGGTCTAATTAAACTAAAGAGCTTCTGCACAGCCAAGGAAACTACCATCAGAGTGAACAGGCAACCTACACAATGGTAGAAAATTTTTGCAATCAACTCATCTGACAAAGGGCTAATGTCCAGAACCTATAAAGAACTCAATCAAATTTACAAGAAAAAACAACCCCATCAAAAAGTGGGCAAAGGATATGAACAGACACTTCTCAAAAGAAGACATCCATGCAGCCAACAGACACATGAAAAAATGCTCATCATCACTCACCATCAGAGAAATGCAAATCAAAACCACAATGAGATACCATCTCACACCAGTTAGAGTGCCAATCATTAAAAAATCAGGAAACAACAGGTGCTGGAGAGGATATGGAGAAATAGGAACACTTTTACACTGTTGGTGACTGTAATGTAGTTCAGCCATTGTGGAAAACAGTGTGGTGATTCCTCAAGGATCTAGAACTAGAAATACCATTTGACCTAGCCATCCCATTACTGGGGATATACCCAAAGGATTATAAGTCATGCTGCTATAAAGACACATGCACACGTAAGTTTATTGCGGCGCTATTCACAATAGCAAAGACTTGGAATCAACCCAAATGTCCACCAGGGACAGACTGGATTAAGACAATGTGGCACATATACACCATGGAATACTATGCAGCCATAAAAAAGGATGAGTTTGTGTCCTTTGTAGGGACATGGATGCAGCTGGAAATCATCATTCTTAGCAAACTATCGCAAGAACAGAAAACCAAACACTGCATGTTCTCACTCATAGGTGGGAATTGAACAATGAGATCACTTGGACACAGGAAGGGGAACATCACGCACCGGGTCCTATTGTGGTGAGGGGGTAGGGGGGAATGATAGCATTAGGAGATATACCTAATGTAAATGACGAGTTAATGGGTACAGCACACCAGCATGGTACATGTATACATATGTAACAAACCTGCACATTGTGCACATGTACCCTAGAATTTAAGTATAAATACTACTACTACTACTACTACTACTAATAATAGGCTGCAGAAGTGGCAGTCCAGGAGAGGGAAAAAGAATGAACATAAAATTTACCTCCAACCTAAAAATTTGATTTTTCAAACCTTGATTTAGACTATACACTCTCATCATATCAACACTGTGGTGTCCAATAAATTAAATTTGAGTCCAGGAAGCTTTTAAGCTGTAGACTTTACTGCATTTTTTACTTTCACCCTATACTGTAAGAAGTCACAAAGTCCCTGATTATTCCAGTTGGTTCTTAGATTAACTCTTCTGCAGGTCCTAGCACTGACTCTGGCAGAGGCATAGTGTTGGCTAAGTATTAATAGCTTGCTAGGAAGCCAGCATCCATTTTAGCAAATGAGCACAGGCCTGTTCCAGATGTTTGTTATTGTCAGTTATGCAACACGCTTACGTATCAGAGAGTTGTATTTCACAAATCTTTATTGGCAAATTATTAGTAATAAGAAATAAATAACTTGGTAATTCCAATGGTAATTCAAATGGCTAATCATTATTTACTATTCTAGTAGATTTCCCTAGACATCAGATAAAGATATATTAGTACACAGAAATAAGTTTTATATAACTACAATTTTTGTTGTTGGATTACTGCTTAATAATCTCTACCTACCTTTCATTAGAAAACTTAGGCAAGCTGAATATGTTAGGTTGAATTTTTAGAAGGTAAAAAATTATAATTTTAATGTTAATATTAGTTTTCATTAAGAAAATGCTTTTATAGCATTAGTAATTTGAATTTTTAGTTTATGAAGTATACAAAAATAAATTTAAACTTGATGGTTTCAAATACTTTTTTGTATATATATCATACACACATATATGCTTATATTTTATATATGTATTATATTACATATAATATATTTTATATATGTAATATAATATATATTTATATTATGTATAATATAATATAATATATATTTATATTGTATATATATAGGGTGGGGGGAAGAGAGAGAGAGGATTATGTTTAGTTCAAAATGCTTCTTTTCCCTTATTTCTAAGCTTGGAATAGTTAATTGTCTTTCACATTTTTGTCTTATCTTTATTCCTTCCTGAAACATGATTTCTCTTTTTATCCAATTGAGTAATGACACTTTGTTTTGAATTTTAAAAAAGCATTTTTTGCTACTTAAAGTTCATTAACAGATTCCTGCACACACACACAGACACACAAGAATTTAAATATTAAAACTTAGTTGTATATTTGAAACAGTTGTTTCATTTAATAATGATGATAAATGTATGATATAGCAATTTTGAAAGTGATAGGCTTGTCATCTTAATTCACGCGGGAAGCTCTGATAGAATATATTATTGATTACTAAAGTTCAACTCTGCTACAGTGACACTGATCAGCCAGTCATCCATGGTTGCTACATTTTGTCTACTTGCCAGAGAAAAAGAGTTGATAATGAGAAATAAGAGATGCATTTTAAGGGAAACACAGATGATTCAAGAAGAATCAAAATTCAATGCAGAGGGCAAATTTCAGAACACAGGGAAGAATTATGGCTAATTATGGCCAGATGCTTAAGAACAACACTAAACTTTCTCAACTTGGACCGGAGGAGCCCTGTGGATACCTGTGGATTAAAAGAAGAAGGTATGCCACAGAGTTGCAGTATAAGTTCAAATAGGAAAGTCTACAATTACATCACAGTTCAACCAGCTTAGCAGCTGCTGTCTTTAGCTTCTCTTACTGCAATATTTGATGCATTAGCCTGGGTCTGTGGTTGAGGCTAATGTGAGAGACAGCAAGTTACCCTCCTCTATCTAAGTCTACATACACTCACTCAAGTGCTGACCCTTCTTTTGCTTTCTTAATCTTAAACAGATCTCACTCAGATATTAGATCCCCAAACAAAACTCTTATTTATAAATACAGACAGTTCCCAAGTTTGATGATTTGGTTCTAGGGTAATATATCAATATCTTACACCACAATCATTTATTTTCTAAGCTAGAGGTACACCCAAATGACCTTCGTTCCTGGTGTACTTTCTGAAAATCTTTATAACAGTCTGGTTCTATATTATCATATTATCATGTATACTAATAATATCTCTTACCTTGCATATGGTATAATAACAATCATTGGTTAATAATGAAGAGAAGGGAGGGTGGAAATGGTCTAAGCTGAAAATTGTCAAGGGAGATGTAGAAAAAATATGTTGGAGTTAGCAATAATAACCTTTCTAGGTAGCAAACACTTAAAGAACTAATCTCTCTTTAGGAAAATAGAAAGCATGAGTTATCAGGGTATTTTTAGAAAAGTTCTCCGATAGGAGAGAGTCTGGAGGAGTAGGGCCAGCTCCGATAGCAGTCTAAGTCTTTCTTTCATAAGCTTCAACTTCACCTTAAATTCCTAGGAGCACCTGTAGACTTGCCTCTAACACAGCGGCTCTCAATGTGTATTCCATGATCAGCAGCATTAGTATCACCTGGGAAGTTGTTAAAAATGCAAATTGTTGCAGTCTACTCCAGATCTACTGAATCAAGTATTCTAGGTATAGGTTCCGTTAATTGTGTTTTAACAAGGCAATTAGGTTAATTGGTTTCACAATGAAGTTTGAGACCAACTATTCTATTAACACTGACGTAGACCAGGGGAAGAGTACAAATGGAGAGCTCTAATCGGAGGAACTAAAAAATTATGGTGTGCAATATATTCATTACTATTTTTCTAAATAAAGGAAGGAAAAGGAGGTAGAAATAAGAAATGCTGAAGTACTGAGTCCAATAATTAAATCAATCACTTGCAGTTAGAATGTATTCATGAAGGTAGAATACAGTCTCTACTATCTCTCAAGTTTGGAACGATGTCTGATACATAATGAGTACTTGAAAATATTTGTTATATAAATAAGGGCAAATTTTATTGCACATTATAAGAGTTATTTATGTATTTTTTGAAGAGTTCAGGTCTGTTGCTGCACGGCATAGGGAAGACCAGAGTGAATACTCTCTGTGGGAGGCAGATCTGGGAAGAGGGAATCCAGAAGGAGGCTGAGCCACCAGAACCATTTTCTTCGTTGAAGTTCACCAATCAAATCACTCCTTCACCCTGGGAAGAAGTTATTCAAGGTATGGAAAACACAAGGGTTTTTATTCTAGTACAATTCCTAATACAATAGTATTCAAATCCCAAAATAAATGTTTCTTAATTGTTTGATTTTTAAAATCTTAAGAGCTGTATTGAGGTTTAATTGACATACTATAATAAGAGTTACATAAAATGTACAATTTGATAAGCTTTCACATATTTATATACCTGTAAAACCATCTCCATAATCGAAATACTGAACATATCACACCCCCAAATTTTCTTTTGACCTTTTATAATCACTCGTTTTAATCCATTTCTGTTCTTTCCCATCCCAGACAACTATTGATCTGTTTTCTGTCACTGTAGATTAGTCAGTATTTGCCAGAATTTTATGTAACCGAAATTACAGGGTATGTGCTTTCTTTTGTTTGTTTGGCTACCTTCCCTCACCATACTAATTTTGAAATTCATCCGCTTTGTTGTGCGCCCAATAATCAATCCCCTTTTACAGAGAAGTAGTATTTAATTGTATGTTTATATGAGAATTTATTTGTCCAAATGGGCATTTGTATTATTTCTAGTTTCTGGCAATTATAAACGCAGTTGCTTAAATATTCATGTATAAGTCTTGGTGTGGACAGTTGCTTTACTTCTCCTGGGTAAATGCCCTGAAGTAGAATGGCTGGATCATATCTTAAGCGTATGTTTCACTTTTTCAGAAACTACCAAAACATTTTAAAGCCATTGTACCCTTGTTCATTTCACAGTTTGAGAGTTTCATCCTAATAGGTACATACCGATATTTTATTGTAGTTTCAATTTGCATTTCTCTAATTGTTAATGATAGTGGGGTTATTGGGCTATTGTCATATGTGTTTTGTGATTGTCTACTTTGGTGTGTGCTGAAATATTTTGCACACTTTTAATTTGCGTTATTGTGCTTTGAGAGTTTTTATGCATTTTAGATAAAAATCCTTGATCAGGCATGCAACTTACAAATGTTTTTCCCAATCTGTATCTTGTTTTTCATTCTTGCAGCAGTGTGTTTTTGAAGAGCAGAAGTTTTTAGTTTGACGACATTCAGTTTGTAAATTGGGCTGATTTTGCCAGCTTGGTTTTTCTTCTCATTATGGTCCATATTTTATTGCTTTTTTGCATGGCTAATAATTTTTTGTTGGATGACAGACTTTGTAGATTTTGTTTTCTTAGGTGCTAGGTACATTTGTATTTCTTTAAATGTATTTAGCCTTTGTTATATGATGCAGTTAAGTTACTTGGAAACATTTTGATCATTTGGGGTCTTGCTTTTAAGTTTTGTTAAGTGACGCCAGGACAAAGTTTTCTGTGGGGCTAATTTTAAACCAGTTCTGAGTCCTTCACTTGATATATCTGAATTATGAGTTTTTTCACACTGGCTAGGGGATTTGTTCCCTTAATACTTTCAGGTGGTTCTTTCTTAGATATTAGGTAGCTTCCTCATATGCATGTGATGATCTTCTGTAGATTTCTAGAGTACTTTATCTTCATAACTCTATCCTTTTTGGTACTCCACCCAATGAATTTTGGCCAGGCAGCAAACTGAGACAATCTTGGGAACTACTTTTTTTTTCCTATTTATTTGGGAATCACTGATGAATCTTGAAAACCATTGCTTAATATATATTTTTCTTTCTTTGGTTGTTTTTGGCAAAAGGGCAAATCTGCCAGTATTAATTCTTTTCTTCCCAAAGCAGGTTTATCCAATTTCTGATATTAAGACTGAGGAATTATAGAGGCACATACATATTAAATGTGATTTCATGGTATTAGTGACATTCTGTCTTGTCTATTTGTTTATAACCACTTTAAACAAAGATAATATGGGGATAGTAGGTCTTTTATATAAACCAAGTAAATTAAATGGTTGTTGTAACATTATACTGAATTATTAGAGGTCTTGAACTTGGTCACAATACATTAATGTCTCTTGTAAAACATGTGTAATGGGGAAAAATAAACTTAAATTATAACATTTTCAGCACATAGTACCTTTTCAGGAATATAATTATTTATAAATATGTGGTCTGTTGGAAGAAATGCTACCATATGGATCACAAGTATTAGGGAATCCTGGGGAAAACCAATCTGCTTATTCAAATGTGTAAGATATAGAAAATTCGGTGTTCCCTTTTCCAATTTTCCACGTTGTGAATGAACATAAAAATCCTCTAGCTTAACTGTTCCCAGTGTCAGAGCACACAATGGGTATACCACAAATGAGTGATGGATCTGTCTGAGATTTTGCTCCCTGTGGCCCTTGACATGGTCAGATTGGGCCTTAGGAGGCTAGAATTGATAGAACTTCCTCTAGCCATAGTCATTCTTAACTGCAGTAACAGTGTGCCCTACAAATATTATCTTTCCTATGTGTGCTATGATGTGGAAAAGGTTATGATGTGCTGCTCTGGTAGTTACATGTTTTCCTACTGTTTATCTTCTATAATGCCACTCTCAGTTTATAAATTTCTCTTGGTTTTCTTATTTCAAGGGATGGTTGATTTGAGGAGAAGAATTTAGCCAATGTTCTATATCTTACACATTAGAATAAGCAGATTTCAAGGGATGGTTGATTTGAGGAGAAGAAGAATTTAGCCAATGGAAAGGGGAAGAATAGGCTTTCTGTAACTGTCTTTATTTCTGAATTCTATTGCCTTAGGGAGATTTTATTGTTAAAATGAAAATTCCATGTGTGTCTTGACTAATACATAGTATCTATAGTTGTAAAGTATATTAACAGTGTAAATCAACATAGCATATGCTTTCTTAAAAAGTGATTCTCATCTTTTAAAATGAATAACCTAAGGGGAATTTATTTATTTTATAACAGATATGACGCTTTTGCAAATACACAAGTAGATGACTATAATATGCTTTAATTTACCTGTCTGGTGTTCTAGCTTTCCCTTTAGAAATATATTAATAAAATGTACTTAGTATTTTCAGAAAAGAAGAAATCTTAAGCTGTGATATTTAGGAAGTGAAAAGTTTTTATTACTTAGCTCATGTACATTTTTCAAATTTAAGAGTCTTGTGGACTAGACATTCTATGCTACATTTCACAAGTTCCAGCTGTACTTTGTTTATATATGTGGCCTGAACCATTTTAAGGGGCCACTTTAAAAAAATGTTTGGATTAGAATTTGAATTTAGTAGGAGTGACAGGTTTGCTTAAAGTTCTTGCATCATTTTTTCTACTAAGGGAGAGAAAACTAAGAGAACAAAGAGGGGCACAGACATTCAGATAGTTATAATTTCTACCCTTATCAATTTATAATTATGGTATAATTGGAGAGCATAATACTTGAAGATTTACTGTACTCTGTAATGTAGAATTTACCATTTCTCTTTTCATGTGAACTTTTACACCAGATGAACAACAGAAATAGCAAAGTATGAGTAAGTAGTATTTCTTTTTATTTAGTAGAGAGAAAAGTCAGACAAGTGGCCAATTCTACACATTTTGGCCTTTTAAATGAAAATGAATATATATAAATAAGTACAGAGACATGCCTTTTGCTTTTATAACTATTTTTACAACTTAATTGAAGTATAATTGCCCATAAAGTATGCAATTCGATATGTTTGACCTAGTTATATGCTCATGAAGCCATCACTATAATGAAGATAATGAACGTAACTGTTACGGCAAAGTTTCATTGTGCTTCTTTGTAATCACACCATCCCATTCAGCTTACCCAAGATAATCACTGAACAACTTTTTGCCATTATAGATTACTTTATATTTTCCATAAATGTATGTAAATTGAATACTACAGTATGTACCATCTTTTGTCTGCCTTTTTCACTCAGCATTATTATTTTGAGAGTCCTCTATGTTGCTGCATGCATCCTTAGTTCATTCCATTTATAGTGAAATAATATTCCCTTTTATGAATATGCCATAATCCATTTATTGATTCAGCTGTTTTTGGACATTTGGGTTATTTCCAGTTCTGAGCAATAGCATGTAAGGACCATATGAACATTCATGTATAACCCTTTGTACGAAGATAGTCTTTCATTTATTTTTAGGTATATACATCTAGGAGTAAAATATCTGGGACATAAGCCAGGTATATGTTTAACTTTGAAATAAAAAAGCTAAATTTTTTTTTCCCAAAGTGATTGCAGCATTTTACATTTCCAAGAAGCAGTGTTTGAAAGCTTCAGTTGCTCAGTTGCTCTACATTCTCACCAACACTTGGTATGCTGTCTTGATAATTATGGCCATTCTGAAATGTGTGTAGTGATATCTTATTATGGTTTTAATTTATATGTAGCTAATGACATTAAAAACCTTTTTATGTGGTTACTATATCTGGTGAAGTGTGTATTCAAATATTTTGCCTATTTTTAATAGGTTCGTTTGTGCTTTTGAGTTTTTAAAAAAATGCATTATGAATACAAGTACTTTTTCAGATAATGTTATTTGTGACTGTTTTTCCCCAATTTGGCCTTTTTTTTTCCTTTTTCTTAATAATGTTTTTCAAAGATAAGGTATTCTTAATTTTGATGAAGTGCTATCATTTTAAAAAATGAATCATGCTTTTTGCTGTCATATCCAAGAAATTTTTACCTAATCCAAAGTCTCAAAGGTTTTCACCTATTCTTTCTTCAAGAAATTTTACAGTTTTACTCTTTGCTTTTAGGTCTATGATCATTTTGGGTAAATTATTTTATACCATGAGACATAATATTTTGTTTTAGTATGAATATTGAATTTTTCCAGTAACATTTTTTGAAACGATTTTTTTCTATTAATTTTTTTTGCATGCTTTAGAAATCAGTTGACTACAGAGTTGTCAGTTTATTTTAGACTCCATTTTCTATTATCTATCTTGATGACAATACCATATTAGATTGTTGTTTTAAAATAATTCTTATAATAAGGTAGTTTAAATCCACCAACTTTTTTCTTTATCAATATTGTCTTCAAATGTTTAGGTTCTTTCATTTTTATATAAAATTTAGAGTCAGGTTATCAATTTCTACTAAAAAGCCAGGATTTTGATTGGGATTGTGGTTAATCTCTATTGATGAATTTTGGAAGAACTGACATCTTAACACTATTCAGTTGTCTGAACTAGGAGCACAGTATATCTATTTGCCTAGGTTCTCTTCAATTTCTCTCAGTGATGTTTTGTAGTTTGCAATGCATAGGTCTTCCTCTTCTTTGCCAAATTTGTCTTGAGGTCATAAGGTGACCATATACAATTAACAACACTAAGTTACCTTCTCTATAAAATAATTGGAATGGAATTTAAAATAATGTCACATGGCATGTGTACATGCACATAATTGACAAAGCTTTCCTAATTTTCTCTTGGTGCTAATTTAGTCTTCTTTTTAAATTTTGAAAACCCTTGTTATGTTATGCCCTCGATAAGCTTTGGGAAAAGAAACCTTTTAAAATGCTTTCCAGGCATCTTTTAGCAGGCTTTGATTTCACTTAAGGAGGAGCCATAGTTTCTTCTCTCTTTCTCTCTGTCTCTGTCTCTCTCTCTCTTTCTTTTTTTGTCAGTTTCCAAAATCATTTTAATAAGAGGGTAGGATCCAAGGTTTGTTTTTGTAGCCTCAGCAGGCCCGTAGGCCCCCAGTGCACTCGAACTTCCGGCCCTTGGAGTGGACTTAGGGTTTGGTGTGGCTGTGCATGGTTCTCCCCGCCTTGCCGAAATGCCGGTACCCCTCTCGGCCCTTGTGAAAACCAGAGAGCAGGATGGTGCTGCTGCCCTTGGGAGAGTCCAGGGTCAGCTGGTGGAAAGTGAGGATCTTGCTCCCCACCCTGAGGATGCTGCTGCGGTCTGGCTGGTCTCGCGCTGGGCACATACCTTCAATTTGGGCACCTCCCGAACCCACACGTCATCCATGTTGTTCCCCACAACCATGGTGATTTGCTTTCCAGGAAGCTGATTTGCTTTCCAGGAAGCTGATTTGCTTTCTAGGAAACCAGGGCGAGTATTAAATGACTAGCGAGTAGGCAAGGCTAGGAGCAAAACTGCACATTTATTTTTGGTCCTCCCCGCTTCAGGAAAGAAGGTGTGGGGGAGGGGTGAGGTCCGTCGGTCTCCGGCAGGGGAAGCCAGGGGAGTCACCCGGTGGAGCTCTCGGGCGGAGTTCCTACAGTCCCGACAGGAGTGAGGGCTGAGGAAGTGCGCGCAGTGCGCCCACCTGGAGCGGCTTTTATGTCCTGGGCCTGGGAATGGGAGAGCAGTGGGCGGGACGTAGGCGGGTCGGGGGCTGGGCAGTGGGCATGGCTAGGCGGGTTCTGGTTTTTCTCTGTCGGAGGTCAGGTTGCGCCTGCGCAGTTGACCCGTGTCTTTCCCGGGCACGGGAAAGCTGACGGTGAAGAACCCGGAACTGCACCATCTTGCCTCCGTTCGTCCAAACAGTCCAACCTTTTATTGATAATAGTGATAAGGGGTGCCGTGGTCTGTCTGGCTACTTCCTGCTGGTAAGGGACGTCGTTAAGGTTGGGGTCTATGGTTGGTATTTGGACGTACAGATGAAGAAGCATCTGGTTGACAGTGACTCACGTGATCTCTTGAACTTTGGCTCGGAGAAATTTGATTAAAACAGGAGCGAGACATAAGACAAAACAGAGGATTAGTATGGGAATTAGCAATGGGAGCATCTGCTGTATTACGGGCAGCAGCCATACCGGTGGTCTGGGGGTGAAGGGGGTATTGTAGGTTTTTTATTCTGCTTTAATCCTGTTTAGGGTTTGGATGTTAGTGTCTACTAGGCCTGACTCATTTACGTAATAGCAGCATTCTTCTCCTAAGAAGAGACATGTTCCTCCTTTTTTGGTAGTAAGTAAATCTAATGCTCGCCTATTTTGTGCTGCTACTTGGGAAACTGAGGTAATTTGACAGCTGTAAAGAGGCCAGGCTTTCAGGTGAAGCCTCTGTGGCCTCTTGGATTTGAGCTGCTAGAGATCAGGTAGACTGTACCGAGTGGGCAAGTGCCCCATTTGCAAGCCCTGATGCCACTAAGGAGGAGGCCAGGGAGACTCTGATGACTAGGGGAAAGAAGACAGCCCGTTTTTGGAGATCATTAGGAAGAGGGTTAAATTGTATAACAAATTCAGCTACTTCTGCTTTGCTATATAAGGTTAAACTAGGTACTAGGGACACTGGGACACAGAGGGATTGACCGATGGATGTGTGATTAAGGACCTTGAAGAGGGTTTTGTTGCACCAGAAATAACCTCCGATGGGAGCCGTCTGGGTCTTAGCAGGTGGCTGGGTATAATTACACCAGGAGGTGTTTGGGGTAGAGTAACAGAAAGGAAGGATTGGAATTTCTGGGTTTTGGTATAGTGAGACTTGGAATAAGAACGGTTTTTGGGAGGTGCCTGTGGAGTTAGTTGTAACCTTGAAAGCAGTAGGTAAGGGGACTGCCACTAAGGGGGCTCTTTCAAGGGCCGCAGAGAGGAAACAGTGGGAGAGATTTGTTATGTTGGCTGCCCGTGTTAGGTTTAACCCTTGACGGACTAGTTTTAACCATGAGAAGGGGTCCCTATTGGAGGAGTATAATTGATCTTGTAAGGCCTGTTCTTGTGATTGTATGGCTAAGGTTAAATTCTGTAGGGCTTGTATGTTTTGAGGAAGGGATTTTTGCTGGACAAGTGTTCTTTTTATCAGGAGAGTAGCCATGGGAAATGAACTAAGAATTGTGTAGCCTGTGTAGAGTCCACCTTTGACTCTGTCTGCCCATCGGGGGTCCCATGGGTCTTTGATATTTAATTGGTATTGAAGGGGGGTTCGTGGATTTGCAATGGTGAAGAGAGCAGTGGGTTTCTCCTGTCTCAAGGTTGCATAATGGATCTTACAATAAATATAAGGACATCCTAGATTATTTTGTTTCCAGTACGTCTTACAATTGTAATGTGTCTGGTCATGCAGGAAGCAGAGAGCCTTAGCTCCGGCTGCACTGCAACACGATAGGGTGAAATTTATAGTAAGCTGGGGTTGGCTGCCTGAAGGGGGGCAGTCAGCAGTGCCTTGTAGCTGTGAGTGCTATTTATTTTTGCGTGACCAGGTTTCAACTATAGAGAATCTCCATATGAAAGTTGGGTTAGTAATAGAGATTGAAATGCAAGAAAAAGATAGTAATATAAGTATGAAATAGTACTTCATCTTCAGTGTAATCACAGGGTACACCTTGTCACTGAAGATGTTCTATAAAGGTAAGCGGGAGAACCACTGTGATGGGCTATTATCTGGAGGCAAGTAGGGATCTGGGGTAAGATATTGGAATTCTGTTATGTTTATATAGAGTATGGTGAGAAATCGGGATAAGCGTAAGAGATCAAGGAACATGTGGTGGTTGGGAGAATTTGGTGAATTTGAGACGGGTAGGGGTAAGTCTAGTAGATGTCCACTGATTGTCTTCTGTGGGGGCCTTTCTAAATTGTGATATATGGACCCAGTGCGTGTGTCCTAGAAGTTTGGCTGCTGTGTATGTGGATACGAGGACAGTATAGGGACCTTTCCACCTGGGTTGAAGATCTTTGGCTTGGATATCTTTTAAGTATACTTGGTCTCCTGGGCTGAGAGAGATGTGGGCTATAGGTGTCTGTTGGAGAGGGGTGTGCTAGTTCTGCATGTTGTCTCAGGAGTTGTCTCAAGAGGGTGAGGTATGGGAGATAAGTTGCCAGCGGGGAAGAAAGGGTGGGTAACTGCTGGAGGGTGAGGGTCCGGCCGTAAACTAATTCAAACGGACTGAGGCCTGTTGGACTCCATGGGGCTGCTTGCAGCCGGGTTAGGGCTAAAGGGAGGAGATTTACCCATGATTGTCGAGTCTCGAGGGAGAGTTTGGTGAGCTGTTGTTTGATGAGTCCATTAGCCTTTTCTACCTTACCAGAAGACTGAGGTCTATAAGGAATGTGGAGTTTCCAGGTGATGTGTAGGAGGGCTGCCACCTGTTGGGCTACCTTGGAGATGAATGCTGGGCCGTTGTCAGACTGAAGAGTGAGCGGGAGGCCAAACCTAGGAATAATGTGTTCAGTGAGTATGGAGGCAACTATATTGGTGGTTTCTCCTGTAGTAGGATAGGCTTCTATCCATCCTGAAAAAGTATCAACGAGGGTTAAGAGATATTTGAATTTTTTATGTTTTGGCATATGTGTGACATCAATTTACCAGTCTTCGCCTGGTTGGTGTCCTCTGAGTTGGTGGCTGGGATGGGGATTACACAATGCGCCTTGAGGATTTGTCTTTAGGCAGATAGAGCACTGCTGGTTGATTATAAGTAAGTGTTTTTGTAGTGTTGGAGAGTGGAGGAGGGGATTTAGAAAATTGTATAAGGCTTTGGGTCCTATATGTAAAGAATTATGTATGTCTGTTAGAATGATATGGAGTTGTGTTTCAGGAATAACTAATTTGTTATCAATATATATCCAGTCGTCTGTAGTTAGTTTGGCTGTTGGATTTTGCAATAGTTTGGCCTTTTCCTCTTGGGTGTAAATAGGGGTATATTGAGGAGAGAGAAAACAAATAGAGGGAAGCGTGGGGGTGGAGAATCCGGCAGCCGATTTGGCAGTGGTGTCGGCAAAACTATTGCCAGCTGCTACCGGGTTAGATGGAGTTTGGTGGCCTTTACAATGTATAATGGCTACCTTGGAAGGTGCCGAAAGTGCATCCAGTAGTTTGAGTATTTGGTTTTTGTTGATAATAGGGGTACCACAGGTGGTTAAAAACCCTCTCTCTTTCCAGATGACTGAATGGGTGTGTGCAATTAGGAAAGCATATTTAGAATCTGTGTATATGTTTACTGTTTTTCCTTTTGATAGGAGGAGTGCCTTGGTTAGTGCAGTGAGTTCTGCCTGCCGTGATGTGGTCCCTTGTGGTAGGGGTTTTGCCTCTAAAATTGTGGAGGAGGTAACTACTGCATATCCTGCCTGTCTGTTTCCTTGAGGGTTGATAAAGGAGCTGCCATCCATGAATAGGGTTAGTTGTGCATTCTGAAGGGGCTGATCATGCAAGTGTAGGTGGCTGGGGGGTTGAGCCTCCAGGACTTCAGGACAAGAATGTTTAGTATGACGTGGTTTAAGAGGGTCTGGCAGTAAAGTGGCTGGATTTAGAGAGGAGCAAATTTCTAAAGTAACAGTGGAGTCTTTGAGCTTGACAAGAACTGGTGGGTGGTGGGCCACTATGACCGGGATGGAAGTGTCCCACACTTGAGGGTGTACAAAAATAGGGAAGATGGGGGGTGGGAGTGGCATAGGAGGAATGTGTGTGCATGCACAAAGCATGAACAACAGGTCGTGAGGGGATTGGAGGGGAGTAGATGAGTTGGTGGGAATGGATATGGAGGCCTTTAAGGTGCTCAAGATGTCTCGGCCTAATAAGGGGGTAGGGCATGAGGGTATAATGAGGAACGAGTGCACAAAGTAGTTGTTGGCCAGGCAGCAATTAAGGAGAGGAGTTTTTTGCGGAGTGGACGGCCTTCTGTTTACTCCTGTTACGGAGATATTGGATGGAAGGCTAGGTCCAGAGAAGGATGGCAAAACAGAATAGCTAGCCCCGCTGTCGATCAAAAAATTAATTGTCTTACCCGCTACCAGGAGAGTTACCCAAGGCTCGGCAAGGGTGATGGGGGTCCCCGAGTCTCAGCACCTTCAGTTATCGTCGTCTAGATGTAGGAGCTGGAAGGAGCTCCCAGGATCCTGGGAAAGGGGGTCACGTTGAGACGTGGCACCTGTTCTCAGGGTGGGGCAATCAGACTTCCAGTGTCCTTCCTGTTGGCAAGCAGGGCAGGGGGTTGCTGGTGGACGAGGGTTAGGACATTCACTGGCCCAGTGTCCTGACGCCTTGCACTTATAGCAAGGCTGTGTTGGGGCTCGGGGGCCTTGTGGACACCTGTTGGCATAGTGTCCTGCCTTGCTGCATTTATAGCAGGCTCCTTTTTTAGCCTTGGAGTCTGCGGGGTGTGTGCTCTCTGGTTTGGGGTTACGACTGGGCTGTAAAGCCACCGCTACGAGCTGTACCTTCTGTTTGAGGTGAGCCTGCCGCTGTGCCTCAGCCGTTTCCTCTCTGGAGTTATAGACCTTAAAGGCCAGTTTAACTAGGTCTTGTATTGGTGTCTCGGGACCATTTTCCACCTTTTGGAGTTTTTTGCGAATATCGGGAGCTGATTGGGAAATGAAATGAGATGCCAAAATGGTGGCCCCTGTCGGGGAGGCCGGATCTAGCTGGGTATATTGGGTTAGAGTCTCAGTTAGCCTATTTAGGAATGCGGCTGGATTTTCTTCCGGATTTTGAGAAATTTCTTTCAATTTGTTAAAATTTACAGCTTTGTTTGAAGCCATTTGCATACCAGCCAACAGGCACTGGACCATAATGTCTCTCCTACGGCGCCCAGGCTGGCCTACCTGGTAGTCCCAGTCTGGGTCTGCCGAGGGGACTGCTTGCTCCCCTAGTGGAATGGTGGCGTCAGTTAAATGCTGTTGGTTGGCGTGCTGCCTGGTGGCCACTAGGATGCGCTCTTGCTCCTCAGGGTTTAGGGTAGAGGTTAGGATAACCTGGAGGTCATGCCAAGTTAAGTCATAGGCCTGACAAAGGTATCTAAATTCCTTTATGTATACAGTGGGATTAGCTGAGAAATCCCCTAAACGCTTCTCAATGTTGGAAAGGTCAGCCAGTGAAAAAGGGACATGTACTCTGACTACCCCCTCCGCCCCAGCCACCTCTCGCAAAGGCGCTAACACTGTAGGAGGGTGTGGGGCAGGAGTGGGGGTGTCAGCAGGGCACTTAGAGCGGGTGTGTGCAGAGATAGGGGACCCTAGGCGGCCGGCTGAGAACGTGGAAGGGGGCACGGGAGCGAGCGGGCCACCAGTCAATGAGGAGGAAGGAAGAGGAGTCTGGGCAGGAAGGGAGGGGGTGGAGAGATCAGGGAGAGAAGGAGGAGTATAGGGCAGGTCAGGATGAGAGCGTAAGGCCCAAATGCCTTGTATGTAATTAATTTCAGACCACTGGCAGAAATTGCTGCTAGGGTGCCCTCTGGTGGCCACTGATTGGGGCCACGTCACAGTGGAGAGGAAAATTAACCGCTTTCTTTTGAGGTCTTGTTCGAGTTGTAGAGTTTTTAGATTGGCTAGGAGGCACCCTAAAGGGGTACTCTTTGGAAATTTGGACTGGGGGTTTCCCATTTGTTTCCTCTTTACTTGCACAATGGACACAATGGAAGTGGAAGTGGATCTCTGCCTGGCTTCAAAGCGTCCTTTGGAACCAGCAGAGACAGACTGGAAGCTCTTGAAGCCAAGGTGGAGATTACCTTCAGGCAGATGTCTCCGTCCTAAACGGGTCTCCCGAGCCACACGGTGGCTCAAAAGTGGGCCTCGGACCTGCGCAGGATTTTTGGTCGAGGGAGGTAAAGAGGAGACAAGGGCACTTACCCCAGAGAGGCCGTGAGAGTGAGGGAAGCGGGTCTCAGGTCCTGGTCCGTCCGCGGCGTGGAAGCAGGAGGAGGTTCCTCAATCCTCAGAGGCCTGAGGAGAGGAGGGGTCTCCTCCCGGGTTTCGGCGCCAACTGATTTGCTTTCCAGGAAGCTGATTTGCTTTCTAGGAAACCAGGGCGAGTATTAAATGACTAGCGAGTAGGCAAGGCTAGAAGCAAAACTGCACATTTATTTTTGGTCTCCCCCGCTTCAGGAAAGAAGGTGTTGGGGAGGGGTGAGGTCCGTCGGTCTCCGGCAGGGGAGGCCGGGGGAGTCACCCAGTGGAGCTCTGGGGCAGAGTTCCTACAGTCCCAATAGGAGTGAGGGCTGAGGAAGTGCACGCAGCCCACCGGCTGGGAGTGGCTTTTATGTCCTGGGCCTGGGAGTGGGAGGGCAGTGGGCAGGACGTAGGCGGGTCGGGGGCCGGGCAGTGGGCGTGGCTAGGCGGGTTCCGGTTTTTCTCCCTCAGAGGTCGGGTTTGGCCTGTGCAGTCCACCGGTGTCTTTCCCAGGCACGGGAATTCTGACGGTGAAGAACCCGGAACTGCGCCATCTTGCCTCCGTTCGTTCAAACACATGGCTGTTTGGTTTTCCTGATCGGGAAGCTTCATCATCCAGATCATTCGGGAAACGGACAGAGATGTCTGGTTGGTGAGACTCATAAACAACCTGTTCAGCATGACCTAGTTGAATGCGGAGTTGGTTCATCTGGCCAGAAAACTGTATAGCTTGACCAACAGCCTCAGGTAGATCCTGTCTCTTGGGCTCCTTGTGCCGAACCTTTGGATCCTTGTTGTGGCAGATGTGAACTCCCATGATGGTGCCTCTTGCTGGGCCAGGTCCCGAAAGCTTAGTTTCTCATTTCTTACCACTTAAGGGAAAAACCTCTCTTTTTTAAAACGTTTTCTAGTTCCACAGCTTTTTTGTCTTTCCCCGCCATAACTTACAATAAATATATATATATTTTAAAAAATCACAGTTGATAAAATGCTAGCTTTCATTAAAGTAGCATAACAACTGTGAGAGTTTTTCTCCCCAAACATTTTTTGAATGCAACTTGTAAGTGTCAATATTCCTTTATTTTGTAAGAACTTATTTTGTAAGTTTTATGACATTCCATGTTTTGGTGATCCACAGTTGCTTTATATATAATTGAACAAATTTACATTTTTTAAAAAAATATATAAAACCCTGCATCTTCTGTAGAATAGCTTACTGCCTATGTTTTGAAAGAGACTTTGCTATCTAAATGGAATTTGCATCACTCCATATGATTTAACTTTACAAAATCCATTAAAATACAACACAGATTTAAAACAGATTTCTAAAGTGATTTCTACCATATAAATTGGGGCAGAGCAAAGAACACATCCTGCCATGAAGATTTGTGACAAATTTTTCTCACAGAGTGAATTAATTTCAGTTTTTACTTTCTATATAGATCAAGAATTTATAATTTTTACATTGTCTTAAAACTAATACAAATTATTTATGGTTGCCAGTTTTATAGCTCATGTCATCCTCTGCCATGTGCGATGCCCTACTATGTAGGGGATTGTCAGCATTTTTCACTCTTGGATATATAAATTTTAACATGAAAACTTCATTTTGACATTTTGGAGTATATTATGACTTAATGTGAGGCCCTTCTTCTGTTTTCTATGGCCAGAAACCAGTCTGATTCTCCATAAGGAACAGAATATAAAAAGTAATATGATATACATTATTTTTCTTTAATGAGCATAAAATTAAGGTAAAGTTATAAAAATCCACACATGGAAAAAATAAAGGGAACATGTACAAACAAGTACTTATTTGGTAAAGGTGTAGATACAGTATTGTGTAGTAGAAAAGTCACAGGCTGTGATTAAAGAAAAGTGCATTTGATTTCTATCCTTCTCAGCGACTGGCTGAATTATCCTCAAAAAGTTATGTGACCACTTCAAGCTTCAGATTCCACATCTGTAAATTGGCTATAATAATACCTACCTCATAGAATTCACATTAAAATTAATTATCAAAACTATGTAGCTGTGAGAACTCATGTAGTAGCACCTATACCTGCTCTGTATTCTAGTTATTCAGCAGAATTCTAAGTGCTATGTAGTATAAATAACACATCCTTCTCTAGCTAATGATTTACTTAGCAGCAGTACTGACAATGTAACCATGTGTTATGTATTCACATTACAGAATATGACATTACAGAAATGTGTAGCAGTTAAATACTGGGATAAAGAATATAGATACTTTGGAGGTTTTCAAGGGGTGGAATAGGTAGAAAAAAGCCATGATGAATTTAGATGTTTCAGAAGAGTCAAGTAGATACGTTATTATGTTCACAAAAAATTACAGCACCTTTCCCCACTCAGATTTCATTTAAAATAAATTTGAATATTTTATTAATCATTAATTACTCTGGATTTAAAATTTGATGTCCAAACTTAAAAACTGAAGAATAACCAGAAATAGTAAAAACTGAATATAACAGAGAATGTTTGTTGACTCATTTAAACTTGCTTAACTTATTAAGATTTGAGGATTCTACAATAATAAATCTAAAATTTTCACCTATAGTTGTAGGAAAGGATTGAATTCTTTAAGATTTTAAAATTCTGGAATCTTGTTGTCTAGTAGTGTGAAAGATAGATTAAAATAGGCAAGAAGAGAGGGAAAAAATCACATTAATACCATTCCAAGTGCAAAGACAGTGGTTTCTTCTGCCAGTAGGCTCAAAAAGTCCCTGGAGAGAATTTCTGAGTGAAAATCTGTTGCTCCACCTGCCTTTCCTCACCTCCCTCGCCCCCATGTAATGCCTTCGAAAAAGCAGGGGATGGTTTTTATTTTCATAAGTACCCAGATATTGGAAGACAGTTGCCCAGAAAAGGACGTATTAGAAAGCGTAAGCATTCCTGAGAACATTTGGCAGACGATCACAATATGGTGTCATCTGAATGAAATATTTGGTGGTATAATTCAAATGACTCTTTGTTGTAGAATTAGTGCACTAGCCTTCTGTTTTTGTATGTTGACTCTAAGAAAAAAACCAAAGGCCACTGAACTCCAGTTGTCTTTTATTCATGTCAGTATTATAGAAAGATGTTCTCTGAGAAATTGGCACATTCAGTCATAGCTCTCTTTTCAGGTACAACTTTAATACAGTTTCTTTAAGGCTATCCCTGTTTTTGCTTATAATTTAGTCATATTTCCACTTTTCACACTTGGTCTTAGCCAAGAGGATGAAAGACAATGTGTTTCTGGTTTTTAAATGTTCATATAGTTTCTTTTATCTTAAAACATTATATTACTTCAACAATAAGCTGTTTATAGAAACATGCATTAACTAGACTAAGTTCATTCCATTATATGAGCAATGAAAGATAAGTGTTCCTATTTAATACAAAAAATGATATACCATTGCCTTCTGGGAGTTCATTCTGTCAGGTTGCATAGAGATTTACTTTAACTATCATATGATACACTGTCTGGAAAATGTTGTAAAATACTAGTGAAGTAAATTTGAGTATATTGATTTACTTTTCAACTTGTTCCATTTCACTGCATACAGAAAAACTCATAATTTGCTTGGAGTCATATCCCAAAATGAGTTCTAGTCACACTGTAATTTTATTTTGTGACAGAACAGTGAACTTGATTAGATAAAAGTTAAAAAATGGCTTAAAATATTCATTTAGTCAACATAAAAAATATGCTAAAGATCTAAATTACATATAGAAAATGTTTAAATTGTTATATTGAAAATAACTTTTGTACATTGCTACAGAAGCTTTTTTTTTAGTTAACATACATATTCTTACTCTATCTTAAAATACTTTTTAAAACCTTGGATAAATGAATTATCTCCATAAATCAACTATTTTAATATTTTTACCTACTTAAATCAGGGGTAAATGGGCTGCAAGTTAGAAGCTATTGCAAGAACAGAAAACCAAACACCGCATGTTCTCACTCATAGGTGGGAACTGAACAATGAGATCACTTGTACTCAGGAAGGGGAACATCACACACCAGGGCCTATCATGGGGAGAGGGGAGGGGGGAGGGGGGAGGGATTGCACTAGGAGTTATACCTGATGTAAATGACGAGTTGATGGGTGCTGACGAGTTGATGGATGCAGCACACCAACATGGCACAAGTATACATATGTAACAAACCTGCACCTTATGCACATGTACCCTAGAACTTAAAGTATAATAATAATAAAAAGAAAAAGAAAAAAGAAAAAAGAAAGACTTATGAAACTTTCTAAACTTACCATTTGGTAACTATCACATTAATAGTTGTTTCAGGTAATAATCATCAATGGATGTTAAAAATAGTGGATAAAAGTTTAATTAGAAGCAGAATATTTATAGCATCTTAACATATTTCTACATAAGATATTTATTAAATACAAAGGGAAAAATATTAACTTTACAGTGAAAAAGAAATCTGGCAAATAGTATCTAAACTAAGTGATCAAAGTTAACATCACCAGTAAAGGAACAGAGCAGTCATTTGCCTATGAATATGATGCACTTGAAAAAAAAAAAAAATCAGATCCTTTCTATAGAATCTCTTAGAAAAACTTGTAACATGACTATTTATGGGAAAACATCAAGCAAACCCAATTTAAGAAACAATCAATAAAATAAATGGAACCTTTCAAAAATATCAACTTCATGAAAAACAAGAAAACCAAGGTACTGTTTCAGGTAAAAAGAGATGAAAGAGGCCGGGTGCAGTGGCTCATGCCTGTAATCCCAGCACTTTGGGAGGCCAAGGTGGGTGGATCACCTGAAGTTGAGAGTTCGAGACCACCCTGAGCAACATGGAGAGACCCCATCTCTACTAAAAATACAAAATTAGCCTGGTATGGTGGTGCATGCCTGTAATCCCAGCTACTTGGGAGGCTGAGGCAGGAGAATCATTTGAATTTGGGAGGTGGAGGTTGCAGTGAGCCGAGATTGGACCATTGCACTCCAGCCTGGGTGACAAGAGTGAAACTCTGTCTCAAAAAAACAAACAAACAAAAAAAAAGAATTGAAAGAAATATGAAAACTGACAGACAACAATGAGGTATTTTTGTGGGGTGCTTTTTATTGGGATTTTACTGTTTTTCTCATGATTAATCTGGGGTTGTAGGTTTTACAGAGAAATATTATAGATGTAAAGTATTATTTTTATAATCTTGAGTATCTGCTTTCACTGTATTATTGCTGATAATAACCTTGATCACCTGGCTCAGGTATTATTTGCCAGGTTTTTCCACTGCAATTTTCCAGAGGAATATTACTCTATCCAGCTCCCCCTTTTATACTATATTCTTTGAAGGAATTACTATATGCAGCCTAGATTTAAGAAGGGAGGAGTTGTGCTCTCACCATTTGAGGACACAGAGTCTTCATTAGCTATTTGGAATTCTTCTGCACAGGAGATTTGCCTATTCTCACTCCCATTCATTTATTGATTGATTTTTTTTGTCAGTATGTACATAGATCTTTATTTTATACTTTGGATTATAACCCAATACTGTTTTGTTCTTTTTCCTTTTCCTTTGCTTGACTTGTTTTAGCTTGGGCCATTGGCAGATCTTTTAATTGACTCCTGTGTCATTTTGACATAACTCCATAATTCTGTGTTTTTGTGTGTGTTGTGTGTGTGTGTGAATACCTGGCACCGTAAGATTCTCCCAGTTCATCTGTTATATTTTCTGCTGAAGTTTCAGAATCAGACATTTCTCCAAGGATCCTTGGCTTATTTTATTGGAGAACAGTATTAGGACTCTAGATCTGAGCACTATTCTGCTTATTACTACTGGGTGTCATTGTTTTTAGGCTCTCTTAGTTGACAGAGCTGGATGATATATGCATTAACAACCCATGAATATAGATATATCTGTAAATATTATTTTATGTAACCACTTGTATCTTAATGAAATTAAACATGAGTTCATACTGATGTCTTCAACTGTAATCCATCACCACATAAGTCACTCCAGCCTTCTTCTTTGGCTTATCTGTAAATTTTTGCTCCAACAATATGAAATTTGGCTCCAACAATTTGCCACTCATTTATTTATTTTCTCATTTCCAATATTTATAGATCGCTGTATCAGAAGTGTTAATCCCAAAAGCAATCTTCCAAACCCAGTTCCCATAATAATACCACCATTATTCATGGAACACAATGTGGAGATTCCTTAAAGAACTAAATTAGAACTACAATTTGATCCAGCAATCCCACTACTGGGTATCTACCCAGAGGAAAATAAGTCATTATATGAAAAAGATGCTTGCACATGCATGTTCGTCGCAGCACAGTTCACAATTGCAACACCAAGGAACCAACCCAAATGTCAATCAATCAATGATAAAGAAACTGTGGTGTATGTGTGTGTGTGTATGTGTGTGTGTATATATATGTGTGTGTGTGTGTATTTGTGTGTGTGTGTATATATGTGTGTGTATGTGTGTATACATGTGTATATATGTGTGTATATGCATGTATTATATGTGTGCATATATGTGTATATACACGTGTCTGTGTGTGTGTATATGATGAAATACTACTCAGCCATAAAAAGAAATGAATTAATGTTATTTGCAGCAACCTGGATGAGATTGGAGACTATTATTCTAAGTGAAGTAACTCAGGAATGGAAAATCAATATTGTATGTTTTCACTCATAAGTGGGAGCTAAGCTATGAGGATGCCAAAGCATAAGAAGGATACAATGGACTTTGGGTACTCAGGGGGAAAGGGTTGGAAGAGGGTGAGGGATGAAAGACTACAGTAGGGTGCAATGTATACTGTTTGGGTGATGAGTGCACCAAAATCTCACAAAGCACCACTAAAGAATTTACTTATGTAACCAAACACCACCTGTTCCCCAATAACCTAAGGAAATTAAAAAAAAAAAAAAAGAATTGTTAATGTCTACTTACATGTTAGAGAGTTTTATCAACTAGAGTATAATGCTTATATTAAGTCCTCATTTCCAAAGTCAATATCAGTGTTTTCCCTATCACTTTTTTTCAGTGAATTTGTTACATACATTTATAATACAGTAAGATTGACTTGCCACCACCTGTATTCCTTTCTGAGATCACCTCAACTTCTAAATGACTCTTCATATTTGCTTACGTGAAGGTTTCTTTGTGCTATAAAGTTTTGCTTCCAACATTGGTTACTATATGGCTATATGTCAAAGTGTGGAGAAATGGCACATTTTATGTTGCAGTCTTATGTGTCTGCCTTTACCTTTCCATTTCTCTTTTCTTCCTTTTGTTTTTTCACTTTTTTTCTTCCTCTTCTTATTTCTCCTTCCCTGTCTTTTCTTACTCTCCCTCTTCCTCTTCTCTTCTCTTCTGGTTGCTGTATTTCTTCTACTTCCTTTCTCTTCTTTTATCTCCTTGGTTTTCTCTATTTCCTCTTCTCCTTTTCTTAATTGCTCTCCTTTTTATTTATTGGTCTCCTGCCTGCAAAACTTTGCAGTTGGATAAAGTGGTCTTTAACTTACTACCATAATTTCTAATTCACTTTTTATTTAGTTTAAGAACAATCATAAAATCAATTGCTGTCATTAGAGAGTAGAAAAAATACTTTATAGGAATGAATGGCTGGAGATAGTAAACATTTTTTTTTTTCTGCATGAGATAAATATACTAAGTGAAATAACTCAGGAATGGAAAACCAAATATTGTATGTTTTAGAAATGAACAGATTCAGATGAGAAGGAACTAAAATAGGGCACATTTTAATTAATAGAGTAGAAATAAGAATGAAATGATTATATATAGCAGATAATTATCCTTCCCTGTTATAATTAGCAGCAGTTCTACTTGAGCTAATGAACTCCCTGGGTTTCTTTAGTTTCCACATTTCATGTTCTGCAGAGGAGCAGACCCCTCTCCAGCCCAATAGAGTGAATTTTGTTCAGCGTGCACCCCCACAGTAAACAAAACTCACACTAAACAAAATCCACCCTGATGAGGCATGTGATGTAGTTGTAAACAACTATTGTGAGGGCAGTAAATCTACCAGAAGGTTCTAGGAAGGGTTTATTTGAGGTTTATAAAGTTTTATAAAGGGTCTTTTAAGCAATCCCTTTTTTTTGCAAGTTGCCTTTGACATGTCAGCATGTGGTATATGAGATTTTAGCAACTGTCTAGGGTTAGGAGAGAAGCTAAACTGAAGACAACATGTTAACAGCGACAGACCGGATGAAATGGAAGGTACTTTGGGATTTGAATGAAAATATCAAACAACTGTATTAACCTCAAATACTGCGCTAGTTTAGACTTCTGCTTATGTGGGATTATGAATTATTTTATTGGCTAAGCCTTTTGGAGTTGTGTTCACTGTTATTTGCAACTACAAACTTTGAATCTTTCTGTCATGCTGCCAAAAAATTTCTAAGATATTGAGATTATTTTAAGATCACAGAAGTTACAGTTTTAAGGTTGATTAAGAAACATTTATTTGCCAGAGAATAGAAAATATGACACTTCACACACACCATGTAATTTCCTTATTTAAAGTGTACAGTTAAGTTTTGTTTAATATATTTGCAGGATGAGCAACTATCACCACAATCTAATTTCCAATAGTTTTATTACTCTCTCCCTCCAAAAATCCCATACCCATTAGCAGTCATTCCCCATTCCTTCTCTGCTGCCATGTTCCCAACTCAGTCCCAGGCAACTTCTTCTGATTTTTCTGTCTATAGATTTGCCTGTTCTAGACATTTCACATAAATGGCATCACATAATATGCAGCCTTTTGTGACTGACTTCTTTCACTTAGTGTAAATGTTTCCAAGGTTTGCCTGTGTTGTTCTGTGTACAAATTCTTGATCCTTATTTCTGAATAATATTTCATTATATGTATGATGCTTTGCTTATTCATTCCTGTCAGCTGATGGAAATATGGACTGTCTTTACCTTTTGAGTATATGAATAATGCTGCTATGATGATTCATGTGCAAGTTTTTTGTGGGCATGTTTTTATTTATCTTGGGTATATCTAGGAGTGGAATTGTTGGGTCATATGGAGACTCAAAGACTTGAAAACCTACCAAACTATTTTCCAAAATGTCTGCAGCATTTTGCATTTCTACCAGTAATGGATGAGGGATCCTGTTTCTCCACATTCTCATCAATCTTTGCTATTTCCTTAAATGTAGACATCCTGGTGAGTGTGAAATTGTATCTCGCCACTAATGATGTTGAGCATCTTTTCTTGTTCTTATTGGCCATTTGTATGTCTTCTTTGGGGAAATACCTATTCAAATCTTGTGCCCATTTTTAATTTGGGTGAGCTATCTATGGACTGGCTTTTCATTTTCTTGATAGTGTCATTTGAAGCACAAAAGTTTTAATTTGATGAAGTCCTGGTTTTTTTTTTTTTTTCTTTTTTTAATTATACTTTAAGTTCTGGGATACGTGTGCAGTACATGCAGATTTGTTACGTAGGTATACATGAGCCATGGTGGTTTGCTGCACTCATCAACCCATCATCTATTTCTTATAATGCTATCCCTCCCCAAGCCCCCTACTCCCCGTCAGGCCCCAGTGTGTGGTGTTCCCCTCTCTGTGTCCATGTGTTCTCATTGTTCAGCTCCCACTTATGAGTGAGAACATGTGGTGTTTGGTTTTCTGTCCTTGTGATAGTTTGCTGAGAATGGTAGTTTCCAGCTTCATCCACATCCCTGCAAAGAACACGAACTCATCCTTTTTCATGTCTGTGTAGTATTGCATGGTGTATATGTGCCACATTTTCTTTATCCAGTCTATCATTGATGGGCATTTGGGTTGATTCCAAGTCTTTGCTATTGTGAATAGTGCTGCAAGAAACATACGTGTGCATGTGTCTTTGTAGTAGAAAGATTTATAATCCTTTGGGTATATCCCCAGTAATGGGATTGCTGGGTCAAATGGTATTTCTGGTTCTAGATCCTTGAGGAATTGCCAAACTGTCTTCCACAATGGTTGAACTAATTTACACTCCCACTAACAGTATAAAAGCGTTCCTATTTCTCCACATCCTCTCCAGCATCTGTTGTTTCCTGACTTTTTAATGATCACCATTCTAACTGATGTGAGATGGTATCTCATTGTGGTTTTAATTTGCATTTCTCTAACTACCTGTGATGATGAGCTTTTTTTCATATATTTGTTGGCTGCCTAAATGTATTCTTTTGAGAAGGGTCTGTTCATATCTTTCACCAACTTTTTGATGGGATTATTTGTTTTTTTCTTGTAAATTTGTTTAAGTTCCTTATTGATTCCGGATATTAACCATTTGTTGATGGATAGATTGCAAAAATTTTCTTCCATTCTGTAGGTTTCCTGTTTACTCTGATGATAGTTTCTTTTGCTCTGCAGAATATATATATATATATATATATATATATATATATATATATTTTTCCTGCGGCAGAATCTCACTGTGTTGCCAGACTGGAGTGCAGTGGTGTGATGGCTCACTGCAACCGCTGCCTCCCTGGTTCAAGCGATTCTCCTGCATAGGCCTACTGAGTGGCTGAGACTAGCATGCGCCACCACACCCCGCTAATTTTTGTATTTTTAGTAGCGGTGGGGTTTCACCATGTTGGCCGGGATGGTCTTGATCTCTTAACCTCATGATCCGCCTGCCTCGGCCTCCCAAAGTGCTAGGATTACAGGCAGTAGCCACTGGCCAAAAGCTCTTTAGTTTAATTAGATCCCATTTATCAGTTTTGGCTCTTGTTGCCATTGCTTTTGGTGTTTTAATCCTGAACTCTCTGCCCATGCCTATGTCCTGAATGGTATTGCCTAGGTTTTCTTCTAGGGTTTTTATGGTTTTGAGTCTTAACATTTAAGTCTTTAATCCATCTTGAGTTAATTTTTGTGTAAAGTGTAAGGAAGGAGTCCAGTTTCAGTTTTCTGCATATGGCTAGCCAGTTTTCCCAACACAATTTGTTAAATAGGGAATCCTTTCCCTATTGCTTGTTTTTGTCAGGTTTGTCAAATATCGGATGGTTGTAAATGTGTGGCATCATTTCTGAGGCCTCTGTTCTGTTCCATTGGACTATATATCTGTTTTGGTACGAGCACCATGTTACTTTGGTTACTGTAGCCTTGTATACAGTTTAAAGTCAGGTAACGTGATGCCTCCAACTTTGTTCTTTTTGCTTAGGACTGTGTTGCCTTTATGGGTTTTTTTTTTTTTTTTTTTTTTTTTTTGATTCCATATGAACTTTAAAGTTTTTTCTAATTCTGTGAAGAAAGTCAATGGTAGCTTGATGGGGATAGCATTAAATCTATACATTCCTTTGGGCAGTATGGCCATTTTCACAATATTTATTCTTTCTATCCGTGAGCATGAAATGGTTTTCCATTTGTTTGTGTCCTCTCTTATTTCCTTGAGCAGTGGTTTGTAGTTCTCCTTGAAGAGGTCCTTCACATCCCTTGTAAGTTCTATTCCTAGGTATTTTATTCTCTTAGTAGCAATAATGAATGTGAGTTAACTCATGATTTGGCTCTCTGTTTATCTGTTATTGGTGTATAGGAATGCTTGTGATTTTTGCACATTGATTTTGTATCCTGATACTTTGCTGAAGTTGCTTATCAGCTTAAGGAGATTTTGGGCTGAGATGATGGAGTTTTCTAAATATACAGTCAATGTCATCTGCAAACAGAGACAATTTGACATCCTCTCTTTCTATTTGAATACACTTTATTTCTTTCTCTTGCCTGATTGCCATGGCCGGAACTTCCAATACTATGTTGAATAGGAGCGGTGAGATGGGTCATCCTTGTCTTGTGCTAGTTTTCAAAGGGAATGCTTCCTAGTTATTGCCCATTCAGTATGACATTGGCTGTGTGTTTGTTATAAATAGCTTTTGTTATTTTGAGATACGTTCCATGAATACCAAGTTTATTGAGAATTTTTAGCATGAAGGTGTGTTGAATTTTATCAAATAGCTTTTCTGCATCTATTGAGATAATCATGTGGTTTTTGTCATTGGTTCTGTTTATGTGATGGATTACATTTATTAACTTGCATATGTTGAATCAGCCTTGCATCCCAGGGATGAAGCCCACTTGATCGTGTTGGATAAGCTTTTTGATGTGCTGCTGGATTCAGTTTGCCAGTATTTTATTGTGGATTTTCACATCGAAGTGCATCAGGGATATTGGCCTGAGATGTTCTTTTTTTGTTGTGTCTCTGCCATCCTTTGGTATCAGGATGATGCTGGCCTCCTAATGTGAGTTAGGAAGGAGCCCCTCTTTTTCTATTGTTTGGAATAGTTTCTTAAGGAATGGTACCAGCTCCTTTTTGTACCTCTGGTGAATTTGGCTGAGAATCTGTCTGGTCCTGGGCTTTTCTCAGTCGGCAGACTAATAATTACTGCCTCAATTTCAGAACTTGTTATTGGTCTATTCAGGGATTCAAGTTGTTCCTGGTTTCGACTTGGGAGGATTTATGTTTATGGGAATTTATCCATTTCTTCTAGATTTTCTAGTTTATTTGCATAGAGGTGTTTATAGTATTCTTTGATGGTAGTTTGTATTTCTGTTGGATCAGTGGTGATATCCCCTTTTTCATTTTTTATTGTGTCTATTTAATTCTTCTCTCTTTTCTTTATTAGTCTGCCTAGCAGACTAGCTGTTTCATTAGTATTTTCAAAAAACCAGCTCCTGGATTCACTGACTTTTTTGAAGGGCCTTTTTGTGTCTCTCTCTCCTTCAGTTCTGCTCTGATCTTAGTTATTTCTTGTCTTCTGCTACCTTTTGAATTTGTTGGTTTTTGCTTCTTTAGTTTTTTGTTTTTTTTAATTGTGATGTTAGGATGTTGATTTTAGATCTCCCTACTTTCTCCTGTGGGGATTTAGCGCTAGAAATTTCCCTCTAAACACTGCTTTAGCTGTGTCTGAGAGATTCTGGTACGCTGTGTCTTTGTTCTCATTGTTTTCAAAGAGCTTATATCTGCCTTATTTTTGTTATTTACCCAGTAGTCATTCAGGAGCAGGTTGTTCCGTTTCCATGTAGTTGTGCAGTTTTGAGTGAGTTTCTTAATCCTGAGTTCTAATTTGATTGCACTGTACTCTGAGAGATGGTTAAGATTTCCATTCTTTTACATTTACTGACGAGTGTTTTACTTCCAATTATGTGGTAAAATTTATAAGTACAATGTGGTGCTGAGAAGAATGTATATTCTGTTGATTTGGGGTAGAGAGTTCTGTAGATGTCTATTAGATCTGCTTGGTACAGAGCTGAGTTCAAGTCCTGAATATCCTTGTTAAAATTCTGTCTCGTTGATTTGTCTAATATTGACAGTGGGGTGTTAAAGCCCCCCACTATTATTGTTTGGGAGACCAAGTCTCTTTGTAGATCTCTAAGAACTTGCTTTATGAATCTGGGTGGTCCTGTATTGGGTGCATATGTATTTAGGATAGTTAGCTTTTCTTGTTGCATTGATCCCTTTACCATTATGCAATGCTCTTGTTTGTCTCTTTTGATCTTTGTTGGTTTAAAGTCTGTTTTATCAGAGACTAGGATTGCAACTTCTGCTTTTTTTTTTTTTTTTTTTTTTTTCTTTTCATTTGCTTGGTAATCTTCCTGCATCCCTTTATTTTGAGCCTATTTATGAATTTGCATGTAAATTGGGTCTACTGAATGCAGCAGACTGATGGGTTTTGACTCTATCAAATTTGCCAGTCTGCATCTTTTAATTTGGGCATTTAGCCTGTTTACATTGAAGGTTAATATTGTTATGTGTGAATCTGATCCTGTCATTATGATGCTAGCTGGTTATTTTGCCTGTTAATTGATGCAATTTCTTCATAGCATTGATGGTTTTTACAATTTGGTATGTTTTTGCAGTGGCTGGTACCTGTTTTACCTTTCCATATTTATTCCTTCCTTCAGGAGCTCTTGTAAGGCAGGCCTGGTGGTAACAAAATCTTTCAGCATTTGCTTGTCTATAATGGATTTTATTTCTCCTTTGCTTATGACACTTCGTTTGGCTGTATATGAAATTATGAGTTGAAAATTTTTTTTAAAGAATGTTGAATATTGACCACCACTCACTCTTCTGGCTTGTAGAGTTTCTTACAGAGATATCCACTGTTAGTCTGATGGACTTCCCTTAACATTTATTCCTTAATATCAACCTTGGTGAATCTGATGATTATGTGTCTTGGGGTTGCTCTTCTCGAGGAGTATCTGTGTGGTGTTCCCTGTATTTCCTGAATTTGAATGTTGGCCTGTCTTGCTAGGTTGGGGAATTTCTCCTGGATAATATTCTGAAGAGTGTTTTCCAACTTGCTTCCATTTTCCTCATGACTTTCAGGTACACCAATCAAACATAGGTTTGGTCTTTTCACATAGTCCCATATTTCTTGGAAGCTTTGTGCATTCCTTTTCATTCTTTTTCCCTAATCTTGTCTTCACGCTTTATTTCTTTAAGTTGATCTTCAATCTCTGATATCCTTTCTTCTTCCTCGTGATCAATTTGGCTATTGATACTTGTGTATGCTTCACGAAGTTCTGGCACTGTGTTTTTCAGCTCCAGCAGGTCATTTATGTTCTTCTCTAAACTGGTTATTCTAGTTAGCATTTCCTCTAACTTTTTTTCAAGCTTCTTAGCTTCCTTACATTGGGTCAGAACATGCTCCTTTAGCTCAGAGAAGTTTCTTATTACCCACCTTCTGAAGCGTATTTCATCAAACTCATTCTATGTTCAGTTTTGTTCCCTTGCTGGTGAGGAGTTGTGATCCTTTGGATGAGAAGAGGCATTCTGGTTTTTGGAATTTTCAGCCCCCCCCCCCCCTTTTTTTTTTTTTTGCTGTTTTTTCCTCATCTTCGTGGATTTATCTACCTTTGGCCTTTGATGTTGGTGACCTTCAGATGGGGTTTTTGTGTGGATGTCCTTTTTGTTGATGTTTGTGCTATTCCCTTCTGTTTGTCAGTTTTCCTTTTAACAGGCCCCTCTGCTGCACGTCTGTTGGAGTTTGCTGGAGGTCCACTGCAGACGCTGTTTGCCTGGGTATTACCAGTGGAAGCTGCAGAATAGCACAGATTGCTGCCTGTTCCTTCCTCTGGAACCTTCACCCCAGAGGTGCACCTGCCAGATGCTAGCCAGAGTTCTCCTGTATGAGGTGTCTGTCGACCCTTGCTGGGAGGTGTCTCCCAGTCAGGAGGCACAGGGGTCAGGGACCTACTTGAGGAGGCAATCTGTCCCTTAGCAGAGCTTGAGCACTGTGCTGGGAGATCTGTTGCTCTCTTCAGAGCTGGTAGGCAGAAACGTTTAAATTTGCTTAAGGTGTGCCAATAGTCGCCCCTTCCCCCAGGAGCTCTGTTCCAAGGAGATGGGAGTTTGATCTATAAGCCCCTAACTGGAGCTGCTGCCTTTTTTTCAGAGATGCCCAGCACAGAGAGGACGAATTTGTTATTACCCACCTTCTGAAGCCTACTTCTGTTAATTCATCAAACTCATTTTCCATCCAGTTTTGTTCCCTTGCTGGCAAGGAGTTATGATCCTTTAGAGGAGAAGAGGCATTCTGGTTTTGGAATTTTCAGAGCTGTGGTGGACTCCACCCAGTCCAAACTTTGTGGAAGCTTTGTTTACACTGTGATGGGAAAACCGCATACTCAAGCCTTAGTAATGGCAGATGCCCCTCCCCACACCAAGCTCAAGAGTCTCAGGTCGACTTCAAACTGCTGTCCTGGCAGCGAGAATTTCAAGTAAGTGGATCTTAGCTTGCTGGGCTCCATGGGGTTGGAATCCACTGAGCTAGACAACTTTGGCTCCCTGGCTTTAGGCCCCTTTACAGGGGAGTGAACGATTCTGTCTCACTGATGTTCCAGGCACCACTGGGGTATGAAAACAAAACAAAACAAAACAAAACAAAACAAAACTCCTGCAGCTAGCTTGGTGTCTGCCCAAACAGCTGCCCAGTATTCTGCTCAAAACCCAGGGCCCTGGTGGTGTAGGCACCCGAGGGACTTTCCTGGTCTGCAAGTTGCAAAGACTGTGGGAAAAGCAAATTAGATATAAAAATATTGTTTTGCAACTCAATAAAGGCCATATATAATAAACCCACAGTTAACACCATACTCAGTGATGAAAAGTTGAAAGGTTTTTCTTTAAGATCTGAAATAAAACAAGGATGCCCACTCTTACCACTTCTATTAAATATAGTACTGAAAGTCTTAGCCAGAGCAATTAAGGAAAACGAAAGACATCCCAGCAGTAAAAAAGGTTTAATTGTCTATGTTTGCTGATGACATAATCTCACATACAGACAACCCTATGAACTCTTCCAAAAAACCATTAGAACTGATAAATTCAATGAAAGTACAATATGCAAAATCAATGTATAAAAATCAGCTGTTTTTGTATGCACTAATAATGAATTAGGTAGGAGAGAAAGCAAGGAAACAATCCTATTTTACAATAGATACAAAACAATATTCTTAGGAATACATTTGAGAAGGTGAAAGATCTGTACACTGAAATGTATAAAACATTGATGAAAGAAATTGTGGAAGGCACAAATAAATGACAAGATACCCCTGTTCATGTATTGGAAAAATTAATATTGTTAAAATGTCCAAACTACTCAGTGATCTACAGATTTAATGTAATCCCTATCAAAATTCCAATGCCATTTTCACAGTAATAAATAAAAAATCCTAAACTTTGTCTGGAATCACAAAAGACCCCAAAGAAGCAAATCAAATCAATTTTGAGAAAGAAGAAAGCTGGAGGCATTATACTTAACTGATTTCAAAATATATTAAAAGCTATGGTACTCAAAACAACATGGTACTGGCATACAAACAGACACATTAACAAATGGAACAGGATAGAGAGCCCAAAAATGAACCCACAGATATTTATTCAATTGATTTTTGGCAAAAGTGCTAAGAACACACAATGGGGAAAGGGGAGTCTATTCAATAATTGATATTGGCATGATTGGATAGCCACATTCACGAGAGTAAAACTGGGCATTTATCTCACACCATATTCAAAGGTCAACTTGCAATATATTAAAGACTCAAATGTAAGTCTTAAAGTGTAAAACTAGTAGAAGAAAACAGGGGAAATGCTCCAGGATGTTGGTCTGGACAATAATTTTTTTTCTGATATAACAAAAACATAGGTAGTAAAAGCAAAAAATAGACAGATGGAACCATATCAAACTAGAAAGCTTCTACACAGCCAAGGAAACAATAAAGAGAGTGATGAGATAACCTACGAAGTGAGAGAAAATGGGTAAAAAATCATAAAATGGGCAAAAAATAAAAAAACCTGTGAAGTGAGAGAAAATGGGCAAAAAATCTGAATAGCCATTTCTCAGGAGAAAATATATAAATGGCCAACAGGTTTCTGAAAACCTGCTAAAAATCGCTAATCATTAGGGAAATGCAAATTAGAACTATAATGAAATCTTACCTTTCACTTGCTATAATGGCTATTACCCAAAGGACCAAAGACAACACTCACTGAAGATGTGAAGAAAGGGAACCCTTATACACTATTAGAGATGACGTAAATTAGTACACTCATTATGGCAAACAGCATGGAAATTTCTCAGAAAACTAAGGGCTACTGTATGATTCAGCCATACCTCTTCTGTTTGTATATCAAAAGGAAATGACATGAGTATGTTGAAGAAGTATACAGACTCTCATGTTCATGGAAGTATTACTCACAACAGCCAAGATATGAAATCAGCCTAAGTATATATCAACAGATGAATGAATACAGAATCTTTGGTACACATAAACAATATAATACTATTTCACCTTTAAAAAGAAGGAAATCTAGTTATTTGTGACAACCTGGATGAACCTACAGGGCATTATGTTAAGTGAAATAAGCCAAACAGAAAGATGAGTACTGCATAATTTCACTTATAGGTAGAACTTTGTAAGTTAAGTATATAGAAGTAGAGAGTAGAATGGTAGGTAATAGAGGCTAGAAGTGGGGAGGGGATTGCAAAAGAGGACAGGTTGGTCAAGGTGTGCAAAATTTCAGTTAGACAGGAAGTGTTTTTGTTCCAAGTGTTTTTTCTACCATCTTTATGTTCATAAGTATCCAATGTTTAGTGAGAACATGTGGTGTTTGGTTTTCTGTTCCTGTGGTAATTTGCTTAGGGTAATGATCCCCAGCAACATTCATGTTTCTACAAAAGACATGATTTCAGTTTTTAATGTCTGCATAGTATTTCATGGTGTGTATATATATACCACATTTTCTTTGTCCAGTCCACTGTTTATGGGCACCTAAGCTGATTCCATGTCTTTGATATTGTGAATAGTGCTGTGATGAACATACAAGTGCACATATACTTTTGGCAAAACAATTTATTTTCTTTTGGATATATACCTACTATTGGTATTGATTGCTGGGTCAAATCATAGTTTTGATTTAAGTTCTTTGAGTAATCTCCAAACTGCTTTTCACAGTGACTGAACTAATTTACATTCCCACCAAAAAATGTATAAGCATTACCTTTTAGGAAACACCATTGTGGGAAATAATTTATGATGAAGTCCTCAAAAACAATTGTAACAAAAACAAACATTGACAAGTGGAATCTAATTAAACTGAAAAGCTTCTGTACAGCAAAAGAAACTATCAACAAACAGACAACCTACAGAATGGGAGAAAACATTCACTAACTATGCAACTGACAGAGGTATAATATGCAGAATCTATCAGGAACTTAAGCAATTCAACAAGCAAAAGACAACCCCATTAAAGAGAGGACAAAAGACACAAACACACTTCTCAAAAGAAGACTTACAGGTGGCCAACAAACATATGAAAAAATGGTCAACATAAATAATCATCAAAGAAATGCAAATAAAAAGCATAGTGAGATTCTATTCAGTATAAAGACTGAGAGCTATTGAGGTCATTCTTCAGTCTCTGGTCTGGGCTTCTAAATTTAGAGGCAATGGGTATGAGCTGAGTTAGTTTTGCACAAATTGCATAGTTTATTTTCTGGCTTAACTGCAAAACCCAACTTAGTGTTTGTATTTTTGCAGTGGGTTCTCTTTCTGGCTTGCTTGTGGCGTTTTTGCTTGTCCTACAAAACTCAAGTACAATTATTTACAGTGTAAGGCACCCCATTTATGGATGAAGTTTTTGTAACTGGAATTGAATTTAACACTTTCAAATTTAGTTTCTAAAGAAGACTTGACAATGAATCAATTAGTCAATCTCTCTCTGTCTCTTTGTTTGTGTTGCCTGTTTTCTCTGTACTTTGGCATACTTGCTATCACAGAGTCAGCTGGGACTGCAAGATGCTTAATGATTCCTTTGTAACAACTTTCAGTTAAATGCAATATAGTCCTCTTCTTTTAAAGTATCAGAGGACTGTACTGGTTATTTATTTTGACCAACTCATAAAGAGTGCCAAGTGCTAACACAAGGGTAGGCAATAAGTAGAATATAATCTTTATTGGTGAACTGGAATCAAGAAAAGTAGCCATATTATTTAAGTTTCTTTCTGAAAGAATTATATGTAAGTGTCTAACCCTAGGAAATGACATTCATATTGCCTAAACTGGCCTAACTTGACATTTGTGATTAGATTTATGTTGAATAATACTCTTTTTAGCAGCACTGTGTACAATTGCTAGTGGAGTTGAGAGGTTTAGCTTTCTTACTTTAGTTTAACGTGGAAATAAATACTGCACAGAGTTATTAAAGAACCATATAAATTATGGTATTTTATTTTGTATAACTGTTCCATTTTTTTCATGAGACATTGCACATTAGGGTTACTGTGAAGGAAGGGAGATTGGAGAAGGAGAAGGCACTTAAAACTGATTCAACTTCCATTCTAATACTGTCTTTTTGACTTTGTCTCTTGGGGGCAAATGGTCTTGCAGATTTTTTCACCCTCTTTCTCTCCTCCCCTGGAGAGTGACTTACCTGACTACAGTGAGAAGGAGCTGGGCCCTTGGATAGGCAGGCTCCTTTCTGGTTTTTGATGTTCTCTGATACGTGCAGGTTAGTGTAACTTATACACTATGCTGCTGCCCAACACAATGACACTACTTCTACTTGGCCTTTTGCAAGATTCCATGGCTGAAGTCTACAGCCCACACTACTTGCTCCCTGTTGTAAATAACTCACTCATTGCACTTATTATCTATCTCAGAATTTCATTGGCCAACTGGTTCTCTCAGCTGCTGGGTCCGACCTGCAGACCCTGGCTAACCGATGGATGAAAGGAGTACTCAGACACAGGTATACAGTATAAGAGCAGCTAGGGGACTGCTGGGCTCCGGTGGCCAAAGTGCAGCAACCCTGAGAAGCTGGAGCTGCTTGCTTTTATTCGGTGTAGGCACAATGCCAAAAGCCTGGAGCATTCACGATCTGTGGGTAATTAACATTTATTGTTTCCCTTTCAGGTAACATCAGATGTGTAGATGATCAAAGGTCAGCTCCTGGTCAACATAAGTAAACAAGCCTGTTTAAGATAAATTCCCCTACACTCCCTTGTACCTACTCCTGGCCCTCTGCCTCAGAGTGAGAGAAAAGCTGCCTTCGGCTATTCTTCCCCAAAGCTCTGCAGAGCCTTCCAACCTTTCAGAAGGCCTGCTCCTTTCCCTGTAGTTTCTCTCACCACTTTGATCGATCTCCTACATTCAGCATTTCTGAGTCTGAGATGCTGAGGCATATAGAGTGTTCTAGATGCACTAAGTACGAATTGCAGACTATAGGGAGTAAGGGATATGAGGTTTGTCTCAGTCTCACTGATCTTGACATCTCTTTGTTTCTGTGCCATTCTAGTGCTCCTGCCTCATATGTGAATTGGGAATCAACTAAATGCCAGACTTCCCACAAAATGCTACATTTTCACCCAGGCTATGCCTATGGAAATATGTCACTTGTCCTGATGTCTTTGGGTTCCTTAATATTAAAATATAACCCCTTACACTGAAGTTTAGCCTCATACAGGTGGTATAACAATAACTGAATCCTGACCAGCTCCCCTCACGTGTCTCTTTCCTTCTTTTCACATATTCTCAGGGTAGAAGGAAGGGGACTTCTACTTCCCCTTTTTCTTTGGAGACGCCTTCCTATTATGTCACATTTTCTTTCTTCCTGGGAACACTGAGTCCTATGGCTGAGTATTAAAAACAGATAAGTAAGAGTTAAGGTAAACTCATCTGGTGATAAGGGGACACATTAGGAAAAGATTTTTATCTGTCACATGTACATTTTTGAAAATCACATTTCTTTCTTTTTTTTATTTTGAGATGAAGTCTTGCTCTGTCGCCAGGCTGGAGATTGCAATGGTGCGATCTCAGCTCACTGCAACCTCTGCCTCCCGGGTTCAAGTGATTCTCCTGCTTCAGCCTCCCAAGTAGCCGGGACTATAGGCATATGCCACCATGCCCAGATAACTGTTCTGTTTTTAGTAGAGATGGGGTTTCACCATGTTGACCAGGTTGGTTTCAATCTCATGACTTTGTGATCTACGTGCCTTGGCCTCCCAAAGTGCTGGGATTATAGGCATGAGCCACCATGCCCAGCCACATTTCTTTTTGAGCTCTGCTGGCAAAGACGCTTGGAGCTAATAGAAATGTTGGAAATGTTTGTTTTCTGGGCTTTCTGACCCTAACTCTACCACCACAAGAAATTATCGCCAGTACTTTAATATAAATAGTTCAATAAATATATTGAAAGCTTGCTGTATATCAAGCATTATTCTTAGAAGACAATTACTGGATAGTGACTAAGAGTAAATTGGTCAAAGAAAGTAGGAAGAATTGGAGTTGACAATATATGTGAAGTGATGTGAAGTTGTACAAAAGATGATCTTGGTTCTGTAGAATATAGGATCCTATTCTTGAGTAACTCATAGTCCAGATGGCCATGGTGGCATTTAACAAAATACTTATATTTACTTAATAAGCAAATGGTTTAAAAGTGTCAATATAAAGTTTTATGGAAGTTTAGGTGAAAAAGTGACTGATTCTGCATGCGGCAGTTTAGAGCTGTTGATGGTTGAAAACATTTAATGATGAATTTGTTGCTGCCTTAAGGCAATTCCAATCAGCACAGCAGGACTGCTTTTGCTTATGAGCATTTAGTCAAGCTTGTTTTGTGTTTCTTTACTGTTGTTAAGTTGGCAGAAATGTTTTTATCACTGAGAACTGAAATGGTGTATATTTCAGACTTAGGCCCTCATTTTGTTAAAGCAATTTTTGTATGAGCTGAAAAAAATATCAGAAGTAATTCTAGTCCTTACCAAACATAGTGTGCATAAGGCTTAGAAGATCCAGGGTGCCTGGATCCCAGGAGAAAAGAGATAGGATGTGAAGTTAGAATATTGTAGAGCCATTTAGGCTATAAAAAGTTGGGATTTTGTCTTAAGAGTAATGAGCAGTCATAGATGAGTTTTAAGTAAACCAGTAGTAAAAGTCTCATTTGCAATTTTAAATATCACTCTACTGTGTGGCAAATGGTTTACATGAGGGTAAGAATACTATTGCAATAGCCTATTTAAGAGGTGATAATGGCTTAGTCAATAATGGTTATAGTAAAAATGGTGAAAAATAATAGGATTTACTTGTACATTGAAGATAAAGCCAATGTGGCTCTGTGTTATATTGGGTAGAAGCTGGGAGAAAAAGGACAGAATCAAAGATGATAATTACAATTTTATCTTTATGCATAAGGGGTAGTTGGTGTTACCATTTACTGAAATAGTGAGAACTTGGGGAAGAATAACACAGGGGTAAAATTGATAGTTACATTATAAACATAATATCTCTAAGAAGCCCAGTATGAATATTGTCTAATTAGAAATATATGAATCTGAAATGCTTCAAAGGAACACAGGCTGGAGGCTTGCATTTGGATGTGATAGGGAACTTTAAGTCATTGGGCTGAAAAAGATGAGCTGCAACAAGTGTTCCAAAATAGAAAAGATGAGCAGAGATAGTTTAAGCAGAGATAGAGCAACCTGAAAAAGTGACTGGTAAAGAGTGGTGAGAGAAAAGAGAGGAACGATGGCAGGGTTTTTAATTCCTTTTCTCAAAGAGAAAGAAAAAGGTCTATCAGATGCTACAGACTTGACAATTAAAACAAGGTATAGATGTGACCACAGAATTTGGTATCAAAGAAGACATTTTGATGATGTAATCTGTATATTTTAAACAACTCTACTGAGGTAAAATTGACATACAATAAAGAAACCTCTTGTTCTTAAAGTGTACTATTCAGTAAGTTTTGACATAAGTGTAGAACCAAGATAATAAACACATTTATCACTCCCAAGGGCTTTCTTGTTCCCTTTCATTCTTATTCCTCTCTAACTCCCTCCTTTTGTTCCTAGCCAACCACTTCTCTATTTTTCACTACATATATATTAGTTTGATTTTCTTAGAATTGTGTAGTGTGGGCTACTTTTTATCTTAACTTATTTAACATAATTTGAGGTTTATCCAAGTTGTTATGTGTATTGATAGTTCATATGCTTTTATTGCTTAGTAGTAATTCATTGTATTAATACTCTACAATTATTTATTCACTTGTTGAAGAACATATGGGTTGCTTCCAATTTTAGCTTCTAAAATTAAAGCTTCTATGAACATTTGTATAGATAGCTTTGGTGGATGTGGGTAGATCATACAGTGTAATGAACTGCCTAAAAATCTGTCATGGCTTGTTATTACATACAAATCTTTGTATAACCCAATTTTTTGAAGTTTTATAAATATGTTTACATTTACTTCTATGATTCATTTTGAGTGAACTGTTGAATACGGCATGAGGTATAAATTAAAGTAACTTTATCTACACATGGATATCCAACTGTGCTAGCACAATTTGTTGAAATGCTATTTGTTGTACACCTAATTACTTTTGGATCTTTGTCAAAATCGTTCACTTATGTGTGGATTTTTTTTTCTGGACTCTTTTGTGTTCTATTGAAATATGTATTTATTTTAATGCTGTCATTATGCTGTCATGATTATTGTAACTTTATAATAAATCTTGCAGTTGGATAGTATTTGTCCTCCAACTTTGCTCTTTTTCAAAATTATTTTGGCTATGCTCAGTCCTTGCCATTCCCATATGAATTTTATAATCAGTTTGTCAATTTCATAAAAATCTGCCTCTTAACAGTTTCAAATGGGCTTATGTTATATGCATAGACCAGTTTGTGGAGAATTGACATGTTAACAATATGGTGTCTTCCAATCCATGAATATGGCATATATCTTTGCACATCTTTAGATCTACTTTATTTTCTCTCAGCAACATCTTGTAGTTTTCAATATACAATTATTTTCTATCTTTTGCCAAATCTATCTTAAGCATTTCAAATTTCTGATGCTATTATAAATGGTATTTTCTTTCCCTTTTCAATTGCTTGTGAACAATATCTAGACATATAATTGTTTTCTGTTTTTGCCAACTTTGATTTTATTTAGGGGGTATATGTGCAGGTTTTTTACATGGGTAAATGCATGCTCTGGGTATTTTGTGTACAGATTATTTTTTCACTCAGGATATGAGCATATTACCTAATAGGTAGTATTTTTTTTTATTCTCACCATCCTCCCATTCTCCACCCTCAAGTAGTCCCCAGTGTCTATTGTTCCCTTCTTTGTGTCCATGTGTACTCAGTGTTTAGCTCCTACTTATAAAAGAAAACACATAGTCCTTATCTGTTTCTGCATTAATTCACTTAGGATAATGGCCACCAGCTGTATTCATATTGCTGCAAAGGACATAGTTTCATTCTTTTTATGGCTGCGTAGCATTCTATTATGTATATGTATCACATTTTCTTTATCCAACACACTATTCATGGGAACCTAGTTTGGTTCCATGTCTTTGCTATTGTGGAAAGTGCTGTGCTGAACATATGCATGCATGTGTCTTTATGGCAGAAAGATATATATTCCTTTGGGTATAAACTCAGTAATGGGATTGCTGGGTCAAATAGTAGTTCTATTTTAAATCCTTTGAGAAATCTCCAAACTCATTTCCCCAGTGGCTGAACTAAATAAATTTCCAGTAGCAGTATATAAGCCTTCCCTTTTGTATGCAACCTCAAGAATCTATGTTATTTTTAGACTTTTTAATAATAACTATTCAACCTGGTGTGAGATGGCATCTCTGATTTGCATTTCTTTAATATTAGTGATATTCATCATGTTTTCATATGCTTGTTGGCTGTCTGTATGTATTCTTTTGAGAAGCATCTGTTAATATTCTTGGCTGATTTTTTAACGGGGTTGGTTGGGGTTTGCTTGTTGATTTGCTTAAGTTTCTTATAGATTCTGGATACAAGACTTTTGTCAGTTGCATAGTTTGCAAATATTTTCTCACTTTCTATTGGTTATCTGTTTACTCTGTTGAGAGTTTCCTTTGCTGTGCAGAAGCTCTTTAGTTGAAGTCCCATTTTTGTTGCAATTGCTTTTGGAGTCTTTATCATGAATTCTTTGCTAGGTCCTATGTCCAGAATAGTATTTCCTAGGTTTTCTTTTAGAGTTTTTATACTTTTAGGTTTTATATTTAAATCTTGAATCTATCTTGAGTTGTTTTTGTATATGGTGAAAAGAAGGGGTCCAGTTTCAATCTTCTGCGTATAACTAGCCAGTTATCACAGCACCACTGAATAGGGAGTCCTTTCCCCTTTGCTTGTTATTTTTGACTTTGTTGAAGATCAAATGTTCCATTTGTCTAGGTGTCTGTTTCTGTATCAGTACCATGCTGTTTTGATTACTACAGTCTTGTAGTATAGTCTGAAGTTGGGTAGTGTGATACTTCCAATTTTTTTTTTTTTTTTTTTTTTTTTTTTTGCTTAGGATTTCTTTGTCTATTCAAGCTCTTATTTTTGTTTCACATGAATTTTAGAATAATCTTTTTTTAATTCTGAGAAAATTGTCATTGGTTGGTTGATTGTAATAGCATTGGATCTGTAAATTGCTTTGGGCAGTATGACCATTTTAACAACATTGATTCTTCCTATTCATGAACATGGAATATTTTTTCTATTTTTTTCTGTTACGTTTGATTTCTTTCAACAATGTTTTATAATCCTGTTATACAGATTTGTTACCTCCCTGGCTGTATTTCTAGGTATGTTATTTCTTTTGTGGCTATTTTGAATGGGATTGTGTTCTTGATTTGACTCTCAGCTTGGACATTATTTGTTGTATAGAAATGCTACTGATTTTTGTGCATTGATTTGGTATCCAGAAACTTTGCTAAAGTTGTTTGTCAAATCTAGGTGCATTTGGGCAGAGACTGTGGGATTTTCTAGATACTGTATCATATCATCTGTGAAAAGAAATCATTTAACTTCCTCTCCTCTTGTTTATTTCTCTTGCCTAATTGTTCTGTCTGTGACTTCCAGTACTATATTGCATAGGAGTGGTGAGAGTGGACATCTTGTCTTGTTCTGATTCTTAGGGGAATACTTTCAGCTTTTTCCCATTTAGTACGATGTTGCCTGTGGTTTTGTCCAAGATGCCTCTTATTATTTTGAGTTATGTTCCTTCGATGTCTAGTTTGTTGAGGATTTTTAACATAAAGGGATGCTAAACTTTCTTAAAAGCCTTTTCTGTAGACATATTGAGATAATCAAGGGTGTTTTGTTTTTAGATCTGTTTATGTAGAAATACAGGGTTTTTTCCACATATTTAACCTATGCAACCTTGCTGCACTCACTTGTTAGTTCTAGTAGCACCTTTTTAGTTATGTAGGATGTTCTATATAGATCATATGGTCTTATGTAAATTACGGCATCGCTATCTCTTCTTTTCAAATCTAGATACCTTTTATTTCTTTATCATGTCTGATTGACCTGGATCATACTTCCAGTACAATATTTAATAGATTTCCTGAGAGCGGATATCCTTGTCCCTTTTTGGCTTTGTGAAAGCAAGCATATAAATATGATGTTAGCTGTAAATTTTTACTTGTTATCTTTCATCTTTTTAAGAAAACTCCCTTTCCCTCTGACTCTGCTCTGAATTTTTATCCGGAAGGATTGTTGGATTTGTCAAATGCTTTCCTTGTATCTTTTGAAAGATCATATGATTCTTTTCCTTTTTAGTTTTTTTAGTGATATGTTCCATTGACTAGTTTTCAATGTTAAGAACTTTTTTCTTGGCTAAAATCCTATTTGGCCATGAAATTCTTCTTATATATTAGATATTTGATTTGTTAAAAATTGTGTTCATGGAGAATTTGTATTATAAATTTTATATTCTTTTTATTATTTTTAAATTTTAAATTGAGAAATATATATTTATGGAGTACAAGGTGATGTTTTGACATCTGTTTACAATGTGGAATAATATAATCAGCTTACTAAGAAATCCATCACCTCACATACTTATTTTTTGTGTTAAAAACATTTAACATCTACTCTTTTAGCAATTTTGTGATATACAACTTATTATTTATTATATTTGCCATTCTGTACATCACTAAAGCTTATTCCTCCTAACTGGAACTTTGTACTCATTGATCAATATCTCTCTTTTTCCCTATCTCTGGTAACCACCATTCTATTCTGTGCTTCTATGAGTTCAACATTTCTAGATTTCACCTATATGTGAATGCATGCCTTGTTTGTATTTCTGTGCCTGGTTTCTTTCACTCAACTTAATGTTCTCCAGACTCATTAATGTTATTGAAAATGATCTCCCCACCTCCTTTCAAGGCTGAATAGTATTTCACCATCTATATACACTGCATTTTATTTATGTATGTATTTATTTATTTTTTGAGACAGAGCCTTGCTGTTGCCTAGGCTGGATGGAGTGCAGTGGTGCGATCTCTGCTCACTGCGACCTCTGCCTCCTAAGTTCAAGAGATTCTCCTGTTTTGGCTTCCCAAAGTGCTGGGACTACAGGTGTGAGCCATTGTGCCTGGCTTCTTTATCCATTTATGATGTACACCTAGGTTGCCTCCATATTTTAGCTACTGTGAATACTGATGCGATGAAGTCAAGTTTTCCCAGTACCATTTGTTGAAGACTGTTCTGTCTCCATTGTGTGTTCTTGGTACCGTGGTCAAAAATCAATTGACCATAAATATACGTATGTATTTCTGGGTGCTATATCTTTTCATTGATCATTGTGATCATTGTGTCTGTTTTTATGGTAGTGCCATGTTGCTTTGATTAGAATAGCTTTGTAGTATATTTTGAGGGCAGGTAACATAATAACACCAGCTTTGTTCTTTTTGCTCAAGATTAATTTGTCTATTTGAGGTCTTTTATGGTTCTGAACAAATTTTAAGATTCTTTTTCTATTTCTATATTAAATAACATTGGAGTTTCGACAGGGATTACATTGAATCTACAGATTTCTTTGTGTGGTATAGACACTTAAACAATGTTAATACTTTCATAATGAGCATGGGGTAGCTTTCCATTTATTTATGCCTTCTATAATTTCTTTCATCAATGATTTATTGTTTCAGTATGCTGATCTTTCATTCTTCAGTGAAATTTACCCCTAAGTATTTTTTATATTACTGTAGATGGGCTTAATTTCTTATTTTTTTCAGATAATTTATTAGAGTGAAGAAATGCTAGTAATTTTTGTATGTTGATTTTGTACCCTAAAATATTCTTGGATTTGTTTATCAGTTCTAACAGTTTTTGGTGCAGTCTTTAAAGTTGCCTATAAAAAATCATATCATCAGCAAACAAAGACAATGAAACTTTTTCCTTTCCTATTTGGATATCTTTTATTTCTTTTCCTTGTCAAATTGTTTTGGCTAGAGCTTACAATACTGTGTTGAATAGTAGTGGTGAAAACAGGCATCCCTGTCTTATTCATAATCTTATAGGAAAAGCCTTCAACTTTTCACCTTAGCGTAATGTTTATTGCGGGATCTGGCCACAGCCCTCAATGCAGTGAGGCTCTCTGTTTGTTCCCAGGCGGATTGGCAGGTTGAGAAATGATAGACACACAAAAGATAGTGAAAGCTGGGTCCAAGGGAGACACTGCCTTCTGGTCCTGTGATGCTGCCAATGCACTGGATATACCAGCATTTATTCTTAAGTTTAGTGAGGGCAGGGGTAGGTTAGTGAGGGATTTAGGGTCATTTGATTATGAGGTGAGATGATCACATGAGGAAGAAGTAATTCTTCAACATAACACCTGTATGCAGAAATACAATATACAGAGATAAGAATTTACAATATAGTGTGTGCATCAGTAATTTCTAACAGAGACTTAAAACAGAAACGCAGTCTTTGCATAACCTTTGATTAGCAAGATATTAATCAGCAGTAACAAATGCAGCAAAAGCTGGTTACAAACAATCCATAGAAACAGGATGTGAAGCTAGACAACCGGTTAGACCAGAAATTCTAAGGGAGTCTGCCTTAACCCTAAAGAGGCCTAGAAGAGCTGTGGCAAGATAAGGGTGTTTATAGCCCTATCTTATCCATATGAACAGGTGCCCCTCGTATGTCCATTTATAGGTTCTCCACAAGGATCACATTCCATTCCCAGAGCTATGAACATCTGCTTTTCTGGGATAGGAATCTTGGTGATGTGAAACCTCCCTGACTGCACGTCCGTTCATAGGCTCTCTGCAGGGGGAAGCACATCATGTGCCATTGGCTCATTCTGGCAGCCCAACATGGCATTGTCTTTGCACAATCCTGCATGCAATTTTGTATTTACAATAATCAGGAGCATTTCATCTTTTATTCCATAGCAGTAGTTTCAGGATTTCTCCCTACAAATGTTGGTCACAGGCTTTTCTTTTTCTTTTCTTTCGTTTTCTTTTTTTGAGACAGAGTTTTGCTCTTGTTGCCCAGGCTGGAGTGCAACAGCACAATCTTGGCTCCCTGCAGCCTCCACCTCCCAAGTTCAAGCAATTCTCTTGTCTCAGCCACCTGAGTAGCTGGGATTACAGGCACCCACCACCATGTCCAGCTAATATTTTGTATTTTTAGTAGAGAGAGGGGGTTTCACCATGTTGGCCAGGCTGGTCTTGAACTCCTGACCTCAGATGATCCATCCACTTCAGCTTCCCAAAGTGCAGGATTACAGGTGTGAGCCACCGCACCCAGCCTGTCATAGGCTTTTTATGTATGCCCTTTGTTGCGTTGAGGTACATTTCTTCTATGCTTAATTTATTTAGAATTTTTATCATAAAAGGATGTTGCATTTTATCAAAAGCTTTTCCTGCATCTATTGTGATGATCATATGGTTTTTGTCCTTTATTCTGTTAACATGGTATATCACATTTATTAATTGTCTTCTCTATGTTGAACTACCCTTGCATCCCAGGAATAAATGGTCCCAATGAAGGTTTTAATTCTTTCTTTACTGTCTGGCTTTAGTATAGAAATGTTGGCCTTGTAGAATGAACTTAGTAGTATTACCTATTCCTCAATTTTCTGTAATAGTTTGATTAGAAGTGGTAATTATTCCTTTAATAAATATTGGCAGAATTAAATCAGGAAAGTCTTATGGGCCAGGATTATTTTTTGACAGGGGAAGTGATCTTAGTTACACTAGAGTGAGCTTTGTTAATATGTGCTCAAGAAATTAATCTATTTCACCTAAGTTGTCAAATTTATTGGCATAAATATTTTATAATATTCCCATATCCTTTTAATATCTGTAACATCTATGGTAATGCTACCTCTGCCTTTCCTGGTAACAGTAATCTATCACTTTTTATTTTTCCTAATGAGTATGCTTAGAAGTTTATCAATTTTATGGAACTTCTGAATGAACCAGGCTTTGAACTACTGATTTTTCTCTATTGTTTATCTGTTTTATAGTCCATCTATATCCCCCTTTGTTTATTTCACTTCTGTCTACTTTAGTTTTGATTTGCTTTTTTATAGCTTCTTATGATGCAAACTAAGATAATAAATTTGAGATCTATTTTCATTTCAAATAGGCATTTAGAGCCATAATTTTCCTTGTAAGTACTGGTGTAGTGACACTACGCATGTTTTAAAAATATTATGTTATCATTTTCATTTAGATGAAAATGTTTCATAGTTTTTCTTTTGAGGTGAGTTATTTGGATGTATGTTATTTTGATTTTGTGTCTTCTATAATTGTTTATACATCTTTCTGTAATTTTTTAGGTACTCACACTGTGGTTAGAAAACATTTCAAATTCATTATTTCAATTGCTATGTCTTATAATTAATTTTGTTTCTCTTTGCAGACAGTAAGAATGTATATTCTATTGTTGAATGTTCTATGCATGCCAGTTAGTTCAAGTTCTTTGATATCACTTTAAGTCTTATATATCTTTACTGATTTTCTGTTTTATTGTTCATTCAATTATTGAGAGAAGAGTATTGAAATCTTTGAATATCATCATGTATTTTTCGATTTATCTTTGCAATTCTATAAGTTTGTTTATGTTGACAGAAGGTGGTGTGAAAACAGAGAAATACAGACCACTGTCTGGGTGCTAAAGTCATGAGGCAGCGTTAGATCAAGGAGATTAATTAGACAGTAAGAGAGTGGGTTGGCAGAGGACAGAGGAATAAACTCTATTTTTAAGACCTTTAGGAAAACCTGTGCATTTTGAAGAAGATGATGAGGTTTTGTTCCCCCAAAATGTCAACTATCTTACTCCCAGGCCTTGAGGTATGCATGGGGCTGCATACAAAAATGCCACCATTAGATAAGACTAAAGAGAAAGAGATAAGCTTGGGGTAAAGTCTATTATACAATATATTGCAAAGCCAATTTGCATCTTCTATGAGAAAAAAAGAATATACATGCTATGCACTAAATGTTTGTGTCCTCCCCAAATTAATAAGTACTTTGGTAAATAATTAGATCATGAGAGTGGAACTCCCATGATGAAATTAGCACCCCTAGAAGAAGAGGAAGAGAGTTAGCCTACTCTGTTCTCTGTCATATGAAAATAGAATAAGAAAATGGCCATCTGCAAACCAGGAGACAGGTCCTCACCAGACACTGAATCTGCTGACATGTTGATAAGGAGATTAGTATGAGTGTGACCCATGGACTTAATCAGCTATCTCAACACAAACCAGGAATGGAGATAGTATTATACTAGCATAAACATTGCAAGTTGGAAAGAAAGGGAACAGAGAAAATAAGATGAAATGAAGGAAGGCTACCAATGTGATTTTCTTTCAAGAAAAGGAAAGAAGGACCCAGGTGATTCACAGATCAGTGGGGCCACTGCCTAGGTTTCAACAGGGCAAAAGGCCTGAAAGAAAAGCTGTGAGTTTGGGGCTGCCCATGGGAGCCCTAGGAGTGACTCCTGCCCCAGCAGAGAATATAAATGAGCCACTGAAAGGGAGCTGTGGCATGGGCATTACTCCACTAAGCTGTTAGGGATGAGATTGACAACTCAGTGGGCATGGAGGGCAGAGCATCAAGCTAGAGAGGAATATCCTTGAGCTTTGAGATCTCATGGAGTTTGTCTTGCTAGGTTTTGGACTTTCTTGAGACCTATTACCTCCTCTCTTTCCCATTTCTCCATTTTAGAATGGGAATTCCTATGTTATGTCTTTCCCACTGTTATATTTTGGGAGCACATAACATTTTTGGTTTTATAGGTTTATACTTGGAGAGGAATTTTGCCTCAAAATGAATTATACCTTGAGTTTCACCCATATCTGATTTAGATAATATTTAGATGAGACTTTGGACTTTAAATGGAGTTGATTCTGGAGCAGTTAAGAATTATGGGGCTGTTGGAATGGAAAAATATATTTTGATTGTCAGAAGGACATGCATTTTAATGGGTAGGAGTGAAATGCTTGGGATTGAATACTTGTGTCCCCCCCCAGATTCATATATGGAACCCCTAATGTGGTGGTTTTGGGATATGGGGACTTTGTGATGTAAGTAGGCCATGAGGATGGAGCTGCCATGATAAGATTAGTGTCCTTATAGTAAGAGAGAGAGAGCTAGCCCCGTATCTTTGCTCTCTGCCCTTTGCCATGTAGAGATACAGTAAGAAGACGGCCATCAGCAAACCAGGAAGCATGCTCTCACCAGATATTATCTGCTGTCACACTGATCTTGTATCTCCCAGCCTCTGCACAACTTTGTGACATTAATGTATGTCATTTAAGCCACCCAGGTTGTGACAATTTGTTATAGCAACATGAACTGGTGAAGACTATATTTTTGTGTGTGTAGCTATCAATTGATAGATAATAATTACTATACAGCTATGCACTGTTTAATAATAGAGATAGATTCTGAGAAATGTGTCACTAGGCTATTTTGTCATTTATGAACGTTGAAAAGTATATGCACGTAAACCTCTACACATCTAGGCTTCTGTGTAGCCTATTGCCCCTAAGCTACAAACCTGTAGAGCATGTTACTGTACTGAAACTATTGTAACACAATGGTATTTGTGTATCTGTACATTTTAAAATATAGAAAAAATGCTCCAATGGCTGCTAGGTGGTAGGAAGTTTTCAGCTCCATTATAATCTTATGGGACCACTGTTGCACATGTAGTCTTTCATTGACTGAAAAGTTGTAATATGGTAGACACACCCACACACGTAGCCTGTAAGTGGACCCAAACCAGGAGTAATTCCTAAGAGACTTTTCAATTCCTGGCCTACTAAAGAAAATTAAAATATTTTCTACCTGGACCACATGACCATGATGAGATAGTAGGTCCTGGTGTTTTTACTTAAGCAACACTAGTATGAATTTCTTTAACTTTCAATTTTGAAACAAATAATCTGAGAAAAAGAACCATAGTAATGGCCTAATAATATATATTTCATGGCTAACTAAAACATCGAAAATTGATTGCAGTGCATCCAACGTGTCCACGTCTGACTTTTTAAATCACTCTTTCCTCCTCATGTAGTCCTCGTCTTCCTGGGTTGAGATTCATTCTGCTGACAATAATGCTGCTAGGCATTGATAGCAGCGTGGCTTCTTAAATCTCTCTCGTATACTAATAACAAAGTTTTGCTGCCTATGCTTTTGTGTTCCAAATGCTGTTGTTATTCTGCTTCGTTTCCTTTTCACCTTTTATTAGTTTTCTTTCTTGGCTTTTTTGACATTTGAGGCTAGTCACACATTAGTGAGTAAAAGATAGCTCTCTCTGTAGAAGAAGTTTTAATTATTTGTAATGTATAGTAGGCTCAGTTTTCTGATGCTACTCATTTAGGTTTTTATTAAAATCTACTTCCTTTTGAACCACTTTATTGCCTAAGGCTCTTTGGTCAACTAACAGGATTCTGTGAGACTACATTAGAGTTTCTCAGACCTAGAGTCGATGATCTAAATGAGGACATAATTATGTTGGAAACATTAATTTCTACTCTAATTTCCACAGAAATTTTTATGTAAACAGTTTCTTGTGAGCGAATGCAGTCTTTTCGTGTCATTGAGACAACAATATTTTCATATTTGTCATAGAAAAACAAAACTTTCCCTGTCTTCCAGAGTGTGGAAGCAAGATAAAATTCATATATCTTGTTTTGAAGGAGTCAGTTTTCTGAAGGAAGAAAGTAATAGCAGAGGAAGTCTACATGTAAATAAATTCGGAACTATTTTCCCACCCGTTTTAATCTTCAAATTCAGCTAGTCTGAGGATATCCTCTAAATGCTATAGCTGGAAACTGAGAAGAAAAAAAAACAAAAACAAAAAGAGAAATTGTAAGAACAATCAGAGCATCTTGCTTTGTGGTTTGGTTTAATCCCTGTGTAATTGACGTCCCAGAATACTGCCGGAAGTATTCTTAAAATAATAAGCTCTAACTGTGAGATTATCCAGTACAATAAATGTGAGTATTGATGAATTCAGACAAATTCTAAGAAACATTCTTTTGAAAATGCTGGATTTTCCTGTGATGATAGTTTACTTCCTTTGCCCACTGATCAAAGCCCCTAAATGTACTGGTGTTTATAAATCAAATTCTCATTTTTCCCCTTACTGATTTTTGTTGTTGTTGTTGTTCCAAGGGTAAATCTCAATCTGGGCCAGATGACTCTGCATGATTCTAAGGTTATATTGATCAGACTTTCAAACTGAAGATTTGCTGTAAATAGTGAATGACAAACCCAACAGATGGGCTAGTGTTTGTTTGTTTATATACATACACTAAAACAAGAATAGGCACACTCTGGTATAGATCAAGGATTTTTCAACCCTGGGCAGCTCTTGAAAGCCAAAGGCCATATCTGTGTTGTCAAGGCATAGTTTGCTGTATACTTACATAAGGCAATTCTAAGTTTTTGATTCAGATATAGCGGATTATTTACAAGAAATCCAGGCACATTATTTTCTGCTACTTATGGAGAAAACCTGTATTTTTAAAGTGTTTTAAATTTTTTTTTTACTTATCTTTGCATACTGCAATGGCTTCAGTGTAGGTTTAGTCAAAATCAGCAAGATCTTTAGAAAAGATAGCTGTGTGCAGACTTGTTTTGAGGGACATGAGGAAAATGTCCTTCTGCCTCCTATTACGAACTACAAAGCACATCTGTTATTCCTAATTAAATGTTTAACATTCACAAATGTTGATCAAGGTTACTATTAAGCCTTCACTTATTACTAACCATGCTGTTGTAGGCATAGTCTTAACATTTCTGAGCCTTAATTTATATCTTTTCCAAAGGTTATAATGATGGTATAGATATCATTATTATAATTGTTTTGAGGACTACATGAAACAGTCTATATGAAGTGTTCAATACTGCTACTAACAACTTAATTGTAGTTGTAGTTATTGTTACTATCATCATCATCATCATTCTCATGAGGCCTTTACAAATCTTTATACCTTTAAGGACACTCAGTTATCCTCTGTGGTAGGAGAAAAGAGAAAAATCAGTCAATGAAGTAAGCAACTACCATCGTTAACAGCTCAAGTCAGTTCATCACAGTCACCTGGAGAATGTACTTTCCCTGTCATTCCAGGCTTTGGGCTTCTGCCCATATAGCAATGGTTCTAGGTAGCACAAGGGAAGCCACATTGAGGTATTTATACCCAGGACATGTGCACTAACTATATTAATCTTGCAGAGTGAGACAGATCCACAGAATGAAGTTCTATGAAGTTCTCTATGTTGAAACTTCACTACATTTTTATATCACCTGTGGCCAAAGAGCTGTGATTTCATTCGTTATCCACAGTCAAAACTCCTCCCTCTGCTATACATCACTTGATACCGAATTAATGTCGTCATTTATGTGTGGCTTAGTTTATCAACGTATTATTATCATGAGGAGGATGTCCACAAAAGAGTCACTAGAAGTTGTGTCTCTACATCGTAGTCTTTGCTAGACCTTGGATAAATGGCAGCTTTGTTCCTAACTCATCTTCCTCTTACGGTCACAAAAGTAAACTTACTACAGCTTCCCTTCCTAGTGCAGGCTGACAGAGGACAAATGCATAGCAAAACAGATCAGTTCAGGAAAATAAACGAGTTATAGAAGGTGAAGAATGAGACAACCAGTTAATCCATATTTACGAGATGAATTATCCAGTGCTCAGGCCAAGTATGTCCTTAGTGGATCAACAATATAAGGCACATTTTTCTTTTAAAATAACTTAGTTTTTTTTTTCACATTTTAAGCAAAGAAGAAATATAGTCATGTTAAGGAAAAATATAACTTTTCTGAATTTTCTTATAATTATTTTATAATTTATTATGTAGAATTAGAGTCATAGTGGAGGAAGGTAGCATCTGTCATCTTTATAATGCCTAAATTTGCCCTGATCATTTTTCTAGAAAATGACATTCAGAAGCCAATATCTGGGTGCTAGATGTAGTCCTTTTTAAAAATGTTCTCCCAAACCTTCTCAATGGACAGAACTTTAAAAGTTATGTATACATATAAACATGTCTTGTATATATACACACATAAACATATCATGTCTAAAATTATTTAAACATTTATCTATTCCTTTTGAAAGCAGTGGGCATATACCAATACTTCCAATGTAAAGCCCCCATGGTTTGTTTTGCTTGCCCTATATTTTTGACTGCCTTCTTCTATACTGAGAAACCTGGCTTCCCTTGGATTTAATATACTTATTTATTTCATTGAAACTAGAATGTGCCAATCTCCCATCACTACTGATGCACCTTCCGGCAAATCTTCATCAACCCACTCTGAGACTCTGCCCCTCGCTCTCCAGCACAGTTTCAAACCAGCGCAGACTTCTCATCCCACTCTGTTTTCTTCACATAGACACTCTATTTTCCAACTCAGACTCAGATACTCCACATAGGACCATGTACCTCATGTACAAGAATATCCTCTTCATCCCTCTGTCTCTAACATCCCACACTGGGTCCCCTCCAGTGAAAGCTTTTCTCACCCTGCTCTGGCTCCAACCCATCACACTGGATGGATTCCCTCCTTACCTGTTAGACTAAATACCCTGTGCTGGGCTGCAGCCCCCTGGAGATTCCCTTCTCATTCTGCTCAGTTTCTGCCCCCATGTGTCAGGCTATCCCCTTACCACAGGAATGTCTTCCTCATCCCATTTAAGCTCAGACATCCCACACTGGGAAGCTCTTCCATGTGGATGTCCTTATCATCAGCTCGGGATGTTACCCATTATGGCTCCTTCTAATATGTTCGTGTTGGTTTTCATGGATCCATATTCTCCCCCTTAATCATTTTTCTTTATGATTTCTATTTCTTTATATTTTTAATTTGATTTTGGAATAGTTTTTTAGACCATTAAATGAGTTTTCCACAGAGGCCAGATTTTTCTTTATTCCATGTATTATACTGCTACCTAAAAAATAATAGCTAATTTTTAATCTAGAAAGTCTTGTATATCTTGCTCTTACTGTATTTCTTTTAAAATTTTACACTGCTGTGTGTTTTCTCCAGCACTCTGTTTTAATCACTGTGGGTCTGCTGTTTTTGTTCATTTTATTTTTTTTTGTTTTTCAATGATCTCCCTTTCTGTAATTTTTAGGTTCCCCTAAATGGGTCATTGGGTATAGCAGATCAGGTCTAGTCTGGAGGAGTCCTAACGCCTCACAAGTGGTAGATGATAAAGCATCCTCCCTTCTTGTGGTTGACTGTAGAAGGAACGAACATACAAGCCTGCGTGCCCCTGCTGAGGAAACCTGGGTAGTCCTCCAACTTTCCCAGTCTCTTTGCAGAAAAACAAAAAGAAGGACATGGAAAACAACAAGGGGAAATTGATGAGTTGAACAGATTCATATAGCATCAAGAAACACAGAGAAGAAAATGTAGTAAAGTTTTAAAGTAAGTACCAGAACATAAAGATTGAAAGGTAAATAGAAAGACAAGCAGCACCTTATTTCTTGGCAGTTATTCTCCCCTTCTTTGCTGGTCACTAAGATACCCCATTATTATTTGCATCTTCTTTTTTTCTTCATTTTGATTTGTTTTGTTTCTCACTGGATCTTTTTCTCACCTCCTCTTGAGAATTCTGTATATGCTCTGTTGTTTTTTTAAGTTTAGATAACTAACATTTCATTTGAATCTGTTTACATTTTGGGGATACTACTGAAGATAGTTGCAAAGGTTTTCTCTCCTATGACAGCCTCTGGCACTCCCTCTTGGTCAGGAGAGCACAGAAATGCATTGCTAACATGAAGCACTTCCATGCTCATCAACAACATGCCACACTTCCCTGGCTCTCACCCACGTTATTCTCTTGTAATGAAATCCCATTCTCTCTCACAGGCTGTCACCCATGGCATAGGCAGTTTGGTTTACTAGAATTAGCTCATCCTCCCTCAGCATTTGTCACTGGCCCCAAGTATTTGTTGTTAGACCTGTGATTGTTACACTGGCCCATTTATCCTTTTAAAGTTGGTTCATAGCTTAGCAAGCAGCTTATCAAGGCAGGATAGAAAACTGAGGGAAGTCCGTACATTTCCAGAATTTGTCTTTACCAATTTTATTGGCTTGATGATTTTCTACAGCCACTTAAAGATATGGGATAAGAAACTTTTTTTTTTTTTTTTCTTTAAGAAAGCAGGCCGGGGGCCTACAAACTAGTAATATTTCTCATTGGCAAATAACATGAGATTGTAGTGTTGTTTACAAAAACTTCATTTTTAATTAATAGTAACACCCCAGTAATGTGTTAAAAAAGATATCACTTTTTTTGTTAGTAAAATATACAATTTTTATTTTTTAAATTAAATTAAATTAAGTTTATTTTCAGACAAAGTCTCACTCTCTTGCCTAAGCTGGAGTTCAGTGGTCCTTTCTCAGCTCACTGCAACCTCTACCTCCCGGGTTCAAGCAGTTCTCATGCCTCAGTCATCAAGAAGCGGAGATTCTAGGTGCCTGCCACCATGCCTGGCTAATTTTTGTATTTTTAGTAAAGTCGGGGTTTTATTATGTTGGTCAGGCTGGTCTCGAACTCCTGGCCTCAAGTGATCCACCCACCTGGGACTCTAAAGTTGTTGTTGTGTGTGTTTTTTTTGTTTGTTTGTTTGTTTTTGTTTTTTTAAAGTGTCATACTTGGTTTTTAAATTATTTTTTCTCTAGAATTATTTTGAAGTCTTATTTGATCAGGAGCAAGTCTTTGGCAACCATAGCTAGGCAGAAAAGTACTGTTGTATAAATCTGAATATCATCCGAGTAGGAAAAAAGTCATTTGTTTTCTTAATTATTTTAACAGCTCCTTTTATTTTATGTAATTGTTATTCCTGGTTATTTCTCAGTGTCCTAAATATAACTAATAAACAAGAAAGCCATTTTAACTAGTTTCTGAAAACATTATCAGTTCACAAGCAGTACCTTATACCTTTTTCTTTTCTTTTCTTTTTTTTTTTTTTTTTTTTTTAGATGGAGTCTTGCTCTGTCGCTCAGGCTGGAGTGCAGTGGCGCGATCTCAGCTCACTGCAAGCTGCACCTCCTGGGTTGATGCCATTCTCCTGCCTCAGCCTCCCGAATAGCTTGCCCGGCTAATTTTTTCTATTTTTAGCAGAGACGGGGTTTCACTATGTTAGCCAGAATGGTCTCAATCTCCTGACCTCGTGATCCGCCCACCTCGGCCTCCCAAAGTTCTGGGATTACAGGTGTGAGCTACCACGCCCGGCCACAGTACCTTATACCTTTAAAATCATTTCATATGCTCATTTATAAATAAAACTCTCAGATGACATAGGGAGAAAATACTTTGTAATTGATATAAAGGTATTAAAAAATTTAAAAATTCATAAAGACCTCTTCAACTGCTATTGTGTTTAACATAATTAATAATAGATGTATTAAGACCTTATCACCTCATTACTAAAAATTTTTGTCCATACAGGAATTTCAATTTTTAACCAATACTGAGCTATTATGTTCAGTAAACTTAAAAGTACTTGCTACTTACCTGATATTTTCTCCTAGCTTCTAAGGGGACCTTGATGCCACCGATTACTTTTCTAATAAGTGTTTTCCTTTTAAGTATAATTTCACCCCACATATTTACATATGTAGATTTTTCCTTGAGTTCAAATTATTTTATACTTTGTATTGTGATACTTTCTTTGACCCGTGGTTTATTAGTAAATGCATTTCTTATCCTTTTTTTTTTTTTTTTTTTTTTTTTTTGAGACAGAGTCTTACTCTGTCGCCCAGGCTGGAGTGCGGTGGTGCCATCTCAGCTCACTGCAGCCTCCATCTCCCAAGTTCAAGCAATTCTTCTGCCTCAGCCTCCTGTGTAGCTGGGATTACAGGTGTTGACCACCATGCCCATCTTAACCACATGGAAATTCAAAAAAAAGGCACCTTATATTACACTTCTTTCCATCCACAAGTAGATTAAGATTTGTAAAACTCATATAGAGAAAATTTAATTGTTATGAAGTCCACAATTTCTACATCTTCACCATTCTCAGTAGTGACAAACATCTTGAAAAGTGCTCTCCTTCACCAGGCACAATTGTGCTAAGTTGTATATTTTGTATGATATCATGGAGGAGGAAAAAAGAATGTTCCATGTTTATTTCAGAAAAATCAGCATTATATCTTAAAATAAAAGAATCTTTTAGTGGATATATGATACTGTTTTAAGTATATGCATTTATTACTCAAAAATTAATGAAGAATTATTTCAATAATTATTTTGATTTTCTCTGGTAACACTTTTGCTTCATATACATTTATATTAATTTTACTTTTGCATAGGTCTTTCTATGATCACTTTTCAATCAATTTCTCCTTTTGCATTCTTTTCTTCCATGTACTTATTAGACTTACATTACTTCAATTTAAATATGTATCTTTGAGTGCTATAAGCCCATTGGAACGAGCCTCAGAGACCCTTTACATAAGATGGCACCCAAGGAGCAGAAGGAAGCTCCTGCCCCTCCTAAAGGCAGAGCCAAAGCGAAGGCTTTGAAGGTCAGAGTAAAATAGGCAATGTTGAAGGGTGTCGAGAGTTACAAAGAAAAAAAGATCCATATGTCACCCACCTCCCGGTGGTCCAAGACACTGAAACTCTGGCGGTAGCCCAAATATCCTCAGAAGAGTGTCCCCAGGAGAAACAGTCTTGACTACTATGCTGTCATCAAGTTTCTGCTGACCACTGAGTCTGCGATGAAGAATATAGAAGACAACAACACACTTGTATTCATTTTGGATGTTAAAGCCAACAAGCACCGGATCAAATAGGCTGTGAAGAAGCTCTATGACATTGATGTAGCCAAGATCAACACCTTGATTAGGCCTGAGGGAGAGAAGAAGGCATATGTTCAACTGGCTCCTGATTACGATGCTTTGGATGTTGCCAATAAAATTGGGATCATGTAAACTGAGTCCAACTGGTTAATTATATATATATATGTATCATTTCACCAGAAAAACAGAAATAGTTATCTATTGAAAAAATGCCAAACAGTAACATCCTTTGAAAGCCTTGCAGGTAATAGTAGCCTATAAATTTCTTTTAAGTATTAATTTTTAGAGAGTAGATTAAAATATACTCCTAAAGATAAAACTTCTGTTCATGTACATGTTAGGATAAAATTATTCTAATATGCAGTGATATAAAGCCCTGCCCTCTAGATATCCGAACACAATTCACCACTTGACCATAGCTAGTACTAGGTGGACACACATGTGTTCTCCTACCTGGTAACTATTGTATGTGACAATTCCCTTCCTCAGTGTTCTCTTCCGTTTATTTCACCAAACTATAAAAAATTCTCAGTAGAGCAAAGAAAAAAGGTACAAAACAACAGAAGAATCTATAATTCATATCTACAGTTTCATTTACTTATACATTCTTTATGATGTACTAAAACGCTCCTTCTACTAGGAAAAGTAAGAGTGACTACAAACTTGTTATACCAAGAGAATGCATTTATAAAAGTAGGTATGTCTTATAATCTAAAAGATTCATTACTGTACATGTTAAATGAGATATGACAATAAAAATGCCAGAAGAATATTAATGCCATTCTGACAGGTTTTATTAGAGAAAGGCTCTTAAACCTAAAATCAAAGTGAGGATTTGTTTTCTAAGGATAAAAATGAAGAGTAGTGAATTCTAGAATATTTGGGGTATAATAAATACCTCAACTTCTTTTTTTATATTAATTGTGGGACAAAACAAATTTTAACATACATTACCAACTTGCTGTCATAGCATGTAAACAGTTAATAGGTAAATATCAGTTTATTTTCTATATAAAGTCATCTAAATGTTTGATCTATTGTTTTATTATTTCCTTCCAAATTAGTGTATATAAGCCATTGCCAATATATAGCATGCATGTCAAAGGCATTTCTGGATACTTCTAGGTCACCTGAAGCAGCGAACTCAAGAAAATTAAACTAAGATAGAAGTTATGTGTGAGACATAGCAATGAAGTTGTTTCCTAGAACATGTGGGGAAATTTTTTTTGAGGGGAGAGCACCAATGCTATTTCTTAATATTTCTTATCAATTCCAAATAACCACCCTCTCTTTGAACAAATTGTTTTTAACGTTGAGGGCTCTGGAAACACACGATCAGATCTCTATCATCCTTATATACCCAAATGTTGATTCTCTCAAGTAATGAGACTATCACAAAATATCCGAAACAAACCACAATAACCACCAAATCCTACTCAGCTGAATTTACTGCAAACTAAAGTAAGAGAACATTATATTGACCAGGCACAGTCACTTCTAGAAGAACAAACTACTGACTTTTATAGAGATTTGCGAGAATGTGCTAAACAGAGATCAGGGATTGGCAAACTTTCATAAGTGTGAGTACATTAATGTCAACTGCAGAAGCATGAGGCTATTGATTTGTTGATATTATGAAGTGTATTCATTTGGAGCAGGGCCAACTACATAATTTAAAAGGCTCACTACAAAATTCAAATGTAGGGTCTCTTTTTCAAAAGCTAGAAAAAGAACCCTTTTTCCTTTCTGCCATGATCTCTGTTGATCTTTAAGAGTGTTATTATTTTACTATATGATGTTACACCCCAATGTGGACAGTAAATGTAGATCCTTACAGGAATACTGAGTAGGATTAGAGGATAAGGCAGCTGAGAACCATCCTAGGGATGCGGAGTGGTGGTGGGTGATGCGACCATTAACTAACCAAAGATCTAAGCCCCTGACTCATACTTTGTTGTCCCACTGGACTTCATTTTTTTTTCTTGTCAAAAACTGGACATTTTGTATACTGTATAGTAACAAGTGGGGATCACATTCCTCCACATCATGCCCCACCCCCATCAAGGTCTGTATTACACGTTTTTTTTTTTTCATTTCTGTTATTTGTTGCTGGGATATATATTTTTAATTTTTTACTGATTATTTAGCATAATTCTTGAAACAAATTTGTAGTTTCTGTATTCTTTCCAGTGTGTTACCCCTGAGTTTTCTGTTGGCTTTATTTATCTATTTATTTATTTAATTTTAAGCTTGACTTCTTAGGTGTCATGCCTTATTCAGTGTAATTTAATGTGAACTGATGATTGCTTGGGAGATTTTTTTATTTTATTTTCTATGTATATTTCACTCTCTGAAAAGATGACCTGAATGATAAGGCATGCCTTCAAACTTTAGGCAGTTTACAAGACCAAACTTAGCTTTCACTTTCTTCTGCAAAGCTTCAGGGTCAATCAACGGTGATCCACTTGTGCCATCTTCTGTCTCAGGTTTTCTCCGGCATGTACACTGGCTTGCACAAACATACAATCTTTTAGATTCCTAGGAATAACTGGATATTTTTCAAAGTATCCTATGGTCATCTACTTCCCCAGGATTTCCTTTTAAAGATGTGTGCAGGTCTAGTTTGGCCCAACTAAAATCACAACTTTATGTAAGTGAGATGTGACCAGTAGATTGCTATTTTATGGGTAATATCATAGTGTTAGACTCTCCTCCCTCTTTTGAGAGTTCTAAATCAAATCAAATAGCCACTGTATTCTAAGAATATATATTTGCCAGTGAACTTCAAATATAGACAAAATGTTGATAGTCCTCTGGGGATGGTGCTTTTAACAGAGGTCTAAGAGTGTTTAGGGATCTTTCTCTCGCTCTCAATCTATTTCTGTGTCTTTCTCCCTCTTTTGCTATATTGCTGGCTTTTGTCTACTGTACCACTGAACTGCAAAAGGAAAGGGATATCACAGAACCTGCTGTCTTACCAAGGCTCAGTAGTATCTTTCAGATAGATTATTTTCCTACCTTTATGTAGTTGTATTAATTGTCAGAGTACTAAAATGGTTGATTTTAGTTGATTTGCCCACATTTTAATGGTTTTAGAGGGAGAACAAGTTCACTGAAATCCTCACTCCACCATTCTGAAAGTTTATCTCTCTCTGGAGACTTCTTGTAGGAATAGCAGTGACTTTCAGTCAAGAGACACTGCTTTTTAGTATTAACTATAGGAAAGAAATCAAGAGAATGAATACCCTGACCTTACTTTATTTGAACTCCTTCCTGAGTTCTTCTTTGGCCAAACTAATCAAAAGTCAGAAACCACAGGCACCTCATTATTCATCCATGCAGACCAGTCTCCAAAGGAATAGAAAAGAGAAGAAAATTGTTTAAAAAAAAAAAAAAACAGACAATTTGGGAATTATCATCTATGATGACATAATTTCTTTGAATAATATAAAGTATATATTAATTTGAAATACAGTGACTTTTTTTCTATTAATGAAGTTAGAAAAGTTAGAAATCAGAAATAGACTCCAATAAACTAAGTTCGCTTTTGTTATTGCAAAACAAGATATTAGAAAAAAATTAAAACCATAATTAGCTAGATAAGATATAAAAATGATTTTTTGTACCAATAAAAGAGCAGTTATGGACTATTTGTTTGAACTTTTGCCTTTAAATTGCCTCTCTGAAGTCTTCATATATTGGGAGTAATTGAAGATGCTCCTATCCCATTGAACATAATCATAGCAAGACATTGTAATCTGCAGTACTCTTGTAGGGCCATGTTTTCATTTCTGCATTTAAATTTGAACACTGTGTAATCAAAAATTTATGAGCTGATTAGGGAAAGTTGAGTGAATATTTTGAGTGAAATGATTAAAGAACCTTGAGAAATGATTTATGTGGCAAGATAAAAAGTGTTCAATATGTACACTGTCAAAGGATGAAATGAAGAGTAAGATAACTACTTTCAAACACTAATCAGAGGCATACACAAAGAAGAATGACTTAAAATGTGCCAAGTAATATAGTGAAGAATAATGGAGACAAATCAAGAAGATCTTTGAAATGTGAGCTAATCTCAAGAATATTTTCCCATTGCTACCTTAATTGAACATGACTATTGAAATACACATGGTTACTGAAAGAATCTATCAAGCAAAAGCATAAGTCAAATAATGCTTGATTAATTGACAATTTTAGAAATCTGAAAAATTAATATATTTAACTAACATCTGTTAATGTTCTTCTTAACTCTTATTTGGTGGGGCTTCAGATTAATTTTCTCATTTGGTGAGTTTATGCACTTTATGTAATGGATATGGTTTGGCTGTGTGTGTCTTCCCCAAATCTTATCTTTAATTGTAGCTCCCATAATTCCCATGTGCTGTGGGAGGGACCTGGTGGGAGATTGTTGAATCACGGCAATGGCTTCCCCCATGCTGTTCTCGTGGTAGTGAATAAGTTTCACGAGATCTGATGGTTTCTTAAGGGGAAACCTCTTTCACTTGGCTGTCATTCTCTCATCTGCTGCCATGTAAGGCATGCCCTTTGCCTTCTGCCATGATTGTGAGGCCTCCACAGCCACATGGAACTGTGAGTCCATTCAATCTTTCTCTTTATAAATTACCCAGGCTTAGGTGTGTCTTCATCAGCAGCATGAAACCAGACTAATGCAATAATGAAAGCAACAAAAATATAGTTGGAATTCTGTATGCATTTCTGGAGAATTATTTATGGGAAAACATAATGGATTTTGCAAAATACCCTAAAGTGGTAAGTTAAACCATCATACCATATGATGAAAAAGAAAACATGAAAAGCACTTGAAAACTCAGACTAAGAAAAATTGTAAACGTCTGTAAGTGTATAAAATATTTGTATAATCATCACCTATTTATCAAATACAAGTATGCTGGAAGTAGGCAAAACACTTCGAAGTTCAATAGACTAGATACAAATATTTGTTAATTCCACAGCACAAATGTTGCACACAATGTTTATGGGAAGCCTGTGAGGTCTTTGGTATATAACAGTAAATAAGGTACAGTTTTAGTCCTCAAATAATTTATATCATCGTGAGAGGAAGAAGTAATAAAATGTGCAATGACATATATAAATGCAGAGTTCTATACAAGCACATTGGAAGGACATCTAACAACATTTATGAAGGTACATGGAGACTAAGAGGTGCAACCGTAGAAGATTTAAGAATATTATATGGATTGGGAAAGATTTTTACGAATAGAGATAACAGCATTTCCAAAAATCAGAAAATAGAATTACCAATCGATCCAGCAATCTCACTACTGAGTATCTACTGAAAGAAAAATAAATTAATATATCAAAGCAATACTTGCACTAACCTCATACATTTATTATGGCACTATTCACAGTAGAAAAGCTATGGAATCAACCTAAGTGTCCATCAGCAGATTGATGGATAAGGAAAATGTGGTATGTACACACAATGGAATACTGTTCAGTCATACAAAAATGGAATCATGTCCTTTGCAGCAACGTGGATGGAACTGGAGGTCATTCTTTTAAGTGAAACAAACCAGTCACAAAAAGACAAATATTGCATGTTCTCATTTATATGTGGGAGCTAAAACTTTTGAACACATGGAGGTAGAGAATCAGAAATAGAAAGTATAGATTGGGAAGAGGGAGTAGGGAGCGGGGAGGATAAAGAGAAATAGGCTAATGCATACAAACATACAGTAACATAGACGGAATTGTATTTGCCCGTTCTCATGGTGCTGATAAAGAAATACCTGAGACTGGGCAATTTACAAAAGAAAGAGAGGTTTAATGGACTTACAGTTCCATGTGACTGGGGAGGCCTCACAATCATGGCAGAAGGCAGGGAAACTCCCCGTGTCAGATCTCCTGAGACTTATTCACTATCACACGAACAGCACGGGAAAGACCTGCCACCATGATTCACTTACCTCGCACTGGGTCCCTCCACAACACGTGGGACTTCAAGATGAGATTTGGGTGGGGACACAGCCAAACCATATCAGGAATAAATACAATGTTTGATAGGATGACTATATTTAAAAATGTCTTGTACTTGGATGATGGACACCCTGAATACCCTGACTTTATTACTGCACATTATATGCTTACAAGATATTTCATGCACCCTGTAAATATGTACACATTTTTAAAAAATGGAATAAAACTATAAAAAAGGACACTATGAAAATAGGTAACTTATATTTTCAGGCCTCTAAGACATTCTGATATGAAAATCAATCTCTACCACTCCCCAAAAAGGGAGAACATCTATTTCAATAAAATTTTGTCTTGTTTCTATATATATAGATAGTTTTTAAAATTTGAGACAGAGTCTCACTCTGTTATCCAGCCTGGAGTGCAGTGGTGCAATCTTGGCTCATTGCAACCTCTGCCTCCCAGGTTCAAGTAATTTTCCTGCCTCAGCCTCCCTAGTATTTGGGACTAAAGCTGTGTGCCATCATGCCCGGCTAATTTTTGTATTTATTTATTTATTTATTTTTAATAGAGACAGGGTTTCACCATGTTGGCCAGGCTGGCCTCGAACTCCTGACCTCAGGTGATCTGCCTGCTTCAGCCTCCCAAAGTGCTGGGATTACAGGCGCGAGTGACACACAGCCATATTTCAATAATATTTTGTTAGCGATGTTAGGTGGCAAAACGTTATGTGTTATATGGTTAATAACTGCCAATTAGTTCAAATATTGGAGATAACAAGCTTAAGAAATTAAATATCTGAAACATTCGTTTAAATTGGATTTCTAAAAGAAAATCCTGGAAGAATGATTGGAATAGCTAAACTTCTCTCAAACGAAGGTACTTTCAATTTAGAAAGCACATTTTTACTATATTAAAAAAGATGTATTAAGAGTACTGAAAGGAATTTTAATATTTCCAAAGGCATTAAGTGTCAGCCTTGTGAATAAATTTCAGTACTTCTGAGGCTTGTAGGTGTGCCTTATGACAACGCTAACTACATCATGTCAGTATAATGGAGTTTTAAGTTATAATTTGCCATTTAATCAACTCAGCTGATAAACTTAGCAAATTTAAAATTAAACCGTGATTTTGAAGCTTTGTGTTAATTCCTCTGTGTAGCAAGTTATTTATAAATTTATAGTAGCTTACTTCTAGGTAACGTATTAATGAGCTGTGAGGCTTTAATGCCTTGAAAATCTGTTATATTATCAAGCTGTAATTTTAGTAGGAAATTTTGGTCTAATAATTACTTGACTTAATAAAATCATATTCAATTATACTTTTCTACAGCTGCAGTGTATCCCTTAGGAATCCATTTGCCTTTTTTCACATTTAATTGATTTTCTAAATTTTTAAATTGACAAATGAAAATTGTACATACTTATCATGCACAACATGTTGTTTTAAAATATGTGTACATTATCAAATGGCTAATTGGAGCTAATTAACATATATATTACCTCACACTGATTTTTTTTGTGATGCAAATACTTAAAAACTACCCTTTTTCCAATTTCCAAAAATAAAATTCATTGATATTAACTATAGTAATTATTTTGTACCATAGGTCTTTTGAATTTACACCTCCCATATATGCGAAATTCCGTATCTTTTGATTAATGTCTCCCCACATTTACCCCACACCACAGTCCCTGGTAACCACCACTCTACTCCCTACTAGTATGAATTCAGCTTTTTTAGATTCAACATATAAGTGAGATCACACAGTATTTGCCTTTGTGTGCCTGGCTTGTTTTGTTTAATATAATATCCTTAAGGTTAATGTATGTTGTTATAAATGACAGGATTTCCTTTTTTTTGAAGGCTGAATAGTATTCCATCGTGTATATATGCCCCATTTTAAAATCCATTATCTGTTGATGAACACTTAGGTTGAATCCATATCATGGCCAGTGTGACTAATACTGCAATAAGCATGGAAGTGAAGACATTACTTCTGCATACTGATTTCATTTTCTTTAGGTATATATTCAGAATCAGAATTGCTGGATGATCTAGTACTTGTATTTTTAATTTTTGATGAACTTCTATACTGTTTTCTTTAATGGTTGCACCAGTTTATATTCTCACAAATAATGTGCAAAGGTACCCTTTTCTCCACATCCTTATCAACAAGTGTCTTTCAACTTTTTGTTAATATATGTTCTAACAGGTTTTAGGTGATATCTCATTGTGGTTTTAATTTACTTTTCTGTGATAATTAGTGATGTTGAACATGTTTTCATATACCCATTGGCCATCTGTATATATATAGTTTTGAGAAATGCCTATCTAGATCCTATGTTCATTTTTTTAAATGGGTCATTTGGTTTCTTACTATTGAATTGTTATTCTTTATATATTTAGAATATTAGTACATTATCAGATGTATATTTGCAAATAATTTCTCCTACTCTGTAGGTTGTCTCTTTACTCCATTGATTGTTTCCTTAGCAGAGAAGAAGCAGTTTGATTTGATGCAGTCCTATTTGTCTAATTTTGCTTTCATTGTCTGTGCTTTTGGGTTCATATCTCAAAAATCATTGCCGAATCCAGTGTCTAGGAGCTTTTTTCCTATTTTTTCCTACAAGTTTTACAGTTGAAGAATTATATTTAAGTCTTTACTATATTTTGAGTTGATTTTTATATATGGTGTGAGATGTTGGTCTAATTTCATCCTCCTTCATGTAGATAATCCATGTGTCCATTTACTGAAGAGGCCGTTCATTCCCAATTGCGTGTTACTAGCAACTTTGCCAAAAATCAGTTGACCACACTTGTGGATTTATTTCCGGGTTGTCCGTTCTTTTGCATTGGCCTGTGTGTCTGTTTTATGCCAGTTCCATGATGTTTTGGTTAGTGCAGCTTTGTAAAGTAGGTAGTGTGATACCTGCAGCTTGGTTCTTTGTAAAGTAGGTAGTGTGATACCTGCAGCTTGGTTCTTTGTAAAGTAGGTAGTGTGATACCTGCAGCTTGGTTCTTTGTAAAGTAGGTAGTGTGATACCTGCAGCTTGGTTCTTTGTAAAGTAGGTAGTGTGATACCTGCAGCTTGGTTCTTTGTAAAGTAGGTAGTGTGATACCTGCAGCTTGGTTCTTTGTAAAGTAGGTAGTGTGATACCTGCAGCTTGGTTCTTTGTAAAGTAGGTAGTGTGATACCTGCAGCTTGGTTCTTTGTAAAGTAGGTAGTGTGATACCTGCAGCTTGGTTCTTTGTAAAGTAGGTAGTGTGATACCTGCAGCTTGGTTCTTTGTAAAGTAGGTAGTGTGATACCTGCAGCTTGGTTCTTTGTAAAGTAGGTAGTGTGATACCTGCAGCTTGGTTCTTTGTAAAGTAGGTAGTGTGATACCTGCAGCTTGGTTCTTTGTAAAGTAGGTAGTGTGATACCTGCAGCTTGGTTCTTTGTAAAGTAGGTAGTGTGATACCTGCAGCTTGGTTCTTTGTAAAGTAGGTAGTGTGATACCTGCAGCTTGGTTCTTTGTAAAGTAGGTAGTGTGATACCTGCAGCTTGGTTCTTTGTAAAGTAGGTAGTGTGATACCTGCAGCTTGGTTCTTTGTAAAGTAGGTAGTGTGATACCTGCAGCTTGGTTCTTTGTAAAGTAGGTAGTGTGATACCTGCAGCTTGGTTCTTTGTAAAGTAGGTAGTGTGATACCTGCAGCTTGGTTCTTTGTAAAGTAGGTAGTGTGATACCTGCAGCTTGGTTCTTTGTAAAGTAGGTAGTGTGATACCTGCAGCTTGGTTCTTTGTAAAGTAGGTAGTGTGATACCTGCAGCTTGGTTCTTTGTAAAGTAGGTAGTGTGATACCTGCAGCTTGGTTCTTTGTAAAGTAGGTAGTGTGATACCTGCAGCTTGGTTCTTTGTGAAGTAGGTAGTGTGATACCTGCAGCTTGGTTCTTTGTGAAGTAGGTAGTGTGATACCTGCAGCTTGGTTCTTTGTGAAGTAGGTAGTGTGATACCTGCAGCTTGGTTCTTTGTGAAGTAGGTAGTGTGATACCTGCAGCTTGGTTCTTTGTGAAGTAGGTAGTGTGATACCTGCAGCTTGGTTCTTTGTGAAGTAGGTAGTGTGATACCTGCAGCTTGGTTCTTTGTGAAGTAGGTAGTGTGATACCTGCAGCTTGGTTCTTTGTGAAGTAGGTAGTGTGATACCTGCAGCTTGGTTCTTTGTGAAGTAGGTAGTGTGATACCTGCAGCTTGGTTCTTTGTAAAGTAGGTAGTGTGATACCTGCAGCTTGGTTCTTTGTAAAGTAGGTAGTGTGATACCTGCAGCTTGGTTCTTTGTAAAGTAGGTAGTGTGATACCTGCAGCTTGGTTCTTTGTAAAGTAGGTAGTGTGATACCTGCAGCTTGGTTCTTTGTAAAGTAGGTAGTGTGATACCTGCAGCTTGGTTCTTTGTAAAGTAGGTAGTGTGATACCTGCAGCTTGGTTCTTTGTAAAGTAGGTAGTGTGATACCTGCAGCTTGGTTCTTTGTAAAGTAGGTAGTGTGATACCTGCAGCTTGGTTCTTTGTAAAGTAGGTAGTGTGATACCTGCAGCTTGGTTCTTTGTAAAGTAGGTAGTGTGATACCTGCAGCTTGGTTCTTTGTAAAGTAGGTAGTGTGATACCTGCAGCTTGGTTCTTTGTAAAGTAGGTAGTGTGATACCTGCAGCTTGGTTCTTTGTAAAGTAGGTAGTGTGATACCTGCAGCTTGGTTCTTTGTAAAGTAGGTAGTGTGATACCTGCAGCTTGGTTCTTTGTAAAGTAGGTAGTGTGATACCTGCAGCTTGGTTCTTTGTAAAGTAGGTAGTGTGATACCTGCAGCTTGGTTCTTTGTAAAGTAGGTAGTGTGATACCTGCAGCTTGGTTCTTTGTAAAGTAGGTAGTGTGATACCTGCAGCTTGGTTCTTTGTAAAGTAGGTAGTGTGATGCCTGCAGCTTGGTTCTTTGTAAAGTAGGTAGTGTGATGCCTGCAGCTTGGTTCTTTGTAAAGTAGGTAGTGTGATGCCTGCAGCTTGGTTCTTTGTAAAGTAGGTAGTGTGATGCCTGCAGCTTGGTTCTTTGTAAAGTAGGTAGTGTGATGCCTGCAGCTTGGTTCTTTGTAAAGTAGGTAGTGTGATACCTGCAGCTTGGTTCTTTGTAAAGTAGGTAGTGTGATACCTGCAGCTTGGTTCTTTGTAAAGTAGGTAGTGTGATACCTGCAGCTTGGTTCTTTGTAAAGTAGGTAGTGTGATACCTGCAGCTTGGTTCTTTGTAAAGTAGGTAGTGTGATACCTGCAGCTTGGTTCTTTGTAAAGTAGGTAGTGTGATACCTGCAGCTTGGTTCTTTGTAAAGTAGGTAGTGTGATACCTGCAGCTTGGTTCTTTGTAAAGTAGGTAGTGTGATACCTGCAGCTTGGTTCTTTTTGTTCAAGATTTGCTTTGTCTATTCAGTATTTCGTGGCTTCATTCACATTTTAGATCTTTTTCTCTTTCTGTGAAGAATGTCATTGAAATTGTGATGGAATTGCACTGAATCTTCAAATTCTTTTGGGAAGTAGGGACCTTGTAACAATATTAATTCTTCCTATTTGTAAACATGGGATTTCCTACTATATACTTGAGTTTTCATTTTCTTTCATTATTGTTTTATAATTTTGAGTGTACAAGGCTTTCACCTGCTTGGTTAAATTTATTCCTATGTATATTTTGGTAGCTGTTATAAATGGAATTATTTTCTTGATTTATTTTTTGGATAGTTTCGTGTTAGTGTATAGAAATGCTGCAATATTTTATGCTTTTTTTTGTTATTTCTATGTTTATTTTTTATTTTTTGTTTACTGAATTTATCAGTTCTTAGATTTTTTTTTTTTTTTTTTTTTTTTTTTTTTTGGTGCGGTGTCTTTAGAGTTTTCTACATAAAATATTATATTGTCCGAAAGAGGAAAAAATGTAGTTTTTTCTTTCCATTTCTAATGTCTCTTGCTGCCTCTCTCTCTTTTGCATAATTGCTGTAGCTAGGACATTCAGTACTATGTTGAATAGAAGCAGCGAAAGTGAGTATCCTTGTATTCCTGATGTTAGAGGAAAAACTTACAAATTTCACCTTATAATATGATGCTAGCTGTATGTTTGCTATATATGCCCTTTTATTGTGTTGAGGTACATTTCTTCTATACCAGTTTGTTGAGAGTCTTATTATAAAAGGATGTTCAATTATGTCAAATACTTTTTCTGCCTTGTTGAGATGATTATGTGATTTCTGTACGTCATTCTGTTAATGTGGTTTGTCGCGTGTATAGATTTGGCTTTGTTGAACCATTCTTGTATTCCTGGGATAAATCTTACTTGATGATGGTGAATTGTCAACAATCCTTTTAATGTAGTATTGAGTTTTGTTTGCTATGTTTTTGTTGAGGATTTTTATTCTTGTGTTTATCAGGCATATAGCCTTGTAACTTTTTTTTTGATTATAGTGTTCTTGTCTGGCTTTAATGTTAGTACCGGTAATGATACTTAGTGAAATGAATTTCGAAGTACTTCTTTCTCTTCAATTTTTTGAAACAGTTTGAGTTAGCTTGGTTTAGTTCTTCAAATGTTTCGTAGAATTCATCAGTGAAGCCATCAGGTTATGGACTTTTCTTTGATGAGAGATATTTCGTTATTGATTCAATCTCCTGATTTGTTACTGGTCTGTTTAGAATTTCTATTTCTTCATGATTCAGTCTTAGTAGGTTGTATGGTCTAGAAACGAATCCATTTCCTCTGGTTATCCACTTTGAGGAGTGTATAATTGTCCATAGTGCTCTCCTGTAATCTTTTGTACTTCCATGCTGGTAGTTGTAATGTCTCCTCTTATATTTCTAATTTTATTTATTTGAATCTTCTGTATTTTTCTTGGTCCAGCTAAATGTCTGCTGATACTGTGTATACTTTCAAAAAGCCAACTCAATTTTATGAATGTTTTCTGTTACTTTTCTAGCCTCTATTTTATGTATTTTCATTTAGATCTGTATTATTTTCTCTCTTCTCCTTTTTTTTTTTTTTTTTTTTTTTTTTTTTGAGACAGAGTTTTACTCTTGTCGCCCAAGCTGGCAAAAAAGTCAACTCTTAATTTTATTAATGTTTTCTGTTACTTTTCTAGTCTCCATTTTATGTATTTTCATTTAGATCTTTATTTGGTTATTTTCTCTCTCTCTCTTTTTTTTTTTTTTTTTTTTTGAGACGGAGTTTCACTCTTGTCACCCAAGCTGGAGTGCAGCCTAATGTTGTGGCATCTAATCTGGCATTAGAAAAAAGCCTGTATGCTCAATTTGTGCATACCAGATTTTAATCTGGGGCTATAAGAGACTTTTCAGTGCTGAGTTTTATTGGGGCAGGCCTAGTTTTGACGTCCAATTACAGTGCTCATCTCCCTCTCCTCTTGCATCCAGGGTTTTTAATCTATCCTGGAGAATGTTCCATGTGTGCTGCTATTATTGTTTTACAATCTATCTCTCTATTCAGGTTTACTAATATTTCCTGTATTTGTTTAGGTTACTCAATGTTTAGTACAAATATATTTATAATCATTGTGTTTTCTTGTTGAATTAACTCCTTCATTATAAAATAATAATTGTATTAGTCTGTTCTCACGCTGGTATAAAGATACTACTCAAGACTGGGTAATATATAAAGGAAAGAGGTTTAATTGACTCAGTTTCTTAAAGCTAGGGATGCCTCAGGAAACTTACACTCATGGAGGAAGGAAAAGGAGAAGCAGGCACCTTCTTCACAAGGTGGCAGGAAAGAGAGAGAGTAAGAGTTCAGGGAAAACTACCGTTTATAAAACCATCACATCTGTGAGAATTCACTCACTATCAGGAGAACAGAGTGGGGGAAACTGCCCCCATGATTCAATGACTTACTTCCCTTGACACATGGGGATTATAATTTGAGATGAGATTTGGGTGGGGACACAGTCAAACCATATCAGTTATCTGTTTTATTCTGCTTACAGTTTTTGACATAAAGTCTATTTTATCTGGTATAAGTATAGCTACTCTCCCTTCCTTTTGGTGTCCAATTGTATGAAATATCTTTTTGTACTTCCTCACTTTCAGGGTATATGCATCTTTATGGGTGAAGTGAATCTTTTGTAGTTGACTCTTTTTTTTTTTTAATCTATTGAGCCACTCTATGTCTTTTGATTGAAGTATTTAATGCATTTATATTTAAGGTAAATATTGAAAAGTAAGAACTTACTACTACTATTTTGTTGCTTTATTTGTAAATCCTTTATTCCTTTCTTGCTGTCTTCATTTTGGAATTAAGTGATTTTTTTTTTCTGGTAATATACTTTTATTTCTTACTGTTTATCTTTTATGTCTCTACCATTGACTTTTGCTTTGTGGTCACCATAAGACTTACAAAAAACATCTTACAGCCTACCTTAAACAAATTAACAACTTTGCCTACAAAAAACTTCTACCCTTTCCAAAAACTTTACATTTTTAATGTCACAATTAACATATTATTATATGGTATTTCCCTGAACAGATTTTTTAGCTATTATTTTTTATAGTTTCATCTTTTAACCTTCATACTTAAGATATGTGATATATGCATCACCATTACAGTTTCAGAGTATTCTGAATTTGATGATATACTTACTTATAACAGTGAACTTTATAGTTTCATATTATTTTGTGTTACTAATTGGAATTCTTTGATTTCAGTTTGTAGCATTTTCTTTAGCATTTCTTGTAAGATATGTTTAATGGTGATGAACATTCTTAACATTCATTCATCTGAGAAAGTTTATCTTTCCTTCATTTATGAAGAACAGATTTGTTGAGTTTAGTATTCTTGGTTGGAAGGTTTTTTTTTTCTTTCCCCTTCAGCATTTTGAATATATTATCCCATTCTTTCCTGGCCTATGATGTCTCTGCTGAGATATAAGCTGCTAGCCTTATTAGAACTCCCTTATATATCATTTTTCTTCTTTTCTATTGTAGCTTTCATGATTTTCTCATTGTTTTTTGATTTTTGATATTTTGATTATAATATAATATAATACAGATTATATTATAATCTGTATTCTTATTTGCATTGAATCTAATTGGAGACCTTTTACTGTTCTGTACCTGATTATTTATCTTTCCCACAATTTTTAAATTATTCATTTAAATAATCTTTCCTCCCCTTTGATGTTCTATTTTCTGTCATAAACTCTTATAACTCAAAAAATTTGCCCTATAGTTCTGTCCCATAAGCTTTCTTCATTCCTTTTCATTCTTTTTTCATTTTTTTCTCTAACTGTATATTTTTAAATAACCTCGTTTTGAGTTCAGATTTTGTATTCTGCTTGGTAATTCTGCTCTTGATAATCTGTATTGCATTTTTTACTTCATTCATCATATTTTTTCATCTCCATGATTTCATTTTGTTTTAATTACCATCTTTGTTAATTTTTTTTTCATTTATTCTTTTTCTAATATTATTGAATCCTTTCTTTGTATTTTCTTGAAGTTTGTTGATCTTCTTTAAAACAATTATTTTGAATTTTTTTTTTCTCAGCCAATTTATATATCTTCATTTTGGGGGGTCGGGAGGGTGTGGCTGCCCATTGGGAGATTATTGTAGTGCTTTGGTGTTTGCTCTGGTTTGAATATTTGTCTCTTCCAAACTCTTGTTAAAATTTGGTCACTGTCATGGTGGTGTTAGAATTGAGGAGGTAAAAAGGCCATTAGGGCTCTGCTCTTACGGGTGGAATCAATGTTGTTATAAAGAACAAATTGCCCCCCCCCCCTTTTTTTTTCCTCTTTACTCTTCTGTCCTCCACCATGTGAAGACAAAGAATTCTGCCCTGAGGGAAAATGTGATATTCAAAGTGCAATCTCAAAATCAGAATCACTAAATCTGCCAGCATCTTAGTGTTGAACTTCTAAGCCTCCAGAACTTTGAAGCAGTAAATTTCTGTTCATTCTAAACTACTCATTCAGGTATTCTGTTATAGTAGCACTAATGGACTAAGACTATTATGTCTCCTTGGATTTTTATGTTCCTTGTTGTCTTACATTGATGTCTGCCGCTTTGAAAAAGTAGAGACTTATTCCAATTTTTGCAGCCTGGCTTTGCCTCGGAAAGTCCTGGGCCAGTCAGCCCATATAAAAATTTTCAGTATGCCATCTACTGTAGTTTGAGGGTGGTATAGTTTGCTGGATTCCTTGGGCAGGTTAGCCTGGCACCTGGATTTTCAGGGCTGAGCCTGAAGCCTGGATCCTCGGGGGTGAACCTATTCATTAGGTCTGAAGGAATGGGCCTTTAGCCTGAATCCATTAGGGTAAGCTTGGAGCCTGTCTTGTAGGGACTGACATAAATCCTGGGTACACAGGGTTTGACCTGGCACTGGGGTGGTCTTGAGCCTAAGTCTACATGGGCTGGTCACATGTTGGGTGGCTCAGATAGAGCCTGGGTTCAAAGAGATAGGCCTGGTGCCTAAGTCCATGGGGGTAGGCCTGGTACCTAATACCACTGGGAAATGCCAGGATCCTGAGTCCTTAGGACTCCATTGTACAAGCTAGATCCTGACGGTATGAAATTATGCTTGGCACCAAGGTGGGCTTGAAGGCTCAGTCTTTTGACACCAGTCTAGAGCTTGGAGCTGTACACCCTGGAGTCTGTATCCACAGGGCCTAAACTGTTGGCTAAGTCCTCAGGTGTCAGCCTGAGGACTAGGACTACAGGGTGTGGAGGTCTGTGCTGGGTCTAGTCTGGAACCTAAAGCCACCAGGGTCAGTCTGGTTGTGGGGTGGCCTAGAGATTAAGTCTGCCATGACTTGTGGGCCTAGAACCTGGGGTTGTAGAATCAAGTCTGGCAATGGAGTGAGCATGGAGGCTCGATTGTAAGTACCAGTGTGGAGTCTGGGTCCATGGGGTCCATTAAATCCTGTGTAAGGCTGGATTTAACTGGGGTGGACTTTCTTTGGGTTTGAAGGCAAAGTACAGTGCTCACTTCCTTCTCCTTCTCCTAGGCAAAGATCTCTCTCTCCAGGTTGTGCTGCCTGGGGTTGAGCAAAGGGTAAAGAAGGTAATATAAAAGTATCTTTCCTATACTCATTAATGCATATTTTTTCTTCTTTTTGTGCTATACCCAGGTTCTTTAATCTCTCACTGGGTTTCTTTAGCTCTGTGAAGGTGTTTTTGTGTATAAATAGTTGTTTAAATTGATGTTTCTCTGGTGACATGAGCACTTGAAACTCTTCATCTTTGTTGTTTTTGAAAAGAAAATTAAAATGTTTAAATTAGCAACAATAAGCAAATTGTGTTTCATACAAAATTAAAATGGTGCATGATGAATGTTTGCTGCTAATGCTTTCTTTATCATTTAATATAATGATAATCAAATTAGTTATTAAGTTGATTGTTAGGTTATTTTAACTAAATGTATGTAGTAACGAGAAGATTAGACATAGGAGCACAATATATTCCCAATGTTGAGTTTCTAGCAACTTACGCTGAAACGGTTCATATCTGTAACGGCACATGGCATTCTAATGAAACTCATGAAAATATGGAGCTCCTGGAAAGAGAAAAAGGATGAAATCTTCTATGTAACACTTCAAACTGATCATTTGTTTGGCATGTTACTTGAATATTTACCTGATATAGTAAAATATCTGGTTATAGTTTTATCTCTATAATATTACCCTCGATTTATTCTGAGTATAACATACTGTATTTACATTTAAATATGGATTCATTTATTTTACCTTTTTTATTTAAAAAATTATTTTGAAATAATTGTATATTCATCTGCAGTTTTAAGAAATAATAGATACAAATTATGTTTCCTTTACCCAGTTTTTTCTTAATGGCAACATATTGCAAAAACTATAGTCTGACGTCCCAACCAGACTATTGTCATTAATATAGTTAGCATGTAGAATGTTTTCACTAGCATAAAGATTTCTTCTATTGCCCTTTTATAGATGCATCCACCTCACTTCTGTTCCACACCTTTCTTTTATCACTCAGAATAATTCTCTGGAGATTCATCCACGTTGTTTCATGTATCAACAGATCATTCTATGAAATTATTGAATAGCATTCCATTTTGTAGTTATACCATACTTTCTTCAGCAATTCAGCTGTGAAAAAACATCTAGTTGTTTGCAGTTTTTTGCTATTACAAATAAAACTACTATAAACATTTGTGTATAGGTTTTTGTGAACATTTATTTTTATTTTTTTCTGGGATAAATGCTTAGCAGTGCAATTTGTGGTAGGAAGGAAGGAAGGAAAAAAGAAAGAAGAAAGAAAGAGAGAGAAGAAAGAAAGACTTATCAGTGGACTGATTCCTTCCACTTCATTATCTATCAAAATTGTTTTTGCTCTTCCAGTTCTTTACCTTTTCATTTAATTTTAGAATAATCTTGTCTATATCTCCAATAGTCTTATTAAAATTATAATAATGGTTGCATTAAATCTATATGTAAGTTTGAAGAAAACTTACATCTTTACTATGTTGAGTTTTCCAATTCATGAGCATGTTATGTTTCTTCATTTATTGAGATACTCAAATGTTTTTATCACAATATACAGTTTTCAGCATAAAATCCTGCATATATTGTGTTACATTTACCTATATATTACATTATTTTGAGCTACTGTAAAAATATAATATCACTTGATATTGTTTATTGCTAGGACGTTGAATGAAATTATAGATTTATGGGTTTTTTTTTTTACTTTGGTTACTTATTCTAGGCTGTTTTTTTCTCTTATGATAGATTTTATGGGACTTTCTAAGTATACATTCATATCATTTGCACAAAAGGACTGTTTTATGTCTTCATTTTTCATCCCTATACCATATATTTTATATTGCCTTGGCTAGAATTTTCTTCATTGTGGTGAATACAGTTGGTGAGAGTGAATATCTTTGCCTTGTTCCTGATCTTAAGGGGAAAGCATGCAGTTCTTCAATAGTACATACTGTGTTAGCTGTAGGGTTTTTTGGTAGATGCTCTTTATCAACTTGAGGAAGATCTCTGTTCCTATTTTGGGGGAGTTTTTATCATAAATGAGTGATGGCTTTTTTCAAAGACTTTTCTGCATTGAGATATGATCACAGGGCTTTTTCCCTTCCCTTGTTAATATAATGAATTACTTTGTTTGATTTTTGAATACTGAACTGGTTTTACATCCCTGGAATAAAACTTATTTGGTCATAATGTATAATTATTTTTATATAATGCACAATCTGTTTGCTAATATTTTGTTAAAGGTTTTTGAATCTACATGGGAAATATTAGTCTGTACTTTTCTTTCTTTTATGTGCTGTGTTTTTCTACTTGGTTATCGGTATAGACATACCTTCAAACAATATACTGGGAAGATTCTCTCCTCTTTTATATTGTAGAAGAGATTGTACAGTTTTTGGTCTCAGCGTTTCTTTAAATGTTTGGTAGAATTTCCCAGTAACATAATCTTAGCTAGAAAATGTATTTCTATAAATTTTAATCATAAAATCAATTTTCTTAATAGAGATACTAATTTTATCTGTTTCATATTGGATGTCTTGTAGTTTGTATTTTTTGATAAATTTGTTCATTGCTTCTAAGCTGCCAAATTTATGTGTGCAGAGTTGTTCATAGTCATCCCTTATTCTTTTGGTGCCTTTAGGGTCTGTAGTGGCAGCCTATAAATCCAAGTATTTGTAGTTTGCATCTTTTCTCTTTTTTCGTCAATCTTACTAGAAGTTTGTAAATTTTATTGATCTTTAAAAAAACTTGATATTTGTTTCATTAGGTTTTCTCTAAAAACCAATTATACTGGTTTTAATTTCATTCATTTTCTCTATTATTTTTTATTATTTCCTTGCTTCTGTTTTCTTTTTATATAACAAGGAAAAAAACAGGTTAATAACATCCATACCTCATCTATGTTGGAAGAAAGGCAGAGAAAATTATGTTAATCTCTAAGACTCGGCTTTGAGTTCAGGCTTAAATACCATCTTCAACTGAAACCAAAAGAAGGTATAGAGAAAGTCCAGTAATGGGGAGTTTGCCAAGAACTTATGGTAAACAAAGGTAATATTTGTTGTCAGACTTAAGTTGGTATATTTTCCTTGATAAAAGTTTCCACTGATTTAGAGTAACCTATTTTTCTGGGTCCAAAAAGAGGGAGATACCCTTATAAATGCAAGTCTATATCTTTTATAAATATGAATTTCTCTTTTAAAAACTGATTTCTACCCTTGTTTTTAGAGCTCTTCCTCTGTCTGAAATTTTTCAAAATAATTAGCTCAAATAATGTTTATGCTATGAGGCATATTTGGCAGTAACACATTCTTGTTTTCTACAATCATATTTTGGAGCAGTATGTCCTAAGCCCCATTATTAACTCATCTGAAACTTTCCAAATAAGTTTCATATTCCTAAGTTTGAGTTGGTGGAATATCCCATAACTCATTAAACTAGGTTCTTGGGATGGGAGCTTGGAGTATTAATTTGAGAGTTTTTCCTCCTTTCTAATACATGCATTTAGTGCTGTGAATTTCCTTTTCAGTCCTGTTTTAGCTATGTTTTGCAAATTTGGATATGGCTTAATTTTATTAATTCAGTTCAATGTATTTTAAAAATTTCCCTTGAGGTTTCCTCTTTGAACCGTGGAATACTTAGAAGTACATGGTTTAGTTGCTTTCTTTCCTTTCTTTCCCCTTCCCCCCTTCTCCCGTTCCCCCCTTCTCCCCTTCCTTTCCTCCCTCCCTCCCTCTCTCCCTCCCTATCCCCTTCTCTTCCCTTCTCTTCCCTTCCCTTCCCCTTCCCCTCTCCTTCCCGTCCCCTTTCCCTTCTTTCTCTTTATCTCTCTTTCTCGTTCTCTTTTTCTTTCTTTCTCTTTCTTTCTCTCTCTTTCTCTCTTTCTCTTTCTTGGAATCTCGCTCTGTTGCCAGGCTGGAGTAGAGTGGAGCGATCTCCACTCACTGCAACCTCTGCTTCCCAGGTTCAAGCAATTCTCCTCCCTAGGCCTACTGAGTAGCTGGGATTACAGGTGCTCACGCCCAGCTAATTTTTGCATTTTTAGTACGGACAAGCTTTCACCACATTAGCCAGAATGGTCTTGATCTCTTAACCTCATGATCCGCCTGCCTCAGCCTCCGAAAGTGCTGGGATTACAGGCGTGAGCCACTTCACCCGGCTACATGGTTTAGTTTCTATGTGTTTAGAGACGTCTGTTGTTTTTCTGCTATTTGTTTGCATTGTAGTTAGAGAATAAATTATATGATTTCAAGTCTTTTAAATTTGTTTTAGTTTTGTTTTATGACTCAGGATATGGTCTATGTTAGTATACATTATAGGAAACTTGAAAAAAAATTCAGTTGTGCTATTGTTGGGTATTGTTGATTTCTCCTATATTCTGCTGATTTTCTTTTTAAATATATAAATTTTTGACAGAGGGATATTTAAGTCTGTATTTGTGTTATTTTCCCTTTCAGTTCTCTCAGTGTTCAGTTCACATGTTTTGTAGCTCTGTTGTTTGGAATACACACAGGATACCTATATTTTCTTGTTGAATAACCTTCAAAAATTACATAATACCCCTTTCTGTATCTAATAATTTTTTTCTTTCTTCATTATCTGATATTAATAGAGCAACTCCTAATATTATTGGATTATATATAATACGTCTTTTTGAAACCTTTTACTTTAAGTGTGTCTACATTGTTATATTGATGAGAATTTATTATAGACATCATATAGTGGGTTATGTTTTATAGTTTTCTTTGCTAATTGCTGTCTGTTAATTTGTCTCTTTAGACCATTTACATATATGCTAGTTATTGATATATTCATGATTAAGTTCACCTTTATGTTTTCTTTTGTTTCCTGTTATCTCTGTTTTTTACCTCTCTGTTTTATTTTTTCAGTCTTTTCTTGGGTTACTTAAATACTTTTTACAATTCCATTTTGATTTATCTATAGTTCTCTTGATTGTATCACTTTGTATATTTTTATTAATGTTGTTATAAGTATTTGTTATGTATATATAACTTATTGTCTCCTGGGGGTGTCATTTTATTGGTTTGAGTTAAGTAGAGAAAACTTACCTCCTTTTATGTCCCTTTAATATCTCCCACTTATAATTATCTTAAATATCTGTCTGGATACATTTAGTACCACATTAATCAGCATTATTATTGTTGCTTCAACCATAACACATAACTTGAAAAACTCAAAAGGAAGAGAAAAGCCTACTTTGTATACCCATATTTTTGCTGGCCATGTTCTTTATTCTCAATGTTTGAAGCTTTCTCGTTTCATTCTTTTTCTTTTTATATAAATTGCTTTAGTTATTCCCTCAGGGTAGATCTGCTGGCAATAAATTTTAATTTTTCTTCATCTGAGAATGTCCTGATCACCCCCTTTTCCCTGAAAGATATTTTCATCAGGTATAAGATTCTGAGATGATTGTTGTTTTTCTAGAGTTTGAAAAATATTGTGCTGCTGCTCTTGGGTCTTCATGATTTTTGATGAGAAATCTTATTTTACTTTAATTGTTTTTTTCCCTAAAGGTAAAGTGCACTCGAGATTTTTCTTTATTTTTACATTTCATAAGTTTAGTTATGTTATATCATCTCATGGATTTCTTTGGAATTACCATGTTTAGCATTTGCCCAAATAATTGAATTTTGTGTTGGTGTCTCTTGATAAACCTGAGACATTTTGGTTATTACATCTTCACATACTTGTTTTAGCCTTGCCCTTTTCTCCTTTCAGAATATGGATGACATAAATATAGCTTTTTGTTTTAGTCCCATAAATTGCTAAAGCTCAAATCTTTTTTTCTAGTTTATTTTCTCTTTGTTGCTCATATTTGGTAATTTCTCTTGTTCTATCTTCAAGTTCACTGATTCTTTTCTCTATCTTATCCATTTTAATGCTGTTCCTGTGCATTGAGATTTTTATTTCAATTATTTTATTTTCCACTTTTAAATTTTTCATCTGTTACTTAATTATATCTTCTATTTATTTGCAGACAATTTGTTTCTTTGTGGAGACTATTTTTCTTTTCGTCTGTGTTAAGTGTGTTCATTATTGCTGAAGCATTTCATCTGATGGTTGCTTTGACATATTTGTCAGATAATTCTAACATCTCTGTAGTTTGGTATTGTCATTTATTGATTATCTTTATCATCCAGTTTGACATCTTCCTGGTTCTTGGTATGACAAATAATTTTCTATTGAAATGTAGATATTTTGAGTATTATGATATAGGACACTGGATCTTATTTAAGTTTTCTCTATTAGTTGGCTTCCTATGATATGAATCTGGCGGGGGATTTGGAGGGACTAACACATTACTGATACGTGGGTTAGAAATCCAGTTTCCTCACTCGATCTCCACTGACATTTAATGGGGAGAACTCCTAGTTACTGCTGGGTAACTGTAAAAGTTTCAGCTACTCACTGGGCTTCCATTCATATCTCTCTGTTGAGAGGCATAGAAATATGTCATTATTGCTCCCCATGTGGCCTCTGTTGACACCCACTCAGAAAGTGTGGTGGCCTTGTTCACACTAGGTGGTTAAAAACATCTAGTTCTCCATTAGTTTTCCTCTCATACCATGCTAGGGGATGGGGGACAGGGAGGATGCCCTGTTACTGCTTGGTCCTTGTAGTACAGGATTACCTTGTGGTCTCCACTGATTCCTTGGGCAGAAGAGACGTGTAATTACTCCATGTCAGGTAAGAAAAACTCACCTCCCTACTAGCCTAGCCCTTCACTGACACCACCCTAGTGGCAGTTGGGGCACCATATTACAGTCTGACAAGGGTGGAAATCTAGGCTCCCTGCTCAGTATTTGATAGCAGAGATGCATAGGGGCCACTTTTTTTTTTTTTTTTTTTTTTTTTTTTTTCCGTGTTGTTCTGTAGAATAGAGTGGTTATTATTTAAAATTTTCAATATTACCATGTTTCCCTTTTTCTTGACTCCTGCTAAAGAGGGCAGTCTTTTATTCTGGCTTTTTATTTGCCTATGCCTGTAGGTATTTCGAGGTTGATGACTTCTTCAGCTCCAAAGGTGGCATGTATGAGGCAAGAAGAACATTCAGTGAACTCGCATCAGCAGTGTTTCTTGGAACCGGAAGTCCCTAGCCAATCTGTTATTTTCTCTTTACCTTTTAGAATTTTTGTTTGTTTTATACGTAATTTATGAGAAGGAGTAGAGAAAAGTACATCTCCATCTTCCTAGAAACAGAAGTAGTGAACAATATTTTGAAAGTATTAAATCTATATATTTTACGTGTGTATGTGTTTTCCCATAAATGACGTTTTTCCGAAAATTTCCTGCCTTTAACTCCCACAGCCATTATGAGGCTTATTGTCAGAAGTAAAAATAGGGTGTTTAGTACCATAAGAGCAAATCCATTGACAAGCTTTGGTTGATTTATTGTGCCAATTATAGAAAACAAAATCAACATCTAGTCATTGTTTTGTACACATAAAAGTTGTTGATTTCTTTTCTAAATTAGTATAACTCCCTTTCTATATTAGAACATGATAAGTCTTTTGAAGACTTGGGTATTAATGCCTAATTATATATCATTAGTAGAAAGAACTGAGGAAGGTATTTCTTATAAGATTTCATAAGAAGGTCATTAACATTAAGAGGAAATAGAAGATCCCTTGGAGGGCTGGGATAGAAGTGAGATAAGTGGTGTTTTGGAAGTGTTCTTGTTTCTCCCTAACCCAACTCAAAATGGAAGGAAAACCCCAAACGGTGGGGATTTGTGCCTTATTTTCTTCTTCAGGACTGTGATTAAGGGCACTTTACAAAAAGTCTCATACCAATAGCAGTAGCTGAGAAGTAAATATAGACAGAGCTAGAGGTAGCTCCACTGTGTTATGCTAAAGGTTTAGAAATTTCTTTCACCTCCCAGTTGGAAGGGCAACTAAGAGTTGGCAGTCAGTGATTCTGGAATGGAATAGCAGCAACAAGGGGAAAAAGATAAAGTAATGCTGTTGCAGAAGTCCGCTTTTCATAACTAATCCAGGGACAAGGCAGAGGATGTGGATGAGACTCAAAGAACCTGCACAGTGAGCTAGCATTGAGTTAGAGCTGAATTAGTGGAGGAAAGAAGGTGCATTTGACCCTTACTATGATTAGAGATTACACTCTAGGTTCTGCCATCTTTGGACTTGAGAAGTAAAATCCAAGATGACAATCAGTCTCTGTGGAAAAATTTCTTCTCAGGCCAATGAAAAATCAGAAAATAGCAAAGGGATCACTCAGTTTGGGCACATTTTCCCACATTGTTTCTTTATATCCCAACTCCAACTTGAAGAAGAAAAATTGCAAAGGCAAACATTTGTGACAAGAAGGTCAATTCTTAGGTATGTAGATTTTACCTTAAAATTTAATAAATCTTTATCTGAACAGGGCTTAGAGAAACTCAGTTTAAGATAATACTAATATAACTTTAAATGGCAAGTTATTTTTTATTTTTGTTGTTTTATTTTATTTGTTTTCTTGAGATGGAGATTTGCTTTGTCGCCCAGGCTGGAGTGCAGTGGTGTGATCTTGGCTCACTGAAACCTCTGCTTCCCAGGTTCACGGCGATTCTCCTGCCTAGGCTTCCTGAGTAGGTGGGATTACAGGCATGCACCACTTCGGCTGGCTAATTTTTGTATTTTTAGGGATGATGGGGTTTCACCATGTTGGGTGGTCTCAAACTCCTGACCTCAGGTGATCCACCCGCCTCGGCCTCTCAAAGTGCTGGGATTACAGGCATGAGCCATTGTGCCTGGCTGGCAAGTTATTTTTTAATCTTATAGATTAGGAACTCCAGATGGATTCATTACAAAAATAACAACAGCAACAACAACAACAATAAAAACATAGCAATAGTTACACAACATTGTTATACATTTTTGCACATGATTGTCCCTACCCTCAAATCTAATTGAAATGCTTGCAGGGTACATTCAGTTAACATAAATGCTTTATCTAGACTAGATGTAGAAAAAAATGTGCTAAGTTACTTATATTGAGTCTAAATATACAATTGCTTACTTATAGTGCCTTGTAAAATTCTGCATAGATACTTAAACAGCCCAACAAAATATCCAATACAACACTCCATCTGTTGGGTAAGATAACTCTCTTCTCTTTGAGGTGGATTGAGCCATCTTTGAACCAATTGTAATTTTCAAAAAATAACGTATGATATTGAGCCTAAAATTATCTTATAACTTGTATAAACAGTCTATTATTTCTAGGCCCAACTAGGAGTAAAGCTACTCTTTCTTTCAAACTTCCTTCGCATACTTGAAAATGACTGTGTTATACTCCTAGTAATTCATAATAAAGCCTGTTTTGACTTTCCTTAATACTGTCATTATTGTACCCTCAGTGAGTTCCAGTGTTGTACTTTACACTTGAATTGTGGTAGTCAGGATTGTTCCTAGTAGAATCTAACCAGCTCCAAATGTTATGGGTATGACTGTTTGTAAGCAATACCAAATCTCTCGACTTGCAAATCTCAATGGATAGACTTTTCTTTGAAAGAAAATGTATCTTAAAAGGTTCATTGGCATTACAACAAGGGGAAATCAGAACTTGCAATTAGTCATACCTGCCATGATAGAACTCAAATTTGGGGACAACTCTGCAACAGGAAGAAGAAAATGGACAGATAAGCCTTGTCCTTGAGAGGGACTAAAAGATTGGTGTCAATTACTGCATACTTCAGAAAGGAATTCAGTTAGCAAGAGTATACAGTCATTAAGTTAGGCAATGAGAGTTAACACTAGATACCAGATTGAGCTTGGGTCTTCATGGTGTTTGAAGTTTACTAGTCAGGGCCAGGTTATCATAAAAAAGGGTTCTAGATACTAGAAGTGACTTGTAAACCGGTATTATAGGTGTCATTGTTCCCATTGAAATATGGAGTCTATATAAAAGTTTAATCAATTTCCTTAATGAATACAATGAGTGAATAGCATACCTGACATTCCACTTTGCATTTTTTGAACACAAGATTAGTTATCTTTTTACTATTTTCTGTTTTGCTCTGTTTCAATTAGCTAATCTCACACATTAAAAAAAAAATTAACAAGCTACCCAGAATTTAGTGGCTCAAATTAGTAATTCTTTATTCTCATTATCTGTGAATCCTCTGAGGTTCAGGTAATATAGGTTGAACTCAGCTGGACAACTATGCTTGAGGCTGCAGCAGCTGGTGTGGATCTGCTTCTCACTGCTGGTCTGTGAGTGAGCTGCCCTGTACTAGGTGCTTCTCATCCTTCTTGACCCAGTGGGTTAGCTGTGGTACACTATTCTCACAGCAGTGACAGAGGCAAGAGGATCTCTCCTACCTCTCTGAAGGTCTAAGATTGGAGCTGACACATTGTTATTCCTTGTCCATTTCATTGGCTCAAGCAAATATTTTGGCTGAGCTCTAAACCCAAGAATGGAAAAGTGAAAATCGTTTATAATCCCTTCCACAAAAGAAGGGATATTGAAAAGATAATTAATCAATACGCCTCACTGCGTGTTAAGACCAGAACGTTCTTACAAAAATAGAACAGTTGATATGCTTTATTTCCTGATGACTACACTGAAGGTTCTAATTTTTACACTTGATATATAAATAAACATATACCCAGAAACTTGAATAACTCAGAATGTACTGATAAACAAAATAGAAAGGGGAAAAATATAAAAAGAATTCCAGAGACTTTTACTTATTAAACTTTTTTCTGTTTGTACCTCTAAATTTATTCTAATTGCTAGAAATTATGGTTTATCTTCTTCAAAGAAGTGGTTATTTTACCAATTGTTAGCTTTAATAAAATAGCAAGGCCAGACGTGGTGACTCAGGCCTGTAATCCAACCATTTTGGGAAGCCGAGGTAGGCAGATCATGAGGTCAGGGGATCAAGACCATCCTGGCCAACATGGTGAAACCCCATCTCTGCTAAAATAAAACAAACAAACAAACAAACAAACCCAGGCATGGTGGCTTGGGCCTATAGTCCCAGCTACTCAGGAGGCTAAGGCAGGGGAATCGCTTGAACCCGGGAGGCGGAGGTTTCAGTGAGCCGAGATCTCACCACTTAACTCCACCCTGGCAGCAGAGCGAGACTCCGTCTCAAAAATAAATAAATAAATAAAAATAAACAAATATTTAATAAGCTTGTTAAACAATACAGTATGAAGTAATAATATCTGAAGTGTCTAATTCAAGTTTTTCCTTCAAAGTGTCATTATATTTTTAAAAAATTTGTTGTCTCCAAAATATGTGTCCTGCTAAATTAAACAATTAACAGTTGTTGGTGACAATGTAAATTAATACAGCCATTATGAAAAATGGTATGGAGGTTTCTCACAAAACTAAAAATATAATATGATTCAGTAATCCCATTTCTGGGATTCAAGGGAACTAAAAGTCATATGTCAGAGGGATATCTGCACTCTGTGTTCATTGCAGCATTATTCACAATAGCCAAGATATGGAATCAAACTAAGTGTCCGTCAACAGACAAATAGATTAAAAAATATGGTATTTATACACAATGGATACTATTGAGCCTTTAAAAAAAGAAATCCTGTCATATGCATCAACATGGTGAATCTGAAGAACATTATGCTAAGTGAAGTAAACCAGGCACAGAAAGACAAACGCTATGTGATCTCACTTACATGTGGAATCTAAACAAGTTCAACTCATAGAAGTAAAGAGTAAAATGATGGTTGCCAGAGGATGGGACTGGAGGTGGGAAGGGATGGAATAGGGATTATTTATCAAAAAGTACAAAGTTTCTGATAGAAGGAGTAGATTTTAAAATCTATTGCACAAAAATATGACTATAGTCAATAATAATGTATTGTGTATTTCAAAACAAGAGTTAATTTCAAATGTCTAATTATAAAAATGATAACTGAGGTGATGAATATGTTAATGAGCTTAATATAATCATTTCATATCATATACACATATGAAAATATCACATCACATACTATATATGTACACAATTATGATTCATCAATAAAACTATTGATAATAAAAATATTTTCCAATTCTTATGAGGCTTTGAATACAGATGTTTGTAAAATCAGAATAGAATATTGTTCTGCCTTCTTTTTGACAAAGAAACTCATATTTGTTGATAATTTTATTTTTCTTGGAGATGTTAAATTTCTTTTTATACACTTTTAATTGACAGAAAAATAATTTTGGATACATTTTCCAAGCCTAGCTAATGCTTTTAATCAATAGGTACTTTGCTGTATCCTATATAGGCTTTTCAATACTGTCCTATATTATACACCACAATTTATGATTATCATCATCACTTTGCTTTGGATTAATCTAATCAATTTGCTTGGAAGCTTAAAATAATCCTTATTTTTATCTTGACATTTTGCCCATATATGTTTATTCTTTATTCTTAGTAACCTATTACAGAAATCTAGGTTTCATTATTTTCCCATTTTTACATTCTACAGAAAAACATGTATATGCCTTCTACTTTCCATATTAATTATAGAAAAAGACGATTTATATTTTTGAAACTACATTTGAAGGATTCATGCTGCAGCATTAATCAAGAATATTGACTTGCAAAAACTGCAGCTTTGGTGTAACCTAAGTATTATTTACTTATCACATACAACGCTGAGTATCTGTCTCATTTTTTCTTTTCTAGTATTATTAAATGCCTACCAAGATGCTTTGCTCGAAGTAGTGGGCACCTGTACTAGTCAGGGTTCTCTAGAGGGACAGAATTAATAGGATAGATATATACAAAGAGAAGTTTATTAAAGAGTATTAACTCATGATAACAAGGTGAGGTCCCACAATAGGCTGTCCGTAAGCTGAGGAGCAAGGCAGCCAGTCCAAGTCCCCCAGCTGAAGAACCTGGGACTTGTTCTTTTTAACTCCCAGAACTACAACATTACATGCAGAATCCTTACTTAATGGGCCAAAATCAATCAATTCAGACTGATCCAGCTCTATGTTTCTTCCACCATTATTCCACACCCTTAATATCCATTCCCATGCCTGTTCTCCAGATTTCTGCTTACATAAATTAGAAAACTTAAGCAGTTCTTTTGGAGTATAGTTCACCTCCTCATGGGTCACACACTCAACCTCATGTCTAGGGGCTTACTGGGACTTTAGTTATAGGTCTGGAAGCAAACAGGGTGTTGGGGGTAGATTCTGAGGAGAATCAACATTGTCTTGCCTGGCAACTGCCTCAGGGGAGGCAATCACTGTTGCCTCAGGCAGTGCAGGGTTTATGTCCTCAGACAAAAGATAAAAGATTGATGGTAGCCTGGTTTGGGGAGGGGATGGGGGAAGCTGTTTCTTCTGGCAAAAGAAGTTCGTCAGAGTTTATAAGCTCAGTGTCCCCAGCTTCATCAGGGTCTTTCTACATGTCTCCATTCCAAGTTGCAGGGTCACATTCTTTTCCAATCAATGCCCTCAGTTTTATAGTAGACACCTAATGAGTCTGTGCATGCACCTTTCATTGCAGGTCAGCCACTTGTATGATAAAAGTTTGTGTCTGATTTTCCACAATTTTAGCTATTTTTCTATAGGAGATAAGGGAATCTTAGCAGATTTGAGGTTCAATATCTGCCTCTGAAGTGTGGAGTCAGAATCCCTGAGTTCATCATTTTCTTTCATCACTTTGTCTGGTGAACTTAGGAACAACCAATCAGCTTTATTATGTTCCTTGGTTCTTCACATATGATCAAAGGTATTATGAATAAAGTCACTAAAGTCCTTGCCTCTCATGAGCTGTGAATCAGGATTATCAAATGCATTTATTTTGCATAACTCTTTAAATAGTTCACACCAAGGACTATCAGTGTTCTCCATACTATTAGCAATAGAGTCCTTAGCATTTTTGGGTCTAATCATGTTAAGCAGCCAAGTCCAGAAATCCAAAACCAAGGAAGGAACTCCATCCTTTATATTCCTGTTCCTCTAGAACCACTCTTGGTACCAAAATCTGTATTAGCGTTCTCTAGAGGGACACAATTAATAGGATAGATGTATATATAAAAGATAATTTATTAAGGAGTATTAACTCACATGATCACAAGGCCCCCATTAGGCTGTCTGCAAGCTGAGGAGTAAGGAAGCCAGTCTGAGCCCCAAAGCTGAAGAACCTGGAGACCGGAAGAAAGATGTCAGCTCAGAGGGTAAGCTAGTCTAATCTCTCCACATTCTTCTGCCTGCTTTTATTCTGGCCAGGCTGGGAGATGATTAGATGATACTCACCCACATTGAGGGTGGGTCTGCCTTTCCCCAGTCCACTGACTCAAATGTTACTCTGCTTTGGCAACACCCTCACAGACACACCCAGGAACAATATTTTGCCTCCTTCAATCCAATAAGGTTGACATTTAATATTAACCCTCATAGTACCTGATAAATATAAAACATTTTAATTGAGTTAAAGACCTTTTTCAGTTCTTGTATGCCTAGAAAGTAAAAGGCCTTAAGAATTTCTTGACATATTGCCTCCATCCTAATAGTTAAATATCTCCCACCTCTGAAAGGAATGCCATGCAACTGGTTTTAAATTTTTTTTCTTAAATGAAAAGCTAAATAACAAAATGTAGAGTTTATGCAAAAATATTCTGCAGTGATACTAATGACCGTGATACTGAAAACGAATCATTACAATATTTCAAAATTTTGCACAAAATATGACAATCACCCTCAACCTTAACAGGTTCAGTCACAAATACAATTCCTAAAATATATATCTAGTTTTCATGTTTAGAATTTCTAGTATCTACATAATATTCCATGAAATTAATATTTACAATGAGGAAAAAGTGTTTACTTACTTCCAGTTATTATGTATGTATTTTGTTATTTTGCCACAATACTTTCATAAACAATAGCTTATTTATCTTTTCATGAAAAATATCCTATGAGAAAATTCCCTAAAAAATAGCAAGTACATTCTTGTTTAGATACATGTGGCACAATTTTATTTTTGTTACATTAGGTAAATAAAACACCAATAATATGACAAAGGTCATGGCCAAAGTAAGGATCATTTAAAAATCTTTTTGGAGACTTATTGGCCGTTTACATTGGGCATATAGAGAATTCAATTTCAGGGTTGATTTTGAAATTTTTAATTTTCTTAATAAATTTGTTACCAGGCCTTAATTTTACCTTTGCATTTAGATCTTAGGTATATTCAATCATCTGATTAATCCAGAAGCTTACATGTTCAAAAGAAATATTTAGTTTTTAAAAAAAAAATCTTACATTGATCAATCCCATTTTACATATTGGTATCAGCCAGCAATTTGGGGGACCACGTAGCTGAAGTATGTGTACTATAAGACTGTTAAACTGGAGTCCTTTCCCAAATGTAGCACAATGCTGAATGATATGCATACAATAGAAAGAAACTGGCAGTCTTCCTGTCTTCTCACTCTCCTGTACCACTCTGACATATCCCCTAACTGTGGCAGACTTAAGCTTCTTGTCAGCTTGATTCAACTTTAGACTGGTACCTTCCGATACCCCCTTGATCTTCCTTTTCTTAAAGCATTTATTTTAGAAAACTTGGAATTATAAATTTTTTCTCTGCCTCTTTAAGATATCTTCTGCAAGTTTTACAACCCAGGAATGTCTTTCTCAAGGATTTGGAGTCACCTCTATGAAATGTTATAAGAAAGAGAGTGCCTCACACATTTACCTAGGTAACAATCTTGCACATCCTGCACACCCGGAACTTAAAATAAAAATTGATTTCAATAAAAGGAAGGAAGAAAGGAAAGAAAAAGACAAAGAGAAAGAAATAAACAAGAAAAAATAAAATAAAGGAAAATGAAGAAAAAAAGCGCCTGTATCTAATAATGTCTTTGTAAAGGTAGCAGCCTAACCTCAACGAGCCAATTAGCATCAGTTAGCAAGCACTGATAGTTTAATCACATTGATCAACTTTCCCCCTCAACCATCACTCTAACCTTAATATCTTCCAGTGCTTTTTCAGTACTTGGTTAGTTAACTGCAGTGCTTAAAACTCTCCTGACTTTTGTTTCAGCAGAATTGAGTTGAATCTCTCTCTCCTATTGCAATAATCTTGAATACAATCTTAGTTATCTAACTCCATTAGGTGTACTTTTGTGATACCTTCCTGAGGCTCTCCAGCATCTCATGACACCCCATTCCGCAAAATTAGAAAGTCTTGAACAACCTAGGATTAGTACAAAGAAATCTCCCAGACAAGGTATGTGAGGACTCAAATTTGTCAGATTCTTCAATTGTTTTTGTAAATAGAATTTTGCAAATATTAGAGTGAAAGTATCATATACTATTTCTTCTATGGAATTTTATTGGAAATCACTGTTATGATTAATTTTATGTCAGTTTGGGTAGGCCACATTATCAAATTTTTGGTAAAACATCATTCTTGATGTATCTATCAAGTTTTTTTTTCACTGTACATAATATTTAAATGAGTAGATTTGACCAATGCAGATTCCCCTCCCTAATGTTGGTGGGTCTTGTCTAATCAGTAGAAGGCCTTAAAAGACTGATTTTCCCCCAGAAAGAATTCTTCCTTCAAATAGCATTGTTTTCTTTCAACCTTTATTTTAGGTTCAAGGAGTATACAGGCAGGTTTGTTACATGTGTAAATTACATGTCACTGAGGTATGGCATATGTCACCTAGGTAGTCAGCACAGTACCCAATAGGTAGTTTTTAAAGTCTCACCAACCTCTTGCCCTCCACCCATAAGTGAGTACCAGATTCTGTTTTTCCCCATTTTGTGCCCATGCGTATTCAATGTATAGCACCTACTAATTTGTTTTTGTGTTGGTAAGAACATGTGATATTTTGTTTTCTGTTTCTGCATTAATTCACTTAGGATAATGGCCTGCAGCTCCATTTCTGTTGCTGCAAAGAACATGATCTCATTCTGTTTTATAGCTGCACAGTGTTCCATGGTTTATATGTACCACATTAAAAAAAATTCAGTCTACTGTTGATGGGCATTTAAGTTGATTCCATGTCTTTGCTATTGTAAAGAGTACTGTGATGAACTTACATGTCCATGTGTCTTTACGATATAATAGAATGATTTATATTCCTTTGGGTATATACCCAGTAATGGGATTGCCGGGTTGAACTGTAATTCTATTTTAAGTTCTTTAAGAAATCTCCAAGCTGTTTTCCACAGTTACTGAACTAATTAACATTCTCGCCGGCAGTGTACGTGTTCTCTTTTCTCTGAATCCTCACTAGCATCTGTTATTTTTTTGATTTTTAAATAACAGCCATTTTGACTGGTGTGAGATGGTATCTCATTGTGGTTTTGATTTGCATTTCTCTAATGATTAGTGATGTCAAGCTTTTATTTTTTTTGTATACATGTTGGCCACATGTATGTCTTCTTTCTAAAAGTGTCTGCTTTTGTCCTTTGCCCCACTTTTTAATGGGGTTGATTTTTTTGCCTGTAAATTTGCTTACGTTTCTTATAGATTCCAGACATTAGATCTTTGTCAGAAGCATAGTTTGCAGATATTCTCCCCATTCTATATGTTGTCTATTTACTCCATTAATAGTTTATTCTGCTGTTCAGAAACTCTTTAGTTTAAGCTCCACTTGTCAATTTTTGTTTCTGTTATAGATTGCTTTTAGAGTCTTCATCATGAAATTTTTACTAAAGCTTATATCCAGAATGATATTTCCTAGGTTTCATTCTAGGGTTCTTATAGTTTTAGGTTTTATGTTTAAGTCTTTAATCAATCTTGAGTTGATTTTTGTATATGATTTAAGAAAGGGGTCCAGTTTCAATCTTCTGCATATAGCTAGCCAGCTATACCAGTATCTTTTATTGAATAGGGAGACCTTTCTCTATTGCTTGTTGTTGTCAACTTTGTCAAAGATCAAATGGCTATAGTTTCGTGGTTTTATTTCTGGGTTCTCTAACCTGTTTCATTGGTCTATGCATTTGTTTTTGTACCAGTACCATGCTGTTTTGGTTACTAGAGCCATATTGTATTGTTTGAAGACTGGCAGTGCGATGCCTCCAGCTTTGTTGTTTTTGCTTAGGATTATTGTGGCTATTCAGGAACTTTTATGGCTGCATATGAATTTTAGAATATATTTTTTTATTCTGTATAGAATGACATTGGTAGTTTGATAGGAACAGCATTGAATCTGTAAGTTGCTTTGGGTAGTATGGCCATTTTAACAATATTGATTCTTCCTAACCAAGAACATGGAATGTTTTTCTATTTGCTTGTGTTGTCTCTGAATTCTATCAGCAGTGTTTCAGAATACCCCTTGTAGACATCTTTCACTTCCTTGGTTAGCAGTATTGCTCAGTATTTTATTCATGTTGCAGCTATCAGGAATGGAATTGCATCCTTTGATTCGGCTCTCAGCTTGGACATTATTGGTGTATAGAAGTGCTACTGACTTTTTTACACTGATTTTTGTATCCTAAAATTTTACGGAAGTTGTTGATCAGTTATAACAACCTTTGGGCAGGGGCTTGGGGTTTTCTAGGTAGAGAATCATATCATATGTGAAGAGACAAAGTTTTACTGCCTCTTCCTGTTGGATACTTTTTATTTCTTTCTCTGATTAGTATAATATTGGTGATATGTAATAGATGACTCTTATTATTTTGAGGTATTTTCCTTCAATGCCTAGTTTGTTGAGGGTTTTTAATATGAAGGAATGTTGAATTTTATCGAAAGCCTTTTCACCATATATTACAATGACAGTGTGGTTTTTGTTTTTACTTCTCTTTATGTGATGAATCATATTTATTGATTTGTGTATGATGAAACAACCAACCTAGCATCCAGGAACAAAGCCTACTTGATCATGGAGGAATAGCTTTTTGATGTGTTGCTGGATTAGATTTGCAAGTACTTGGTTGAGGATGTTTACATCTGTGTTCATTAGGGATATTGGCCTGAAGTTTAATTTTTCGTTGTTGTGTCTCTGCTAGGTTTTGTTATCAAAATTATGCTGACTTCACAGAATGAGTTAGGGAGATGTCCTGCATCCTTGATTTTTTTGGAATCGTTTCAATGGGACTGCTACTTGCTCTTCTTTATATATCTTTTCGAATTTGGCTGTGAATTCATTATGTCCGGGGCTTTTTCTGGTTGGTAGGGTTTTTATTACAGATTTAATTTTGGAACTTAATGTTGGTCAACTGAAGTACTGAATTTCTTCTGGTTTAATCTTGAGAGAATGTGTGTTTCCAGAAATGTGTCGATTTCTTCTGGGTTTTCTAGTTTGCGTAGAATCGCTCATCATAGTCTCTAAGGGTTTTTGTATTTCTGTGGGGCAGATGGTAAGGTTGCCTTTCTCGTTTCTAATAGTGTTTATTGGAATCTTCTCTCATTGGTCTAGCCAGCCGTCTATCAGCCTCCTTTACTTGTTTGAAGAAACAACTTTTCATTTCGTTGAGCCTCAGTTTCAGTTTCATTTAGTTACGTTCTGATTTTGGTTGTTTTTTCAGTTAGCTTTGGTGTTGGTTTACATTAGGTTGTTAATTTGGAGACATTTTTGACCCTTTCTTTAAATGTAGGTAGGCATTTAATCTTACAGACTTTCCTCTTAACACTGCTTTAGCTGCGTCCCAGAGGTTCTGTTATGTTGTAACTTTGTTTTCATTAGCTTCAAAGAATTTCTTGATTCCTGCCTTAATTTCATTTGTTATCCAGCAGTCCTTCAGGAGCGCGTTGTTTAATTTCCATGTAATTACATGGTTTTGAGAGATCTTATTGGTATTGATTTCTATTTTTATTGCACTGTGGTCTGAGAGTGTAGTTTTTGTGATTTCCATTTTTTTGGAATTTATAAGGAATTCCTTTATGGCTAAGCTTGTGATCAATCTTAGAGTATGTGCCATGTGCAGACAAGGTGAATGTATTTTCTGTTTTTGTAGGGTGGAGTGTTCTATAGCTGTATGTTAGATTTATTTGGTCAAGTGTCAAATTTAGGTCCTTAATATCTTTGTTAGTATTCTGCCTTGATGATCTGTCTAGGGGTGTTGAAGTCTCCCACTAGAATTGTATGGTTTCTTAGATCTCTAAGAACTATTTTATGAATTTGGGTGCTCCAGTATTTAGTGCATTTACATTTAGGATAGTTAAGTCATCTTGTTGAATGGAACAGTTTATCATTTTATAATGCTCTTCTAATGCTCTTCTTTGTCCTTTTTGATCATTATTGATTTAAAGTTTTTTGTTTTTTTGTTTTTTTCTGAAATAAGAATAACAACCTCTGTTCTCTTTTATTTTCCATTAGCTTGACGGATCTTTCTCCATTCGTTTACTTTGAGCCTACGGTTGTCACTGCAAGTGAGATGAATCCTTTGAAGACAGCATGCAGTTGGGTATTAGTTTTTTAGTCCTCTTGACACTCTGCCTTTTTACTTGGGGCATTTATCTTGTTTATGTGCAAGGTCAGCATTATGTGAGTTTGTAATCCTGTCATCATGTTGTTAGCTGGTTATTATGTAGACTGTAGAGTTGTTTTATAGTGTCAGTGGGCTATGTACTTAAGTGTGTTTTTGCAGTGGCAGGTAAAAGTCTTTTGTTTCCATATTTAGCGCTCTCTTAAGGACTTCTTAAAAGGCAGGTCTGGTAGAAAAAAATTCCCTTAGCATTTGCCTGTCTAAATAGAATTTTATTTTTCTTTGCTTGTAAGGCTTAGTTTAACTGAATATGATATTCTTGGTTGAAATTTCTTTCCTTTAATGTTGCTATATATAGGCCCCCAGTCTCTTCTGGCTTGTAAGATTTCTGGTGAACTGTCCCCTATTAGCCTGATTGGGTTCCTGTTATACGTGACCTGTGCCTTTTCTCTGGCTGCCTTTAAATTTTTTTCTTTAACATTGACATTGAAGAATCTGATAACTATTTGTCTTGGGGATGGTTATCTTGTATATTATCTTGCTGAAGTTCTCTGAATTTCCTGAATTTGTATGTTGACCTTTCTGGCGAGTTTGGGGAAATTTTTGTGGAAAATATCCCTAAATATATTTTCCAAGTTGCTTGTTCTCTCTCCCTCTCTTTCTGGCATGCCAGTGAGTCATAGGTTTGTTTCTTTACATAATCTCATAGTTCTCCGAGGTTTTTTTCATTAATTTTAAAACATTTTTATCTGAGTTGATTCAGATAACTAGTCCTTGAACTCTGAGATTCTTTCCTCAGATTAGTCAATTCTGCTGTTATCACTTACGATTGTATTATGAAATTCTAGTTGTGCGTTTTTTTTTTTTTTTCAACTTTAGATCACTTTGGTTCTTTTTGGAAATGTATATCTGAAAATAGACATTTCTATTTCTGATAATTTCTATTTCTGTTTCTTTCTGAAAATGTATCACTTTATTAGATTCCTTAGATTCCTTGGATTGGGTTTCAGCTTTCTCTTGAATTTCTAGATTCATTTCCATCTAGATTATGAATTCTACTTCTGTCATTTCAGCCATTTCTGTCTGATTAATAACCATTACTGAAAAGCTAGTACAGTTGTTTGGAGGTTAGAGGATATTTTGGCTTTTAGAGTTGCCAGAGTTCTTGCACGGATTCTTCCTCCCCTATGTGAGCTGATGTTCCTTTAATCTTTGAAGTTGCTGTCCTTTGTTTGAATGGGGCATTTTGATTTATATTCTTTGACACCTTTGGGGGCTTAACTGTATATAAGTTGGGTTTAGTCAATTGGCTTTGTTTCTATATGATTTCAGGAGGGCAAGGCTTAGCTCAGCCCTCCTGTGTGTCAGGCTCTCATCCTTGGTGGCTGGGACCAGACTTGCAACTTTTTTCTCTGGTCCCTCAAGGTTAAGCACCGACAGTACTGAAGGGGCCAAGGTGTTCACAATCCACTGACCACAACACTCCAATGAGGGATGCCAGCAAAAGCACTTCAGTGGGGGTCCAGTGGGTAGTGGGAGTCTCCATGTGGAAATACAGTGAAGGAACAGAGGCAGGCTGCAAGTGAGTGTGTACTGGTCAAGCAGCAGGGTGAGACTCTGGGCAATTGTGTGCCGACAAGGGAGGGCTGCAGGTGGTTTTTCACCTGCAGGGGACTGCCTGCAGAAGCTCTCTGACTCTTAGGTGGAGTCTGTTGACAAAAGAGCTGTGACCATGGCAAGCTCCTCTGCTGGGCAGCTGAGGCCACACTGTAAGCAGGCATGGCCAGGCAGTGACTCTGGGATAGGCTGGCAAAGAGGGTGGTACTCAGATCAGACTGGCCTCTTCCCATGGGCAAGATGACCTTGCCCTGCCCAGATCTGACAGGCAACAAAGGGCTAAGGGTCCCTAGAGGAACATGGTGAGCATTGAGGAATCAGCATCTGTGGCTGTTCTCCACTATAACCACTCCTGGGCCAAATCCTCTGGACTCCATGCAGCCAGAGTTCTGTCTCTCGCAACTCTCTGAGCCGATCTCCCTGCCAGTTCAAATATCTGTGGGAATCATGTGTTTTCCTGCAGCAAGGATTCCAGAGGTCAGTGACAAGACTGGGCCATTCCATGCCTATTTCACTCACCCCTTTGTCAAGGCAGGAATGAGTCCTGGTGCTCAATAACCCCATGCAGGATTCCTGGGTTCCTCTCCTTTCAGCCTAGTGTCTGCATTTTCCCTCTACTAATTCTCGGTGCCTTCTTTCCAAAGACCTGTTTGGAGTGTGCTGGTCTACTTGATAGTATGGTCTCTCTTAGTAGGAGAAACTCTTCCTGGCTGTGTGTTGTTGGCCATCTTGGCTCCCTCCTCAAAGTCCAGTCACCACTTGTACTGGAGACTGCAATATCAGGCCGTGCGCGGTGGCTCAAGCCTGTAATCCCAGCACTTTGGGAGGCCGAGACGGGTGGATCACGAGGTCAGGAGATCGAGACCATCCTGGCTAACACGGTGAAACCCCGTCTCTACTAAAAACTACAAAAAACTAGCCGGGCGAGGTGGCGGGCACCTGTAGTCCCAGCTACTCGGGAGGCTGAGACAGGAGAATGGCGTGAACCCGGGAGGCGGAGCTTGCAGTGAGCTGAGATCCGGCCACAGCACTCCAGCCTGGGTGACAGAGCGAGACTTCCGTCTCAAAAAAAAAAAAAAAAAAAAAAAAAAAAAAGAGACTGCAATATCAGCTCTTCCCTGTGTCTCCAGCCTGCTGACCTACCTGGCAGTTTTCAGACTTGCCATCCCCATAATCACATGAGCCAATTAATTAAAATATTCCCTTTCTCTCTCCCCTTCTCTCTGTATGTGAGTTGTGTTCATATGTGTTTGTGTATGTGTATCCTATTAGTCCTGTTTCTCTGGAGAACTCTGACCAATTCATATATGCATAAAATTAATCTAACAGCTTGTAGTAGAAATAAGAGGATCATTTTATACCTCTCTGATAGAATCATTCTGGAATAATTTGTACTTTGTATTTTAAGCTCTTATCACTGTATTTCAAAGGGAATCAGTGCTATGGAAATTTTGAGGTTTCTTCTTTGAATATTAAGTAATATTGCAGTGCACAAATATCAAAGTCATTCACTTGAAGGGGAAGTGCACTGATTCTAATGCCAGTGTCAGCAGAGCCTTACATGGTTCTTTAATAATTTTCTGCCACACATGAAACTTGTGCTTCTTTGGGCTCTATTTTTAGGCAGGAAGATTGGAGAAGAGATGAAGTAAGCTAGGAATTAAGCTGCAATATGTGATTCATTCCCTTGCATAATAGAAGGGAAGTGGCTACAGATGAGATATGAATTAAAAAGTTGTCCTTGGGACAAAGCAGACCTAAGTATTTAGATTTAGATTAAATATTCTGCTTTACCTTTATTTTAATAATATGATCAAATTAAGCACTTAAGGGTAAGATATCTACTTATTTTGCAGAATAAAATTATATAAAACTCTGACTGATAGGGCACTTTGTTTAAAAGTACCTTATTTCATATTTTCCTAAAGGCTTATGCCAGTTTGAAAACCATTATTATAAAAAACAATTGTCTTTCTCTGTTGAAAGATTAAATTAGAAATTTCAAATTCTATAGCATCAGAGTCTATGAGAACAAGAAATAAATAAGCTGCATATTGGTTGGGCGTGGTGGCTCACGCCTGTAATCCCAGCACTTTGGGAGGCTGAGGCAGGTGGATCACCAGGTCAGGAGAATGAGACCATCCTGGCTAACACGGTGAAAACCCATCTCTACTAAAAGTATAAAAAATTAGCCAGGCATGGTGGTGGGCGCCTGTAGTCCCAGCTACCTGGGAGACTGAGGCAGGAGGATAGTGTGAACCTGGGAGGCAGAGCTTGCAGTGAGCCAAGATCGCGTCACTGTGCTCCAGCCTGGGTGACAGAGCAAGGCTCCGTCTCCAAAAAACAAAAATAAATAAATAAGCTGCATATTTCATATATGTAACAATCTAAAAATATAAATATTAAAAAAGACAAAGCGATATATAAAATACAAATATAAAAATTGGCCTATTCTCCCGGGTGTGGTGGCTCACGCCTATAATCCAAACACTTTGGGAAATTGAGGCGGGAGGATCACTTGAGGTCAGGAGTTTAAGACCAGTCTGGCCAGCATGGTGAAACCCTGCCTCTACTAAAATACAAAAATTAGCCAGGCATGATGGCACATGCCTGTAATCCCAGCTACTCAGGAGGCTGAGACTGGAGAATCGCTTGATCCTGGGAGACTGTGGTTGCAGTGAGGGGAGATCGCGCCACTGCATTCCAGCCTGTGTGGCAGAGTGAGACTCCGTCTCAAAAAAAAAAAAAAAAAAAAAAAAAGAAAGAAAATTGGGCCTATTCTCAGTGAGATACTATTTCACACACTTCAATTTTCCACAAATTAGATAATCATTTAGTACCAATTGTTAACAAGTCTATTGAAAGAAAATCTTACCACATTATTTAATACATGTATAAAATAATTGGATTTCTCTGGAAAATTTTTTGGCAAGACTTTGTGATGGTAAAGATGAACATATTCTATAAAGCAGCAGTCAAAGGTGTATACTCCAAAGGGATAACCCTGAATTTGTATACAAATACATGTATAGATGCATTTTTATTTCAATATACATTCAATGGGACACACTTTGAAACAAATATCCAAATATAATGAAATGTATAAAGAAACACTACCGTTTTACCATAATTTATTTCTATAATGCAGCCAAAATGGATAAATCAGGTGTGTTTAATACAGATAAATCTTTACAGCAGTATGCTGATGAAAAAGAAAGAAAATTACAAGAATTTAATTATGACACAACTTATTGTGAAAAATAAAACACTAGTGCATTGTGTATAGATCTATATATATGCTGCAGATTTCTTACAACCATTCCTTGGAAGAAGATGTATTAACTGTGGCAGAGGAAGGGGAGGTGGAACAATGAAATGATTAGGAAAACTTTAAATCATTTGTGATATTTTATTTCTTCAAAAAATTCTGAAGTAAATATGCAAATGTGTTATTTTTATATTTGATTTTATTATTTTGCCTTTGTTTTAAAAATACTTCATAACTCACAATTAAAACATTGTTTAAAGTTGTATTCAGTTGCATTTTAATTAGTATTAGACATATGTTGAAAAGACATTTTATCACCCATTTTTATATTTCTCACATTACAAATTAGTTGGTTAAAAAGTTCTTTTCTAAAAAAGAACACAGGGCTAGGTGCTGTGGCTCACACCTGTAATCCCAGCACTTTGGGAGGCCGAGGCAGGTGGATCACAAGGTCAGGAGTTCAAGACCAGCCTGACCAACATGGAGAAACCCCGTCTCTACTAAAAATACAAAAAAAATTAGCCGGGTGTGGTGGTGCGCACCTGTAATCCCAGCTACTGAGGAAGCTGAGGCAAGAGAATTGCTTAACCCAGGAGGTGGAGGTTGCAGTGAGCCGAGATTGAACCACTGCACTCCAGCCTGGGTGATAAGAGTGAAACTCCATCTCAAGAACACCCAGGTGCTGTGGCTCACACCCAGGTTTTTATAATAAACCTGGGTGTTTATTATAAAAACACCCAGGTTTGGTGGATTAGAAAACCAAAAACAATCTATATCACATACTGACTCAGTTATATATACAGGAAAATATATTCAATGCTTGAATCTGATGAAATATAATAACAAATGTTTATAAGAAAGAAATAATTGAATTATACAATTTTATGTTCCTTTTTTTTTTTCTTTTTTTTGAGACGGAGTTTCACTCTCGTCACTCAGGCTGGAGTGCAGTGGTTCAATCTCGGCTCACTGCAACCTCCACCTCCTGGGTTAGGCAATTCTCCTGCCTCAGCTTCCTCAGTAGCTGGGATTACAGGTGCACACCACCACGCCCGCTAAATTTTTTTGTATTTTTAGTAGAGACGGGGTTTCTCTATGTTGGTCAGGCTGGTCTTGAACTCCTGACCTTGTGATCCACCTGCCTTGGCCTTCCAAAGTGCTGGGATTACAGGTGTGAGCTACAGCACCTGGCCCTATGTTCTTTTTTAGATGAAGAAAAATTCTAATTTTTAAAAGCCTTCTGTCTTCATCATAGGTTTACTTTATAACTATGAAAAGAAATACAAATGTCTCTCCTTTCTTTTTTTTTTTTTTTTGAGATGGAGTCTCTCACTCTGTCGCCTAGGCTGGAGTGCAGTGGCGTGGTCTTGGCTCACTGCAACCTCTGCATCCTGGGTTCAAGCAGCTCTCTTTATCAACCTCCTGAATAGCTGGGATTACAGGCGCCCATCACCACGCCTATCTAATTTTTGTATTTTTAGTAGACACATGGTTTCACCATCTTGGTTAGGCTGTTCTTGAACTCCTGACCTCATGATCCACCCACCTTGGCCTCCAAAAGTGCTAGGATTACAGGCATGAGCCACTGTGCTCAGCCACAAGTATGTGTTTTTAAATAAAATGGAAGTTTTTGACTAGAAATAGTTTTTAAGAAATTTGTATGATTTTCAGAAACACATGGAATTAAATAAACCAAGTGAATATCTGCTGTCTTGAACAGTTCAATATCGAGGATAATACTATTCTTTCTAGTTCTGAAATATTAATAGGTCTATTTTTATTAATGTCTGCATTTCAAGCACTTGTTCTTTATCCTGGCTTTTATGACAAACCATATACATTTTGTATGGTTTATATTTGATTATGTATAGCTTGAACACCCACCTTCTCTATTTTATGAGAATCTTTGCAGCATTATGTACATTTACATTAATTTTACTCATTAGATGCCTAACGAAAGAATATTTATTATGAAGAGACTAATTAGGTATCTCTTTTTACAAAAACATTGTGTGTAACACATATGCCATCTGTTTATATTATATTCAAATAACAATTTACAGTAATTTGCCTTCCTAATTGCAATACTAATCAGTTCTAAATTGTAGTTTATTTATGCAAAAGTATGCCAGTTGAAGGCACTGGCAATGTTTGTGGATCAAAAGATAAGGCCAACCTTGAATAAGGTTATCTCTTTCGCATATTAAATTACTTTCTTACTGAGTCTTATTGAAGAATAAAATAATATTTTTTGTTTTATTGATTAAAGCTTTTAAAATCTGTGAAAGCTTTTAAAAGTTACAAAACTTAAAATGCATCATTTTTTCATCTTATATTAAAGCAATAAGGGAGTATGTCTTACCTGTTGAATATCCTTGAATATTCAACCTTTATGTGACAGCATGCGTATTTTGATTTTTTTTTTTTTTTTTTTTTGAGAAATTGTCTCACTCTGTCAGCCAGACTAGAGTGCAGTGGCACAATCTTGGCTCACTGCAACCACTGTCTCCCTAGCTCAAGCAATTCTCCTGCCTCAGGCATATGCCACCACGCCTGGCTAATTTTTGTATGTTTAGTAGAGATGGAGTTTCACCATGTTGGCCAGGATGGTCTCGAACTACTGACCTCAGGTAATCCACCCACCTTGGCCTCCCAAAGTGTTGGGATTACAGGTGTGAGCTACTGCACCCGGCCTCTTTCTGAAGTGTTTTGTAGTTCTTCTTGTAGAGATTTTTTACCTCCATGCTTAGCTGTATTCTTAGGTATTTCATTTTCTTTGAGACTATTGTAAATGGCCTTGGGTTTTTTAGTTTGACTCTCAGCCTGAATGTTATTGGTATATAAAAAATGCTACAGATTTTTATACATTGAGTTTATATCATGAAATTGAGATGCAAAAATCAGTAAAAACTTTTAAGGAAACCAAGTGTTTGTCTTTCAAAATAATAAATGAGTGTAATAGACCACTAGCTAGATTAACAAAGTAAAAAAGGAAAGAACCAAATAAACACAATCAGAAATGACAAAGATGATATTACGACTGATCCAGAGAAATACAAAAGACCTCAGAGAATATTATGAACAACTCTGTGCACACAAGTTAGAAAATCTAGAGAAGGCCATGCACAGTGGTTCATGCCTGTAATTCAGGCACTTTGGTAGGGCAAGGTGAGCAGATCACCTGAGGTCAGGAGTTTGAGACCAGACTGGCCAACATGGCGAAACCCTGTCTCTACTAAATATACAAAAATTAGCTGAGCATGGTGGTGGGTGCCTGTATTCCCAGCTACTCAGGATGCTGAAGCAGAAGAATCACTTGAATCCGTGAGGCGGAGGTTGCAGTGAGCCAAGATTGAGCCACTGCACTCCTTTATCAGGTGAACCCCACCCCCGATATTCAACATGGGTTCTTTTCTATTTCCCTAAGCATCGGCTGGTCTGAGAAATAAAGGGAAAGAGTACAAAAGAGAAAGATTTTAAAGCTGGGTGTCTGGGGGAGATATCACATGTCGGCAGGTTCCGTGATGTCCCTGAGCCATAAAATCAGCAAGTTTTTATAGCGAGTTTCAAAAGGGGAGGAAGTGTATGATTAGCATGTGGGTCACAGTGATCACATGCTTCACAAGGTAATAAAATATCACAAAGCAAATGGAGGCAGGGCGAGATCACAGGACCACAGGATGGGGCGAAATTAAAATTGCTAATGAAGTTTCAGGCATGCATTGTCATTGATAACATCTTATCAGGAGACAGGGTTTGAGAGCAGACAACTGGTTTGACCAAAATTTATTAGGCAGGAATTTCCTAGTCCTAATAAGCCTGGGAGCGCTACAGGAGACCGGAGCTTATTTCATCCCTTTGTCTATGACCGTAAAAGACAGCCACTCCAAAAGTGGCCATTTTAGAGGCCTATCCTCAGGGGTGCATTCTCTTTCTCAGGGATGTTCCTTGCTGAGAAAACGAATTCAATGATATTTCTCCTCTTTGGTTTTGAAAGAAGAGAAAGATGGCTCTGTTCTGCCCAGCCCACTGGGAGCCAGAGTTTAAAGTTATCTCCCTTGTTCCCTGAAAATTGCTGTTATCCTGTTCTTTTTCAAGGTGCCTAGATTTCATATTGTTCAAACACACGTGGTCTACAAACAATATGTGCAGTTAACACAATCATCACAGGATTCTGAGGTGACATACATCCTCCTCAGCTTACTAAGATGACGGGATTAAGAAATTAAAGACAGGCATAGGAAATCACAAGGGTATTGATTGGGGAAGTGATAAATGTCCATGAAATCTTCACAATTTATGTTCAGAGATTGCAGTAAAGACATGTGTAAGAAATTATAAAAGTATTAATTCGGGGAAGTAATAAATGTCCATGGAATCTTCAGAATTTATATTCTTCTGCTATGGCTTCAGTCGTTCCCTCTGTTTGGGGTCCCTGACTTCCCGCAACAAGCCTGTGCAACAGAGTGAGACTCTGTCTTAAAAAGAAAAAAAAAAAAAAACAAAAAAAAAAAAAACGAAAATCTAAAATGAATAAATTCTTGGAAATACACAATCACTCAAGGTAGAATCAGAGAGAGATTGAAACCCTTTAATAGGCCAATTTTAAAATCTGAAATTGAATTAGTTATAAGAAACCTACCAACCTATAAAAGCCCTGGACCAGATGGATTCACAGTCTAATTCTACTATACATAGAAAAAACTGCTTCTGAACCTACTGAGACTATTTCAGATATTCAAAGAGGAGGGACTCCTTCCTAATAGATTCTATGAAGCCAGCATCAGCCTAATGCCAAAATCTGGCTGAAATATGATAGAAAAAAATACTTCAGGCTAGTATCCTTGATGAATATACATGCAAAAAAATCTCAACAAAATTCTAGCAAATCGCATCCAGCAGCACATCTAAAAGTTAATTCACCTTGATGAAGCAGGTTTTATTTCTGGGATGCAAGGTTGATTCAACATATGCAAATCAACACATGTGATTCCCTACATAAAATTAAAAACACACAAAACAATGATAATCTCACTAGACTCAGAAAAAGTTTTCAACAAAATTCAACATCCCTTCATTATAAAATCCCTCAACAGAGTAGGCATCAAAGGTACATACCTCAAAATAATAAAAGCCGTCTATGAAAAACTCATAGTGAACATCATAGTGAATGGGCAAAAGCTGGAATCATTCATCTTGAGAACTGGAACAATGCAAGGATGCCCACTCTTAACCACTCCTACTCAACGTAATACTGAACATGATAGCCAGAGCAATCAGGAAAGAAAAAAAAAAAAAAAAATACATGTATCCACATAGGAAAATCTTCACTGAAAATATGATTTTAGAAAACTCCACCAGAAGTCTACTGGAACTGATTAATGGTTTTATTAATGTTTTGTGTTTGTCTAATTAAACTTCTAACATTCTATGCTACTCTGTGATAGAAGAGTAATTCAGCTTTTTTTGGTAATAATCTGTTGAGGACTGAGACATTAATTTTTGATAGTTAATTAGTATTCTTGTCTAAAGGTCTTAGAGATAACTAGTTAATGAATAAATAAAAGAAAGAAAAAAGAAATATAAAAGATAAATATTTAACAATAACCACTAAAATATTTGCTAAGATATAAATTAAATAGTAGCTTCTGTGACATATTATCATTACTCTTAGTGAATTAAGAAATAAAAATATTCCTTTTTTGTCTGATAATTTTTATTTTATTTTTTTGCTCTGAAGTTTACTTTGTCTTATATTAATACAGACACTCCTGCTTACTACTGAATAGTGTTACTATGGTATATCTTCTGCTTTTTGCCTACCTATGTTACTATGATTATAATGAGTTTCTTGTTGGTAGTATAGAGTTGTATCATGTACTTTTTTTAATCCATTTTGATAAGTTCTCACTTTTAATTGATATTTTTAGATTATTTGCACGTGAAATAATTATGGTGTGGATATAGATTATAATTTTATTGTTCATTTTTGTTTGTTCATTCTTTTTTCTTTTACTTTATATATTGTGATTTTGAATATATTTCTTTGTGTAGTTTTTAATTGTTACCCTAGGGTTTTTAAAATATGCAAAAACTCTCCATAACCTATTATAAATCAATCTTTTTGTACTTAAGTTGGAATATAAAAATGTACCATCATAGACACATAATATATGTGTCTTATATATTGCATGCACATATTTTAAAAACACCATCAGACAGTGTTTCAACTTTTGTTTCAAATGTCAAACATGTGTTGAAGATTTCAAGAGGAGAAGAATAGTCTATTTTATTTACACAGTTTGTTTACTATTTGTCTCATTTTTCTTCATTTTTAGTTTTCCACTTTTCTTTCTGGTATCATTTCTTCTATATTAAGGATATTCTTTATAAATTCTTTTAGATCAGGTCTATTGGCCATATTTTTTTTTTCTTTCATCTGAGAAAGTTGTTAATTTACTTTTATTCCTCAGGAAAATTTTCAATGAATGCAGAATCCTGAGTTGATAGACATTTTCATTTACTACTTTCAAAATACTCCACCGCTTTCTGCTCTCCAATTTTTTGTGTGTCTAAGAAGGTCATTCATTATTGTCAATGTAGAAAAAATAAAGGACCATATTTCAATTCAGCTTACTTTATATTTATTAATTTTATACTAATTTATTTCAATTGCCAAATAAAAATTATTTACCATGTACAACATATTCTTTTGAAATATGTATTCATTGAAGAATGGCTACATTAAGCTAATTAACATATGCATGATATTACATCCTTATTTGGTGAAAACACTCAAAGTCTACCTTTAGCAATTTTCAATAATATAATATATTGTTATTGACAATAGTCACTATGTTGTGAATTACATCTCTGGACCTTATTTCTCCTATCTGACTGAATTTTTGAATACTTTGACCAATATCTTCCCAACTCCGTGCCACTCCTATCCTTAGGTAACCATTATCCTACTCTACTTCTTCAAGTTAAATTTTTTTAGGTGTAAAATGTAAGTGCAATCGTGTGATATTTGTTTTTTGTTTTTGTTGTTGTTTGTTTTGAGACTGAGTTTCACTCTTTTTGACCAGGCTGGAGTGCAATGGCACGACCCCGGCTCACTGCAATATCTGCCTCACAGGTTCAAGCAATTCTCCTGCCTCAGCCTTCCATGTGATATTTGTTTCCTTGTACTTGCTTTATTTCACCTAATATAATGTCTTCCAGGTTTATCCATTTTGTTGCAAATGACAATATTTCCTTCCTTTTTAGAGCTGAATTGGGAATATATGCCATTTTGAATATATGCCATATTTCCTTTATCCATTCATCCACTGATGTACACTTAGGTAGATTCCATATCTTGGCCATTATGATTAATGCTGCAATGAACAGGGGAGTAAAGATATCTCTTCAACGATTTTATTTTATTTTATTTTATTTTATTTTATTTATTTTATTTTATTTTATTTTATTTTATTTTATTTTATTTTATTTTATTTTTCAGTCAGGGTCTCTCTCGGTCTCCCAGGCTGGAGTGCAGTGGCCCAATCACTGCTCATGACAGCCTTGACCTCTTAGGCTCAGTCAGTTCTCCTGCCTCAGCCTCCTGATTAGCTGGGAGTATAGGCAAGTACCACCATGCCCAGCTAAATTTTGTATTTTATTTTATTTTTTTGTAGAAATGGGTTTTTTTCTTGTCTCCCAGGGTAGTCTTGAACTCCTAAGCTCAAGTGATCTGCCTGCATTGGCCTCCCAAAGTGCTGGATTACACTAATTTTATTTTCTTTGGATATATGCCCAGTAGTAGAATTGCTGAATCATATGACAATTTAATTTTTTTGAGGATTTTTTATGCCATTTTCCAGGACAGTTGTACTAGTTTATAATGACACCACCAGTGTGCAATGTTCTATTTCCCCACATCCTCACCAACATTTATCTATCATCTTTTTTATAATATCCATTTTAATTGGTATGAGATGCTATCTCATAGTGGTTTTAGTTTGTATTTCTCTGATGATTAATGCTGCTCAGCATTGTTTATATTTAATTGACCATCTGTATATCTTCTTTAGAGAAATATCTATCCAAATTTTATGTCTATTTTTCAATCAGTTATTTGTTTTCTTACTATTGAGTTATTTGAGTACCTTATATATTTTGGATATTAACTCCTTATCAAATTTATGGTTATGAAATATTTTGTCCCATGCTGTAGATTGTCTGTTGATTCTTTCCTTGACTGAGCAGAAATTTTAGTTTGATGTGATTCCATTTGTCCATATTTGCTTTTAGTTTCTGTGCTTTAGAGTTTATGTCCAAAAAAATAATTGCCCACACCAGTGTCATGGAACATTTCCATTATGGTTTCTTCAAGTAGTTTTATAGTTTCAGGCTTGCGTTAAAGTCTTTAATATATTTTCAGTTGATTTTTGTATATAGTATGAGACATGAGTCTAATTTCATTCTTCTGCATGTGGATATTGAATAGTCCCAACACAAATTATTGAAGAGACTGTCTTTTCCAAAATGTGTGTTTTTTGCATCTTTGTTGAAGACAAATTGGTCATAAATGTGTGGATTTATTTCTTGGCTCACAATTCTATTTCTTTAGTCTGTGTGTCTGTTTTTATGTCAGTATAATGCTGTTTTATTTGTTATACCTTTATAATATATTTTGAGTTTAGAATTTGTGGAGCCTCCAGTTTTGTTCTTTTTGCTCAAGATTCCTTTTGCTATTTAGGGCCTTTCATGATTCAACACATATTTTAGGATTTCTTTATTTCTGTGAAAATGTCTTTGGAATTTTGATATAAGGATTATATTAAATCTGTAGATTACTTTGGGTAGTTTGGAGATTTTATTAGTATTAATTCTTCCAATCTATAAGAAAAAGTTTTGCTTCCATTCATTTGTGCTTACTTCTATTTCCTTCTCAATATTTTATAGATTTCAGTGTACAGGTCTTTCACATGTGTGGTTAAAGTTATTCCCAAGTAATTTTTTGGTAACTATGTAAATGATATTTTATTATTATTATTATTTTTTTTTACAGATAGTGGTTTGTTAGTATATACAGAAACACTACTGGTTTTTGTATGTTGATTTTTTTTATCTTGAAACTTTACTGAATTTGTTTATCAATTCTCACAGGTTTTATTGGAGTCGAGTTTTCCTTATATAGTATTAGTTTATAAATAAGAGCAATGTAATTTCCTTCTTTCTATTTTGGATGTTTTTATTTCTCCCTCTTGCCAGTTGCCCTAGCTAGGCTTCCAGTACCATGTTAAATAGAAGCAGTGAAGGTGAGCATCCAAAAGCTTTCAATTTTCACCTTAGAGTATGATGTTTGCTGTGGAATTTTTTTTTTTTTTTTTTTTTTTTTTTTTTTTTTTTTTTTTTTTTTTTTAGCTAACTTGCTCATTCGGGTATTTTTTTTTTATTTTTTTATTTTTTTATTTTTTATTATACTTTAAGTTCTAGGGTACATGTGCATAACGTGCAGGTTTGTTACATATGTATATTTGTGCCATGTTGGTGTGCTGCACCCATCAACTCATCAGCACCCATCAATTCATCATTTGTATCATGTATAACTCCCCAATGCAATCCCTCCCCCCTCCCCCCTCCCCATGATAGGCCCCGGTGTGTGATGTTCCCCTTCCCGAGTCCAAGTGATCTCATTGTTCAGTTCCCACCTATGAGTGAGAACATGCGGTGTTTGGTTTTCTCTTCTTGTGATAGTTTGCTAAGAATGATGGTTTCCAGCTGCATCCATGTCCCTACAAAGGACGCAAACTCATCCTTTTTTATGGCTGCATAGTATTCCATGGTGTATATGTGCCACATTTTCTTAATCCAGTCTGTCACAGATGGACATTTGGGTTGATTCCAAGTCTTTGCTATTGTGAATAGTGCCGATTTTTTTATATGTGGCCTTTTATTGTGTTGAGGTACATTCCTTCTATACCCTATTTTTTTAGAGTTTTTGTTATGAAAGGATATAGAATTATGTCAAATGCTTTTTCTGCATCTGCTGAGATGGTCATATAATTTTTGGTCTTCATTCTGTTAAGGTGGTGTATTATATTTATAGATTTGCATTATTGGATCGTTCTTGCATCTCTGGGATAAATCTTACTAGATGAGGGTGGAATGGTCAATGGTACTTTTAATATGGTTTAAATTCAGTTTGCTAGGATTTTGTTAGAGGATTTTTACATCTATTTTCATCAGGGACATTGGCTTCTAATTTTTTTTTTTTTTTTTTTTTTTTTTTTTTTTTGTAATATCCTTGTCAGTTTTTGGTGTGAGGGTAATTCTGGCCTTGCAAATTCATTCGGAAGTGTTCTCTCCTCTTCAAGTTTTTGGAAGAGTTTGAGATGGATTGGTATTAGATCTATAAATGTTTGGTAGAATTCCACAGTGAAACCATCAGGCCCTGGGCTTTTGATAGGACACTTTTTATTATTAATTAAATCTTCTTGCTCAGTATTCTGCTCAGATTTTCTATTTCATTGTGATTCAGTTTTGATAGGTTATATATTTCTAGGAATTCATCCATTTCTTCTAGGTTATCTAATTTTTTTTTTTTTTTTTTTTTTTTTTTTTTTTTGAGACGGAGTCTCGCTCAGTCGCCCAGGCTGGAGTGCAGTGGCCGGATCTCAGCTCACTGCAAGCTCCGCCTCCCGGGTTTACGCCATTCTCCTGCCTCAGCCTCCCGAGTAGCTGGGACTACAGGCGCCCGCCACCTCGCCCAGCTAGTTTTTTGTATTTTTTAGTAGAAACAGGGTTTCACCGGGTTAGCCAGGATGGTCTCGATCTCCTGACCTCGTGATCCACCCGTCTCGGCCTCCCAAAGTGCTGGGATTACAGGCTTGAGCCACCGTGCCTGGCCAGGTTATCTAATATTATATAATTTTTCACATCAGTCTCTTCTGATCCTTTATACATCTGTACTATCAGTTTTAATGTTCACTCTTTCATTTCTAATTTTACTGATTTGAGTCATTTGTCTTTTTTCTAAGTTAGTCTAAGCTAAAGCTTCGTTGATTTTATTTATCCTTCCAAGAACTAGCTCTGTTTCACTGATATTTTCTATATTTTTTTTTAGTCTCCATGTTACTTAATTCTGCCCTAATTATCATTTTTTTCTATCATTTTTCTCCCAATTAGTTTGAATGCTTTCCATTGCTCTTTGTCAAGTGTCTATTGCCTCTTTCCTTGCCCATCTCCATTCTTCTATTGAAACCATCCAATGAGTTCACTTTAGTTATTGAATATTTTAGTCCTAAAACTTATATTTGCTTCTTCTCTAATCCATTTACTTGCTGAGTGATATGGTTTGGCTGTGTTCTCACCCAAATCTTAATCTTGAATTGTAGCTCCCATAATCCCCATGTGTTGTGGAAGAGAGCTGGTGGGAAGTAATGGAATCATGTTTTTTTTTTTTTTTTTTTTTTCTCATGCTGTTCTCGTGATAATTAACATGGGTTTTTATCATGCTGTTCTCGTGATAATGAATAAGTCTCACAACAGCTGATGGTTTTATAAAGGGCAGTTCCCCTGCACATGATTGCTTGCCTACTGCCATGTAAGATGTTTCTTTGCTACTCCTTTTCCTTTCACCATGATTGTAAGGCCTCCCCAGCCATGAGAAACCATGAGTCCATTACACCTCTTTTCCTTTAAAAATTACCCAGTCTCAGGTTTTTCTTCATAGAAATTTGAAAATGGGCTAATACACTCACCCATTTAATTGTTTTGCATTTAAAAAAGAATGTTCACAATAATCTGTTTGAGCATTTTAATACACACTTTAAAGTCTTTATTGGATAAGTTACCTTTGTGATATTTTGGTGTTAGTTCATTTTTGTGTATGTGTTTCTTTGTACACCAAGTGATTGTATGTTGTAAACTGGTTATTTTCAGCATTGCATTTTAATACTCTGAGCCTTGTCTAAGTCCTGTGCATAACATTGCATAATGTTAAGCAGGCAATCAATCTGGTTGAGTTATCAGCCAAAGTTTTGAACACACTTGGGCTTTGGTTCCATTGTTGCCTTATTTTTCAAATTTATGTAGAACTCTTTGGATCTGTCCCTGATGTGTACCACCGAAGTGATCATTCTGGAACTTAAGTAATTTTCTATTTATTGATTCAGTTCTCAAAGTTTTTGACATGCTAGTTGAAAACAAATCTATGGATGTAAAATGTTAGGAGTGCTAGTTTAAGACATGTTCTATATTGTTTGACATTTTTATTGTGGCACGTATTATATTATTTTAATATTTAATAGCTATTTGTGGTATGCTGTTTGCAGACAATGACCCTGATTATTCCTCTCCTTGTATTTGTGTTCCTTTTCCACTTAGTTTGTAGATATTCTTATGAAGAGGTGTAGTTGACTTCTCTACTCCTTTAATCTATGCTGTTCCAGGGTTTTCTCTGATCTGTAGAATGCGGGAGAAATGATGGTGTACCGGTCTGAGCCTAGGCCTCAAGAAATCTAGTATGCTGTTGTCTCTTGTCACCTTGCTTCTGACTAAAGATACCTGGGGGTGTCAAGCTGAAACCAGCCCTAATTACTGCCTTCAATAATTGGATGTAAATAAATTATTGTGTGTTGAGTCAAAAGGAAGTATAATTGTAAAGTAATACCGTGGTAAATAAATGTATGTAAAAACATGTGAGTCTAAAATTTTAAACTTTCAAACTTGACATCTTCCCCTACCCACACTCATTAGGTGGCCTATGCTTTAAAGTAAGTAAGTTTTTAGAGACTATATAGTTTAGAATGTATAGATTTCCATCTGTTCACAGAAGCAGAAATATGTCATTTCACTATTATGATGTTTTTTATTCTATGAAAGATTATCTATTTCAAGAAATAAAATATATTCCCTTTTCTGCAGGCAGTAATTGAAAAAAGAATCTAATAACTAACTAAAAGTGACCATGTTTACACTGTTTAAAGTGATCAATTTGATTATATTAGTTTTGTTTCCTACCTAGTTCACTGGAGTCACAAAATAAATAGCTTGGGCAGATGGGCTTAGAGATGGTGAGAGATCATTTTACTCTGTCAGGAAAGGAGGAAAATGAGCATAATTAAAGATATTTGCTAAGAAGTAACTAGAGAGATTCCATACTTCCAATTAAAGTGTACTCTGAAACTTTATTTATTTACTTGTATATTGCATTAGTTTTCAATTAAATTCAAAGTTTTCTGTCTTCTGTAATTATATTTCTCTTGAGTATATTTGGCTGTAAAAAAAGAAACTTTCTCTTTTGAAACAGATGTTATAATTTAAAAAATTTATTTTCATTTTTAAGATTTCATTTTTTTTTTTAGGAAGTACAGCAAGGTTTTATTTACATAGGCTGCCTTATTCCTAACCATGCTTTTATTTATTTATTTATTTATTTTTATTTTTATTTTATTATACTTGAAGTTCTACAGTACATGTGCATAACGTGCAGGTTTGTTACATATGTATACTTGTGTCATGTTGGTGTGCTGCACCCATCAACTCGTCGTTTACATCAGATATAACTCCCAATGCAATCCCTCCCCACTCCCCGCTCCCCATAATAGGCCCCGGTGTGTGATGTTCCCCTTCCCGAGTCCAAGTGATCTCATTGTTCAGTTCCCCCCCATGAGTGAGAACATGCGGTGTTTGGTTTTCTGTTCTTGTGATAGTTTGCTGAGAATGATGGTTTCCAGCTGCATCCATATTCCTACAAAAGACACAAACTCATCCTTTTTTATGGCTACATAGTATTCCATGGTGTATATGTGCCACATTTTCTTAATCCATTCTGTCACTGATGGACATTTGGGTTGATTCCAAGTCTTTGCTATTGTGAATAGTGCCGCAATAAACTTATGTGTGCATGTGTCTTTATAGCAGCATGATTTATAATCCTTTGGGAATATACCCAGTAATGGGATGGCTGGGTCGTATGGTACTTCTAGTTCTAGATCCTTGAGGAATCGCTATACTCTTTTCCATAATGGTTGAACTAGTTTACAATCCCACCAATGGTGTAAAAGTGTTCCTATTTCTACACATCCTTTCCAGCACCTGTTGTTTCCTGATTTTTTAATGATTGCCATTCTAACTGGTGTGAGATGGTATCTCATTGTGGTTTTGATTTGCATTTCTCTGATGGCCAGTGATGATGAGCCTTTTTTCATGTGTCTGTTGGCTGTATGAATGTCTTCTTTTGAGAAATGTCTGTTCATGTCCTTTGCCCACTTTTTGATGGGGTTCTTTGTTTTTTTCTTGTAAATTTGAGTTCTTTGTAGATTCTGGATATTAGCCCTTTGTCAGATGAGTAGATTGCAAAAATTTTCTCCCATTCTGTAGGTTACCTGTTCACTCTGATGGTAGTTTCTTTTGCTGTGCAGAAGCTCTTCAGTTTAATTAGATCCCATTTGTCAATTTTGGCTTTTGTTGCCATTGCTTTTGGCGTTTTAGACAAGAAGACCTTGCCCATACCTATGTTCTGAATGGTATTACCTAGGTTTTCTTCTAGGGTTTTTATGGTATTAGGTCTAACATTTAAGTCTCTAATCCATGTTGAATTAATTTTTGTATAAGGAGTAAGGAAAGGATCCAGTTTCAGCTTTCTACTTATGGCTAGCCAATTTTCCCAGCACCATTTATTAAATAGGGAATCCTTTCCCCATTTCTTATTTTTCTCAGGTTTGTCAAAGATCAGATGGCTGTAGATGTGTGGTATTATTTCTGAGGACTCTGTTCTGTTCCATTGGTCTATATCTCTGTTTTGGTACCAGTACCATGCTGTTTTGGTTACTGTAGCCTTGTAGTATAGTTTGAAGTCAGGTGGCGTGATGCCTCCAGCTTTGTCCTTTTGACTTAGGATTGTCTTGGCAATGTGGGCTCTTTTTCGGTTCCATATGAACTTTAAAGCAGTTTTTTCTAATTCTGTGAAGAAACTCATTGGTAGCTTGATGGTGATGGCATTGAATCTATAAATGACCTTGGGCAGTATGGCCATTTTCACGATATTGAATCTTCCTATCCATGAGCATGATATGTTCTTCCATTTGTTTGGGTCTTCTTTGATTTCACTGAGCAGTGGTTTGTAGTTCTCCTTGAAGAGGTCCTTTACATCCCTTGTAAGTTGGATTCCTAGGTATTTTATTCTCTTTGAAGCAATTGTGAATGGAAGTTTCTTCCGGATTTGGCTCTCTGTTTGTCTGTTATTGGTGTATAAGAATGCTTGTGATTTTTGCACATTAATTTTGTATCTTGAGACTTTGCTGAAGTTTCTTATCAGCTTAAGGAGATTTTGGGCTGAGACAATGGGGTTTTCTAGATATACAATCATGTCATCTGCAAACAGGGACAATTTGACTTCTTCTTTTCCTAACTGAATACCCTTGATTTCTTTCTCTTGCCTGATTGCCCTAGCCAGAACATCCAACACTATGTTGAATAGGAGTAGTGAGAGAGGACATCCCTCTCTTGCGCCAGTTTTCAAAGGGAATTTTTCCAGTTTTTGCCCATTCAGTATGATATTGGCTTTGATTTGTCATACATAGCTCTTATTATTTTGAGATATGTTCCATCAATACCGAATTTGTTGAGCGTTTTTAGCATGAAGGGCTGTTGAAATTTGTCCAAGGCCTTTTCTGCATCTTTTGAGATAATCATGTGGTTTTTGTCTTTGGTTCTGTTTATGTGCTGGATTACATTTATTGATTTGTGTATGTTGAACCAGTCTTGCATCCCAGGGATGAAACCCACTTGATCATGTTGGATAGGCTTTTTGATGTGCTGCTGGATCCGGTTTGCCAGTATTTTATTGAAGACTTTTGCATCGATGTTCATCAGGGATATTAGTCTAAAATTCTCTTTTTTTCTTGTGTCTCTGCCAGGCTTTGGTATCAGGATGATGTTGTCTTCATAAAATGAGTTAGGGAGGATTCCCTCTTTTTCAATTGATTGGAATAGTTTCAGAAGGAATGATACCAGCTCCTCCTTGTACCTCTGGTAGAATTCAGCTGTGAATCCATCTGGTCCTGGGCTTTTTTTGGTTGGTAGGCTATTAATTATTGCCTCAATTTCAGAGCCTGCTATTGGTCTATTCAGGGATTCAGCTTCTTCCTGGTTTAGTCTTGGGAGAGTGTAAGTGTCCAGGAAATTATCCATTTCTTCTAGATTTTCTAGTTGATTTGCATAGAGGTGTTTATATTATTCTCTGATGGTAGTTTGTATTTCTGTGGGGTCGGTGGTGATATCCCCTTTATCATTTTTTATTGTGTCTATTGGATTCTTCTCTCTTTTCTTCTTTATTAGTCTTGCTAGTGGTCTATCAATTTTGCTGTTCTTTTCAAAAAACCAGCTCCTGGATTCATTGATTTTTTGGAGGGATTTTTTGTGTCTCTATCTCATTCAGTTCTACTCTGATCTTATTTATTGCATTCTGCTTACTTTTGAATGTGTTTGCTCCTGCTTCTCTAGTTCTTTTAATTGTGATGTTAGGGTGTTAATTTTAGATCTTTCCAGCTTTATCTTGTGGGCATTTAGTGCTATGAATTTCGTTCTACACACTGCTTTAAATGTTTCCCAGAGATCCCGGTATGTTGCATCTTTGTTCTCATTGGTTTCAAAGAACATCTTTATTTCTGCCTTCATTTTGTTATGTACCCAGTAGTCATTCAGGAGCAGGTTGTTCAGTTTCCATGTAGTTGAGCGGTTTTGATTGAGTTTCTTAGTCCTGAGTTCTAGTTTGATTGCACTGTGGTCTGAGAGACAGTATGTTATAATTTCCGTTCTTTTACATTTGCTGAGGAGTGCTTTACTTCCAATTATGTGGTCAATTTTGGAATAAGTGTGATGTGGTGCTGAGAAGAATGTATATTCTATTTATTTGGGGTAGATAGTTCTGTAGAGTCTATTAGGTCTGCTTGCTGCAGAGATGAGTTCAATTCCTAGATATCCTTGTTAACTTTCTGTCTCGTTGATCTCTCTAATGTTGACAGTGGGGTGTTGAAGTCTCCCATTATTATTGTATAGGAGTCTAAGTCTCTTTGTAAGTCTCTAAGGATTTGCTTTATGAATTTGGGTGCTCCTGTATTGGGTGCATATACATTTAGGATAATTAGCTCTTCCTGTTGAATTGATTCCTTTAACATTATGTAATGGCCTTCTTTGTCTGTTTTGATCTTTGATGGTTTAAAGTCTGTTTTATCAGAGACTATTATTGCAACCCCTGCTTTTTTTGGTTCTCTGTTTGCTTGGTAGATCTTCCTCCATCCCTTTATTTTGAGCCTATGTATATCTCTGCATGTGAGATGGGTCTCCTGAATACAGCAAACTGATGGGTCTTGATTCTTTATCCAGTTTGCCAGTCTGTGTCTTTTAATTGGACCATTTAGTCCATTTACATTTAAGGTTAATATTGTTATGTGTGAACTTGATCCTGCCATTATGATATTAACTGGCTCTTTGGCTCGTTAGTTGATGCAGTTTCTTCCTAGCCTCAATGGTCTTTGCATTTTGGCATGTTTTTGCAATGGCTGGTACTGGTTGTTTCTTTCCATGTTTAGGGCTTCCTTCAGGGTCTCTTGTAAGGCAGGCCTGGTGGTGACAAAATATCTAAGCGTTTGCTTATCTGTAAAGGATTTTATTTCTCCTTCACTTATGAAACTTAGTTTGGCTGGATATGAAATTCTGGGTTTAAAATTCTTTTCTCTAAGAATATTGAATATTGGCCCCACTCTCCTCTGGCTTGTAGAGTTTCTGCCGAGAGATCTGCTGTTAGTCTGATGGGCTTCCCTTTGTGGGTAACCTGACCTTTCTCTCTGGCTTCCCTTAAGAATTTTTCCTTCATTTCAACTTTGGTGTATCTGACAATTATGTGTCTTGGAGTTGCTCTTCTCGACGGGTATCTTTTTGGCCTTCTCTGTATTTCCTGAATTTGAATGTTGGCCTGCCCTGCTAGGTTGGGGAAGTTCTCCGGGATGATATCCTGCAGAGTGTTTTCCAACTTGGTTCCATTTTTCCCCCTCACTTTCAGACACCCCAATCAGACGTAGATTTGGTCTTTTTACATAATCCCATACTTCTTGCAGGCTTTGTTCATTTCTTTTTCTTCTTTTTTCTTTAGATTTCTCTTCTTGCTTTATTTTATTCATTTGATCCTCAGTCGCTGATACTCTTTCTTCCAGTTGATCAAGTCGGTTACTGAAGCTTGTGCATTTGTCACGTATTTCTCGTGTCATGGTTTTCATCTCTGTCACTTCATTTGTGGCCTTCTCTGCATTAATTATTCTAGTTATCAATTCTTCCACTCTTTTTTCAAGATTTTTAGTTTCTTTGCGCTGGTACGTAATTCCTCCTTTAGCTCTGAGAAGTTTGATGGACTGAAGCCTTCTTCTCTCATCTCATCAAAGTCATTCTCTGTCCAGCTTTGATCTGTTGCTGGTGATGAGCTGCGTTCTTTTGGATGGGGAGATGCGCTTTTATTTTTTGAATTTTCAGCTTTTCTGCCCTGCTTTTTCCCCATCTTTGTGGTTTTATCTGCCTCTGGTCATTGATGATGGTGACGTACTGATAGGGTTTTGGTGTGGGTGTCCTTCCCGTTTGTTAGTTTTCCTTCTAACAGTCAGGATCCTCAGCTATAGGTCGGTTGGAGATTGCTTGAGGTCCACTCCAGACCCTGTTTGCCTGGGTGTCAGCAGCAGAGGCTGCAGAAGATAGAATATTGCTGAACAGCAAGTGTACCTGTCTGATTCTTGCTTTGGAAGCTTCCTCTCAGGGGTGTACTCCACCGTGTGAGGTGTGGGGTGTCAGACTGCCCCTAGTGGGGGATGTCTCCCAGTTAGGCTACTCAGGGGTCAGAGACCCACTTGAGCAGGCAGTCTGTCCGTTCTCAGATCTCAACCTCCGTGTTGGGGGATCCACTGCTCTCTTCAAAGCTGTCAGACAGAGTCGTTTGTGTCTGCAGAGGTTTCTGCTGCTTTTTTTTTTTTTTTTTGGTTGTTGTTGTTGTTGTTTAGCTGTGCCCTGTCCCCACAGGTGGAATCTACAGAGGCAGGCAGGCCTCCTTGAGCTGCTGTGGGCTCCACCTAGTTCGAGCTTCTCAGCGGCTTTGCTTACCTACTTAAGCCTCAGTACAGGCGGGCGCCCCTCCCCCAGCCTTGCTGCTGCCTTGTGGTTAGATCGCAGAATGCTGTGCTAGCAATGACGGAGGCTCTGTGGGTGTGGGACCCTCCTGGCCAGATGTAGGATATAATCTCCTTGTGTGCCCGTTTGCTAAGACCCTTGGTAAAGCTAGTATTGGGGTGGGAGTTACCCTATTTTCCAGGTGTTGTGTGTCTCAGTTCCCTTGGCTAGGAAAAGTGATTCTCTTCCCCCTCGCACTTCCCAGGTGAGGCAATGCCTTGCCCTGCTTCAGCTCTGGCTGGTCTGGCTGCAGCAGCTGACTAGCACTGATTGTCTGGGACTCCCTAGTGAGATGAACCCAGTACCTCAGTTGAAAATGCAGAAATCGCCAGTCTTCTTTGTCACTCATGCTGGGAGCTGGAGACTGGAGCTGTTCCTATTTGGCCATCTTGCTCTGCCCCCCCCCCCCCCCCCCATTTTTAAGATTTCTAAGCTCATTTGTTAAGCTGTTTGTTTCTGGCATAACATTTGACCTAATTCTAATTTGTAGAACATAATTAGAACTTAGGGAAGACACTATTCATAATACTTTGTAAATTATATCAAGTGAGAGATAACCTGTGAATAAAGAATAACATGCAAAGAAAACTGAACGGTTTATTACCCTCTTCTTAAATGTGGATGGAAACAGAACCATTCCTTGCTAACTCTCCATTGCTGATATTTCACTCATAGTATATATGTGAGATCTCATAACTTGTAATACTCTTGGGAAATTATCTACCTGTACATATTGGCAATTTGGTAAAATAAACCCCTTCAGAATTTACTTTTCTGAAAAACACTCTCATCTTTCAATTATATTTGAAGAGCATAAGTAGAGTTCAAAATTTGGGCAAATGTTATCATTGCTAATGTCCATTACTTTACTAAAATTTGATAAATTCTTTAATATATTTTTCCTAATTAGTAATTGAAAGTCAATTGAAGATTGTTTACATTACTAGAATTTATTACTGGATGCATTTACCAAAAGTGCATCATTTTACTTCTAGTCTCATAGATGTTTGAAATATCATACTCAAAATTTTAAAATGTTAACCTTAATTAAAAAGGGTGTGTAATAAACAGATCAGGATGCATTGACTTTGTTATCATAGTTAAGTGATTTAAACTCTTTGCCCGTTAGAATTATTATAAATAAAATGGGGATAATTCTATTTTTCCTAACTCAGAACTTTTGTACTTAACCAGAACTCTTTTGAAAAAATTTATGATAGTTACAATACTCTATTTCTTATAGCCATCCTTGTTTGCAAAAACACTTAAGGTGGCTAATTCCTATATTGTAGATTGATCAGAGGGTTATTGAAAATAGCAGCTATCATTTATTCAAGATTTTTTAATGTGTTACATTAAACAATGTATGCTATTGTATTCAATCCTCCAAAAACCTATTTGTGGTTTTGAGAGTTGGAAAAAATTGTTCTTTATCAGTTAGCTAATATTTAATAAAGCTAAAATTCTAATCCATGACTATCTTATACCAAGTCTATGGTTCATTTTGAGAATTAAAGAGAAAACACATGTAGTATGCTTAAAATACTACCTACAATATAAGAGCTCAATGTAAATTAGTAACCATTGTATTTTTATTCTGTCTTGATAGGAACAATATAATACTGTGAAATTTATTCCTCAATTTCTTAGAGCTTTGGCACTATTAGATAACAGTATTTTTTACATTTGGATTTATTTTGCTTATCCCTAAACAATAAAAGGTTATTGAATTTGAATGCTTATGTTAATTCTAACTAATTTGTTACCAAATGTTCTCTTTAAGTCTAAAACTTTTTACTAGAGGCTCTTGAGTTATGTAGTAAACAATCATACCAAGGAAAAAGAGGAAGTTATATCTCTATTAAAGAATCTAGGAGATACTTTACTTTTTAAATATTTCATTTTCTAAAATCTCCAAGACAATGTTGACAGTAATAACAATGGAAATTATGAATTATTTCCTTCTCTTTAAATGGAAATTATTTTAGTCATTTTGTATGTAGGATAATGTATTATTTTTGATAGTTTGTTACAAATTAAGTTTCAATAGTTTAGTTGTATTATATCCTAAGTATCAAATAAATACTGTTTGACCTTTTGATTATATTTATTATGTGTATTTTTAATATCTACAGATATGAATAAAACTCTTAATATGTTTGTAAAATAAATCATGACAAGTAATTTTTAACACTGAATTTGTATTTCTTTTATAGAAAAACAGTTTATTTAAAATTTTTATCATTGTATTTAAAAGTAACATATTTTGTTTTATTTTTCTATTGTGTTCTGGATGTAAATGCTGAAATGCTGATTTTCTAAAACAAATTTAGGAGTTGTATTTCTGTGGTCTGATATAATTTTAATATAATTTACATTATTACTGAATTAAGCAGTAAATAAAATTCAGCAGTGAATCTGTTTATTCTAGCGCTTTTCTATGCTAGATATTTTATCCCTTTCCCAATATTTCTTCTGGTAATTGAGTTTTTTATTTCTTTTTTGATTAATTTTATATAATTTATATTTTTCTAGAAAATTATAAATTTCCTAACAGTCGCTTCCATAGTTACAGTTATAATAATGTTCTTAAAATGGCTTTTTAAAATTTCATAATAATTTATATTTACTCATTGCTAATCTTGTTTATTTTGTAGGCTTTCTCATTTTAAAAAAATTGGTTTGTAAAGGATTTACTATTTTACTATTCTCTTCAAAGAACCACTTAAAATAGCATTAAAATAATTTAATACTTTTACTATTTTTGGTACTATTTTGTTAATTTGAGTTTTTGTCATCTTTAATTCTCTAGGCCTGAGCAAGAGGAGTTGTTGCTATTGTTCTTTTTCTAATGTATTTTGCAGATTTGAGTACTTTCTTTTTTGCCTTTATTTCTTAATAACGAAGATATGTGCTGCCTCCTCATTTATTTTACTAGTTTTGGAATAATATATTCTTTTTATTGGTTTACAGGTATTTAGCAATATTTCTTTAAATAATTTAAATAACTAATATTTATTGAGCTCAGTATTTGTACTCCTATTTCTAACAAACATAGTTGCTTACAATAAAGTACTACACATAAGTGCTTTCTCTGCTTTCTATTTCTGGAAAAATAGACAAACAGAGAGCTCATCAGATTTTAACTATTAAAACTATTTTAAGGGATATTATTAAGCTTCCATTTCCTTAGTAATAACTTGGAAGTGGCAATAACTATACTGGCAGTCTTTCTGGGTTGTGAGAATTATTTGAGTATAAAATGTAAATATTCTTTGAAAAAGGTGAATTGTTATACAGATATAAGTACCTATGAAATTTGGGCATATTGACTTCAGATTCACTCCAAACTTGCTTCCTTTATCTCAGGTCATTCCTTTCCATGGGAGAGGAACACTGCAGGGAACAAAGTGGAATATAAAAAAAATTACACTTCGGAATTGAATTTATGTTTTAATCTTAGAAACTTGTTAACTGCAAAGGCTTAGAAACAAACATTATATGAAAACTTTAAATGTTGTTATTATTATTTGCCTGTTGTATATATTGCAAATTATGATTCTTACCGGGCTTCAGTGTGATTACCAAGAAACGACGTAGTCACTGTTGCATGAAGCACAGAGCCTGAGAGTTTTCACAGTGAGGAGCCCTCACTCTTTTGCACTTACGTTCTACAAATCCGTGAATACCTCAAGCGATGTTTCAAGAGCAATGAATATTGACTTTATTATACCAGGTTACGTTATTCATGAAGAAATACATAATTTTTCACCTTGTCCCTTTTGATTGGGATGAAGGAAGGCTCTAAATGTGTTCTGATTTATTACTAACCTTCAGCACACAGAGCAAAAAAGGATAAAACCTCTGCATGCTTGCACACACAGTGTTTCTGTTTCTTACACAAATGACATTAAAAATATAAAAACATGGCTAGGGGATCATACAAAGAAGATACTATGAAGATGTTTTCCCAAAATATACAGATACGTTATCTCACAATAATAGTAGGTAAACTGTATAAAGTCAGTCTTTTAAGTGATTTATTGAGTGTTCCACAGCGATAACAAAAACAACAACAAAATCAGGGAAAGTAAGGCAGCTATTGCACAAGAGAAAAGATAAATTAATATAACTATAGTGGTGGAAAACAGACTTAAATTTTGCCTAATGGTTAAGGTTATTCATTGCAGGGGAGGAGAGAGGTATAATGTCTGACTATACCTACAGAGAGGAATCATCTGATTGTTCACAATGTGACCTGTCTCAGAGTAGGATTAGATGACATTTTGTCTCCCAGCTAATTGTTTGCTTTATTCCTGTTTTCCTGGACAGGTAGGACAACGTTGCTTTGTTTCTGTAAACAACACCCTTTATTATTTTAAATTGCTGTGAAGATTTCTCTGGGATTAACTCTACCTAATCTCTAAAATACTAGTGATATTTGTCATTCATAGCATGAGAATGTAAAGTTTCAGTACATCTAGAAGTTATTATGGAAGAATATTTTGTTTTTCAAAAAAATAATTCACAGTATAGTATGAAGGAAGATTTAAGGAAGCAAGAATATTGTGAATATTGGAAAAAATAAAATGTCAGCAATATTAACTGGAAAGACACTTGAGAGTCAATTATGAGTCTTACTCATTTTTGTATTTCCTGTGCAGAACATGATGTCTGGCACAGGGTAAGGATATTAAAAAGGAGATGACCGAGATATTTGCATTTTATATATCTTTTACAGACCTGAACTTATTTTTTTCCACTAAAAATGTTTTCAGTAGTCATTTAGTAATGAAGGATTATAATGAATATATTAAGAGCTGGAAAATCTTCAAGAGACATTAGTTTCTTCTACACTCATTGTAGAAAGCAAATTTTCAAAAACATTTTGTTTTGTTCTTTTTATTTTTTCTGTTTACCAATTGCAGTTACCACACAAGAGCACTATTCATCACTTCATATTTTGAGAAATAGAATATACTTGTTTTAGTCAAAATGGACCCTATCTTTCTTGCACTTTCTGTCTTTCCAGTTCGTAATGCCAACACTCTCAAGGCCTAACTTTCATTCATATTTGGTAATATGTCTCATTAATTTGTTTAGCTTTATAAATGCTTTGTAATTCTAAAATTTATTATCAAGTAGTCTTTTGCAACATGTGTTTATACTTTAGTTAAATTCAGCTGTGGAATTCATCAGGACTGATTTATATTAATACCTAGATTCAGACTGAATTTTCTATCTGTATTAAACATTTACATTGGCAAAAATTAAGGGAATTGACAGATAATTGTGAAACACATAGTTTTTGCTCACTATTAATCTGGTTATTGTGTTACTCTAAGATATGATTATTACCTAAAGAGAAAGCTTAAACATATAGAGATGAGGCCAGTGTAAATGGCGTAGATGAGTAGTCTACTACGACTAATTCCACATTATACAGTGAATGATTTCATTAGTCATGGTGGTTTCAGTCAATATTTAACCTGAAAAATTATGGTTGCAAATTTTACAAATTCTGATAGAATTAAAAAATATGTAGCCCTCATATATATATATTTATCTTAATTTTCTTCTATATTGTTTTCAAACTATATGGTTATCTGGCCTTCCAGTTTGACATTATGGCACTTGTATAATAGTTCTACTGTGTTCAATTCAGCCAACATATTTGAGTGCCTAATATGTGCTAAACTTTGTGTTAAGTTCAGGGGGTGGAGGGTTTACTTGTATCTGGGGGAGGAAGTCACCGTAACTCATTCTTGAACTGTTAGGTAAAAGAATGCCAAAGGCACAGGCAAACAAATGCCAAAGGCACATAGCAACTGGTCCCGTAGATGGGCTGGGTAGAAGGAAGGTAGAGAAGACTTCTTGTGGATGGATGTGTTTCAGAAGACTTGATCTGAGCAGGGTAGTTCACACAACAAAGTTAAAGAGACATGTTAGGCTTTATGGCTAGGGAAAAAAAGAGGGGCATTTCTCTGGCTCTGAATCTGGGGAGTAACATTAAAATAATCTATAATGCAAGAAATGACGAGGAGAGTTTAAGGTTGAGAGCAATATTCCTGGTATTCCTAGGACAGTACCTACCTAAACCTGTGTCACAGAATGTTATTAATGACACCTCTTTTCTTTCTCAAACTATCCTGCAAATTAAAATCACAGTGAGGTATCATTTCATACATTGTAGAATGACTGTTTTCAACAAAAATAAATGACAAGTATTGACGAAGATATGGAGAAAAGTGAACCCTGGCACACTGTGTGTAGAAATGTAAAATATTATCACAATTTTTGAAAATAGTATGGGGGTTCCTCAAAAAATTAAAATTGAATTACCATATGATTCAATAATGTAATTTCTAAAGATGTATCCAAAGTTATTGAGATTGATTTGCTAAAGAGGTATCTATACTACCATGTTCATTTTAATATTATTCATGATAGCTAAAATATGAAATCACCATAACTGTCCATCAGCAGATGAATGAATCAAGAAAATGTGGCATATATATGCAATCGAATAGTATTCAGTCTTTAAAAACAAAGAAATTCTATCATTTACAACAACATCAATGAAATTGGACAATGTTATGCTAAGTGAAATAAGCCAGGCACAGAAATACAAATTCTGTATGATCTCACTGAGATGTGGAATCTTAAAAAGTTGATCTGATAGAAATGCAGAGTAGAAAGGTAAATACTTGAGGCTGGAGAGGAGGAGAAACCATAGGAAAGGGGAAGATACTGATCAAAGGGTAAAAAGTCTCAGACTGAAGGAATAAGTTTTAGCAATCAATTGCACTTTATGCGACCACAGTTAATAATGTATTGTATATTTCAAAATTGTTAAAAGAATAGATTTTTAGCATACTCACCAGACAAAATGGTAAGTGGATGAGGTGATGGATATATTAATGACCTTGACTGAATCTTTCTACAATGTATACTTAGATGAAAACATCACATTATACCTTATAAATATTCATTATTATTTTTCAATTAAAAATAGATTTAAAAATTTCTAAAAAAACTGTCCTAGTGTGGACATTGTTAATCTACTTTTAGGGAAGAGAAAACTGCACTTTACATATTTTATACATTTAAAATCACCTGAGATACTGATTACAAATGTTCTTAAAATTTTAATCAGTCCCTCTTTGCCCTCTCTGAACTCTGATTTTTTAATTTATCCTTAAATGCTGGTTATTGTGCCTTAACACTAATTTACATTATTCTCTTAGAGTCTGATTATGGAACATCCTATAAAATTCTGGGAGTTCACCATGGCTTATCCCATTTCTTGTTTTACTACTTCTATCTTGATATAGCCATTTTGAGGACTAGAGCAGGACAGAAGTTTTATATCATGACATTAAGACAAAGTCAGAAAAGTTGCCCAGATATAGGTAGACTTATAGGAAGGTAAAGACCAAATTAATGAGAAGATACAGTATATTTTTGTTATCTAATCATTTCACATGATATGTCTCCTAATGCTTGCATTACAGGTTTTATTAGAAGAAGGACCATTGAATTTGGTGCTAATACTTATTCCTGAAAAATTAATAAACAAAGGATAGTTAAAAATACAAAAAGAGCAAACTTAATGTTGATTTTGATACTCTTTCCAAGATATTTTTGTAGCTACTAGAATAATTAGAATTATGAAAGAATCTATAATGAACCAGATTCCATTATTTATTTAGTCAATTTCACATAAATTTCCAAGATGGGAAAGCATTATACATAGGAGAAACAACCAGAAGAATTATGAGATAGTGTATTATGATACGTGAGGCTACTATATAGTCCATAATCCTTAGGACTATGTATAACCTGTAGGTGTACATTCCTGACTTGATCTAAGTGGGAGCATTTATTATTGGGACCCATGTACCTTCTAGCAATGAAAGCCTTTCAGAGGAAGAAAAATACATGCTAACTAATATACCTTTTGTTACTCTAGAAGTAAGAAAAATATGTTTGTAAGTAATATGACCTAGGCTGCCTCTCTGAATAAATAGGCCCAGCATGAAATAGACTAATATTCTATATTCTATACTATTAGATACAAAAGAAGAAAAAAGCAATTTTTTTTTTTATTTTTTTTATTTTTGAGACAGCGTCTTGCTCTGTTGCCCAGGGTGAAGTGTAGTGGCACAATAATGACTCATTGTAGCCTCAACGACTTCCTGGACTCAAGTGATCCTCCCATCTCAGCATCCCGAGTAGCTGGGACTACAGGCATGCACCACCGTGCCTGGCTAATTTTTTTATTTTTTATTTTTTATTTTTTTTAGCGAGACGAGATTTTGCCATGTTGAAAGGCTGATACTGAACTCTCGGGCTTCGATGATCCACCTGTCTTGGCCTCCCAGCATATTAGGATTACAGGCATGAGCCACTATACCCAGCCAAGATAAGATTCTTGATGTAACATTAATTTCTGATCTATTTCTAAGGTCTGTTTATGGAATGTGCTTTGTTCTCATCAGAGAAGTAGAAAATCACTGAAAAGAATATTTCCTGTTCTATGGATCTTTGGCAGAGGGGAGCTAGGACAAGATGAAGCAAAGGATAGAGTCACATGTGAGGTGAAATGAAAGTAGTTTAGAATCAGCGTTGTTTTTTGGAGATAAAAAAGTGCTTGAAGTGTAGAGAGGCATGGCTGGTAAGAAAAAACATCAGAAAAGAAATTGGGTAGGAATGTTTCATATGCAGCTAAAAATATGAGAGCCAAAAATCTCATATTTAGTTTTATTCTGCTTAGATTTATATTTTTTAATTCTTCCTTGGAAACTAATTTCAAGCAAACCTCTTGATAATGGGTATAGGAAGCAATGTATTTTAAAGCTTTAGCAGGATCATAGTCACAATCCTTGCCTCCAGAGCCCAGTAAGACATAAAGTTTTTCTCAGAAATAGATTCTATTTATGTAGAAAAGAAATGAGATTGCAGGCAAAATCATTAAGTTTTCAGTGTTTGCCTTTAACATATTCTATCGCTCCTATAATAACTGTGACAAATCTAATTTTTTTTGATGCTTAGATATATCCTATATCCTCAGATAAAGTAGGTAAGCAGAGTCTTATCTTCTTGGATGGAAACCAGAGCACTCTGACATTGTTGCTGTTGCATCTTTAATTGTACCTGGTGAAGTACTCGGGAATATGGCAGACCTGCTGAAAGACTCAAGTGTGTGTGTGTTTGTGCATGTATGTGTTGGGAAGTTGTGTGCAGTCATATAACAAGACATGTGTTCTCCCTGTATTTAAAAGGTACCAGGAACCTTCAGCCTAAGTTCAGAAACCTGCCAGCAATTGTAGCCAGCTTCTACTCCACAAAAATTCAGTGAGAAATATGTGAGCCCAGCTCTGCCAACACTTATTTATCCATAGTTGATGTAAATGATAATGTAAAGAACAGTGGGCCATGTGAAAAATGTTACCATGGAAAAAGAAAGCAAATAGTTTTTCACGTAAGAGAGAACAGGAGGTATTTCTTCTCTCTAAATCTGAGGGAGCTGAGCTCTAAAAGAATAACTTTTAAAGACCTGGGCCCTATAAAAGGTGAGAGTATTGGTCTTTCATATACTAATTAAGTGCCTGTGCTACTGGAAAACAGGCAAAGAGGAACCAGTTTCCCCAAATTAAAGAGCATATATCCAAAACATATAGACATGCATGGCGGCCTCAGGATTGAGACAACAATCTTGAGGATCCGGCCATAAAATGGGATGCAAGAATGTGTAAAAGCAGAATATTGTGTAATGTCTCTCAATGAAGAACAACCGTAAATGGTGACTACACTTGTCAATCGTCTATTCATTGGAGATGTATGTCATGACATCTCCATGAATCCCATAGCCCATGAACAAGGATAATTTAAACAGCCCAACCAAACAGAGATTGGCATTAAGGGATGAGAGCAGAATGTGATCACTATTAGTCACATAAGGAGATATCTATATTTTCCCTCTTTATCTTCAAAAAATACCTTTCTACCATGTCCAAAAAAGAAAACAATCCTGTGTGGCAAGAGGTAGATATAAGGAAAGCTTTATATACACTTTAGATTTAAATTTTAAAATAAACTGGACTAGATCATAGGAAGTGCTATAAAAGTATTTTAGTATTTCAAGACTAATTAAAAAGTCATGAGGGGAGAGAGAGCATTAGGAAAAATAGTTAATGCATGCTGAGCTTAATACTTAGGTGATGGGTTGATGGGTGTAGCAACCCACGATGGCACACGTTTACCTATGTAACAAGCCTGCACACCCTGCATGTGTACCCTGGAATTTAAAACAAAAATTAAAGGAAAAATAATAAAATAAAAAGTCATGAAACTGTGATGAGAGCAAAGGGAATAAATTGTCAAGAGGGAATCTGTGTGTGGAGTATATGAGACGTTTTTATTAAAAATAACAAAAACTTTATTGTCCAATGATTTGAAAGTCATCACTAACCCAATTAATTTGAATGTGTAAGTGGTGAGGTACAAAATTTGCCTAAATAAATGGCTTTATGGTACCATATGATGTGAGGATGGAACACTTTACCTTGAGTATCAATACAACTAAAATTATAAAAGATAAATAATCTATCTTTTATAGAGTAACATTTAGATATTGTTATCATTAATTTATGTGATAAGATGGTGAAACACCCTCAGCAGATTAGTAGACAAAAGTTGTCACTAATGAAATTTTTTAAATTATTATTATTATTACTTTTTTATTATACTTTAAGTTCTAGGGTACATGTGCATAATGTGCAGGTTTGTTACATATGTATACTTGTGCCATGTTGGTGTGCTGCACCCATCAATTCGTCAGCACCCATCAACTCGTCATTTACATCAGGTATAACTCCCAATGCAATCCCTCCCCACTCCCCGCTCCCCATAATAGGCCCCGGTGTGTGATGTTCCCCTTCCCGAGTACAAGTGATCTCATTGTTCAGTTCCCACCTATGAGTGAGAACATGTGGTGTTTGGTTTTCTGTTCTTGTGATAGTTTGCTGAGAATGATGGTTTCCAGCTGCATCCATGTCCTTACAAAGGACTCAAACTCATCCTTTTTTATGGCTACATAGTATTCCATGGTGTATATGTGCCACATTTTCTTAATCCAGTCTGTCCCAGATGGACATTTGGGTTGATTCCAAGTCTTTGCTATTGTGAATAGTGCCGCAATGAACATACGTGTGCATGTGTCTTTATAGCAGCATGATTTGTAATCCTTTGGGTATATACCCAGTAATGGGATGGCTGGGTCATATGGTACTTCTAGTTCTAGATCCTTGAGGAATCGCCGTACTGTTTTTCATAATGGTTGAACTAGTTTACAATCCCACCAACAGTCTAAAAGTGTTCCTATTTCTCCACATCCTCTCCAGCACCTACTGTTTCCTGACTTTTTAATGATTGCCATTCTAACTGGTGTGAGATGGTATCTCATTGTGATTTTGATTTGCATTTCTCTGATGGCCAACGATGATGAGCATTTTTTCATGTGTCTGTTGGCTGTATGAATGTCTTCTTTTGAGAAATGTCTATTCATATCCTTTGTCCACTTTTTGATGGGGTTGTTTGTTTTTTTCTTGTAAATTTGTTTGAGTTCTTTGTAGGTTCTGGATATTAGCCCTTTGTCAGATGAGTAGATTGCAAAAATTTTCTCCCATTCTGTAGGTTGTCTGTTCACTCTGATGGTAGTTTCTTTTGCTGTGCAGAAGCTCTTCAGTTTAATTAGATCCCATTTGTCAATTTTGGCTTTTGTTGCCGTTGCTTTTGGTGTTTTAGACATGAAGTCCTTGCCCATGCCTGTGTCCTGAATGGTATTACCTAGGTTTTCTTCTAGGGTTTTTATGGTATTAGGTCTAACATTTAAGTCTCTAATCCATCTTGAATTAATTTTCATATAAGGAGTAAGGAAAGGATCCAGTTTCAGCTTTCTACTTATGGCTAGCCAATTTTCCCAGCACCATTTATTAAATAGGGAATCCTTTCCCCATTTCTTGTTTTTCTCAGGTTCATCAAAGATCAGATGGCTGTAGATGTGTGGTATTATTTATTTTTGTCCCTGTTTGCAGATGACATGATTGTATATTTAGAAAACCCCATTGTCTCAGCCCAAAATCTCCTTAAGCTGATAAGAAACTTCAGCAAAGTCTCAGGATACAAAATTAATGTGCAAAAATCACAAGCATTCTTATACACCAGTAACAGACAAACAGAGAACCAAATCAGGAATGAACTTCCATTCACAATTGCTTCAAAGAGAATAAAACACCTAGGAATCCAACTTATGAGGGATGTAAAGGACCTCTTCAAGGAGAACTACAAACCACTACTCAGTGAAATAAAAGAGGACACAAATGGAAGAACATACCATGCTCATGGATAGGAAGAATCAATATCGTGAAAATGGCCATACTGCCCAAGGTTATTTATAGATTCAATGCCATCCCCATCAAGCTACCAATGAGTTTCTTCACAGAATTGGAAAAAACTGCTTTAAAGTTCACATGGAACCAAAAAAGAGCCCGCATTGCCAAGACAATCCTAAGTCAAAAGAACAAAGCTGGAGGCATCATGGTACCTGACTTCAAACTATACTACAAGGCTACAGTAACCAAAACAGCATGGTACTGGTACCAAAACAGAGATCTAGACCAATGGAGCAGAACAGAGTCCTCAGAACTAATGAAATTTTTATAGCCTCTGTTGCCATGGGGTTCAGTCAGGCCTTTATACTTGCTCAATAGTCTTTTATAAAATTTTGACTTTACTCTGCTTTTGAATTTTATAGGTTTGAAATGATGGGTACTCTTGCAGGGAAAGCAGAGCTAGTACTTTCTGCTACACCTTTCTCTCCTCTGCTGAGATGTGACTCTAGTATCTAGAGTTCATTGCCAGCTGTCCCATTTTTCTCTACTGTATTCTAGCACAGCTGGACATGTAAGCACTAGCCAACTTTGCGAATCTAGTCCAGAAACGGGTCATACCAACAATATAGTTAGTGTTTTATAATCTTTAAAACTAGTAAAACAATAATCAACACATCAGGAAATAGTAATAGAGAATTAAAACGCACATCTTTTCAACTTCCACTGCCACTTATTTTTAATGCTAGTACGCGTTGATAAAAATGTATTATTAAAATGATGTTTATTTAAATTTATTCCTATGTATATGCTAGGAATATTGTCACATCAAGAATCTTATGTTGGCTGGGTATAGTGGCTCATGCCTGTTACCCTAATACGTTGGAAGGCCAAGACAGGTGACTCATTTGAGCCCGAGAGTTTACTATCAGCCTTTCAACGTGGCAAAACCATATCTCAACCAAAAAACAAACAAACAAACAAACAAAAACAAAAATACAACAGTACACCTAGAGGTCTATCAACAGAATTGTTCATTGAATGACTTATCAGTGCCAATTTAAGTAGTTCTTCTTTAATTTTATTTAATTAAATTAATTGACTATTTTCTTGATGTAATTAGTACCATACTGATAGGAAGTAAATGAGGATTTATCAAATAATTATTTAGGATACTTAATACTTATCCACTGACGGGCAACTTATTTAGCTCAAAATGCTCAGAAATGATAGGAAAAATTGAAATATTACTAATTTTAAAAGATTTTGAACAGTACTTTTTGAGTATATGAAAATGCATGTCTTAATGCATTTGAGTCTTAATGCATGTATTGCATATCTTTCGGTCCAAACCTTGAAGCTGCATATTAAGCTCATTCACTTTTTAATGGAAAACATGCATATGTACCAAAAGGCCTAGTTCACAAAAACTGTACTTATTAAAATAATACAACAAACCAAGTAGAAAATAGTAAAATTGGAGCATATGCTGGGCTAACTATAAAACAAATCTTGATAAATATATATCAGATGAAACCACATCATGGATGTTCTCTGACCAAAGCAGAATTAAATTAGTAACTAATTATAATAAGATATCTAGGAAAACATCAAATATTAAAAAGTTAAACAAAATGTTTCATATAACCCAGCAACAAAGAAACAATCAGAAAAAAAAATTAAATTGAATGATAATAAAAATACGTGATACCAACACATGAACTGTATAGCTAGAGCATTGTTTAGAGGACACATTTATAGCACTAAATGATTATGTTAGTAAGGAATAAAGAGTTAAAATCAAACATTCTTTCAAGAAACTAGGAATATTACAGTAAAGCCCACATATATAAAAACTGAGATAATAAGGAGCAGAAACAATGAAAGAAAAAGCAGAAAATAGAGAAAATTAACAAAGCTAAAAGCTGGTTCTTAAAAAAAGATCAATAAAGTTGATAAACACTTAGCTAAACTGTTCATGCACACAAAAAAAGAGAGCATAAAACACACTCAGGGAGAAACAACCTGAACAGCTCTGTATCTATTAAAGAAATTGAATTTCTATTTTACCACTTATTGGCTTAATTGCATGCCTCTCAAATTCTTATGTTGAAGTGCTAACCCCTAGTACCTTAAAATGTAACTGTATTTGTACATAAGATCTTTAAAAAAAATAACTAATTCAAAATTAAGCCATTAGGATGGGCCCTAATCATCTGACTGATTAAAAAAAAGAAATTTGGATACACAGATAGATACCAGGGATATGCACACAAACATAGAGGAAAAACAAAAACAAAAACAAAAAAAACACCATGTGCGATAAAGCCAGAGGGCAGTTCCTGCAAGCCAAGGAAAGAGGCATCAAGAGAAATCAAATCTGCAGATACATTTATACTGGACTTCTAGCTTTCAGAACTGAGACAAAGAGAAATTACTGTTATTGCAGCCACCCAGTCTGTGGTATTTTGTTATGGCAGTCTTGGTAAAGTAATACAAAATACTTCCTACAAAGGCAACTAAATTACCTGGTGGCTTAATTAGTAAATTACATAAAATATTTAAGGAAGAAATATTGCCAATTCTGCACAAACTTTTCAGAGAAATTAGTAGAGGAGGAAACATTTCCAGCTAACATTATGAGATGTGCATTACTCTCTGGTAAAATCAGGTAAAAGCATTATGATAAAAATGATACACATGGATGCAACTGGGAAATTAAATTCAGCAGTGTGTAAAAAGGATACACATTATGTCTAAGTGTGTTTTTATCCCTAGAATGCAAAGTTTAACACTTGAAAATCAGTCAATATACATCACAGAATGAAGGAGAAAATCACGTGATCCTTTTAATAGAATTAGAAAAGTCATTTCTAAAAGGTCAATCCTCATTTATTTGAAAAATAAACTAGGAATAGAAGAGAACCATTATAAACTGATAAAGATTATCTAGGTCAAAACCTGACTAGAGTGTTCTCAAAAGAAGATATACAAAGACCAATAGCTATATGAAAGGTGCTCAACATCACTAATCATCAGGGAAATGAAAATTTAAACAATGTGATATCACTACAAACCTGTAAGAATGAATTATATATATTATATGTGGTGAGGACTTAGAGAAAAGGGAACCCTGATACACTGTTGGTAGAAATATAAAATATTACAGTTATATTGAAAAATGTATGGCAGTTCCTCAAAAAATTTAAAAATAGAGCTACCATATAACCTACCAATTCTTCTTTTGAACATGTATTTAAAGGAAATAAAAGTTGTATGTCAAAAAGATATCTTCACTCTGATGTTCATTGCAGCACTATTCACAATAGTCAAGATATGGAATTAAAGGTTTCATCAACAGATGAATGGATAAAGTAATTGTGGTACATATGCACAATGGTATTATTCAGCCTAAAAAAGAAAAATAAATTTTGTCATTTGCAAAAATATGAATAAATCTGGAGGACATTATATCTAGTGAAATAACTCAGGCACAGAAAGCCAAATTCTTCATGATCTCCTTTATATGTGGAATTTTAAATAGTCTAGCTCATAGAAACATAAAGTGGAATGTTGATTAACAGGGGCTGCGTGGGAGGGCAAAGATGTTGGTTAAACGGTTAAACATTTCAGTTAGACATAGGGAATAGTTCTGGAGATCTATTGTCAGCACAAATAATAATAATGGGCTGGGCAGGGTGACTCACACCTGTAATCCCAGCACTTCGGGAGGCCTAGCAGGGTGGGTCACTTGAGGTAACAAGTTCCAGACCAGCCTGGCCAGCAGGGTGAAACCCCATCACTACTAAAAATCCAAAAATCAGCCGTGAGTGGTGATGTGTGCCTGTAGTCCCAGCTACTCGGGAGGCTGAGGCAGGAGAGTCGTTTGAACCCCAGTGGCAGAGGTTACACCACTGCACTCCAGACTGAGTGACAAAGCGAGACTCTGTCTTGAAAACAACAACAACAAAATAATAATGTGTAACATATTTTAAAATTGCTCAGAAAGTAGACTTTAAATGTTCTTATCACAAAAAATGTTAAGTATATTATGTGATCAATATGTTAATTAGTTGTATTTAATCATTCTATAATGTATACATATATCAAAACATCAGTTTTATAATATAAATATATACAGTTTGTCACTCGTCAATCAAAAAATTATAATCCACACTTTATCTCATTGTGCTGTTGAACTGTTGAATGCATTACTCCTAAAATAGTGAACAATGAGAGAGATCTTCTTTTATCACTTTTATTCAATACTGTACAAAAGTTCTAGCTTTTGTTCTAGCTTTTTGGCAAAAAAAAGTTATAAGGTTTAGGAATGACTAAATAAAACTGACACTACTTGCAGTTGACATGATTGTTGATTGTTTACCTAGAAAATCTAAAAGAATCAACAGCAACAAAAAAAATCTACCAGATAAAAATTAAGCTTAGAGGCTTTTAGGATACAATGTTAATAATATAAAGATGAATTATGTTTTTCTAAATTCTAAAATTCAATATTTAATATAAAAATGTCTTTAATGTGTAAAAGTTATAAAATATCTAGGAATACTTTGAACAAAAATATGCAAACCTCTAAGATAAAGGCTGCAGCATATTGTTAAATATTGATAACCTATATAATTGGAGAGTTATTGTGATCATGAATTAGAAAACTTAATATTCCAAATCTTCAAAAATTGATACATATTCATTGCAATTAAAATACATATACTCAGTCTTTTTCTGAAATTTTCATAAGTTGATTTTAAAACATATATGGGAATAAAAACAAACTACTGTAGTCAAAGTAATATTAAAAAGAAGAACCAAATGAGAAGACCTACACTACTTGATTTCAAGATTTATTTAAAGTGACATTAATCAAGGACATGAGGTTTTGGTAGCAATATAGATATGTAGATAAACATAGTAGGATAAAGTCCAGAAACGAATATATAGGTGGAATCTATATCTATATCTATATCTAGATCTATATATCTGTATCTATATCTATATCTAGATCTATATATCTGTATCTATATCTATATAGTAGAATATCTATAGATATCTATCATCAGTATATGCGTATCTTAATATATGGATTTATATGTCACATTATATATACATCTATCGATTGATATCTATCAATATAATATAGATATCAATAGATCATAGATCTATGATGGGTAACTGCATGGGAAGAAATCAGTCCTTACCTTACTCTGCACATAAAGTTAACTTTAAATTTATCATAGACTAAATTTATCATAGATCTATGGTCTATCGATATCTATACTATATCAATATAGGTATTTTTATGTATCTCACTTTATCGTACTATATACATATATATGTGTGTTTGTGTGTCTGCCTGTGTGTGTGTGTGTCCAGTTAATTGTTAACAGAATTACCAAAGCAATTCAATTGGGAAAGTAAATTTTTTGATTTTAATAGATTTTAGGGAACGGGTGATGTTTGGTTACATGGATAAGTTCTTTAGTGGTGATTTCTGAGATTTTGGTGCACCCACCACTTGAACAGTGTACACTGTATCCAATGTGTAGTCTTTTATCCCTCACCACCCCTTCCACCTTTTCCCTCAAGGTCTCAAAATCCATTGTATCACTCTTATGCCTTTGCATCCTCATAGCTTAGCTCGTGCTTATAAGTGAGAACATACCATGTTTGGTTTTCCATAACTGAGCTACTTCATTTAGAATAATGGTCTCCAACTTCATCTGGGTTACTGTCAGTGCCATTATTTTGTTCCTTTTTATGGCTAAGTAGTATTCCATGTTTATATATACATATATATGTATATATAAAATATATATGTGCATATATATCACATTTTCTTTATCCACTTGTTGATTGATGGGCATCTAAGCTGGTTCCATATTTTTGCAATTGCAGACTGTTCTGCTCTAAACATTTGTGCGTGAGACTCTTTTTCATATAATGATTTATTTTCCTCTGGGTAGATATCCAGTAGTGAAATTGCTGGATTAAATAGTAGATCTACTTTTTGTTCTTTAAGGAATCTCCATACAGTTTTCCATAGTGGTTTTTAATAATTTATACTCAAACAAGTGGGTAACTGCATGGGAAGAAATCAATCCTTACCTTACTCTGGACATAAAGTTAACTTTAAATTTATCATAGACTAAAAAATAAAAGCTAAAATAATAAAAGTCCTAAATGAAAAACATAGAAAAATTGTTTTCTCATTGGTGCTAGCAACATTTATTTTTGATTAGAACCTTAAAAATCATAAAAAGAAGTAAAATAATAAAACATATCTTATCAAAATAAAAGATGGGCAAAATGTTTGAATAGAGACTTCCCTGTAGAAGACATACAAATAAATGCTTAATGCATATAGAAGATGACATTCACAATCATTACTTGTCTGAGAAAAAATACAATGAGATACTAGTACACACCATTAGAATGGCTAAAATGAAAAACATTGGTAATACCAAGTATGGGCCAGAATGTGAACCAACTGGAAGTGTCGTTCACTGATTATGGGGCTACAAATCTATAAACATTTTGGAAAACCATTTGGCAGTTTCATAAAATGCTGCATATAAAACACATAACCCCATTTTTCTATGCCTATGTATTTACCCAAGATAATTAATATCATATGTCTGCCCAAAGACTTGTGCATAAATATTTATAGCAATTTTATTTACAAAAGTTCAAAACTAGAAAAACTGTTTCCATCTTCAGTGAATAAACAGTATTTAATATTTTGTCTCATGGAGCTCTAATACTCAGCAATGAAAGAATAAACTACTGATATATGCATCTATATGGATTAATCTTAAAATCATTATGTTGTGGGAAAAAACCCAGAGATATGAGAGTACATTAAGTATAATTTGTATAATTTCAGTTATGTTAATGCAAAATAAACTACAATGACAAAAAGCAAATCAATGTTTGCCTGCAGTCAGGGTTGAAGAGAAATAGAATGCAAAAGGGCTCTGAATATCTTGTGAAGTGATGAAAATACTCTGTATTTTGATTGTGCATGAGTGGTATCTCTAACTGTCAAAACTCATAGAATTGTACCGTTTAAAGATATATATGAATTATTCCTCAATAAAGTTGATAATGAACAAAATAGGAGCTTGTTTTATTCAATAAGATATATAATTAAATATATATTTATGTTTAATTAAATGATGGCAAATGTGGCAGAAACTGGTTAGTTGCTCATCAATCTGTTCCCTTTCTCTCAGCTGAAAGAAAATTATGATTCCAAAGCAAATGTCATACAGCACAGTGTAATCTGTATACTGAGGTACAGAGATTAATTTGTTAATTAATTCAATTCAATGAATTAAATGTAATTCAATTAATTTAAATTCAATGAATTAAATGTAATTAATTCAATTAATTTAAATTCAATGAATTAATTTATAATTCTTACTTTTTCTGTACTTCAGTATGCAGATTACATTACATAATGTAAATTCTATACTGAGATGCAAAACAACTTATGGTCCCATAGAATGTGTTCATTCATGACTAAAAAATCTGACTACTATTTCACTCTTTAGTGTGAAAACACACTATGTACAAAAGCAAAAGAGGTAGCTGTCATTTTTATATAATTCTTAGAAAAATAGTTTGAAAAGAGCAGTGCATGCTATTAACAATAAATTAACCAGAAATTAAATAAGTCAGAGGGCTCCACTTTCTAAAGGAAATTATGCCATGAGTCTTCAGCCACACGTTGAGTATTGTGGTTTTGTTGTTCACTCAAATGAGGAAAGGTAGTGGGCATTTGCTCTTCAACCCAAGCCAAGTGAAATAAACTCTGAATAAAGTCTCCTATAAATCCTGACAAGTCTGGCCCTTTAAACTCTGTTGGCAGCTGGCCAAGTTTCAGATCTGCATGCCCCTCTAGTGTTGTGAGCACAGAGTGACTCTTGGTAAAGGAGTTCTCAGGAATGCCTAAAATACAGCTATCCTGGAGTATAGCAGAATATGTGAACAGAGATACTAGATCCTACTACCTGCCCAATAAACTTAAACATTTGCCATGACTACAAAAATAAGATAAAAGGATTACATTTTCTGCTACCATGAAGATATTTTATAGAAGAAATAGGGAAATTCAGGAAATAAGCTAGCTTTTCCTCCCTGGGTCCAATCTTCTTAAATAACCTCAGGGGAGCTTCCTCCAGTAAGTCCTTATTGCTTAAATAGTCCCTTGTGAAAAATTTTGAATAAACTATTGTAGTATGTACATTTCCCAGGGGTAGTCAGATACTTGTCCATGTGCCATCAATAAAGTTCAGAATGTGTCTCAGGTTGCTAGATTTCTCTTCAGGCCTTGGGAAAGAATTCAGCTATATCAATGTTGAAGCCGCTTTGACATTCTTTCCAGAACTTCAGTTTGTGTGCAAGTAAATCATGTGATATTTAAAGATGTAATTAAAAGTGAATGCTTTCATATTAAGATTGCTATTCCTATCAAGAAAGCTTTCTAAAAGATTCCAGATGTGAATTAAACTCTCCAAAGGAAATCGGTGTTGTTTATTGGTCTGTCACAGAGTGAAATGTCAAAGGAAAGATGATAAGGAAACCAATTGCTTAAGATGATATATTTGGCATGATGGAACTTTGAGGTTTTTATCTACACAAACAGATTCAATCAAATTGGAGCAAAAAAATCTGATTTAATTTATCCTGCCTTCCCTGTCTAGAGACAGACTGATGTGGAGACTCCAGTATTCATTGGCCTATAAAAAGGATAGTGTAAAGCTTCTCTTTTCTACTTTCTCTCCAAGGTATGATCAATAATTTCCTTTAGGTACTTTCTGACTTTCAAAAATTCTTCAGTCTGGTTTGGTGCCATGTGTATGATTAATTTTTTTTTAACATAAAAAAGGAGAAAAAAACTTTGCTCAGATAAAATGCTACTACTACTTATTGCCCTGATGCTTAGTATATCTGAGAAAAGGTTTTTTCCCCACTGAATATCCTATCACCCCATCTGACAAGCAATGCAAGCATCTTCATTTAAAATCGCAGCCGTGTCAATATTATAATCAAATTGGACAGAACATTTCAGATTATTTCACTAAATTTATATTGCCTTTTAAAGGAAAATAATTATTAAAAAATGATAATTGAGTTTGACCTCATGAATTGAGTTTTGTTTGTCAACTATGTATGGTAAATAATTTTATGCATGCTATGTGTGCCTTAATGCAGAAAAACGTGATTTTAACTATCAATTATTACTTCCGGAAACCTATTTGCATATAAAGATAGCAGCAAGTATATACAGATCTATTGACATATATGAAAACTTTCAACATTTAGGTAATTTTTATGTTTCTATACCCTATAGGACATCTTTATTATACTCAATTTCCCCCAAATTACAATTTCTCAATGTAACAGAGCAAAGTTAAATTCAGCATAACTTTTTCACGAGTAGGAGTATGTTGAGTAGAAATTATTTTTGTTGAAATTCTTAAAAATATTTTGAAAGAAACATTTGTTCGTCTAGGTGAAATTTGAAATTTGTTGTTTTTTTACAGTTTCAGTATATAGGAGTTTTGGAAATTTTTAAGGTTTATGTGGGAAAAACCTTATTTTCTATATTTATATATAGAATTTGGCATTATTTTCCATGCAAAGATGATTGTTTTCAACCCATCTGAATCTTCATCAAGGAAAAAAAGGATGTTGCAAACATTTCCTGGAGTATTTTTAATAATAATGTAAGTTGATTGACAATAAAAACGAGAGAAAGAGAAAATGCTTTGCATTTGTATAGCTTAGCAATTTTTTTTATTGCATGCTACATCTTTCTAGAAACACTAAATAAAATGTATATTGCAATTTTCTTTTACTGTAATGTAATTTAAAGGTTTTCTACTCCAATTATTTGGTACTTTGACCTTGGCTAAATAAAGAGTAGTCTTAACTTTAAAATACACTTTTGTATTTATTCTCAATTAGTATGCAATTTATGCATATAAATGTTTTTATTAGAATAAGAAAAACCAGACATTGAATGTGAGAGCAGATTGTTTTCATGAGCAAAGCAGGTGAGAATGGTGAAATGTTGTAAGAAGAAAGTACTGGGAACATACCTTAGAGCCACACTGAGTCATTAAACATATTCTGAGTTACGATAACTGTAACATGCCATTTTCTGTACTAAATTATTACTATTAAGCTACCTTATTGAACGCATTAAGAATTTTAATAGTAAAAATGAAAGAAAAATAAATAATTTGGAAATGTAAGAACAATGGAGAAAGTGGACTGAATCATGCAAAGTTTCGTGGGATCAGTGCTATGATTCCTGACAGGGAGAGATAAGAGCAAAGAAAAAGCCCTTATACTCATCTCTTCTTTCATCCAGGTGTGTACTGGTTGCATAATCTCATGATGGGTATCTGTTGGGGTTACTACTGATTTTTTTTTAATGGGAAAAGAAGATGGGTTGGTTTCAGTAGGAATTAATTCCCTTCTTTGAGTAACTGTTAGTAGCGATAGCTTCCATAACAAAATACTACAGACTGTGTGGCTTACACAACAGAAATTATTTCCATGGTTTTGGAGGAAAGTCTGAGATCAGGGCGTTGGCTGGTTGGTTCCTTTTGAGACTTCGCTCCTTGACTTGTAGATGGCCATCTTCTCTCTGTGTCTTCATGTGATTGTCCCTTTGTATGTGCACACAACTGTGTCCTAATTTCCTCCTCCTATAAAAACACCATTCATATTTGATTAACGCCCACCCTAAGAACCTCATTTTAACATACTTACCTCTTTAAATACCTTATCTCCAAATACAATCACATTCTGAGGTACTTGGAGTTAAGATTTCAACATATGAGGAGCCCATAACGATGATACGGAGTCTTTTTCAGAGGTGGCTTCCACACTCCAGTTGTGTGTTTCTGACCAGAATCACAAATCTTGTGCTCTATTGACTGTGATTCATACTCCACCAATTGTGATGTATTTTCTCCCTGATCTGGGGAATCATTTCTCCTGCATTTTTAGTTGGCACTGAGTGGAGGAGTATGGGAATTTTCTTTCCCCTAGTGATGATGACACTTTACAAGTGCAAATGCGGAGTTTCCACAGAAGCTGTTCTCTGCCAGGGAAAGAAAGGCATCTGCAGTGAAAGAAAATAAAAACAACATACATGCAGATGTGAGTAAGGGTAAGAGGCCTAGAGTCCTGACAGCCTTCCAGTCCCTGGAGGAACTCCGCCCTGCTTTTGTGTATGTGTTTTGATTCTGAGAACTAATGAATTTTGGGGTTTTTTGGCTTACTTGTTTTGAGTAAGTTAATATATAGTGTCCAATAACCATTAATAAGCATTTAAACCATATAATCCTGTGGGTATTAGCCTTTTCTCTTTTTCAAAGTACTGGAAGGATGTATTATGTTTAGTAATAATCTGTCACACTGGCAGTGCAAAATAGGACAGGGCCCAAGATGGCACCTGACACCTTTATAACCTGGGACACACTGCTTCCAAATGCTCTGGAATCTTTTAATTTTACCTCCAAAGAGAAACCAACCTATCTTGGGTTCAGTTGGAAACCAAATTATTCAAAGCTGTGTATTCTGGGGCAGAAAATATTATGTATTCACCATAGTCACAATATAGAAAATATCTACTTAATCTAGAAACAAAATTATTGAAGGAATACAGTAACTTACATAATAAAAAAAAAAAAACCATGCAGCAAAATGGGAAATTTCCCTCTCAAATATTATATTCAATAAATGTATATATAACAGCAACTTAGAGAGTTTTCTAAAGAAATATTGTGACCTGTTTACCTAGCAGAGCAAGGAACAAGGCGACTTAATTTGTTAAATGTTTTGATACTAGACCTACAACAAATGTCACATTGTCTCTTTAATTGATGTATTAATAGTATATATAGATATCTAATATGTATATAGAGCTATAGAAATATAAATTTATGTGTGTATATACATTTACATATAATAGATAGATATCAAACGTTCTCTAGAGAGGCATTATGAACATTTTGATCTAGATAATTCTTTGTTGTCCTATGCATTGTTGGACGTTAGCAGCATTGTCAAATGTCCAAATGTCCGTCTCCAGCCATTGCCAAATATCCCTGGAGACAAATCTCCCAAGTTGAGAAGTGTGTGTGTGTGTGGGTGTGTGAGTGTGTGTATGTGTATTACTTATCAGAGCTATGATTCAATAAATATCCATTACTTTTTAATCAAATATTTTATACCCATACAATTTCCTCTTTCTTCTTTTAAAATTATCGTTTAAGTTCTGGGTTACATGTGCAGAATGTGCAGGTTTGTCACATAGGTATACACGTGACATGGTGGTTTGCTGCACCCATCAACCTGTCACCTGCATTAGGTATTTCTACTAATGATATCCGTCCCCTTGCCCCCTGGTGTGTGATGTTCCCCTCCCTGTGTCCATGTGTTCTCATTGTTCAACTCCCACTTATGAGTGAGAACATGCAGTGTTTGGTTTTTTGACCTTGTGATAGTTTGCTGAGAATGATGGTCTGCACAGCAAAAGAAACTATCATCAGAGTGAATAGGCAACCTCCAGAATGGGAGAAAATTTTTTACAATCTGTCCATCTGAAAAAGGGCTAATATCCAGAATTTCCACTTTCTATACCCATTTCTTAGAGAGATAGGTTGAAGTCTGACACTTACTTTTTCCTCTATTTTGGTCTGTTGTTACTTTATAACTTTGAGATATTATTGGAAATATATGGTTGTGATTGCTCTGTCTTGATGAATTTTTTGTTTGGGTATATGTTACTCTTTTTTATCTTTAATGATATTCCTCTTTTACATACATTTACATGTGTACTTATAGTGAAATATTCATTTTTAAGGTTTTATAATTTTATGTCAGTCATTGAGTTACTTTGTGAGATACCTAGCCATTTATGACAAATGTGTATCTGTACACATCTAGAGAGAGACAGATGATAGACAGATAGATAATATGCTGTATATTATTTTATCTATTCATTTATTTGGGCTTCCTCAAAACTACATATGTTCCCTTTACCTCATGCAACAAAAATGAAACCAACAAACGTCTTCTGACCCAGAAGCAAAAACAAAGAAAATTCTTATTTGGGGATAAAAGTTAAGGAAAAGACAGAACAAGTTGTAAGTACTTTGTACTTTAATTTGCTTACTCAGTATAACATTTGCCATCAATTAATTTGAAAATTCAACTGAAAATGATGAGTTTGTATTTCAGTAATGTTGCCTTTGAATACAGTTGGAAAGAGAATATACTACTAATAATAGAACAAATTTAAAAGCTTGTAAAAATCTCTTACTCCCAAACAACAATAGAACCAGATGATTTGACATGGCAGCAGTATTGCAGTATGGGCTACAGATCGGTACTAAGGGACCATGCATAGCTTAGATAAGTCTCTGTTTTATTTGTTAGGAACATAAAGCTTTATATAAGTGAATTGGTGTTCAGTTACCTATTGTTATATAACAAGCCACCCCAAGACTTAATGGGTTTAAATGACCATTTTATTTTATCTATGTTTTTGTGAGTCAGGAAGTTGGAAAGGATTTGTATGAGAGCTTCTTTTCTGATCCATATGGTACCTGCTGGATAACTTGGGGATGGAGGATCCACTTCCAAGTTGGCTTCTCCCCTTGTTTTCCAAGATTAGACAAAATTAGGTAGAAAAACAAAAAATGTCAAGTTTGCTTTATGAACATTCATGAAAAGTCATAAATAATAAATAGTTGCATGTATAATACACATTTTGAAATAATAAATTGTGAATTAATATGTTTATTTTAATAAAGTAATACTTATCTAAACAATCTTTAGATCTCTATTAATGTAATTTTCTTTTTGAGACGGAGTCTTGCTCCGTCGCCCGGGCTGGAGTGCAGTGGCCAGATCTCAGCTCACTGCAAGCTCCGCCTCCCGGGTTCACGCCATTCTCCTGCCTCAGCCTCCCGAGTAGCTGGGACTACAGGCACTGCCACCTCGCCCAGCTAGTTTTTTTTTTTTTTTTGTATTTTTTAGTAGAAATGGAGTTTCACCGTGTTAGCCAGGATGGTCTCGATCTCCTGACCTCATGATCCACCCGTCTAGGCCTCCCAAAGTGCTGGGATAATGTAATTTTCAATAAGAGTAGAGAGGAGAAAATTAATATCATCATCTTGATAGATGCCCAAGAAGGATTAGATACAATTTCTAAATAAAAGTAGAAAATATAATAATAAAAGAGTATTTCTTTACTTACTAAAGGGTATCTAAATGAATGTCATGTTAAATAATACAGAATAAAACAATACAAAGCCACAGTTTTCATATATAAACTTTACAGTTATTAACAAAGATGCCCAGTAGCACTATTGTGGTTCATAGCTACTGGAGGCTTTAACAAGTTTCTCTAACTTCCCCCATCTATTATCTGGATTAGTCGTGTAAGCTACCAGGATTGAACTATTCAAGTCTTGTTCTTCCAAACCTTCATGTGCTTATCTGGGATTCTCTTTTCTGTTTTTTTCATACTGGTGACCTTCAAATCCTCTTTCACCCTCTCAGCACAAGTTTAACCCTTCTGTAAAATTTTCCTCGACTCCCTTGGAGTTAGTAAACTCATTCTCTCTGATCCTTTTCTACATTGCTTTTGAAATTGAATTGTATTTTTAATGTTAACTTTTTCCCACCAGAATAAAGTTATTTGAGTGCAAGAACAAAACGTGATTCATTGTATTTATTGAATCGAACACAGGGATTTCTGAAATGTAGAACATAAATAAAGGCTTTTAAAACGATAAGTAATAAATGTTTACATGCATTTAGAGCCTTGCTTTTATTCTCCTCACAATCTTGGTACTGTTTCTCTCTAAAATTATATGGCATATTCTCTCTGTCTTTGTCTCTGTGTGTGTGTGTGTGTATGTGTGTGTATGTGTGTGTGTGTAGTGATTCTGTTATTTTAGAGGTATTCTAAGGTTAGACATTTTCTATCATGTGATAATGGGAAAATTGTCCTTCTTCTGGAAGTCAGTCATTATTTTGGCTAGATCACTTGCTATCCCCTACATTATTTAAAATATATTAACATAGCAAGATGGTTTTGAATAAAACTAATTGAAAAGGTAATAAAAGTCATCTCTAAGGGTACCATATGAAGACAATACCATGTATTCACAGAGATGTTTAGTACAAAATGGTTTGCAAAATTGGTTTGATAGAACATCCTAGATAATCGATAGTACTATATCATGTATACATAGATTAAACTATATATAATAAACTACATATTATATATAGTGAAATATATAATACATTTATTATATATAATGTGATATATATATTTTGTACATATGTTGCAATATACATATATGTGCATATACTTATATATACACTAACTTATGCTACTTGAAACAAAATTAATTTATTTCAAGTCCTGGTATAATATTACATTAGGTTCTTTCTATGTTGCCTTCAAATGTTGCTATGTAGCAATTAACAATATCATTTAGATAGGTGAGATACCTCAAGGTGGATATCCAGAATGTTAAAAGTGAAGAAATAAATAAATAAAATTGAAAATCTGGTCGGTGATTCATAAGTGAGAAAACAAAGTAAGATTGGGCATGTGAAAATAACTAATGAAGATGAGTTTGCCAGATGGTCAGGTTTTGCCCATGTAGGTTCATTTCACTGCAGCACTGTTTTCTGTGGTAGAGACACTGTCTCATATTGTGACGCCTTGGCAGTAAAGCAGCTGCCCCCTTTCCATTTTACAGCAGTTCTGCACCTGTAGCTTAATACAAGCAAGCTGAAAATGGCACACTAGACATATAAATATGGTACAAGGTTGTATATTTTTATAAAGCATGATTTCCTTGGACATTAATGCATTAACAGTCTTCAGACATCACTGCAAAGAACAGTATTCTAACACAGCTTTTCATAGCTTTTCACCAAAGTGGACATTTGCTTAAATGATTTTTTCATTAAATTTATATAACTCATATTGTGAACTATATATTTTTTCTTCTTATTTTAGGACAAAAATTGTTTGTGCCACTTATGTGAAATGTATAGATAAGGACAGTTGTTTTTAGAAAAATACTGAAAGTAGAAAAACATATAGGACTATATTAGTACCTTGCAACTTGGAATTTGCCCTGATCAGATTTGAAAATCTGACAGATGCCACTCTTTTAAACGCTGTGAACATTATGAAAAGAACAGAAAGAGAAGATTATTAGAAGGCTCAGAATAAAAAGTAGTTTTAACAGTTTATGTTTTTATAGAAAGTAGGGGCATAAAGTTAGATACCAGTAAAGTGCAGTATAGTTCTTTCTTGTGTTAAGATCTTGAGCAAAATTTCAAGAATGCAAAAGCACAGTCTTCAGGAAAATAAGCCATAACAACTCTATACATCTTATTTCCTATTTCAAAAATAGGGGTAAAAAGCATTGTACTCACACATCCATTGCCTACGAAAATATTGCCAGATCTACCTAGGCTTTTATTTCCAAGATAAATGTGCTGTATAAGTAATCTTCCATAGTATTTGCAAAATAGGGTTAAATAACCAGCTGTTTCAGGGGCTCATGTATATTGATTTAGGAAACTTTGTGGAATGGGATAATCTGATCCTTTCTGGGTTAAATAGCCTAGGACAGCATAGGAGAAATTAGAATGAACATAGAAATGCTCTCTTTATATAAAATGGGAGCTAGAAGTGCCCCTAGGTCTTAATATGTATGCATTCGTTTCCAGAAATATGTGTGAATTTAGTATACATCTAACAGTTCAGAGAATAAAACATTGATTTGAATTGCATCTTATCATGTAAAATATGCAGAAATTACCTTTTAAACCTCAGCGAAGTTAAAGTGAATGCATAAATGTATATTGACAACCTCCTGTGAATCTCACTAACTCACTAGAGTGATAGTTATATGATGCTAAAAATAATAGTATGTAGGTAATACTTACCTTTTTAAACCTTTAAGTACCATTCCAACTGAAACAAACCAACCAAAAAACAAAAACTACTCAGAAGAAGAGTATGTACACCGAAAGAAAAACATGACTTCCTCAAATAGGCTATTTTCAAAGTTTAACTTGGGTGAATGAATGCTGGTTTTTGTTAAAACAGTGATCTATTTTTCTTTTTTCTTTCTTATTTGATATTCAAAATCATAAGATTATGATGAATGATAACTATTACATCTCATGTAACCTTTGAGATGGTGGAAATGGTTTACTGAAGAATAATTAACCATGAGTGATAAAGATTAAAACAATTTTGAAACTATATAGTTGCTTCTCTAGTTTGCAATTGAAGAAATATAGAAGCCTGGCACAATCGTAGAGGAAATCCCATTCATCCAGGATTACAGCAGGAGAAGGTCTTTGCCTGCAGAGAGCAGTCTTTGAAAACTGGAAGAGAAGTCCGGGTGCGGTGGCTCATGCCTGTAATCTCAGCAATTTGGGAGGCCGAGGTGGGTGGATCACCTGAGGTCAGGAGTTCGAGACCAGCCTGGCCAACATGGTGACACTTCGTCTCTACTAATAATACAAAAATTAGTTGGGCATGGTGGTGCATGCCTATAATTCCAGCTACTCAGGAGGCTGAGGCAGGAGAATGGCTTAAACCAAGGAAGTGGAGGATGCAGTCAGCCGAGATCATGCCATTGCACTCCAGCCTGGGCAATAAGAGCAAAACTCCATCTCCAAAAAAAAAAGAATGAAGCAGACATTTTGAAACTGAATAATAAAATAACGGAATTGAAAAAAAAAATAATGGCTTTAACAGCCATTTAACAGCTTCGGTGGTTTTTTCAAAAAAATTAAAAATAGAATTTCCATTTGATCCAGCAATCCCACTTTTGGGTATATAGTAGTCCCCATTTATCTACAGGGAATGCGTTCCAAGGGCCCTAGTGAATGTGTGAAATTACAGATGTGCCCAACTATAGCTAAGGAAGGCCAAGGTCACCTTTTCACTAAAAGGAAGAACTTTATTGCTTCTCTTTGGTTCCAAATTGCCCGCGTCACTACTCAGGGAATTTGGGGGCATTAATCTGTCAGATAAGGATTACTTGAACACAACTGCAATACCAAGATAGTTGATCTGATACCCTGGTGACTTGTGAGTGGGTAGTATAGACAGTGTGGATATGGTGGACAAAGGAAGGATTCACATCTTGGGTGGGACAGAGCAGGATGGTGCAAGATTTCATCGCATTACTCAGAATGGTGATGCACAATTTAAAACTTGTAACTTATTTCTGAAAATTTTCATGTAATATTTTCAGACTGCAGTTAGCATAGAAAACTAAAACTGCAGAAAATGAAACCACAAATAAGGAGAGCCTACTGTATATCCAAGTAAATTGAAATCTGGATCTTGAAAAAATGTCTGTACTTCCCTGGTAATTGCAGCATTATTCACAATAACCAAAATATGAAAACAACCTAAATGTCCATTGACAGAAGAACAGATAAAGAAAAAGTGGCACATACATACATACAATAGAATATTGTTCAGCCTTAAAAGAAGGGACTCTTGCCATTTGTGACAACATAGATGGGTCTAGAGGACATTATACTGAGTGAAATAAGCCAGCTATAGAAAGGCAAATACTGAATGATCTTATTTATATGTAGAATCTAAAATCTTTACACACAGAAGCAGAAAGTGAAAGGTGAGTTTGCCAGGAATTATAAGGGAGGAAGAAACATGGCAGAGTTTCAATTATATGCAATAATAAGATTTGGACATCCACTATGCACAGGGACCTGTTATTAACAGTTGTATACTTACAAATTTGCCAATAGGGTTGATGTTATATTAAGTGTTCTTACCATAAAAGGAAAACGAAACTGAGCTAAAGGTGTGGTAAATACACTAGTATCATATATTATGTTCTTCAAAAAGGGTATGTTATTTTATAATGCTAATTATTTTTTTCTTCTGTGTAGAGAACTAAATTTAAATGCCATCAAATATATGAAGAGCACATTGTCTTACAATGCCAATTATCTTCATGTCCTGTATATGGAACAAAATTTAAATGTTTTCAATATAGTTCAAATGCAAAGTATAATTGTGTATATGTATATATCAATAATACCATCTGAGGGAGTAAATAGCACAAATAAACATTATTACACCTGGAAGAATAATCAAATAAAAAGTGTCCTATATTTTATGCCAAAACAACAACAGAATAGTTACCTATGTAGCTAATATAAGTTCAGATATGTCCTGCAAAACATTCATGTATATACACATGCGTACACACAGATGAAGAAATAGCTTCATCTCACTTTTAAATAAAGAATCTTAAATCCTTCAAAATTATGAAAACATAAATTAGAGCTTTTGATGTATTTTAGTTGTCATTTTATAATTAATACTAAATATATGATTTAGTTGAATATGCTAATATTACAATGGTAATGAAATTATGCATCAAAATATAATTCAGTGCTTGTAAATTTTATTGTCCATTGTTATTGCCTGCAGAGATTCTTGAAATTTCAGTTCTACCTCTGTTCCCTTTTATCCCCCCGTTAAGCACACAATAAATTGAAAGTGTTTCATTTCAAAAGGATTCTTTTAAACATCTTAACCTAGAGGTACTTATTTATCACTGACTTGTAGATCCCAGGAAAGCAGTTGGATATGTGACTCTGGAGTTAGCGTACAGGCAGACATAAATTTATGCTGCTGAATGATGGCATGTTTCAGGGGAATGGTGAAGACTAGTTAAATTGGACTGCAGATTTTATGAGAGGAGGAATTGGAGAAATCTACTGGAGAGAGATATGTAGGACTGAGTTGGCCATATAAAGTGAGAAATTAATAATATGAAAGTGTAAAGGGATAACTGAAGGAGAAAATATATTTGAAAAGGTAAGAAAACTAGAATTCATGTCCAAGAGGGCAAAATATTTTTGGTAGAGAACTAAATATAATTTTGGAATAACGAGGGAATTCTTCACTGATAGCTTTATTACCTCAATAAATCACAAGGCAAGTCATTCAATTTCTATTTTTTAGTAAAATATTGATATTGCTAATAATCCCTATTAATGTATCTGGGAATCTTATGGGGGTTGAAAACTAAGTATTGTATTCATATATTAGCAAAAAATTTGGTAAATTTTAGACACCAGTAGGTAACATTGCTGGGAGAGATCACAGAATTAAAGTCAAACCGGTCATGGTTCAATTCTAAATTCTATTATTTATTAGCAAATTATATGAATTCTCTGAATGCCAGTTTTAAACTCTAAAATGGCAAGTAGGATGTATGGCTTAGATTATAAAACACTTTTTAAAAAGCCTGGTACATAATAGTAGCACACAATAAATGATAACTCTTAATTTTAATACCTCTATTAGAATATTTTTGGGTAAATATGGTTTCTTTTAAATATGTGTAGAACAGTGGAACATGTCTACCCAGGCCAGACTCTACTTATGGCAGATCTCAGCAATGCAAGAGGGCAAACTGAACTATGTAAAATCTGAAAGCCTGTGCTAATGTCACATCCACTGATATTTCATTGACCAATCCAAATCAGAAAGCCCTACCTAGTATCAGCGTTGTCAATATCAGCGTTGTGAGAAAAATGCTCCACTCCCAGTGGGGAAGCACTGCAAAGTTATAGGGCAAGTGTTTAATAACTTACAGAAAGAGAAAGAAGGATTAGGAAAAGTGATCCAATTTAAATGCATCTATCTGAACTATCTGTAGGTCCTGTATCATAATATACGTATTAGCCAAATTTTAAGAAAATTGTTTTTTCAAGTTGCAAAATGGAAAACACACAGGGCTTGGAATTTGGACTTGTAAATACGAAACTCAAGTTTGATGTAATCAACTCTGTGACTCCTATGTCCTCAGTTTTCTCACCGTTAAATTGGGAATAATGATATTGCCTGTACTGCTGTTAGTTTTTTTGTTTGTTTGTTTTTTGACCTTCATTTTATGCTCTGAACAATTTAAAATACTTTAAATACTTTACTTTTTTACTTTTTACACTCTTTAAAATGATTGCCTTGGAGAGGAAATAAAACTAAAAGGCTTTTATTCCTAATCCCTAGACCTAAAACATTTATTTGATTCCTGCTTCTGGAAGAAGTGTTATTTAGGCAGTATATTTTGCTTAAAATGTGCTTTGCTGGAAATGTCACTGATCACACATTTATATTCAGGGATAAAAGATGGCCAGAGATGTAATCTGATAAGGCCAACTTTTCTCAGCCACAATATCACCTTTATTCCCCATGGCAATTTGTTGAAGATCTCATATTTTTCAATTTTTATGTTAGTACTTTAAAAAGCATCAGTAAATAGAAATATTAATTGATGGAACAACATAATGATTTATTATATCAAACAGCATAATGACATTTTAGCACTTATAACTTCATTAAATTCACTCTTCATAAGAATTTAAGGGAGAAATAGAACAGGTCTAATTTGAGAGAGACTGAATGAGGGAACCAGAAGGGCCTGGGCCAATAGGCTTTTAGGAAAGATGCTCAGGAATCTTAAGCTTCCAAAGATCATGAGGTCAGTGCAGAGTGTTTAAATGAAAACAGGAGGGACAGGAGAATAATTTTTCTGCTCACAAATATTTAACTTCTTCTAGAAGCTAAATCGTATTAAACACTCTAAATCCATATATGGCATATACGGCCTTGCATTGTCTGACTCTGGCCTACTTTTCCAGCTGAATCTCTTAGTCCTCTCTCTTTTCCTTACTTTGTCTAAACTGGTGATTTTTGGTTCTGTTCCTCTGATGTTCCAAAACCTTTGTAATCTATTGCTTCAGACGTGTTGCTATCCCTCCCATGCTTCATATGAGGCCCTTCCTACTCTTTCTTTGAGTCTCATAACATCTTCTGAAGAAAGACTGTTTCTGGCCCACAATCTAAATTTGTGTCCCCCACACTTCTCTCAGACTATACTTTTTAAAAATTTTATTTTAAAATATTTAAAAAATTTAAAAATATTTGTTGTATTTGTTTTATTATATCTAAGATTTGTCTATCCTATTAAACTGTAAGCTGCGTTTACTGAGTTCACCTTTATATAGTCAGTGGTGACCTGATTAAATAAGCAGTTAATCAGTATTTGTTGAATGAGTGAATGAGATAATATATTTAATGGGAGCGCTTATGTAAAAATGTTTCATAGGAATTAGAGATACATAAACCCAATATCACCACTTCAACCCTGTGATAAATCTGAGGAGATTCTGAGTGATAGGTGTGGGGAAAGGGTGGCCTGACTCTGATAAGGCCAGATTTTCATCTCATATCTATCTCTGCTTATGAAATTGATGAATCAAACCTAACTTTAAATGGCAATAAGTTATTTTTTATTTACATTTTTCCAAGGTAATTATTTGACTGATATTTCAAGTTCATTACAAAAACTGGTGACATGTAATTGTAGGTCTAAATAAATATCTGCTTCTAAACATACAGATATAACTTCTTAACCAACGCTTGATCATTCTGCCTTATCATGAATTGCCTGAGGCATATACATCTGTCAACTGTGAAGAAAAATACAGTTGGTCTACCATAGTTATGCACTCTGCATCCACAGATTCAACCAACGGCTAATAAAAAATATTCAGAAAATAAAATAACAATACAATAACATAAAAATAAAAAAAATACAACAACTACTTTGTTTATTTTTGTTTTTAGAGTCAGGCTCTTACTCTGTTGCCAAGGCTGCAGTGCAGTGGTGCAATGATAACTTACTGCAGCCTCAAACTCCTCCCTCCTCAGTCTCCCAAGTAGCTGGGACCACAGGTATGAACCACTATGCCTACGTATTTTCAATTTTTTGTAGAGACAGGGGTCTTTCTATGTTGTCCAAGTTGGTCTCAAACTCCTAGCCTCCAGCAATCCTCCTGCCTCAGCCTCCTAAAACACTGGGATTAAAGGAATGAGTCACAGTGCCTGGCCTGTAACAAGTATTTACCAGCATTTATATTGTATTAGGGATTCATAAGCAACCTAGGGATGATTTAAAGTATAAAAAAGAATATGCATGGGATATATACAAGTCCTATCCCATTTTATATAAGGGACTTGAGCATCTGTAGATTTTTGTATCTGTAGGGATCCTGGAACCAATCCTCCACAAATACTGAGGGACAACTATACCTCTTGATAGATGACTTCCTCTTCACTTTCTCTAGAGGACAAATTCTTTTAAATTTGTTCTTTGGCTGAAAAAACACAAACCAAGCCAGAATAGGGGATTGACAATGCAGAATATCTTTGAAGAAAGCAAAGCTCAAAAATTTTGAGATGATTCTGCTAACCTTACATAGTATTTTGTTCCTAAAATTCTATTATTTCTGACTTATAGAAATTCGGTGACAGCTATTATCTATTTTATTATCTATTATCCATTTGATTGTAGCTATTTTCTGTTTTAACGATACCCTATGAAGCTTTACAATTATTTTTAGGATAATCCCTTAAACATAGTGAGGGTAGAATTTTTGTTTGTTTGTTTTATTTTGTTTTTGAGACAGAGTCTTGCTCTGTTGCCCAGGCTAGAGTGCATTGGTGCGATCTTGGCTAACTGCAATCTAGTGAGGGCAGAATTTTTTAAGTGTATAATGTTTTTGTTTTTTAATAAAAGTAGTTTGTCTTTGTCATGTGAATTGCCTGCTTACAATTAGTGCACACATTTTCCCCAGATCCCTGTGTTGCACAGATTTGTTGATATAGGTAAAACTGGAGTCTATAAGAAGTGCTCCAGTATGACATGGCATTATTATATATATTTATGGGAGAATTAGGAAGGCATTCTGGATTTCTAATGGACATTTTGTTTGCTGGAGAAATTTCTCATTTAAAAGGAGAAATGATCAGAGGTTAGGGAAGGGGTGTTTGCATAATATATTTTATCAGCTAGAGAGTGTTGTTGTTCTGTTGATCTGACTTAGACATGCCAAAGGTATAAAAGCTATAAGAAAAAAAGTAGTGCTATCCAGGACAGGAAAGTGTCTTCCCTCAACCTTTGTACAGAAAATTTACAAAACATAGTAAATTATATAAAGATGCTAGAATAATGGCAGGAGACTAAGGTAATTTTACTGAACTATCTCTCTCATCACCTTACTGAATTAGTGAAAATATTAAAAATAGTCAATGAACTTACTAGTTACAAGACAAAAAAATTAAGTATACAACCTTAAAAAGTAAACATCCAAGGAGGGTTGTGAAGTAACAGATAATTCTGTCATGCATTGGCAAAGAAATATAGAGGTGAGGAAAAGAAATGAAATGAGAAGAATATGAAAGACTTACTAAACCCATCCACTGATAGAAAGACTGATGGCATACTGAGCCAGTCCATGACACAAACACCGTGCTCTTGGAAGGCTGCATAATGCCTGGCTCCCATGTACAGCCAGAATGGAGATGACATAAGGATCTTAAATGGAAAGGTGTCAAGAAGAATCTCCCTACATTATATCAGAGCAAATGGAAGAACTGAACAGAGTTGCCAATATTAAGGCTGTAAATAATAAAGAGAAATGTAAGACAAATTTGGAAACATATTGAATGCAAAATGTGTGTGTATATAAGTGCATGTGCATGTGTGCACAATGTAAAGGAAATGTAATTAAAAAACAAACTCATCTCGCAACCCAGAAAATCTCTTCATAAAGGTATTAGAGACATCTGCCCAGAGATGCAAAGACAGAAAGAAATCTGAATCTTTTATCTAGGCAGAAACAACTAATTACATACAAATTTTTAAGCTAAACAGTAACTAGTCCTTAAGTAGGAGGACTTGAAGGTTCAATTTACTACACATAGTTCATCCTAACCTTACATGGCAATTGGAGTGACCATCTGTATTAGCTTATCAGCTTTATTAGTGGAGAAATAAGCTTGTCATACGTTTATAGCAGAAGGTAATTTTGGAACTTTAAACATGTTGCCCACTGAAGTCAGATTCCTGCTCGCCAGAAAAACTGGGTAAAAGTGCTATTTCTTGATGTTTACATTTCAAAGAGATGGCTGCCAGGCTCTGGAAAAGACATTCCTGGATCATAAAGTTGACAAAAGGCCTATTTTCTAAAGTAATTCCTCTGGATGAAAGGGGAGAAGTTTCCTTATTTTGAACAAGCAGAATTAAGTCTTTTCTTTTTAATTTTCATTTGTCTTTATAGCACTTATGTATATGTATAAAAGATAAAGAATTTTGTCTGGAAGAAAACAATCTGATACTTCCTAGAATATCTAAAAAATAGTATTAACATGAGTCAGGATATAAATATGGGTAGGTAATTCATGGGAAATGCGTTTCTCATATTTCAATAATAGATTACTTGATTCAGACTAAATTTAATACATCAATAAAGATAGGTATGAACTTACTATTTATAGTTACGGGAATAACTGACTATATATAGCTAAATGCATTCACCTGTGGAGAATGGCAAGGAAGCATAAAGATATCTGTATCTTGAATTTGTATAGTGCCCTGAATTCCACAAATCACTTTCTTATATGTGACTTTTTTCTGTTGCTGAGATTAGTCTTCTTATAGACTTTAAACAGTAACATTCCATTTCATTCCACTTCATGAGACACTTTGGTAGAAATGGAGTTATCAAAAATATTACTGAAGAAGAGAAGCTCATTGCTGGTGAAAAACTGTTGCTTATTTAAGTTTTTATTAGTGTTAGTAATTCTCTTTGAATGTGTTATAAGACTATAAGATTGTGTCTCAGGAAATGAAGTGCTCTTAGAAAACCTGTTTTCAAAGGAGTCTAGGTCATTTATAAGATGGCAACTTAATGGCATTATAGCCTCTGAAGAGTTCTCTATATATTTTGTTCAAGTTTTGGAGCACTTTTCGTCCTAAATTTGCATTTAATTTGGTTTGAAAGGCACCTGAAGTTGCTCTGGTCCTTGCCATTTGTGGATTTTATAATCTTGAGCAAGGCCCTCAAAATTCCTCTGTCAGCTCCTCTTGCTTATGCAACACTTTATCACCTCCTATGACAGGTAGCTGATGTACCTGAGATTACACAAGAGGAGGAAGGGAGGAAAGGACAACAGACAGGAGAAAGACTAAGAAAGAGAGAAACAGAAAGGCAGGGAGTGAGACTGAGAGAAAGCTGTATAGAGACTAACAAAGAGAAAAGTAAAATATATTGAGGCTCTTGAAAAAGCTTTTTATTTCCTCTTGATTGCTGCCTAACTACTTGGTGGGGGGCTGCAATGTACAGATTTTTATCCCTCTGAAATTAATATGTTGAAATCCTAACTCCCAATGTGACTGTATTTATAGATAGGTCCTACAAGAAAGCAATGAATGTTAATGAAGTTGCATAGGTGATCCCCTGATATAATAGTATAGTGACCTTATAACAACAGATGACAAGAGAGCTCATGCTCTTTCTCTTTCCCTACCATGTAAGAACACGGCAAGAAGGCCACCATCTGCAAGCTAGGAAGAGAGCCTTCACCAGAAGCTGAATTAACTGGTACATTCATCTTGGACTTTCCAGCTTCCAGAGCTGTGAAAAAAAGAAAAAAAAAAAAAAAAAAAAAAAAAAAAAAAAAAAAAAAAAAAAAAAAAAAAACAAGAAAAAACCTGTGTTTAAGACATCCATTCTCTGGTGTTTGTTACAAGAGCTCAAGCAGACTAACAGAGAGCCCCAAAATGGACCCCCAGTAAAACAAAAGATGTAGGCTCTGTTATACTTGGAAAATGTAAGGAAAACTGTAGATATGCTGCCATACATTATTAGAACTTTTCCATGTTTCTATTTATATTTGAATTACACAATTAAATTCATTATTGTAAAAATAAACTGTCATATGGAGAAATTTAAAAGTTAGAAAACAATTGTAAAGGACAAAATAAATACAGGACAACATACCTATATAATAGTTCACTTTCTAAAAATTTGCTGCATTTATTATACTTTATTTATATTTATTTTTATTATTATTAATAATAAAAATTTTATTTAGTAAAATAGATGTAGGAATATCAGATTGGTAAAGATAAAATAGCTTTATTTGTATTTATTTATGTCATATTTACCATAGCCACATTGTCTCAAATATTTTTAGTGGCTCTTGTATTGACTTATTTTCTATTTTCTATAACACTCAGTAAAGTTATAACTTCTGTTTTTAATATTTGTTCTTCCTTTTCTCTCTGGTTTTCTTCCATAGACTTATGCCAATTTTGTTCATTCCTACCCTGTGTAATGAAACAGTTATTCTGAAATGTCATTTTCTCCTTTTTAGGATTACATTTTTCTAAATTGAAAGGTATAGCAGCAACTTATAAAGCAATTTTTTATGGCCCCCATAGAGTTTTTTATTTTTTTTAAACATTTGTCACGGCCTCTGGGAACCTAAAATTATTTATTGATTAGGGACAAGTGCAATAGGAAATATAGTTAAATAATTATTTTGTATTTTTGTTGAATATAATCTTTGAAATGAAGTATTGGTCAGTGAATTAGTCAATTTGATTTAGTAGTATCAATCTGTCAATGCCTTATAACCAGGGAATTGCAGAGAAATTAAAACATATAGTTCACCAAATTGCTATCATTTTGTCACTTCCTGGAGAATCTGTGGTGTGTGCTCAGCTGCAGGAGCCAATTCTATCCAACCTTGGCATTTTGAGGCTATTGGCTGGTGATGCTACTGCTGTTCACTATGACTTTTGAAGCCGAGACACTTTGCTGAAATTATGGTTTTAGTGAAGATGCTTTTGTATCACTATGTCTGAAAACTAATTTGTGCTCATTTAAGTGAAATCAGGAATATAATGACTCACATAACTGGGAAGGCCAGAGATTAACCTGGCTTAATGAGTGAAAGAGTTAAGGAACCAAACAATGTAGTGATATGTCTATTTCAAAAAATTCCTCTTGCCTCTGCGTTCTTCTGTGTAGAGGCAGTTTGTTACATATGGCTAGAGAAAATGGTTATCAACCAGTTTATACATACGTGATTCTTATAGCTCATGGCCAACAAAGTGGGCTTCTTTGATTTTTTTTTTTTTTTTTTCTCTTCTGGATCTCAGAATTCTTCTGAACCATACTGGTAGTAGAGGTAGGGGACTGGGCAAGGTACCATGATAGACATTCCATCTAAAAGAGATGGATCTATGAAAAGGTGATTTCCAGAGGGGAAAAAAAAAAAAAAAAAAAAAAAAAAAGTCTCTTTTATTATGTTACAGGCAAAGAATCACTGGGAGTGTACAGCAATAGGTGCCTATTTTAGCCACTCTGAAATGTACTAAGTATAAATCTTTAGATTTTTGTGATGCCTTTGATTAATAGCACATTTTCTTGAAATAACAACAAAATTATGGGAGTGTTTTTTTTTTTTTTTTTTTTTTTTTTTTTTTTTTTTTTTTTTTGGCTTAAAATTGGAATGACTGAAGAGTTGCCATTGTGTTAATGAAGCTGAAAAGAAAGCAATTAAAAATCCAAATGTCTGAAAAATGGCATCCATTAAACCTGCATTATACTGCTATTAACTAAGAGACCCTATTATGTCATACAATAGATGTTTGAGATTATCAGTTCAGAAAAGATAAAATTGCCTTATTTACATGTATTTATTTTTGTCATATTATCCATAACTATCTTTCCTTAGTTTTTATAAAGCATATTAATCACAAGTACTAAATTTTGTTATAGAGTGCTACAAAGTTTCTATACAGAAAAGTACCTGTAAACATTCAGAAATTAGTAGCTCTTTACTGACAGCAGTATATTCAGTTGTATCTCTAGTTTATTCAGTTTTCATGCTTAAATTTAATGTGGTCACTGTTCTAACTTCCTTAGCTTAGCTGAATTAGAATTGAAGGGAAAGTGTGAATATTTTAAAATTCTATATTAGCTATCAATACCTATCTTTAGACTAAAATGTGATCATTTAATTTTTGGTAGCAAATAATACACTTTATGAAAAGGTTATGTGCACTGCAATGAAGCTATTATCTATGAAACCACCTAGTGAACTTCAAAAATAGTTGGAAGCAGAAAGGCTGTGTTCAACTTTTTAGCATATTGAAAGATATAAACTATTTGGTTATAAAGATGGAGGTTGTAAGGACATACCGATTTACAACACTGGGATATTTGCTATTGCATTTATCCATATTTTAAAGGAAGGACACACTTACAGATTAACTCTCCAATTTAGATTTCTTTCTTTTTTCTCTATCTTTATCATCTTATCTCCCCAAACTCTGTTTTTAACTGGGTCAGCATATCTTTCTTTAGACTTTTACTAACCATTCTCCGTAATTTTTTCTATACTGGCAGAAAGAAATGTACAATGCTGCAATTAAATTTAAGAAAAACTTCTTTGAAAGGAAGATGCCTTGCCACGATTAGAGAAGTTATTTTATCTTGATAATTCTATACTGATAATTCTGATTATTAGAACTATATTACAATTGCCGTGATCTGCCTGAAGGCAGTCAAATGTAGAAATTAAGTGCATTAGATTTGGAGTGACCCAGACTTGGGCATTTACCAGTGGTTTAATATTGAGTAAATTACTTCACATTTCTAATACGTTTTCATATATAAATGAGTATATAATAGTACAACTAGAACATCACAAAGATGTAAACACCTAATGATTAATAGCTCCACATTAATAGCAATAGTAGTATTTCTTTTCTGCAGATTAGGAATGCCCAACGTTTGGAGGTATCGGCAGGAAATGTATGGATCTTCAGCACTATTGCCTAATGTTGCCAGAATTAAGATACTTTATTAAGCAAAACTATGATCCAGAGTATCATGGAACAGTTTAGAAGTATGTCCGATCACATTTTTTTTTTTTTTTTTGGTGTATTACCAAACACGCAGAAAATATTTAATAAGTATTTATTTCTTATATATTCCATTTATTTAATTTTCTGTAATGATTTATTGCACAGAATTAGCTTCTTCATTGATAACTACGCCCTGTTCTTCCAAGGAACTCAGTGCAATTTCCTTGTAAGACTTCTGTCTTATACCTAATACCAGATCCCAGTGAAGAAATATTGACACTCAACTTGTACACTGTCAGTTCCCTTTCCAAAGGTCTATGTTTGCTTCTCAAACTTGTAAGCACTGCTTAGATACCGATTTTAAAGACACATGTGGCTCAAGCATATGATGGAGCTATATAAAATATTCTACATTATTGCATTACAATAGGTGGTTTTTCCATGACCAGCTTTCTTCTCTACCCCACTCACACAGGCATATTCAAACATGGGCCGTATCTGCATACTTTGTTGAGTCTTTTGATATCTGGCAAACCTTAATGAAATTTACTCTCTGTGACCACATTAGATTTTACAAGATGGGTCATATGGTTTACTCTGGAATAATGACATTTGTCTAAGATCCAATTATCCCCGTACCTCTTCCAAAATGTATACTATGAAACAAGGATAAACATAACCTACTTCTAAAGAGAAACTAGATGACAGAGAAAGCTATAAAGCTTAACATGGTTTAGGGACCATCAGAATCACGGTCAATTTACATGGAAGTGCTGTGAGTCTGATCATATATGCACAGAAAAATAGAGAGTGCAGCAAAGCTTTATGTCAGTCCTGTGAGCCTGGGATAGAAAAATTACCATAGAATGGATATCTGATAAATAACATTAATTAATTAACTAATTATTTTGAGACAGAATCTTGCTCTGTCACCGGACTGGAGTACAGTGGCACAATCTCAGTTCACTGAAACCTCTACCTCCCAGGTTCAAGTGATTCTCCTGCCTCAGCCTCCCGAGTAGCCAGGACTACAGGTGCACACCACCACACCCAGCTAATTTTTGTATTTTTAGTAGAGACGGGGTTTCACCATGTTAGCCAGGATGTTCTCGATCTCTTGACGTTGTGATCCACCAGCCTTGATCTCCCAAAGTGCTGGGATTATAGGCGTCAGTCACCACACCCAGCCACATAAATTTATTTCTAACAGTTCTGGAGACAGAGAAGTTCAAAATCAAGATGCCAGCAGATTCGGCCTTTGGTGAGAACTGCTTCTGGCTTCATTGACAACAGTCTAATATCAACTCCTGGGGGATTAGGATTTCAACATATAAATTGTGGGGTGACACAGACATTTAGTGCATGATACTTTAGCTATGGAAGAACCCAGATAGGTACAGCAAATGTTCATTCCCAGAAGAAGTCCTCATTCAGAAAGGAAACTACTAAGCCTTTCTCTGGGAAAGCAGAGCTTAGAAATGTTGCAATATAGATGAAATGAAAGGAAGATACATGGCAGTTCTTTAAAGAAACATGGAAAGCCATGTAAAAATGCCCCATCCTCTACAACACTCTTCCTAACAGGTTGTTTGGAAAAAATATATTTCAATATAAACAATGCAAATGAAATATATATATATATTTTATATATTTCATTAATATTTATAATATACTAAATGTTATATAATACAATATACTGTATTATACATTTTTAATATTAATCTATAATATATATTATAAATATAGTTTATATTTTATATATATAGATACAGACACAGACTCAAAAAGGGAGCAAGATTCAGAGGAAAACAAAATCTCGGAACAGTCAATTAGCTTTTCTATCAATCAGGTTTTTATCCTAGGTTGTATTACTTACTGGATTTTAAACAGTACAGCGCAATAGACAATAAAAAGATAGGTGCTGCTAAGAAATAAAAACACATCTGGAATTACCATTCAACCATAAATAACTTAAAAGTGCACAAAAATATATAAAATAGTCTTTTTGAAGTATTGGACAGCACAAAACCGTTATCCTGTGGAAGTGGGAAAAGGTGAGGTTAGCCCTATGGTTGTTTTTGGCTTACAGCAGTTTCTGAGCTGTAGACAGGATAGGGAACCAAAACAAAGACCAACAGATTTGAGTTTGATGAGCCTAAAGTGGCTAGAAATTGTGGGTCAGGTTTGAGTGAGAGAAGTTATGCAGAAAAAGAGTTCCAGAAATCTGTATAAAAGTTCACTTCAGTCTCTGTCTGAATACCAATATGCAAAATCATATGGTAAAACTCCAGAAGTCCAGGCAAAGAATAACTTCCAGATAAATAAAAAAATTGGGTGAACTTAAAGTCAAATAATTACCAGAGTTCTCACAAGGATTGCAATTTTTTGAGTTTCCACCTGTCAGGGTGACCTTGTTGAACACAGCACATTCAGTTGTGACCCCAGAAGGATCACAACTTAGTAATGAGGGCAAACTAAAATACTGAGTAAGGCTGTTCTGGATTCTTCCTTCAAAAAAGCCTGAAAATGAATCTTGAAAGTATCAAGCTAATTTGTAAGTAACTTCTGCCACACAAAATCCCACATTTAAAGTTAGAAAATCCAGGCACTAAACAATGGAATATTACTGAGTCCAGCAGTCAATAAAAAGTTACTAGACCTATGAAGACATAAGCAAATTTGACCCATAAAAGTCAAGTCAACGAAAAACAGAAGTAGCAATGACAGAGATGTTAGAATTTGCAGACATTAACTAATATATTAATTTTATATATGTTTTAAATGCACAAATATCAAAAGAAAGACATGAATATAATGAGGTAAGAAGTAGGAAATATAAAGAAAATAATCAAATACAAACTCTAGACAGGAAATATACAACATTCAAAATGATTATCTTAGTAGATGACAATAACAGCAGGTAAGTGTGGTAGAAGAGAATGTCAGTAAATTTAAGGATATAACTATGGAAACTATGCAAACTAAAACACACAGGAAAAGCAGACTTTAAAAACATTAAAAAAAAAAAAAAACTGATTAGACCCTTGGGGACCTGTACAGTAATAACTAGCTCTCTACCATGTATGTCATTGGAGACTCAAAATGGAGAGTGAGAACAGGGGAAAGATTATCTGAAGAAATACTGACTGTATGTTTTCCATATTTGATGAAAAATATAAACCAGAAATTAAAGACAATCCAAAAATTCCAAATAAGGCAACACAAATACACCAAGCCTAATATTAATAAAATATTTTAATATGAATGACAAGAAAAAAATATTTACAATATCCATAGAGGGGAAAAACAAACCACATTAAACAGAGGAACACAGATAAGAATTAATAGACTCTTCACCTCAAATTGTAAAAGCCAGAAGAAAATGAAATTACATGTTTAAAGTAGAAAGAGCAACTACCAAGCCATATTTTATTCCAGCAAAAATGTCTTTCAATGTCAATACAAAATACTTTCAACAGATCAAAGTAAAGAGAATTTGTTGTCAACAGACCTGAAATTGAAAAGAAGTTTAAAGAATGTTCCTTTAAGTAGAAACGAAATGATCCCTTAGAGGACTTACATCTACATGGACTCTGAATCCAATCATTGTTCTTATATAAGGAGACAGACACACAGAGATAGAGGTGACGCACATGAAAGAAGGCCATGGAATGATGGAGACACTTTGGGGTGAGTTTGTCTTTAATCTCTGGGTTTATACTTTTCATCAAATATGGAAAACATTCAGCCAGTATTCCTTCAGATATTCTTTCACCTGTTTTCACTCTCCATTTTGAGTCTCCACTGACATACATGCTAGGGAGCTAGTTATTATTGTACAAGTCCCCGAGGGTCTAATCGGGGAGATGTGGGAGCTCCCACATATTTGCCATACCTGGAATTATTCAATATTTCTATTATTCAACATATATATTCTTTTATTTATAAAACCAATTAAACAATGATTGTTTAAAATGAGTATAAGTGATTTTACTGCACAGTTTTTGTATATTTTTGTGTAATTTTTGACATATGTAAAAATAAAATGTATATAATAAAATGAGAAAATGAAAATATAGTTATGATTTTTTTACATAATATTTAAGTTTGATTTAGAGACATACTGTGATAAGACAAAGATGTATATTTAAAACCCTGTGTTTAAATAAACAGATGTTAAAATATCGGGATGGGAAATACCATGCAAACATTAGTCAGAAAGCTTGTGTGGCTATATTGATATCAACTAGCATTGGTCTTTAAATCAAGTTATATGACCAAAAATAAAGGAGAACATTTAACGTGAAAAAAAGCATGAGTATATCAAGGAAGCATGCAATCCTTAAAGTTTTTGCAAATAATTATAAATCTTTAACTTATTTAAGCAAAACCTGATAGAATCAAAGAAATAAATTCACAACGTTGGAGATTTTCACAATGCTATGTGAGTAACTTATAGAACAAATAGACAGAATTTCATTAGGGCATACATGATTTGAAAAATACTATTAAGCCAAATTAATCTAATAGATATGTATAGAATATTATGCCAAAGATGGAAAATAGACACCGTTTCCAAGCACATATAGAGCACCAACAAAAATCCATGATTCCAATGTAAATGACACTGGTAAATAAATAGAAAGATTCAAGCATTCATTTACTTCATCACAAATATCTTCTACCAGGCAATGAATATTATAAAGCGCTATTAGAAGAAATATTTGAAACACACACATACATATATGTACAAAATGATAAAATTGGCATATCACAATTCTGCAACTTATATTGAATTAAGAATCCAGATATTGATCATCAATTACTGCTACTATTACAAAGAGAGGCAATGAGATATAATGTACTTAGTGATGATGAATAAGAGCACCTATGAAGTAGTCTTTTGTAATGAGTTGAATTCTGTCTCTGGAAAAGATGTGTTCAAGTCCTAACTCCTCCTATCTGTGACTGTGACTTTTTTTTTTTTTTTTTTTTTTTTTGAAATAGGTTGTTTTTGCAGAGGCACGTGTGGTTATATTGCATTAGGATTAGGATGGGCTATTGAGAGTAACTGATGCTCAATATCAATATGACCTCATGGGCTCTGAATCCAATCACTGTTCTTATATAAGGATACAGACACACAGAGATCAGAGGTGATGCGCATGAGAGAAGGCCATGGAATGATAGAGATAGAGGTTGGAGTGATAAGCCAAGGAACAATGATGCTTGCCAGCAACCACCAGAAGTTAAAAAGAGCAAGAAGCCTGGGTGCGATGGCTCATGCCTGTAATCCCATCACTTTGGGAGACTGAGGCAGGTGGGTCATGAGGTCAGGTGTTCGAGACTAGCCTGGCCAACATAGTGAAACCCATCTCTACTAAAAATACAAAAAATTAGCTGGGCGTGGTGGCAGGTGCCTGTAATCCCAGCTACTTGGGAGGCTGAGGCAGGAGTATTTCTTGAACCTGGGAGGCGGTGGTTGCAGTGAGCCGAGATCGCGCCACTGCACTACAGTCCAGGCAACAGTGCAAGACTCTGTCTCAAAAAAAAAAAAAAAAAAAAAAAAAAAGCAAGAAAAGATTTTTCTCTAGAGCGCTTACAGGGAATCAACACTGCCAACAACTTGGTTTTGATCTCTGGCCTCCTGAACTGTGAGAGAATCATTTCTTCTATTTTTTGCCATCCACTTTGTTGTAATTTGTTATGGAAGCCCTAAGAAACAAATACATCCTGAAAAAAATTCAAACTGAATTCAATTAGGCCTTTAGATCCAATTAAAATTTCATATATCGAAATTCAGAGTACAGAGGAACATGCCAAGTACAGGAATGTAGTCAGCAAAATTCAGTTTCTTCAATAGTAAATAGTAGGGAGAAAAACAAATTGTGAGAAACTTATAAACAGAGAAAATTAAATTCTAATTTTAATGTACACCTTAGTTTATGAAACTGTCAAGAAAAGAAGTGATTCCATAAAATAAGAAATAGCAATAATTGTTGCAGAGGTCAGAGCAATTTTTTAAAGGCAAGGTCTGACAATATTCTTTTACATGGTGGAGCCACAAAGGTAGCCACTTGATAATAACATATTGATCTGTTTGCTTGCTTCATGTGGATTTCTGAGCACATGTTATACTTAAAATATAAAAAATTAAACATGTACTGAAGATATTGTTCAATGAAATTAGAAAAAAGAAAGCAAATAGATGCATAAATACTATAAAGGAAAGGTAAAAGTATACAGCTGTAAAACTGAAAGAATCCATTAAAATATACTATAATCATAAAAAGAATAGTAAAATTAGGAAGGGAGCAAGATATAAAATTAACTTAAAGAAATCTATTAACTATCTCTTTATATTCTGTCTTTATGTATACAAACACTATCAATTAGAAGACATAGTGGAAAAGAAGACCTGATTTTCCATATATAAAAAAATGAAATACAACAATAGGGAACGTGTTAAACTTACATGAAGAATGTGGTAAGTAGGTCCTGAGGAAAACAGTAGGCTCTAGCAATGCTGGAATAACTGGGCAACACCTCTGAAAAAACTACTAGATATTGAAACAAAAGGTGAAGCCTCAATAATACAATCACTGTATATGGCACAGGTATAGGGACAGATGAATGGAATGGAATATAAAATCCATATAGAGAACTCAGTATGTGAGAAAAAATTTTATGCCATAGAAGTGGCATTTCAAATCAATGGGAGCACAGTGGGCTTTTAAATAAATGATGTTGAAGCAACTGAATAAATATTTGTAAAATGTCACCTCACATTGTGTCCATAATAAGATCATTTCCACATGGGTCCCAGATTAAATATAAACTTAAACCATACAATTTTTAGAAAAAAAAACATTTGTTTAATTTTTTATAAACTTGAGTAGAAAAACACTTAATTATGATTCAAATTCCAGGAGAAATACAGGAAATTATTTTGATTATAAAATTAACTGGTTTTTATAGAAAAAAAGAAATGCCATAAGCAAAGTTAAAAACAAAAATAAAGGAAAATAATTTCTACTTACATCATACGCAAAGGCTAATTTCACAGACTCATTATAGCTTCTTTGAAATCAGTGTTTTAAAAGCCCAAACTCCAGATACAAAGATGACAAATGACATGAAAAAAAAAATCACAAAGAAATACTAATAACGTTTAAAACTGTGAAAACAATGTTCAGATTTACCCTGGATAATAGAAAATCAAATTAAAACAATACTGAATATGTTTTCTCACCTCTCAAGTTGATAAAGATCAGAAAATTTGACAACAAACTTAAAATGAAAGAGATCCGTTTATCCCAAATGGAGGGGATTTGACAAAATCTTATTTTATTATTTCTGATCAAGCATGTTTTTTCATAGCTCTAAAATCAGATTGTATGTTGCTTATGATGTCATCTTTTCCTTGGGTAATGGGTTGGTCATGTTCTAATTATCACTGCCTATATATGTCAACCTATTAATAGGTTTGTTTTTCTTCACCTAAATGAAGTTGCTTGCACAGTTGGTATTGTACGTGTTGGTGTTGCATACCATCCAATGCTACTGAAACCAAAACATTTGCCAAATTTATCAGTAGAGTTGAAGACATTTAAAGCAATGTTTGGCTGCAGTGACTGACTAATTTATTCACACGTGCGTGAGAACTATCTTTAAAACTGTGCGCATCAATTCGTCAAAAGCTTCCTGATGTAGAAATTTTAAGAATAATCAATAATGCACTTGAACAGGTGCCAACAGCTTGGAAGAAAAACCCAGAGATACTCACATCATTTAAAGAAAAGTTGCAGCCCGGCACGGTGGCTCATGCCTGTAATCCCAGTACTTTGGGGATGCTGAGGCAGGTGGATCATGTGAAGTCAGGAGTTTGAGACCAGCCTGGCCCAGATGGTGAAACCCTGTGAGCCATCTCTACTAAAAATACAAAAATTAGCCAGTCGTGGTGGTATACGCCTGTAATTCCAACTACTCAGGAGGCTGAGGCAGGAGAATTGCTTGAACCTGGGAGGCGAAGGTTGCAGTAAGCTGAGATTGCACCACTGCACTTCAGCCTGGTGATGGAGTGAGACTCCGTTTCAAGAAAAGAAAAGAGAAGAAAAGAGAGGAGAGGAGAGGAGAGGAGAGGAGAGGAGAGAAAAGGAGAAAGGAAAGGAAGAGAAAAGAAAAGAAAGAAACGTTGCTTTCCCCACATGGCAGAAAGGGGCAGCATAGAACAGAACAGGAACAACACAGCCTTTGATGACTAAGTTTAAAAATGATTTAGAAAAACAAGACCAGGAATATAGAAGGATTTAAAAGTAGCTTAACTAAATTATTTTATGTATAATTTATCTTTTATATAAGCACACTTGTGAATGATATAGGCTTGAAAATACATGTCGAGATCTAATTTTTTCAATAAACAGAAGATAATATAAGTCAACATGGTGCCTAAGGACAAAAAGAAATGTGAAAATATCCTATGTTTCTTTCCATAATCTTGCTGTTAATGGTAATATTTTATGGTCATTTTGAAACTATTTTAATTATGTGGTAAGAAAAGCAAATAATTATATTGATGTTTTTGGAAATTAAATTTCTAGGTGAAATAAAATTAAACACATTAAAATAATTCAAACCAGGTAATGTTAAATTTGAACTGAAAGTAAGTTATATTATATTTTTCAGTCTGACTGCCAAAAGCATCTTGAAGCAATAATACGTATTGACAATGAACACTATAATCTCTAAGTACCATTAAATCCCATTCTTTATTAAGAGGAACCTGAATTTCTTGGAGATTTGGCACACTTTAGTTCTAGATACGGAGTATATGAGAAAGGTATGGAGTACCTCACTGTGAGAAAAGCAAAAAGCCAGCAAACATAAATGTGAGGGTGCTAAAAAATACAGAAGCCAGCTTGAACCCCTCTTTATTGGCCAATTGTAGAATTACTTGAGCATCAAAGAGATAAATCCTAGAGTTCCTTGAAACACAATAAATATTTACAAATCCATGAGTTTATAATAATATTCAAAAACAGAAAATAAAAACAAACCAACAATGACAAGAAATACCTTTTTACCATCATTAGAAATGAGTCTTCCTATCTGAAAGTTGGTAAAGGGAAAGAGTTACACACTAATACTGCCTTTCCTGTAGGAATTATTTTCAAAGTTACAAATCATGCAGTTGATTAGAAAAAGCTCTTCTTTACTGAAGAATAGCAGTGAATAAATGCAAATAGAATGAGAGAAAAAAAAATTTCAAATTTTCTATTTTTCAACATCTAAAATACTGATTTGGGAGGGATCTTTAACGCATGTTAAAATCATTAGGTCAAATGCTGATGTCAAACTCTTAGTGTCTAAGTACAGTCTCATCATCAGCTTACTTCCTGTTTGTGTTGGGAGTTATGACTGTCGCTACTTTAAGTCACAGATAAATCTCAGCATCACTAATAATGGTACAACAAAGCATGGCAAATCTCCTGATGTGATGTGATGTAATCTAAGTATACAGCATCATGTCTGAAGTAATCCTGACAAAATTGTTTTAGCACGAATCTAATTGAGCCTTTTTGTAAAGTCCATTTTTGCAGGTAACAAAAGATGATTGAAAAGTCAAATGCCACCTTGAGAAAATAGTTCAGTGCAGAGGGTAGGAAAAATCCACAGAACAAATGGCATCCCTTTTCAACAAAGCATTGCCATGTCAAAGGGAAGACTCTTCTAGGTTTAAAGAGGCTTAAGAGTTGTGGCAGCCAAAAGCAAGGTATATGCTTTCTTTCGAAAGGATGATTATCCATTCAACCAGCTGTAAATGATACTGAGAAAATGGAGAAATATAAATATAGATTGGGTATTAAAAACAATTAGGAAATTATTGACCCTTTTGCGAGTATGATAGATACTGGTTATAAAAAGAGTTTTTATTCTTTAGAGATTTATAGTGAAGTATTTATTATTGAGATGTAATGATGCCTGTAATTTACTTTAAATTACTTTTAACATAAAGGCTCTTTGAAGCAAATCCTTTTGTTAACAATTCTCGGCTGGGCAGGGTGGCTCATGCCTGTAATCTCAGCACTTTGGGAGGCTGAGGTGCGTGGATCACCCTGAGGTCAGGAGTTCGAGACCAGCCTAGGCAACATGGTGAAACCCTGTCTCTACTAAAATTACAAAAATTAGCTAGGTGTGGTGGTGTGCACCTGTAATCCCAGCTACTTGTGAGGCTGAGGCAGGAGAATCGCTTAAACCTGGGAGGCGGAGGTTGCAATGAGCTGAGATCTCGCCATTGCACTCCAGCCTAGGCGACAGATCGAGACTCTATTTCAAAACAAACAAATAAACAAACAATTTTCAAGTCAAGGTAATGTATATATAACTTTTCATTTTACTATTCCTTATATTCCGTTTGTTTGTAAAAGTTCTGTATTAAAAAGAAAAACAAATGGAAAGATTCTTTGTGTTGCTTATGATTCCCCGCACCTTCCTTCCCACTTCCATGTAAATTCTGGATGGAAGGATTCTGTACTCTTCCCATAAAGACAATTATTAAAAACCATAGAATGCACAATAGATCATCAAAATAAAAACATTTTATTATTTGCTAAAGCAAATTAAGAATTCAATGAACTCAGAAATGCAAGTTTTTATTGAAGCAAATAATAATGTAATATTATACATATATAGTACATGTTATATATTTTCATAAGGTAAAATATTAATGAATTTTAACTGCAAATTAGTATGCAATGAATAATACTGGGATAATTGTATAGCACATTTAGATCCACATCTCTTACCTTATATAAAACATAATATCCAGAAGGAACTAATACTTAAATACAATCAAATCATAATGTAATTTATTTTATTATGCTGGAGTAACAAACATCTTCCTATTTATGTCACCTAAGCTATAAGAAATATAAGAAAATAGGAAGAAAATGGTTAGCAGTTGACTTGGAATCTAGTGTCTGCCTTTACCAGGAGATTGCCCCCAAGAATTAAAGAAGGAAAGTGAACCAGACAAATCTTGAAAATCTTCCAATGAAAGACCTCCTAGCAAATAAACTAATGATATTTCTGTGATACAGTCATTATGTTTAGTCAGCTTTTAGCAGTGTGTAACTTGTCTATAATATTTATGGCAAAGAAACTTGGAGTTTGTATATTTATGGATCATATAACAAATGTAACTTTTACTATCAGAATTCAAAATAGTGATATGCTTTACTTAAGACAGTTTCCTTTTGTGTGAATGATGTGATCACATACATAACTTGGAGACCTCAGATGTTAATTAATCTGGCCCAGAGAGTATATTAAGAAAAGACCTGGTATTCTGTGTTGAGGATCTCAAGTACTTCCTGCTCTTTCTGAGACGTATGTCTTCCCATATTCTTAAAATTATTAGTTTATCTTGATACTGTGTAAAATCTCAAATGTGTACTTGTCTGGGATTTGACAATCTAGTCCTCACTCTTGGTAGGACATGAACTCCATTTGGAGTGTCTGAGATGCTGTCCAAAGTGGCGCAGGATTTCTAGACCAACTCTGCTGCATCAGCTAATTCCCACTGTGCAAAGGTGATGCAAAACACCTTTTTCATTCACCTCTCTGGATTCTTTTTCTTCTCAAATGTCTTTTCACTATCTTGTTAGTTAGATGATGTTTTTAGGAAGTTTTATTTTATATATAATCTGGTGATTTTAGGTTTCTTCAAAGAGTTTGTAAGAATTTTCCTACCCATCCTTTCCCCAAACAGAATTTTAGGTCTTTCTACTGCCAAAGCCCACATACTTCTCCTGTCACGTGGTGGAGGGTGGAGTGCAGTGGCATGATTTCAGTTCACTGCAGCCTCTGCCTCCCAGGTTTGAGTGATTCTCCTGCCTCAGACTCCTCAGTAGCTAGAATTACAGGTGCCCACCACCACACCTGGATAATTTTTGCATATTTAGCAGAGACTGGGTTTCACCATGTTAGCAAAGCTGGTCTGGAACTCTTGACCTCAGGTGATCTGCCGACCTCGGCCTCCCAAAGTGCTGGGATTGCAGGTGTGAGTCACTGTGCCCGGCCACATGGAGAATATTTACAACAAAATCACTAACATATGAATACACTGCGATTAAAAATGAACATAACCCTAAGCATAAAATATAATGAAGTACAAATCTCTCATGATCTTTACTCCAGCTTCAGCAGCCTTCTTTCATGTCTGTAGGTGTCCTCTTCTTTTTCTTACTGTGTAGTCTTTGCTATTTCCCTACTTCTACCTGGAGAAAAGCAGGATTGACCCGAGAGATAATTGGAGTTTCTTGGCAAACAGCTACCTTGGAAAGAAGATACTCTCTCTTTTGAGTGATTGCACCTGAATTCAGTTTTCCACAGGGTTGTGCTCCAAGATGTTGGGCAAATAGCATTTTCAGCATTCCCCTGTATAGCTCTACTTAAGCTTAGACTGCTTGGTATTCCAGCAGTCTACTGCTCCTGCAGTTATAATTATTCAGGCGTGGTGGTGAGCACCTGCAGTTAACCCCATATCATGGAAGCACAGATACGGGTTTAACTCTTGTTAATACCTGTAGTTAACCTGAGCACCTGCACTTGACTCTTGTTAACCCTGTATCATGGAAGCACAGTGAAGGAGCAAGATCCTTGATAAAACCCAGCTCCACAACACTCTGCATACCATTTTGCCCTTCAAGCTTCAGAGAGAATAGGTGACTGTGCATCACTGGATCCTTCTGACTTGCTCCATCAGCACAGGTGTTAACACTGGTTTTGCCCCAGGACGTTTGTAGAGTACACTGCATGAGTGCATGAGAATGCCCATGCTCACGCCTTACTAATTCACACTCACTGTCTGGATCTCAACTCCAATGCTGATTTTTGAGACAAGGCTTTCTTAGTTTCCTTAGTGAATCTCATTTGGTGTTTATACACTTTCCTCGATTCATACAGTTTTTGTTGCTGTGTTTCTATGGTGCTCATAGTACTCTGAATGTGGATATTTGTGTAAGTACTTGATCCATATTGACTTTCCTTGTAGGATGTAATATATTGCGAGCTGGGACAGGATCTGTTTTGCTCCCTATTGTATACGTACAGTCTAGCAAATATTAATTGTGAAATAAGTAGTTGAAATAAGTAGTTGTTACATGAAGGCATACATCAAATATAAATTAAATAAAGCAAAGAGATTGCATTAATGTTATTAGCAATTTCTTTTGGAACAAGAGTTACAGTTTATTTTCAAAATTTCTATAAATGTGGATTTGATAGACCATGAATTAAAGAGTTGACTCATATTTAAATTCTGTGGCTACTCGTTAATTGCCTTTTATGTGTGAGGCTCTGTTCTTGACCCTGAGGATATAGTGATAAGCACCCTGCATAGTTCTCTGTGTAGCTTGCAGCTCTCTGTACAAGATTGACAATCAATAAACAAGTATACCAACAAATACTTTATATTAATAATATTCAACTTATGTGCATGTTTTATGGAATATTCAAGGACCTAAGTTGCAATATAATGGAATGTTAATGATGAAACAGTTTAGTACTGAGACTGGTTATTTCATGTAAGACTGACCCCAGAATCATGAGGTTCAGTTACTCTGATAAAACTGGTAGTGTTGGGGGAAGGTGGAAAGAGTGTTTAGGGAATACTTATCAAGTATTCTGCCATGCAAAATTCATTTTTGAAATACATTGTTTCAGTTTTCATAATAATTTTATCAGAGAGAGAAATAATCGACTAATCTGTGAGAAATTTTTGAATTCACTATTTAATTACTCATACATCTCTAAAATTCTCAAATACCATACATAAAATGAGAATTCAATTGATGTTTCTATTTTTTGGATTTACTGGTTTAAGACTCCCAATTCTAAAACCTTCTCTTTTTTTAGGATATCAATGAATATACCATAGAAGGTGAATAGTTGTGTTACATTCTGAATATTGTATTTTCTCAGACAATCTAAGATGTGAGTATGTGGAAAGAAAGCTCAGCAGTCCTCTTTATTGTTGGCTACTGATTTGGCAGCATTTATTTTATCATAATGAAGTAGGCTCTCCTAGTTCTGTCACAAAAACATAGCTACTTTTAATATTTACAATTCAACTAATATATTGCAGAAGAATGATGGCATGCATTTCTGCATGTAGGTCATGTAAGTGAGAATAGCAGTTAAGATATACACACAAAGGGTGCAGTGACTCATGCGTATAATATTTAGAACAAAGAAAGTACAACCTAGAAACCATAACAACAGAAAATGCAGACCAGTCATAATTTCTCTTTAAAAAACAGAATGGAAAAAATTTCATTGTCTCTATATAATTTTACCTGGTTTACTTTAATATTTGGCATACAATGTGACATTGAATAGACACATTCAAAATGCTATAAGATGGACTCATTAAGGAGAAAAGAAATAGGAAAATGGTAGAAAAGTCCTAGAAACCTGTAGTTTGTGTTGAAAAGAGACTGTAAAAGAGTGAATGTGAAAATTTTTATCAGAGAATAATAATGAATAAGTTGGCTAAATTTGAAAAACATAGTTCATCTTTGTTGTGGATGCTGTCTGTGCCACCCAAGACTCACATTGGGACTGAGATTGTATATCCCAGCTGCTGCTCTTGACTGACAGTTCTCCGTTTTCTCAGAGAGCTAGACTTAGTTGAAGTGAGATATCTAGACCAAAATCAAGACCCTTTTCAGAGACAGCCTGCATACAATGACTTTTTGATACAGGAGCCTAAAGGCTCAGGGCTCAAACTCGAATCCTGACAACTCTGAAGGGTCATTGTAGCATCAGAGGTCACTTCAGAGTTAGGTCTCTTCAAAGAGACCTTGCTGGGACTTCATTGCTTCATCATCTGCACAGTCCAGAATCTTTCTTCTCTCTTCCATGGATGTGGCTTCTGAAAGCACACTCTGATGAACTTAAATGGAAATCTCAGCAGCAAGTCAGCTTCCCTGGAAACACAAGCTTGACATTTCCCAACCACATTCTGCTGACTGCTGTTGTGAACATATTGTGTAATTAAGTTACTAGTCCCTCCCTAGCCTCCATCATTTTCCTTTGCCAATATATCCATGTTCTTAGGTGGGCATAAAACAATTTGATGGTTGTCATAACAAAAATCATATGAGAGTTTGATATTTGCAATATAAACTATGAGGAAGACATCAGAGAGGAAAAGGCTATACCACATTGAAATGTTATGCATTGGAGGAATCTAGTAGAGAATTGATTTTAGTTGGATGAAAGGGGCCTTCTTGTTGTCCTTTGTATTACTCTAGTCTGCGTGACATATTATTCAGCCTCAGTGTAAAATGTATGCTATTAACTTCTCATGACAGAATAATTTCCAGATGTAGCTCTCATTATCAGTCTTTCTTCTAGTCTACTTTTAATTTCGTAAGTCTTGTTAACTTATCCAAATATGTTTTCATTGCTGTTTGTAATACTAGAAGTAAAGAAATGATATTAGAGGTAGAATCTTTTATACTAGACAACTATCTGTATAAAGATATTTTTTCATATATAGTCAATTGGATACCTTAATATAATGTCCCTCCCTCACCTATTTGAACTCTTATCATAAAACAGTACTCTTTTATTTTAGCCTTAGTGAATTTTACAGAAATAATAGTTATCTACCAGCTCATTGCTTACTTTTACTGATGAAGATATGTTTTGTGAATAAAATAAAATTGGGAATTGCCCTGAGCACTCCTCAACATCTAAGCAGTACTTTTCCTATGAGAAGGATCATAATTGTGATTTTCTCCCACTTACAGGAAACACTCCTGATAATTGATCTGAACACTGGACAATCTTGAACTTACGTGCAATATCAATTGAGTCTTAGTGATCTTCTCACTTAAAGGCCTTATGCTTTGCCATTTCTTACTTGTGATTTTTTTATTTTAAATTTTAAATTTTTTTATTTTTGTGGGTACATAGCAGCTGTATATATTTATGAGGTACATGAGATATTTTGATACAGGCATGCAATGCGTAATAATCACATCAGGGTAAATGGGGTATCCATCCCTCAAGCATTTATTATTTGTTACAGAAATCCAGTTACACGCTTTTATTTATTTTAAAATGTACAATTATTATTGACTATCGTCACCCTGTTGTGCTATCAAATACTGTCTAATTTTATGCTTTCTAATTATTATATTTGTGCTCAAATATTACCCCCCACCTCCACCCACAACCCCCACTACCCTACCTAATCTCTGGTAACCATCAGTCTGCTCTCTATCACCATGAGCTTAATTGTTTTGATTTTTAGATTTCACAAATAAATGATAATATGCACTTTTGTCTTTCTGTGCCTGGCTTATTTCACTTATAGTGTCCTCCAGTTCCATCCATGTTGTTGCAACTGACAAGATCTCATTCTTTCTTGTGACTGAATAGTACTCCACTGCATATAAGTACCACGTTTGCTTTATCCATACATTTATTAGTGAACACTTAAGTTGTTTCCATTATCTTGGCTATTGTGAACAGTGCTGCAACAAGCATGGGAGTGCAGATATCTCTTTGAAATACCAATGTTCTTAACTTTGAGCATATACCCAGCAGTGGTGGCTGCGTTTTTAGTTTGTTGAGGAAACTCCAAACTTTCTTCGTAGTGGTTGTACTAATTTACATTATCACAAACAGTGTACAAGGACTTTCTTTTCTCCACATTCTCACCAGCATTAGTTATTGCCTGTCTTTTGGATATAAGTCATTTTAACTAGGGTGAGATGATATCTCATTGTAGTTTTGATTAGTAATTCTCTGATGCTCAGTAATGTTGAAAACCTTTTCATAGGCCTGTTTGCCATTTGTATTTCTACTTTGGAGAGATATCTATTCAAATCTTGTACCCATTTATCATTTAAATTATTAAAATTTATCCTATAAAGTTGTTTGAGCTCCTCATATATTCTGAGTATTAATCCCTGTCAGGTGAATAGTTTACAAATATTTTTTCCCATTCTGTGGGTAGTCTCTTGACTTTATCTATTGTTTTCTTTGCTGTGTAGAAGGCTTAGATGCTTTTTAATTTGATACGATCCCATTTTTCCAATTTTGCTTTGGTTGCCTGTTCTTTTGGGGCATCAATCAAGAAATTTTTTTCCAAGTCAAAGGTCTGGAGCATTTCCCTGATGTTTTCTTGTAGTGGTTTTATAGTCTGAGGTATTAGATTTAAGTCACTAATCCATTTTGATTTTATTTTTATATATGGTGAGAGATAGAGGTCTAGTTTTATTCTTCTGCATAGGATATACAATTTTTCCCAGCACAATTTATTGAAGAGACTGTCTTTTATCCAATGTATGTTTTTGGCAACTTTGTCAAAAATGAGTTCACTGGAGATATATGGATTTATTTCTGTGTCTCTATTATGTTCCATTGTTTCTGTGTGTCTGCTTTAATGCCAGTACCATGCTGTTTTCTGTAGTACAGCTGTGTAGTATACTTTAAAGTCTAGTAATGTAATTCCTCCGGTTTTGTTCTTTTTGCTCAGGATGGCTTTGGCTATTCTTGGTCTTTTGTGGTTCATATAAATTTTAGCATTAGTTTTTCTATTTCTGTGAAGCTAGTCACTGGTATTTTGATAGATATTGCATTGAATCTTTACATTGCTTTGGGTAATATGGACATTTTAACAATATTCATTCTAATCCATGAACATAAAATATCTTTCCATTTTTTGGTGCCCTGTTTGATTTCTTTCATCAATGTTTTATACTTTTCATTATAGAGATTTTTCACTTCTTTGGTTAATTCCTAGGCATTTAATTTAGTTTGTGGCTATTATAAATGGGATTACTATTTTTTCCAGGTTGTTCACTTTTGGCACGTAAAAATGCAACTGATTTTTGTATGTTGATTTTGTATCCTACAATTTTACTGAATTCTTTCATCAGTTCTAATAGTTTCTTTTGTGTGTGTGTGTGTGTGGAGACTTTAGATTTTTCTGAATGTAAGATCATATCATCTGCAAACAAGGATAATTTTACTTCTTTCTTTCCAGTTTAGATGCCTTTTATATCATTTTCTTGTCTGACTGCTCTAGGTAGGATTTCTAGTACTATGTCAAATATCATTGGTGAAAGTGGTCATCTTTGTTATGTTACAGATCTTAGAGGAACGGCTTTCAGTTTTTCCCCATTCAGTATGATACTAGCTGTGAGTCTATCATATATGGCTTTTATTATATTGAGATATAGTTCTTATATACCCAATATTTTGCAGGTTTTTATCACAAAGGGATGTTGAATTTTATCAAATAGTTTTCAGCATCAGTTGAAATGATCATATGGTTTTTGTCCTTCATTCTGTTGATATGATGTACCATACCAATTGATTTGCATATGTTGAACCATCCTTGCATCCCTTGGATAAATCCCACTTGGTCATAACGAATAATCTTTTTAATGCATTGTTGAATTGTGTTTGCTAATATTTTGTTGAGAAGTTTTGCATCAATATTCCTTGGAGATACTGGCCTGTAGTTTCCTTTTGTAAATGTGTCTCTGTCTGGTTTTGGTATCAGGGTAACTGGCCTCATAGAAGGAATTTGGAAGTAATCCCTCCACCTCTGTTTTTTGGAATAGTTTAAGTAAGATTGCTATCAGTTCTTCCTTAAATGTTTGGTAGATTTCAGCAGTGAAGTCATCACAACGTAGTGTTTTCTTTACTGGAAGAGATTTATTACAGCTTTTATCTCATTTCTTGTTGTTGGCCTATTTGAGTTTGGGATTTCTTCATGGTTCTTGCTGGGTTGTATGTGTCTAGGAATTGATCTATTTCCTTTAGATTTTTCAATTTATTGGCCTGTATTTGCTCATAGTAGCCACTAATGATTCTTTGGATATATGCAGTATCAGTTGTCATGTCTCCTTTTCCATCTCTGATTTTTATTTATTTGGGTCTTTTCTCTTTTTTCTTTGTTAGTCTGGCTAAAGGTTTGTCAATTTTATTTTACTTTACAAAACAAAAACAAAAACAAAAAAAAAAAACAGCTTCTTGTTTTATTGATATTTTGTTTTGTTTTCTTAAATTGAAATTCATTCATTCCTTCTCTCTTCATTATTTTCTTTCTTTTTTATTATACTTTACATTGTGGGATACATGTGCAGAACATGCAGGTTTGTTACATAGGTATGCATGTGTCATGGTGGTTTGCTGCACCCATCAACCTGTCATCCACATTAACTATTTTTCCTAATGCTATCCTTCCCTTAGCCCCCCTAGCCCCTGACAGGCCCCAGTGTGGGATGTTCCCCTCTCTGTGTCCATGTGTTCTCATTGTTCAGCTCCCACTTATGAGTGAGAATGTGTGGTGTTTGGTTTTCTGTTCCTGTGTTAGTTTGCTGAGAATGATGGTTTCTAAAAATTTTGGGCTTGGTTTGCTTATGCTTTCCTAATTCTTTAAGATGCATCATTAGGTAATTTATTTTATTTTATCATTTTTTTCTTTTTTGATGTAGGCACTTGCTGCATCACATAGGCTTTAGTATGCTGTGTTTTCTTTATCATTTGTTTCATGAAATTTTTCAATGTCTTCTTAATTTCTTCATTGACCAACTGGTCATTCAGGAACACATTGTTTAATTTCCATAGGTTTGTATAGTTTCCCAAATTCCTCTTGTTACTGACTTCTAGTTTTATTCCATTGTTGTGAGAGAAGATGCCTGGTATTACTTCAGTTTTTTTGAATGCATTAAGACTTGTTTTGTGACCTAACATACACTCTATCCTTAAGAAGGATCCATATACTAAGAAGAATGTGGATTCTGCAGCTGTTGAATGAAATGTTCTGTATATATCTATTAAGTCCCTTCATTCTAAGTCCAGTGTTTCTTTATTTTCTGTCTGGGAGTTCTATTCAATGCTGAAAGTGGGGTGTTGTCTCTAGTTATTGTTGTATTGAGGTCTATTCCTCTTTTTAGCTCTAATAATACTTGCTTTATATGTCTGGGTGCTCCAGTGTGGGATACATATATATTTATCATCATTATATCCTAATGCTTGATTGACACCTTTATCACTATATGATGACCTATTTTGTCTCTTCTTATAGTTTTTGTCCTGAAATCTATTTTATTCTGATATAATTATATCCATTCATGCTCTCTTTTTCATTTCCCTTGGCATGGATATCTTTTTCTATCCCTTTATTTTCAGTCTATGTGTCTCTTTATAAGTGAAGTGTGTTTCTTGTAGACAACACATCATTGTATCTTCTTTTTCATCTGTTTAGTCACTGCATGACTTTTTATTGGAGAATTTAGTCCATTTACATTCAGTGTTATTATTTATAAATAAAGATTTACTCCTGCCATTTTATTTTATTTTTTTCTGGTTCTTTTGTGTTCTTCTTTTCCTTTTTTCCTTCCTTTATGTCTTTCTTTTAGTGGAGGTGATTTTTTCTCTGGTGGTACTATTTGATTTCTGGCTTTGTATTTTTATGTATCGCTTGTATATTTTTGATTTGAGGTTATAATAAGGCTTGCAAATACTATCTTACAACACATTATTCTAAACTTAACACTGGTGACAACTTAACACTGATTGCATAAACAAACATGTAATAGAAAACTAATAAAAGCTCTACATTTAAAGTTCAGTCCCCTCACTTTTTAACTTTTTTCCTCATTAAGTCAGATTGTACTGTCTCTGTCTTAAAAAGTTGTTGTAGCTATTATTTTTTATTAGTTCATCATTTAAATTTTCTACTTAATGTAAAAGTAGTTTACACACCACAATTACAGTTTATAATATTCTGTGTTTTACTGTATGCTTACAATTACTATTGGGTTTTGTTCCTTCAGGTGATTTCTTCTTGCTCATTAGCATCTTATTCTTTCACATTGAAGAACCCCCTTTAGCATTTTTTTGTAGGAGAGGTCTGGTGAGGAAGTCCTTCAGCTTTTGTTTGTTTCTGAAGGTCTTTATTTCTTCTTCAGGCTTGAAGGATATTTTTGCCTGATGTACTATTCATGATGTATGTATTTTTTTTTTCCTCTAGCAATTCAAATATATCATGCCACTCTCTCCTGTTATGTAAGATAACCATGGAAAAATCTGATACCAGACGCACTGAAGCTCCATTTTATGCTATTCATTTCTTTTTTCTTGCTGCTTTTAGAATACTTTCTTTGTCCTTAACCTTTGGAATTGTATTATTGAAGACCTTGAGGTAATTTCTTTTGGGTTAAATCTTCTTGGTGGTATATTACCTTCTTGTACTGGAATGTTAATATCTTTCTCTAGGTTTTGGAAGTGCTCTGATATTATTCATTTGAATAATCTTTCTACACTTATCTCTTACTCTACCACCCTTTAAGGCCAATAACACTCAGATTTGCCCTTTTTAGTCTATTTTCTAGATTTTTAGGTGTGTTTCATTTTTTTTTCTCTCTTTTTATCTTCTTTGACTCTGTGTTTTCAAATAACCTATCTTCAAGCTCACTGATTCTTTCTTCTGCTTGATCAATCCTACTATTAAAAGAATCTAATGAATTCGTCAGTATGTTAATTGCATTTTTTGCCTCTGGAATTTCTGCTTTTTTAAGAGTTATTTCAATCTCTTTGTTAAATTTACCTGATAGAATTCTGAATTCCTTCTCTGTGTTACCTTGAATTTATTTGAGTTTCTTCAAAACAGCTATTTTGAATTATCTAAAAACTTACATGTCCCTGTTATACCAATTAGGCTCTTGTGACTTATTAGTTCATTGGATGAAGTCGTGTTTTCCTGAATGATCTTGATGTTCGTAGATATTCATTGGTGTCTGAGCATTGTAGAGTTAGGAATTTATTGTAGTGTTCAGATTCTGGGCTGATGTGTTCATCCTTTTTCAGAAAGCTTTCCAGGTATTCAAAGGGACTTGGCCCCTAAGTCCAATAATGCTGTGGTTTTTTGCGTACTCATAGATATACTACCTTGGTGGCCTTAGGTGAGATCTGGAGGAATTGCATTGATTACCAGGACAGACTCTTGTTCATTTCCCCTTACATTCTCCCAAACAGACTCTCTCTCTCTCTTTCTCTTTCTCTCTCTCTCTCCCTCCCCCTCTCTCCACCCTCCTCTCTCCCTCCCTCTGTCCCTCCCTCCATCCCTCCCTCTCTCCATCCCTCCCTCTCTCTCCTAAGCTGCCTAGACCTGGGGATGGGGTGACATAAGCACACCTGTGGCCAACACAACTGGGATTGTGTTGGGTCAGACATGAAGCCAGCACAAAACTGAATCTCACCCAAGACCTGTAGCATAGCACTAAGTCTCACCTAAGGCCTAGTATCTTTGGATAAAAGACTGTAACCACTACCTGCTACCACCTGTGTTTACTACCTGGCTACCACCTAGGCCCCTACAATTAGCAGGTAGCAAGGCCAGCCAGGTTTACGTAATACCCTTTAGAGCAGTGAGTTCCCCCAGGATCAAGGCAGGTCCAGAGATGCTGTCTGGGAGCCAGAGATTAGAGTCAAAAATCTTAGAAATGTACTTCATATTCTATTCTACTGCAGCTAAGCGGGCACTCAAACCAGAATACAAAGTCCTGTCTGCTCTTGTCTCCTCCTTCTGTAGGCAGGGGAGCCTCTCTTCGTGGCCACATCCACTACTGTCCCACAGAGGGTTTTGACATGTCACCACTGTTGTTCATTTAGAGCCAAGGACTCCCCATTCAGGGCAGTTGGCCCTCTTCTGACCCATGGCAAGTCCAGAAATACTATCCAAGAGCCTAGGCCTGGACTTAAAGACCCCAAGAGCCTTCTTGTTGCCCTATCTACTGTGTTCAGGCTGGTACCTAAGGTGCAAGAAAAAGTCCCCTTTACTTTTTCTTTTGTTTCTTTCAAACAGAAGGAGTCTTTCGCCATAGCCACCACAGCTGGGAATATGCTAGGTCACCCCTAAAGCCAGCACATCTCAGAGCCCAAGACCCATGGCATAATACCTAGGTATCACTGATGGTTACTAGGGGTCCAAGGGCTCCTTAGTCAGTAGGTGATGAATCCTGCTGAGACTTGGTCCTTCCCATCAAGACACTGGTTTCTCTTTTGTTCCAGGGTGTGTCTTGAAATGTCCATGACCTTGGGCCTGGAATGGGCCTAGTTGACATTGCCTAGTTTCCTCTCTTATTGTGGCTGGGCTGTTACTCAAGGTGCAATACAGAGTGGTTTTTATTCTTTGCTATCCTCTCCTAGAGCAGAAGGAAGTTGTCACTTTTTTGTTTGTTTCAGGCTGCACCGCCTGGGGCTGCGGGAGGAATAGCACAAGCACTTCTTTAACCTCTCTGGTTACTTTCTAGGTCACATGCTACATAGTCCACTGGCTCTAAGCCCAGCCTAGCACAAGAATTTGCCTAGGAATTGCAATCCTTACATTCTAGACTGCCTGTCAAGTTTACCTAGGACCCCAGAGCAGTTTGGCTCTGTACTGATGCCTGCAGAAACTCAAGTTCCAACTGCAGAGGTGGATGATTACCTTCTGGCTGGATCTGGTCCAAATGCTCCCTCAGTGCATGGACACTGGCTGGGGTCAGCAAGGCTTTGTTCTCTGCTATGACAGAGCAGCACTGATTTCAATGTAAAGTCTAGTAGTCACTTTACTCTCCCTCCCTCGAGTGCGTAGACTCTTTCTGTACCATACAGCCACTTCTAGGGGAGAGGGGAGTGGTGTCATTGGTGATACAAGACTGTCCCCTACCCTCTTCAATGCCTCAATGCCTCTTTCAGTGATATAAAGTTAAAACCAGGTACTCTGATTGCTCATCTGATTTTTGGTTCTTGTGATGGTGCTTTTCTGTGTGCAGAGCATTGTTAAAATTTCATGTTTCTGCTGGGAGACAAATGGTGTAGGCTTCTATTCTACCATCTTGCTCAGCCCTTCAATGTGATTTTTTAATGCACTACAAGAGCCAAATGAAAGCATTTCTTAAATGTTACCTACATTAAAATGTGAGCAAAATTCAACACAAAACTATAGTTTCTGGTGTATCCTGTTCAATTTGGGGAAAGTATATTCAGATCTGTCACATTCTCATGAGACCAATTTCTGGATGCAAGACCTTTGACCCTATTCTGTTTCTGCAACCATGCATACTCTCTTGGATGAACTAAGCTGATTATTTGCAAAGCACAACAGGATAATACATTAGGAGCCAATGCTAAGTAAATAAATTACTCAGTTGTGCATACTTTTCAAAGATTCATAAACTTAGCCAAAAAAATTTTGTTTCACTGTTCTGGACATTACAGTTATCAGTTTCTAAATCTAAGATTAAAAAAGATACTGTCTTCAAGGCTTGAATTTAATAAAACTAAGAATCAGAACTCAAGAATTAGAACAGCTCTGACAACTCCAGGTTCTAGAAGGAAGTTGGTTTCTCTGTCACTGTGACTTGCTCTTTCTCTAGATTTGATCTGACATAGGATGAACTGAAATGTAAGACAAAGATAGATCTGAGGAGAGTTAGTGTTATTCTTCAGTGAAGAGCATTTGTATGTGTCATTGTCCTCTTTTATTTTATGCAGAAGGATCATTTGAGATTAATTGTTATCAATCTCAGTGCCCCCAATTCATGGTGCCTCTTTTGAGAAAATATTTTCCATTTTCCATTTTAGTTCTTCTTTTGGTTACATATTGAGAAAGGCCCCTTCAGAGAAGATGACAAAGATTGAGCATGCAAGTTAGAGAATGAAATTGAGAGAACAGCTGAAGTTTGTCAACATTTTTCTAAGAAATGTACAGATTGGAGAACTGCCTTCAACTTGTTCAATAACTAACTGCTATTGTGGGGGTATGCTGTGGTTATTATGCAATTTATTTTCCTTTTCAAAAAGATATCTAATCTAAACAGGTGGTAGAAATTGTCTCTGTTTAAAAGATTTTTATTTAAAAAATGAGGTCAAACAAGAAAGGTAACTACTGCATCAATCAAAACTCTACTGTTCACCATCTCCAATTTTCTCTTAGGCGGAAAGAAGAAAATAACTACAAGGTTGATAGATACTTCTGAAGATCCAAATCTCTTCTAACACTTATTTCTGCTGCTTAAAATGCATTAATCTAACTTTGTAACCCTGACCTTGTACAAGTCTTCACTACTATGTAGTATATCCATGTAATGAAACTGCAGTTGTACTCTTTAAATTTATATAAATAGAAAAAGAAAAATACAATTTTCAAATAAAATTACTATTACATGGCTTCAGTAGTGGGTTTACAGATTCTTTAATTTATGTTCAGTTCTAGAATTTCCTTTGCCATTAACCAATAATGCAAAATTGTTCACTTTTACATTCACTGTCTAGGAGCACATTGTATCTTCACGGTTCCCATTTTCTAACTCACTCTACCCTAGAGGCATAATATAATTTGACCTGCAATTCCTAACACAGCTCTTATTTTAGATATTCTTATCATCAGAAACATAAAGACTGAAACCCTGAGAAATGTTCTAATCATATTCTTTTTTTAAAAAATTATGGGTACATAGCAGATTATATATATATATATACACACACACACATATGTATACACACACACACATATATATGGGGCACATGAGATATTTCAATACAGGCATACGATGCATAATAATGCTAGTGTAAATGGGGTATCTATCACTTCAAGTATTTATTCTTTCTTTGTGATACAACAATCCATTACACACTTTTAGTTACTTCTAAATTTACAACAAATCATCATTGACTGTAATCCCCCTGATGCATTATCAATTACCAGATCTTATATGTTTTAACTATATTTATGCACCCATTAACAATTCCCACCTCCCTCTACCCCACTACCCTCTACCCCACTACCCTTCCCAGCCTCTGATAACCATCATTCTACTCTCTATGTCCTTGAGTTCATTTGTTTAAAATTTAGCTCTCACAAATGAACTAGAACTTGCAATATTTGTCTTTCTGTGCCTGGCTTATTTTAGTTAACAGAGCGACCTCCAGTTCTTTCCATGTTTTTGCAAATCACAAGATCTCGGTCCCTTTTATGGCTGAATACTACTCTATTGTGTATATGTATCCCTTTTTTTTTGTCCACTCATCTGTTAAAAGACACTTAGGTTACTTTCAAATCTTGGCTATTGTGAACAGTGCTCCAGCTAACATAGGAGTGCAGATATCTCTTGAATATAATAATTTCCTCTCTTTGGGGTATATATTCAGCAATGGGATTGCCAGATCATATGGTAGGTTTACTGTTAGTTTTATGAGAAACTTCCAAACTGTTCTCCGTAGTAGGTGTACTAATTTGCATTCCCACCAACAGTGTATGAGGGTTCCCTTTTCTCCATATCCTTGAGAGCATTTGTTGTTACCTGTTTTTGAATATGAACAGGGGTGAGATACCTCATTGTAGTTTTAATCTGCATTTCTCTGATACTCAGTAATATTGAGCACCTTTCAACATGTCTAAGTGACGTTTTTATGTCTTCTGAGGAATGTTTATTCAAATCTTTTGTCCGTTGTTTGACTGGATTATTAGACTGTTTCCTATAAAGTTGTTGGAACTCCTTATATTTTCTGGTTATTAATCCCTTGTAAAATGGGTAGTGTGCAAATATTTTCTCCCATCCTATGGATGATTTCTTGACTTTGTTGATTGATTTATTTGCTGTCCAGAAGCTCTTTACCTTAGTGTGATCCCATTTGTCCATTTTTGCTTTGGTTGTTTTTGCTTTTGGGATGTTAATAAAAAAATCTCTGCCTAGACCAATATCTTAGAGAGTTGTCCCAAACTCCCTAAGTTTTAGGTCTTAGATTTATGTATAATTTATTTTGATTTGATTTTTATATATGGTGAGAGAGAGGGATCTAGTATCATTTTTCTGTACATCGATATCTAGTTTCCCCAGCACCATTTATGAAAGAGACTGCCCTTTCCCCAATATATGTTTTTGGCACCTTTGTTAAAAATTAGTTCACTGAAAATGTATGGATTTATTATTGTATTCTCTATTCTGTTCCATTGGTCTTTGTGTCTGTTTTTATGCCAGTACCATGCTGTTTTGGTTACAATTGCTCTGTAGTATAATTTGAAGTCAAGATATATTATTCCTCCGGTTTAGTTATTTTGCGTAAGATGGCTTTAGCTATGAGTCTTTTGTAAGTCGATATAAATTTTAAGATTATTAATCATAATCTCTTGATGGTTGCACACTCAAAGGAAAGTTTTTCATTGAAGCAACAGAAGATTATTTTCTCTCTCTTTATATATCTATATCAAATCTATAGATATAAAATATCTATATCTGTATTTATATAGATATAAATATTTTGAGATGGAGTGTCACCCTGTTGCCAAGGGTGGAGTACAGTGATATAATTAAGACTCACTGAAGCCTCAACCTCTTGTGCTCAAGTGATCCTCCTACTTTAGCCTCCCAAGCAGCTGGGCCTACAGGTATGTGCCACCATGCCTGGCTCATTTTTTTTTGTGTATATATATATATATATATATATATATTTTTTTTTATAGAGATGGGGTTTCACTATATTGCCCAGTCTGACCTAGAACTCCTGGGCTCAAGTGATCAACCTGCCTCAACCTCTTAAAGTGCTGGGATTACAAGTGTGAGCCACCACATTTGGCCTATTTTATCAATATTGATGCTATATTGATTGTTTATGATAAGTTAGTTGCCATGCATTAGGGACAAGGCAAATGATCCAAGTGTGGTAAATATTATAGGTGATGTAGAGATAGGTAGAGACTCAGGAAAATTGATCTACACATTGTAATTCTACAGAGAAGCAAGGAGTTCTATTTTGCATGGTGGGATAGGCTATTCTTGCATTGCTATCAATAAATACCCGAAACTGGGTAATTTGTAAAGAAAATAAGTTTAATTTGTGCACAGTTCTGCAAGCTATACAGGAAGCATGGCACTGGCAGTTGCTTGGCTTCTGGGGAAGCCTCAGGGAACTTTTATCCATGGCAAGAAGGCAAAGCTGGAGCAGACAGGTCACATGACAAAGGCAAGAGCAAGCAAGTGTGGAGGTGCCACACACTTTTAAACAACCATATTTCATAAGAAATCACTATTGTGAAGACAGTACCAAACCATGAAGAATCTGCCCCCATGATACAATCACCTCCCACAAGGCCCCACTTCCAACATTAGGGAATACATCTCAACATGAGATTTAGAGAGGAAACACGTCTAGACTATATTACATGGATAGTATGGAAATTATCCCCAGTGAGATTTATAAACACCATTCTCCCACATGCATGATCAAATATAGAACATAAAATTATTTATATAACATAAAATACCATTCTGTAAATTTCTTTAACTTTTTGCAAGCTAACAAAAATACTAAGTAACTTTCTAGAACATTCTTTATGAGTATGCAATTAATAATTTTCACTCAAAGTTATCTTTCTCTGAATTTAGAAAGACAGTTCTGTCTTCTGAATTTTGTTTCTCATAGAAGCTGTACTGTATTTGTTCTCCTTATATACACAACATAAAAAGAAACTTTGAAGATCCAGTTGTGCACTTATTATAATCTGGTACCTGTTTATTTGGTGCTGTTTCACTCTTTTTTTTTTTTTTTTTTTTTTTTTTGGTGACAGACTTTCGCTCTAGTTGCCCAGGCTGGAATGCAATGGTGTGATCACGACTCACGGCAACCTCTGCCTCCCAGATTCAAGTGATTCTCCTGCCTCAGCCTCCTAGGTAGCTGGAATTACAGGTTCCCATCACCACACCTTGCTAATTTTTGTGTTTTTAATAAAGATGGGATTTCACCATGTTGGTCAGTCTGGTCACAAATCCTGACCTCAGGTAATCCACCTGCCTCGGCCTCCCAAAGTGCTGGGATTAGAGGCATGAGCCACCATGCCCAGCTGTAATAGTCTCACAGTAAAGAAAAGTCTAGGACCTGATGGCTTCACTGACGAATTCTGCTAAGAAGAACTAATACCAATCCTACTGAAACTATTCTGAAAAATTCAGAAGGAAAGAATACTTCCATACGTATTCTATGATGCCATTATTACCCTGATACCAAACCCAGAAAATGACACACACACGCACAAAATCTACAGACCAGTGTATCTGATGACTAGTGATGCAAAAATACTCAGCATAATATTAGCAAACCAAATTCAACAATACATTAGAAAAATTGTTCGTCGTGACAAACTGAGATTTATCCCTGAGATGCAAGAATGATTCAACACATGCAAATCAATTAATGTGATACATCATATCAACAGAATACAGGATAAAAATCCTAGGATCATTTCAATTGATGCTGAAAAAGGATTTGATAAAATTCAGCATCCTTTCATGATAAAATTCTTCAAGGAACTGGTGATAGAATAAACTACCTTAACATAGTAAAAGTCATTTATGACAGAACCATGGCTAGTATACTGAATGGGGCAAAACTCAAAGCCTTTCTTCTGAGTTCCAGTACATGACAAAGATGCCCACTATCACCACTGTTATTCAACATAGTATTAGAAATCCAATGAAGAGCAAACAGGCAAGAGAACGATATAAAAGGCATCCAAATTAGAGGGGAGGAAGTCGAATTATCCTTGTTTGCAGATAATCTGATTATATATTTGGAAAACCTAAAGACTCTACAGGAAAATTATTAGAACCAATAAACAAATTTAGTGACATTGCAGAATACAAAACCACCGTAAAAAATCAGTAGAATATCTGTATGCCAAAAGTGAACACTCTGAAAAGGAAATTCAAAAAGTAATCCCATTTACAATAGCCACATCTAAAATTAAACACCTAGGAATTAACCAAAGAAGCGAAAGATCCCTATAATGGAAACTATGAAACACTGATAAATAACATTGAAGAGGACACCAAAAAAGAGGAAAGATATTTTATGTTCATGGATTGGAAGAAGCAATATTTTTAAAATGTCTATACTACCCAAAGCAATTTACAGGATTCAATGCAGTCTCTGTCAAACTACCAATGACTTGCTTCAAAGAAATAGAAGAAAATTCTGCAATTTATATGAACCACAAAAGAACCAGAATAGCCAAAGCTATCCTGAGCAAAAAGCACAAAACTGGAGGAATCACATTACCTGAATTCAAATTATACTATATAGCTATAGTAACCCAAACAGCGTGGTACTGACATAAAAACAGACACAACCAATAGAACAGAAGAGAGTGCCCCAAAGGAAATCTGTACATCTACAGTTAACTCATTTTTAACAACAGTGCCAAGAACATACACTGGGGAAAATGTAGTCTGTTCACTAAATGGTGCTGGGAAAAGTGGATATCCATTTGCCAAAGAATGAAACTAGACCCCTGTCTCTCACCATATACAAAAATCAAATTAAAATTGATTAAAGACTTAAATCTAGGACATCAAACGATGAAACTTCTACAAGAGAACGTTGGGAAAATTCTCTAGAACGTTGGTCTGGGCAAATATTTCTTGAATAACACCCCGCAAGCCTAGGCAACCAAAGCAAAAATGGACAAATGAGATCACAAGTTAGAAAGCCTCTGCACAGCAGAGCATACCATCAACTGAGTGAAGAGACCACTCACAGAAGGGGAAAAAAAATATTTCCAAACTACCCATCTGCCAAGGGATTAATCAGCAGAATATATAAGGAGCTCAAACAACTTTATAGGAAACAATCTAATTATACAGTCAAACAATGGGCAAAAAGATTTGAATAAAGATTTCTCAAAACAAGATATACAAATGACCAACAGGAATATGAAAAGGTGCTCAATATCACTGAGCCTCAGAGAAATGCAAATCAAAACTACAATGAGATATCATCTTACCCCAGGTAAAATGGCCTCTATCCAAAAGACAGGTAATAACATACATTGTTGGTGGCAATGCAAATTAGTATAACCTCTATTGGGAATATTTCGGAGGTTACTCAAAAAACTAAAAATGGAGCTATCATAAGATCCAGCAATCCCACTGCTGGGTATATACCCAAAAGAAAGGCAATCAGTATATCAAGGAGATATCTGCACTCCCATGTCTGTTGCAGAACTGTTTACGATAGCTAAGATTTAGAAGCAACCTAAGTGTCCACAGATGAATGGATAAAGAAAATGTGATACATATACACAGTGGAGTACAATTCAGCAACAAAAAGAATGAGACACAGTCATTTTGAACAATGTGGATGGAACTGGAGATCATTGTGTTAAGTGCAATAAGCCAGGCAAAGAAAGAGGAACACTGAATGTTCTCACTTATGTGTAGTATCTAAAATTTAAAACAATTGAACCCATGGAGGTAGAGAGTAGAAGTATGGTGAACAGAGTCTAGTAATGGTAGTAGGGGGCGATGGGAAGGAATTGAGAATGGTTAGTGGGCACAAAAAATAGTTAGAAAGAATGAATAAGACCTACTCTTTGATAGCACAACAGGGTGACTATAGTCAATAATAACTTAATTGTGCATTTTAAACTTCTTAAAAAGTGTAATAAGATTGCTTGTAACTCAAAAGACAAGTGCTTGAGGTGATTTATACTCCACTTTCCATGATGTGCTTGTTTCAAATTGCATGCCTGTATCAAAACATCTCATGTACCCCATAAATATATACATCTACCATGTACACATAAACAATTAAAAATTAAATTTTTTAAATGGTCCTGAGAAAACTGGATAATTATACCAATAAAAAATAAATGAAACCGGACCTGTGTCTCTCACCATATACAAAAGTCAACTCAAGATGGATTGAAAACTTAAATGTAAACTAGAAACCATAAAACTGCTTAAAAAATAGGAAAACTCTTTAGGACACAGGTCTAGGCAAGATGTTAAGACCTCAGAAGTACAGAGAATCACGCCTGTAATCCCAGCACTTTGGTAGACCAAGGTGGGTGGATCATGAGGTTAGGAGTTCAAGACCAGCCTGGCCAAAATGGTGAAACCCCATCTCTACTAAAAAAAAAAAAAAAAAAAAAAAAAAAAAAGCCGGGCACAGTGGCAGGTGCCTGCAATCTCAGCTACTCAGGAGGCTGAGCCAGGAGAATCGCTTGAACCTGGGCAGCAGAGGTTGCAGTGAGCTGAGATCGTGCCACTACACTCTAGCCTGGGTTACAGAGTGAGACTCTGTCTCAAAACAAAACAAAACAAAACAAAAAAAAAAAGAAAAAAAAGGAAAAAGAAACAACAAAAAAATAGAATAATCACACTCTATGAAACTAAAATACTTCTGCATGGCAAAAGAAACAATAAAGTGAAGAGACATCTGGATGAATCAGAAAATATTTGCAAATTATTCATCTAGTAGGGACTAATATTCGGAATATACAAGAAATTCAAACATCTCAGTAGTAAAAACAAAAGAATATAACAAAATAATCCCATTAAGAAATGAGCAAAGGACATGAATACATATTTTTCAAAAGTAGACATGCAAATGGAGAGCAGTTGTATAAAAAATGCTTAACATCACTAATCAGGGAAATGCCAGTCAAACCCACAACGGCTGTCATCTCACCTTGGTTAGAATGGTTATTATTAAAAAGAAAATAACAGATGCTTAAAGATGTAGAGAAGGGGTAACTCACATGTGTATCACGACCCTATTCTTAGAAGTGAAGATATGGAATCAATCTAAGTGCCCATCAATAGATGAATGGATACATATGTGGCATATACATGCAAGAGAATAGTATTGGGCCATAAAAAGAATGAAATCATGTCATTTATAGCAACATGTGTACATTTGAGGTCATTATGTTAAGTGAAATACTCCAGGCACAGAAAGACGAATAAGTGTTCTCACTTATATGTGGGAGCTAAAAAGCTTGATTTCATGGATGTAGACAATCAAATGATAAATACCAGAGACTGGGAAGGATGGGTGTGGGAAAGGAGAAAATGAGAAGTTGGTTATAGGTACAAACGTACACAGTCAGGTAGAAGAAACAGATTCAATTTCTTTTTTTATATTTGATCTTTATTTTTATTTTTTAAATTTTATTTTAAGTTCAGGGGTACACGTGCAGGTTTATTACACAGGAAAATGTGTGTCATGGGGGTTTGCTGTGCAGATTATTTCATCATCCAGGTATTAGGTCTACTAACCATTACTTATTTTTCCTGATCCTCTCCCTCCTCCCCGCTTCCACCCTTTGATAAGTCCCAGTGTGTGCTGTTACCCTCTATGTGTCCACGTGTTCTCATTATTTAGCTCCCACTTATAAGTGAAAACATGTGGTATTTGGTTTTCTGTTCTGTATTAGTTTGCTAAGGATAATGGCCTCCACCTCCATCTATGTCCCTACAAAGGACACAATCTTGTGTTTTTTGTTTTGTTTTGTTTTGTTTTTGTTGTTGTTTTTTATGGCTGCATAGTATTCCATGGTGTGTATGTACTACATTTTATTTATCCAGTGTATCATTGATAGGCACTTACGTTGATTCCATGTCTTTGCTATTGTGAATAGTGCTGCAATGAACATATGTGTGCCTATAACACACATATATAGTATATACACATATAGCACACATATATATAGCAACAATATTATGCATATTTCAAAGTAACCAGAAAATAGGTCTTGATAGGGTACCAACACATTAAAATGATAAACACTAAGGCGATGAATACCTTAAATACCCTGACTTGATGATTACTCATTCTATACATGTAATATACACTCACAGGTACCACATAAATATGTAAATATGTATATATCAATAAAAGGACAAATATTAAACATAACTATATGAGCACTATAGTATTTAAATTGTGCATTGTTTTGAACAATTTTAACTCTGAAAATGCCCCAAATCCATGCAACATAGGATACAGAAATATGGATGCAGGTAATTTACAGAGGCACTTCTTGATTAGAGGATGATCAAATTAAGTTACTGAGTTTAATTTATAACTCAGTATAAATTAAAACTACTTTGGAATCATGTGCCGAAACTAGACTCCAAAAAGAGGGGCAGTTCTGGTGTTTGGTGAGAGTCTGATTCCTGACTTTTGGACACCTGCCTTCTAGCTATATCAGACAGGGAGAGTAAGAGGGAGAGTGCACTCTTTTTCATGTCTTATCTCTTCTTATAAGAGCACTAATTCTATCATGAGGGCTTAAAACTTGTTACTTAATTACCTCCCCAAGGACCATATCTAAATATCATTTTATTGGAGATTAGGGTTTAATAGATGAATTCGGGAAGGGGCATAAACATTCAATCTATAACACTTGATCATTTGGATACCATTTTATACTATTTTATATAATTTGTCCTAAAACTGTCTAAGTCTAAAATAGTATAGCTTCACTAAGTAATCTGTTCTTGATTCACTCCTTTTATGTGATGTTTAAAATTACCTCCTAATTTATCAATTGGAGGAGAAAAAAATCAACTTTGTGATTAATTACCTTGACCTTCTACAGAAAGAGATTTATCTTTCTGTACTTGTTTTCTCATTAAAATGGAAAGAATAGTCCTTCTTACTGTTAGCTAATTAGTCTTGTATACTATTTTTAAAAATGACTTAGCAGTATGATTTACTATCCAATAAATTATTTACCAATATACTCCCATCAGAAAATAATTTTAGAGATATTTTGTGGCAAGTGCATTTCTCCACATCCTTTGTTAATTTTGCTTAGTGATGGTGAATCCAGTAAAATTTTGAGTCCTTTCTCTACTTGTACAAAAAGGAAAAACCAAATTTCCCAATTCTTAATATAACTCGATGTAAATTAAAACTACATAAGGCAAACTATTTAGTCACCTGTTACAATGCTCTATGCTTTAGAATCAGGCCTATCGAAGACAAAAGACCATATTTTATTTTTTATAAATATATAATGATTGTACATATTTCTGGGGTACCTGTGATGTTTTAATATATGCATACAACATGTAATGATAAAATCATATTAATTAGGATATCTATACCCCAAATATTTAGCACTCTTTGTGCTGGGAACACTCCAAATCTTTTTATGAGTCTCCTTTTTTAGTATTTTTGTCAAGCATCAATTTACAGAACATTTTTTTCTACAGTGTTAATATTAGATATTTCATTACCTAATTATTAGTAGCTTTTTTTTAAATATGTCAAACACTCTCAGATAATACAAAATTTTACAAATAACCTAAGCACTACATAATTATGGAGAAATACAATATGTTGCCACTTGCTTTAAAATTAATATTGCAAACATAAAATAGAACAGCAGAACCATGATAAGCGTTGAAGAAACTATGGAATAAGAATCAGTGATACCGCTATAAAGCATTCAGAAAATGGTACACAGACCAGAAAGAGCTTCCTATAAAATATGTGTCCAGATTTGTAAGAACACAGTGCAACACTGAAACATGAGCAGTTTATATATTAAGGAGATTATAGCTAACAAGTGTTTAAAATTATCTTAATGATCTCACTGAGTTAACTTGTTAATAAGATTAGTACTGAGGTCTTCAATTAACAGTTCTTTTTGCTTTGATACTGCCTCCTTCGCAAAACTTAGTTAAGTTGCTAAAAGTACACACATTTTAAAAGCTCCTGAGCCATGTTTTCAGATGATTAAAAATAAATGGATTGGTAAAATATTGATAAGACCTTTTGGCTCACAAATAGAATTATTTCTCTTGTGTACACTATTCTACCAACTCATGGAAAGCTTTCTAGTATTTTCAGGATTCCTCAGAGGAAATAGCTTTGAGAAAGAGAAAATTTTGAGAATGCTTTTAACCCACACATATTTTTCACTATTGAAACTTGATCCTCAAAGATTTTTTTTTTAAATCAAAGTATTTCTGTAGTTCCATCTGTTAAATGTATCCCTCTCTGTTGTCTACTTAAAAAAATCATTCTTACCTCAGTGAGAAATTAATAAGATTCATGTGTTGCAAACTATTTTTCTATTTTCTTCAGTCTCTCCTATTAGAATTATAATATGCACTCCATTAAAAAAGTAAACTTGACTACACTTGGCTATCTTCAAATCTAAACACATAATCACAATTTCTTTCAGTTTTGTTTTGTTTTGTTTTGTTTTGTTTTGTTTTGTTTTTGAGACGGAGTCTCGCTCTGTCGCCCAGGCTGGGGTGCAGTGGCCGGATCTCAGCTCACTGCAAGCTCCGCCTCCCTGGTTCCCGCTATTCTCCTGCCTCAGCCTCCCGAGTAGCTGGGACTACAGGCGCCGCCACCTCGCCCGGCTAGTTTCTTGTAGTTTTTAGTAGAGACGGGATTTCACCGTGTTCGCCAGGATGGTCTCGATCTCCTGACCTCGTGATCCACCCATCTTGGCCTCCCAAAGTGCTGGGATTACAGGCTTGAGCCACCGCGCCCGGCCTCAGTCTTTTTTTATTATTATTATTATAGTTTATGTTCTAGGGTACATGTGCACAAAGTGCAGGTTTGTTACATATGTATACATGTGCCATGTTGGTGTGCTCCACCTATTAACTTGTCATTTACATTAAGTAGATCTCCTAATGCTATCCCTCCCCACTCCCACCACCCCACAACAGGCCGCGGAATCACACACAATTTCATAAAATGTTTCTACGTAGGAGTATGGCATCAAAAATTCTAAAAATTCTTCAGGTTTTTTTCCAAATATAAGATCATATTATCTACAAAAAGGATAATTTGTCTTCTTCATTTCCAATTTGGATGTACTTTATTTCTTTCTCTTGTCTAACTGTTGTAGCTAGAATTTCCAGTACTATGTTGAATAATAGTGGTGAAAGTGAGCATTCTTGTCACCTTCCAGATCTTAAAGAAAAGGTTTTCAGTTTTTCCCCATTCGGTTTAATACTAGCTGTGGGTCTGTCAAATATGGCTTTCATTGTATCAAGATATGTTCCTTCTATATCTAGTTTTCTGAGTGTGTGTGGTTTTTTTTTTAATCATGAAGGGACATTGAATTTTATCAAATGCTTTTTCAGCATCGATTGAAATAATCATATGGTTTTTGTCTTTCTGTTGATATGATGTATCACATTGATTGATTTGCATATGTTGAACCATCTTTGCATCCATGGGATATATCTCACTTTGTCATGGCAAATGATCTGTTTAACCTGTTGTTGAGTTTGGTTTGCTAGTATTTTGTTGAAGACTTTTGCATCAATGTTCATCAGGAATATTGACCTGTAGTTTTCTTTCTTTTTTTTAAGGTGTCTTTGTCTGGTTTTGGCATAAGTATGATACCGGCTTTGTAAAATGAGTTTGGAAGTATTTCCTCCTCCTCTATTTTTTGGAATAGAGTAGAATTGCTATTAGATCATCTTTAAGTATTTAGTAAAATTCAGTCGTGAAACCATCTGTCAGAATTTCCTGGAGTTGTTACTTACGAGAATAACTTTGCTAATGCTCCCACCTGGTCATTTTCTCAAGCTGTGTGTTGATTTCTCCTCTGAGAATTATGAAGCATCTTGTATAGAACAATGAATATCAAAATTGGCTCAATTTTTTTTTTCCTAACTGAGGTATTGTTCTTCCTAATCACTTTAACTCTCGCTGTTAAACTTTTACCTCCTAGTTGTTCTAGGCTTCCAAATATTTCATACCATGTTTGAAAACTGAAGTATAGGATGTATATTGTTGTATGACTCACCTGCTCATGTTTTAGAATACAAGCAGCAGGAACTGTTATCACTTTTATTATAGAATTAATTTGAGAAATATGTTTTATCAATAATTAGTGTAGCTTAAAATAATATGTAGATATCACTATATACTTAATTTTAGTTTAAATATGAGGATCTTATTTCACATTTTTTACATTCATAATATAGCTTGCAAATACTAATTATGAATTAAGTATATAACGGGCTATGAAAAGTGCTATATAATGTGGCTAGGATATTTTCTAACATATAGCATTCTCAATATTGAATTGTTTATATATATTAGTTATCTGACTAACTTAGGTTAGTATCTAATGTAGGCTGTTTAGAATTCATATAAAATCTTAGCGTAACTCTTATCTATACATTTTAACATAAATTAAGTATATTGGATTAGTGTCAAATCACTTGTTCCTTTCTCATTTCTTCTCTCTTCTTCTCCCTTCAGTCATTCGACAGACATTTATCAAGTGCCTTTTATTTATTTACATAGAAAGTATCTAACATACAGTAAAAAATGAGACTGTGCTAGATGCTAATTGTCTGAATTTAAAACACAAATTGCTTGCAATACATGCATAGGCTGGTTAACATATAAACAGACAAAAATACTATTTAGGGGGGGCTCTTATCTTAAAATTATATTACTTATATTCCAGAAAATATATTCACTTAGCATAATGTCTTCCAATTTCATCCAGCTGTCATATATGGCAGGATACAAATTGCCAACATGTGTATGAAAAGATACTTAACATTATTAATTACTGGGGAAATGCAAATTAAAACCACAATGATATATTACCTCACATTTGTTAAAATGGTTATTATCAAACAAAGCAAATGTTAACACAGTTGTGGAAATGTTGGAACCCTTGTGCACTACTGGTAGGAATGTAAAATGGTACAACTGCTATGAAAACATAGGATAGGGAGTTTCAAAAGTGTTATCTTCAACTAAAAATCATATAATAATCATCACATCTAAGTGTTATTGATTGCTTATATTTAACAGGAGGCAGGTTAAATTGAGCTAAAACATTAACATGTATATTTTTATTAAATGCTCATGACAACTCTGGGAGGCACATACTATATAATACTCCTTGTTTTACCAGTGAAGAAATGGAGGGTGTCTTAGTCTGCTTGTGTTGTTATAAATACCTGGGGCTGGATAATTTATAAAGGAAAGAGGTTTATTTTGTGCAGAGTTCTGCAGGCTGTACAAGAAGCATGGTGCTAGCATATGCTTCTCGTAAAAGACTCAGGCTGCTTCCACTCATAGCAAAAGGGGAAGGGGAGCTGGCCTGTGCAGATCAAATGGCAAGAGAGGAAGCAACAGGGAGAGGAGGAGATGCCAGGATCTTTCAACAACCAGTTCTCATGGGAACTAAAGAGTTAAAAGTCAGTCTCGTGAGAATGGCACCAAACCATTCATAAGGGATCTGTCCTCAAAATCAAAACACTTCTCACAAGGCCCCACCTGCAAAACTGGGGATCAAATTTCAACATGATACTTGGATGAGCCAAAGAAGTCATATCCAAACCATAGAAGAGGGAAAGATAGGAATTCCTTCCTGTATGAAACTGAAAAATATTCTCTTATATGTGAGTACACTTTTTCTTTTCCATTCATTTATGCACATTTAGGTTGTTTCCATATCTTTGGTATTGTAAATAACATTGACTTAAACTTGGGAGTGCAGCTATCTCTTTCAGATCCTTATTTCCATTATTTTGGATATATATACCTAGAAGTGGGATTGCTGGATTATATGATAATATAATTTTTCATTTTTTGAGAAAATTTCATAATGTTTTCATAGCAGTTGTACCATTTTACATTCCCACCAATAGTGCACAAGGGTTCCAACATTTCCACATCTGTGTTAACATTTGCTTTTTTTGATAATAACCATTTTAACAAATGTAAGGTAATATCTCATTGTGGTTTTAATTTGCATTTTCCCAGTAATTAATAATGTTAAGTATCTTTTCATACACATGTTGGCAATTTGTATCCTGCCATATATGACAGCATACAATGGATGATACATATATGACATGGATGAAATTGGAAGACATTACGCTAAGTGGAATAAGTCAGTCACAGGACAAATACTGCATAATTCCACTTGCATGAAGTATATAAAATAGAAACTCATAGAAAAAAAGAAAAATAGAATATAGCTGCCAGGGGATAGGGAGAGGAGAAAATGGGAAGTTGATGTTCCAAGGGTATAATGTTTCAGTTATGCAAGATGAGTAATTTCTAGAGATTTGCTGCACAACTTGTGGCTAGCATTACTGTATTGTATGCTTAAGATTTTCTAAGAAGGTAAATCTAATGTTAAGTGTTCTTTTCACCGTGAGTACCCTGCCTTGTTTCCAACATCATGTAAGGGAGGAGACACAGTGACTAGTCAGTCTGAGACCGGGGTGTATGTTTCTGAGACCACATTGTACTGCTTCATGTTTGGGTTAATGAAGAAACTTATACTTCCTCATTCATTTATGTAAGTGCATTTCAGTCTGTCTGAATTGTTTCTTTGATGCTCTGCTGCTTATACTTTTAAAGGAAATATGTTTTGTCTACCTTTAGGAGACACATATGTTTAACGTTATAACTACTGCTTGGTTGTTTTATCATAAAATTTCTTCAAATACCTCTGCCACTACCCTAATAAGATTTGTAATTAAATAAAACATTTAACTTCTAAAATATTGCTTATTACTGCACAATTTTTAAAGGGACATTTTCCAAATTATTTAGGTAATCCCTGTTTTCTTTATGATCAGAGCACATCATCTTTGCTGAAGATCAGCTTTTTCTTTTCAACAAAGGAAGATAAATTTTTATCAAAATGATCACAAATTATATTTTGTTTTTCTAAAGTATGTGTAGTTTGACTTTTTAAATTTTGATTGTTGATTCTTTTTAGCTTCTAGATTTTATATGGAAAAATCTCTTCTATCTTACTCCTCTCTTTTCTATGTTCTCATATACTCTCACTTCTTTATTTTCAGAAAATAATTCTTGGTACCAGTACCATGCTGTTTTCGTTACTGTAGCCTTCTAGTATAGTTTGAAATCAGGTAGGGTGATGCCTCCAGTTTGTTCTTTTGGCTTAGGATTGTCTTGGCAATGCAGACTCTTTTTTGGTTCCATATGAACTTTAGTTTTTTTCCAATTCTGTGAATAAAGCTATTTGTAGCTTGATGGGGATGGCATTGAATCTATAAATTACCTTGGGGAGTATGGCCATTTTCATGATACTGATTCTTCCTATCCATGAGCATGGAATGTTCTTCCATTTGTTTGTGTCCTCTTCTATTTCATTGAGCAGTGGTTTGTAGTTCTCCTTGAAGAGATCCTTCACAACCCTTGTAAGTTGGATTCCTAGGCATTTTATTCTCTTTGAAGCAATTGTAAATGGGAGTTCACTCATGATTTGGCTCTCTGTTTTTCTATTATTGGTGTATAGGGATGCTTGTGATTTTTGCACATTGATTTTGTATCCTGAGACTTTGCTGAGGTTGCTTATCAAATTAAGGAGATTTTGGGCTGAGACAAGGGGGTTTTCTAAATATACAATCATGTCATCTGCAAACAGGGACAATTTGACTTCTTCTCTTCCTACTTGAATAATCTTTATTTCTTTCTCCTGCCTGATTGTCTTGGACAGAACTTCCAACACTGTGTTGAATAGGAGTGATGAGAGAGGGCATCCCTGTCTTGTGCCAGTTTTCAAAGGGAATGCTTCCAGTTTTCGCCCATTCAGTATGATATTGGCTGTGGGTTTGTCATAAATAGCTCTTATTTTGAGATACGTCACATCAGTACCTAGTTTATTGAGAGTTTTTAGCATGAAAGGCTGTTGAATTTTGTCAAAGGCCTTTTCTGCACCTATGGAGATAATCATGTGGTTTCTGCCTTTGGTTCTGTTTATATGCTGGATTATGTTTATTGATTTGTGTATGTTGAACCAGCCTTGCATCCTAGGGATGAAGCCCACTTGATCATGGTGGATAAGCTTTGTGATGTGCTGCTGGATTTGGTTTGCCAGTATTTTATTGAGAATTTTTACATCGATGTTCATAAGGGATATTGGTCTAAAATTCTCTTTGTTTGTTGTGACTCTGCCAGACTTTGGTATGAGGATAATGTTGGCCTCATAAAATGAGTTAGGGAGGATTCCTTTTTTTTCTGTTGATTGGAATAGTTTCAGAAGGAATGGTACCAGCTCCTCTTTGTACCTCTGGTAGAATTCGGCTGTGAATCTGTCTGGTCCTGGACTTTTTTTTGGTTGGTAGGCTATTAATTATTGCCTCAATTTCAGAGCCTGTTATTGGTCTATTCAGGGATTCAACTTCTTCCTGGTTTAGTCTCGGGAGGGTGTATGTGTCCAGGAATTTATCCATTTCTTCTAGATTTTCTAGTTTATTTGCATAGAGGTGTTTATAGTATTCTCTGATGGTAGTTTGTATTTCTGTGGGATCGGTGTTGATATCCCCTTTATTATTTTTTATTGTGTCTATTTGATTCTTCTCTCTTTTCTTGTTTATTAGTCTTGCTTGCAGTCTATCAATTTTGTTGATTTTTTCAAAAAACCAGCTCCTGGATTCATTGATTTTTTGAAGGGTTTTCTTTGTGTCTTTATCTCCTTCAGTTCTGCTCTGATCTTATTATATTTTGCCTTCTGCTAGCTTTTGAATGTGTTTGCTCTTGCTTCTCTCATTCTTTTAAGTGATGTTAGGGTGTCAATAGACCAATGGACCAGAACAGAGCCCTCAGAAATCATACCACACATCTACAACCATCTTATCTTTGATGAACTTGATAAGAACAAGAAATGGAGAAAGGATTCCCTATTTAATAAATGGTGCTGGGAAAATTGGCTAGCCATATGTAGAAAGCTGAAACTGGATCCCTGCCTTACACCTTATACAAAAGTTAATTCAAGATGGATTAAAGATTTAAATGTTAGACCTAAAACCATAAAAACCCTAGAAGAAAACCTAGGCAATACCATTCAGGACATAGGCATGGGAAAGGACTTCATGACTAAAACACCAAAAGCAATGGCAACAAAAGCCAAAATTGACAAATGGGATCTAATTAAACTAAAGAGCTTCTGCACAGCAAAAGAAACTACCATCAGAGTGAACAGGCAACCTGCAGAATGGGAGAAAATTTTTACAATCTACCTATCTGACAAGGGGCTAGTATCCAGAATCTACAAAGAACTTAAACAAATTTACAAGAAAAAAATCACACAATCCCATCAAAAAGTGGGCAAAGGATATGAGCAGACACTTCTCAAAAGAAGACATTTATGCAGCCAACAGATACATGAAAAAATTCTCATCATCACTGGCCATCAGAGAAACGCAAATCAAAACCACAATGAGATACCATCTCACACCAGTTAGAATGGTGATCATTAAAAAGTCAGGAAACAACAGGTGCTGGAGAGGATGTGGAGAAATAGGAACACTTTTACACTGTTGGTGGGACTGTAAACTAGTTCAACCATTGTGGAAGACAATGTGGCGATTCCTCAAGGATCTAGAACTAGAAATACCATTTAACCCAGCCATCCCATTACTGAGTATATACTCAAAGGATTATAAATCATGCTGCTATAAAGACACATGCACACGTATGTTTATTGTGGCAGTATTCACAATAGCAACGTGTTGGAACCAACCCAAATGTCCATAAATGATAGACTGGATTAAGAAAATGTGGCACATATACACCATGGAATACTATGCAGCCATAAAATAGGATGAGTTCATGTCCTTTCTAGGGACATGGATTAAGCTGGAAACCATCATTCTGAGCAAACTCTCACAAGGACAGAAAACCAAACACCACATATTCTCACTCATAGGTGGGAATTGAACAATGAGAACAGTTGGACACAGGGTGGGGAACATCACACACTGAGGCCTGTCATGGGGTGGGGGGAGGTGGGAAGGATAGCATTATGAGATATACTTAATGTAAATGACAAGTTAATGGGTGCAGCACACCAACATGGCACATGTATACATATGTAATAAACGTGTACGTTGTACACATGTACCCTAGAACTTAAAGTGTAGTTAAAAAAAAAAAAAAAAAAAAAAAGAAAATAATCCTTAAAGTGACAGCCATATTGTTTCCCATTATTTGCTGCCGATTAGCCCTGGACACCAAAGCATGCTGAGTTGTCACTTCAAACTCTCTAGGACATGTTTTCCTTATTTATTTCTCTGTACTCAGTGTCAAATAAACTATGCCCCTTTGAAACTCTGGGACATTCATTTTCAATGCATTTTATTCTTCAGTCCCAAAATATGGCCTTAAGTCTGTCTTTACAGGAATATTTATTTGTTTTGGTTCTCTATAATTCCACTGTACTTTTAAAATGAATAGCAAACACACTAAGGTGAACTGATATTGTTTGGCTGTGTTCCCATCCAAATTTCATCTTGAATTCCCATGTGTTGTGGGAGGGTCCTAGTACGAGGTAATTGAAACATGGTAACAGGTCTTTCCCGTGCTGTTCCCATGATTGTGAATAAGTCTCATGAGGTCTGATGGTTTTATAAAGGGGAATATCCCTGCGTAAGTTCTATTCTCTTGTCTGCTGCCATGTGGGATGTGCCTTTCACCTTCTGCCATGATTGTGAGGCCTCCCAAGCCATGTGGAACTGTAAGTCCATTTAATCTCTCTTTCTTTTGTAAATTGCCCAGTCTTGGGTAAGTCTTTATCAGCAGGGTGAAAACAGACTAATATAGTAAATTGGTACCAGTAGAGTGGGGCACCGCTGAAATGATACCCAAAAGTGTGGAAGTGACTTTTTAACTGGGTAACAGGTGAAGGTTGGAACAGTTTGGCAGGCTCAGAAGAAGATAGGAAAATGTGTGAAAGTTTGGAACTCCCTAGAGACTTGTTGAATGGCTTTGACAAAAGTGCTGACAATGATATCGACAATGAAATCCAGGCTAAGATGATCTCAGATGGCAATGAGGAACTTGTTGTGAATTGGAGCAGAAGTGATTCTTGTTATGTTTTAGCAAAGAGACTAGTGGCATTTTGCCCCTGCCCTAGACATTTGTGGAACTTTGAACTTGAGAGAGATGATACCAGGTATCTTGCAATAGAAATTTCTAAGCAACAAAGCATTCAAGAGGTGACTTGGGTGCTGTTAATGTCATTCAGTTTTAAAAAGGCAACAGAGCATTCAAGTTGGGAAAATTTGCAGCCTGACAATGCGATAGAAAACAAAATCCCATTTTCTGAGGAGAAATTCAAGTGAGCCACATAAATTTGCATAAGTAATGAGCAGCCAAATGTTACTCACCCAGACCATGGGGCAAATGTCTCCAGGACATGTCAGAGGCCTCTGGGCCTTTCCATCACAAGCCCACAGGCCTGGAAGGAAATTATGGATTTGTGGGCTAAGCCCAAGGTTCCCATGCTATGTGTAGTCCAAGGACTTGGTGGCCTGCATCAGAGCCACTCCAGCTGTGACTAAAATGGGCCAAGGTACAGCTTGGGCCATGGCTACAGAGGTCTTGGCCACTTCCATGTGGTGTTGAGCTTGCTGATACATGGATGTCAAGAATTTACATTTGGGAACCTCTGCCTAGATTTCTGAATATGTATGGAAATGCCTGGATGCCAGGCAGAAGTTTGTTGCAGGGGTGGGGCCCTCATGAAGAATCTCTGCTATGTCAGTGTGGAAGGGAAATGTGAGGTTGGAGCTCCCACACAGAGTCCCTACTGGAGCACTGCCTACTGGAGCTGTGAGAAGAGTGCCACCGTCCTCCATATGTAGTGGATCCACCAGCAGCTTGCACCATGTACCTGGTTGGGCCGCAGACACTCAACACCAGCCTGTGAAAGCAACCAGGAGGGAGACTATACCCCCACAAAGCCACAGGGGTGGAGCTGCTCAAAAACATAAGAAACCATGTTTTACATCAGCATGACCTGGATGTGAGACATGAAGTCAAAGAAAATCATTTTGGAGATTTAAGATTTGACTGCCCTGCTGGATTTTGGACTTGCATAGAACCTGTAGCCCCTTTGTTCTGGCCAATTTATCCCATTTGGAATGGTTATATTTACCCAATGCCTTCCTGTACTCATATTGTATCTAGGAAGTAACCAACTTACTTTTGATTTTACAGGCTCATCGGTGGAAGGGACTTGTCTTGTCTCAGATGAAACTTTGAACTGCAGACTTTTGAGTTAATGCTGAAATGCATTAAGACTTTTGGGGACTGTTGGGAAGGCATGATTGGTTTTGAAATGTGAGGACATGAAATTTGGGAGGAGCCAGTGGTGGAATGATATGGTTTGACTGTATCCCCAACCAAATCTCATCTTGAATTCCCACGTGTTGTGGGAGGGATCCAGTGGGAGATAATTGAATCATGGGGACAGGTCTTTCCCATGCTGTTCTCGTGAGAGTGAAAAAGTCTCATGAGATCTGATGATTTTATAAAGGGGAGTTTCCCTGCATAAGTTCTCTTCTCTTGTCTGCTGCCATGTGAGATGTGCCTTTTGCCTTCCGCCATGATTGTGACTCCTCCCCAACCATGTGGAGCTGTATGTCCACTAAACCTCTTTCTTTTGTAAATTGCCCAATCTTGGGCAAGTCTTATCAGCAGCATGAAAATGGACTAATACAGTGTCTATTGAAAAAATTATATTAAACTTTAGTTAAGTCTGGTAATTTAATATGCTTATTTAGGTAACTTAGGCTCTAATTGCCTGACCCATATGAAATCCTTCACAGGTTTTCACCTACCCATGTTCATTTTTCTTCTGTGTATGCATACACTAGATGTCTTATATTACCTTTGTAGTAGAGGGTAAGTAAGTGGTATTATCTGACTCATGAGGGGAGGTCTGGTCCTTTGCATGGATACATAAGCTGACCTTCTAATTGGATCAATGACCACTAAGCTGTGACTGATGCTACCCTTGGGTGAGGGTTGCAGAATGCTAAGACTAGAGTAATCTTCGTTTTTCAGCGAAAAGCCCTCCCTTGTCCCTGGATGACTTGGTCCCCTCTTAACCATTTCATTTCTACAATATATATGCCCTCAGGCAAGCATGCCAGACTACAGTCTTCCCCTCAGGGGCAGCTGGTGTTTGGTGACAGCCCAATTCCTGGCATGTTAAATGTGAAGCAGGCATCCTTTGAACTTTTACAATTAAAAAAATGTATGTGCATTTTTTTAAAAAAAATGTCTTTATGAAAAAATATATTTCAGCAACATTAAGATGTATAAATGTTTCTGAAGGACCATTATTACAAACAAGTAGTTTTTCAGTTTTATTATTAAATGTACTTACAAAGAACATGAATTAGAGAGTAAGGAAATTACATTATTTGGACAATTAAATTTAGAAACTTGTTGGGAACATCCAGTTCTTTTGTAAAATTATCTTTTTTTTTTTTCACTTTGCATTGGAAAGCACTAGAATGTAATAATTTGGAGCACTCTTTCTTCCTCGATTTATATCCTGATGATTTTATTTAGTAGCTGTGTGATATTGAGCATGTTACCTAAACTCTCTAACCTCAGCTTTCTTGCCAAAATAAAGAGCATAATGACAGCTCATATCTCATAGAGTAATTTAGAAGAAATAAAAATAATATATTATATATTAATTGGTGCTAATAAACTTAATAAATTGGTGCTTGATAATACTTAATAAAACTCAGTACATATATTAAAATTATAGTGTTCACTTCCACATTACTGACATCATATTGAATCTAGTTTCTAATCTTCAAAATTAACCTTTATGAATAAATTACATTGATTATTCTATAATAAATTGTTACTAATATTTTTATTTATATTAAGGATTTTATGTGCCATTTCTCTCATCAGACTAAGTTTTTGGAAAATAAGTCAATGTGAAATAATAATAAATATCTGAAAGTATTTTATCTCAGTCCATACTTTCTGTCTTATGATATATCCATAAAAATATAAGATTCTAATTCAGTTCATGCCTTGCCAAAAGTCTGAAAGGAGAAAAATGGAAAATGAAATATACAGTTTTAACTATACCCATTTCAATCTATCTTCATTACCACCCCTATTGTCCTAGTTCAGTACCAGGCTCTCTTGCTAGTGCCAGTGCCATCAGTTTCTAAGAGTCTATCTTTACCCATGCTAACTTCTCTTACAAACTGTCCTGCACATTTCAGTCACAGTGATTAATTTAAAAGAGCAATTTTGGTCTCATTTGTTTCCTGCTTTAAATCCTTATAGGGATTTCTATTACCTTGAATGTAGACAAAGCTTCTTAATGTGAATGAATGAGTCCTACATGATTTGGTCTCTCTCGAGCTTTTTTTTTTTTTTTTTTTTTTTTTTACCCATCAATTCATCATTTATTTCTTGTATAACTCCCCAATGCAAGCCCTCCCTCCTCCCCCCTCCCCCCTCCCCATGATAGGCCCCAGTGCGTGATGTTCCCCTTCCCGAGTCCAAGTGATCTCATTGTTCAGTTCCCACCTATGAGTGAGAACATGCGGTGTTTGGTTTTCTGTTCTTGTGATAGTTTGCTAAGAATGATGGTTGTAATCCCAGCACTATGGGAGGCAGACGAATCATCTGAGGTCAGGAATTCGAGACTAGCCTGGCCAACATGATGAAACCCCATCTCTCGAGCTTTTTAGCCTCACATTGCATGCCCTCTTTTATAGTCACACTGTGGTCTATCAATCCTTCAATATTTCAGTACCCTTTCTTGGCACTGATACTTTATAATAGCTGTTCTATTCTTCCTTCTCTCCTCTTTCCCTATTTAACTCTTTTTGAACTCTTATTCATCCTTTGGCTATTAGCCTACCATTTTTGAAATGAATTATTGTCTGACCTACATAGCTGGATTAAATTTTCTTCTTTTAACACTATAAACTCCTTACTTTGGAAAACTTTACACCAATGCAATTTTCATTTATTTGGTATTCATGTGATGACTGTCTTTCTACTCAAACTGGATTACAAACCTTTCGAAGGTACAAGCCATGTCTTTTCATAATTCCCATTGTGAACCATGCATCTATCAATAAGGAAAACTATAGTCAATGGTCAATTACCAGTCCTCACCTTATCCAAATACTTTGTACTATTTGACACTATCTTCTTGAAATAACAGCATTGTAATTCAAGACATCACATTCTCTTGAATTCCTGTCTCAAGAGTTTCTCCTCAGACTCATTTGCTAAATTTTCAACCTCAAATCCCTAAAATTTAAACCTCTAATATTCAGTATTCATTCAATATATTTTATCTGTTCACTACCTAAGGAATTTATAACTTTTAAAGTTTTAAAGGGACACGCACATGTTATTGTGTACATATGGGTATGGAGCTAGTGATGTGTGTGTGTGTGTATGTGTGTGTGTGTGTGTGTGTGTGTGTGTGTGTGTGTGTGTGTATCTCAAAAGTATATCCCTAGTTCCCTGCTGAAAGCTGAGTTTGAGTGTCACCCATTGCCTATGCAATATCTCCTCTTGAACAACTCATATCATTTCAAACTTTACAAACCAAAACTGAAACCCCAATCTTCCAAAAATAAACACATCCTAGTTTCCCACAACATCATTCTTAGAATATTTCAAATACATTTTTGGAAATTCACTTCGACTTCTCTCTTTCTCTCAAACTCACTTCCAGTCTATTCATAACTTCAACTAGGATGCTTTAACTAGTAAGGATAAGCCAAATCCAACCATTTCACCCACCTCCACTAGTACCATCCTTGTCTAAGTCAACATAAGATCTTGCTTGATATATTAGAATAGTATCCTAAGAACTCTTCCTATATCTTATATTGCCTCTTTCAGTCCATCATCAACAAAACAGCTAAGGAAATATTTTTGAAACATTAAACCACATTGTATCACCCTCTAATGGCTTCTCCTCACAGTTAGAATAAAGTGCCATGTTATTGCTGTTACCTAAAAGTTCCTACATGCTCTGTCTCCTAAATCTATCTAGGCTCATTTCCTAAATCTCTATTTTTATGACCCTTAATAATTTTGCTCTGGCACATCATTGGAATTTTTGCTGATCTCAGCACAAACCAGCAGACTCCTTTTAGGTTTTTGCACTTTCTCTGTATAATATTACCTATGTAATATTATGTTTCCTCAAATAGTTAAGTTGATCAGGTTGCTCTTAATACTACCTCCACAAAGAGAAACTTATAACCATTCTGTCTAAATGCTCTCCTTTTTATTACCTATTTTCATGTCCTTCTTTTAGTTACTCAATGTTCCCTACATATAAAAATAATATTATATGTATGTATATTTGGGCTGTTTTGGTTCATGCACCCATACTAAAATGTACATTTTATGAGGACAGGGTCTGCCTTTATTTAACTAAGGTATCTTTAGTACCTTGAAGAATACCAGACATTTAGTAAGTTCTCAATAAATTTATATTGAATAGATACATTGTAAGTGTTCAAAAGATACTGGTGAATAAATAAATATATTTAAAAATGCATGCATTTTTTCCAGATATGTAGGCATAGTTTATGTCAGTCTTCATGGTCTATGACTGAAAAAGCTGGATATAATTTTATAAATCGCACATGAATATCTAGGAGAAACACCAAAGCACTGAGAACACGGTCCCAGATCTAGGAAAGAGTTTAAGTTTAGAATTGAGTACAACATTCTGAGTAGATTTTTACTTTGAAGTGAAATGATTTCTAAGCTGAAATAGCCAGTATATATGCCAAGTAGCTTAAATTATGTGAGAAAAAATAAGATGAAGAAGCACAGAGGAAATGAATAGGGAAGCAGAGAAGCGGAGTAAAATTGGTGACTAATACATTGATAGGCTGAGCAGAGCTGTAGACAATTTCATGAACCTAGGAGTGAAGAGCATCCAAGGCAGATTAGCCAAGACAAACACCCCAGACTGTCCCTTGTGATTCACGAAGGGTTATTCATATGAGTTAATATGATCCAATAATAGCCCAGCTTAACAAATGCAAAATCTTTCCATCAAATTAACATAATGCAGGACTGAATCAAAACTATCTGCTTCTACTTTATAGTTATGCTAAGAGCAAAACAATGATCCTCTCTAGAATCAGACAGTATCATCTAGAGTTTCAAATGATCTCTACAATTTTTATAATGTCTGGCATTCAATAAAAACCTGACATTCTTGAACTCAAGAATAAGTACCTGAAAAAAAATTGTGAAGAAAGAAACAATAAAAACAGACTCACAGGAAATCCATTCATTTAAAGTTTCAGAAATGTACTTAAATGTGCTCATAAAAAATAGAAGACAAGACAGAGAATTCCAAAGAGGGTTATAACCTATAAAAGTTATCAAATAAAAGTATTGAATAAAAACACAATAAATAAAAAATTTAGAATACAAAAGGAGTTTTGCAGAAGATTAAATAAAGCTGAAGACAAAGGATTGTACTGGAAGACCATCCAGTATAAAATTTCTGGTCTATATTACAGAGGTCAAATAATGTTAAGCATAGCTTTAATAATATATACGATGCAGTTAAAGGGTTTAGTAGGTGTATAATTGGGATACTAAAGGGAGATGACATAGATAATGAGACAGACACAATAAATAAAGAAACAGCAACTAAGATTATTCCAAAACTGTTGAAATTTATCACCCCATAAATTCAGGAAATGTTATGAATCCCAAGTAGGATAAACACAGAATAATCACACAGAACCACATTATTATAAAACAGCTGACAACCACACACAATGAGTAAAAATAAAAATGGCAGCTGAACTCTCAAAAGAAATAATGCGTGTCTATTTAGAATTCTATGCCTATCAAAATATAATATCCAAAAATAAATATAAGATAAAGATAACTTCAGACAAAATCTGAAAACATTTATCACTAAATGTTCCAACTTGGGAAAATTCTAAATAAGTCTTTAAGCAGAATGAATATGATACCATTTTGAAATCCAAATGCAAGAAAAAGCAAGAAGTAAAAGGAGGATAATCTAATTGAACATTGTTCAAAGTAATACTAATATCTTAGTTTAAATTTGGTATTATTAAAATGCATAGGAACAACAAAACAAGCAATAAGGAGGTAAGTACAGTTAACGTATCAAAGCTGTAAAACATTTCAGATATTTTAGACCTATTAAATTATGAATACAAATTATAATTTTTAGGATAAGCCTTACATAAATAGTTAAAAGTATATCAAAAGAAGCCTACAAGGGGAAAGTGTAATAGTGAAAAGTACTTCATTTGAAAGGCGGCAAAAAGAAATAGAAACAAAGAAATGTAGAGAAACTGGATAAATAGAACATGACTAGTTGGCAGATTTAAACTACAAAATATATCTCTTTTCAGCCTTTTGGCTAAGATCAAATGTAAACTACAAAATATAGTAAAGATGATAAATTTGCACAGACAATTCCAGATAAAAGATAAAGACTTTGATGGGATAAAACACAAAAATTAAAAGTTACGAAGCCCACAAAATCCATTTTAAACATAAAGTAAAAATAGATTTTTGAGACAAGATACAGTGCTAGAGACAGAGAGGCAAATTTCATATAACAAACACTTTGGCTAGATAATAAAACAATTCAAATTTCATGTATCTAATAACATAACCTGACAATATACAAAGCAAAAATGGACATAACTAAAAGAGAAATTAGCTAATTCAAAACAATAGTACAAAATTTTACCAAATTTTCTTCAGTAAATAATAGAAAAACAGACCAAAAATTGTAGAGGACAATGAATAATTCAAACAATACAACTGACATATGGACATAAGTGTCATACATAGAACACAACACTGCAGAATTCCCATTTTTGACATATACATGGACATTTGTCAAAAATGATCATGTGTTTGGCTAGATAACATGTCACACAATGGTCACAAGGTGAAATTATACAGCAATATCCCTGACAACAACAGAAAAATGCTAGAAATCAATGATAAAAGATAACTATGGACAATAGTTGTAACCCAATGATTTTGATGTGTTTGCTAATTTTTCTAGGAGATAGAGAACATCACACATTTATATAACTTGTAAGTAGAGAAAAAGTGTTCCAACAAAATTTTCATGTCCACCACATAATGTCCAAGTTTTCAGGTGTGGAGGGAGAAAAATGGGAGCTAAAGCTCAAAACAATGGAACCCATAGACATAGAGAGTAGAAAGATGGTTACCAGAAGCAGGGAAGGGTAGTGGGGGACACAGGAATGGTTAAAGGAGTACAGAAAAACAGTTAGAAAGAATGAATAAGACCTGCTATTTCATAGCACAACAAGGTGACTACAGTCAATAATAGCTTAATTATACTTTTATGTTTTTTGAGACAGAGTCTTGCTTTGTCACCCAGGCTGGGGTACAGTAGTGTGATCTTAACTCACTGCAGCCTCTGCCTTCTGGGTTCAAGTGATTCTTCTGCCTTAGTCTCCTGAGTAACTGGCCTACAGGGGCATGCCCCCATGCCCAGCTAACTTTCGTGTTTTTAGTAGAGATTAGTTTTCACCATCTTGGCCAGCCTGGTCTTGAACTCCTGACCTCAAATGATCTGGCCACCTTGGCCTCTCAAAGTACTGGGAATACAGGTACGAGCCACTGTGCCCAGCCATTATTGTACATTTTAAAATAACTTAGAGTGTAATTGGCTTTTTTGTAACTCAAAGGATAAATGCTTGAGAAGAAGGATACCCCATTCTCCATGACGTGTTTATTTCACATTGCATGGGTGTAAAAAAAATCTCGTGTACATCATAAATATATACACTGATATGGTTTGGTTGTGTCCTCACCAAAATCTTATCTTGAATCATAGAAAGTAGCAGAGGGCTCTGAAAAAAGCATCTACAAAATTACCAGAATAAAGAGCAAGATAAACAGTAAGTGTTAGACTATTGAATACTGATAAGGACTTGTAAGTCACAGCACTGGCAACAAAGAAAAGCCTAGAAAATCTGCAGGACTGGAAGTGCAAGACTCAAAGAAGAATCATTGCTGGAAAAGAATTAGATGTATAGAGAAGGGGTGATACTCCCTGGAGATAAGGCAGTGAAGACAAAGAAACCAGAACCATCTGTGAAAGTTACTAAGCAGAAGAGGAGAAAACTGATAGAAGAGGACATTCTTAAACTGGGAATCCTGTATATGAAATAAAAATAGCAAAATACATATAAAACGATTTTAAACCATCAGAAAATATAAACAAAAGCCTTTCTGATTATAAAAGTTGTTTTTCCAAAAATCAATGCAAAGCTGAATAATATTACACATATCAGTTGAAACTGAATTGAATATTCTCAACTATGAACTTACAAAAATGGAAAATATCTTCTATCAAAATGATTAAAACCAAGAAGAGCATATTCCCCAAGAGGAAGAAATAAACTAAAAGTTGACTGAACTCAGGAATGAAATCACGGAGAAGGAGGAACTGAAAAGTCTACAAAGAAAGTCCTGGGCTCACCCTGAGTTTGCATGCATGAAAATGGTCCAGAGCAGTCTATTAAGGACTTTATGAACAAAGGTAGAGTCCCACCCAGACCAGTAATGGCTTTTGGGTAGCACATACATGGGACACACCTGAATAGTGCAGCAAAAACTTTTAAAATTAAAGTATCATTAGAACCAAAGTCCACAGAAGACTGGACTTAACTGGGTTAATTCCTTGATAAAACAAAAAACAACATTCTCCAGAGGATCTCAAAAGGACTAAACTGTTAATATCATATTCATAATGTTCAAGTTGTAATCCAAAATTATTTGTAATACAGTAAAGCAGAAAAATCTCAATAACTTTAAAGGGCAAAGACAATCAGCATATTTCAAATCTAAGATGACTCTGATATTGTTAGAATTGCCAGACTTTTGAAGCAGATATCCTAAACATGATGCATGATGTAAGGGAAATTATGATATGAAAATTTTGACTTATCAAAAGAAAAATAGGTATTATAAAAATAATTAGAAAATTTCAAACTGAAAAACAACTGAATTTTTTTTTTTTTAAAAGTCATTGAATGGGCTCAAGAGTAAAATGGAGGAGACTGAGAAAAGGGAACTTGAAGATGAATCAATAGAAATGATCCAATCTGAAGAATAGAAAGATTTTAACAAATGAACAGAGCCTCAGGGAAGTCAGATACAATGTCCAAAAGTCCAACTTTTATATCATTGATGTCCTATAGGATACAGGAAAGATATTAATGCATGCAAATAGTTGAAGGTATTATACTGGAAGATAATTTTCCAAGTCTCTATGATTTTTCTCCTCATTTTGTGAGCATAGATAGACACTGATAATCTTTGCTCTGGGTTAAATTTTAAAGGATATTGTATACTGAGCAACCTTGGAAGAAAGAGATAGTGTCTGCCTCTAGACAGAGAAGTTTGTTTCTGCTCAGTATAATAAACCCATTTCATCTGGTGGTTCCCTAAACTCAAGACTCCTTAGCTGTGTTGCAAATTTACTACCCTCACAGCCTCCACTTGGGCTGTTCCTCATTACCCCTGTGAGTTTTGGGGCCAAGTGTAATTGATGTGAACATAAGGCTTATGCTGCTTGTTGTGCCATAAGTAAGAAGGTTCTTTTTCTGACCCAGGCATCTAATGTCTTCTGCCAGCACACATGAAACTACAGCAAGTTCTCTTGTAATTTTGCAAGTAGGGTAAAATATCTGACCCTTCATAGTTTCTGATGGATTTTGGAGATGAGGATGGGATGTTGAGAGAGACATGGTTTTGTAGAAGGATAAGGCGAGTCCCCTTGGGTCAGGTTACAGAATGTGAGAAGACTGGTAGCAAACGTTCTTGTCTAAGTAGTGGACAAGGAGGGGAGGTAAGGGAATTCCACTGTCTTACCTGTTAAATATTTAGAAGCTGATCATGTGGTAAGGTTGAAACAAGCAACCCAAATAATGCTTTGGCTTTTACTCTCCTCTGGGTGAGCAGAAGAAAAGATAGGATTATGATAATGAGGTGGCAAGTCCCATGTCTCCAGGTGAATTGCCATGTGGAGGTAGTTTCTTAGTTAAGGAGTCCCCAGTGATTATGTAAATGGTGTCAACAATGACAATATAGAGCTTTGAGAGGATACAAAGTATTAGAAGTTCAAATTGGTTGAGCTAAAATCAACCAGTGGGCCATTTCAAACAATTCAGACAATGAGTGTCTTCCCACTCTCTCTCTAAAGGGAACTGACAACCATATATGTTCATCTGAGTATTCTGGGGAAAATTAGATGGAGGAGGGCTTCAGATTTCTATTGCTTTCTTGGGAACATTTGGTTCATTTACCATCCTAGTTCCAGATTCAGCTGGGGACATGACATTCAATTTCAACTTCAGGGCATTTGGGCAGAGTTCACAGCGTGAAAGGGAAGCCAATGCATTCCTGTGGGTGTGGTCCTTTGGCTAATTCAGTGTACTGCTCTTATTGATTTTATATATGAGTAAATAATAATTGATGTTTATGAACTGGTACTTTACCATGCTGTAAGTTCCAGAGGGAATTTAGAGGGCTTCAAAAGAGCTGCAGGTATACAAGTTCTAGTGGAATAAACTTTCCTGTCATTTTCTACATGTGGATGAGTAAGAATTTATTACAAGTGGTTCTGTTCTGTGGTTTCCAAAGCTTTCCTTAACAGCTGATGTCTTGTTAATTGGAATATCAGATGCCTCAGCCTCAACTTCTCTGACTGTGATGTTATTACATCTCTGCCATCAGGGTGTCTGACGACTCTAAGAAAACAAATGGGCCTGATCTCCAAGTAAACTTTCTTGGGACCAGGTGGGGAATTCACAAAGTTTGAACTCTCTAGCAGTCAAGGCAAAACTGCTCTCTCTTCATGCTTCAACAATCAAAAAAGAAAGCTCAACACCTCATTGGACCATTTGCTAGAGACAGTATGTGCCTCACTTGGACATTTTACTTGGTCCTTTATATCAGCTAACCCATATATCAGTATCCTTTAAGTTGTGCATAAACCAACGAGCTACATAGGAAACTCTCCAGGAAGCCATGGCTTACTCTTTAGCTTTAGGTATCACAATACTAATGTCATTTTTGAGCTGCACATCTCTTAATGATTTTGACTGATGATTTAGAGATGCAGACTCTACCTAGGAATTCCCTGTAAGAGTTTTTACTCCTCGCTTCTCTGACTTGTACACAAAGTCTAACTTCTGAAAAGCAACTATAGCTTGCTGTTTGCTTTTCACAACTAAATACCTGACCCAGAGATGCTTTTTTTCTCGCTATTATTATATTCCCATTTTGGCTTGGCTCAGCTTAGACTTGATGATTAACACGGAGGGAAGCACCTCACTTGACAAATGGAAGTAGTATGTTAAGAAACTCCTTGGGCTGGCTCAGAAACATCTCATCTGTACGTGGTAAAGTGGCAGCTCTTCCTCGGTGTGAATGTTATTTCTCATTCTACTGCATTAAGCAAAGTTAGGGTTCAGTAGGCCCATGATTCACAAAGATTCCTCCTAATGTCTATGCTGGGTTCACTGATGGTTCAGCTAAGCGGAAACAAAATGGTATCTACTGAACTACTATGCCTCTTCAACCTCTGCATCAGCTCTGTAAGAACCAAAAATAGATGTGGTCATCCCTTCCCACTGAGAAGAACTCAAGGTCATTCGGATAACTAGGACCAATGCTCCCTTGTTAGAAACTTGTTTTATATCCGTTATCTCTTGGACTATTGTCAATAGCCTAGTGATTGAACTGCCACTTGGAAAACCATAGCCTGGCATATTAGAGATCTCTTTCTGTGAAATCACAAACTGTGGAAACGAATCACAGCTAATCATGGAGACTTTTGGGTCTCTTATGTAGGTGCTCACTCCAGAGCATAGTCAGTCTACAACAGATTAGACCTAGAAAATTTAATACTTACCTATACTCACATGATAATTTTGTGAAGGAATTTACTTCCAATCTCAACAAAATGGAGGATGGAGAAAGAGAAAGAGAAGTGCATAAGGTAAACAATTAACAATTGGCAAATCTTGAAAATATAAATCAGACACTCCTTAGGTAACATCTGCATTTTCCAGTGAAAGTGAAATTGACACTAATTTGTGTGTTACATTTCTAAGAAATTGTCTTTATTTCAAGATCCAAATGACTACTGTGATAACAAGAGTAGTTAAGTAGTTATTTGTTTTGTACTCTTTCAAATTGTGCATATTTTTATTTGACTGAATTATTTTGGTGATTTTAATTTTAATGTTGTAAGTGTCTTTTTTTATATAAAGTTTTTTTTGTTGTTGTTTCCTTGAGGCTGGGAAAAGAGGTATTTGCTTTGCAGCATTCAAATATTTTTGACTACAGAGAAAAATAATCATTTAAACATACTCAACATAGAATGTAAAGTTTTAGTAAAATTAAAATAAGACTTTTCAATATCACAGTTCCAGTCACAACAAAAGTGTGTTTATTTACAATGAAAATGTTATTAAAAGAGTGTGTCGTGTATAATAAGAACACAATAAGAATATTATATGAGACTTTTTTTTTTTTTTTTTTTTTTTTTTGAGACAGGGATCTCGCTCTGTCGCCCAGGCTGGAGTGCAGTAACACGATCTCGGCTCACTGCAAGCTCCGCCTCCTGGGTTCATGCCATTCTCCTGCCTCAGTCTCCTGAGTAGCTGGGACTACAGGCATCTGCCACCACACTCGGCTAATTTTTTATATTTTTAGTAGAGACAGGGTTTCACCGTGTTAGCCAGGATGGTCTCGATCTCCTGACCTCGTGATCCACCTGCCTCGGCCTCCCAAAGTTCTGGGATTACAGGCTTAAGCCACCATACCCAGCCTATATAAGAACATTTTGTAACATTATATTTTTATTAAAGGTCACATATTCTATATTTTCATAACAGCCATTATTAGTATTTAGAGTTTTAATAATACTCTTTATTGGATTTAAAAGTGGATTTTATCTGATGAGATACACCAGTACCCATCAACTGATAAATGGATGGAGATAGAGATAACTGTAAATGGCTCTTGAGAACATATGTTAAATAACAAGAAAAAGAAAAAGAGGAGCAACACAGAAGAATCTTTAATGCTAGAAGAATAAGTGAAGCTAAAATTTAAGATTTTAATTCAAATAAGTAGTTAATGTTCCTGTCACCTTTATTTAGAGGTTTTTGAGCAGTCTTTGTTTTTTGAAATTATACTAATTGTAGACTGCTGACTAACTCTCTGTGCATCTCATACAAAGCAAGCATTTGTTATACATTTCAGAAATTAATGAACTGCTATGCCAATATTCATTTCACATGACTGGTTTATTTAAGAACATTTGCCATTACTGCTAAGAGAGTATCCCTGACCTCTTTTCTCTCCTGATCTGATGATACATAAGGAATCTTTTTCTCTAACATGTCTTATGATCTATATTCATCATATGTTATTGCAGAAGATAGGCACTGATATATTTTACCTTTATCATTTGTCTAAATACTGAAAAGTAAACTGTACCTGACTCATAGCCAGAAATGACTTATTCAAAATATTTTTTATGTATTTACATATATGCACACATACATGTGTGGATATATGTGTATAAACATAACACATATGTTCATGTCTATATGACATGCCCTAATTTTTCTAACAGATAAAGGATTTTGATAAAGGGTTAAAAAGAACATTTGAACTCACCTTTTTTTTTTTTTTTTTAATACTTTAAGTTCTAGGATACATGTGCATGATGTGCAGGTTTGTTACATATGTATATACTTGTGCCATGTTGGTGTGCTACACCCATCAACTCGTCATTTACATCAGGTATAATTCCCAGTGCAATCCCTGCCCACTCCCCCCTCACCATAATAAGCCCTGGTGTGTGATGTTCCCCTTCCCGAGTTCAAGTGATCTCATTGTTCAGTTCCCACCTATGAGTGAGAACATGCAGTGTTTGGTTTTCTGTTCTTGTGATAGTTTGCTAAGAATGATGGTTTCCAGCTTCATCCATGTCCCTACAAAGGACTCAAACTCATCATTTTTTATGGCTGCATGGTATTCCATGGTGTATATGTGCCACATTTTCTTAATCCAGTCTGTTACAGATGGACATTTGGGTTGATTGCAAGTCTTTGCTATTGTGAAGAGTGCTGCAATGAACATATGTGTGCATGTGTCTTTATAGCAGCATGATTTATAATCCTTTGGGTATACACCCAGTAATGGGATGGCTGGGTCGTATGGTACTTCTAGTTCTAGATCCTTGAGGAATTGCCGTATTGTTTTCCATAATGGTTGAACTAGTTTACAATCCCACCAACAGTTTAAAAGTGTTCCTATTTCTCCACATCCTCTCCAGCACCTGTTGTTTCCTGACTTTTTAATGACTGTCATTCTGATTGGAGTGAGATGGTATTTCATTGTGGTTTTGATTTGCATTTCTCTGATGGCGAGTGATGACGAGCATTTTTTCATGTGTCTGTTGGCTGTATGCATGTCTTCTTTTGAGAAATGTCTGTTCATATCCCTTGCCCATTTTTGATGGGGTTGTTTTTTTTTCCTTGTAAATTTGTTTGAGTTCTTTGTAGGTTCTGGATATTAGCCCTTTGTCAGATGAGTAGGTTGCAAAAATTTTCTCCCATTCTGTAGGTTGCATGTTCACTCTGATGGTAGTTTCTTTTGCTGTGCAGAAACTCTTTCATTTAATTAGATCTCATTTGTCAATTTTGGTTTTTTTTGCCATTGCTTTTGGTGTTTTAGACATGAAGTCCTTGCCCATGCCTAGGTTTTCTAGAGTTTTTATGGTATTAGGTCTAACATTTAAGACTCTAATCCGTCTTGAATTAATTTTCATATAAGGAGTAAGAAAAGTGTCCAGTTTCAGCTTTCTACTTATGGCTAGCCAATTTTCCCAGCACCATTTATTAAATAGGGAATCTTTTCCCCATTTCTTGTTTTTCTCACGTTTGTCAAGGTCAGATGGCTGTAGATGTATGTTATTATTTCTGAAGGCTCTGTTCTGTTCCATTGGTCTATATCTCTGTTTTGGTACCAGTACCATGCTGTGTTGGTTACTGTAGCTTTGTAGTATAGTTTGAAGTCAGGTAGCGTGATGCCTCCAGCTTTGTTCTTTTGACTTAGGATTTTCTTGGCAATGCGGGCTCTTTTTTGGTTCCATATGAACTTTAAAGTATTTTTTTTCCAATTCTGTGAAGAAAGTCATTCATAGCTTAATGGCAATGGTATAAATAACTTTGGGCAGTATGGCCATTTTCACGATATTGATTCTTCCTGTCCATGAGCATGATATGTTCTTCCATTTGTTTCTGTCCTCTTTTATTTCACTGAGCAGTGGTTTGTAGTTCTCCTTGAAGAGGTCCTTTACATCCCTTGTAAGTTGGATTCCTAGGTATTTTATTCTCTTTGAAGCAATTGTGAATGGAAGTTTATTCATGATTTGGTTCTCTGTTTGTCTGTTACTGGTATATAAGAATGCTTGTGATTTTTGCACATTAATTTTGTATCCTGAGACTTTACTGAAATTGCTTATCAGCTTAAGGAGATTTTGGGCTGAGATGATGGGGTTTTCTAAATATATAATCATGTCATCTGCAAACAGGGACAATTTGACTTCTTCTTTTCCTAACTGGATACCCTTGATTTCTTTCTCCTGCCTGATTGCCCTAGCCAGAACTTCCAACACTATGTTGAATAGGAGTGGTGAGAGAGGGCATCCCTGTCTTGTACCAGTTTTCAAAGGGAATTTTTCCAGTTTTTGCCCATTCAGTATGATATTGGCTGTGAGTTTGTCATAAATAGCTCTTATTATTTTGAGATACGTTCCATCAATACCGAATTTATTGAGAGTTTTTAGCATGAAGTGCTGTTGAATATTGTCAAAGGCCTTTTCTGCACCTATGGAGATAATCATGTGGTTTTTATCTTTGGTTCTCTTTAAATGCTGGATTACATTTATTGATTTGCATATGTTGAACCAGCCTTGCATCCCAGGGATGAAGCCCACTTGATCATGGTGGATAAGCTTTTGGATGTGCTGCTAGATTTGGTTTGCCAGTATTTTATTGAGGATTTTTGCATCGATGTTCATCAGGGATATTGGTCTAAAATTCTCTTTTTTTGTTGTGATTCTGCCAGGCTTTGGTATCAGGATGATGTTGGCCTCATAAAATGAGTTAGGGAGGATTCCCTCTTTTTCTATTGATTGGAATCGTTTCAGAAGGAATGGTACCAACTCTTACTTGTACCTCGGGTAGAATTCAGCTGTGAATCCATCTGGTCCTGGACTTTTCTTGGTTGGTAGGCTATTAATTATTGCCTCAATTTCAGAGGCAATTATTGCTATTGGTCTATTCAGGGATTCAACTTCTTCCTGGTTTAGTCATGGGAGAGTGTAAGTGTCCAGGAAATTATCCATTTCTTCTAGATTTTCTAGTTGATTTGCATAGAGGTGTTTATAGTATTCTCTGATGGTAGTTTGTATTTCTGTGGGGTTGGTGGTGATATCCCCTTTATCATTTTTTATTGCGTCTATTTGATTCTTCTCTTTTTTCTTCTTTATTAGTCTTGCTAGCGGTCTATCAATTTTGTTGGTCTTTTCAAAAAACCAACTCCTGGATTCATTGATTTTTTGGAGGGACTTTTGTGTCTCTATCTCCTTCAGTTCTGCTCTGATCTTAGTTATTTCTTGACTTCTGCTAGTTTTTGAATGTGTTTGCTCTTGCTTCTCTAGTTCTTTTAATTGTGATGTTAGGGTGTCAATTTTAGATCTTTCCAGCTTTCTCTTGTGGGCCTTTAGTGCTATAAATTTCCCTCTACACACTGCTTTTAATGTATCCCAGAGATTCTGGTATGTTGTATCTTTGTTCTCATTGGTTTCAAAGAACATCTTTATTTCTGCCTTCATTTCATTATATACCCAGTAGTCATTCAGGAGCCGATTGTTCAGTTTCCATGTAGTTGAGTGGTTTTGATTGAGTTTCTTAGTCCTGAGTTCTAGTTTGATTGCACTGTGGTCTGAGGGACAGTTTGTTATAATTTCTGTTCTTGTACATTTGCTGAGGAGTGCTTTACTTCCAATTATGTGGTCAATTTTGGAATAAGTGTGATTTTGTGCTGAGAAGAATGTATGTTCTGTTGATTTGGGGTGGAGAGTTCTGTAGATGTCTATTAGGTCCACTTGGTGCAGAGATGAGTTCAATTCCTGCATATCCTTGTTAGCTTTCTGTCTCGTTGATCTGTCTAATGTTGACAGTGGGGTGTTGAAGTCTCCCATTATTATTGTATGGGAGTCTAAGTCTCTTTGTAAGTCTCTAAGGACTTGCTTTATGAATTTGGGTGCTCCTGTATTGGGTGCATATATATTTAGGATTGTAGAGGACCACGTGCTCGCAAATGAGATGTTCCTGATAGTTATGCTCTTGCAAACAAAGGATGATGTTTCTTCTCTGTAAACAGGAAGAAGAAAGGAGTCAGCTGTAAACTGCAGACTCTGGGAACTGTTTAATGTTTAAGCATTTTGATAAATCAAGGAAAGGTCAGAAAAACAACTCGTGTTAGAAAAACAACTTGTGCCTTGTGACGTGGTAAAATTCCATAAGCAGTTGTATAAAATAAAGCAGAGCGTGCTGCTCGCGGTGGCCGCCATGTTTGTCTTGTCTTGTGTTGTCTTGTGCGTTCATTCTTTTGTTTAAGAAACACGTGGACCCCAACAAGGATAGTTAGCTCTTCCTGATGAATTGATCCCTTTACCATTATGTAATGGTCTTCTTTGTCTCTTTTGATCTTTGATGGTTTAAAGTCTGTTTTATCAGAGACTAGGATTGCAACCCCTGCTTTTTTTTGTTTTCCATTTGCTTGGTAGATCTTCCTCCACCTCATTATTTTGAGCCTATGTGTGTCTCTGCATGTGAGATGGGTCTCCTGAATACAGCAGACTGATGGGTCTTGACTCTTTATCCAGTTTGCCAGTCTGTGTCTTTTAATTGGACAATTTAGTCCATTTACATTTAAGGTTAATATTGTTATGTGTGAACTTGATCCTGTCATTATCATATTAGCTGGTTATTTTGCTCGTTAGTTGATGCAGTTTCTTCCTAGCATTGAAGGTCTTTACATTTTGGCATGTTTTGTGGTGGCTGGTACCGGTTGTTCCTTTCCATGTTTAGTGCTTCCTTCTGGGTCTTTTGTAAGGCAGGCCTGGTGGTGACAAAATCTCTAAGCATTTGCTTATCTGTAAAGGATTTTATTTCTCCTTCACTGATGAAACTGAGTTTGGCTGGATATGAAATTCTGGGTTGAAAATTCTTTTCTTTCAAAATGCTGAATATTGGCCCCCACTCTCTTCTGGTTTGTAGAGTTTATGCTGAGAGATCTGCTGTTAGTCTGATGGGCTTTCCTTTGTGGGTAACCCGACCTTTCTCTCTGGCTGCCCTTAACATTTTTTCCTTCATTTCAACTTTGGCGAATCTGACAATTATGTGTCTTGGAGTTGCTCTTCTCAAGGAGTATCTTTGTGGTGATCTCTGTATTTCCTGAATTTGAAAGTTGGCCTGCCTTACTAGGTTGGGGAAGTTCTCTGGGATGATATCCTGAAAAGTGTTTTCCAACTTGGTTCCATTTTCCCCCTCACTTTCAGGCACCCCAATCAGACATAGATTTGGTCTTTTCACATAATCCCATACTTCTTGAAGCCTTTCTTCATTTCTTTTTCTTCTTTTATCTTTAGACTTCTCTTCTCACTTCATTTCATTCATTTGATCCTCAATCGCTGATACTCTTTCTTCCAGTTGATCGAGTCGGTTACTGAAGCTTGTGCATTTGTCATGTATTTCTCGTGTCATGGTTTTTATCTCTGTCAGTTCGTTTACGGCCTTCTCTGCATTGATTATTCTAGTTATCCATTCTTCCATTCTTTTTTTCAAGATTTTTAGTTTCTTTGCACTGGGTACGTAATTCCTCTTTTAGCTCTGAGAAGTTTGATGGACTGAAGCCTTCTTCTCTCAATTGGTCAAAGTCATTCTCCGTCCAGCTTTGATCCGTTGCTGGCGATGAGGTGCTTTCCTTTGGTGGGGGGCGGGGGGGAGATGCGCTCTTATTGTTTGAATTTCCAGTTTTCTGCCCTGCTTTTTCCCCATCTTTGTGGTTTTATCTGCCTTTGCTCTTTGATAATGGTGATGTACTGATGGGGTTTTGGTGTAGATGTCCTTCCTGTTTGTTAGTTTTCCTTCTAACAGTCAGGACCCTCAGGTATAGATCTGTTGGAGATTGCTTGAGGTCCACTCCAGACCCTGTTTGCAGAGGCTGCAGAAGATAGAATATTGCTGAACAGCAAGTGTACCTGTCTGATTCTTGCTTTGGAAACTTCCTCTCAGGGGTGTACCCCACTGTGTGAGGTGTGGGGTGTTGGTCTGCCCCTAGTGGGGGATGTCTCCCAGTTAGGCTACTCAGGGGTCAGGGACCCACTTGAGCAGGCAGTCTGTCTATTCTCAGATGTCAACCTCCGTGCTGGGAGATCCACTGCTCTCTTCAAAGCTGTCAGACAGGGTAGTTTGCATCTGCAGAGGTTTCTGCTGCTTTTTTTTGTTTGTTTGTTTAGCTGTGCCCTGTCCCCAGAGGTGGAGTCTACAGAGACAGGCAGGCCTCCTTGAGCTGCTGTGGGCTCCACCCAGTTCGAGCTTCCCAGTGGCTTTGTTTACCTACTTAAGCCTCAGCAATGGCAGGCGCCCCTCCCCCAGCCTTGCTGCTGCCTTGCCATGAGATTGCAGACTGCTGTGCTAGCAATGAGGGAGGCTCTACAGGCGTGGGACCCTCCCGGCCAGGTGTGGGATATAACCTGCTCATGTGCCGTTTGCTAAGACCCTTGGTAAAGCGCAGTATTGGGGTGGGAGTTACCCAATTTTCCAGTTGTTGTGTGTCTCAGTTCCCCTGGTTAGGAAAAGGGATTCCCTTCCCCTTTGCGCTTCCCAGGTGAGGCAATGCCTCGCCCTGCTTCAGCTCTCGATGGTCGGGCTGCAGCAGCTGACCAGCACGGATTGTCCGGCACTCCCTAGTGAGATGAATCCTGTACCTCAGTTGAAAATGCAGAAATCACCGGTCTTCTGTGTCGCTGGTGCTGGGAGCTGGAGCCTGGAGCTGTTCCTATTCACCCATCTTGCTCTTTGAACTCATCTTAATTCCTGAAACGACATTTTGACATATTTTATCTTTTCTGAAAATATCTCCTAAAAATAGCACTTCCTGGGGTTTTCTTTTGTGAAAATTTGCAACTACATGTTCCAATTATTTAATAGATTAAAGAATCTTCTACAGGCTCTACTCTAATGTGTATCTTTCAATAAATTGATATAACACATTAATTGAAAAGCTTTTGTTTATAAATTTCTTTGTAGTATTTTTAAATTATCTTTCACTATTTGCAGTGTCTCTCTTCAAGCAACCTCCTCCCCAAAGAGATGGACTGCTGCAAATGTTAAGTGCAAGGTCCACCGTTGGCAAAGGAAGTATAAGGCAGGTCTTGTATGCCTGACCCAAAGTTTGACTTGACTTAGCAATCTTGACTATCTTATAGACACACAAACTCTTACAACTACTCTGTTAAGTTCTAGAATACAGGCAGGATTCCTGTCCTTCCCTAGAAGTTAATCTTTGCTTTGAAATGGTGGAGGGCTTTGGACGTGTGCAGGTCTCTTCTCCTGTCCCTATTGACAGATAGCTTTTTCCTAGTATATATACTGTACCTAGTATATATGCTGTAGCATATTTTCCATTTATGAGTGCAGAAACCTTGTGGCCAGCAGGTCTCCTTACCTGTCCCTGGTGACAGATAGCTTTTGCCTAGTATCAAGCAGCATGTTGGACAGGTGGGCTTGGACTCCTCAGCTTCACCCTCTCCCTAGAATCAGTCAGTCTCTGCTTATGCAGGTCAAGGCCACAGGCAGATTTCCTACCCCTACCCAAGGGGCAGTAAACATTTTCCTGGGTTCAGCTCAGAGTCCTGGTGTGGGAGACTTCTTGTTTTTTCCTTAGCAATATGCAGGTTTTGTCTGATGTCATAGCAAGTTACAGTGTAAGTCTTTCACCTGTCCCCAGGGGCAGATGAAAACAATCTTATACTCACATGGGGCCTATAAAGTGATTGGGATCCTCAACAATCTACTAATCCAACCTCAGAACTATAAGGTCCTGCACCACTGAAGAAGGCTCTCTCAAGTCTTCAGCCCTGGTCCCAATGTTTTTTGCTTGGAAGTTGCTCATGGAAAAGATCTAGCAAATGTGTGCAAACTCCCTTGTATCCACCAGTATCTGAGATTGTGCACTGAGATTGTTCTTTAAGCAGATTCGCCCCTTGTGTAAACTCCCTTTTGTCCACAGTTACTTGAGATTGCGCACTGTCACACTAGCTAGCATTGTTCTTTAAGCAAACTCCTTTGTGCAAACTCCCTTTTGTCAACAGTTACCTCAGATTGTACACTGTCATGTTAGCTAGCATTGTTCTTTAAGATGTGTTTGAAAATATACCTATTTTCATATTTATTTTCAAGGTGACTACTTTTTTCTCCCATGTTCTGTCAAAAATAGAATGGTTTTAGTGTCCTATCTTTCTTCTGAAAGGTTTGTCACTCTGGTTTACCTGGTTGCTTTGTGACATCATCTACAGGATGCCGTTTAATGAAAAAGTTAATTTTTGTACCCGTTCTCATTGCTATGGTGGAAGCAATATTCTTTGTGACTATTTATATTCTACATGGAAGTGTAACTTCCTCTATAATAGATTTGCATGTAAAAATTTAAACGTGATGCATATCAAGGATATAGAAGGAGCTGCTATAGTATTGCACATGTTCTCTCAACAGGAAGTAATGCTCAGATTGTTTTAATATGTGTGCATTACCATGATCATCTCTCCATATTTTTAAGTAAAACAAAAGTTTCTGAGAAGTACAAAAGTTTGTAAACAAAGCATGAAAGGCTTCAAGTCCTATAAAAACCACTGATTAGAAGAAAAATAAATTAAAAGTGATAAAGCGTATTGAGAGTAGTTAATTGCTATGAGAGGTAGGCTTGGCCATGCATGTAACCTTCAAGTACATATTTTTTCTGTTACTGAGAAATTAAATAAAACAATGTCTATTGAAAGCTAAAGTTTCTAGCATGGTATAATAATTTTTACAAAATTAGAGAAACATCATGTGCAGTGCATTGATAGCAATTGTTGAATAATTTCATGTGTTACCATGTCGATATAGCAATAACACCAGACATTTGAATATTTGAAAGTGATCCTTGGTGAGGTAAATGTTTTGCTCAGGAAGTTAAGTTTCAAAGATGGTATTAGATGATTCGAGAGAAATAATACATGGAAAAACCTGCATACTTGGCCAAAGCAGCTTCTGTTGTAGAGGATCCACACATTCTAGGCACCGAATCTTTGGTAAAAAAAAAAAAAAAAAAAAAAAAAAAAAAAAAAAAAAAAAAAAAAAAAAAAATACATGTCATGCGCCCAGTTGATAATTACAAATGTTGTGACTATGACTTAAACACAAGCATCATATTTTCAAACTCCTTTATAACTGTAGCCTCACATTATCAGGAAATAAATAATCATATGTATATATACCCACATTAAGTATTTGAGTATGTGCATTCATTTTTATTTTTCCTTCTGATATCTATCTCAAATAGTTTTGAGAATGTGGTTGATCTACTTATTCTTCTGGAGTCTTCAGTGAAAAGATAATTATTTCCACAATATCTTTATATTGGACATAATGAACTCTCAGGCATGTATTGCTTTACTTATTACTTTAACAGTTTTCTCTTGCTCATCTTAACTTAAAACTAAACAGCAATGAGCTGGATCCTCTTCCTTACAAAGAAACTTCTCTTTAGACAAATCTTTAATAATAAATGTTTGTCAATAACCTCATTTGTTGGCTCATTTTGGCCAAAAGTAATTTCTATTTTTTACATACCTTTGATACCTTTTCACCATTTCTTTATTCGACAATAAGTTGTTCAATATCATTTGTGTGCAAAGAAACATATCTACTGATCAGTTCATTAAATGGTAAATAATTAGCTAGCTAATGTTACAAATATTTTATATTATGCAAGCATCAAAAGTGCATTGTTATATAAATGTTTAAATATATCTTAGTGATATTTGGGAAAGCTTGATGTAGTTGTTAATAGGTTAGAGATGAATTATTTTATATTTTAACACTTCAGAAATAAAATATAGATCCATGCTATTTCAAAATGCATAATTCAAAATGTTTTTAGTAACTCATCATATTCGTATGCATATTTGTATGTATAATACATACAAATGCATATTTATTTTATAAATATATAGAATGTACATACAAATGTACATACAAATACATATATATGTATAATGTATGAAAACTATCATATGTTTTATAACAACCTCTTAAAAAATAGCCTAATTATGTGTCATCAAAAGACACATTAAAGAGAATGAAAAAATAAGAAATACATAAGATGAAAATGCTTGTATACAGACTAAATAAAGACTACCTTAAGAGGAAAACAACAGTAGGTGAATCTGGTAGCTTAGAAAAGACAGTAACAAAATGGCAAAGAAATGTATCAAATTATCTATAATTTCATTAGTAGTTAGGAAAATGGAGAGTAAAAGTAAAAGAGATACCATTAAATGCCCAGCAGATTCACATGATTTTACTTGAGTAAATATGATAAAGCTATATGTTGTTGAGGATCAGCAAAAGTAGAGTTTTCCAGAAGCTGTTCATATGAACATAATTTTGTTAAACTTCTTTGGAAAACAGTTTTACATTATATAGTGTAGTTAGACATTTGCATATCCTGATACCCAGCAATTCTACATCTTAGAATGTACCCTGAGTAAACTCTTGCACATAAGCACTGACACTCGTACAAGAAAATTTATAGCAGCAGTAAAACTTAGCAGTAAACTAAATTAAATGTTACTTAGCAGTAAAACACTGAAAAACAATGAAAATAGTTATCAACAATACATTTGATAAATAATTAGTGGTATTTTCACACAATACCATGTGAAACTATATTATTTGTGCAATTTTTAGCTTATTGAGTTGAAAGTCTCTTTAACTGAAATTTCGTACTTTGAAAGCTATGATCATAAGCTTCTGATTTTACTCTTATCCCATAGTAACTCTTACTCATTTTTTTGTAAGTCATTTACCTGCCCTAAAAACATTGATGACTTTCAAGTATATTTTCTCTTTCATCTTCCATCTCATTCTCCATGTTGGTAGTGGTTAATTTCATTCATACAGGCAGCTTTAGCCTCTATCTATTTTTAACTGAAAAATCTATACCTCCATTACAGATAGATTTATTAGCTTCAGAGCCTTATACTATTTAACGCATCATCTAAACTAAGATTTGTAAGAGTGAAAGATAGTGCTCCACTTACAAACAGCAAGAATAAACCATCGCTGTCTTGGTCAAATAGAGATGAATATACTATTACTTATATCAAATTACCTTTTGGTATTTCTATTTTGATTTCCCACAATCATCTCAAATTCATCTCTTTTATTGAATTTATCTTCTCTTGATTCACATCAGCTTTTTTCTTTCGTTACCTCACAGCAATTTCTACCGTAATCCACTTAAGTCTCGCAACTCAGAAACAGGAGTCATCTTCAACTTGTTCACCCTCTCTTTCCACATTAAGTCAGTTGCTAGTCCCTTTCTATAACACTTTTAAAACATCTTAGTGATATTTATATTTCTCTCTACTCCTAAATTTCTATTCTAATTAACTCTAAGCTTTAATTCTCTCTTATATTACCACAGTTCCATAAAACTTTTTTTCCTCCTCCTAGCGTTATATGCCACACCAACATTTGTACTACAGCTCTAAGCAACATTTAAAAACAAAAATCTGGTCATATTTCTTGTATGTGCTGCCCATTAGCCTTAAGATGAGGGTTTGGAAGTCTTTTTATTATCTCTCAATATCTTTCTAGGATTCTGTGTCTCTCCCTCTCTCCAATCCCACATTCAGCTTTAGTGGCATTATGAATTATTTTCAGAACTATTTATTTATTTTTTCATACTCCTCTTGTCTTTGCAGCTGCTACTGATTTTTGTTGAAACCCTTAATAGCATCTCCTTTCTGTTTTTCTAATTCCTAAACATCAATCATTCCCCAATGTGGATATCATATTGTCCATAAAACCTTTTTTTGACTCTTCTCTGAGTTCATTTGGGTTACTGTAATGAAATACCATAGACTTGGTAGCTTATGAACAAAAGAAATTTATTTATTAAGGGTCTGAAGGCTGGAAAGTCTAAGATCAAGGTTCTGGGAAATTCAGTGTCTGGTGAGGGTCTGCTTCCTCAGATGACCTTTCATTGTAACCTTACATGACAGAATAGACAAGAGAGTTACACTGAGCATCTTTTATTACGGGACTACTCCCATTCTTGAGAGCTATGTGCTAATGATTTAATCATCTCCCCCAAAGCCCCACTTCCTAATATCATAACTTTGGGAATTAAGATTTCAACATATGGTCAGGTATGGTGGCTCACACCTGTAATCTCAGCACTTTGTGAGGTCAAGGCGGGGTGGATCAGGAGTTTGGGAGATCAAGACCATCCTGGCCAATATGGTGAAACCCCGTCTCTAACTAAAAATATAAAAATTAGCCGAGCACAATGTAGCACACCTGTAGTCCCTGCTACTCAGGAGGCAGAGGCAGGAGAATCACATGAACCCGGGAGGCAGACACTGCAGTGAGCCGAGTTTTGCACTATTGCACTCCAGCCTGGGTGACAGAATGAGACTCTGTCTCAAAAAAAAAAAAAAAAAAAAAAAAAAAAAAAAAAAAAAAAAACAAGAACAAGATTTCAACATTTACATTGTTGGGGACATAAACATTTCATTCATTATAACTCCCTAAGCCTCTTAGGTACTCCTTCTTTGCGTTCCTATAGCATCTTCATATTTTAAACTGTCTCTTTAGCTTCCTATAATGTAAAGGTTAAAAGAACAGGACTCAGCCCAGTTTTGTATATTACAGTGCCTGACATAGCATATATGTTTAATAACTACTTGTTTATTTCTTTGATTTTATTTGTCTCATTTCATATATTTAGGTACATTAGAACTTGCATTCTAATTGTAAACTTTGATTCAGTTTAGACTGAAGACTGGTGTATTAGTCCATTCTCATGCTGCTAAAAAGACAGGGTAATTTATAAAGGAAAGAGGTTTAATTGACCACAGTTCAGCCTGGCTGGGCAGGCCCCAGGAAACTTACAGTCATGGTGAAAGGGGAAGCAGACACATCCTTCTTCACATGGTTGGAGGAAGGAGAAGAATGCAAGCTGAATGAAGGGGGAAGCCCCTTACAAAACCATGAGATCTCATGAGAACTTACTCATTATAATGAGAATTATGGGGTAACAACCCCATAATTCAATTACCTTCCATCAGGTCCCAACCACCACATGTGGAAATTATGGAAAATACAATTCAAGATGAAATGTGGGTGGGGACACAGCCAAACCATATAATTCTGTCCCTGGACCCTCCCAAATCTCATGTCCTCACATTTCAAAACACAATCATGCCTTTCCCACAGTCCCCCAAAGTCTTAACTTATTCCAGAATTAACCTAAAAGTCCAGATACAAAGTACTACCACGAGAATAGCATGAGGGAAACTGCCCCCATGATTCAATTACCTTCCCCCAGGTCCCTCCCAAAAATGTAGAGTTTATGGAAACTACAATTCAAGATGAGATTTGGTGGGGACACAGCCAAACCATATAAACTGGTTTAATATTTGTTTATATATTTGTGAAAGTTTGTATATTTTGGGGTAGAGGGCTTATATTCTGTTTGGTAGTTTTTGCCCAGATATTTTGTGACTTTGTTGTCCACATCTCTATTTTTTCACTCAATTTCTACCTTTTCACAGAGACCATCCGTAATCTCTCCCATTATTTTTCATCCACATCTATTTTCCTATAATTCTCTTCATATCTACTATCTAACATAATAATCAATTTATTATTTATTATCTATCATTCTCATTCTTTTCTTTCTGACATCTGGAACACTTAAAACAGAAGTTACTAGCTCTTTAAAATTTTTTCCTGAATGCCCCTTTTTTCTGTTGCTGTATTTAAGTCTTCTAATTTTTATTATTGTCATTTAAGTTTTATTGATATAAGATATAAAAATTATTCAATAGTTACATAAAAACTGTCTTGCTGTTCAACTGCAATTCACTTACTATCACTCTTTCCTGTTTAGAAATTAGAACGCTGAAAGATTTTATTTTATGTAGGTGTCTTGTTTTATTTTTACATGCTTCTAGTAAAAATTATTTATCTGTGCATCAAACTTTTTTACCTCTATCTAGATCTGAGATTCAATGTATTGATTTTGTCTGAAACACCATGACAACCTTCAGGTTTTCTTCAGCTGTAGATTATGTTTTATTTATTTGGTAACTGGCTTTCTTCTTCTATTCTCTCTTATTTTCAGATCTTGTCCATTTCTCTATTTTCTCTACCTGTTCAAGCATTTCTTTATGTCACTGATAAATTCAGGCAGCATCGATTAAAACCATGCTTACATTACATCTATTTTGCTTTGGTGGTTTTTTCCCCTCTATTCTATATGAAGGGAATACAATAGAAGTCGCTTTCACATCCATGATTTTTTTCTTAACTTGTTCAATTAGTTATTTCTGAAATGTTTCAGAATGTGCTTAATTATAGTAGTTGAACGTAGGTTCATGGACAAAATCCCCTTATCATTTCTCAGTTTGTTTCAATCTTGAAGCAAAGCCAAGAATGTCATGAACTAAAGAGTAAATGCATTTGGCTGAATTCTGCCCTATTTCTTTTATAATATCTGTGTCCTCCATATTTCTACATTATACTATTTGTTATTCCTAGGTATTATTCCTATTAATGTATAAAAATACAATTATATTATCTATTTTCCATGGCAATTTTAATGAAAAATTGGCACTTTGTAGGGTTAATATATTTTATTTTTATATTAATAAATGTTATAAGTATAGAAAATAAGTGTTAAGGGGTTACTATTGATCAAGGTTCATACACATTTGAAAATAAATATTTTTAATTTTTCTTTTACATTCAGGGATAGAAGTACTGGTTTATTACATAGGTAAACTTGTGTCATGGGGGTTTGTGATAGAGATTATTTCATCACACAGGTATTAAGCCTAGCATCCATTAGTTATTTTTTCTTATCCTCTCCCTCCTCCCACAGTCCATCCACCCTCAGTAGGCCCCAGTGTGTATTGTACCCCTCTGTATGTCCATGTGTTCTCATCATTTAGTTCTATACACCATGGTATACTATGCAGCCGTAAAAAAGAATATCATATCCTTTGCAGGGACGTGAATGGAGTTGGAGTCATGTTCCCACATGTAAGTAGGAGCTAAATGATGGAAAATAATTTTTCAAACACTTATGTGTTAGATATTATATTTTCATTTAAGATATAAATAAATAGAACACCAACAAATACCCAGTATTCACTTTCTTTATATCCACTTTCACAAAAAGGTGAGCTATTAGGATATAAGAGATGGTTCTAGTATATTATATGACCAGACAATTCAGATTGGTAGTGATAGTGGTTGTGTCAGTCTAGATAAAAGATTCATTGGCTGTAATTAAAGTGTGTGGTCAGTGAAACTCACATTAAGATTATGGCAAAAATAAGTATGATTGATGTGAAAGAATACCCGAAATGAATGTAATAAAAATTGAAGGACAAAGTAGGAAAAATAGTTTCTGAAGTTTTTTTCTAAAAATCTGCATTCAAATGTAGTTTTCTGATTTTTTAGTAGTGATAAATTCAACTAAGAAATTCAGGCATGGAAAGACTACCACAGTTAAATGAATTAAGCTTTATTATGGCATAATTTTCCTTTAAAATTCACCAATTTTAAGTATACAATCCAATGAGTTTTGACAAATGTATACATTCATGCAACCACAATCGCAATGACAATATAGAGTTTCCATTGCCCCAGCAAGTTTCCACATGCACCTTTACCATCAATTCCAAAACTCCTCCTATTCTAAAGTTCACACAGCCACGAATTGTTCTAGTTTGCCTTTTCTGTTATTTCACATGAATATAATCACAGAATATAGTCTTTACAGCTGACTTCTCTCACTTTGACTAATGCTTTTGAAATCCACTCACTTTGTTATATCATTATATTGTTCCTTTTTAGTGCTGAGTAGTATTTAATTGTATGGATATACCAGTATTTGTTTATCCATTTAACATGTGAAAAATGTTTTAGGTTGCCTTTAGGTTTTGACTATTATAAATAAACATTGCAAACATTACAGTATACTTTTTTTTCTTCGATACCTTCCTTTCTTAGCTAAAGATACCTTCCTTTCTTAACTAAATATCCAGATATTTTACTGCTAGGATTTGCTGGTCTATAAGTATACAGTTAACTTTAGGAATAACACTGCTAACTTGTTTTTAAAAGGTGTTGTACTATATTTGCATTTTCGCCAGGAATGCATGCAAGTTCTTCACATCCTCACCAACACCTGATATTGTTTGTCTGTCAATAAAATCCACTTAGTAGTTTGTTAGTCTGTTATTATTAAAGAGTTTTCAGTCAATATCTTACAGAGGTTTAAATTTTCACCTAGTGGCTAGTCTGTTACTGTTAAAGTCAGCATAATTGGTATCTTATTGTGGCTTTAGTTTTTGTTTCCTAATGATTATTGATGTTGAGCATATTTTTTACATTTTTGGTTTCTTGCCATTGCTATTACTATATCTTCTCTGTTGAAGTGTCTATTGAAAGTGTTTCCCCATTTTTATTGGATGGTCTTGATATTGAACTGCAAAGGTGCCCATATATTCTGGATACAGGTATTAAATCAAATGCGTGTGTTTTTCAAATGTTTTCTCCTAGTCTGTGAATTGATTCTTATTTTCTTTTTCTTTTTTTTTTTTTTTTTGGCTGTGGTATGTAATTTTTATTCTTTGTTACATCACTATTTTTAAGCTGTATATTATATTTTATAAGTATTAATTTAAGTAAATAGTGTATAATCACTTGATCTTTTCTGAATATGTATATTCATTATTATTTTGTTGGGACAAAATTAATAGAATCTCTGAAAGTTTATTTATTTATAAAGTTCAAACACAAAGAATATTATGTGAACAAACCTTAGTGTAACCACTCACTAACTAGTCATAATGGACATGAACATTTGCTTTAGATTTTTTTTTCTTTTTTTTTTTTTTTTTATTATACTTTAAGTTCTAGGGTACATGTGCATAACGTGCAGGTTTGTTACATATGTATACTTATGCCATGTTGGTGTGCTGCACCCATCAACTCGTCAGCACCCATCAATTCATCATTTATATCATGTATAACTCCCCAATGCAATCCCTCCCTCCTCCCCCCTCCCCCCTCCCCATGATAGGCCCCAGTGCGTGATGTTCCCCTTCCCCAGTCCAAGTGATCTCATTGTTCAGTTCCCACCTATGAGTGAGAACATGCGGTATTTGGTTTTCTCTTCTTGTGATAGTTTGCTAAGAATGATGGTTTCCAGCTGTATCCATGTCCCTACAAAGGACGCAAACTCATCCTTTTTTATGGCTGCATAGTATTCCATGGTGTATATGTGCCACATTTTCTTAATCCAGTCTGTCCCAGATGGACATTTGGGTTGATTCCAAGTCTTTGCTATTGTGAATAGTGCCGCAATAAACATACGTGTACATGTGTCTTTGTAGTAGAATAATTTATAATCCTTTGGGTATATACCCAGTAGTGGGATGGCTGGGTCATATGGTACATCTAGTTCTAGATCCTTGAGGAATTGCCATACTGTTTTCCATAATGGTTGAACTAGTTTACAATCCCACCAACAGTGTAAAAGTGTTCCTATTTCTCCACATCCTCTCCAACACCTGTTGTTTCCTGACTTCTTAATGATTGCCATTCTAACTGGTGTGAGATGGTATCTCATTGTGGTTTTGATTTGCATTTCTCTGATGGCGAGTGATGATGAGCATTTTTTCATGTGTCTGTTGGCTGTATGAATATCTTCTTTTGAGAAATGTCTGTTCATATCCTTTCCCCACTTTTTGATGGGGTTGTTTGTTTTTTTCTCGTATATTTGTTTGAGTTCTTTGTAGATTCTGGATATTAGCCCTTTGTCAGATGAGTAGGTTGCAAAAATGTTCTCCCATTCTGTAGGTTGCCTGTTCACTCTGATGGTAGTTTCTTTTGCTGTGCAAAAGCTCTTTAGTTTAATGAGATCCCATTTGTCAATTTTTGCTTTTGCTGCCGTTGCTTTTGGTGTTTTAGACATGAAGTCCTTGCCCATGCCTATGTCCTGAATGGTACTACCTAGATTTTCTTCTAGGGTTTTTATGGTATTAGGTCTAACATTTAAGTCTCTAATCCATCTTGAATTAATCTTCGTATAAGGGGTAAGGAAAGGATCCAGTTTCAGCTTTCTACTTATGGCTAGCCAATTTTCCCAACACCATTTATTAAATAGGGAATCCTTTCCCCATTTCTTGTTTCTCTCAGGTTTGTCAAAGATCAGATGGCTGTAGATGTGCGGTATTATTTCTGAGGACTCTGTTCTGTTCCATTGGTCTATATCTCTGTTTTGGTACCAGTACCATGCTGTTTTGGTTACTGTAGCCTTGTAGTATAGTTTGAAGTCAGGTAGCGTGACGCCTCCAGCTTTGTCCTTTTGACTTAGGATTGTCTTGGCAATGCGGGCTCTTTTTTGGTTCCATATGAACTTTAAAGCAGTTTTTTCCAATTCTGTGAAGAAACTCATTGGTAGCTTGATGGGGATGGCATTGAATCTATAAATAACCTTGGGCAGTATGGCCATTTTCACGATATTGATTCTTCCTATCCATGAGCATGGTATGTTCTTCCATTTGTTTGTGTCCTCTTTTATTTCACTGAGCAGTGGTTTGTAGTTCTCCTTGAAGAGGTCCTTTACATCCCTTGTAAGCTGGATTCCTAGGTATTTGATTCTCTTTGAAGCAATTGTGAATGGAAGTTCATTCCTGATTTGGTTATCCACCATGATCAAGTGGGCTTCATCCCTGGGATGCAAGGCTGGTTCAACATTCGCAAATCAATAAACGTAATCCAGCATATAAACAGAACCAAAGACAAGAACCACATGATTGTCTCAATAGATGCAGAAAAGGCTTTTGACAAAATTCAACAGCCCTTCATGCTAAAAACGCTCAATAAATTCGGTATTGATGGAACGTACCTCAAAATAATAAGAGCTATTTATGACGAACCCACAGCTAATATCATACTGAATGGGCAAAAACTGGAAAAATTCCCTTTGAAAACTGGCACAAGACAGGGATGCCCTCTCTCACCACTCCTATTCAACATAGTGTTGGAAGTTCTGGCTAGGGCAATCAGGCAAGAGAAAGAAATCAAGGGTATCCAGTTAGGAAAAGAAGAAGTCAAATTGTCCCTGTTTGCAGATGACATGATTGTATATTTAGAAAACCCCATCGTCTCAGCCCAAAATCTCCTTAAGCTGATAAGCAACTTCAGCAAAGTCTCAGGATACAAAATTAATGTGCAACAATCACAAGCATTCTTATACACCAGTAACAGACAAGCAGAGAGCCAAATCAGGAATGAACTTCGATTCTTATTTTCTTATTGGTATTTTTTAATTTTGAAGAAAAACAATTTTTTAAATTTTATTTTATATTTTCTGCTTCTTTTGCTATATCTGTGAAATGTTTGCTTAAAACCCAAGTTCACAAAAATTTACCCCTATATTTTCTTTAAGAAGTCTTATAGTTGTATCTATCACATTTCAGTTTAATTCTATGCACAGTCGGGGTCCATTTTTTACTCAAAAATATTCTATTATTTCAGCTTCATTTATTGAAAGAACTATCCTTTCACCATTGAACTATCAGGACACTGTTGTTGAAAATTAATTAACCATTAATGTATAAGGCTATTCTGGAATGTTTTTCTATTCCATTGGTCTTCATGCCAATTCTTAAGTCAGTACTATACTATGTCTTTTCATGGAGAGTTATAGTAAGTAACAGTATAATGTTGTGTGAACTCTTCCACTTTGTTCTTGCTCAAGATCCTTTGGCTACTTTAGGTTATTTGGATTTGCTTATAAATATTAGAATCAGGTTGTCAATTTCAGCAAAATATCTGCTGTAATTTTGAATAGAATTGCATTGAAGTTATAAACCAATGTGGGGAGAATTACCATCTTACCAACTTCGAGTCTTCAAATGTATGAATATTACATATTTCTATTTAATAAGGTATTATTTAATTTGTCACTTTTTTACAATTTTCACTGCACTTGTTTTTCATATTTTTGTTAAATCTAATCCTAAGTATTTTTTATTGTTTTTGTAAGTTGTATTTTCAAATTTTAATTTAAAATTATTCATTGTTAATACAAAGAAATAAATTAGATTGTTTTCTTGTATTGATCTTTGGATCCTTTGACCTGCCTAAGCTTACTTATTTCATCAGGTTTTTGCTTATTTTGTAGGGTTTTTGGCTTAGGTAAAAATGTAATTTGTTAATAAAGAGAGATTTACTTTTTTCTTTCAAATCTTTTTATTTACTTATTTATTTTTTGTTCTGCCTTATTGAAATAGTTTGGACCTCAATGTAATGTTGAAGATAACTAGGTTAGGGTAAATCTCCTTGCCTCTTTTCCCAATATTAAGGCGGGAAATACATTCTTTTACCATTAAGTGTGGTAGTAGGTATAACTATGTGTACAGAATGAGATGGAAAATGTTTTTGTCTCTTTCTTTTTCTAAAAGATTATGGATGTCCTTTTATTCCTTTCTTGAACATTTTCAAGAATTCATCAATGAAACCTTCTAAATCATTTTGGTAATCTGGCCCTGGAGTTTCTTTATGGTAGTGGTATAATTACACATGTAATTTATTGAGTAGAAAAGGGGGTATTCTGCCAGTCTATTTCTTCCTGGGTAACCTCTTGTAGATTTATTTCTAAGAATTTCTACATTTAATCTAAACTGTCAAAATTTTTGTGTAATATTGCCCACATCATTCTTTTTTATTTTTAGTGTCTGAAAGGCCTGTGTTAATATCGACTTTTCTTCCTAACATTGGTAAATTATTTTTTTTTTGGTTCCTTGATAAATGTTATTAAAGGTTTATCAATGTACAGTGCCAACTTTTGTATTCATTGATTTTCTCTATCTGTTTTTTAAATATGTCATTGATTCCTGCTCTTTGGTATTTCTTTTCTTTTGCTTATATTGTGTTTTGAATCTGTAGATTGCTTTGGGTAGTATGAGTATTTATGCTTATAACTTTTTAATGATTTCATTAATAATCTCAGGGTTAATAAACCAGAAATATCTTATAAATTTTGAAGAAATTTGTTCATATTTTATTATGACAATTTTATTACCCTTATTACACTTATTACACCTTTTATTACACTTACCCATCTCATCTGAGAACTTTCTCCTGGTGGCATTTCTTCATTTAATGTCCTGTGCCATCCCCTTCCATTGGGGTGTGCAGGTGATGTCTTTGTGGTTTGCTATGAAAATATTTTATACAATTGACTCGGTCGCATGTTGATTTAGAATTTATTTATGTGTTCAGTTTTCTATGATAAGCAGTTGTAAAGCTGTTTGACCCCTAATTTTGAAATTGGTATGGATCTTTCTTAGTCTTATTACAACTTCCCTTCTGCATACAGAATATGCTGAAAAAAGGTTCTCTCACACTAAGCACACTAGACTTTACTCTCCAAGTAAGGAAACCTTAGATTCCCTATACTTAATGTATTTCTGTGCTTTGTACATCTATAAATTTATGTCTTCTTTACCTGTTATCTCCTTATGTGGTCTAAACTTTCTTATATTCATCAGCAATTCTAAGTATCTGTGGTCTGAGATGTGACTATTTCTAATTAATTAAAGATATCTTTTCCCCTTCATTCCTTTTTATAGCTTAAATTGATTTTTGAAAAGGGAATGTTGTTTGGCTTTATTCCATTTTCCCCACCATCTTCTGTCAATTTATTATAATACATAATGTATTTCGATTTGATTTATTGTTGCCACAGATATAATTTATGCCCTGAGTTTGAGCTCTTACCCTCAACTTATGAATGGAAGTATTACTGACAAAGAAGTTGAGTTAATTCATCTGTGACTGTATTAACTTATATATTCATCTTTTCCTGTGTGACAGATGCATTATGGATCATTCTCATCTTGATGCTTAATGTGTTATCATTTTTCATTGAAAAACAAATGATGTAAAATTGCACATTATTAATTATCTACAATTGTTTAATTTTTTTCCTTTGAGCAGAGAAAAAATGTAAAATGGGAACTCGTTATTCAGAATAACAGTGCATATCTATGAAATTCATAATTAATTTTCAATGTGTCCATTTATCTTTTTCTTTTATAATAGATGTCATTTTCAGTGAACAGTTTAAATCTGTTGAAATCTTGCAGTTTTATACAGGTTTCAGTTCTCACATATTGTTTTAATACATTCATATGGATTTTTAATATTTTTCTCAAGGCAAAAAAGTATATTCTGTGCTTCTATTTATAAACAATTTAATATAATCTCTACGTTGTATCTTTTAAATGTATTTTTATAGTAATATCTTCAAACATGAGCAGTTTTTTAGAAAAATTTTCTGCCAAATACCCCATCAACAGTGAGCTCTGGTAAATTTCAATAGTAGCAATAGCAGTGTACTTTCCGAAGCCTTGCTTAGTCTGCATTATACTAGCAGTGACATTTACAATAGCAATTATATTAACAATGGCTCTTCTCAAGTATAAGTAGGTAATGAGTATAAAAGAAGAACAGGGATACTGAAGAAAATGAGTAGTAAACTTACATGAATACTCCATATTCAGGTTCATAAGACAAGAAATACAAGGACAATAACTTCACTGTGAATGAAGGATACCAAGTTAGGTAAAGTTGTAATTTAACAATGAATATTTTACATTATCTTGTCCCAGAGTATTTGCTCATATTAATCTTCCTACATTGAAATGTCCATTTATCTGTCCTGCCCTGGCTCTTAGCCATTCCTCCAGGTCCTACTGAAATATTTTATACTTTGGAAATTATTTCCAGAAATTAGTCATGACCCCTTCTCTTTAAACATTCTGTGGCATATTAATCTTTTGACTCCATGTTTGATTTTCTTAACTAGATTTCAAGTCCTTTTGTAGGCAGGTCTGTAAATTATATATTTTTATATATTTCATCAACTCTTCATAGAGTAAATACTATTATAATATTAATCATAATAACTAGCTTTTATTTAACTCTTATTATATGCCAGGAACTGATGAAAAGCAATAGCCAGGCATTATAAATGTATAACGTGAAAGGATACTTATTTCTGAAATGTATAATAAAAATTAAACATTTGAATAACTAGGAATAATAATCCAGGAATTTCTAGATTTTTATGGATACAGCATGCATGTGTATGAAAACTAACAGATCAGATTTAATGGAAAAGAATATGATTTTCTTCCCTATGTTGCTATTCTGCCTGAGTTAGTTGGCTCACATAGTTCTGCAGTCTCTATATACTCACGTTCACCAGCTGTCTATCATCTATCCAGATCTTAGACCAGAAAATTTAAACCTCATATATCACAGACAGAATCTATGATTTAATTTAAATTGTCTTGCCAATGTTCCTTAGTTTGAGCTTCACCATATCTTTTTAACTTTCATATTCTGGCCCCTTTCTTTTCTCCTAGTAATTGTGGAGCTCTTCTATTTTCTGGCTGTTATGCCAACAATTTTTTACTAGTGAGAAATTTGTTGAGATGTTTTGCTCTCAGGAGACCCTGATGATCCTGTGTCTTCAGTTATGTATATATATGCAAGGAATTTGACTTTCCTTATCTGACAGCCATGCTCATGCACCTTAAGCCAGCCAGAAATCATGCCTAAAGACTACCGGAAGGCGATTAGACATGAAATAGAGGTTAGAATTCTACCAGGTTTGAGGTCAGGTTTACTAGAACCAAAGGGAGTGTAGATCATGAGAAGATTTAAATGAAAGTGTAGACACTGCCTTACTCTTGGTTAGGCTTAGCTTGTTGAAGTTAACCTACATCAGTCAGATGAGCAGAATAAAAGGAAGTAATTGGGATATTTCTTCATTAATTGATCTAAGCTGTGTTTTATTGAACACAAATGCTGTGCTTCCCTGATATGTACTGCTCTATTTTGAGCATTTAAAACAAAGTTACATTTTTCCCATTAGGAAATAGTAATGAAATCTGATATCCTAACTCTTGGAAAAAGGTTAGACTGATGTGGTCTGTTTTTCCGGATTATTTCCAAGTTCTCAGATCCTTTCTAGAGGCATGCTGTCAACAAAAAGGAAAATTACTGGAAAATATTCTATAGAAAACATTGTTACTTTTGTTTTGACATTCTACATACCTAATTACAAGCCAGAATTCTACATAATCCATATATTTGCCTTGTTATATAGAAGTAATAAGATTTGTACACAAATGATTTAATTACAAATAACTTAAATTTATTGGGTATTTAATATCAAATATAGCTATAGTTACTAGAGATAAAAAATTAATAAAACACAATCTATGTACTGAAGAAATTTACAATATATTGAAAAAGATAAGATATTTAAGTCATTTAATAATATACTACTGTGATGAATATTTTCTTACTGGTTGACATTATGTATGATATTAAAAGATAAAAACATGTTAAGTACAACATCAAATATGGAATATTTCCATTTTTATTTTTAGATTATTTTCTCTATATATTTAAAATATAGAAAAAATAAGGTGACAGATGTTACTTTTTATCTAAAGGCAATGATTTTTAGAATTAAATGTTTTCTGTTGGGATTTCTCCATTAGCAGTGAAGTCTAATGTCGTTTCCTTAATATTTTGTTATCAAGTGTAATTATAAGAAAAATTTAGTATAGTTATTAACTCTTTTGATAATGATTTATAATTTCATATTTATTGATTTTTTGATTTGAAAACTATCTACTAGCCTATCTACAAAATTTGTAATATTAAATAAATGTAAGAGATATAAGGAGTACTCATTTCACAATGTTGCCAGGCCTACGACATGTTATTGAGTTATAACCATTATTGATTTACTTCTAAATAAGATGTAGAATTAAATATTTTAATATTCTATTGCTGTCTCTTTAACTCAAGACACTGGGGTATTATATTAGTGAATACTTGGATACTGTCCCAGAATACTTCAGAAGTAACATATAACTAAAAATATCACCATGACAACTTTGATAATTAATGCTTAGTAACAAATTTCACAACAACTACCTGTTTTAGATGCTTGTCATTTTCAAATATATATATTTTTCTCAAAAGGCACCATTTTTGTAATATTATGTGACCAACTTGCCTATTCTGCAAGATAAAAATGGCACATTTGCGAGATATATTCCCTGTAAGTATATTGAAATTGCTGATTGATTATTATGGTCACTGTATACTATTTTGGTTGGTTATTTCTAAAATATATGTCACTGCTCTTGTCCCAGGCTTCCTCGTCTTGGTAATTACTAATTAGAGACATGAATGTAATCACAGTATGTCAGCTACTGCTGATATATATAGCTCCTGCAATATATAACTTCTGCCTCCTTGCGTGTTAATCTTTTTACAGTTTTGTTTGTTTTCTCTTTTGACAGAAAACTTCCCTTCATCCCCTTAAGTATGAATCATTGTGTCATTCTCTTGCCACCGGCACAGGTTAGATGTAGAAAGACAAGCACACTCTGTATCTCTCCATCTTCTCACTTCCTATCCACAGCCTATTGTAAGTGTTTTCCTCATTCAGAATTCTTAAATGATTCTTAAATGATTTTGTGCTCATCTATGAGAACAAAAGACCTGAAAGGCAACTTGAAAGCCACATGTTCTCATATTCTAAATGTCTAAAACCAAGCAAAAATAAAGCACCTTGAAAGTATTTATTTATTTATATTAGTCAATGCCAAATTTAAGTATACTTTAATAGTTTAGGGTTAAAATCTTGACCCCAACACTTGTGTAAACTTTGCATAAGTTGTTTAACATTTCTGTGCCTCATTTTCTTATTTGAGAAACTTGGGTGAACAAAAGTACCAATTTCCTTGCATTTGTGTGAGGGCTAAATTGATCAATAAGTGAACACTCCTTAGAACAATGCCTGCTACAGAGAGGGCTCTATACATTTACTAATTACTGTTATGATTATTTATGTACTAAGTGTAACAAATCACAACTGAGTAACCCCTTAGACCTATATACAAGACTGAGGCTATAAGGATGCATGATGTTTATCTTCAAGAATGAAAGAAAAAAATACTTTCTTTTGGTCTTTTGATACTTAACAAAGAGTCCTTATGCCACCCCTCCCCGTCCCCTCAGTTTGGGCTCAGTACCCTTTTCTCTTTTTTTTTTTTTTTTTGTTTAGATTATCCATTCTGGTTTCATCACTCATGACTGATGTTCTTGAGGTGCTACAAGGACTACTGCTTCTGGTGGTAAATTCAGAGATTTGTTGAACAGGAGACTCTCACAGAGTTTGTGGATGCTATAGCTATTGAGACAGGGACTTTATGATGCATGGCCTCACAGAAACACAGTAACTACTGAGATTTCTGCATGAACTCCAGGACTGGGGCACATCTCCTCTGGTTTCCCCAGGAAGTCAAGTCTGGCAAAATTTAAGAAACATATCCTTCCTCTTCTGTGATACATTCAGTGGAAGTGGCATTGGCCTCAAAATGTTTCTTCTTTTCCAATTTTTCACCTAAATTACAACCACAGAGCTGGAGTGAACAGATTTGTAATAAGTTAGAAGATTATATGCATGTTTTGAGCCTCCATCTATCCCTTCTCCTCACTACTTAGACGTTGGCACTAAATTCATACTCCAGATTCCTTAGTGGAAGATTTCCTCCTCAGAGATCTGCAATCCTTTCCCCTACAGGGTATTAGATACATGTTTATACCCTTGAAAAGTCAATAGTGATTCCTGAGTCAGTTTTTTAGTTTGGGAACAATTAAGTCCAATTTCTAATTTTTTCATAATATTAAAGTATACTATATCATTTTACTTTATGACATTTGATGTTATTCCACATCTAAGCTTTATCAGTATGGAATATTGTCAAAGAAAGAAATACATGTTTTCATATCTAACAAGGGGTATGACTAGAAAAACCTTCAGGTGTTCATAAAATGCAGCAATATACAGTAGTAAATATAATGCAGGAAATTTACATCTATTAATGTGAAGATGTTATCATGATGTGTCCAAAAAGAGTTGAGTACTAAAAAGCAGATAAAAATAATTCCATGTATTGTGACTTAATGATAGGTATAGAAGTCTCTGGTAACAACAACAAAAACAAACAGCAATAATAAGCACCCATGTGCCAGACGCTGCATGAAGCATTTTACATTGTTCATGTTAGTCAATCTTGATCCTAACTCTATAAAGTGTGAAGGTTAAAATAAATCCCAATATGAATCAGAAAGACTAAATAATAAGGACATCAAGCTATTAAAGTTGTAAACTCAGGTCATAAAGAGGCAGTCAGATTTCAGGGCATGTGCTCTCATCAAGTGTAGACTAAAATATGCAGAGATTTTCATTGAAGAATGAGGTTATCTAAGAATTTACACTTATTTTTATCTTCAAATATTCTTTTCTACTTTTTATGAATATGTATCATAACATCATATGCCTTTTTCATGATTCTGAGTCGTAAGAATTACTATTTTTTCCAATGTTCACAAATCATTCAATTATTTATTTATTCTAGAACTTAAGCCAGGATCGAGATGAAGCAGTTCAAGCTGCAGTTTTATAGTATCTTGTTTTATTCCTCCTATCAACATTCCAAAATACCTTCCATTCGTGCATGTAAGCATACATTCTTTCATCAGAAAGTATTTATTATGCACCCATTAATGTCAGATACTGTTCTAGGAAATAGACACTGCATAGTTTACAAAACAGAACAAGATCTCTTCTCGTGAAATTTCTAATAGGAGAAAATGGTAAGCAATTATGCAAATTATATAGATAGATATAGAAGTACATATAGATTGGTTTACAGATGGATATAGATCTGTGGATATTGATCTACCCATAAATCATTACATTAAGAAAAATGAAACACAATGCTGTGATAGAGGTTGACTAGGGTGAGCTAATTGGGTGGTTGAGGAAGTCTTCTCCAAAGTAGTGATATTGAACACAAAACTGTATATTTGGGAAGACTGGACCGCACAAGGGCCTGGTGAATGGGCATTTTAGACAGAGGACTGAGCAAAATACAATTATCTCTTAGGTAGAAATGAACTTGGCAACATTGAGGAGCAGAACTAATGTCTAGCTTTCAGTTTTTCAATGTAGAAGCAGTGAGAGATATTAACTATTTAAATGGCCTCAATCATGATCTAAAATGTCTATTTATTAAAAGTCTAGGGTTAAGACAAATATAGGGCCGTTCATTTTCTGCATCTTAAAGAAATTAGTTCTTCCGACATTTAAAGGAGAAAGAAATCCAACATACAGAGCACTCCGCATTAACATAAAAAGAAATTCTGGCAATGTATCAAGAATGATAAGAATTAAACAAAAGGAAAGCATGTAAAAGCTGTCCTCATTATTGTTGTGCATTAATTATTTTCTCCAATTATATTGGCAAAAAAGGCTTTCAAAACCAAGCAGTTTAATGATTCTAAAAGTTTAAGCTGCTTTATCTTCAAACTACAGAATCATTGCGTGTTCTGCCTCCATCTGGTCTTCACTGCTTTTTATGTTATTATTTATCATTATGTAATCAGCATTTAGTTATTTCAGTAAGAAACAATTCTTTAGGAAACAAATTACAGTTGCCAGCACAGTAAAGGGAAAACATGCTCAGTTCAATTGAACCTTTGATGTTTGCTGTCTCTTTACATGTGTGGATTTGCAAGAATTGTCTCTGCTTCTTGTAAGGCTCCATTTTGATCCTCTTCTAATATGATCCTCTTTATCCCACAGGCATTTTTCTGTTTTCTAACTCTTAACTTAAGGACTTCCACATTCACCAACCTTCATGGTAGTCAGCTCTGCCTATTCTTGATACAGAGTACTTGAATTCCTCCATGGTTATTTTAGTCTCAGGCATTAAATGTTGTTTTTCTTATTCGGTAGAATATATGGTATTTATGGTTATTATTTTTAAAATTTGCTGGGCTGTAATGAGCCCATCTTTTTGTGATAAGCTCAAAATCAGTAAGAATGTTCAAAGCACTAGTAAAAGACATTGAAAGACAAACATGGAAATAGGCACATTTAATTTACTGAAAGAGGCACACATTGCCATCATCAGTCTGTGCTGACACTGTTAACCTCTGCAGTCACTTTTGCTAACTTATGAACTTGGGAGTAGTTACTTTTACACCAACCTAATAATTTTACATAGATGTTCCCATATTTGTCATTTGTACAATGTCACTTCAGCCTGCAAAAAAATAGGGCTATATAGAACCTATCCAGTATATAGGTAAGCGAGTTTCTGCGGAGTTCCATTTTCATTGATGTTTAATAGATTAAACATTCATTAATAAATGGTGGTACACTGGTTATATTTTCATTGTTCAAATAGTTACACTTCCCATCTCATTCAGTAAATATTTATTGAGAATCTACTATGTATCTGACAAACATTTAGGGATACAATGGTAACCAAGATTAATTTCCTTTCTTAATGACCATCAGGCTTAAAGTGGGCATATGCAAGTAAACAGGCCCTTAGAAAGTGAGATGATTTAAGATAAAATTTGAGTATGTACTTTGCACACAAAAGGGATATGTACTCTAGTTTGGGGAGTAAGTGTTATTTAAAATAATTTTGAAGGAATAAGTCATAGATAGACAAAGAAGCAGTTCTCAGACCTCACATTGTCATTTTGCATCGAGGTCCAAAAACTATATAGCTGGCTCTGTCTAGGACATACTACAAATGCAGAAACCAAGATCAGAATCTCTGTCTCCAAAATTGAAATCATGGGGACCTCACTGGATTATCACAGAGTGGCCCAGAACAAAGTTTATAGAAAGGAAAGGTCCTCAAGAGCCCCAAAGGAGGACTCACGAAGCAGGAAGTAGAAGTTCTAACTGGGGATTTAGACTCAAGAAAAGAGCCAGTAAGCTTGGTTACCTTCCAGCTTAGAGTACAAATAAACCTGCCAGGGTTTCTGGACTTGGCTACGCTGACACACACCCTGCTTAAAACTTAAAAACTAACTGAGCGTGTGAGTATGACCTTAATAAGTGGAGTGTCCCACAGTGCCTGTTTAAGGACATTTCTACAGCAATTGCTCATCAGCCTCTTTGAAATTGTTTTTCAAAGCTACAGCATGTGGCAGTGATGGCAGCAAAGCACTAACGAACAATATATTGAACATATTGCAAATCAACACATTGAAATTCACAGCTATCTCTTTCCCACATTAGGGTTTAGGGCTTTTGAAGTATAACTCCAAAAGTAACTGAAAGCTTCTGATGTTTTTAGATCATTCTGTGGGCAGAAGTCTCAAAGTAGTGATACAGATCACCTGGAAACATGCTAGTTAAGGAGAGGAGAAACTCATCTGAAGTTAATTATAAAAGAAAAACAATTACATTTATATGCCAAGCTTGTGATATGGATTTTTCCAGATATATATGGGCTTTGTGTCTCCACCCAAATCTCATCTTGAGTTGTAATTCCCATAATCCCAGTAATCTCCATAAGTCAAGAGAGAGACCAGGTGGAGGTAATTGAATCAAAGGCGTGGTTACCCCATGCTGTTCTCATAATAATGAGTGAGTGCTCATGGGATCTGATGGCTTTATAAGGGGCTCTTCAGCCCTTTGCTTGACACTTCTCCTTACTGCCATCTTGGGAAGGTGCTTTGTTTTCTCTTTACCTTCTACCATGGTTATGAGTTTTCTGAGGCCTCCCCAGCCACGCTGAACTGTGAGTTAATTGAACTTCTTTCCTTTATAAATTATCCAGACTTGGGCAGTTTTTTATAGCTGTATGAAAACGGACTAATACATATATAACATATATATTATTTTTGATCTTTTCTGTAAGTTTATTGCCATTAATAAATTTTCACTTTTTTATTTCATTTCTCTGTGTAACAGAATTTTTTTGTTTTGTCTTCTAATTTGTGGATTGTTCTATGGCAGAATCCAATATGTTTAAACTTTCACACATTTTACAAAAATAAATCCTGGTAATTTCCCTAAATAATGTTTCTATTCCATTGTCATAACCTTCCAGTTAACTTGCATAAATGATTAACTTCTTAAATTTCTTTGAAAATAAAAAAGGGATTTTTTGAAAATGTTCACATTGTTTCTTACTTGCCGCCAATACAAACAAGGAAACAATTTTGGTCCTCCAATTTATTTTTTAAAATATTTTGAATTTTCTGTTTGCTCACCATTCTTATGAAATTAAGTCTTTGTCTAGAATCATTATGTTACATGAGTTTTTAAAGATCATGGTGTCTCTACGTAAGTCTTTGAGATGCAAACAAATGAAGAAGAGAAAAGTTAAGAGTAATTTTACTTTACTGCATCAGAATCCCAGGTGCCAATGAAAAGGAATAATGGGCTGAAGTATATAGACCAAGTATCTTTTTCTCTGCTGTTGAGAGATTTTTCTCCTTGAGGCAGTTTAAATTAGTTTCAGTGTCTACCTTCTACTTGGCTTACCTGCCTTCATTGAGAATTATCTTGCTACTGCCCTCATAAGATCTGACCAGCGATTGTGCTTTGCCAAGGCCCTACACTCTTAGTCTGAGATGTGTGAAATATCTCCTATAAGCACGAATGGAGTGATAACTTCAGAATACCAGTCAACTTTAACCTGTTTTCTTCCTCCAGTCCCAAATTCTCTGAGTGGAGAACATTTCAGTGAATCGTTTATGTCTTCCACTTATTACAGAAAGGAGGTTTTTCTTCACATCAGGTGATTCATGTTTCCAGGTCCTCTTTAATGCACTTCAAGTATTCTCTTTCATTTGCACATTATCTTTTGACATTCCTTTAAGTGTCTCACATCAAACAACCTTTTTCCTTTCTGGCATTGATTTCTATTTGCTGTTATATTGGCAATTCTTTGGTTGTCTTTTCGAGAACCTGTAGGTTGGCCAGCATTATGTGCCAGACTGGAAACCAAAGGTTCTTAGCTTTTAAAATTATTGTTACTATACTTAACTTGTGAAACTTTACAATAATACGCTACTGTTACATTGAATTGATATATCAGTTTCATGGAAACCCTGCATAAAAATGCTAACTTAATATTGAATATTACTTTGTAAATTCATAAGGATTTTCACAAATTCTTAAAGATACATAACCAACATAAATTTGACTTACAATTAAAGATGTGAAGGACACCTAGTTTGAAGTAAAAAGTCAAGAATAAATATATTGTTTACATAAGAATGTATGTATTGCATTATTTTTATTTTGTTATAAGTGGGTCTAAATAAATGGCACAAAGAAAGCAAGTAATGTTTGCAGTTATACGATGACACTTTCATGAAGTTTTCCAGTAAAGCTAGCAATTACGTTACACAGTACTGAAGAAATATGAGTCCCTAACATATATGAAAAATTAGATTTTTATTAAAGATTAATGAATGGGTAGAAAATTGATATTTATACAATTAACAAAGTTCCTCAGTGGTCTTAATTCAAAGCACATTTAATTTTTTTTTCTTGGAAAACAAATATTGGGTCTATTGCTTGAGCCTGAGAGGTCTAAGCTGAAGTAAGCTGTGGTTGCATCTCTGCTCTCCAGTCTTGGCAAGTGAGTGAGACCCTGTCTCAAAAAAAAAAAAAAAAAAAGGTTTTAAATAATTTATCTTCTATTTCTTATTTGTAAAAAAAAATATAAGTTTGGGACATTATGTAGGGAATCAGAATCTTTTTGAAACTATTCCTAAAATAAATTCTGTGACTTTGCTAGAAAATATTATTATGTTCAACTTGAAGTAAATTGACATATAAGCCATTAGGGAAATACAAATCAAAAACACAATGATATATCACTTTGTACCCTCTGAAATGGTTATAATTTTAAAAAGGCAGACAATAAGAAGGCTTAGTAAAGATGTAGAAAAGTTGGAACCTTCATATATTGCTGGTGGAATTGTAAAATTGTACAGTTAAATTGTACAGTCACTTTAGAAAGTAGTTTGGCATTTTCTCAAAAGCAGAGTTACCATATGATTCAGCAATTCCAAAGAAGATAGATACAAACGACCGCATATAACATGATTACATTTCAAATGTACAGAATAGAAAAATCTGTAAACACAGAGAGTAGATTATTGGCTGTCAGAGGTTGGGAGGAATTTGGAGTGACTGCAAATGGGTACAAGGTTTCTATTAGTGGTAATGAAATATTATGGAATTTCATACTGGTGAAAGTTGCAGAATATCATGAGTATAGGAGGACAACTTACATACTTTAGAAGAATGTTATGTTTTTGAAAAATATGTAATTATTAGGTGACTATGGGAAAATTGCAAACAGTATAGAAGTATGTAAAGTAATAAAAGAAACCCTTCTTCAGGAATTTAATGTATTCATTCCCAAGAGTTAATCGATGTTAACATTCTGGTGTATATTTATATTTCCATAATTAAATACAGAGTAGGTGTGTGTAGCTACATATGTAAACACTCAAATCTGTTAAGTTGGCAAAAACTGCAATCACTTTTGCACCAATATTATCTTTTGCACTTAATATTCTTTAAAACATTATTTAAATAAAAATAATTTGTTCTGTGATTTTTCACATACTTCTTGGAGATTATGTGTGTCTTTCTGCATATGTATACATACATACACACAAATACTACATATGTATACTGTCATAGAGATATATTCTGATGTAGATATAGATAAGATCTTCATTCTTTAAAACTAATTTAGTAAAATCTCTTACAGGTTATTCATAATTTATATACCTACTTTTCTATGTATCCCCATTTACGTTGTTTTCAATGTTTAGTTTTATAATACTTCAATATCCTTATATATAGTTGATAGGTTTGGCTCTGTGTCCACCCAAATCTCACCTTGAATTGTAACAATCCCCATGTGTCAAGAGTGGGACCAGGTGAAGATAATTGAATCATGGAGGCAGTTCTCCATGCTGTTCTCATGATAGTTTCATGTGATCTGATAGTTTTCGAAGTGTCTGGCGTTTCCCCTTCTTGCACTCATTCTCTGTCCTGCCACCCTATGAAGAGGTGCCTTCCACCATAATTGTAAGTTTCCTGATTCCTCCCCAGCCATGTGAAACTGTGAATCAGTTAAACCTCTTTACAAATTACTCAGTCTCAGGTATTTCTTCATAGCAGCATGAGAACGGACTAATAAAATATTTTTGTTTAATTAGGAAAATATATTTAAATACTGATATCATTACCCTGAAAATAAATGTATTTGCATTGAGTAAGTTCATCCTGAAAAATTATGCCAACTAACATGCATTTTGCTAATAATAACAATATCAAATATTATGAAGAGCTTACTCTCATATCACGTAAATGACTCCTTGTATAATTTTTATATATTTTACTAATTAGCACTATAAATATGTTTCCCTTTTATTGATCTATAATTTACAAATTTAAAGGGTAAATGTGAGTGCTTGTTGTCTGCAAATAATGTATAATGATCAAGTCATGGTAATTGGGATGTCCATCACTGTCAGGGCTTATTTTTGTTTTGGTATCATTTCAAGTATTCTCTTCTAGTTATTTTGAAATACACATAATATTGTTCCTAAGTATAGTCACACTAGTATGCTATCAAAAATTAGAGCTTGTTTCTTCTTTCTAACTCTCTCTCTCTACCCATAATCAACCTCTTTTCCTCTTCTTCTTCCCCCTACCTTCCAAGTCTCTGGCATCTATCTTTCTATTTCTATGTCAATGAGATGAAGTCTTTTAGCTTCCACGTATGAGTAAGAACATGTGGTATTTTTCTTTCTGTGCCTGACTTATTTCACTTAATGACCTCCAGTTCCATCCAAGTTGCTGAAATGACATGATTTCATTCCCTATTTATGATCAAATATATTCTGTTGGGTATATATATATCACTTTTTTAATCCATTTTTTCATTGTGGGCACTTAGGTTTATTCCACATTGTGGCTGTTGTGAATAGTGCTGTGATAAACATGCCAGTGAAAGTATCCAATTGATATGCTGATTTTTTTTTCCTTTCAATAAACACTCCATAGTGGGGTTGCTGGGTTATACAGTCACTCCATTTTAAGATTTATGAGAAATCTAAACAGTATTTTCCATGTGGTTGTAATAATTTACATTCTCACCAACAGTGTATGAGTTCCTTTTTTTCCTGCATTTTCACCAGAATGAGATTTTTGTCCTTTAATAATAGCCATTCCAACTGGGATGACATAATAACTCATTGTGGTTTTGATTTGCATTTCCTTAATTATTAGTGATGTTGAATATTTTTTCATATACGTGTTGGCCGTGTAATCTTTTGATAAATGTCTATTTATGTCTTTTGCCCATTTTTGAATGGCAGGGTTTTTTTTAAATGTTGAGATGTTTGAGTTTCTTGTATATTCTGGATACTAGTCCTGGATGAGTAATTAGTCGATTGAGTAATTTGCAAATTCTTTCTTTCATTTAAGAGGTTGTCTCTTTACCCTGTTTATTGTTTCTTTTGCTGTGCAGAAGCTTTTTAGTTTAATATAATCTCATTTGTCTGTTTTTGTCACTTGTGCTTTTGAGGTTTTATACATAAAATCCTTTCCTAGACCAATGTTCTAAAGAGTTTTTCCTATGTGTTCTTCTAGTAGTTTTATAGTTTCATATATTACATGAAGTCTTTAATCCATCTGGAGTTCACTTTTGTATATGGTAAGAGATAGAGCTTCGTTTTAATCTTCTGTATATAGTTACTCTGAGGCAACTGCACCACAGTGCCTCACAAAGAGTAAAAGGGACTCCACCCTTTAAAGGTTCATGAGCCTTTGAACAGAGGCCATGCTGCCACTGGAGGCATAGTCACCACTCACACAGTTCCAGAGAGCTCTCTGGCTCTCCTAGCCCAGCTTCCCTTAGCAGCAGTTGCTGTGCCTGCAGGTATGTGTATTAGGGGAGAACAGGTCTGGCTCTCTATGCATGTGCCAGAGCACAGAAGCCACTCTGCTGGTGGGAGGGGATCTTATTCTCCCCTTGTGGGGCCGAGCATAGAGTTTGTGCTCATGCTTGGGGCAGAGTCACTTCTCACAATCCCAGGCAGGGAGCTATTGGCTTTTGGAAAGCACATGCTTTGGTTTTCTTTGTCCTACTGGCTGTTATTTTGTGTACTGGACAGTCCATTTTCTGGAGAATATTATTCTCTGTTGCTAGAGTACTGGGTACTCCACAGCCTCTTTGAGTCCAGCCAGCACCTTGCTGCTGTAGCCATCTAGGTGGACACTGGGTGCTCATGGGATATAGAGAACTAAGGTTCCTAGAGCAGAAAGAAGTCCTGTGATGAGTGTGCTTCCCCAAGTGCCCAGCTTCAGCCACTTAGATATTGGAGGGACGAGGAACCCAGTACAAGTTCCCTGTCTGGAGCAGTTCCCTCACAAGGCCTACAAATCACCAGTAATGCTAGTGTCAGGGTTTCTGTGGCTAGAGGAATTCTCTCATAGTTTGGATTGCAGAAGTCCATCGTGGAAATGTGGACAACTGAAATTATCTTGTTCTTTCCCTGCGAGACTGAGCCCTTCTAAGCTCCTGGTCAATCTTCACCAAGCTATATACTCACTTTCCTCTCCTGTGTTTGAAGTGTTTTTTTGTGACTTCTCTGTTGGACTTAGTGTTCTTCCCTAGATTTTCTATTTAAAGTTTGTCTATTTGTAGTTTTGGTTCTTTTTCTCTCTGGAGAGAGCAGGTGTTCAGTGTCTCCTGTAAGCCATCTTGAACCCGGAATCTTATTTAATTAAATAAAATAAAATCTTTTTTCCCTTGCATTCAGTCTGAAATGAGAACAGAATTCTCTCAGATCATGGTTCTGCAGGCTGTGTAGGAAGCATGGCGTTGTCATCTGCTTGACTTCTTTTTTTTTTTTTTGAGACGGAGTGTCACTCTGTCGCCTGGGCTGGAGTGCAGTGGCCGGATCTCAGCTCACTGCAAGCTCCGCCTCCCGGGTTTACGCCATTCTCCTGCCTCAGCCTCCCGAGTAGCTGGGACTACAGGCGCCCGCCACCTCGCCCGGCTAGTTTTTGTATTTTTTAGTAGAGACGGGGTTTCACTGTGTTAGCCAGGATGGTCTCGAACTCCTGACCTTGTGATCCGCCCGTCTCGGCCTCCCAAAGTGCTGGGATTACAGGCTTGAGCCACCGCGCCCGGCTTGCTTGATTTCTAGTGAGGACTTCTGTGCTGTATCAAAACAAGGCAAAGAAGGCCAAAGAGGAAGTAGGTACATAACAAAGAGGATTGATTAAAAAATTATCTGTACAGATCAAACAAATATAATTTACTGACCTTTAAACACAACTCAACATGAAAGCAGAATACCAAATTCACTAAGGCTTCTTTTGTTTGTTTTTATTTTAGATTGTTTTGCTTTGGTTTTAGTTTAGAGAAAAATATTTTGATTCTTTGAAAAAACTTATTTTCCAAAATGATTTTTAATCCAAAAAATTCAGCAATCATCTTTAATATAAAAAAGGGAAATTGTCCCCAAACTAGAAATCATTATTTAAATGCTCATATGTTTTCCAGTACATTTACATATACAGACACATTCACAATTATATGTGCAAATATGTCTCATTTTTTAAAAACAGGTTACATTGCATTTTTGTTTAACATGTTTTTAAAACATGTTTCTAAATTGTATTTTCAAAAAGAAAAAATAAATTACTCTTTGAAGAAATAAAACATTGCAGGTCTGGGTCAGAAAATATACAAAAAGAACCTGGCATATTTTGCCAAATCAGAAAGCAAGGAAGCAATAAAAGATTACTGGTTTCCAAAAGGAAACAAGAATCCATGTGGGGGGTCTGCCAGTGTCCATATTTAGAGAATATGAGCTTCCAAAAGGTTAACGACTGCAGTAGACTAAAAAACACTGAATTTATGAAAAATCCATGAGTTAATAGTGTTACGAGAAAACAGCTTTAATCTTTAGAAGATAAGAAACCAACTAATTCCACAGAAATTTACCATGCATTTCTAAAATCATTTCTACGTGTTTGCTGAAACTTGTAATGTTGTCTTTTACCTGCCAATATATTTTGCACTGGTACTTAAAATTCTGCATCAGATCATTTCAATATCTTAATTCTTGTAGGTCTTTTTTAACTGAGTCTGATTAATGCTCTTTTTCTGCTGCTATTCCAGAAAATGTTTGATTATAAGATAATGTTGCATTTAAATAGTTATTTTTGGAAATATCATAAGACATAGGATTCTATTATTTTCCATGAGAGATGATTCTTTTCTTCAATACGAGTTTGGTGTTGTTGTTTTGAGACGTTGTCTCACTCTGTTGCTCAGGCTGGAGTGCAGTGGCATGATATTGGCACACTGCAACCTCCGCCTCCCAGGTTCAAGCGATTCTCCCGTCTTAGCCTCCTGAGTAGCTGGAATTATAGGTGGCTGCCACTATGCCCGGCTAATTTTTTTTTTTTTAATATATTTTTAGTGGAAATGGGGTTTCACCATGTTGGCCAGGCTGGTCTCGAACTCCTGACCTTGTGATTTGCCCTCCTCAGTTTCCCAAAGTGCTGGGATTACAGGCATGAGCCACACTGCCTGGCCTTCCATACGTTTTTCTATAGGTCCTACCATGAAATATTACCTTAATCTGATTTCTCTGGGACTCAGATAACTCAAAGCTACTGTGAGTGCTACCACTAGTTTTTCTTCTTACTATGCTAAACTATATATTGTATAACTCCATCTATATAATTTTTTTAAAAGACAAATTTATGATGATGAAGAACAGTGATAGGGTTTAGGGGTGAAGGAAAGCATGTGACTATGTAAAGATAGCAGTTATATAGGATGTACGAGTTAAAGTTATAGAACATTCCTTATCTGGATTGTGTTTATGGTTGCACAATTCTTTACATGTATTAAAATTCATAGAAAATTGCATCTCTTCAAAAGGGGGGAATTCTACGTAATTTAAAAAGTAAAATAAAATAAGGAATTTTCACTTACATTTATCATTTTGCCTCATATTCTTTTAACTCTTTCTTGCCTTATTTTGGATTGTGTTTTGTTTTTGTTTTGTTTTGTGTGTGTTCAATTTTTCTTTTGCACTAGATTAGATAGCAGGAATAAGTTTGAGAGATTTTCACAGCCCAAAGACTATAGTTAATAGTTATATATTGTACATTTCAAAATTGCAATGAGTAGATTTTAAATGTTTTCATTTTAACCTCTGTTGTTACTCAGCTAAACTTTTTGTTTATTTTTAGTAGTTGCAATAGACTAAAGTATATGTTTTAATTTATCACCATTTAACATTAAATTTCACATGTAAGAGCCTTACAGCCAGGCCTGGGCCTCACACCTCTAATCCCAGGACTTTGGGAGGCCAAGGCAGGTAGATCACCTGAGGTTAGAAGTTCAAGACCAGCCTGGCCAACATGGCGAAACCCCATCTCTACTAAAAATATAAAATAAAATAAAATAAATAAAATAAAATAAATAAAATAAATTACAAAATAAAATAAAATAAAAAAATATAGCTGGGCGTGGTGGTGCATGCCTGTAATCCCAGCTACTCAGGAGGCTGAGGCAGGAGAATTGCTTGAACCTGGGAGGCTGAGATTGCAGTGAACCGACATCACCCCACTGCCCTCCAGCCTGGGTGACAAGAGCAAAACTTTGTCTGGAAAAATGACCTTACAATGATAAATTTCTTGCTTCCTGGCCTTTGTGCTGTTATCATACACCTTGTTTCCACATATAAATTTCACAGTCCATTGGTATTAGTTTTTCCATAGCAGTCAATTAACTTCTAAGGAGATTTAAGACACTTTTTAAATTTACTTGTATATTTATCATTTCTGGTACATTCATTCATTTGCATAGATCATTATTTTGTTTTGCTATCATTTGGCTTCTGCCCACTTCTTTGAACATTCCTTGTAATTTAGGTGCTGATGGCAAATGATCTTTACCTATATTGTTCTAAAAATGTTTATTTTGTCTGCATTTTAAAATATTTTTTCACTAAGTTTATAGTTCTTGGTTTACAGTTTTTCCTTTGCTTCTTTAAAGCGGTTATTCCATAGCCTGTATAGTTTCTGATGAGAAGTCTGCTTTAATCCTCTGCATAATCTTTTGTTCTCATGTTTCTTTTCAAGTTTTCTTTTCCTTCCTATAGGTTTTCATAAATTTGATTATAATGTGCCTGGTGTGGTTTTATTTACATTCATTTTGCTTTAGATTAGTTGAGCTTCTTATATCTGTGGATTTTTATCAAATTAAACAATATTTAAGCCTTTATTTAAAATAATTTTTTTCTGTCCCCCTCTCTTTACTCTGTCCTTTTGGGACACATATTACATATATTTTAGACCTCTTGATTTAGTTTCTCAGCTCATTTGGGCACTGTTCTCGCTTTTTAATTAATAATCTTTTCTTTTTGTGATTCATTTTTTATGGTTTCTATTAGTATGACATTAAGTTCTCCAGTATTTTCTCCTGTATTCTAGTATGCTTTTAATCTTGTCCAGTATATTATTTTATTTCAGAGATCATATTTTTTTTCTTCTCTAGAAGTTCAATTTGGATCTTTAAAAATAAATTTCATTTAGCTCCTAATCATCTTTATTTAAATTCTTAGCATATTTATAAGATTTATAATAGTGTTTAAAAATTCTTGCCTAATTCAATCATCTATATTTCTGACTGATTCTATTGATTGATTTTTCTCCTGCTTATGGATATTTTTCCTGCCATATTTCATGCCCAGTAAATTTTTATTGTTGAATTTTGTTTTTTAAGGTGATAGATTATATCCTTATAAAGAAGACTAAATATTGTTCTAATGTGTAGTCAAGTAAGTTGTGAACCACTTTGGCCCTTTTAAAGACTTGCTCTTAAGCTTTGCCATGGTGTGTTCACAATAATCTTTATGTTGTAGCTAATTTAGCACAGCTACTAAAATTAGATCCTTCTGAGGAATCTATCCAATACCTCATGAGGAGTGGGCCTCTTCTCCATGGCTGCTGAGAACAAACTATTCCTAGCCCTTTGTGAGCCATGGGAATTGTTTAGCCTCCTGATTTCTGGTGGTTCTCCCATTCACCCCAGTTCAGTGAGACTTTACAGTATCATTTCTTTGGAATATAACTTAGAAACTGCTTCCTGCCAGTGAGCTGCTGCAATTTTTTCTTCAGGGATCTGAGTCTTCTGAAGCCAGTTACCCCATGCCTGAAACATTGCTTTATGTTTTTTTCCTGCTTTCTGGTTGTTTAATGAGGAGAGGGACATTCCTATAATAGTCAGTCTTTCATGAGTGGAGCTTTATTTTAAACTAAAAAAAATGTACTGTGAGCTCTTGTAGAAAGGGACAATAAGGTCTTTGGAAATCTGGTGTTTCAAAATCGATTATAGTTAGAATATTAATGGTAGTAATTCAATTATGTTACAGATATGTGCATTTATGGGATTACACACAAAATATATAAATAAGGACAAGATTTATTAATAAGCCTAGATAAATGTTTTTGACTGTTTTTCTTTGTGTCATCATTATCATACTAGTGAAGTATTTGCACCTGTTATTGAAATCTCAGGTTGATTATGTTTTTCTCCAATAGAGGACATTTAAGCTTGATATGTATCTTTTAGTACTGTCATGGCAATATTCAGTTAATTTTTAAACACGTACTTATGCATCTATTGTGTGAAATTCCATTAATATGAATAACTGGAGATTCAACCCATGTGAACACAAAACCATGTTTATAATACATACTCCTTGTTTGTATCCTGTAGAATACTCATTCCTTACAATATTGATAGATACTTGGTAGCAAAATTTGTGAAGTACGTGGTAAACAAATGTGAAACATCAAAACAATGTTCTGAACAAGAACTTATCAATCTTTAGAGATGATAGATGAAGATGTATGTGGGAGAAGTCAGAAAAAGTCTAGAATGTTCTAAATAATAAAGTAATTACACCATCATAAATCTGAATAAGGAAGAAGAGAGGAGAATCAAAATGGGTTTGGAGATAAGACTTTTCAAGAAATTTTAGAGAGGAACAGGAGAGAATAGTGGTGCCTCCATGTGGAGTAGGATTCGGAGATTTATGCAAGTAAAGTGAATTTTTATAAGCGTTAATTTGTGTTGTTTTGTATCTCCATTATCTATGTCTGCAATAAATTCTTACTAAATACACTACTACTTTTCAATGTTTTGAGTGACATTGTTCTTTCTTCATGCTGAGATAAAATTTTAAATTAAAATTGAATCTCAAGAAAACCGAACTTTATTTGGGTTATACAATATTAAACAGTGCGATTCTAGAAGCCTGTAATAAATGTATACTTTGAGTTTCCAAAAGGAAATCAATGGGAATCAGATTGAAGAATGGCTTCAAAACTTGAACTCAATTAATTTCAATCCAAATGAAACAAAACTTTAAAGCTCTGTATTAATCAGTTCATGCTGACATAACAAAATACCATAAACTGTATTGCTAAAAAAAAAGAAATTTATTTTCTTACAGTATTCAGGATGGAAATCCTAGGTCAGGGCACCAGCATGGTCCGGTTTTGGTGAGAGCTTTCCTCCTGGCTAGAAGGCTACTTTGTCTCTGTGTGATCAAATGGCCTTTCCTGAGTATGCACATGTGGGAAGAGAGAGAGAGAGGAAGAGAGAGAGTGGAGATATCTTCCTCTTCTGATATGGCTAACAGTCTTATTGAACTAAGTTCCCACATTTATGACCTAATTTCACATAGTTACCTTGTAAAAGCCCTGTTTTCATATACAGTTACACTGGTGGTTAGGGCTTCAGTGTATACATTTGGGGAGAACAAAATGCAGTCCATAGCAAGCATCATAGGAAGTACTGTTTATAAAAATATAATAATTATTTATGGCTTTCATTTTTACATAAAATTAGTTAACATATGTGCTACTACAGAGATTTGAGTCACTCGTTTTAATCCTAGATAATATTAGTATTTTTTTCTGAAGATTTTCAAATAAATTCACACAATTGATATTTTTAGCAAGGACAATAAAGTCATAAGTCAGAATAAATAGAGAAAAGTTAGAAGGCAAGCTAGAAGGGGAAGAGTCATATTAATATTTTGTAGCCTACCAGGGTATAGATAATGACACCTTATTAAATTACTAAAAATATTAAATTAATTTTGTGGGCTAGTTTTTTACAAATCTTCATAAACGTGAAGGGAAACCAGGCAAAACAGCAAATCATTTTGTAATTTGTAAATGAGGTTAAGATGTGGATTCATATACATAATATATACTATATTTGGATCAGGAAAAATGTAAAACAGATAATAGTGGAGATAGTATCTCATAGTTTTCTATGGTAACTATAAGAAATTTCAGTAGTTTTTAATATAATTTTAATGGTACATGAATTGTCTCAATAACCAATTTAGACTTTTACACAGTAAAAAAAAAAGGAAAAGTCAGTATTATGGAAGTAATTTGGTTAAAATAAGCATATAAGCTTAGAATACACCTCTAAAAAGATTCAGGTTGTGAACTATGGATATTAATCTGCTTATATTTTTAACATGCTATTAAGCCATTTTAATAGATTTAATTATAAGTAGGCAAAATAATTTTCAGAGACTATTTCAACCAGCTAAGTAATGAACCCTCAAAATGTTATAAATAACTTTATTTTTATTATTATTAAAGGTAACACATATAGTTTAAAATAGGACACCTAAAGATGTGCAAATGCAAAAAATTGTTCGAGGTTTCTAAGACAAGACACAGACAACTTGGTAAAAAAAATTTCCTAAGCCTGAGAAAAAATAATTTCAATAAATACAAACCAATATGAATATTTATAAACTGAATTGCCTTTTTAGTATTTAGTTACACATTATTTACTATTCTCCAACACTTTCGTAATAAAGCATACTATTTTATTGGAGTTTTGTTCACTATATCTGATGAGTTGCTTGAAATCTCTGTAAATTATATTAAGTTCTAGTGTTACAAAGCAACCATTTTAGGTTATTAAAAATCAAAGATTAAATTATATCTTAATTCACTAAGTGAATTCCTTAACTATGGTTAAGGAATTGGCATTTGTAAAGAAGGTCACAATAATCCGTTATTCCTTTATCGTGCTCCTTTTATTGTAACTTTTCTGATTATCCTGTCAAGTGTAGAGTCTATTTTTAAACCCTTAAAACTAGGCTGACCCTACGACATGTAAAGAATAATTGAATAGAGCAAATATGAAGTTTTGTGACTTTTGAGTCTAGGTATTTTGTTTTTATTATTATATTTTAAGTTCTAGGGTACATGTGCATAACGTGCAGGTTTGTTACATATGTATATTTGTGCCATGTTGGTGTGCTGCACCCATCAACTCGTCAGCACCCATCAATTCATCATTTATATCAAGTATAACTCCCCAATGCAATCCCTCCCTCCTCCCCCCTCCCCATGATAGGCCCCAGTGTGTGATGTTCCCCTTCCCGAGTCCAAGTGATCTCATTGTTCAGTTCCCACCTATGAGTGAGAACATGCGGTGTTTGGTTTTCTCTTCTTGTGACAGTTTGCTAAGAATGATGGTTTCCAGCTGCATCCATGTCCCTACAAAGGACGCAAACTCATCCTTTTTTATGGCTGCATAGTATTCCATGGTGTATATGTGCCACATTTTCTTAATCCAGTCTGTCCCAGATGGACATTTGGGTTGATTCCAAGTCTTTGCTATTGTGAATAGTGCTGCAATAAACATACATGTGCATGTGTCTTTGTAGTAGAATAATTTATAATCCTTTGGGTATATACCCAGTAGTGGGATGGCTGGGTCATATGGTACATCTAGTTCTAGATCCTTGAGGAATTGCCATACTGTTTTCCATAATGGTTGAACTAGTTTACAATCCCACCAAAAGTGTAAAAGTGTTCCTATTTCTCCACATCCTCTCCAACAACTGTTGTTTCCTGATTTTTTAATGATTGCCATTCTAACTGGTGTGAGATGGTATCTCATTGTGGTTTTGATTTGCATTTCTCTGATGGCGAGTGATGATGAGCATTTTTTCATGTGTCTGTTGGCTGTATGAATGTCTTCTTTTGAGAAATGTCTGTTCATATCCTTTGCCCACTTTTTGATGGGGTTGTTTGTTTTTTTCTTGTATATTTGTTTGAGTTCTTTGTAGATTCTGGATATTAGCCCTTTGTCAGATGAGTAGATTGCAAAAATTTTCTCCCATTCTGTAGGTGGACTGTTCACTCTGATAGTAGTTTCTTTTGCTGTGCAGAAGCTCTTTAGTTTAATTAGATCCCATTAGTCAATTTTGGCTTTTGCTGCTGTTGCTTTTGGTGTTTTAGACATGAAGTCCTAGCCCATGCCTATGTCCTGAATGGTACTACCTAGATTTTCTTCTAGGGTTTTTATCGTATGAGGTCTAACATTTAAGTCTCTAATCCATCTTGAATTAATCTTCGTATAAAGGGTAAGGAAAGGATCCAGTTTCAGCTTTCTACTTATGGCTAGCCAATTTTCCCAGCACCATTTATTAAATAGGGAATCCTTTCCCCATTTCTTGTTTCTCTCAGGTTTGTCAAAGATCAGATGGCTGTAGATGTGCGGTATTATTTCTGAGGACTCAGTTCTGTTCCATTGGTCTATAGCTCTGTTTTGGTACCAGTACCATGCTGTTTTGGTTACTGTAGCCTTGTAGTATAGTATGAAGTCAGGTAGCGTGACGCCTCCAGCTTTGTCCCTTTGACTTAGGATTGTCTTGGCAATGCGGGCTCTTTTTTGGTTCCATATGAACTTTAAAGCAGTTTTTTCCAATTCTGTGAAGAAACTCATTGGTAGCTTGATGGGGATGGCATTGAATCTATAAATAACCTTGGGCAGTATGGCCATTTTCACGATATTGATTCTTCCTATCCATGAGCATGGTATGTTCTTCCATTTGTTTGTGTCCTCTTTTATTTCACTGAGCAGTGGTTTGTAGTTCTCCTTGAAGAGGTCCTTTACATCTCTTGTAAGTTGGATTCCTAGGTATTTTATTCTCTTTGAAGCAATTGTGAATGGAAGTTCATTCCTGATTTGGCTCTCTGCTTGTCTGTTACTGGTGTATAAGAATGCTTTTGATTTTTGCACATTAATTTTGTATCCTGAGACTTTGCTGAAGTTGCTTATCAGCCGAAGGAGATTTTGGGCTGAGATGATGGGGTTTTCTAAATATACAATCATGTCATCTGCAAACAGGGACAATTTGACTTCTTCTTTTCCTAACTGGATACCCTTGATTTCTTTCTCTTGCCTGATTGCCCTAGCCAGAACTTCCAACACTATGTTGAATAGGAGTGGTGAGAGAGGGCATCCCTGTCTTGTACCAGTTTTCAAAGGGAATTTTTCCAGTTTTTGCCCATTCAGTATGATATTAGCTGTGGGTTTGTCATAAATAGCTCTTATTATTTTGAGGTACGTTCCATCAATACCGAATTTATTGAGCGTTTTTAGCATGAAGGGCTGTTGAATTTTGTCAAAAGCCTTTTCTGCATCTATTGAGATAATCATGTGGTTCTTGACTTTGGTTCTGTTTATACGCTGGATTATGTTTATTGATTTGCGTATGTTGAAGCAGCCTTGCATCCCAGGGATGAAGCCCACTTGATCATGGTGGATAAGCTTTTTGATGTGCTGCTGAATCCGGTTTGCCAGTATTTTATTGAGGATTTTTGCATCGATGTTAATCAGGGATATTGGTCTAAAATTCTCTTTTTTGTTGTGTCTCTGCCAGGCTTTGGTATCAGGATGATGTTGGCCTCATAAAATGAGTTAGGGAAGATTCCCTCTTTTTCTATTGATTGGAATAGTTTCAGAAGGAATGGTACCAGCTCCTCCTTGTACCTCTGGTAGAATTCAGCTGTGAATCCATCTGGTCCTGGACTTTTTTTGGTGGGTAGGCTATTAATTGTTACCTCAATTTCAGAGCCTACTATTGGTCTATTCAGGGATTCAACTTCTTCCTGGTTTAGTCTTGGGAGAGTGTAAGTGTCCAGGAAATTATCCATTTCTTCTAGATTTTCTAGTTAATTTGCGTAGAGGTGCTTATAGTATTCTCTGATGGTAGTTTGTATTTCTGTGGGGTCAGTGGTGATATCCCCTTTATCATTTTTTATTGCGTCTATTTGATTCCTCTCTCTTTTCTTCTTTATTAGCCTTGCTAGCGGTCTGTCAATTTTGTTGATCTTTTCAAAAAACCAACTCCTGGATTCATTGATTTTTTTGGAGGGTTTTTTGTGTCTCTATCTCCTTCAGTTCTGCTCTGATCTTAGTTATTTCTTGCCTTCTGCTAGCTTTTGAATGTGTTTGCTCTTGCCTCTCTAGTTCTTTTAATTGTGATGTTAGAGTGTCAATTTTAGATCTTTCCTGCTTTCTCTTTTGGGCATTTAGTGCTATAAATTTCCCTCTACACACTGCTTTAAATGTGTCCCAGAGATTCTGGTATGTTGTATCTTTGTTCTCATTGGTTTCAAAGAACATCTTTATTTGTGCCTTCATTTCGTTATGTACCCAGTAGTCATTCAGGAGCAGGTTGTTCAGTTTCCATGTAGTTGAGCGGTGTTGATTGTGTTTCTTAATCCTGAGTTCTAGTTTGATTGCACTGTGGTCTGAGAGACAGTTTGTTATAATTTCCGTTCTTTTACATTTGCTGAGGAGTGCTTTACTTCCAATTATGTGGTCAATTTTGGAATAAGTGCGATGTGGTGCTGAGAAGAATGTATATTCTGTTGATTTGGGGTGGAGAGTTCTATAGATGTCTATTAGGTCTGCTTGGTGCAGAGATGAGTTCAATTCCTGGATATCTTTGTTAACTTTCTGTCTCGTTGATCTGTCTAATGTTGACAGTGGAGTGTTGAAGTCTCCCATTATTATTGTATGGGAGTCTAAGTCTCTTTGTAAGTCTCTAAGGACTTGCTTTATGAATCTGGGTGTTCCTGTATTGGGTGCATATATATTTAGGATAGTTAGCTCCTCCTGTTGAATTGATCCCTTTACCATTATGTAATGGCCTTCTTTGTCTCTTTTGATCTTTGATGGTTTAAAGTCTGTTTTATCAGAGACTAGGATTGCAACCCCTGCTTTTTTTTGTTCTCCATTTGCTTGGTAGATCTTCCTCCATTCCTTTATTTTGAGCCTATGCATGTCTCTGCATGTGAGATGGGTCTCCTAAATACGGCAGACTGATGGGTCTTGACTCTTGATCCAGTTTGCCAGTCTGTGTCTTTTAATTGGAGCATTTAGCCTATTTACATTTAAGGTTAATATGGTTATGTGTGAACTTGATCCTGCCATTATGATATTAACTGGTTATTTTGCTCGTTAGTTGATGCAGTTTCTTCCTAGCCTCGATGGTCTTTACATTTTGGCATGTTTTTGCAATGGCTGGTACCGGTTGTTCCTTTCCATGTTTAGGGCTTCTTTCAGGGTCTCTTGTAAGGCAGGCCTGGTGGTGACAAAATCTCTAAGCATTTGCTTATCTGTAAAGGATTTTATTTCTCCTTCACTTATGAAACTTAGTTTGGCTGGATATGAAATTCTGGGTTGAAAATTCTGTTCTTTAAGAACGTTGAATATTGGCCCCCACTCTCTTCTGGCTTGTAGGGTTTCTGCCGAGAGGTCTGCTGTTAGTCTGATGGGCTTCCCTTTGTGGGTAACCCGACCTTTCTCTCTGGCTGCCCTTAAGATTTCTTCCTTCATTTCAACTTTGGTGAATCTGGCAATTATGTGTCTTGGAGTTGCTCTTCTGGAGGAGTATCTTTGTGGCATTCTCTGTATTTCCTGAATTTGAATGTTGGCCTGCCCTACTAGGTTGGGGAAGTTCTCCTGGATGATATCCTGCAGTGTGTTTTCCAACTTGGTTCCATTTTCCCCATCACTTTCAGGCACCCCAATCAGAGGTAGATTTGGTCTTTTTACATAATCCCATACTTCTTGCAGGCTTTGTTCATTTCTTTTTCTTCTTTTTTCTTTTGGTTTCTCTTCTCGCTTCATTTCATTCATTTGATCCTCAATCGCTGATACTCTTTCTTCCAGTTGATCGAGTCGGTTACTGAAGCTTGTGCATTTGTCACGTATTTCTCGTGTCATGGTTTTCATCCCCGTACATTTCGTTTATGATCTTCTCTGCATTAATTAGTCTAGCTGTCAATTCTTCCACTCTTTTTTCAAGATTTTTAGTTTCTTTGCACTGGGTACGTAATTCCTCCTTTAGCTCTGAGAAGTTTGATGGACTGAAGCCTTCTTCTCTCCTCTCGTCCAAGTCATTCTCTGACCAGCTTCGATCCGTTGCTGGCGATGGGCTGCGCTCCTTTGCAGGGGGAGATGCGCTCTTATTTTTTGAATTTCCAGCTTTTCTGCCCTGCTTTTTCCCCATCTTTGTGGTTTTATCTGTCTCTGGTCTTTGATGATGGTGACGTACTGATGGGGTTTTGGTATAGGTGTCCTTCCTGTTTGATAGTTTTCCTTCTGACAGTCAGGACCCTCAGCTATAGGTCTGTTGGAGATTGCTTGAGGTCCACTCCAGACCCTGTTTGCCTGGGTATCAGCAGCAGAGGTTGCAGAAGATAGAATATTGCTGAACAGCGAGTGTACCTGTCTGATTCTTACTTTGGAAGCTTCCTCTCAGGGGTGTACTCCACCGTGTGAGTTGTGGGGTGTCAGACTGCCCCTAGTGGGGGATGTCTCCCAGTTAGGCTACTCAGGGGTCAGGGACCCACTTGAGCAGGCAGTCTGTCTGTTCTCAGATCTCAACCTCCGTGTTGGGAGATCCACTGCTCTCTTCAAAGCTGTCAGACAGTGTCGTTCGCGTCTGCTCAGGCCTCTCCTGCTTCCCCTGTTGTTTTTTTAGCTAAGCCCTGCCCCCAGAGGTGGAGTCTATAGAGACAGGCAGGTTTCCTTGAGCTGCTGTGAGCTCCACCCAGATTGAGCTTCCCAGCGACTTTGTTTACCTACTTAAGCCTCAGCAATGGCGGGCGCCCCTCCCCCAGTCTCGCTGCTGCCTCTCGGTTAGATCTCCGCGGACTGCTGTGTTAACAATGAGGGAGGCTCCGTGGGCGTGGGACCCTCCCGGCCAGGTGAGGGATATATTCTTCTGGTGTGCCCGTTTGCTTAAAGCGCGGTATTGGGGTGGGAGTTACCTGATTTTCCAGGTGTTGTGTGTCTCAGTTCCCCTGGCTAGGAAAAGGGATTCCCTTCCCCCTTGCGCTTTCCAGGTGAGGCAATGCCTCGCCCTGCTTCAGCTCTCGCTGGTCAGGCTGCAGCAGCTGACCAGCACCGATTGTCCGGCACTCCCTAGTGAGATGACCCCAGTACCTCAGTTGAAAATGCAGAAATCACCAGTCTTCTGTGTTGCTCGCGCTGGGAGTTGGAGACTGGAGCTGTTCCTATTCGGCCATCTTGGTCTCCCCCCCTCCTCCCCGAGTCTAGGTATTAACAGGCGTCTTACCCTCTTGGGATGTGGTACTTCTGGGTGGGAAAACTCAGATTCCTTCATGATGCAAGACCACATGCAGACCAGGCATGGTGGCTCATGCATGTAATCCCAGCACCCTGGGAGGCGGAGGTGGGTGGATCATCTGAGGTACGGAGTTTGAGACCAGCGAGGCCTGTTGGGGTGCACTGAAGCTGTTGGGAAAAATATTAGAGCTAGCTATAGAGATAGACATAAATCTTCTTGGAAGGCCAAGAAGTTTGCATAACTTTGGTAATAGATCTGGCTGAAGGCAGCCTTGTGCCTTTACCTTTAGTTAAACAAATTAAAAGTAGTAACAAAGAAAGACAGAGTAGTTTACCTAGCTAGCTTGTTTACTCATGTGGTCTTAAGATTAACCATTGATGTATCTTTGGTGCTTAAGTGCTTTTTACTTGGGAAGTCCACAATGTCAATTATGTGTTGACTCAAGTCTTTCTTAATTAATCTTACCGAATAAATGTGAGTCTCCCTGATGGAGAACTTGGTTGCAACTGTTTACAATACTCAACAGGGAGTCTGTAAGGGGGCTCAGCTGGACTGGCAAAGCAGAATATCTGTATGTCACTGTATGGTATTCATCCCTCGCTGGGTCAGGGATCTGCAAGGGACAGACCCCCCACAATTGGTGCCCCCATGAGAGGAGTGCTGCTGCACTGACTAACATGTTGAAACCCTGTCTCTACTGAAAATACAAAAATTTAGCCGGGTGTTGTGGTGGGCGCCTGTAATTCCAGCTTCTCATGAGGCTGAGTCAGGAGAATTGCTTGAACCTGGGCAAGGGAGGTTGCAGTGAGCCGAGATTGTGGCATTGCTCTCTAGCCTGAGTAACAGATCAAGACTCTGTCTCAAAAAAAAAAAAAAAAAAAAAAAAAAAAAAAAAAAAAAAAAAAAAAAAAGCAAAGATAATCCAGCCTTACCAGAAGAAACTGGAACTGGCACTTGGATATGAGGTAGTGCCACTTTGGAAAATATAAACAAATTTGAGGGGTAGATGACTATCTTCAAGGGTAAATTTAGCCCAAATTCCCAACTCATTAGATCAAGAGGAAATAAAATAATATTTTTAAGACACTACTATTTGGGGGGACAGTCTGTTATCCAGCAATAAATAAATGACACAGAAATTGGAATCTAATGCTGTAAAACCCTAAAATACGTGGCACTGGAATGGGGTTCAGCAACAGGAGGCTAGAATAGTGGTGAGGAGGCTGAGATAGCAGAGTGAATGTCTAGTAAACTGTTACTGAGGCAGAAAAGACAGAGAAAATTATTTGAGTCTTCAAAAAGAACAAACTGAACTATGTAGTTGCAGGAAAAAAAAAAAAAAAAAGGCAAACATACGACCTGAAGAATGTTGGAAGTTAAAAAAATTTTCTAATGAACTTTTTAATGTTAATGAAGATATATCTAGAGTGTTGAAATGCCAGTTGGGTGATGCTAGCCGGATATGCTAAAATAATTCAAGCGAGAATTAAGAAGATAGAGTACAAGCAAAATTTCTAGGAAATATAGAATAATATAGATTGTTCAAAGTTTATACATATAATCAAAATAATACAGATTATTCTACAGAATAATATAGATTATTCAAAACTTCAAATATTCTCAAAGAAATTACACTAAGGTAAATATCAAATCAAAGCTTTGGTTGTAACAAAAATTTGTTAAGAAATCAGAATGACTGGATACATTGCTTATGCACTCTTTTATTTGGACAAAAGGGGTCAGGAGAATCTTAAAACCATTGTCCTACACAGCAGCCCACCACACCCAATGTAGAGAGAGAGAAATCTCAGTAAGAATTGTGAATGTTAATTTTGGGACATAGAGATTTATTAACAAAAATAACATTTTTAAGAGGCTTGTCCTGGCCAAAGCACTAGTAACTTGGCCTCTTCAGTTCAAATGAAAAATAGGCCTTAAATGCCAGCTTTCTACAGCCAGAAATCAGGCTGAGAAGGCTGCCTAGTCCAAACATGGGCTGTTTCTCATTGAAAAGGAAGATATTCTCAGAGGACTTGCCAAGAGATGTGGAGAACAGTGCATTAAGGGAACAACTTCCAGGTAGCAGAACTGGGCCACAGTCAAAGAACATTCCTTGTGTTTGAAGGAGAGAGAGAGCTGGACGTATGTGCCCAGATGGATTTCAGTAGTACAGTGAGCCAAGGGCTCTTAGGTCTTTCCTATTTATTTCCTCTCTGAACGCAGTTATCCTGTCCCAGTTTCACCAGCATAGGTGTGTGGGAGGTATGAGGAGAGGAGAATGGGGGTAGATAACTTTTGGTTTTTAGTGTGAGTCTGTAATGAAGAGGAACCCCTTGGGGGAAACTGTAGTCTAGTGGATTTTTTCACACCTGCACTAGATAAGGATCACAAAATCATGGACTTTGATGCAGGAGCACATGACTTATTGAGGGTGTACTCAACAGAATTAAACCTATAAGATAGGGAAGGAGGAGGACCCAAGCACAAATGTCATCTTAGGTGTCCTTATCACCATCAGTCTCTGAAGTATAAATCACATGATAGAAATTATACATCTTAAAGGATTCTCTGGAAAAAGTCTGCCAATGGCATCTAACCTACAAGCAGCTGGGAAATGGTTTACCTTCCAGGAAAACAGGTCCTGAGAGAGGCACAGATCTTGTACTTCATGTTTGTAATTTGCATTGCAATACTGTGTATCTCATACCCATCAGAAACTGCTACAATGCCTTGAGAATACAAAGCTGGATTAGATACAGTCCCTGCCTTAAAAAAAAAAAAAAAAAAAAAAGCTCAGAGCTTACACCAGAGACTGACTTGGAAGCAGGCAGTTGCAATATTAATGGGTACAATCTTTAAATTGTAAGGAACTGTTCAAGCTTATAGAAAATTGAGTGAGAAAAAGAGTTATTAACCATAATATCAATATATCAAATCAACATCTTTAGGTTTTTAAAAGCTATTTCACCAAATGCATGTAAATATGGAAGTAGAAAAATCTTTTTGAATAAGATTGTGTTTGTATGATATGCCACAAATCACCCTTCTACTAGTAATCAGTTATGCTCAAAGTTAATGTTGGCTGCATAAATGGTCAATCAACAATTAAAGCAAATGCTAGAATCCAGGATTCAATGAAGATTTTTGAATAAAATGTTAACAAATATCATTAGGTGTTTGCACTGACTTAGCTGTCTGATTGAAAAAAAAAAAAGACTGGAATGCAATATTAGCAGAAAATGATGTGTCAGATGACTACAACTACTACTGGTTTATAGATTTCTACAAAAACAAAGAACATGTATGTCTGGGGTCCTTAGTGAAGCTGAGTTCTCATTTTAGATGCCATACCATAAGAAAGAAAGGCACAAAATCATGGGGGATTGTAGTCACAAAGGCTTGAATGTAGGGCATTCAAGATTTCTAGAGTACTATGATTTTATGTTTATGAGTCATATGTGACTATGCTAGTAGCAACAAAATATTAGGATATGCCCTGCATATTGACAATGATTTGCATTCTTTCATAGTGATGCCCAGTTCTGAGTATGTGTTAACATTTCTTGTGAAATTTGAAGGACTTCATACTTTGCCTGGAAATTATTTGCCACAGCTCATTAAAATGGAAATGTCTTAAAGGTAGTGATCTGTGATTTTCTCTCTTCCACTGACTTATTTTATGCTGTAGTCTAAAATGTCATCTGTATATAAATTTTAACTCCTTTACTATTCATTTATTAACCAGCATCCATATGTATCTTAGGAACATTTCTGAAGTGATTTTAAAATAAAGTATTGATAATTGTAATTGATCACTTTGACAGCATTCCCACTCACCTACTTGATGTCTTATTGAAGACATTGATGATAATCAAGATGTAATTATCAAAAGCACCAAGAGGAGTCTATAGTGCTTGATGACTTAGTCAGACAATACTGGTAACAATTACACAGAGACAATCATCTTGTCTTCACAGTTGTGAGAGCTGAAGCAGAACATCTTGTTCTTGCAAATATCATGGACAAATGTTTTATAACTATGTCAAGCTCATAACTAACAAATTGCTTGTAGAATCAAATAGCAAGTTTCACAATGCACAGTCATTTCAAACATCTTTATAAAGTGTCCCCATGCTTATATAGATGTTCTTTCATTATTGAATAAAATGAACTCTTTTGTCATGTCTAGACTAACATTTCTGTTAATTTTATCAAAGTGCCTGGAAATTAATGTAATGTCTGCCAATCTTAAAATACTTTAGGCATTCCAGAAAGAAAAACCAAAAGGAAAGAAAAAAAACATGGGATAAAATAGCCAGGCAGTTGCAATATTAATGGGTACAATCTTATCTTTGTAAGAGGGCATGTAAATTCCATAAGCGCATAATAGACTTCACTCTATTCTTTATAGATCGTTCACTCACTATCCAGGAGAAATAACCTATGAGTATCCATGTAAAATTAGATGAAAGTGTGGAGGAATTGGAACCATCAATTTTTGTTGAACCCTAAAAGGGTACTGGAATACTAAGCAATTACAGAAAATAATAAGAAGAAAACTATATTTATGAATAATCTCAGAGGGTAAGTATGGTTGCAGGAAACCCTCTGATGAACCGATTGGTATAGTATTCACAAATTTGGTTCATACAATAGAGCAAGTATATCTCTTTCCTCATCATTCCCATATGAAGCTCAATTTATGTAATAAAATGTTTAGAACACATATTCCAAAGCACAAATTTGAATGCATGCAAAAAGATTTGCATTTAGAGAACTCAATCCAGTTTTGTTTCCATAATGAAAAGCCAGATGATCTTTCTCTAGAATATATTAGACATTTATTTTTAAAAGAAAACATTTTCTGAAAATATAAACAAGTTTTTAATATTGTTCTAGCTATAGTTATAAGTCTCATAACTGTATCAAATATTAGAGTAGTTTTATAAATCTATACTGTGATAATTAAAATAGATAACAAAATATCCATTTCCAATAAATGTATTTTTAATATATAACAAGTATTATTTGTTACATATAGATACATAAGAATATATTTCCAACATATTACAAATGATTTATTACCAGTCTAAATCTCATGATTTTTAATAATCTGTATAATGAATATGTAAGCAAGTCCTAAAATGTAACATCAAAATTGAAGGGTTTCTGGTCCTCTATTTCTGGGAAAAATGTGAACAAATCTGACAACTTACTACTAGGAGCTAACATCTAAAAAGGCATTTCACATCCTACAATTGGCAATATATGAGAATTCCACTTGTTCTCTGCCTTGTCCCACACTTATTAAGGACGTCTTCTCCCTCCCATTCTAGTAGATGTGTAGTAGTGGTATTTACTTTAGGTTTAATTTGCATTTATATATTGACTAACGATATTGAGCATCTTCTTGAGTGTATAGTTGCCATTCAAATGTCTTCGGTTAAGTGTTCAACTTTTTGCTCATAATTTATTAGGCTGACTGTAAGAGTTTGGCATACAGTTTGTATAGTCTGTCCTTTATCAGCTGTAACTGCATATATTTTCTCCAAGAATTGGATTAACTTTACATTTTTGTAAAAATATGATTTGTCATTTTAAAAAACATTTCATTTTAATGAAGCTTAATTCATACTTTAAAAATTCATTCATGATCTCGATTTCCAACCTAAGATATTTTTGTCTAACCCAAGAAAAGCTACAAAAATTTTCTAATATAATTTTTCCTAGGAGTTTTATAGTTTCAATTTACATTTAGGCCTTTGAGCTAATTTGATTGGATTTTTGCATATATATACAGTATGGGAATGGCTGAGGTTTGTTTGCTTGCACTGAATTTTCAAGTGCTCCAGAATCATTTTTTGTAATTACTATGTTTCTTCATCCTATTATCTTGACATCATGTATATGAGAGTCTACCTCTGGATGCTATATTTTGTTCCATTGATTATATATCTATGTTTATTTTAATACTACATTGTCATGATTATCCTGGTTTTAGAATACATCTTGGAATCAGGTAGTGCAACGTTCCACAAATTTGATTTTTTTTCGGGTTTGCCTGTATTTGCTTTAACTTACACATTTTTGTGTCAATTTATTTTTGTATTTTGCTCTTGTATCCTGTGATACTAATACACTCACCTATTCTAATTTCTACATAATAGGTTCTTTGGAATCTGAACATTTCATCTATGAATAAAGACAGTTTTGTTTCTTTCATTTCAATCTTTTTTTTTTGATTTTATTTCATTTTATTTGATTTTTTTTTATTATACTTTAAGTTCTAGGGTACATGTGCATAATGTGCAGGTTTGTTACATATGTATACTTATGCCATGTTGGTGTGCTGCACCCATCAACTCGTCAGCACCCATCAATTCATCATTTATATCATGTATAACTCCCCAATGCAATCCCTCCCTCCTCCCCCCTCCCCCCTCCCCATGATAGGCCCCAGTGCGTGGTGTTCCCCTTCTCGAGTCCATGTGATCTCATTATTCAGTTCCCACCTATGAGTGAGAACATGCGGTGTTTGGTTTTCTGTTCTTGTGATAGTTTGCTAAGAATGATGGTTTCCAGCTGCATCCATGTCCCTACAAAGGACGCAAACTCATCCTTTTTTATGGCTGCATAGTATTCCATGGTGTATATGTGCCACATTTTCTTAATCCAGTCTGTCACAGATGGACATTTGGGTTGATTCCAAGTCTTTGCTATTGTGAATAGTGCCGCAATAAACATACGTGTACATGTGTCTTTGTAGTAGAATAATTTATAATCCTTTGGGTATATACCCAGTAGTGGGATGGCTGGGTCATATGGTACATCTAGTTCTAGATCCTTGAGGAATTGCCATACTGTTTTCCATAATGGTTGAACTAGTTTACAATCCCACCAACAGTGTAAAAGTGTTCCTATTTCTCCACATCCTCTCCAACACCTGTTGTTTCCTGACTTCTTAATGATTGCCATTCTAACTGGTGTGAGATGGTATCTCATTGTGGTTTTGATTTGCATTTCTCTGATGGCGAGTGATGATGAGCATTTTTTCATGTGTCTGTTGGCTGTATGAATATCTTCTTTTGAGAAATGTCTGTTCATATCCTTTCCCCACTTTTTGATGGGGTTGTTTGTTTTTTTCTCGTATATTTGTTTGAGTTCTTTGTAGATTCTGGATATTAGCCCTTTGTCAGATGAGTAGATTGCAAAAATGTTCTCCCATTCTGTAGGTTGCCTGTTCACTCTGATGGTAGTTTCTTTTGCTGTGCAAAAGCTCTTTAGTTTAATGAGATCCCATTTGTCAATTTTTGCTTTTGCTGCCGTTGCTTTTGGTGTTTTAGACATGAAGTCCTTGCCCATGCCTATGTCCTGAATGGTACTACCTAGATTTTCTTCTAGGGTTTTGATGGTGTTAGGTCTAACATTTAAGTCTCTAATCCATCTTGAATTAATCTTCGTATAAGGGGTAAGGAAAGGATCCAGTTTCAGCTTTCTACTTATGGCTAGCCAATTTTCCCAGCACCATTTATTAAATAGGGAATCCTTTCCCCATTTCTTGTTTCTCTCAGGTTTGTCAAAGATCAGATGGCTGTAGATGTGCGATATTATTTCTGAGGACTCTGTTCTGTTCCATTGGTCTATAGCTCTGTTTTGGTACCAGTACCATGCTGTTTTGGTTACTGTAGCCTTGTAGTATAGTTTGAAGTCAGGTAGCGTGACGCCTCCAGCTTTGTCCTTTTGACTTAGGATTGTCTTGGCAATGCGGGCTCTTTTTTGGTTCCATATGAACTTTAAAGCAGTTTTTTCCAATTCTGTGAAGAAACTCATTGGTAGCTTGATGGGGATGGCATTGAATCTATAAATAACCTTGGGCAGTATGGCCATTTTCACGATATTGATTCTTCCTATCCATGAGCATGGTATGTTCTTCCATTTGTTTGTGTCCTCTTTTATTTCACTGAGCAGTGGTTTGTAGTTCTCCTTGAAGAGGTCCTTTACATCCCTTCTAAGCTGGATTCCTAGGTATTTTATTCTCTTTGAAGCAATTGTGAATGGAAGTTCATTCCTGATTTGGCTCTCTGCTTGTCTGTTACTGGTGTATAAGAATGCTTGTGATTTTTGCACATTAATTTTGTATCCTGAGACTTTGCTGAAGTTGCTTATCAGCTTAAGGAGATTTTGGGCTGAGATGATGGGGTTTTCTAAATATACAATCATGTCATCTGCAAACAGGGACAATTTGACTTCTTCTTTTCCTAACTGGATACCCTTGATTTCTTTCTTTCTTTTGCCCTAGCCAGAACTTCCAACACTATGTTGAATAGGAGTGGTGAGAGAGGGCATCCCTGTCTTGTGCCAGTTTTCAAAGGGAATTTTTCCAGTTTTTGCCCATTCAGTATGATATTAGCTGTGGGTTTGTCATAAATAGCTCTTATTATTTTGAGGTACGTTCCATCAATACCGAATTTATTGAGCGTTTTTAGCATGAAGGGCTGTTGAATTTTGTCAAAAGCCTTTTCTGCATCTATTGAGATAATCATGTGGTTCTTGACTTTGTTTCTGTTTATATGCTGGATTATGTTTATTGATTTGCGAATGTTGAAGCAGCCTTGCATCCCAGGGATGAAGCCCACTTGATCATGGTGGATAAGCTTTTTGATGTGCTGCTGAATCCGGTTTGCCAGTATTTTATTGAGAATTTTTGCATCAATGTTCATCAGGGATATTGGTCTAATATTCTCATTTTTTGTTGTGTCTCTGCCAGGCTTTGGTATCAGGATGATGTTGGCCTCATAAAATGAGTTAGGGAGGATTCCCTCTTTTTCTATTGATTGGAATAGTTTCAGAAGGAATGGTACCAGCTCCTCCTTGTACCTCTGGTAGAATTCAGCTGTGAATCCATCTGGTCCTGGACTTTTTTTGGTGGGTAGGCTATTAATTGTTGCCTCAATTTCAGAGCCTGCTATTGGTCTATTCAGGGATTCAACTTCTTCCTGGTTTAGCCTTGGGAGAGTGTAAGTGTCCAGGAAATTATCCATTTCTTCTAGATTTTCTAGTTGATTTGCGTAAAGGCGTTTATAGTATTCTCTGATGGTAGTTTGTATTTCTGTGGGGTCAGTGGTGATATCCCCTTTATCATTTTTTATTGCATCTATTTGATTCCTCTCTCTTTTCTTCTTTATTACCTTGCTAGCGGTCTGTCAATTTTGTTGATCTTTTCAAAAAACCAACTCCTGGATTCATTGATTTTTTGGAGGGATTTTTGTGTCTCTATCTCCTTCAGTTCTGCTCTGATCTTAGTTATTTCTTGCCTTCTGCTAGCTTTTGAATGTGATTGCTCTTGCCTCTCTAGTTCTTTTAATTGTGATGTTAGAGTGTCAATTTTAGATCTTTCCTGCTTTCTCTTGTGGGCATTTAGTGCTATAAATTTCCCTCTACACACTGCTTTAAATGTGTCCCAGAGATTCTGGTATGTTGTATCTTTGTTCTCATTGGTTTCAAAGAACATCTTTATTTCCGCTTTCATTTCGTTATGTACCCAGTAGTCATTCAGGAGCAGGTTGTTCAGTTTCCATGTAGTTGAGCGGTTTTGATTGAGTTTCTTAGTCCTGAGTTCTAGTTTGATTGCACTGTGGTCTGAGAGACAGTTTGTTATAATTTCAGTTCTTTTACATTTGCTGAGGAGTGCTTTACTTCCAATTATGTGGTCAATTTTGGAATAAGTGCGATGTGGTGCTGAGAAGAATGTATATTCTGTTGATTTGGGGTGGAGAGTTCTATAGATGTCTATTAGGTCCGCTTGGTGCAGAGATGAGTTCAATTCCTGGATATCCTTGTTAACTTTCTGTCTCGTTGATCTGTCTAATGTTGACAGCGGATTGTTGAAGTCTCCCATTATTATTGTATGGGAGTCTAAGTCTCTTTGTAAGTCTCTAAGGACTTGCTTTATGAATCTGGGTGCTCCTGTATTGGGTGCATATATATTTAGGAGAGTTAGCTCTTCCTGTTGAATTGATCCCTTTACCATTATGTAATGGCCTTCTTTGTCTCTTTTGATCTTTGATGGTTTAAAGTCTGTTTTATCAGAGACAAGGATTGCAACCCCTGCTTTTTTTGTTCTCCATTTGCTTGGTAGATCTTCCTCCATTCCTTTATTTTGAGCCTATGTATCTCTCTGCATGTGAGATGGGTCTCCTGAATACAGCAGACTGATGGGTCTTGACTCTTTATCCAGTTTGCCAGTCTGTGTCTTTTATTTGGAGCATTTAGTCCATTAACATTTAAGGTTAATATTGTTATGTGTGAACTTGATCCTGCCATTATGATATTAACTGGTTATTTTGCTCGTTAGTTGATGCAGTTTCTTCCTAGCCTCGATGGTCTTTACATTTTGGCATGTTTTTGCGATGGCTGGTACCGGTTGTTCCTTTCCATGTTTAGGGCTTCCTTCAGAGTCTCTTGTAAGGCGGGCCTGGTGGTGACAAAATCTCTAAGCATTTGCTTATCTGTAAAGGATTTTATTTCTCCTTCACTTATGAAACTTAGTTTGGCTGGATATGAAATTCTGGGTTGAAAATTCTGTTCTTTAAGAACGTTGAATATTGGCCCCCACTCTCTTCTGGCTTGTAGAGTTTCTGCCGAGAGATCTGCTGTTAGTCTGATGGGCTTCCCTTTGTGGGTAACCCGACCTTTCTCTCTGGCTGCCCTTAAGATTTTTTCCTTCATTTCAACTTTGGTGAATCCGGCAATTATGTCTTGGAGTTGCTCTTCTGGAGGAGTATCTTTGTGGCATTCTCTGTATTTCCTGAATTTGAATGTTGGCCTGCCCTACTAGGTTGGGGAAGTTCTCCTGGATGATATCCTGAAGAGTGTTTTCCAACTTGGTTCCATTTTCCCCCTCACTTTCAGGCACCCCAATCAGACGTAGATTTGGTCTTTTTACATAATCCCATACTTCTTGCAGGCTTTGCTCATTTCTTTTTCTTCTTTTTTCTTTTGGTTTCTCTTCTTGCTTCATTTCATTCATTTGATCTTCAATCGCTGATACTCTTTCTTCCAGTTGATCGAGTCGGTTACTGAAGCTTGTGCATTTGTCACGTATTTCTCGTGTCATGGTTTTCATCTCTGTCATTTCGTTTATGATCTTCTCTGCATTAATTAGTCTAGCTGTCAATTCTTCCACTCTTTTTTCAAGATTTTTAGTTTCTTTGCGCTGGGTACGTAATTCCTCCTTTAGCTCTGATAAGTTTGATGGACTGAATCCTTCTTCTCTCCTCTCGTCCAAGTCATTCTCTGACCAGCTTTGATCCGTTGCTGGCGATGGGCTGCGCTCCTTTGCAGGGGGAGATGCGCTCTTATTTTTTGAATTTCCAGCTTTTCTGCCCTGCTTCTTCCCCATCTTTGTGGTTTTATCTGTCTCTGGTTTTTGATGGTGGTGACGTACTGATGGGGTTTTGGTATAGGTGTCCTTCCTGTTTGATAGTTTCCTTCTGACAGTCAGAAGGACTGTCTGTAGGTCTGTTGGAGATTGCTTGAGGTCCACTCCAGACCCTGTTTGCCTGGGTATCAGCAGCAGAGGTTGCCGAAGATAGAATATTGCTGAACAGCGAGTGTACCTGTCTGATTCTTCCTTTGGAAGTTTCCTCTCAGGGGTGTACTCCACCCTGTGAGGTGTGGGGTGTCAGACTGCTCCTGGTGGGGGATTTCTCCCAGCTAGGCTACTCAGGGGTCAGGGACACACCTGAGCAGGCAGTCTGTCCGTTCTCAGATCTCAACCTCCGCGTTGGGAGATCCACGGCTCTCCCCAAAGCTGTCAGACAGAGTCGTTCGCGTCTGCACCGGCTCCCGCTACTTCCCCTGTTGGTCTTCAGCTGTGCGCTGTCCCCAGAGGTGGAGACTACAGAGACAGGCAGGCTTCCTTGAGCTGCTGTGAGCTCCACACAGTTCGAGCTTCCCAGCGGCTTTGTTTACCTACTTAAGCCTCAGCAATGGCGGGCGCCCCTCCCCCAGCCTCGCTGCTGCCTTGCGGATAGATCCCGGCAGACTGCTGTGTTAGCAGTGAGGGAGGCTTCGTGGGCGTGGGACCCTCCCGGCCAGGTGTGGGATATATTCTCCTGGTGTGCCTGTATGCTTACAGTGCAGTATTGGGGTGGGAGTTACCCGATTTTCCAGGTGTTGTGTGTCTCAGTTCCCCTGGCTAGGAAAACGGATCCCCTTCCCCCTTGCGCTTCCAGGTGAGGCGATGCCTCGCCCTGCTTCAGCTCTCGCTGGTCAGGCTGCAGCAGCTGACCAGCACCGATTGTCCGGCACTCCCTAGTGAGATGACCCCAGTACCTCAGTTGAAAATGCAGAAATCACCGGTCTTCTGTGTCGCTCGCGTTGGGAGTTGGAGACTGGAGCTGTTCCTATTCGGCCATCTTGCTCTGCCCCCCCTTTTTTTTTTAATGTATCTTTTAATGCCTTATATTGGTTAGGTTCTCTAATTAAATACTGAATAAATATCATTGGAGAGGACATCTTTGTTTTGTCATTTGATTTTTTTTTTTAATATACTTTAAGTTCTAAGGTACATGTGCACAATGTGCAGGTTTGTTACATATGTATACATGGGTCATGTTGGTGTGCTGCACCCATTAACTCATCATTTACATTAGATATGTCTCCTAATGCTATCCTTCCCCCCTCCCGTCTCTCTACAATAGCACCCGGGGTGTGATGTTCCCCTTCCTGTGTCCAAGTGATCTCATTGTTCAATTCCCACCTATGAGTGAGAACATGCGGTGTTTGGTTTTCTGTTCTTGCTATAGTTTGCTGAGAATGATGGTTTCCAGTTGCATCCATGTCCCTACAAAGGACACGAACTCATCCTTTTATATGGCTGCATAGTATTCATATGTGTATGTGTGCCACATTGTGTATATGGTGTATATGTGCCACATTGTCTTAATCCAGTCTGTCACTGATGGACATTTGGGTTGATTCCAAGACTTTGCTATTGTGAATAGTGCTGCAATATACATACGTGTGCATGTGTCTTTATAGCAGCATGACTTATAAGCCTTTGGGTATATCCCCAGTAATGGGATGGCTGGGTCAAATGTTATTTCTAGTTGTAGATCCCTGAGGAATCGCCACACTGTTTTCCACAATGGATGAACTAGTTTACAGTCCCAACAACAGTGTAAAAGTGTTCCTATTTCTCCACATCCTCTTCAGCACCTGTTATTTCCTGATATTTTTAATGATTGCCATTCTAACTGGTGTGAGATGGTATCTCATTGTGGTTTTGATTTGCATTTCTCTGATGGCGAGTGATGAGCATTTTTTCATGTGTCTGTTGGCTGCATGAATGTCTTCTTTTGAGAAGTGTCTGTTCATATCCTTTGCCCGCTTTTTGATGGGGTTGTTTTTTTTTTTTTATATATATAAATTTGATCATTTCTTTGTAGGTTCTGGATATTAGCCCTTTGTCAGATGAGTAGATTGCAAAAATTTTCTCCCATTCTGTAGGTTGTCTGTTCACTCTGATGGTAGTTTCTTTTGCTGAGCAGAAGCTCTTTAGTTTAATTATATCCCAAATGCCAATTTTGGCATTTGTTGCCGTTGCTTTTGGTGTTTTAGATATGACGTCTTTGCCCATGCCTGTGTCCTGAATGGTATTACCTAGGTTTTCTTCTAGGGTTTTTATGGTTTTAGGTCTAACATTCAAGTCTCTAATCCATCTTGAATTAGTTTTCATATAAGGAGTAAGGAAAGGATCCAGTTTCAGCTTTCTACTCATGGCTAGCCAGTTTTCCCAGCACCATTAATTAAATAGGGAATCCTTTCCCCATTTCTTATTTTTGTCAGGTTTGTCAAAGATAAGATGGCTGTGGATATGTGCTATTATTTCTGAGGACTCTGTTCTGTTCCATTGGTCTATATCTCTCTTTTGGTACCAGTACCATGCTGTTTTGGTTACTGTAGCCTTGTAGTATAGTTTGAAGTCAGGTAGCGTGATGCCTCCAGCTTTATTCTTTTGGCTCAGGATTGTCTTGGCAATGCGGGCTCTTTTTTGGTTCCATATGAACTTTAAAGCAGCTTTTTTCCAATTCTGTGAATAAAGTCATTCATAACTTAATAGGGATGGCATTGAATCTGTAAATTACCTTGGGCAGTATGGCCATTTTCACAATATTGATTCTTCCTGTCCATGAGCATGGTATGTTCTTCCATTTGTTTGTGTCCTCTTTGATTTCACTGAGCAGTGGTTTGTAGTTCTCCTTGAAGAGGTCCTTTACATCCCTTGTAAGTTGGATTCCTAGGCATTTTATTCTCTTTGAAGCTATTGTGAATGGGGGTTCATTCCTGATTTGGCTCTCTGCTTGTCTGTTACTGGTGTATAAGAATGCTTGTGATTTTTGCATATTGATTTTGTATCCTGAGACTTTGCTGAAGTTGCTTATCAGCTTGAGATTTTGGGCTGAGACAATAGGGTTTTCTAAATTTACAATCATGTCATCTGCAAACAGGGACAATTTGACTTCTTCTTTTCTTAACTGAATACCCTTGATTTCTTTCTCTTGCCTGATTGCCCTAGCCAGAACATCCAACACTATGTTGAATAGGAGTGGTGAGAGAGGGCATCCCTGTCTTGTGCCAATTTTCAAAGGGAATGCTTCCAGTGTTTGCCCATTCAGTATGGTGTTGGCTGTGGGTTTGTCATAAGTAGCTCTTATTATTTTGAATGTAAATGGACTAAATGGTCCAATTAAAAGACACAGACTAGCAAATTGGATAAAGAGTCAAGACCCCTCAGTTTGCTGTACTCAGGAGACCCATCTCACATGCAGAGACACACATAGGCTCAAAATAAAGGGATGGAGGAAGATCTACTAAGCAAATGGAAAACAAAAAACAGGGGTTGCAATACTAGTCTCTGATAAAACAGACTTTAAACCATCAAAGATCAAAAGAGACAAAGAAGGCCATTACACAATGGTAAAGGGATCAATTCATCCGGAAGATCTAACTATCCTAAATATATATGCACCCAATACAGTAGCACCCAGATTCATAAAGCATGTCCTTAGACACTTACAAAGAGACTTAGACTCCCATACAATAATAATGGGAGACTTCAACAGCCTACTGTCAACATTAGACAGATCAACGAGACAGAAAGTTAACAATAATATCCAGGAATTGAACTCATCTCTGCACCAAGCAGACCTAATAGACATCTACAGAACTCTCCACCCCAAATCAACAGAATATACATTCTTCTCAGCACCACATCACACTTATTCCAAAATTGACCACATAGTTAGAAGTAAAGCACTCCTCAGCAAATGTAAAAGAACAGGAATTATAACAGACTGTCTCTCAGACCACAGTGCAATCAAACGAGAACTTAGGACTAAGAAACTGAATCAAAACTGCTCAACTACATGGAAACTGAACAACCTGCTCCTGAATGACTACTGGGTACATAATAAAATGAAGGCAGAAATAAAGATGTTCTTTGAAACCAGTGAGAACAAAGATACAACATACCAGAATCTCTGGGACACATTTAAAGCAGTGTGTAGAGGGAAATTTATAGCACTAAATGCCCACAAGAGAAAGCAGGAAAGATCTAAACTTGACATCCTAACATCACACTCAAAAGAACTAGAGAGGCAAGAGCAAACACATTCAAAAGCTAGCAGAAGGCAAGAAATAACTAAGATCAGAGCAGAACTGAAGGAGATAGAGACACAAAAAGCCCTCCAAAAAATCAATGAATCCAGGAGCTGTTTTTTTTTGAAAAGATCGACAAAATTGACAGACCGCTAGCAAGACTAATAAAGTAGAAAAGAGAAAAGAATCAAATAGACGCAATAAAAAATGATAAAGGGGATATCACCACCGACCCCACAGAAATACAAACTACCATCAGAGAATACTATAAACATCTTTATGCAAATAAACTAGAAAACCTAGAAGAAATGAATAATTTCCTGGACACTTACACTCTCCCAAGACTAAACCAGGAAGAAGTTGAATCCCTGAATAGACCAATAGCAGGCTCTGAAATTGAGGCAATAATTAATAGCCTACCAACCAAAAAAAGTCCAGGACCAGATGGATTCACAGGCGTATTCTACCAGAGGTACAAGGAGGAGTTGGTACCATTCCTTCTGAAACTATTCCAATCAATAGAAAAAGGGGGAATCCTCCCTAACTCATTTTTCGAGGCCAACATCATCCTGATACAAAAGCCTGGCAAAGCTACAACAACAAAAAAAAGATAATTTCAGACCAATATCCCTGATGAACATTGATGCAAAAATCCTCAACAAAGTACTGGCAAACCGAATCCAGCAGCACATCAAAAAGCTTATCCACCATGATCAAGTGTTCTTCATCCCTGGGATCAAGGCTGGTTCAATGTATGCAAATCAATAAATGTAACCCAGCATAAAACCAGAACCAAAGGCAAAAATCACATGATTATCTCAAGGCCTTTGACAAAATTCAACAGCCCTTCATGGTAAAAACTCTCAATAAATTCGGTACTGATGGAACGTATCTCAAAATAATAAGAGCTATTTATGTTTTGTGATTTGTTTTGTTAGAGTTGGGGCCTGGAGAATCATTTGACATTTATTTATTTTTATTTTTTTTAAGTAGATGTCCTATATTTGATTGAGGAAGGTAGAATGCTCCTATTATACTTAGTTGAGATTTTTTTAGCTTAAATTTTGACAAATATTCTTTCTCTATGTATCAGTATAATCATGAGTCTTCTCTATTACAGTGTTCTCAGTCCTCGTCAAGCCACAGTCTTAGGAAGTTTGTATGCACTTGGGAATTGTGAAGGATCTTTTGTCATTCCTGACACTTGGCACTGCATGGCAGCTGTTTTCTACTCTCAATCTGTGACAGGCTTGGCAGGGAGTAAGTTACCTTCCTCTGTCCATAACTGTAGCAAACTTCTTTGTACTGGCACAAGATCCTAGGAGAAGAAATCCTTCAGTCCCACTCGCAAAGGACAGAGGACTTCTATGTCTACCATTCCACGACAGCACTGGATCTTTGCCTGGGTCTGGTGACTGGTAATATAATTTCCTACCTCTTACTTGGGTGAAGTAGCCCAGGACCTTAGAAGGTTTGTCTTTCTTTTCCAGTGGGTTAAGGTTTTTGTTTTCCATAGGCAAAGAGCTCAAAGAAGTGTGCTGTGTGTTGTGCCTTTCCAGTCAATAGAAAATTATTTCTGTCTCTTTCCTCTGACACAGAGGTGAGTTCTCTGGTCTTTTCCCCTGAGATGATCTTTCTTATACAAAATCAGTGGTTGTCTTTGGAGAAAAGTGTATGTATCCACATATTGTCTTTGCATCTCGAAATCCCAGGTATTCTAAACTGATGCTGTGTCCAAATGCAGCTTTAAAACAATATTAAAATTAGAGTTAATTTTTTCTTACCTGCTTCTACTACAGCTACCTTCTGTGATTTGCCAATGGTAAAATGGCTCAGGTGCCTTACATCTCAGATGATCATGCCATTAGTTGGAATTCAGTTCCCTTCACTGCCTTTTGACTTTAGCTCTTTGATAGATTCAATAAAAACTGTGGCTTTTTAGATTATCCAGATTCTACTCATTTGTTAAAATGGGTGTAAGATTCCTTTCCCACTTTCTACATTTCAAGCAGAAGAGAAACTGCCAAGGCAGTCTTAAAGAAAAAGAACACAATTAAAGGACATGAAACTGACAAATAGGAGGACTTACTGTAAAACCACAATAAATAGGAGAGTGTGGTTTCTGCATAAGGATGAATAAAGCAACTATAGATTGAATTGTTAAAAAATAAATGTGCACATTATTGTCACTGATTCATGAGAAATAGATAAAATCTAAAACAAGGATATAGGAATGAAAAGGCAGAAGGCAGAAGAGGTACAATATGCAAACTAGACAAAAAGAGCTAACGTAGCTATGTAATTACAGAGATAATAATTTTTAGGTAAATGCTTTTTAGAGATATAGATGAATATCTCATATAAGAGTTTCAATTAATCAGAAATCAATTTCTAAATTATAAAAACCAAATAAAGGAAAAATCATCAATACACAAAGAATACATAGTCAACCATCACAGAAGACGTTGAACATATCTTAGCAGCTTATGAAGCAAGAAAGCAAATGCCTTGACGATATAGAAGGTATTGAATATACTTAAGAAACCTCCTAATACATATGTGTCGAATTCTGCACCCTACAATTGTGGTATGTACATTTTTAAGCCAACATAGAATGTTCATGAAGATTGACTATATATTGGCCCATAGAGCAAGCCTTAACAAATTTCAAACACTGATGTCATATGGAAATTTTTCTCTGCCCACATGATAATAACTATAAGATAAATAGAATTTTATCTTTGGAAATTAAGAAGTACACTTCTACACCACCCTTAGGTCAAAGAAAAAAAAATCACATGCTAAAGAAAATATTTGGAACTTAATTGTTACAATGACGTAAAAGTTATGAAATGCATATAAAACAGTATTTTGAAGGCAAAATCAAAGCTTTAAGTGTATCTATTGGAATGGCAAAAGGTAGAAAATTAATGAGCTATCCACCCGTTTTTTTTTTTTTTTTTTTTTTTTTTATTTTATTTTTTTTTTTTTTGAGACGGAGTCTGGCTCTGTCACCCAGGCTGGAGCGCAGTGGCCGGATCTCAGCTCACTGCAAGCTCCGCCTCCCAGGTTTGCACCATTCTCCTGCCTCAGCCTCCCGAGTAGCTGGGACTACAGGCGCCCGCCTCGTCGCCCGGCTAGTTTTTTGTATTTTTTTAGTAGAGACGGGGTTTCACCGTCTTAGCCAGGATGGTCTCGATCTCCTGACCTCGTGATCCGCCCATCTCGGCCTCCCAAAGTGCTGGGATTACAGGCTTGAGCCACCGCGCCCGGCCACTCCACCCGTTTTTAAAACACAGAAAAATGACTTAAAGTAAACACAGATAATTGTAAGAAGAAACTAATAAAATAAGACAGAAATTTGTTCATCATGTGATATAGAAAGCAGAAAGTGATATCTGATGAAACTGATCATAGAAAAAAGAAAGGTGGCAGTATAATTAATTTTATAAATGTTGAAGACAATAAAATTATGATGAATATTATGGATATTTTCATGCCAGTAATTTGCAGTCTAAACAAAATAGACAAATGTCTTAAAAATAATCCAAACTGATTCACAAAGATATTGTTAAATGAATGCATCCATCACATTTTAAAGAATTAAATCAGTAGTCAAAATCCTTTAACCATGAATGATGAGACTCAATTTTAAAAATGAATGCTTTATTTATTCATTCTATAAATATGTATAGAAGTATTACCATATCCCAGGCAATGTTGCAGGTTCTTATACCAGTGGAAAAAAATTACTTTTCCTCCCCCAGTGAAGTAGAATATGCAGATATTAAATACTAAACAGGTGAATACATATTTGTAGGTCACTTTGCTACAAATGATGAATGTATGAGAAAATGTAGAAGAACTAGAGTAAGCAAGACTTAGAGTAGTGGATGGGTGTGACAAGGGAAAGGTGTTTAGAGTGGGCTTCATTGAAAACAGGTAATTTGAGCAACAACAAGAAGTTGAGGGACTTTGTGGATATTGGAGTGAACATTCAGGTAAAGGAAGGGCTAAGTTGAAGCCATTACAAGTTTTTTAGTAAAATAATGACATCAGAATTACATTTTAAATTGTCACCAAGGCTGTTATGTAGAAAATACACTAAAACAGGTTGGACAAAAATTAAAGCAAGGAAAATGTGGTGGTGGGATGGATATGGCATTAGTTCGAGTGTGATATCATGATGAATCAGACCAAGACGATGGCAGTGTAGACATGGGTTTCAGATTATTAAACCATTTTGGTGATAAGGTCAGTTGGATTTCTATATAGATTAAGTGTGAAATGTGAGAGGAAGAGCATGGTTAAGGATAACATAATTTTTTGTTAACTAAAACATTTACTTTTCTATCATCTGCTATCAGGAAGGCTATGAAAGGAGATTTCCAACATAAAGCGGGCTGGGAAAGAAAAACGCAAGCAGGATAAAAGGAAACCTGTTAATGAATACAGAAAAGCATAAATTATAAATGGGAAATAGAAGTATGATATAATTAAGAAAAATCAAGAGCAAAAATGCAAGCTCTGAATCAAAGAAATTATTTTCAAGTACACACATGTATGCACACACACAGATTAGTGTTCATATAAGGACATAATATGGATTCAACTAAAACATTTGATAATACCTTTTATGGTTTCTTGATGAACCCATGTGTGATATATTAATATGCTATTTAATTTTAAATATAGATGATTTTTTTTAGATATCTCCCTTTTGTCTATATCTTATTTAATCCCATTGTAGCCAGAAACAACACTGGAAGATGGGAAGGTAAATTTTATCAGTTGTAGTTTTACTAAGGTGTTGCCTGTAAAGATTCCAGTTTCTAAATATTCCCTCTCATTTTCTAATTATTGTAATTTTAGAAAGAATAACTGATGAATTATTATATGGCAAATGCCAGCAAATGCTAGGGACCAAATTGGTGGGTCTATTCAAATTTATAGTTTTGTTTATTCTATTACCAAATCCTTAAAAATATTCTATTAAAATGTACCATATAAAAAAATGTATATATAGCTACAGATATAGTTAAAATAATATAAATTTAGGAATTTATTCTAAAGAGAAATAGTGAATACATCAGCATCCACCAGCTGGAGATATTGTGGAAAGCAGTGAGAGGGGTATACATAGAATCTTCCCAAAAGTAGCATTCTCATCTGGAAAGGTTTTCATACATTGAAACTTGTCCTTTCTGGCTACACTTGGAAAGCTTGGGTGACCACGTGAATTGGCTACTAACTTTCTGGAAAATGAAGAACAAACACACACGTAGATAAGATACCTGTTGCCTCAGCTATTCAACCTCCAAACTCATAGGCAAGGCTATCCTATAATATCCAGTTGGTTAGGTGACTCATTAGTTGACTACAGATGCCTGAGCTAGCCAAACAGAAGTCAGACCAGCTGGTCCATACCAGAAGATGCACCTAGTAATAATTGTAGGTGATAATAATGTGATGGGGTCACTAAGTTTGTGGGTAGTTTATTATAGAACAAAAGTAAACTTACTCCCTGGACAACCCACATCAGAGGACAAAAGACAGTATGGTGATTTGAGATGCTTTACAAAGAAATTTAAACCTAAGCCGAGTCTCTAGCACTAGGGAATTGTGCAAGGAGAGGAAGGTTGTTGAAAAACCAACAAATAATCTCAAGAGAATGAATATTTCATTGACTGCTACAAAAAGGGAAACAACTTCTAATTAGTATTAAATGGAGAAATGACAACAGAGTTTAGCAAATGTGCTACGGGCACTCAAGTAAGAGAGGACATGTTTCGCATTTTTGCCATCCTCATTGCAGTACTGCAGGGGATGAATGCAAGAAGGAAGACTCTAATACCAATCCTCCCTATGACACAGGAGTTAAATCTCTAGACTGCCATGTTACAGAAGAAAAAGAAGGGAGCAGTGTTTTTGAATCGACTATGAGACTGAACAGTTTGCAATGCTACCTTTCTCAGTAGCATTTGCAGACATGTACCAAGGTTTTTGTATATAAAAGATTGCCTGTCGTTTGGATCTGAAAGCATCCATTAATCTGTCTTTTTTTAATGATCGTGAAACTAAAGTTCACCAAAACTGTAGATCTGATGCAACTGGAAGTTTGGTATTTTTTTCTATTGGTAATATGGGAACCTTGGTTAATATTTTCTGACAGAACAGATTGTGCATGGAAAAGTTTTGAGCTAAATGCAATTTACTTATAACTTTTGAGTTAATTATTAACATATATCCTTAAATAGATAGAACACCCAATGTATGGAAATAGGTTTATCTGGATAAATGATTGATATAGTGCCATCTCTTTGTTTTCATTTTCTTTCTCTGTTCTCTTTGCCCCTCCAAAGGATTAGCTAAAAGTAACAAAAGAAGATAGACAAAGCTCTCAGGATAGACATACTGATACAAAATATCATCTTTCCTGATAAGCCATAGGATTTTTCAATTTTCCTGAATTTTCCATGTTTTTATTATCAGACCAGAAGAAAAAATAGATGTATCTTAAATATCTTTTATTAATTTTAAAATTGAGGTAATTTAGTGACTCAGTTTGTCACAACTGACAACCTAAGCAAATACCTTTCTATTGTGACTAATCCAAGAGCAGTTACATCATACAAGTGTTCTGTTTAATACTTTCAACATTCAATAAACTGAACAATAGTATGAAATTATTACACATGCATAGGTATGTCTTTTCTATAAGGATATCAACAATTAAGCTATTCCCTCATAAAACAAATGTTTTGGTATGGCAGTTCAATATGGCTAGAGTACTCTGAATGCTAAGGAAGGACAGACAGGTAGAGGATTTTATGAGGTTATATCAAACAAACATGTCACACTTCTGTCTTTTAACTATGGTCAACATTTATTACATGATATAACAGAGGCATTTAGAATGCTAGAATAGGGATAAGATTGCTACTTAATTTATACAGATGAACATCTGATTTAACTCAGGAAATCAACTAAAATCTTTGCATCAAAAGTGGTCTCCCATCTGTTATCCAAAATCTGACACTATTCCACTTCACAGTACTTGGGATATCCTATAGTACAATGTAGCTCAGTAATGTGGCAATATGACATTTATTTTCTAATCAATTGTCATTTCCTTAGCCCTATAAAATTGATATTTTAGACTAAGTTAAAAATTTTCTTTTAAACATATTTTAACTTTAGGCAATATCAGGATAGTTTAAGTGGGGGATGAAAATTATGGAACAAGACAGTTAATATGGGAAGATGGTTATGGGATATTGGCTAAAATATTTACATCACCCTGGTTAAATTGTCTTCTGGCAAAAATTTATTCTCTGACTGTGTTACAAACAGATTGCAGACAAGCTGAAACCAATGTTAACTCTCCCTTGTCTAACCAATTAAGGCATCCTATTTCTTGGTTTGACTGAGTTTGCCAGGAGGTATAAAAATTCTTGGCAATATTTGTGAGAAAATACTTCAGTGGAATTGGGATGTGGGTAGCATACAGGCCTCCGTTGCGTTAACAAAATATTTTTACAAAGAAGCATATTGTTATATATGTTGATTGGAGATGCTTGCTCTGTGAAATTTGACAAGTTATTTAACCTCTGTGTTCTCTTCTTTATAAAATGAGATTAATACTATTCTTGAGTTATGTAGGTTAAAAGAGTAAAGTCTTGAAATAGTGCCTGACATACAGTAAGCACCATGTAAATGGTATTGGTTATCTATTTTTGTGTTACAATGTTACCACAAACAGTAGTTTAAAGCAACATAAAACCTTGTGGATCAGTAGTAAGGACATAATTTAGTTGTTCTCTGCAAAGCTGCAGTCAAGGGGTCAATCCAGGTTGCAGTTTTGTCTCAAAGCTTGACTAGGGAAGAATCTGCTTCCAAGCTCACTTGGTTGTTGGCAAAATTCACTTCCTTGTGGCTTGTTGGGCTAAGGGCTTGTTTCTTATTGTCTGTAAGCTTGTCTGTCCTTCAGTTCTTTGCCATGTGGAACTTGCTTTACCTAAGCCAGCAGGAGGGAAATCTCCTAGGAAAATGAATGTTACAATCTTATAAAATATAATCATGTAAATGCCATCTGATAACTTTTGCTGTAGCCTATTGGTTAAAATCAAATCACAGCTTCTGGCTACACCGAGGGGGAAAGATTACACAAGAGTGTGAACACCAGGAAGCTAATATAATTGGGAATCATTTTAAAGTGACCAAATAAGTGTATGTTGAACAAGAAATTGCTACGTACAGATTTATAAAAGAATAAAACAAAATTATTCTTTATCGGTATCTAGGAAGTTTAATCACAACAGTGGTGTGCTGGAGCCAGTTCATACCTGCTCATGATAGCTAATTATGTGTGTCTCTATCAAACTCCATGTTTAGTGGAATAATATTTGTATGTAAACATCAGTCCTGGTTTGTGCACTTATGCCACTCATATTGGCAAATGCTAAAAATCTGAGGTTTTTTTTTTTTTTTTTTTTTTTTTTGTTTTTTATGAGAGGGACAGTTGTTAAACATTTACCCATTAAAATTTTCACATTGTATAGATATGCCTTAGTTACTGGAATTCTTCCACTATAGCTACTTAGAAATATCTTGATAAAATGTCAAGCAAGAATCCAGGAAAATCTTAGGTATTATCCTAGTGGTGAGCACCAAATTTGCCAAATGATTTACCTTTATTAAACATTTTAAGGCAAAATAAAGTATGATCCACTCACTTGTTAAAAACATGAATATGTATGGATGGTCTCTTAATCTATTAGATATACCTTTAAAAACTCCAGGCCAATGTTACACTTAGCAATTGTCAGAATATATGTCTCTATATTATAGTAAGATGTTTCTCAAAATTAATGCTTCTCCAAATAGGGTCTTGTAGCAGGAACAAGTAAGTGTTAAATCCAATAATTCTATTCCTGATGGATATACATTCCATCAGTGACAGAATCACACTTTTTACAGCAATCTACCCATCTCTCATGTTTCAATGTCATATAGTAGCAAATATTCATGTGCCAGCATGTAATCTCAATAAAAGATGTAGTCCTCATTGATGCTGTCAATTATTAGGTCAACTTAGTGTTGACAGTAGCATAATGGTGTTATTATTAGTTAATATTATTAACTTTATTTTTATTAGTATTTTCTAATGCTTACTACTCTATACACCATTTAAGCCAATTTTAAAACACCAGGTGGGATGTGAATTAGAAGACAATTATCCTCTAATGTCCATTTTCTATGATGCATATAATGAGATTCATTTGTCATTAAGGCAGCATATTGCTATTACTCTTAATTTTCCTGATCAAGAAAGGGTTTTCTTTCTTTCTCTTGCTTTACTACAAATTATCAATTGAATATTTTCCCACAAGCTATGAGTATATAAAGTGTCTCTTCAAAGAAAAAGAAATGGCACTTTTTTCTTGATCAGAAATAGCCACTCCTGTATCCTACCTCCATATGGAAGTTTAACGATCCCATCTGGGCATGAATTCAAGACAAGCTCTCAAATTGTCACAACAAATTGAAAAGGTTTTATCTCTTACATCTGGCACCTAACAAATAAGGATCTATGTTAAATAAACAATACAGAATACTGCCACATACAGCAGTTTGTGAAAGACCTTTACCGTGAATTGGGTGTCATCCAGCGCCTGCTGAAAGCTCACTTAAGAATTTTGGTATTAGAGAGAGAGAATCTAATGAGTGTTTCTAAATGTGGCTGTGAATCAGAAATAATGAGGGAGCTTATTAAAAATATGAACACCTACATTCTAGACCACACATACAAAATCAAAATCTTTATGAGAAGAGACAAAAATGTATTTGTCTAACACATCTTACAGAAGATTTAGAAGATGTAACCAGTTGGGGAAAACTTGTTTATGAAAGCATGCCTGCAAAATGTAGGGTGATATAAAACAAAAACACCTGAATCATTTATTCTTTCATTCCTGTCGAAAATTTCCCTAAATTAGGATTCAAGTGTATGCCCTTGGCAATTCATAGAGTATCTATTTGAAGCATAGTTTTGCATATTTTTGCAAAACCAAAGTCACTTATACTGTTAATTATGTTATCCAATGTCTTTTGATATATGTATTTTATAGTTCAGGGTCAAGGAAAACTTTTCTCTCTTCAGGTGAGTTTGCACGGCTTCTTTTGTGATACAAGTAAATGATTTTCTCTTTTGTCTTATTTTTCAAGAAACACTAGCATAAAATCAGCACCTAAATATAACAAAAAATGAATACCTAACTCTGATACTTAATAATCTCGGCTATCTAGTGTAGTTCTTTCCTTGTTATGTCATTTATTTGGGGTTTTATTCTTTTAATTGTTACATATTATAAGTGTTTTAATAGGTGAGCTTTTTCTCATTTTTGGAAGTAGGCTAAATACAAATAAATTCATGAGAATTACATACTTATTAAACATTAACAGAGACTCAATTAAAATATCTGTCCTGATTGTGACAGTAATACACCAGGTAAACAAGAGAATACACTTGACAATAATGTGGGAGGAAATTATTCTTGAAACCTGACCCATGTAAGCTGCTTTTAAAGTGCTCACACTTTTTTCTTTTTTTTGATTGTACTTTACTTTATGTTCTAGGGTACATGGGCACAACGTGTAGGCAGTCTTTAGAAATTCTAAATGTATTTCTATTGTTTTATAAATTAAAAAGTAAATGCTTATGGAGTAGTATACACATCCCTCTTCAGTAAAATATCAGTACTAGTTTTTAAGTCCTGGCCAAAAGTTTTCTTATTCTAGTGTGGTGTGACTGGGACTTGGGACAGCAGCCAAATTGACTAGATTTTTAAAAATGCTTCAGAAAGCCTCAACTTTATCTGGAAGCAACTCTTCTTTTACCATAATCTATCCCTATATCTAATAATGCTGCTTTATTCTACTCAGTATTTGCTTGAGTTTTATTCTATATTATTTATTTTATTTGTTGTTGATGTTATTCTAATTGCCAAGTGGTAAAGTTTAAAAAATATTATCAGGTAGAAAGAGTTCATCACTTGTATACATTATCAGTGAGGTTCAAAATATTGCTCAGATTTTATTTCTACAATGTAATAGAATTGTGACAATAGGAAATCATATGGAAGGATATATGTACAGGGTTTGAAGTATTATAGTCTTTCAATACATTCTCGTAGGAGTTTTTGCTACTACATTATCATTCCAGTTGCAAATAATGAGTGCACTGGTTGACCCACTTCTTTATTATCCTAACTTTTAAAGAGTACAAAGAGTCATTCTAAACACATTATTCTGGCATAAGACCACACATTTTGCTGGGACCATTATGGGGAAAATTTTCTTCCTTGGTGTGAATTTCATGGTACTCCCAGATGCTGACTTTTGAGCTAAACCCGGCAAAGAAGCTTTTTTTTTCAGGTCTTTTAAGATCATTCCCATTCCAAGAGTTCCATCAGAAAAAAAATTTGCTATGTCTGACATAGTAAATTATAATATACATAAGACAGAAGTCTAAAAGTAGTCAATATACTTTCTAACCTTTCTGTCCTGGTATAATACCTCAATATCTTATGCAAAATTATCCTCTGTTTGACATAATTCTGTTAATGTTTCACTCTAACACATCTAAGAAGGATGAATTATGATAAAATAACAAAGCATAGTGAATTTCTATTTTTGCAAGTAGAAATATGTACAAAATAATTAGCTACTAGTGAAGGATGTACCACTTAAGATAATTACTGGGGTGTTCATGAGTTTTGCCCTAGTCATATGTTTAATCTTCTTGCTCTGAGTAATATACAAAGAAAGCTAATGAGTATTTGTGATTCTGATATATGTAGTACATATAGGCAAAATATGAGCACATTTTATATCAATAAGGAAAAATCTGTTCAGGAGCAAGTGAATGATAGAGGCCATAAATATTTAATCATAATTGAGGGAAAAAAACAGAAGGACAAGCTACTCAGAGATTAATTAGTTTGCAAAAATGTTTTAAAGCTCTTGTGCTATCACATTATCTGACCTCAAGTATCTAGAACTAAGACGTGTTCTCAGAATGAAAGTATATTTTTAAGTGCCAACAACAAAAAAAGAGGTTCAATATGCATAAAATAGTGATGTCCAATAAAATGAGACACATCTAAAGAAATGGCTTATGTGAATGCATTTTTGACTTTGTACCACTGATTTATATCTCACATAAAATAGGAATTTTAAAATTTCATTTACTAGCTTTAGACATCAAGTTGTATTTATACAAAGCATGAATACATAGCATTTAGAAACAGACAATGTGGTTTGGATTTCGATAGAATATTTGATCTTCTAAAGAACAGCAAATCATTTTACAAGTAATTCAAGCAATAGACTAAATAAAATTAATCATTATTGAAGTTTGGTATGTCTGTTCTACAATATGTTCTGAATTAACATTCAATACGATCAGCCACATACAAGAACCTTACCGCAATGACTCATGCTCAAACCTGAAAACAAGAAGAGATGATAAATGAACCTTGTACAAACAAGAGCTATTGGCAATGACAAAAAAGGAGTATCATTTTGTCCAAATTTCTAAAGAGCAACCCGTAACCTATAATCAGTTGTCTTGCTTGTTGATATTTAAAAGTGAAAATAGAAACACTATTTCCCACATCATCTAATCAAGCACAAATAATTAGCTTCTTCATTTGAAAACTAGTCCTTCCTTCAGCTTTTGAAGCTGGCCATGAACTAAAGTATTTCAATCTGTGATACAGTATCTGATTCGTCTCCCGTGAGGGAAAATTCAGTCTGCCATGTTAGTGCCTTGTCATCACAATCATCCAAAAGTATTCATTAAGTCTTTTCATGCAGCATATAGTTGCACCAAATGAGTTCAACATGTGGGAAATGGAATCCAGGAAAGACAACATCACCTTCATTTCAAAGTGGTCCTGTCTAGCCATATGATGTGGACAAGAGAACGAGGAGAAAAGCGGAAAATTTAGATACAAAAGTTTTTCTTCTTTCTATTCCTCTCAGAATTAGAACTTATTTTTGAAAGATTAGGAGCAAACACTGTTACAGCTTAATGTTTCCTTGAGAATTTAGCACTTCCACTTATTTTACCATAAAATTCTATTTCCATATCCTTATGAGGGCCTCCGATTATGAATTCCAGAGGTTAGGGCTTAACCAGCAAGAAAGAACCTGATGACTTGTCGAATCTCACCTAAACAAACTAAGGCAGAATTAGTTAACTACGTTTAAAAATAAAAATAGTTATAAACGCAATAAATTATAACAAATTCCTGTTTATACAAGTAAAAATGGATACACAATGGATATCTGGCTGCTAGTGAGGAATCTGCCTTTTGAGTTCATTTCTCAAAATGCTGATAAATTTTTCCCCAGCCATTTGTTTTCATCTTTTTGCTATTTGACTAACATGCCAAAGTTGCTGGCTAATATTAGTGCCTACAGAAAACTCCCTGGCTCCCCACGTGTTAGCTAAATATAGATGTACACACTTAATGTCTTCTATAAGTTCTTGGAAACTATAACTTAAATAACATATAACAAAATCTATTTTACAATAGGCTAATTGATTTGAACAAGAGTTAAGTTTTTACAGCATATTTCTGGTCCCAAAACATCACCAAACTTCTAAACAAAGACCCAAAACACTTCTAATATTACAAATTGAAATAAATGTGAGCTCTACATACATTTAAGAAAGATTAATAAAAACAAAAATATAATTATTTTCTCAATTTTTACTGAATCAAAGAGTGATGGCAATCACAATGGTGGTGGGTTAAATTAAGGAGTAAATGTTTATCAAAAGAAAAGTGTAAAAAGCACTTACTATCATCATACATTTCAAAACTCAAATATGACAGGCTCACTGATGCTCTCTTACTGTATTGTCTATTGTGCATTTGCATGATTATTGTCTATGTAGTGAATTTTTATTTGGCCATCATTTGTATTATTTCATTCATTCATTTTTTCATCCCACTCATTCCAGTCCAGGTTTGTGGTGGCAGGAGTCTATCCCAGCAGCTCAGGGCACAAGGTGGGAACAAACTTTTGAAAAGACTCCATTCCATCACAGGGTGTACTCACACCACACCCATACTCACTCCAGTTGAGACAATTTAGACCTTAGAGTACCCCTGGCTTGCATATCTTTGAGATATAGGAGGAAACTGGAGTGCCTAGAGAACATCCATAAAGACATGCGGAGAAGCTGCAAACTGCACAGATGGTGGTTCTGCCAGGAAATCAATTTTTTTTAAATTCCTTATCAATGTTACAAGGAAAGACTTTGAAAAACAAATGACATTATTTGATGACCTACTGTACCAAATTTCCCTGGAGGCAGGAACATCTTTCAAAAAACCTGGGATTCTGAGAAGATAAAGTAGATGAAGTGTCCTTTACTTGGATAAGCCAATTTTCTTGGTTATATACTTTTCATAGATAATAAAGTATTATTAGTGATGAGGTCTCATCTGTTCAATGTAGTTGATAAAAAGTGTGACAATATGTAAGTAAGATGTAACTTCAACTTTATGCACCAGGGTTCTCTGTAAAAGAGCCGAGTTGTTCTGGATAAAGCTGCCTGGCTGTCCTTTAAATTATCTATTTTCCTCAGAACTTTGTTTCCTAGACCAAGCCTTAGCCTCTCCTGCTGCCTTATTCAAGTGATCTCACTTTGAAACGTACCATTGTCCAAAGATGTAACTTTGAGATCTGACAGGAAACAGCTTCATGACCCTATACTTCTTGCACAAACATGTCTATGCTGTGATTTGACCTCAATCTGCTTAAGGCTATCTTCTGTGCAAGTCTTCTACTAAGCTAGAGCCAAATGGACAGCTGGAGACTATCACTATGAAAATCAAAGGCAAGGTTACTTTTAGTCTCAATTGGAAATTGAATGGTATGGGAGGCAGAATAATTGCCTCTTGCAACAAAGATTCCATGTCCAGATTCCCCAAACCTGTGAATGTGTTATGGAAAAAGGCTAAATGTGATGTCATTAAATTAAGAACCTTGAGATGAGAAGAATATCCTGGATTATCCAGGTGAACCTAATGTAACCACAGGAGCTCTTTTAACAGAGGAGTTGAACAATGACAACACATGGACACAGGGAGGGGAACATTGCACACTGGGACCTGTCAGGGCATCGGGGGCAAGGGGAGGGATAGCATTACGAGAAATACTTAATGTAGATGACGGGTTGATGGGTGCAGCAAACCACCATGGCACATGTACACCTATGTAACCTGCATGTTCTACACATCTATCCCAGAACTTAAAGTATAATAATGATAATAAAACACATACACAACTCTCATCACTTAAAATTTCAGTCTCCTTCTCAAATCTTTACCATTTTCAATGAAAACATTTTCATGCCTGAAAAACAGGAAATTAGTATCATAGAATTATGAAAATGCTATTAGAGTGGTTTTGAAGATGGAGGAAGGGAACCCAAACCAAGGAATGCAGAAGTCTTCCAGAAGCTGGAAAAGGCTAGAAAAAGGCTTTACATTAATGAGCTAATGGCCAGTGTCAAAACCTATTCCAAATATAGAATTTAGTATTGGCATTTTCAACGTATTTTTATTAAAGTCTAGAATAAGAAAAGTATGTTTGTTTTTTTCCAGTCCCAGTTAATCTATTGTTGCATAACAAACCACCCCCACCTATCTAGTTAATTTCATCAATTTCAGAAATCACCATGTGCAATTCAGTCTCTACCTCTACCCACAAGAAACATACACTGTGGGTTAGCTAGCCATAGAGTAATTACACTATTGCCTTTCTCCCATGCTCCACTGTATTTCTTTTAATATCAAATATATTTTAAAAGAAGATTTTAAATAAGAGTTAATAGGATCATACTAATGGATATTAATGTTGTCTAGAATGCCACCACCCCTAAGTCGCAAAGTTTGAACCACATTTCAAAACCACTTATGCTTCTTTCTGATGGTTCCTGAACAAATGTACAAAACTAAAAATCCACAGTTTAATGCCTGGTATGCTTTTGCTTCCTGGTTTAAGAAAATTAAAATACAGCATGTTTTGATTGCTTCTACACCAAGTTCAGTATGATTAAATTGCATGTATTTCAATCAGACCATTTAATTGTATTTTGCAATATCACTATTCTTAAAATTAAATCTGAAGGTAGGATAAAGTATTGAATTAAGGATAGAAACAGAAGGCCGAGTTACTAATAAAGATTAAAAAATTATGACCATGCAAGAAAGATTGTGATCTTTGTTTAATAATACAAAGTAATTTAGCACTTTATTTTATTTTATTTTTTCCCTGAGACGGAGTCTGGCTCTGTTGCCCAGCTAGAGAGCAATAGCGCGCAATCTCGGCTCACTGCAACCTCTGCTTCCTGGGTTCAAGTGATTCTCCCTGCCTCAGCCTCCCAAGTAGCTGGGATTACAGGCACCCACTACCATGCCTGGCTAATTTTTGTATTTTTAGTAGAGAGGGGTTTTCACCACGTTGGCCAGGCTCTTCTTGAACTCAAGACCTCAGGTGACCCACCTGCTTCGGTCTCCCAAACTGCTGGGATTACAGGCATGAGCCACCATGCCCGGCCATCACCTTTCTTTCTAATATTTCTTTTATTAACGCTAAGGACTAACAATAGTACTTACTAGTGACTTCTGAGCAGTTTTGAAGCATGTCTATACATAATTATCTCCAAAATATAGAAGAGAGGATTGAGGGTAAGATTTTATAAACATTTGGAAGACCGTCACAGCTGCATACAGGAAAAACTAAGTTATTCAGTATTTTTGGTCAAGTCTTCCTTTTCCTCCATTAACTGTTTATAGATATACTTGTATTACAGTAAACTTGTATAGCTTAGGGTTTACTTGAGGTTCTTCTGGGCACAAAATCAGCTTGACCATTCAACTGTATTTCCCTCACAACCAATTCTTTAATATAAGAAAATAGTGAGAATTAGAAGTTTTATAAAATGCTTTTCCATGGAAGTACATTTTTTAAATTTGTCATAGATTCACAGGCAAATTTACTATTTCTATACCTTTCTTAAGACTGAAAAAGGCTTTTACTCATCAACTATGGAGAAAATATAATGGTAAATATGAATGCTTTAGAAAAAATATTCTGCGTATATTCAGTGATTAGATTAACCAACAGTTTCATAGATCTCCATATGTTTTAAGTAGAATCAATCATGGCCCCATTCTGATATCTGTGAGTCCTAGCCATTTTTGTCTTCTTTGGCCTCATTCTCTATTAAAATATACATACACACATACAACACACACAAAAATATTTAGATTTATGTTTCACAGCTATCTGAGTATAATGAACAAAGTATTAATATTAGATATTAACACATTTTTTGACCTAAAAGTTTATTATTTTCTTCTCATTTTAAAGGAAATTAAAACATGTTTGTGTGCCCCAAAAAGTAATGAGCATCTGTACCTAATAAATAAGTTGACTTTGGAGTCAAAAATAAGTCTATATTTTCTTTGAAATAATTTTTACTTTAATGGGAAGTGTTAAAGTGTTAAAGAATACTTAGAAGTTGTACCAATCCTTGACTTTAGCAGAAATTTCAATCCTCAAATTATTTTCCAGGAATTGCTAAGAAGTGGTAAAACTGAGTGATTTGAAATTCACTCATTCTCCTGTAAAACTTATAATGGCACAAGAAAACAGAAGTTATGTAGGCGTAAGTGTGACATAGTAGAATAGAAGTTGTTAGGAGCTTGAATATTCATCAGGGAGATAATTAAATTTTAAGTAATAAGATACTGTATTTATACCTACCTCAAAAAATACTGTAGTTAGCCAAATAAAAATGAGAAACCTTGTGATCCCTGAAAAAAATTGATTTTATATTTCAATGGAAAATGATTAGTAAGAAGTACATAGGAGAAAAAGGCATAAAGGCCATATTCTCATTCTTGAGAAAAAATACAAAACTACATATAGTTTAAAAATAAATTTTAAAAAAATGAATATTAAAGCAATACAATGGAATTTTTTATGTAAATGGAAATACCCAGTTTATATTTTATAATTTTGCTAATTGCAATAATATTTTCATAGAGAATATATGACCTAGCCTTATTGCACATGGCCAAAATGACTAAAGTGTCCTGTGAAACCAAAACTAGCAGAACTAAAATTACAGTATACATTTATAAGATTTCCATTTACTCTCACCTTACAAATATGTTTTAAGATTTATTTTCTATGAGTTTTTTCCACAGAATTAGTCTATTGATACAATGTATATTTCTTTAGATGGATTATGTGTTTTTTTGGCAACATTTATTTGTGTATTATTTAAGTGGAACACTTATTTTTAAAGAATATAAATTAAAGTATTCATGAATTGATTTGTACATTATAGATTAAGTTTTTCAAAACAGCAGTGGAGTTGTGTGTTAATGTGTACTTCATCATTGAAATTGTACATATTGGTATAACTTAAGCCTTCCAGTATAAAATTTTCTTCCAGCTTTAATGAAGTATAATTTTTAAAAAATCAAATATATTTAAGGTGTACAACATGGTTTTGATATATGTACATATACATTATGATGTGATTACCACAATCAATTTGACATATCCATCAACTCATAGTTACTATTTTTGTATGTGTGTAGTAAAATCACTTAGCACATTTCAAGTACATAACATATGATTATTAACTATATTTACCATGTTGTACATTTGATTTCCAGAAGTTATTCATTTTATAACTGAATGTTTATACCCATTGACCAAACCCCCTTAATTTTCTTTCTTTCTTTCTTTCTCTCTTTCTTTCGAGATGGAGTTTCACTCTCATTGCCCAGGCTGGAGTGCAATGGCGTGATCTTGGCTCACCACAACCTCTGCCTCCTGGGTTCAAGTGATTCTCCTGCCTCAGCCTCCCAAGTAACTGGAATTACAGGCACCCACCACCACTGCTGGCTAATTTTTTGTATTTTTAGTAGAGACAGGGTTTCACCATGTTGGCCAGGCTGGTCTTGAACTCCAGGCCTCAAGTGATCCTCCCACCTCGGCCTCCCAAAGTGCTGGGATTATAAGAGTGAGCCACCATGCCCGACCAACCCCCCTAATTTTCATTAACCCCTGCTCCCCACAACTTCAAGCCATCACCTTTCTGTTCCCTGTTGCAAGTTAGGTTTCTTTTGATTCCACATATAAGTGAGATCATACAGTATTTGTGGTTCTATGCCTGGAGCATTCCACTAAGCATAATGTTCTCTAGATTCATACACGTTATTGAAAATGGCTAGATTTCATCCTATTTTAAAGCTGAATAATCTTTCGATATGTGACATAGTTTGTATATTTGTCCAAGACCAAATCTAATGTTGAAATGTAATCCTGAGCATTGGAGGTGGGAACTGGTGGGAGGTGACTGGGTCTTGGGAGTAGATTTCCCATGAATGGTTTAGCATCATGCCCTTGATGCTATCCTAATGGTTTAGTATCATGCCCTTGATGCTATCCTCACAATTGTGAATGAAGATATTTAAATGTGTGCAGCACCTCCCTCTCTTTGTCCCACCTGCTCCCCTTTTGCCTTTACCCATGAGGCTTCCTGAAGCCTCCCCAGAAGCTGAGTAGATGCCAGTGCCATGCTTGCACAGTCTGCAGAACTGTGGCCAAATTAAACCTCTTTTATTTATGTATTTCTTTATAGCAATGCAAATATGTCCTAATACATTTCTGTGTGTACATGTAACACATTTTCTTTACTCATCTATCATCAGATACTTAGGTTATTTTCATACATTGACTAATGTAAATAATTATGCAGTGAACATAGGAGTGCAGACATCTCTTTGAGATACTGATTTTAATTTCTTTTGTATATATACCTAGAAATGAAATTAGTAGGTCATATGTTGCTTCTATTTTTATTTTTTTGAGAAATCTCCGTAATGTTTCTCATAATGGCTATATTAATTACATTTCCACCAACAGAGTATAAATGATCTCATTTCTTTCTGTTTTTGTAAAACTAAAGAAAATTGACATCTTTTACAAGAACACCAAAAATCAAAGGCTCAAATCAAAATCGGAAAGAAAAAGGGGCCATTACAACTGACACCACAGAAACTCAATGGATCATAGGAGATTATTGTGAACAATTATATACCAACACATTGAATAACCTAGAAGAAATGGACAAATTGCTAGAAACAGGCAACCTACTAAGGCTAATTCATGAATAAATGTAAAACATGAACATACTAATAATGAGTAAGGTGACTGAATTGTTAATCAAATATCTCTCAACAGAGTCCAGACTACATAGCTTCACTGGTGAATTCCATCAAACATTTAAATACTAATTAATAGCAATCCTTCTCAAACTCTTCCACAAATTGAAGAGGGAACACCACTGAACTTATTATATGAGGCAAGTATTACACTGATACTAAAGCCAGGCAAGGACATCACAAGAAAAGAAAAGTAGAGGCCAATACACTTGATAAACATAGATGCAAAAATCCTCAACAAAATACTAGCATAAAAAATTAACACATTTAAAAAATTAGAAACCAAACTCAAATGGACTGTATCTCTGGGATGCAAGAATAACTTAACATATGCAAATCTAAAAATGTGATTCATTAGATTAACAGAATGAAGGACAAAAATCATACGATCATCTCAATAGATGCAGAAAAAGCATTTAATGAAATTCAGCATACTTTCATGACAATTTTTCTCAACAAATTAGGTGTAGAAGAAATGTACCTCAATATAATAGACAATATTTGACAAACCCACAGCTAATATACTCAATAATGAAAAGTTGAAATATTTTCCTCTAAATCACAAGACAAGGATGCCCACTCTCATCATTTCTTTTCAGTACAATACTGCAAGTCCTCTCCAGAAGTTAGGCAAGGGAAAAATAAAAGGCATCCAAATTAGAAAGGAAAAGGTTAAATTGTCTCTTCTTTGAGAAGACATAATCTGATATATAAAAAATCCTAAAACTACATCAGAAAACTGTTGGAACTAAAATTCAGTAAATTGCAAACATAAAATCAATATACAAAACCCCTAATTACTAACAAAAAGCTAGCCAAAAAGTCAAGAAAACAATCCCATTTATAATAGCTATAAAAATTAAAATAAAACTATTTAGGAATAAATTTAACCAAGAAGATGAAAAATATAAAGCTGAAAACTATAAAATATTGATGAAAGATATTGAAGAAGACACAAATAAATGAATAAATAGTCTATGTTAAATGGATCAGAAAAAATAATGTTGTTTAAATGTCTATGCTACCCAGAGCTATCTAGAGACTTAATGAACCTCCTATTAAAGTTCCAGTGAAATTCTTCACAGAAATAAAAATAAAATTATAAAATTCACATGGAACCACAAAAGACTCTGAATAGCCAAATTAATCTTGAGCAAAGTGAACAAAGTCAGAGGCATCATGCTACCTGACTTCAAAATATACCACAAAGCTACAGTTGTTAGAAAGCCATAAGAATACCAAAAATGGTTATAATTTTTGAGTACTACTTTGAAATAGACACTATACAATATTCTAAATTTCAGACTAACTTATTGCTCACAAAAACTCAATATAGAATATATTACTGTTCTAATTTTTCACCAGAGACCTGCAAGTTACAGAAGTCTTTCTGGTATTCATTATTTAACATATATAGGATTTTTCCACATACATATATATTGTATTCAATCATTTTACTATTTTGATGTTGTTTTAAACAATTTTTATGTGCAGAGTTCTTATAAAATACAATATGAATCTGTTTAAACAACAAAAGCAATTTGTTAAGAAAAAAACAGATAGTAATCAAAACAGCATGGTATTGGCATAAAAGCAGACATATAGACAAATAGACCAATGGAACAGAATAGAGAGCTCACAAATAAATCTATGCATTTATGGGCTATTTTCAACAAAGTTGATAAGAACACACAATGGGGAAAAGATAGTCTCCACAACAAATGGCATTGGAAATATTGGATACCCACATGCAGAAGAATAAAATTGGACTCTCTTGTCTCTGCTAATTATGCAAAAATTGTCTCAAAATGGATTAAAGATTTAAATGTAAGACCTGCAACTGTCAAACTCCTAGCAGAAAACATAAAGAAAAATCTCCCTGGCATTGGTCTTGGCAAACAGATTATGAATATGACTTCAAAACACAGGCAACAAATGCAAAAATAAGTGGAACTATATATTGAACTAAAAATTCCTACACAGCAGAGGAATCAATCAACAAAGTGAAATGAAACCTGTGAAATAGGGGAATGGGTTTGCAAACCATATATCCAACAGGGGGCCAATATCACCTTAGAAATGTTTGTTAGGCAGACTATTGTGTCCTTAAAATTGAGTTTTTGAAATATCGTTTACTATTACATCTTAATCTGTGGATGAAAAATAATAGGTGATAGAATATTGGATGAATGCATGAGAAAGATGAGATTATTCAAGTTGTAAAACTAATGCTAATATACAAACTTGTTTGTTCATTCATTAATGGAAACAAGAGGAAACAGCACTATCAATAAGAAATGTTTTGTGGGAAGTTATGTATTATGGTAGACACTATTAACAAAACATATTATAAAAAGTGCTTTACATAATTTAAGGAAACTGAAAGAAATTAGCAAATATATTGTATTCTGGATATCAATATTGTTTTAATAGTTCTGAAAAACTGCCAGCAATGGGCTCCATTGCCTACATTGTTGATGGGGGATATATTTGAGTGCAAAAATGAGTCATAATATTTTTGGTACTATATTTCCAGTGGGATTATTAAAGTAAATAGAAGTTATCAAAGCATATGTGTGTGTGTCTGCACATATACAATTGTGCATATATATGATGTACACATATACATGTGTAATTGTACATATATACACCTATACGATGACATTGGCCTCTGTTTATTTGATATTTCAAAATGACTGCTAAAGAGCAGCTTAAAATATAGATGATCATATAGAGCCATAGATTATTTCTTGAGAAAATTAATCAGATGTTTCAGATATCACGAGTATTATATAAAATCTTTTTTATGAAGTATTTGATATGACATCATAAAATAGTATTTTCAAAATTGACTTATGGAATTTGAGAAGAACAATTTCATAAATTAAAAAGGCTCAAAATTCCTAAAGAGCAATTACACGTCATTGGATGGGATGTGAAAAGTTCCAAAGAGAAAATTCCACTGGATTTGGTGTGAGTTGTAATCTTCTTTAACGTTAGATTAAAATCTAAAAAGAAAGGCAAACTACACATTTGTGGAACATGTGAATTATAGTATATTGGTAGATGGACAAAAGACTATAATAAATGTAGAAATAAATTACATACAGAGGTCATAAATGTAGTAAGAAACAAGAAAAATAAATTCAGCTTGAAAATATTAGACTAACATGTCAGAGTGATAATCATTCCAAACAGAAATAGTCACAGTTTTGAAAAAGATTACTATTCAATAGCTTTATAGAAAAACCAGTAAACAGAGAATTCTGTACTTGTGTGTTTTTAGATTTAATCTTAAACAAACAAAAAATCTACGTCTATTCAGCTTCTATTCTGGAGCATTCTAGATCCATAGTGGATCATTAATAAATCTGTGCTTGTTGACAAACATATTAGCAAGAATTAGAAGTTCAGGACCTCAGGCTTATAACAGAGTCAGAATAGATATATTAGAAAGAAGGGCTTCTAAATATATAATTTTCCTACTTAATAACCATGTTTTATCACTTTTTTTTCCCTGCAGAGAATTACATTCCCACACCTTGTAATGCTCAAATGTAATAAAATAAAGTATGCACCTGAAGTTCTAACACATTTATTTGTAAGTGACATTTTATTCTTGATGAAAACATTTTAAATATTTTAGACAAATCTTTTTTTTCATTTATCTCAGAGCTCCTTCCCCCATCTATCTTCATATTTCATATTTTATAATTTCCCATATAGCTGGAGAATAAATATAAAGTGAACAACTAAAATACACAGAATATCCTCAAGCCATATTTTAACCAGCAGTAAATTTCCTTCTGTACTGTTATATGTAGATTACTGTTAGTAATACATTTGAAGGGGTTTGATTATAATCTCTCTTAAAAGGTGGTTAATGAAATTATTAAGATATTCTTTAAAACTTGATCAGTTTGAATTGCTCTGGTTTATATATTAGAGCTTTTTCAGAGCTCTGGGGATTTGAGATCTCAAGAATTTTTCAGAGATTTGAACACAGCCTTCTTGACTCACCATTTGAGCATTTCTCAAATGGCTTCGTGGAATACTTACTTTTATATGTGTGTGTGTATGTGTGTTTGTGAGTAAATGTAGATATCTATAATACACACATTTGGGTGTAATTTATTTCTCAAATGTACCTCTTTTTAAATTTTTTTTTTTTTTTGAGACGGAGTCTCGCTCTGTCGCCCAGGCTGGAGTGCAGTGGCCGGATCTCAGCTCACTGCAAGCTCCGCCTCCCGGGTTCACGCCATTCTCCTGCCTCAGCCTCCCGAGTAGCTGGGACTACTGGCGCCGCCACCTCGCCTGGCTAGTTTTTTTGTATTTTTTTAGTAGAGACGGGGTTTCACCGGGTTAGCCAGGATGGTCTTGATTTCCTGACCTCGTGATCCGCCCGTCTCGGCCTCCCAAAGTGCTGGGATTACAGGCTTGAGCCACCGCGCCCAGCCCTCAAATGTACCTCTTAAATGGTTCTATGATCCTAATACTTACAGATGTGCTGTCATAACAAAATGGAGGAGGAGAGCTTAAGCCAGGTTATTTATAATGCAATTTATCATAGCCTTGCTATTTAAATGTTACGGTGAATCCCACTTTTTCTCAAATATATTAGATTCAAACATGTCTTCAAAAATAAACTTTTAAACAAATTGAAACAAAAACTGTAAACAGAAAGGTGCACGAATCATAAGTGATCAGCTCACTTAATTTTCACAAAAGGGACACTCTTACAAACAGAATTACATTGATCAAGACGCAAGGCATTATAAATAATTTCGAAGCCTTTTTCATGACCACTTTTACTCATGGCCCTCTCTGCTATCCTGACAGGTAACATCATAGGTTATTTTTCCAAGTTTCAATGTTATAAAAAGACATTACGTAGAATATTCTCTTTTATACTGATTTACTTTCCAAATATGAAGAACAAATATAAAGTGAACAACTGAAATCCATGGAATATCCAGAATACTTAATTACATTTTTGTTTTGAGAAACTATAGTCATATGTAATAGTGAGAAACAGTACAGAGAAATTACATATACCTTTAACCCAGTTTTCACAAATGGTAAAATATTGCATAACTATAGTACAATATTGCAGCAGGGATACTGGCATTGACATAATCCACTGACCTCATTCAGATTTCACATTTTACATGCACTTACGTGTGTGTGTGTATGTATTTATTTCTATGAAATTGTATTACTGTGATGGTTAATACTGAGTATCAACTGATTAGATTGAAGGATACAAAGTATTGATCCTGGGTATGTCTGTGAGGATGCTGGCAAAGCAGATTAAAATTTGAGTCTGTAGGCTGGGAAAGGCAGACCCACCCTTAGACTAGGTAGGCACAATCTAATCAGCTGCCAGCACAGCTAGAATATAAGCAGTTCAGAAAAATGTGAAAAGAGAGAGACCAGCCTAGCCTCCAAGACTACATCTTTCTCCTGTGCTGGATGCTTCCTGCCCTTGAACATGGGACTCCAACTTCTTCAGTTTTGGAACATGGACTGGCTCTCCTTTCTCCTCAGCCTGCATATGGCCTATGGTGGGACCTTGTGATTACGTGAATTATACTTAATAAACTCAGCTGGGCGTGATGGTATGTGCCTGTAATACCAGCTACTTGGGAGGCTGAGGCAGGAGAATCACTTGAACCCAGAAGGAGGTGGAGGTTTCAGTGTGCCAAGATCGCACCATTGCACTCCAGCCTGGGTAACAAGTGAAACTCCATCTCGAAAAAAAAAAAAAGAAAAACTTTAATAAACTCATACACACACACACATATTCCATTAGTTCTGTCCCTCTAGAGAACCCTGACTAATACAATCACATTTTTGTATTTATGTACTTATCACCATAGTTAAGATATAAAGCAGTTCCAAATTCACAAGGATCTTCCTGCTTTGATATCCCTTTGATGGCTACATCCACCTGCATAGCATTCTCTCCCACCATCCCACCCCCATCTATAACCTCCAGGAACTACTAATTTATTTGTTATTGCCACAATTTTGTCACTTAAAGAATGTTACACAAATGTAATAAAATAGTATGGAACGTTTAAAATTTGCTTATTTCACTAAGCGTATTTGCCTTGAGCTTCATCCTAGTTATTTCATGTATTAATATGATCCTTTGTATTGCTAAGTAGTATTCCATGGTGTGGATGTAGCACAGTGTTTAAAAATTCACCATTGAAGGATATTTGAGATGTTTCCAACATTGAGTTATTATGAATAGTGGTGCTGTGAACATTCATGTATATGTTTTTGTATAAACATAAGTTTTATTTCTCTGGGATTATTGAGCAGAAATGTAATTTCTGGCTGATATGTATATATATGCTTAATATGTTTCAAGAAATTGCCAATCTATTTTCCAGAGTGGCTGTACTATTTTACATTCCCACCATCAATTGTAATTGTGAGGAGTAATTGTTTCTCCTCATCCTTGCTGTCATTGGTGCTTTCACATTTTTTTTTTTAATTTTGCCATTGTGATAGGTATCTCATTCATTGTGATTTTATTTTTTCAGTGGCTAATAGTGTTAAACATAATTTCATGTACTTGTTTGCCACCTGTATATATTCTTAAGTAAAAGGTCTATTTATGTCTTTCGTCCATTTTTTCTACTTGGTTTATTTCTTAATGTTGCGTTATAAGAGTTACTTTGAGACCGAGTTCTTTATATAATCCAGATATACAAATTTTTTGTGAGATATATATTTTGCCAATATTTTTTTCTCAGCACGTAGCTTGATTTTCATTTCTTTCAGAGTCTTCACAGAGCAAAAGTTATTTTTATTTTGGCGAGGTATAATTAACTTATAATTTTGCCATGTATGGATTATGCCTTTAGTATCAACGCTAATAACTCCTTGTCTTGTCTAGCCCTACTTTTTTTTTACATTTTTATAATAGAATGATTTATATTCCTTTGAATATATACCCAATGATGGGATTGCTGGGTCAAATGGCATTTCTAGTTCTAAATACTTGAGGAGTCGTCACACTGTCTTCTTCCACAATGATTGAACTAATTTACATTCCCACCAACAGTGTAAAAATATTCCTATTTCTCCACAGCCTCACTAGCATCTGCTGTTTCTTGACTTTTCAAATTATTGCCACCTTGACTGGCATGAGATGGTATCTCATTGTGGTTTTGATTTGCATTTCTCTAATGATCAGTGATGTTGAGCTTTTTTTTCATATGTTTGTTGGCCACATAAATGTCTTCTTTTGAGAAGTGTCTGTTCATGTCTTTGCCCACTTTTCTAAGTTTCTTTAAATTCCATGTAAATTCTGGATATTAGACCTTTGTCAGATGGGTAGATTGCAAAAACTTTCTCCCATTCTGTAGGTTGCCTGTTCTGTCTGACGATAGTTTCTTGTGCTGTGCAGTAGCTCTTTAGTTTAATTAGATCACATTTGTCAATTTCAGCTTCTGTTGCAATTGCTTTTGGTGATTTAATCATAAAATCGTTGCCCATACCTATGTCCTGAATAGTATTACCTAGATTTTCTTCTAGGGTTTTTGTGGTTTTGGATTTTACACTTAAGTCTTTAATTCATCTTCAGTTAATTCTTGTGTAAGCTGTAAAGAAGGGGTCCAGTTTCAGCTTTCTGATTATTAGTCCTACATTTTGTCATGTATACCAAACACACACAAAAACACACAGACACACACCAAAAAGTGATGGATTTTAATAGAAAGTGTATAAAAACCTATTGCTCAATTTTGATAGAATTTGCATCTTTGCTATGTTAACTTTTTCAATCCATGCATATGATATGTCTCTCCATTTATTTAATTCTTTCAAAAAATTATTTGATCAGCATTTTCAAATTGTCAGCATATAGGTACTATATATGTATTTGAAGTTTTTAATCTAAGTATATTATTTTCTTTAGAACAATTACAAATGATATTGTGTTTGTAATTTCTGTTCCCAAAGGTTCATTATTAGTTTAGATAAATTGAAATTTGATTTGTCTGTTGATTTTTATGCTGTGACCTGGAAGAATTAATTTTTTTTTTTTTTTTTTTTTTTTTTTTTTCTGATAGGGCTTTTTGTTGCCGGAGCGGTCAGAAGTGGATTGAAGGGTAAGCTTGTTTGGCATTTTTCATGTTTATTATCATGCTATCTACAAATAAGGACAGTTTATTTCTTTTTTTTTTCTGTGTATCTTATATTTCCTTTACTTGTCTTTTTGTGCTGTCTAGACGTTCCTGTACTCTACTTAATAAGTGATAAAAACAGGCATTCCTTAACAATCTTACAGAAAAATGCATGCAGTCTGTCACTGTGAAGTGTGACACCAGCTGTAGTTTCTTTGTATATGTACTTTATCAAGTTGAGGTACTTACTCTGTTCTTAAGTTGGTGAGAATTTTAGCAGGAATGGATGTTAGATTTTCTAGGCCAATTAGTATGATCAAATAATTTTTCTTTAGTTGGCTGATATAATAGATTACATTGAATAATTTTTGAATAGCAAACCAACATTGAATAACCAGAAATAAGTACAACTTGCCCATGTGTGTAAATATTTTTAGACATTGGTAGATTCCACTTTATCATATTTTGTTGAAAATTTTTGTGTTTAAGTTCATTTCCCTTTTTTTTTTTTTTTTTTTTTTTTTTTTTTTTTTTTTTTTTTTTTTTTTTTTTGAGACTGAGTCTCACTCTTTCACCAGGCTGCAGTGCAGTGGTGCCATCTTGGCTCACTGCAACCTCTGCCTCCTGGATTAAAACAACTCTCCTGCATTAGCCTCCCCAGTAGCTGGGACTACACGTGTGCACCACCATGCCCAGCTAATTTTTGTATTTTTAGTGGAGACAAGGATTCATCATGTTGGCCAGGATGGTTTCGATCTATTGACCTCGTGATCTACCTGCCTCAGCCTCCCAAAGTGTGGGATTACAGGCATGAGCCACCATGCCCAGCTGGTCATTTCCTTTTTTATACTTATTTGTTCAGTTTTTGTATGAGAGTACTACTGGCTTCACATGACCTGTAAAGGACATAGCATAATTTATCCATTCTAAGAATTATAGACATTTGTATGTTTGACAGTTTTTAATTACTATGAAGAAGTTGCTATATACTTTGGCAAATATATAAATGAATTTCTGTTGGAAATAATTCCCAGGGTAAAACTGCTGAATTATAGGTAATACACATGCTTAGCTGAAATACATATTACCAAAATTTTAGTGAAACTGGTCATAACAATTTACCAGTATTGAAAATGGCCAGGTGCTGTGACTCACACCTGTAATCCCAGCAGTTTGGGAGGCCAAGGCGGGTGGATCACCTAAGGTTAGGAGTTTGAGACCAATCTGACCAACATGGAGAATCCCCATCTCTATTAAAAATACAAAAATTAGCTGGGTGTGGTGGTGGGCACCTCTAATCCCAGCTACTTGGGAGGCTGAAGCAACAGAATTACTTGAACCCAGGAGGTAGAGGTTTCAATTAGCATTGTTTCAGATGACTACAATATCCAAATAGTTATCTTCGTAGTAAACCAATATCTATGCAGAGAGTAATCCCAGAGCTTCAGGGAAAGATTCCAATTTACTATATTAATTGAGTCAGAATTTTGGTTCAGTTTACTCCCCATCTTGAACTGTTTCTTTTTAGATATATAAAGATAAATATATACACATATATATTTATTATATATACACACACACACACACACACATATATATTTGCTTCCTGTGATTTTGGGCTAAATTTAGACCAGATTATCACATATGAAGGCAGCTACAAATAATATACATGTATTCAAAGCTATAAGACATAGTTACATACAAGCCAGAAAAGCTCTCGCAGTGGGTCTCCAGCCTCTGGATACAGGCCCTGCCTCGATCTTCTCTTCTCTACTCTGTCATGAACTACCACACAATAAAATCAATTATCATAATACAACACAGTACATGTTTTCCTATAAGTGAAACTGATTTGGAGACACATATGAGAAAAATGAGATCTGGATTTAAAGAGGCAGACAAACAATATATGTGTATTTTGGTGATTAATGTTAATATATATAAAACAGTTGAGTTTTGTATATTGAGTGAATATGTTATTTGTAAAAAAAATTGTAGGCTATGCATTCAAACCTCTGATCATCAAAAACACATTACTTTAGCTATCTTATCAAAGGTATTATTTATTTTAAAAATATAATTTGGACTAAGTTTGAAGTTTGAAAAATGTATTTTTTACACTCATATTCTATGAAAGTAATAAAACATAAGATTAATACATTAGTCAGAAATAAATTGTAGCTATTAATACAATTTAGTACTTGCAATAAATCTGAAAACAAGGCTAAATGCATTATAATTACTTTAATATACTACATAATGTGTTTGAAATGAATGCGAATTATAATATTAGTCATTATTGAACATTTGATAATACATCATAGCCTTGTGATGAATAGCAACAATATTTAAAAGCCACCAAATAATGCATATTTGCTGTCTCTACTTACTATTAATTGATGCTAGAAGTTTCTTATTTTGAAGAGACACACTAATGGAATATGTTTCTATATTTTATGTATGTTACTTTTTTTTGAAAATAAAGCTGTATAGTATTAAATTCATTCAATTCAGTATAAATAATTATAAGATTCTATGGCCCTTTATTGTTTTCAATGTATTTTTAGAGACCCACATACTTACCTGAACAATTTCTTCTAGCTCAGATTAAAAAGACTTGTGTCTGTTTACAAGGATGGTGTATTAGTTCTCGTGTTGCTAATTAAGACATATCCAAGATTGGGTAATTTATAAAGGAAAAAAGTTTAATTGACTCACACTTAAGCATGGCTGACCTTGCACCCTCTGAAGCAATGGCCTAAACTGTACCTTGGCCTAAACTGTACCTTGACCTCTTTTAGCCATGGCTGGAGTGACTGGAACTCAGGACACCAAGTCCTGAGGCTGCACACAGCAGGTGGGACCTGGACCCGGCCCAGGAAACCATTTTTCCCTCCTAGGCCTCTGGGCCTGTGATGGGAGAGGCTGCTACAAAGGTCCCCGACATGTTCTGGAGAATTTCTCCCATTCTCTTGGAGATTAGCACTTGGCTTCTCATTACTTATGCAAATTTCTGCAGTTGGCTTGAATTTCTCTTCAGAAAATGGGTTTTTCTTTTCTCCTCCATCATGAGGCTGCACATTTTCCAAAATTTTATGCTCTGTCACCTCTTGAATGCTTTACTCTTAAAAATTTCTTCTTCCAGATACCCTAAATCATCTCTCAAGTTAAAGTTCCACAGATCTCTAAGGCAGGGGCAAAATGCCACCAGTCTCTTTGCTAAAGCTCAGTTAAGAATCACATTTGCTCCAACAAGTTCCTCATCTCCATCTGAAACCACCTCAGCCTGGACTTCGTTGTCCATATCACTGACAGCATTTTGGTCAAAGCCATTCAACAAGTCTCTAGAAAGTTCCAAACTTTCCCATATATTGCTGTCTTCTGAGCCCTCAAAGTCTCTAGGAAGTTTTAAACTTTCCCACATTTTCTTGTCATCATCTGAGTCCTCTAAACTGTTCCAACCTCTGCCTGTTACCCAGTTCCAAATTAGATTTTGCATGTTCAGGTATCCTTATAGCAGCACCCCACTCTACCCATATCAGTTTACTGTTTTTGCCAATTCTCATGCTGCTAATAAGGATATACTCAAGACTGGGTAATTTATAAAGGAAAGAGTTGTAATTGACTCACAGTTTTGCATGACTGGAGAGGTCTCAGGAAACATAAATATGGCAGAAGGTGAAGCAAACACATCTTTCTTCACATGATGGCAGCAAGGAGAAGTGCTGAGTAAAAGAGGGAAAAGCCCCTTATGAAATCATCAGATCTCATGAGAACTCACTCACTATCATGAGAACAGCATGATAATTGCCCTCGTGATTAAATTACCTACCACCATGTCTCTCTCATGACATGTGGTGATTATGGGAACTATAAATCAAGATGACATTTGGGTGGGGACACAGCCAAAACATATCAGATTGTTAAAATTATGTTACCTAATACTGAAAGATCTGTTATTTTTAAACTCAACTGTTTGACTTTTTATTGTTATAGGTAAAATTTTTACAATATTTACTTTGTTTAGTATTAGTGTACCTCAAGCATGAAACATGCTATATGAGACTCTGGGATGGATATATGTACTGTAAAATTTAGAAAATAAATACTTCACATAAAGTTAAAATAAGACATTAAATTCTGTAGCAAACTAGAGGATGAGCTAAACAAAGTAAAACTGTTTGGCATAGGGGTATAATTTTAAATTCTATCCTTCTTCCACCATACACACTTATGCAAAGCACCCTTTTCTCCCATGCCCACCACACAATCAGCAAGCCTGGGATCTAAATGTGTTTTTAACAAGAACAGTAAGAGAGTTTCCTTGGAATCTTTCAGTTACTCTATATATGTTAGAAAAGAACAATCCTAAATATACCCCTTACCTGAATTTTCCAACTGTAGTAACAAATGAGAAGGCTTAGATCGGTGGTAACAGAGAACACTTTGCAGAAAAAATGATCTAATTGTTTAGAAAATCACCATAAAAGTTGCACGAACCACTTGTCTCAAACTTCTGTGACAAACAACAATTTCTATTTCTTTTTTGTCCCACCTAACAAAATATTGGAGGCCTTTATCTTTTTTCTTGCTCCCTTTCTATTATCTGAACACTTTCACCAATTATTTCTAAGAAAAACTTAGAATTGCTGAGACTTTTAAATCACTAACTTAGCCTCATAGCTTTTGCCAGAATTTTTTTTTTATGTGTGCAGAGATTGCATTTGGCTATATACGGTGATCATAATGAATATATGATGGAAGGAATACTTAAATTTAATAAAGAATAGTCCTTAGAAAAGTCTGACGATGGATTTATTTGCTGCTTGTTTCAAAGCCACACGTTAATGATCCATTTAAAAACAAATGCAATGCATTTGCTTGAACAGAATTTTATTATTTATGCCTTTGAGTATAGTTTAATTATGTACTACAGACAGATGATGTTGCTATTATATTTTATTACTTTAGGAAAAAGTGTAATTCTCTTTTGTTTTAAAAAGCTAAAAAGTTGTTGCAACTGTCATATTATTTACACAGATGGCCTAAGAAATATTTCAAGTTTTCCCCTAAGGAAAATGTTTTCCTATTCCTTTGAATTATTGAGAAAAGTTTCAATTGTTTAAACATTTTAGTACCCCCTGCTAAACCTCTGATTATTTCAGTTCCTTGGCATAAATAAAATGATAATCTACTCATTTAGAATTAACTACAATGCATTCTCCAAGGAATCCATAAATAATGATTTTTTTAAGTTTTTACAATTTATTGACAAGTTGTACAATCACTTTTGACATAATTTATTGTTTGTAATAGGAGAAACAGACATATAAAACAAATGAAAATTAACTTAAATATCTGAGTTTTTAATGTAAGGATAAGAGGCACAGAGATAGCTTTGGTAGGAATTTAGTAAGAGTTTATAGGGGGGTGGAGCAAGATGGCCGAATAGGAACAGCTCCAGCATCCAACTCCCAGCGCGAGCGACACAGAAGACCGGTGATTTCTGCATTTTCAACTGAGGTACTGGGGTCATCTCACTAGGGAGTGCCGGACAATCGGTGCTGGTCAGCTGCTGCAGCCTGACCAGCGAGAGCTGAAGCAGGGCGAGGCATAGCCTCCCCTGGGAAGCGCAAGGGGGAAGGGAATCCCTTTTCCTACCCAGGGGAACTGAGACACAACACCTGGAAAATCGGGTAATTCCCACCCCAATACTGTGCTTTAAGCAAACGGGCACACCAGGAGATTATACCCACACCTGGCCGGGAGGGTCCCACGCCCACGGAGCCTCCCTCATTGCTAGCACAGCAGTCTGCAATCTAACCGAAACAGCAGCAGCGAGGCTGGGGGAGGGGCGCCCACCATTGCTGAGGCTTCAGTAGGTAAACAAAGCCACTGGGAAGCTCGAACTGGGTGGAGCTCACAGCAGCTCAAGGAAACCTGCCTGTATCTGTAGACTCCACCTCTGGGGACAGGGCACAGCTAAACAACAAAAGGGGAAGCAGCAGAGGCCTGTGCAGATGCGAACGACTCTGTCTGACAGCTTTGAAGAGAGCAGTGGATCTCCCAACACGGAGGTTGAGATCTGAGAACGGACAGACTGCCTGCTCAAGTGGGTCACTGACCCCTGAGTAGCCTAACTGGGAGACATCCCCCACTAGGGGCAGTATGACACCCCACACCTCACAGGGTGGAGTACACCCCTGAGAGGAAGCTTCCAAAGTAAGAATCACACAGATACACTCACTGTTCAGCAATATTCTATCTTCTGCAACCTCTGCTGCTGATACCCAGGCAAACAGGGTCTGGAGTGGACCTCAAGCAATCTCCAACAGACCTACAGCTGGGGGTCCTCACTATTAGAAGGAAAACTATCAAACAGGAAGGACACCTATACCAAAACCCCATCAGTACGTCACCATCATCAAAGACCAGAGGCAGATAAAACCACGAAGATGGGGAAAAAGCAGGGCAGAAAAGCTGGAAATTCAAGAAAGAAGAGCTCATCTCCCCCTGCAAAGGAGCGCAGCTCATCACCAGCAACGGATTAAAGCTGGCAGAGAATGACTTTGACGAAATGAGAGGAGAAGGCTTCAGTCCATCAAGTTTCTCAGAGCTGAAGGAGGAATTACGTACCCAGCACAAAGAAACTAAAAATCTTGAAAAAAGAGTGGAAGAATTGAAAGCTAGAATAATTAAGGCAGAGAAGGTCATAAACGAAATGACAGAGATGAAAACCATGACAAGAGAAATACGTGACAAATGCACAAGCTTCAGTAACCGACTCGATCAACTGGAAGAAAGAGTATCAGCAATTGAAGATCAAATGAATGAAATGAAGTGAGAAGAGAAACCAAAAGAAAAAAGAAGAAAAAGAAATGAACAAAGCCTGCAAGAAGTGTGGGATTATGTAAAAACACCAAATCTACGTCTCATTGGGGTGCCTGAAAGTGAGGGAGAAAATGGAACCAAGTTTGAAAACACTCTTCAGGATATCATCCAGGAGAACTTCCCCAACCTAATAGGGCAGGCCAACATTCAAATTCAGGAAATACAGAGAACACCACAAAGATACTCCTCCAGAAGAGCAACTCCAAGACACATAATTGCCAAATTCACCAAAGTTGAAATGAAGGAAAAAATCTTAAGGGCAGCCAGAAAGAAAGGTCGGGTTACCCACAAAGGGAAGCCCATCAGACTAACAGCAGACCTCTCGGCAGAAACTCTACAAGCCAGAAGAGAGTGGGGGCCAATATTCAATGCTCTTAAAAGAATTCTAAACCCAGAATTTCATATCCAGCCAAACTAAGTTTCATAAGTGAAGGAGAAATAAAATCCTTTACAGATAAGCAAATGCTTAGAGATTTTGTCACCACCAGGCCTGCCTTACAAGAGACCCTGAAGGAAGCCCTAAACATGGAAAGGAACAACTGGTACCAGCCATTGCAAAAACAGGCCAAAATGTAAAGGACCATCGAGGCTAGGAAGAAACTGCATCAACTAACAAGCAAAATAACCAGTTAATATCATAATGGCAGGATCAAGTTCACACATAACCATATTAACCTTAAATGTTAATGGACTAAATGCTCCAATTAAAAGACACAGACTGGCAAACTGGATCAAGAGTCAAGACCCATCAGTCTGCTGTATTCAGGAGACCCATCTCACATGCAGAGACATACATAGGCTCAAAATAAAGGGATGGAGGAAGATCTACCAAGCAAATGGAGAACAAAAAAAAGCAGGGGTTGCAATCCTTGTCTCTGATAAAACAGACTTTAAACCATCAAAGATCAAAAGAGACAAAGAAGGCCATTACATAATGGTAAAGGGATCAATTCAACAGGAAGAGCTAACTCTCCTAAATATATATGCACCCAATACAGGAGCACCCAGATTCATAAAGCAAGTCCTTAGAGACTTACAAAGAGACTTAGACTCCCATACAATAATAATGGGAGACTTCAACACTCCACTGTCAACATTAGACAGATCAATGAGACAGAAAGTTAACAAGGATATCCAGGAATTGAATTCATCTCTGCACCAAGCAGACCTAATAGACATCTATAGAACTCTCCACCCCAAATCAACAGAGCATACATTCTTCTCAGCACCACATCGCACTTATTCCAAAATTGACCACATAATTGGAAGTAAAGCACTCCTTAGCAAATGTAAAAGAACAGAAATTATAACAAACTGTCTCTCAGACCACAGTGCAATCAAACGAGAACTCAGGACTAAGAAACTCAATCAAAACTGCTCAACTACATGGAAACTGAACAACATGCTCCTGAATGACTACTGGGTACATAATGAAATGAAGGCAGAAATAAAGATGTTCTTTGAAACCAATGAGAACAAAGATACAACATACCAGAATCTCTGGGACACATTTAAAGCAGTGTGTAGAGGGAAATTTATAGCACTAGATGCCCACAAGAGAAAGCTGGAAAGATCTAAAATTGACACTCTAACATCACAATTAAAAGAACTGGAGAAGCAAGAGCAAACACATTCAAAAGCTAGTAGAAGGCAAGAAATAACTAAGATCAGAGCAGAACTGAAGGAGATAGAGACACAAAAAACCCTCCAAAAAATCAATGAATCCAGGAGTTGGTTTTTTGAAAAGATCAACAAAATTGACAGACTGCTAGCAAGACTAATAAAGAAGAAAAGAGAGAAGAATCAAATAGATGCAATAAAAAATGATAAAGGGGATATCACCACTGACCTCACAGAAATACAAACTACCATCAGAGAATACTATAAACACCTCTATGCAAATCAACTAGAAAATCTAGAAGAAATGGATAATTTCCTGGACACTTACACTCTTCCAAGACTAAACCAGGAAGAAGTTGAATCCCTGAATAGACCAATAGCAGGCTCTGAAATTGAGGCAATAATTAATAGCCTACCCACCAAAAAAAGTCCAGGACCAGATGGATTCACAGCTGAATTCTACCAGAGGTACAAGGAGGAGCTGGTACCATTCCTTCTGAAACTATTCCAATCAATAGAAAAAGAGGGAATCCTCCCTAACTCATTTTATGAGGCCAACATCATCCTGATACCAAAGCCTGGCAGAGACACAACAAAAAAAGATAATTTTAGACCAATATCCCTGATGAACATCGATGCAAAAATCCTCAATAAAATACTGGCAAACCGGATTCAGCAGCACATCCAAAAGCTTATCCACCATGATCAAGTGGGCTTCATCCCTGGGATGCAAGGCTGCTTCAACATACGCAAATCAATAAACATAATCCAGCGTATAAACAGAACCAAAGTCAAGAACCACATGATTATCTCAATAGATGCAGAAAAGGCTTTTGACAAAATTCAACAGCCCTTCATGCTAAAAACGCTCAATAAATTCGGTATTGATGGAACGTACCTCAAAATAATAAGAGCTATGTATGACAAACCCACAGCCAATATCATACTGAATGGGCAAAAACTGGAAAAATTCCCTTTGAAAACTGGCACAAGACAGGGATGCCCTCTCTCACCACTCCTATTCAACATAGTGTTGGAAGTTCTGGCTAGGCTAATCAGGCAAGAGAAAGAAATCAAGCGTATCCAGTTAGGAAAAGAAGAAGTCAAATTGTCCCTGTTTGCAGATGACATGATATACCTGACTTCAAACTATACTACAAGGCTACAGTAACCAAAACAGCATGGTACTGGTACCAAAACAGAGATATAGACCAATGGAACAGAACAGAGTCCTCAGAAATAATACCACACATCTACAGCCATCTGATCTTTGACAAACCTGAGAAAACAAGAAATGGGGAAAGGATTCCCTATTTAATAAATGGTGCTGGGAAAATTGGCTAGCCATAAGTAGAAAGCTGAAACTGGATCCTTTCCTTACTCCTTATACGAAAATTAATTCAAGATGGATTAGAGACTTAAATGATATACCTAATACTATAAAAACCCTAGAAGAATACCTAGGTAGTACCATTGAGGACATAGGCATGGGCAAGGACTTCGTGTCTAAAATACCAAAAGCAATGGCAACAAAAGCCAAAATTGACAAATGGGATCTAATTAAACTAAAGAGCTTCTGCACAGCAAAAGAAACTACCATCAGAGTGAGCAGGCAACCTACAGAATGGGAGAAAATTTTTGCAATCTACTCATCTGACAAAGGGCTAATATCCAGAATCTACAAAGAACTCAAACAAATTTACAAGAAAAAAACAACCCCATCAAAACGTGGGCAAAGGATATGAACAGACATTTCTCAAAAGAAGACATTCATACAGCCAACAGACACATGAAAAAATGCTCATCATCACTGGCCATCAGAGAGATGCAAATCAAAACCACAATGAGATACCATCTCACACCAGTCAGAATGGCAATCATTAAAAAGTCAGGAAACAACAGGTGCTGGAGAGGATGTGGAGAAATAGGAACACTTTTACACCGTTGGTGGGATTGTAAACTAGTTCAACCATTATGGAAAACAGTATGGCAATTCCTCAAGGATCTAGAACTAGATGTACCATATGGCCCAGCCATACCACTACTGGGTATATACCCAAAGGATTATAAATCATGCTGCTATAAAGACACATGCACATGTATGTTTATTGCGGCACTATTCACAATAGCAAAGACTTGGAATCAACCCAAATGTCCATCAGTGACAGACTGGATTAAGAAAATGTGGCACATATACACCATGGAATATTATGCAGCCATAAAAAAGGATGAGTTTGCATCCTTTGTAGGGACATGGATGCAGCTGGAAACCATCATTGTTAGCAAACTATCACAAGAACAGAAAACCAAACACCACATGTTCTCACTCATAGTTGGGAACTGAACAATGAGATCACTTGGACTCGGGAAGGGGAACATCACACATCAGGGCATATCATGGGGAGGGGGGAGAGGGGAGGGATTGCATTGGGACTTATACCTGATATAAATGACGAATTGATGGGTGCTGACGAGTTGATGGGTGCAGCACACCCACATGGCACAAGTATAAATATGTAACAAACCTGCACATTATGCACATGTACCCTAGAACTTAAAGTATAAAAAAAAATAAAGAATAATAAAAACTATATATATAAAAAAAGAAAAAGTTTATAGAGAAACTGTGGTCTGATCAGCATTTTAGAAACAGTGTAGGGTGGTCAGCAGTTCCTGGGGCAGTGCAAAGGCAAACCAATTTCTGTAGTTTCACCTTGAGCATGAAGCGAGTAACTGTCCCCCTGGATAGGCTGAATGAAGCTTCCCTAAAAGAGCCTCCTTTGTCATATCCCATAACTTCCAAATGGAGGATTCAGCAAATTGTAAAATCGTGTGCCCTTACTTGTGGCTCCTGAGTTGGCAGGGCCTTGTTTAAATATGTTACAACTCTGAAGCAAAACAAAACAAAACAAAAAAATAGCGCAGCTACAGTTCTGTGCCACATAAGTTCTCCTTGTCATCTTATCACAAATGAAACCCAATTCTAGGGTGCACTGATATCCCTCCCAACATAGAATGCACCCCAGAATCTCATAAAATTGACAAAACAGTACTTTACAAAATTGCTCTTGCTTAATTAATCACTGCCTCTGTGCCAAGCACTGTCTCAAGTGCTTTATATTTATTGTCTCTTTAAACTTCATAACTCTAGGAGTTAAATGCTAGGCAGCAAAGTGGCATTTAAAGATAGAACTGGTGCTGGAGAGGATATGGAGAAAGAGGAATGCTTTCACACTGTTGGTACGAGTGTAAATCAGTTCAACCATTGTGGAAGACAGTGTGGAAATTCCTCAGGGATCTAGAACCAAAAATACCATTGACCCAGCAATCCCATTACTGGGTATATACCCAAAGGATTATAAATCTTTCTACTATAAAGACACAGGCACATGTATGTTTACTGCAGCACTGTTCACAATAGCAAAGACTTGGAACCAACCCAAATGCCCATCAGTGATAGAATGGATAAAGAAAATGTGGTACATGTACACCACGGAATACAATGCAGCCATAAAAAGGATGAGTTCATGCCCTTTGCAGGGACATAGATGAAGCTGGAAACCATCATTCTCAGCAAACTAATGCAGGAACAGAAAACCAAGCACTGCATGCTCTCATTCATAAGCAGGAGCTGAACAATGAGAACACATGGACACAGGGAGGGGAACGTCACACACTGGGGCCTGTTTGGGGGTGGGGGGCAAGGGGAGGGATAGCATTGGGACAAACACCTAATGTAGCTGATGAGTTGATGGGTGCAGCAAACCACTATGGCACATGTATACCTATGTAACAAACGGGCACGTTCTGCACATGTACCCCAGGACTTTAAGTATAATAAATAAATAAACAAACAAATAAATAAATAAATAAATAAATACAATAAAGATAGATCTTGTTTATACTTTATTATTCTCAGTTCCCATATTTTGAGACAAATGAGATAGGGATAATTTATTTAAGTACCCTTTGGTATTTGTAGTAACAGTTGTTATTCTTGGAAACAGTATGTATCAAAATAATGTGTAGGCATTGTAGAAAATTTAAAAAGCGCAGACGAGCGTGAAGGAGAAACTAAAGATTACCTGTAATCCCGCCTCCGAGAGAAAAGTCACTAAGACTTTCTGGTTTCATGGTGAAAATCTTTTTGGTTCCTTTTTCTCTTTTTGACATAACACATATACAACATAATACATAACAAATTGTATCATACAAAACCCTTCAGCTTCTTATTATTATTACTACTACTATTATCATTATTATTTTGAGACAGTCTTGCTCTGTTTCCCAGGGTGGAGTGCAGTGGTGCGATCATGGCTCACTGCAGCCTGAACCTCTGGGGCTCAAGGGATCCTCCCACTTCAGCCACTCAAGTAGCTGAGACTACAGGCGTATGACACCCAGCTATTTTTTGTATTTTATTTTTGTAGATAAGGGATTTCACTATGTTTCCTATTCAGGTCTTGAACTCCTGACTTCAAGCTATCTGCTTGTGTAGGCCTTTAACTTCTAAAACACTGTTCACTCACTGTGTAACTTGTCATGTTACTGAAAATTTAAATAATAAGGAATACATAGAAAATAAACACCAATAACAAACCTTTAAATGATGAAAGAGAAAAACTGCAAAAGTACTATAGTTGGATCTTTAATTTTTTGACTCTTCCACAGGCAACCTCATATACTAGAACAAACAGAATCCTTGGCTTAATAAATGAGTTCCAATTTTGATTCCATTACTCAGTAACTAGCTGGTTGTGCTAAGTATCGGGTTGGTGCAAAAGTAATTGTGGTTTTTGGAGTTGAAAGTAATGGTCAAAAACTGCAATTACTTTTGCACCAAGCTAATAGCTAAGAATATTACCTAGCCTCTCTGAGCTTCAGTTTTTACATGTCTTTGGATAGCTTACTAATAACCATCTTAAATATTGAGCCTGGCCACAAGGCAAATAAAGAGATTGGCATAGAGTGTTTTGCATCGTAAAGAACATAAAATATGATTTTTAAAATAGTTCCTCATCCTCAAGAAATACAAAAACTTTTCCCAGGATTTATGTGAGTGGAGATAAAGGCACATTAAAAATATATTTTTGTTGATATTGGGAACAAATTTAAAAGAAAAATATAAAAATAAGAAATAAAACATTGTTCCAATATAATTCAACATGAAAAAGTTAGTTTTTTTATTTTAATTTTTAAATATGTTATAGGAATTACAGTCAGAAAATGATAAACTATTTAGATTCCATAGGCAAAAACCCTAAAGTATAAATTTGTTTAGAGTATAAACACAAAATAAAATTTAGAGACAATTTATAAAATCTAATGAAGCCGAATATAGAGTTGAGGCATAGAGTAGAAAAATACAGTGAAATATTTCTAGTGTTACAGAGAAATGGAAAGCATGGTTGCTGTTAAGAAGAAAAACAAAGAGAAAAATTTACCCATAGCAACCCAGATGTTTATCTCCTTTGTTTGACAAAAGTTGCTATATTGATATATTAGATGGGAAAAAATAAAAGACCACATTTCATTTCTCGTGAACAAAAAAGAAAGTACATGAATTTTTGATTTTCAGACTTTCTGACCCCCAAAAAGCATTGAACTTTCTTTGAATTTTGATATCTTTATAATTTTAACGTTACCCAAGACAAATATTAGTATAGCTTTAAAATGATGAAGCCCTTTGAAAGTAGTAGCCAATTTCTTATACAGTCAACTCCACTAACTACCTCAATACTGTAATGACTTACATTTTTTTACTTTGATTTAAAATGTAATTTCTTTTTAATGAAATCAAATGCCCTTGTTCCGTTTTTCTTGTGCTGGTTTAGAGTTTGACCTTGTTTGTTTTAGCTACATCCATTATACTTTTACCACGTTAGCCCAGACCCATTAAATCCATCTTACCACACAGTTTCATCTCATGTGAAGACTATGGATTCTTGTTTTTTCAGCTTGATGTTGGCTCCTGGTCATTATTTTTTCACCAGTGATTCATTCAGCCTACTTTTAAAGCTTTGAGGATATTTACTTAGGCAGAATGTAGTTAGTAGAGTAGTAAGAATGTAAAAATAAAATGCAAATGAAACTCAAATTCTGTTTCAGGACTTTTAGAGATTTCACTGTGATTATGTAATAATATCCCTTTGGCAATGAACTAGTTTTTTTCATAATGTTTATGGAATAAACAAAACATTTTTAACTGTCAAATGACTTGATAGGCAGGCTTGACTTTGATATTGTAATGAATTCAAATTTACAGTTAGTATTTTTCTTTTTTTCACTCCAAAATGAAAAGTTTGAATATTTCAAACTATGTTTGTGACCCTCTACATTCTTACATTTATATTCTTCCTTATTGTATATTTTCTATAGATGACTTTCATAATCTAAGCAACAAGTGTATAAGGTAAATTCTTTCTTTCTGTTTTAAAGTGATGAAATTTAACCACGAAAAATGTAAATGGCTTGGTAAAGTTCTTATATCTAGAATCAGCTGTAGTAAATCCAATCAAATTGCTCTGATTCTAATTCTGGGTGTTTCTTATAACTCCAGTGTTGTTCCTCTAGTTCTTTGACATCGACATTTTTCCTTGTCTCCCTTCTTGTGTTCTTCTCTTTTTCACTTCTTCTACTTAGATTCATTCTGGACACTATGCTAGAAGGAAATATTATTTTCCTCAGTGTAGTTGAGCCAGTAATTTCGACTAGGACTAGAATATTTTGCATATAATCAGTGATAGGCCAGAAGGAAAGAACTTTAAGAAGAGAAAACTCTGGAAAGATTGATCAAAATATATAGAGCATTCAGTTCAATATGAGGTTTGACATATTGCATAGCATAGTCATGTCAATATTTTCTCAGGTTTTCTCTCTTCGAGGTATTTCTTCTGCCCTAATTTTGACACATTATGGCGCTAATCAGATACAGTAAGCTATACTCTGTCTCTCCTCCAATTTATTCTTAATCTATTAAGCCCTTGTTCTTCAGTTTAACGTTTTACTAATGACTCTTTAAAAACAATTTGACCCCTGAATATTTTTTCTCAAAGACATATGTTATAAATAACATATATGTTTATCTCAGAAGATAAATAAAACTCAGAGATACAATGACAAGTATAAAAAACAATTACATAAAATCTTCAAAATATCGAAAATAATCATTAATATGGAATTATCAAAATTTGCTATCAACAGAAAGACCTGCTTCTAAAAGGAGGTCTTTACACGGAAGGAACATTATCTCTGACATTGATCCAGTATTGCAGAAAAAAAGAAAAAAATGAATGTTGTCTGTTTAAAATAATAATGACATGCTGAGGTTTAAAATAGGAGAAATTAGAACATATGACATCAATAGCACAAAATATAAAAAGGGAATAAGTGTGGTCATAGCATTATAATATCCAAATTCTAATATTGCACAGTTTAAATTAGACTCTCATATGCCAAGGAATATTAAATAATATGCTACTGTCAGATAAACAGAACAAAATATAACAATAAAATTATACTGATGTAAGCAAATGAAGTGAAATAAGGAGAATTATAAAAACAAATGAATTATAGAAAGAAAAAAACATTAAATTATAGACATAAACTGAAATCCATCACTAATCACGTGAAATGGATATTGAGCATATTCTCCTGTTTAGAAAAACACAATCAGACTCTGGATTAAAACAATAAAAATGGCATAATTAACAACTATTTAAAAATTACAGATACAGAGACAGAACAGTTGAAAGTAACGAGATTGACAATTATATGAAATCAGGAAAACTAATTTACTTTTAGCAACAAATATTTCAAACCATATGCATGATGAGACATAAAAAGGGCATTTCTTTATGAAATAAAGCACGGATTCTACAGGAAGATATAACAATCCTAAATGTATCTAAGTATCAATCAAAATTTAGCTTTAAAGTGCGTAAATTACAAAGTTGATAACATGTGTACAAGAAATAAATAAATCAATAATAATATGAAAAAAATTTAACATACCTTTTAGTTACTGGTGAAAATATAGAGGAACTAAGGACATAGAAGATTGAAAACTTGTTTAACAAACTTTACATAATAAGCATGTATAGACTTCTGCATTCAATGACTGCGCATTATCCCTGCTTTTAAAATTACAAATAATAATCATAGACATTGACCACATATTGAAAAATAGAGAAAGCCTTAATACATTTCAAATGATGGGAAACATAAAGAGCATTTTCTCTAGCCTCAGTGGTATGAAGTGAAAAATCAGTTAAGAAATTCTAACTCAAAATCCCCAACTGTTAGCAAGTAAAACAAAACACATCTAAATAACCCATGGTTTTTTAATGATATCACAGTGGAAATTAGAAATTATTTTAAATGGAATGGAAATAAAATTGTGGCACATACAAGCTTGTAAGAATTAAGTATGACATGACTTAGGGACAAATACATGTATATAGTTAATATATACTTTACCTGTATATTTTATAAAAGACAGACTGAATATCGTGTCTTTAAGCATTTATTTCAAGGGGCTAGAAGATAACGTGAAAAATTAAACTCAGATAGAATTAAAAGAAATATGGTAGAAATCAACGAGTTAGAAAGCAAGTGTAGAATATAGATATATCAATGAAGCCAAACACTAGTTCATTAACGTGCTAATAAATTTGATAAATCAATATCAAAATTAAAAAATGAAAATTAGGCCGGGCACGGTGGCTCACGCCTGTAATCCTAGCACTTTGGGAGGCCGAGATGGGCGGATCACGAGGTCAGGAGATCGAGACCATCCTGGCTAACACGGTGAAACCCCGTCTCTACTAAAAATACAAACAATTAGCTGGTGTGTTGGCGGGCACCTGTAGTCCCAGCTACTCAGGAGGCTGAGGCAGGAGAATGGCGTGAACCCGGGAGGCGGAGCTTGCAGGGAGCCGAGATCATGCCACTGCACCCCAGCTTGGGCTGCAGAGCGACACCCCGTCTTAAAAAAATGAAAAAAGAAAAGAAAATTATAAATTGCAAACTTCAAAAATCAAAACTTTTATTTCTATACCAGTAATACAAATATGAATAATTTCTATGGCAGCTGTATGTAAAAACATTTGAAAATTTTGATAGAAGTGAAAAATTCTGTAAAAGCCCAAGCTTACCAATTCTGATCCAAGAATAAATAGAAAATGTGTAGAGCTTTGTCTATTAAAGAAATTGAATCTACAAGTGAAAATCTTCAAAAAGGATAGATTTAGCAGTATCTTTTTCTATTATAAGTAACAACTAACATCAATCTTACAAAACAATCTTTCAGGGGATAGTAAAAGGGTATACCTCTCACTCTTTTTCATGCCAGCATAAACTCTATACCAAAATCCGATAACAGCATTAAAAGATATTAGATATAGGCCAATAACAATCATAAACAGACATGCAAATAATATAAAACACAGCATATCCAGTTGCTCAGTAATGTATAGAAAGTACTATAGATCAAGGCTAAGTTTCATTTCAGGAATACAAAATTGCTTTAATAATCAAAAAGCAAATAAACATAATTTATTACATTAACAAAAGAGATAGATAAGCTCACACAAATAGATGCAACAAAAGGATCTGACATGCCAGGTGCGGTGGCTCACGCCTGTAATCCCAGCACTTTGGGAGGCTGAGGTGGTCGGATCACGAGGTCAGGAGATCGAGACCATCCTGGCTAACACGGTGAAACCCCGTCTCTACTAAAAATACAAAAAATTAGCCGGGCTTGGTGGCGGGTGCCTGTAGTCCCAGCTACTGGGGAGGCTGAGGCAGGAGAATGGTGTGAACCTGGGAAGCGGAGCTTGCGGTGAGCGGAGATCAGGCCACTGCACTCCAGCTTGGGCAACAACGCAAGACTCCATCTCAAAAAAAAAAAAAAAAAAAAAAAAAAAAAAAAAAAAGATTTGACATATTTTGACACTCAGGATTTTAAAAAATTATTAGTAAAATGGAAATTATAGAAAAATTATTTTCTTTCTTAGGAGTGACCAAATTTATTATTTTATTTTTAATTACTTACTGAGGTATTACTGACATCCAGAAAGCTCTACATATTTAAAATATACAACTTGATCAGCTTGGAGATACACATGCTCTTTTGAAACCAATACCATAATCAATGTCATCAATATATCCATTGCTTTTAAAAGTTTCATCTTGCCCTCTTTATTATTTTTAATTCATTATTTCTTTTTGCGATAAGAACACAACATAATATCTAGTAAATGTTTAAGTATATAATACCTTATATATTATTACTATAGGCACTATGGTGTATAGTAGCTCTCTAGAGTTTATTCATCTTACATAACTTAAACTTTGTACCCTTTGACTAATACCTCCCCAATTCTACCTTGATTCACTCTGCCTCTATTAGTTTGACTATTTTAGATCTTCTTATATGTGGGATCATGCAGTATTTGTCCTTCTGTGTCTGGCTTATTTCACTTAACATGATGTCCTCCAGTTTCTTCCAGTTGTCATAGGAAATTGATTAATTATATTTTTATTGAGATGGAGTAAAGCTATAAATTAGAAATGAATAATATATAAAGACTAAAAATGAATAATAAAAAGTGGTATTTGCTCTGTAGTATAGTATAGAGATATACTATAAAATTTTAGTAATGAAAATATGCTAGTACTTTAAGAAGAGACAAATGAATGGGATTAAGAAGAGTTTAGATAGATTCACACTATAATATAATCTCATATTATCAAAAGTAAATGTCTAGACTTTATAGAAGGTAGCATTTTAAAACTGACTTTGTATATGCAGAAAAAGAAAACATATCATTCATTTATTCAATCTGCAAATATTTATTGAGAATCTTACAAAAGCCAGGCTTCACTCTCTATCCTGAGGTCTGGAGATATATCTGTGGAACGACTAAAGTCTCAGCCATTATGGAATTTACAATCTAGTGGAAGAAAACAGAAATTAAAGAAATGAATATATGGTATGTTAGATGATGGCATGTATGATGCCCAAAAGTAAAGTGTGTAAAGGGGCCAGGCAGTTGTGATAGTGATAATGGTAGCAGTGAGTCTGGATTTGGGGTGGTGGCTGGGGTGGTGGCAATGTTAGTGAGGGTGATGTCGTAGTGGAGGTTGTGCTCATGGAGATGGAAGTGCTTGTGCTGTTTTTGGGGGGCTATTCGGTTTACTATTCTATTGGTTGTCAGGGAAAACTATTAATGGAAATCTTTTGAACACAGAACTGAAAGAATGAATGAATGAAGAACAAAAGGAGATAACAGTTTCTAAGGTCCACTCAAACGCTTGGTTACCAGATAAATGGAACAACTTACCATGTACACACACACACACACACACACACAGAGAGAGAGAGAGAGAGAGAGAGAGAAAGCTTGTCTTCTGAGTGGTCTTTCTCTCTCGTTAAACATTTATTACTGTTTTAACATTTTGTTCTTTCTGTGGTCTAATTGCTCATGTTTATTGCTATTCCAGTTTGTAACAAATTCTTGAAACACTGTTGTTTTAGTCTCTTTTATGTTGCTATAACAGAATAAGTGAAGCTGAGTAATTTATAAAGAAAAGAGGCTTATTGAACTCATAGTTCTGACTGGGAAGTCCAAGTACATGGTGTTGGCATCTGCTTCTGGTGAAGACCACATGCTGCTGGGGCAGAACATGGAGAGGAGGGTCTAAAGGGAAAGGGAACAGTGGGAAGAGACAAAACCCAAGGAGAATCTTGCTTTATATATAACTACCCACTTTTGTGGGAACATGTCCATTCACATGGGAAATAATTCAATATCTCAAGAGAGAGAGCTCACTTGCTATCCCAAGAAGGGCACCAAGCCATTCATGAGGGATCTGCCCTGATAACTCAGACACCTCCCACTAGGCCCTACCTCCCCACACAGCCATATTGGAGATCAAATTTAAACATGAGATTTGGTGGGTAGGAACAAGCCATATCAAAACCATCACAACTGTGAATGCTCAAGCCTTCTGTCTTCTATTTCTGACACCTTCATATCAACCAAAAAGATTACAGAATATGCACTAACACAATTTTTTAATGCTTAACCCTTCAGTTTCAACATCTTAGCCCAATTCAACTTTATTAAATGATGTATAATCCTAGTAATCCTATGTATTAGACCATTTTCATGCTGCTAATAAAAGACGTATGTGAGACTGGGTAATTTACAAAGGAAAAAGGTTTAATTGACTCTCGGTTTAGCATGGCTGGGGAAGCTTCCAGAAACTAACAACCATGGCAGAAGGAGAAGCAAACATGTCCTTATTCACATGGTGGCAGGAAGCAGCAGTGTCAAGCAAGCCAAGCAAAAGGGGGAAAAGCCCCTTATAAAACCATTAGACCTCATGAGAACTCACTCACTATCACGAGAGCAGCATGAGGGTAACTGCCCTCATGATTTGATTACCTCCCACCAGGCCCCTCCCACAACACGTGAGGATTATGGGAATTACAATTCAAGATGAGTTTTGGATGGGGACACAGCCAAACCATATCATCTTATAAGTAAAGTAATACATCTTCTGGTACTTTCATTCAGTATTCATTTCATCTTGAATAAATCCAGAGAAATGCAACAGAAGTTCACAATTCAGTCACTGGCTTAAGCCACATATCCTATTTATGTGGAATAAGCCAGATTTACATAAACAAATCCGAATTTCTAGCTTAGTATTATATTCTATTACATGGAACACTGCATATTTGGAATGAGCAAATTTTTAAATAGATTTTAGCCAATCTATTAATACTCTGTCGTTAATGGTTTTTCCTATATCAGTCCCATTGGTTACTGAGTTAAGTTGGCTTATTTTTTCTTGTTTTAATTCATTTTCAGTTTGGTCCCCTTGGAGACCATATAAAAACACAAAAAATTTAATGTTTTTATTCTGAAAACGACATTGATGAGAATGCTAGAAGGTGTATGTTATTCTTCATCTAGCGCCTGACGTTAGGTCACTTATAAAATAAGACATAAGATCTTGTAAGTAAGGAATAATAAAGGATATTTGAAGAAAATAGGTAATACATTTATGCATTCTTATTGAAACTTAAAAACATGGAAATAAAACTGGAGTGCTTCTTGAGCTCTACAAAAACTTCATGTCCCTACCATAGCTAACTTATGTTCAGCTTTTTAATACTTCCATATCTTATGTTTTTAAATGCAATTATAAATATCTAACAGATACATCATGTACATATCTCATACAGTAATGTGTGTCAATCTGCTATGAATGTGAACTGATAATTATTTCAATTTTGTCCTATTTTTAAGGCTGCCTCAAATATATTTTCTGCTTTTTACATCTATTCAGATAGTCCATCTAAAATAGTAACTTATGAAGTAGATACAGAAAGCTAGAACATGTCTCAGCCCCGCATTTTATGGGTCTAAAATTAAGTTTATTAATTCAGATTAATTTTACAAAATAGTAATATCAGCATGAAATATCATGTTCCTTAATGCATACTTGTGTTTTGTGACAACAGGTATCATTTCTGTTCAATGTATACACAGTGCCTAGTATATTAACTGGCACATTAGTTTGTATTCAAAAATTGCTGTAAACTTGAATGAGTGCATTGAGAAAAATTGTTATAAATTGAATGACACGGAAATCTAGATAGCATATCTTAAAAGTCAAGTTTGTCTTGGTGAATTAAGGCCAAAAGTGTATCAGTGGGCAAACATCTATCAATCCTAAGGTTCGAAATAGATTGAAAACTCTGGCATTCTAATGAAGTATAATTTTCTTCACCTAGGCAAAGCCTGCCATGGTGGCAGAATCATCTCTGGCACATTGGATATTCTATTTATACTTTTATTATAATTACCGTTATTTTTATTCTTATCTGCTCTTGCATTACCTTGGTTTAGGTTGATACTCAAGTCAGTCATACTTGCTTAGGACCTTAGTTTCCTGTCCCATGTACAAATTCTACTATATTAATTATTTGAAGAGCCATTTGGGAAACTGAAATATTCCAAAAGTAGGAACAGTTAACTTGTATTATTCTTCCACAAATATGGATAGAAAAATTTAATAAACCCATATATGAAAAATGATTAGTCTAATGTAGGATATATTAATGTACTTTTCTTTTTTGCACTTGTGTGTATGACTTTTTTATACTCAGCAACTATCATACTTCCAGATGAAACTAATAATTCAGTCACAATACATTCAGCATTGAAAACGCAGCTTCTTTGTTTTTCTATCCAACAAACCACTATCTCATATTTTTTCTTATTTGTAGAGCTGCACTTGCATTCAATTACTGTTGACATCTGCATGCCGAGTCATGGGCAAAGATGGGATACTTTGCTTCGAAGTCCCAGGGTACTCAGATGTAATTCAGTCAAGGCTCCTTAGGGGCTATTGTATTAGTCCATTTTCATGATGCTGATAAAGACATACCCAAGACTGGGAAGAAGAAGAGGCTTAATTGGACTTACAATTTCACATGGCTGGAGGGGTCTCAGAATCATGACAGGAGGTGAAAGACGCTTTTTACATGGTGGCAGCAAAAGAAAAATAAGAAGGAAGCAAAAGTGGAAACCCTGATAAACCCATCAGATCTTGTGACACTTAATTCACTATTACAAGGATAGAACAGGAAAGACTGGCCCTGATGATTCAGTTACCTCTCCCTGGGTCCCTCCAAAAACATGTGGTAATTCTGGAAGATACAATTCAAGTTGCGATTTGGATGGGGATACAGTCAAACCATATCAGCTATATACAACATTCTCATCTGTCATTGACATATTCAAGTTTAATGAATAGTTTTGTTTAGATCATATGCGCCAACTGTGAGAATTGCTTGTACTGCATTCAAGATAAACTACAGAGAGTCTTTTGTTCTTGACTTTTTTCAAAGCTGTTTTGTATTTTCATTTCATTTCCTAATTATGGATACTTTTCTTTGGTATATACAAAATAGTATTTTGTGTTTTCATTTAGGCAGAGATGAAGTTGCTGGTCTGAATTGATGGGCACTGGGTCTACATATAGGCAACAGTGGCTCATATAGAGTAAAGGGTAGAAGGAATTGCCAAGGAGGGAAGTGGTAGATTCAGCTTTCTAGTTTGAAGCCAGTGACAGCAGTGTGATTGACCTTGCTTAAGAAAGAGGCTGAAGAAAAGAAAGAAAAAGCAAACACAAATGCTGAAAAAAAAAATTACTATGAAATTGATGCAGTATTTTTCTCAGTCCCTTCACTGGACTCATGGCAGGGGCACTGCATCTACTCAACCCTCTGTGCTCAGCCCCTTATGGGAGGGAACACATGAGAGAGCTAGTGCAAGATCAAGATGGACACTCTGGGCACCAACACAGGAGCAAGCTCCACATGGGGATCCACGGCCAGACCAGGTGTGTTACCCTGAGGGGAACACAGTGGCACCCAAGTGAGGGTGCCTGCAAGCCCAAAGCCTCAGAGCGGGTGTTACAGTGCTATTTTAGTTCTGCTGTCTGCAGTCAGATGGAGAGCAGTATGTAAGCAGCTCAGTTGGCTCCTTGCCTCGTTGCATGGTGTGGCTGCTCTCCACCAGTGAGAGCAAAGTGCCAGTGTGACAGCCTTTTCTGGGTACCCTCACTTGGTGGGTCCCAAGCTCTTATCTAGTGTCCAAGAAGAATGAGGTCGCAAGGACAACTGAAGGATGGCGAAGGTGGAAAATTTTATTGATAGATGAAAACAGGTCTCAGCAGAGAGGGGAGCTGGAGAGAAGGAAAAGAAGGGCAGGTAATCTTCCCTGAAGTCAGGTTGTCTCTTCCCCGAAGTCAGGCCATATTCCCCTCTGCTGACTGAGTCTGGGGTCTTTATAGGCACAGGATGGGGTGTGCATGATGATTGGTTTGTGAGTATGCAAAAAAGCTTAAAGTGAAAGCACCATTCAAAGGTGGGCATGGCAGTGTAGAAAGCCAATTAGAAAAGGGTAGATATAGGTAAAATAGGTGAAGAGGGGGATCAGAGGAAAGCAAGCCAAATAGGAGGACAAGTTCTCAATCTGGTGTGAGGAATTAACTTGTAGTTTGGCTTTCAGACTTTAAACTGTCTTTGGCTTGGAGGTGGGTTTTGAAAGGGTATCTGCCCCTATCTGCCTAGGCACTTGGCTACCTTCTGTCCCTATCAAAATGACACTGGATAAACTTTAGGGTATGGATGGAAAAACCAGGCATTTGTTCAGGATCAAGACATAAACTAAAATTTCTAGTGGCCATGTTACTGGATCTGTGAAAGTCCTCAAATAGCAACAGACTATCTTTAAATCACTATTGATAGAGAGAGAGAGGAGGAGGAAGGACAAGTAAGAAGAGAAAGAAGAAGAGAGAGAGTTTATGAAGGGGAGTGAAATGTGTGTAAACCATGTACTGTTGTTGTTGTTAAAGTAAATCTAGTTATTGTAAAGCCTTCACTGCACTAGAAAGAAAAGCTTTGTGTAAAGGCTTTATTTAATTGGGCCCAAAATGCCCCAATTAAAATGTGCAGTTGGCAAGTTGGATAAAGAAGCAATTTTTAAAACAGATTGTCAAGATACTATATTCATTTTGTGAATTTGACCAAAAAGACAAAAGGAACTAGAAGCCTCTGATAGATTATTAGGAGACTTCAAGAGGAACTGTAACACCCAATTTACAGCTACACCAATAAAACTGCAAGGATAACTAGCAAGAACTATCTTTAAGCCCAGAATCAATCGTTTAAGAGTAGAAGCCATATTTCTCAAAACCAATTCCTTCCATCATCCTCTTAATTTTTCAGAATTTTAGAGTTGCAGTCATAGTAGGATTTCTAACTCCCCTCAGACTTGCCCTTTGATTGAACATCTAATTGTAGCATTTTCCATATGTAGCCAGAGGCAGTCCTCATTCATATTTCTCTTTGTCCCTTTACTTTCTATTTCCTTAACTTGCAGAAAACTTTGGAGATTACTTCACCATAATCTTTTTCTCTTCTTATGTGTGTTTTCAAGGTATATTTTGCCCAGAAAAACAGATCTAATAATGCAACAGAACATTTGGTAACTTCCAGTAGGAACAGCAAAAGTTAAATTTCAGTAATTAGCATATGTTGATATCTTTCTTCTTGCTAAAAATTACAGCTTAAAGAAAAACAAAATTTTTACCAAGTGTCATAATGTCTTTAATTACCAGCTTTAAAATATAGGATGAGGCTGCTTACTCACAAAATCTCTGCCACCCGTGTGAATGCACACACTGAGGTCTGAAACCCTGCCCCACCTGTGCCACCACTGCTGCCAGTGTGAATGCACATGTGGACACTGACAACACTGCCACTAGACCCCCAGCATCACCACCATCACTGCTACAAATGTGTGCCTGGAGGCTGGCAGCCCACACCCAGTAACACCCTGTCCTACCTCTGCTGCCAGCATGAGTGCATTCAGGAATGCTGTAGCCCCACTCCTATGGGTACCCTATACCCAGTCAATGTGCAAGCACCCTGCCACCTTGCTGCTGCTGCTCGCACATGTAATTGAGCATAGATCCTGCTGCTGATGATCTAACAAAGCACTTTCACCAGCACCACCCATCAGAGTGCCCTAGCTGGGAGCTGGGAACATCTTAGCGCTTCCAGCACAGCCTCTAGGGGCCAGAGAGCAAAGCTGCAGGCCTGATACCAGCCCCCAGAGTTAGAGTACACAGCCCAGGAGTGCTGTCTTGTCCCCTGAAAATCTTCCAGCAATGAAGCTAGTTTACTGAACCTAGCGTATGCCACAATCAAACGCCAAAAGGTATCAATAAATGCAACAGCAAAAACACCTATACAAAGGACAATGACTTCAAAAAATGAAGGAACAACAGTCTACACAGATGAGGAAGAACCAGTGCAAGAACTCTGGCCACTCAAAAAGCCAGAGTATCTTATTACCTCCAAATGACCACACTAGTTCCCCAGCAGTGGTTCTCAACCAGGCTGAAATGACTGAAATGACAGACAGAATTAAGAATATGGACAGAAATGAAGATCATCAAGATTCAGGGGAATCCAAGCTTTCTAAGGAATACAATAAAATGATTTAGGAGATGAGAGATGGAATAGCTATCTTAGGAAGGAACTAAAGTGATCTGATAGAGCTGAAAAACTGACTTCAAGAATTTCAGAGAACAATCACAAGTATTAACAGTACAATCAACCAAGCTGAGGACGGACTGTCAGACCTCAGATGCCTTCTACATAATAACTCAGTCAGGCAAAAATAAAGAGAAAAGATGAAGAATGAACAAAACCTCCAAGAAATATGGGATTGTATAAAAAGACCAAATTTCTATCCCACTGGCACCTGAAGGAACAGGAGAGAAAGCAAGCAACTTGGAAAACATATTTCAAGAAATTTCATAGAAATTTCCCTAACCTTCCTAGAGAGACCAACATTCAAATATGGGAAGTACAAAGAACCCCTATGAAATACTACACAAGATGGCCATCCCATGGACATATAGTCATCAGATTTTCCAAGGTCAAAATAAAAGGAAAATGTTAAAGGCAGCTAGGGAGAAGGGGCAGGTCACCTACAAAGGGAACCCAATTGGGCTAACAGTAGAACTTTCAGCAAAAACCCTACAAGCCAGAAGAGATAAGATGTCTATAATCAGAATTCTTATAGAAAATAAATTGGAACCAATAATTTAATAACCAGCGAAATTAAGCTTCATCAGCAAGGAGAAATAAGGTCCTATTGAGAAAAGCAAATACTAAGGGGATTCATTACCACTTGTGGTGATTAATACTGTCAACTTGATTGGATTGAAGGATATAAAGTATTAATCCTGGGTGTGTCTGTAAAAGTGTTGCCAAAGGTGATTAACATTTGAGTCACTGGGCTAGGGAAGGCAAACCCACGCTTAATCTGGTGGGCCCAATCGAATCAGCTGCCATCGAAGATAAAGCAGGCAGAAAAACATGAAAGAGGATACTGGCCTAGGCTTCCTACCTACATCTTTCTTCTGTGCTAAATGCTTCCTGCCCTTGAATGTTGAACTCTAACTTCTTCGGTTTTGAGACTCAGACTGGGCCTCCTTGTTCCTCAAGCTTGCAGGCAGCGTATTGTGTGAACTTGTGATCCTGTAAGTTAAAGTTAATAAACTCCCATATATATATATGTATGTGTGTATATATATGCCCATATATATGTGCATGTGTGTGTGTGTGTGTGTGTGTGTGTGTGTATCTCCTATTAGTTCTGTCCCTCTAGAGAACTCTAATATACTACCAGATCTGCCTAACAAGAAGTCCTGAAGGGAGTGCTAAATATACACTTAAGTATATAGATCATTGACACTACAAAGCAACCACACTAACAAGTCTGCATAATAACCAGCTGACGAGACGATAATAGGGCCAAATCCACACCTAACACTATAAACCTTGAATGTATTTTTAGTAGAGACGGGGTTTCACCGTGTTAGCCAGTATGGTCTCAATCTCCTGACCTCGTGGTTCACCCGCCTCAGTCTCTCAAAGTGCTGGGATTACAGTCATGAGCCACTGTGCTCAGCCTAAATCTTGAATGTAAATGGACAAAATGCCCCAATTAAAATGTGCAGTTGGCAAGTTGGATAAAGAAGCAATACCCAATGGAATGCTGTCTTCCAGAGACCCACCTAATAGGCAAAGGCATCCATAGGCTCAAAGTAAAGGGATGGAAAAAATCTACAAGCAAAAGAAAAATAGAAAAAAGCAGGTGTTGCTATTCTAATTTCAGACAAAACAGACAGTTAAAAAGACAAATAATGGTATTATATAATGTTAAAGGGTTTAATTCAACAAGAAGGTCTAAGTATTATAAATATGTCTGCACCAAACACAGGAGGACCAAGATTCATGAGGCAATTTCTTGGAGTCCTACAAAGAGACTGAGATAATCACACAGTAATAGTAATAGACACCTCACTGACAATGTTAGACAGATCATCCAGACAGAAAATTAACAAAGATATCCAAGACCTTAAATTGATTATTGACCAAATGGACCTATTAGACATCTATAGAAGTCTCCCCAACAAAAACAATAGAATATATATTCTTCCCACATGTACAGGGCACATAGTCTAAAACTGAGCACAAAATCAGCTGTAAAACAATCCTTAGAAAATTCAAAAAACTGAAGTCACACTAACCATACTCTTAGACTATAGTGCAATAAAAATAGAAATCAAAACCAAGAAAAATGCTCAAAACTATACAAATACATGTAAATTAAACAACATTGTGTACCTTTTGTGTAAACAATGAAATTAATGCAGCAATAAAGAAATTATTTGAAACGAATTTGAAGAGAGATACAAGATACAAGAATTTCTGGAAACAGTTAAAGCTGTGTTAAAAATGAAATTTATAGAGCTAAATATCTGCATCAGAAAGTTAGAAACATCTCAAATTAACAACATAACATCATCCCTAGAGGAACTATGGAAAGGAGAGCAAACCAACCCCACAGTTAGCAGAAGACAAAAAATAACCAACATTAGAACAGAACTGAAGGAAACTCAGACATGAAAACCACACAAATGATTAACGAGTTCAGCAGTTTGGTCTTTGAAAGAACAAATAAGATAAACTGCTAGATAAAGTAATCTGTATTAGAACATAAATTAGAAAGTAAGCCCTTGTAAATATTTCTGAAAAATAGATGACTTTAGACAAATTAGAATCGAGTAATAACTAATTTTAAAATCACACAAATACAGAAGTAGGCTAGTATCAGAGCAACCCTGTATTGTAGACAGATGTAAACACTGGGCAGAATTTAGAAAGTACCCTCTAAATTCCTTGAAAAGAAACCGACCAGAAGCAGGAAATTCTGGAAGGAGACTGATACTTGGAGAAGGAGAGTTCCAGTGGGTGAATTTCACATTTTTGTTTCTCTGGACTGAGGTCAGTCCTCTTCTGGAGTGAGGCCAGGTAGGACTCAGTGGGACCAAAAGATACTGATAAAACTTGAACTGGCCTAAGGAACTGTAGAGAACATGAGTCAACCAAACTTGTTGTAGAGGTCAGGGAAATCCTGAAAAAACAGAACCAGAGAGGGAGTGATAAAAATTGTATATACAGTCTTCCATAGTTTTTGTACAATCCAGAGTCTTCATTAGGTATTATTAGGTGTGATTTAATAATCAGTGTTATCAGGTGATTTGAACTGATACCCAAATGCTGGTGTTTAATGTTTGGGTCCATCAAATTTAATGCCTGTCTGCTGAAACAAAGAAGTTGATACTCTTCCAAGGAAGATAGCAGATTCCAGAGTCTTCACAGTGTGAGATTTACATTTTTGATTTATATTACTAAATACGTTTTCTTACATTAGGCTTCTGATTTTGCTTAATCAATATACAGTCATGTCAACTTACTAATATATCCTAATTATGTACACTCGTAAGGCTTTAGCTCAAAGGAAGATTTTATTATTTAAACAAAAATTTCAGAGATGATGACAGGGCACATTAATTTGGAGGTGAGCAGAAGCATTTTTCTTTTAAAATGTATTTCAAAAACAACATAAAGTTAGTTTTTGTCTATGCAGAGATTAGCCTATCCTTATTTTTTATAAAGTGTATGATGTTGTTTTTCATAAATATGTATATCTCTTAATGGACTGGAATTCCATGGAGTTTTAATATTATTATTCTCAATTTGACCTCCCAAAAAGAACTATAAATTATTTTCCTTTTGATATCAGTTTATATCATTTATCTCAGATTTAAAAATACCTAACAGGAAAACCTACCCACAAGAAGAAAGTTTTGGTAACGCTATGAAAGATTTCTTTCTCTCTTTGCTGCCTGACACAAGCTATTACAGCTATAACTAACTCTAAGTAATAATACACTGGAAATGACAAGTTCTTTGTGCGAAGGAAAAGTACATTCAATTAAAATTATTAGGTTAGTGCAAAAGTAATTGCGGTTTTTGTCATTACTTTCAATGGCATAAACTGTAATTACTTTTGCACCAACCTAATATTTCCCTGTTTAGAATATTCCTGAGGTAAAACATATTTTATCTTTCTAATGTTAGAATTTCAATATATGGAATTATGACTAAAAATAAAGTATACTTTAAAAATACAGACAGAGTCATATAATTACTGTCAAATTTGCAAATAGAACTTAGAAAAAGTAATTAGTGACAAGACCATTGTATGTTTCAGGGCTGGAGAAAGCTAAAATTAAAAAATGAGCAAGAAAAGCATTCAGAATATACTTGTGATGGAGATACAAAAAAAGATGAAGTAGGAAATACTTATTATGAAGCAACTTTGAATGTCAATAAAGGGAAAAATTTATGAATTTTTGAAGATAATATTTAAACTTGCTGAAGAGTCAAAAGAATAAGAAGCACGTTATTAAGTAACATACCTAATAGTTGCATAATACAAATTATTACTCTAATTGAGTAAAATCAACACACAGAGACCTGAAAAAATCATTTAGTTATTTAAGGATCTGATAAAGATATAAACATAATATTTAACTAACACATCTGAAGTTTCAATTATTTTTTACATTTCCTAATTCTTTATCCAGTAAGAAATCAATGAGCTCCTCCTTTTGGTCAGGTCAGGCATTCTGTTAGGTGCCGGGATACAAGGGTGAATAAACAGACATATTCCATGCATTCATTCTGATGGGGAGGGAAGTCCAGTGAAAAGTAGGCAAATAATTTCACTAATGAATGCCTTGTTACAATGTAAAGAAATGAATACCATTGATAGGAGGTTAATACACAGCAAAGGGACACAAATCAGTCAGAGGTGCATGGGAAGAAATCCCTAAGAAAATGACAGGAGCAAGACCTGGTAGATGATAGGCAGCTAGCTAAGAAAAAAAAGAGTGAGATGGCAGACATTTAAATATCCTAGACATTCTTCCAGAAATACTATTGCTAATACCATATGGAAACCTTCTCTGTTACACATTTTCAGGTTAGTGATTCCCTTTAGCTGTGTGACAGCAGATCCATTTCTATTATTTTGCTTCTCACGTTGTATCATAATGACATCTGGCATGTTTTTTACCTCATTAAACTGTGAACACCTTAGGATCCATAACAAGATATCCTTGCACGTTGACAGAAACAAGTCACTGTATTTTAAAATTTGCAAGAAGTAAACTAGCATTTTGGGAAATAGTACTGTGCTTTTTTGCATAATTGTTGCTTCCCTTGATATGTGGCTTATAAAAAATGATCTGTATATAATAATTTTAGCTTGATTTACATATATTCATGTCTATTATAGAGAGATTAATATGAAAAACAATCATAAAAAATGTGCTAATGAAAAAACACATACCCACATACAGACACAAACATACATATGCACTCACACAACCACATACACAGACACACATACCTGGATACCTTAATTTTCATGATAATCCTTGACTAAAAGCAAACTGTGATTTGTGAATACAAGTTTCTGTTAAATTTGGGTAAATGCTGAAGTAGGATGTGAGTCAAGAACATCCCAAACAAATTGTTTCATAATATTATTGACATTTTCCTAACATAACAGAAGATAACAGAATATATAGTCTTACAGCTAGAGTGTATATCCTAGGATGAACCTTTGTACTTTTTCTGAAATGTTAGTTAAATAAATGCTAAGTATACATTAATTTGAAATACATACTTAATGGAAAGTAAGAATTGAAATTAAAAGAAATATCAACCCAAACTTTTCAATAAAAAATAATGAAATAACTAAAGCATACATAAAAGAAAAGGTAATATAATAAAAATAACAAAACACCTATCCAACTTTAAATGTAATTTTAAGGTTTCATTAATTAAAATGGCAATTTTGAAAATTATTTCTTATCTGCACATCTTCAAGAATATAAAAGTTATTTTCTAAAATTACAAAGTTCTTATTTATCTACTATAAAGTCAATAAAATATTTTGAAAGCGTTGCAAATCATCAAACTGCATAGTTCTTGCTCTCCAGAGGTGAAAATTTATCTTGCAAACAATTATAAAATATTATTATAAAAAAAGAAGGCCTCCATTTAGAGTCCCATTGGTTATTATTCAAAATCCTTTCTCTTTATTCATTTTGGAGTAAATAATTAATACAATTACTTAGTTCAAGTATGCTTTATTTTGATTCTAATAGACTGCTTCCTATTGGAGCATCCCAAAATTCATATATCAGTCCTCTGCTTTATTTAAACTTATTTCCTGCGTCATCCATCTATATGAGGACCCCTAAAATATGTATAACTCTAGTAGACATCTTTCTGATGAGCTCTTGACTTATATGCACATCTGCCTACTCAACATTTTCACTTGAACATTAACCGGATACTTGAAGTTTAACCCGTCCAGAACCATTCTACTCTCTTTCTTAACAGAGTGTACGTATAATTTAACTTCTGAAAATCAATCAATGTTACATACCGTATGAACAGAAATGTACGTATAATTTAACTTCTGAAAATCAATGTTACATACCGTATGAATAAATAATAAGTAAAATTATGTGGTCATCTCAATAGATTCAGAAATAGCATTAGATAAAATCTAATATATATTCCTGATTAAAAAATCTCTCAGCAAACTACAAATAGAAAGGGACTTCCTTCACTGCAAAAATGGCACCTACAACCAACTTACAGTTATCAGTATACTTGTGAAAGAAAATAGTTTTTCACAGATTAGGATCGGAACAAGGGTGTTTGCTCTCAAGAACTCTAATCAACATTGTTCTGGAGGTTTTATATAGTACAACAGGCAAGCAAAAGACATAAATCGTCCAGATTAGAAAGCAAGAAGCAAAACCCTCCTTACTGACAGATGACATGACTAACCTGCGTAAAAAATTTTATGGGATCTTCAGGAAGCAACTAGAATAAGTAAAAGCTTAGCAAGTTTGCAGAATACGAGAGGCGATATACAAAAGTCAATTGTATTTCTATATGCAACCAATGAAAACTCAGAAGTTGAAATTAAATACCACTTACAATAGCATGAAAATGTGAAACCTATCATTTTTAGCATAGTTAAAATTCTGAATCTGAAGACTATGTTCAGTCAAACAGAAATGAGGCTATGAGATACTTTGTTTCCAGAATTTCCATATAAAATTTCCAGTTGACTTAAATGCTCAGTATCCTGTATCAGCCTTAAAGCTCTTATTTTTAATTTCTATTTTTAAATTTGAGTCATATTATTTTCACATACCTTTATAGAGCTTTGTTTCTAAGTCTACCCAACTAGTTATTAGTAACAATCAGAGTTGAAATTTGATTTGCAAATGGATGAAAATGGGCAGGGGAGAAGACCCATTTCCTATGTTATTTATACTAAGAGTTAGAATAAAGAGGGCAAAACCTAGAGTTAAATATCTGTATTTAGCTGTGAAAAGGTGGCTACCTGAAGGAGAAAGAGCAGAATTACACAGTACGAAGAAAATGTGGATCAGAAATCCAAGGATTGCCCTGCAGATAGTCCAATGCATGAGGCTGGCTGAGGTATTATCTGCAGCAACACTGAGAGCAAGCCATGGGGAAATAGTGCTCAATCAATCATTGCTATGTATGTGGTATCTCCAGACTATTCACAGTTCAGGTAGTAGCTGACTTGTAAATATTTTATATTTTAAGGCTCATTTATATTTACTAAGACCCTTTGTCTTAACAACTAAGTTAAGAAAAACAAATCATAAATTTTAACAGGTATTTATTTTTACCTTTACAAAATAGATAATTTCACATAATGAATTATAAAATCTTAATGAATGTCATGGAAGTCCCAAATATTTATGCTTTTCTATAATTACTAAAGTTAATATTGTTAAAATGGCATTATCTAAAGTACAGCTTATATCTGACTGTGTTAGTGATTTCTTTTAACATTGATTCTGAAGCTAAAGATGTATTCTAAAGTTTCACCTGTGTACATCAGCTTAAAATGTGTATTATTTTAAGAATAAATTGTGGCAGCATTTTTATAAAATTAAGTTCAAATAAAATTGTTTTGTAAATGCACAGAAATAATATGTGACAATTGTGTTTAAGAAAAATAAGCAAGCTTAGTATTCTTAGTTTCTTTGATTAGTAACATTTTGCTGTTTAAAGTCAAATAATTTACTCCATAAATAGGGCTTAAAATTTAACCATAAACAACTACATTCCACTTCTATCATGCATACCACTTAAATTAATTTGAAAGAACACCAATTGCTTTAAGTTGCATGACATGGATATGTTGAATGTTCAACTTTTATTGCCATTATAAGAGTAAGAACTGTTTATACTTTCACAGTTAAGAAGTCATAAAGTATGCTATTTCTAAATGTGTTTAATATTGTTCCCTTCTGGAGATACACTGATTATAAGGTAGAAATAAGAATAATTATCTCTGGCATGTAGAATATTCTTTGCTTTTTTTTTTTTTTTTTTTTTTTTTTTTTTTTTTTTTTAGGGGTATGGAGAAAGGAGGAAGTTATATATCACTGCTATGCCCACATTGTCAGTAAAATATCTTTTATGAAAGTATGATAAAATATTGATTTTAAAAATTGACCTAGCAGGAATTATTTTATCTCTTCTTACAATGACATTGATTTTTATTCAAAAAGACAATTTCCTATTTCAGCTCTTTTTTTAGCAATTATAATTTGATATCACTCTTTTTCTTATTTAAATTATGCTATATGTACGTATTTTTAAAACAGTCAAATTTATCTTATACTTACTTCCACAGTATTACTTTAAGAATAAATTGTGGTAACACTTAATGTAATAACATTTAATGGTAAATATAATTCCTCTAGATGACTGAAGCCAATAGGGTTTTCAGCTAGTCTTTAAAGCAGAGCAGATTATGTTCCTGTGTCCCTAACCTGTGAGTAAATGATATTACTGACAAGAGTGGATGTTACTCTCCAGAGGCTCTATTTTTATCTAGTAAATAACTTGCACATTTCCATCCATGCCCAGTATCTAATAGGAGAGAGCATAGATCATTTTCCCTTTTTGGCCACCACTCATCCCCCATCTTGTCAAACTGTGCATTATAAACACAGAAAAGAAAAGAAGAAACAGTTGACATGGAAATGTACCCATAGTTCCATTAACATGCTTTTTACAAAATATTATATCCTAGCTGTTTTGAATTTGCCTTATAGATATTAAGAAATGGGATAGAAAGAGAAGGGGTTGAATGTGACTGAGTGGCACATTATTCAACATATATAAGAATTATGCAATATACTATGGAGAAGTTTCCATATTCCTTTGTGCTTTGATTTTTACAACAATAAAGAGATAACATGTAAATATGTTCTAAAAATAACACCTGAATTCAGAATTTGTCCATATAAAATATTGACATTTTAATAATCATCAACTGCCTAGTAATTCTTTGTACATTTTCCTCCTCTTGGAATGCCTTTCCTTGTATGTTCTCATGCAAAACTCCTATTAACTGTTTGAGAATCAAGTCAAACCATTTTTTTACTCCTGGATGTTGTTCTTGCTTTTTTTTTTTTTTCATTCTCTGAGGCAACGTTGATAAATTTTTCTATTGTACCACCATAGTAGCTCAGCTACATTTGCCAAACTTTATTTTGTTTCATAGACTAAATAACCGCTCTGCTTTGTAGTCCATAAGCAACAGCTGGGCAGGGAATGTTTATTATACATCTTCACCTCAGTAGCCCCCAACAGGAGACCAGCATATGCTGGATGCTTCATTTTTTTGATGAATGAATGAATAAATGTATGAACAAATTGAACATTATTCTAAGCTAAGTGGACACTAGTCAAAATTCCATAAACCTCAGGAATACTCATAAATTATGTATTATAAGCTGGAGGAATTTCACTCAAAGTAATAATCAATCATCATCATCATCATAATCATTGAATCCTATTAAGGTAAGTGTTAATTTCCCTTTCATTTCCGAAATGAAGTAATTGAGGCTGAGAGGTTAAATAACTTACCTTTATATATAATTATATAAAGTCTATCTAATCTATCTATCTCCAAATTGAGCCCAGGCAGTCTGACTCCAAAGCCGTTACATAAACATAGCAAACCAGAGTATGTGGAAGATAAATAGGGTTGCTCTTCAAATGGATTTGGACTTGTAACTTGTTGTGCATAGTACCATAATCTCAAATCAACGACTACTGGTAGTTATATTTTCTTAAGTTAACATGGAAATATAACTGTCAAATAATTAGCGTTATAGAAAGCATTCATATGAATAAGTCATGTTTTAATTATTGATTAGTAATTAATCTGTAGTCCTGGACCTAGGGGTGGGTGAAATACGGAAGAAAGTTAGGGACGTTATTGCTGCATTGTAGGTGAGTGAGATATGATCCCATTGGTTAATTGCAACCTATGCAGATGAACAATTAGTGAATAATACAGTATTTTCACATGCCCCGGGCTTGCTTTTTATTCACTTACTCCCAACCCTTAATTTCTACACCTTCTGATCTGCTTGCCTCTTATCTAATTATTTCTTTTTCTCTTTCAGACCTTATATTAATATTAAATGTAGCTTCTTGTCAAAATGTCTTCTTTGATCCTTAACCTAGGTTATTAAATATTAGTTTTTTTTTTTTTTTTTGATACAGGGTCTCACTCTATCACCCTAGCTGGAGTGCAGTAGCATGATCATGGCTCATTGCAGCCTTGACACCCAGGTCTTAAGCAGTCCTACCACTTCAGCCTCTCCAGTAGCTTGGACTACAGGCATGGGCCACCACGCCCAGCTATTTTTTGTATTTTTAGTGGAGGTGAGGTTATGCCATGTTGTAAGATAATTTTTTCCATAGCAGCAATGGCTACAACCTAATGGGTATGTATCATGCTACATTGTAATTCCCCCTTAATTGTTGTTTCCCCTTTTAATCAGTCATTCTTTAAGTACAGGCATCAACTTGTTCAACATTGTGTTCATAATTCTGAGAAAACTACGTTAGTTAGTGAGGCTTGCATTATAGACTCAATGTAGAAAGTAAAACTATAAAAAAGAGTACAGGAGAATATAATTCAAGGAAAATCTGGATCTTTGTCCAGTTAAAGCCAACAGTGTGTTTGGGTACCTGGGAAATAAAAGACTAGATTACAAAGGGCAGTGAAAGTCAGAGTTGCAATGTAGTGAGGAACACTGTCATTGTAAAGGGCAGCATAATATGGAGGTACACAATAAATGTAGTGTCTAGATAAGAATCTAGGAGCCTCATAGAAGGATTGATTGGAGCAGAGGATGCTGGAGGGCAGACAGAGCAGTAGTGACTGACTACATTGGGAGAAATTCAAGCAAGGGATGCCATTCTCATTACCATAGATGATGTTTATTGAGATGTTACTGTGAGCCATTATGTTTTACAACATCAACTTATTTTCCATGAGACTAACATTATTAGTCTAATTCTAGAAGCAAGGAAACATGGCACATATGAAGTGTGGTAAGCATGCTCTGAAACAATTCTCAATGGTCCTGCTGTTTTAATATCCATACCCATATGTAATCTCTCTCCTTGAGTGTTAGATTTACTGACTGTTCTAACAACAAAGACCATGGCGGAAATGATTGAATGTCATTCCCAAGATTAGACTATAAAATACTATAATTTCCATCTTGAAAGCGTTCTCTCTTTGGATCACTTTCTTTAGGAAAATTAGCTGCCATAGTATGTAAGAGGCAGACTCACAGAGAGCCATGTGAGTGAGTTTAGAAACAAGACCCACCATTCCCCAGTCACCTCTTCTTCAAATCTTAGAATAGCTACAAGCAAGCCCCAATCAATACCTTGTTGCAGTCTTATGAGATATCTTAAGCCAGAACCACTCAGCTTAGCTGCCCTAAGATGTCTGATTTACAGGAAAAAAAATGTAAATGATAAATGGTTTTCTGTTTTAAGCAGCTAAATATTGGGGTGAATTGTTACACAGCAATGGAAAACTAATACAGTAAGTGACATAGAGGGGATTTAAATCCAGGCCAATGAGTGTATACTCTTCATTACTTTACCAAGCTGACATTAAAAAAAAAAAAAAAAAAAAAAAAAAAAAAAAAAAAAAAAAAAGCTTTCTCAACATGAAAATGAGTGGTTTTAAGTTTACAGCAAAATTGAGACGAAGGTACAATGAGCCCTGCAACAATACATGCATAGCATCCCCCATTATCAGAGTGGTACATTTGTCAAAATCAGTGAATTTACATTGACAAACGATTGTCACTCAAAGTTCATAGTTTATATTAGGGTTCACTCTTGATGTTGTACATTTTATGGGTTTAGAAAAATGTGTAATTATATGTATTCAGCATTAGAATATACTTTTTTCCCTAAAAGTCCTGTGTGCTCCACAAGACATCTTGGTTGGTTCCAAGTTTTGGCAATGATTAATAAAGCTGTGATACTATTGTTTGCAGATTCTTCTGTAGGCATAAGTTTTAAACTCCTTTGGCCAAACACCAAAGAATGTGATTGCTGATCACATGATAAGAGTATGTTTCCTATTGTAAAAAATCACCAAACTATCTTTTAAAGTGGTATGTAGTGATATCTCGTTTTAATTTGCATTTCCCTGATGAATATGATGAGCAGCATCTTTCTAAATGCTTATCTGCCATCTGTATATTTTATTTTATGGTATGTCTATTAAGGTCTGTAACTCATTTTAAAATCAGATTGTATAATTTCCTGTTGTTGACTTTTAAGAGTTTTTTGTGTATCCTGGATAATAGTATTTTATAAGATGTTATTAGATGTGTCTTTGCAAATATTTTCTCCCAGTCAGTGGTTTGTATTTTCATTCTCTTGACAGTTATTTTCACAGAGCAGGCACTTTCTACTATGTCTATTTATTTCCATTGTGTTCTCTTTTCTACATCTGCTAACTGAACATACTAAAAAGTAGTTTTAAGACACAAGTACAAGTAAAAATAAGGCATTTATCACCTTGCTGTGTCTATTGATCTTCATGTTCTCTGTTTCTCCAAATTGTATTACCAATTGGACAATAACAGAAAAAAAGTGACCAAAGTCTCAGCAGCTTTTTATCCTTTCAAAGAAAGAATTATGGAAAAGTCTAAAGTCATTTGTTTTCTTTAGTATATTTAAGCACACAAGTATAAAATGAGTTACAGAAGAAGGACAATTTGAAATACTGTCTGCTGTGAACTGAATTTTGTCCCCCTGAAATTCTTATGTTAAAACTCAAACCCCCAAAGCAACTGCACTTGAAGATGGGACCTTTGGGATAATTTATTTTATATGAGTTCATGAAGGTAGGGCTCTCGTGATGGGATTAATGCCTTTGTAAGAAAAAAAAAAAAAAGGTATCAAACTTCTTGCGCTCTCTCCACCATGTGAGGATGCAGTGAGAAGGCACACTGCAAGTCAGAAAGATGGCCTTCATCAGGAACTGAATTGACCAGCACTTTGATCTTGAACTTCCTGTTCTCCAGAACCATGATAAATAAAACTGTTGTTTATACTAGCTGGTCTACGGTATATTTTTATAGAAGCTCCAGCTGACTGACAGATACTGGTAATAAGAAGTGGAATGCTGCTGTAAGAAATATTTTAAAAAGTGGCAGCAGCTTTAGAACTGGGTAATGGGTCAAAGCTGGAGGAGTTTTGAGGTGCCAGATATAAATATGGATGTTAAAAGCAATTTTGATGAGGTATACGACCAAAATAAGAAACATGTTATTGCAAACTGGAGGAAAGGTTATATTTGATACAAAGTGTCAAAGAACTTAGCTAAACTGTGTTCTAATCTTTCATGGAAGGCAGAACTTAGGAGTGATGAAATTAGATATTTAACTCAGGAGATTTCTAATCAAAGTGTTGAAGGAGTAGCTTGATTCCTCTTGAATGCTTACAGTAAAATAAAAAAAAAAAAAAAAGATGAATTAAATAAACAATGGTTAAGTTAAAATGAACCAGAACTTGAAAATATTTGCAAATTCTCAGCCTATCCATGTTGCAAAAACTGAGAACACTGTTCTTAAGAGAACACTAAGGGGTAGCTGAATAACCATTTCATAAAGAGGTAATGGGTGCAACTAATGAACTTAATCGACTTTTTAGATTTTATTAGTATGGACCATAGTGGTATTCAGCTGCAAATGAACATTATTATTCAATAAACTAGAATAAGGAGACTGAAGGTATATCAGGGGTCATCAGAGACATGGACTAGGTTTCAAAAGGCCAGGTGACCTCCACCAAAAGCTTTCAGGGTGAAATTGTGCTGATGAACTTTAAGAGTGGAGACCCAGGTCCTTCGGTGTGGGATCTCTTTCTGGAAGAGCCACAGAGAGCACTCCTATACTTGTAGGTCCAAAAGGTAGAGCATTGAACCAAAGAGGATTACTCTTAAATGTTAAGTTATAATAGAATTTCTCTTGCTAAAATTTTACGCTTGCTTAGGACTTATCACCACTTTCTTCTTTATATTTTCTCTCTTTTGGAATGAAAATGTCTTTCAAGGTTATTCCACCATTAAATTTTGAAAGCACATTACTTGTCTACAAGTTTTTATAGGTTCACAGGTGGAGGAGAATTTTGGCTGAGGATGAATTACTAACTTCAATTTCAGCCATATGTGATTTAGATGATATTAGGTAAAACACTGGACTTTAGAATAGATGTAAGAATAAGTTAAGACTTTTGGAGCAAGTGGGATGAAATTGATATATTTTGCATGTGAGGACATGAATTTGTAGAGGGTGGTGGGCAAATGCTGTGGACTGAATTGTGTACTCCTAAAATTCGTATATGGAAGCCCTAACCCCTAACATGACAGTATTTAAGTTGGAGCCTTTGAAAATAATTATGTTTGGATAAAGTGGAGCCCTGGGTTTACTGCCCTTATATGAAGAAAAAGAGACACAAGAAAACATCCTGTCTCTCTCTTTCTCTCTCCCTGCCTCAGGAGGCTACAGAAAGAAGGTGGCTGTCTGCAAGCCAGGAAGAGAGACTTCACCAGCAACCCAATCAGCTGGCACTTTGATCTTGTACTTGCTAGCTACCAGAACTGTGCATAATAAATGTCTGTTTACACCACCCGGTCTGTAGCATTTTGTTATATGAGCCAAAACTGAAAGAAATTTTACATACCTTAGTGAGCAAAGTGAATTACAGCATCACCCCAAAATAACTCTTGTATCTCTTTATGCTGTGGTAAATATTAATTTTAGTGTATTAAATGAGAAAATGAAATAAAATCACCTATGATAATTTGGTATATGTATTGTAGGTTCAATAGTTTCATTGTTAAAATTGCTTGAATACTAATAAAATTAAATTTTAAAAATTGACTAATTAAAAGATAGCATTCTCTATTTTCCTTATTCACTTATATTTAATTTCCAGATAAAAATAATTTAGAAAGATAAGTGCAAAAACAATCACATAAACATTTAAAAAATATTTTCCATATTTTTATTTTAAAATAACTTTGTTCAACCTCTCTAACAATCTCCAATGATATTGCTAATAGTTACTCAAAAATGAACATTAATACCATAACAAAGAATATGATTTAACACATTAAATTGATATCTGGAAAACAGAAACAATGCCAACTTAAGTTTTTTGGAAAATACTTCATAACATTGCTTTTACATGATTATATTGATAGCTAACTATATTTTACTACATTACTAATTTGTGATTTCTCTTGAATCTGAACTTTAATTCTTTTTAGTTTTTCAAATAATATTATTATCCATATTTTTATACTATTAATTTGTGTGACATTTAATTCCTATCATTTTCTGTCTATTTATTTGCCAAATGCAAAAGTAATAAAATCAAATAAATTTTAATTTATCATATATATTTTCCTGTGGATTGATTTATTACAATGCCACAAAAATAATCAATCCAAAAAATTTATCAAAAGACATAATATAGATAGTATTGATATCAGTTCAAACAGGATAGTCAAAACTTCCAATAATACCAATAATATCAATAATCATTGCTATTTCCTCCAATCTTGCTGCTTTTGGTTTTCCCCTTTAAATTGTTTTCTTCTTTTTAACTTGCCTAAGAAAGAAAGACCACATTAATCTTAGCAGAAGGTCCTGACAAATCTATCCACCAAGTCATTAGTTCAACTACAACATAGTCAGGGTAAATGATGGCTTCAAAGAAGAATTTGTTATCAACTCAGTTTGCCACATTGATTAGCAAGCCCAGACAGATACATTCTCATAAATGCCCACAGCAAAAAGTAGAACAAAAGAAGGATCTGGTAGAATATTATTTAAAATTTGATTCTCTGTTGGTACAGTGACAGCACTTAAAAGATTCATCCAGTAATTTGGCCTGTTAGTGTTAATCATGGATGATGGCAAATGAACTTGAGCTTGACCAATATTTATTCTATTGTAAATATATATAATTATATAGACATATTGCATATAGGTAAAAGATGCAACATTTTCTGTCAAAAATTACTTTCCACTGATCGCTATTAGAGATATAATAAATTAATATTACTTTAAAATATAAAGCATAGATAATATTTTGCATAGGGATAAATCCTTAACAGAAAACACTTTTCTGTATGGATTTATTATCAAAATATTGATCAAACTGAAATATACATTAACTTCACATTATTTAACAATTTCTACCTGCTTTGCCTAAGTACTTCTTATGTATTACTTATTTTCTTGATTCTGACTTTGGGGGCTACATCAAAGTCAGGAAGAAATAATTTTTAAGATTTAAGCACTAAATGGCATGCCTATGTACGTATCTAAGATTGAACGTCATGTGGAAAGCAGTACGGAATGAGGCAGGATGTAAACTGAACTGCTTGCCAGTGTTCCTGATCAAAATGTTAACATTTTGGATATTAGATTTGGTTTCAATTAATTTCAAAGAATCAAATGAATATCTGAAAATAACGTTATAAACATTCATGAGGCATTTTTAGATCGCTTGGTGACAATAATAGCTATAGTCTTTTAAAATGAGTAAATTTTGGTAGATCCGCACTTTATGCAAGTCTGAGTTACTGAAAGTATATTCCAAGATGTAATTAAATGTGTGAAAGATTTATTGGGTCTGGGAGCAGGAGAGTCAAGTGAGACCCTTTAGACCATGATGCAGGTCTGATAAATGTAAAAGGGAGAGGGAAGAAAAAGGATTAGGTAAGATGACTTTCAGACTGAAGTCCCTCAGTTGCAAGAAAATTTCAGCTGGTACAACAAGTCTTTTTTCCAGAGTCAGATTTTGGAAAAATGCACATCTTGCCAGAATAAGCCTGCTTAATACCCCTGCCAAGCTCAGTCATTGGCTGGGAGCTGCCTGGGGGAAGTGTGCTCATAGTGTGAAGGCAGTAGTGAATTCAGAGGTATAAAACTGGGATCAGTCAATTATGTTTCCCACATAAGATATGAGTAACACATTTTTATGGTAGCCATAAAATCCAAGATATTATTAATCATCTATTGTTTTAAACTATTCTATATAATATTTTCTAAGATGCAAGAAAGGAGTGGATTTCAGAAACAAAAATCTAGTTTTATAGTCTTTATTAAAAATTATTTACTTTTTTTATTATTTTGCAGAGTGAGTGTAGTAAGATGCTGAGGTCTGTTCTATTTTAGCTTGATTTCAAACAAAATCCTAGGGCTTAGCTTTGGGAATACTAGCTAGGAAAAGAAATAGCCAAAATGTTTCTGTCATTATGACCACAGAAAAGTTAATACATTTCCACTAGAAAATGTGGTAGGTTAATTGGTGAATTACAAACATTCATGAAAACAACACTTCCTCTCTTGTGCAGGGTGGAGAATTTTTGACAGTGGGTTACTCAGTTCTGTTATCTGCATATCAGAGTTTAATGCTAAATATGATAGGATTAAACTGGTCAACTACAAGAAATGTTGGATCTACACTTTATGCAAACCACATTATTGGTTTGCTACATGATATTTTATGAGATGACATTTATTGGCTGAAAGGGATAGATATTTTTGCTTTTTTTGTTGAGGTTCACTTATGAAATGTTAAGTACCTTACAATTTCCTGCCCTTCTCTAAATATAAACACTGAAAAAATATATTCCATACAATATACTAAGCATATTTCAATATTTTTGCTCTTTTGTTTATTCTCTATAACTGAGAAAATATCCCAAACGAAATGTGAGATGAATGTAACAGATGAGAAGCCAAAACTCTTTATTTTAGTTATATTTTAATTCTTATTTAAATGCAAAATGATAAACACATTTTGTGTGAAATTGTTTTGTGATATAATTGTTGTCAAGATGTACCAAGATGTTTTCATGATAACAACCAATTATTCTAAAGTTACTTTAGGAGAAAAATTTTAAAAAGAAAATTATGGAAAAATAGAAGTATATAAAAAATATGTGTGTGTGTGTGTGTATATATATATATATATATATATATATATATATGTAAATTAGAAAATTTTCTGTCAGATGTAAAACCATGTAACCAATAGGTTAGTGACAAATAATATAGTGTTGCTAAGTATTAAACACATATGCCTCCCATAATTATTTATTTATTTTTTGAGATGGAGTCTCGCTCTGTTGCCCAGGCTGGAATGCAGTGGTGTGATCTCGGTTCACTGCAACCTCTGCCTCCCAGGTTCAAGAAATTCTCCTGCCTCAATCTCCCGAGTAGCTAGGATTACAGGCACCCACCACCATGTCTGGCTAAGTTTGTATTTTTAGTAGAGATGGGGTTTCACCATGTTGGCCAGGCTGGTCTTGAACTTCTGATCTCAGGTAATCCACCTGCCTCAGCTTCCCAAAGTGCTGGGATTACAGATGTGAGCCACCACGACTGGCCATAATTTTTTGAGTTCTTATTTTAAAACAGGCATTTTGTTATTGCATAGTATGCTACATCCCAGAATTTAATAAATCACCACGTAAAAACAAAAACAAAAATCAAGATGGTATAAAATTTTAAAGCACAATATTTATATTTGGAAATAAATATAAGAGAAGTTTACATTTGAAATTGCTGTGTGAAAAGAATGTGCAAAATAACAAGTGTTATTGTATGACATCACAATACACCCATAGGAAAATTGACATATGTTTTGCATCTAAAATTAATTTATAACCTATTAATGCATTCAATATAATTAGCTATAAATACTTTTTTTTTTTTTTTTTTTTTTTTTTTTTTTTTGAGACGGACGGAATCTCACTCTGTCACCCAGGCTGGAGTGCAGTGGCACAATCTCAGCTCATTGCAACCTCCACATCCTGGGATCAAGTGATTCTCCTGCCTCAGCCTCCTGAGTAGCTGGGACTACAGGTATGTGCCAGCACGCCTGGCTAATTTTTTTTATTTTTAGTAGAAATGGGGTTTCACATTGTTGGTCAGGCTGTTCTCGAACTCCTGACCTCATGATCCACCCGCCTCGGCCTCCCAAAGTGCTGGAATTACAGGCATGAGCCACCATGCCCAGCCTTATAAATACAATTGTTAAAATTTTATATATAAATAAGGAGTTGCAAAAGCTTTCTTGTTCTCAAAAACAAAAAGTAGAGCTACTGTATTATCCATCTATCCCACTGCTAGGTTTATACCCAAAAGGAAGGAAATCAGTATATCAAAGCAATATCTACACTCTCATGTTTATTGCTACACTATTCATAATAGCCAAGATTTGTAAGCAACCCAAGTGTCCATCAACAGATTAATAAAGAAAAAATGTGATACATATACACAATAGAGTACTATTCAGCCATAAAAATGAATGAGAAGTGAAGGATACTATGTTAATTTAAATAAGCCAAACCCAGAGACACAAACTTGTCATGTTCTCACTCATCTGTGGGAACTAAAAATTAAAACAATTGAACATGATATGTTAAAAACAAATCCCGATTTTTTCCTGATAAATAGTACTACATAAAATAGCTTATTTGTAACAAATATGTACTTCACTATAGATATAAGAGGCTTAAATATCTTTTCCCTACCATTACCATTCTTCCCTCTATTCCCTCTAGAAGTAACACACACACACACACACACACACACACACACACACACACACCAGATGACTTAACCTGTAGCTAACCAGTAATATGAGAAAAAAGTATACTTTTATTGTTTTGAGGCACCCAATTTGTGTTTGTTCCACAACATTACCTAGCAAAAGATTTCTGGGACATGTGATATGGAGGAGATAATTCTAGATTTCTTCCCCATTATATATATGTCCCAGAATTATCTTGCTCAATCAGGTGGTTGATAAAATTCCTGAATACAAAAATCTTTTATAAAGCAAAGAAAGAAACAAACATAAAATCCCCAATGGTCTAGCAACTCCATCGCCCTGGATCTTGAGAAAATAAACTGGTGAGATTATACAGCAAGCACATTTATTTCTATTTTAAAAAGCAGGATAGACGTCCTCGATTTTATCCGGTAAGTAAAGGAGCTGGAATGTAACCTATTAACAATGCAGAGCATTGATATTTCGGCCTAAAACCATGAATTTGTTGTGATTTAGCACTTAGGGAGAAATCACAATGGATGTGTGAAAGGTATAAAATTCAGAATAAAGTCACTTGTGTCAAACCCTGGCAATGGAGCCAGGGAAGGCCATAAAGGAAAGTCTCTCATCCATGATTTGCTAATAATGGGAACTGTCACAAGACATTTTTCCAAACAGCAGCTCACTACATGAACTATGCAAGAACAGATAGCAGCACAAAGACAGCTAGTGAGTATACAAGAACACTTGCCTGACACACTGTCTCACACACCCAACCCAAAACTGCAAGGGCCTACCTATAACTCAAAGATTACATATCCTACCAAGATTAGAAATCCTATTCACATTTGTGAATCAGAATTTACCAGCTCTGATAAGACACTGCCAGCACCAACGTGCTTGCTTTCAACTTGTATAACCTCCTCTTTCCCCAATAAACCCCTGCTTTGTTCTTTCTTCTCCAGATTTATCTGAGGCCTAGATGTATGTCCTAGATCGTAATTCTACTTCTTGTATATCATTTCCAAACAAAATCTTTTTCTTTCATATTTGAAAGAAAATGTTTATGTCGATATAATCTGGTGTCAGAAGTAGGGGCTGAGGGACCAGTGGTTCTGGTAACTACCTAAGGCATGCCGTACCCAAACTCGGGACCCTTGACATCCCTACTTCCACAGGTTGACTATTTACCCATGGAGAGTATTTCATAGATTAAACTCCCAGTGTTTTGTTTTGGTTGAGTTTTTGGTTTTCTTTGGGATTTTCTTATGAGGGATCTTTTGCCCTTCTGTTTAGGAGAACTTATGAGGAACTTCTCTCTTCTGTTTATGTAGTGTCCTATTCAAATGAGGCTTTTTCACCGCTGGTTTATGAAGGATTTTCCTTCCTGTTGAGAATGCTTTGTTGCTCTTCCTGGGGTGAATATGTACTTTACTTTTTGGTTTAGTTATACATGTCTGATATTTCACCCTAGCACCAATTAAAGGTGTGACGGTGTGTTCAGCCTCAGCATCAACTCTTCTAGATAAATTTATTTACAACATGTACTCTCAAAGTTCAAAGACATGACAACATAGTACCCCTCTTTGGGACTTCAGCCCATGACATGTTCAAACATGGGGATCAAACAGCTTGTTTTGCTTAGAGCTAAACTAAAACACTGTGGCTATAAAAGTATACAGTCCAAATAGGCTCCATATCTCAACTGATATCTCAAGATTGCCAAACACATTAAGGACTCAGACTTCCTCATTACAAAATGCTGCCTCAAAGCTAGTTGAAACTCTAGAGCCATCCCCTCCCCTTCCTACACCTCTTCCTTTTTATTCTTCTCTAAGCTAAACTCTCCTTTTTCCAAAATTCCTCAGCTATTCTGGCATATTGAATTTTTAAGAAAAAACATTTGAAAAACAGCAGGTAAAAAAAATCATTTGAACCTTAGTGCTGCATCTTAAAAGCAAAAGATAAAATTTTCATGCAATAGGCACCCTCCTTATACTAGAAGGGAACACAGCACTCTTATCTTCAAGGACAAGGAATTGAAATCAAGAACATACTGTACAGATCTTATAAAAATAATTATCTTTTACGCTTCCTTACATAATTTGGTCACATTTTCACAGTTAACTATGTTTTGTTCAATCCAGTATATTAGTAACTGACTCTAACTGCTTTACCCAACATTTGGTTCAACAGCCTTCATAAGGTTACTTATCAAGACAGTTTAAGAAAATCTTAAATTTAGCCTTAACCCACTTTGTCAGAAATATAATTTGGATCCAACTCTCTTCTTATAAACCAGTGAATTTAAAATGCTGTGTTTTAGTCATGATTTTTAAAATAAAATCTATAATGATTTTCTGTAAGATCTTTTGTTCCATCTGTAATTTTTATGTCTATATGTTATATGTATATATTTTTTCTATCAAAACATATAAAGACCTGTGACAAGAAACTAACCCAGAACCATATTGACTGAGAAAAGGGCAGCCATGTTTCCTATGTTGCTGGAGAGGGCTCCAGACCAACATCTTGTCTGTGCCTCTGAGCTAAGATGGTTCCTATAACCCTAGGTGAGACACTGTGTCAGAAAACTCTTCCCACTAGCTGCCTGCAAGGGGCATTCAACAGAGATTTCTGTTTTGGACTTGAAAACCGCCCAGTTGGGACTCAGCTGTTTTCTACCAATCAGGATGCTTGGTCTCCTCTGATCTACAGATTGCTTTTTTCAAAAAATATAGCTTGCCTTTATTTTTCCTCCACAGACTTCATGGTCTTTTGTTAACAGAACTTGATTGGCTTAAAGAAAAAATTGCTTATCAAGTAATTTATCAAAAATATAGTAATTAACTCAAATGCCTTTGACAGACATGATCGTCTGCACCCAGAAAAAGGTTTTGATTTTAATTCTGATTTTTTTTTTTTTTAATTTTAAACTATCTTTTGAATCACAGCTTTTTCCTGTGTTATAGTTCCTACCAAATTTTAAGTTGGAAGTATTGTCTTGTGCTTTTAAAGTAATTTTACTTCTCAAGATAGAGTTTTTCTTTTCAAGTTTTTTAGATTCCTACCTCGATAATTCCGTGTTTTACTGCATCTCACTACATGGGATTTACAAGTCATGCATTCACACATCATTGCTTTCTGCTCTCTTTCCTTCTCTCCTTGAAATGCTACACCATTTTGTTTAACTAAAGTGGTGACTCTTTCCAACTTATTTTTTGTCAGTTCCTGTATACTTTTTTTTTTCCCCAGTTCTGACTGCTATTGTGGCCTGTTGCTGAGAATGTTTGTCTTAAAGGCCTAGGAGAACAATGTTTCCTTCAGTATAACTTGATTCTGTACTCTTCACTTTTCTTGATGCGCCTAAATTATTTCATGTATCCAGGCAGTTTCACATGCTCTTGCTTTTTCTAAAAGCCATGCATGCCCTTACTCAAAGTATTGATTTTCTTGTTTACATTATTCTTCTATAATATGGTGTATACTGATAACTTTAGACATACACTCTTTCAATGTCAACTTGAATTCAAGTACCTTCTCATTAAGTTCACTTTCCAACTTATCTAAATGTGCTTCCCGTAAGAAAACAAATCATACTGCAGAAGGTTTTTCTTTACCTTTTAATTAGTCAGCCTAGAAAATGGAGATTTTGTGTTTTATTAAGATGGTTTATTGTGCTTTTTACTGTCTTTACCAGGTTTCGAATTTCCTGGAAAAATTGAGTCATCTCTAATAAGTGATGCTAAATCTTCTTTAACTTACATGTACGTGAATGTGTTCTTGATGTGAATATTCTAAAAACCATGTAAAATTTATAAAGTTCTAATGGTCCTGGTGCAATGCTGTCAGTCATTACTCTGGTTGTTATTTTAAAATACTGAATAAAATAGAAGTAACTAAATGTTCTTGTTAATTGTTAGTTACAATGAATTCACATCAGATTTTTAACCATGGCTATTGTAATTTTTTTCATCTACAGTTTTGATTCTTCTAGAAAGGCATCGCCAATAGATGCATGAAAAAGACCAACAAGTACTCTTAAATACAGGTTTCTCATAATTTTAAAAATTGATAGGCTAAAAACTTCTAGAACTATATTAAAAATAACAGACAAATTCATACAAGATTCAACAGAACAATAATTATGAAAGACTAAACTGCTGAACAATTGAATTTTATGACTTATTTAAAATATTGCTGGTTGTTAAATATTTTATATTTCATATTTAAGGAAACTTTTTCTTTCAAGGTACCTATAGCTTACAGAAACTTGGTAAATTATACTGTTATGAATAAAATGGAAATGTTTATCTTTTCTCCATATCGGATCTCCCCAAACTATGAAAGCTGCAGATTTTATCTATGGTACCTATAAGCAATTTTAAGTATGATATGTAAGTAAACAAAAGAGGGAGGAAAAAATAGTTTTTAAAAAAGAGAATTGAATCTTTTTAAAATTAGAATTCTTTGTTTTATCATGGCATTTCACCACAGTTGAACATTAGACCAGGGAATAAGAAAGAGAGAAGAAACTATGTATTTCCTGGTTTAGAGAATTCTGGGAACATTCATCTCGCCATATATATATATATTTTTTATGTTGATAAGATCGTGAGTCTAGATTTCCAAGGCTCTGTCACAGTATTAAATTAGGCCTTTACTTTTCAAAGTAGATTTCCAAAAGATGCTCCAAGATAAATGTATGTATGGTAAAATGATCTTGAGAAATGCTGCCGACCATAATTACCTCCTGAAAATTTAAGTATCCACTAACACAATTTAAGATCTGATAACCCTGAAGTAAATAAAGCTATTTAATTTGATTCATAATTTCCAAGCTTATTTATCATGGGATGCTTTTCAACTAATAACCCCTGTTGTAATCCTACCAAACCAGTTTTTCTATAGCACATTCTAAGAAAAGTGGATCTAGGTGATCTAAGGAAATAAGATGAGGTTATGTTGTTTTAAATTCCCTAGAACTGGCTTTCCTGATTTAAAATATATTTTGAAGTCTTTATTGTCACAAATATACAAAAATACATGTATATATTAATAATATATCTTCTGATATAACTATAATATGATGCCCTTTTTGTTATACATCTGCTGTCTCTTCTATAAATAGTAAAACAACAAATATTACTCCTTTTTTAATATTAGGAGGAAATGCATCTTTAAGTTGTATACTTTCTTTTAATACAACTAAAGTGTTTGTTAGCAATTAGAAAAGTGATTAACTAAATGATTTATTTCACTAATACTTTATTTTTTGACATACATTACTTTTTTATTAGTTTGCCTATTTTTAAAAATATGCACCTTTGATATGTTTAATTTGGGTAGGCTGGCTCCCATTCTTTCACAAAAGCATTCAGTTAGCATATTTAATACATATATTTTGTGATATTTTCTAAATAACCTTTTAGAATATTATCTTTGTATACTCAATGAAATTTTAAAATATTATTATATACATTTAGAAAAAACTTATACTATGCGATCAAGAAAATTGAATCCTAGATATTAAAAAAAACGTGGTATAACTGCCCAATGGGTTCATCCTGACAACTGTTCAGATAGAGCCTATTTATCTAGACAGGGAAATTGCAACAGAGAAAGAGTGTAATACAGGCAGAGCTAGCTAAATGGGAGGCAAAGTTATATTATTACTCAAGGCACCTTCTTCAAAATATGGAGACTGGGGTATTTTAAAGATAGTTTGGGGATAACTGGCTACCCATATGCAAAAGATTGAGACTGGATCCATTCCTTACACCATATAAAAAAAATAAATGCAAGATGGATTAAACAGTTAAATGTAAAACCTCAAACTATAAAAGCTCTGGAAGACAACCTAGTTAATGCCACTCAGGACATAGGCAAAGATTTCATGATGAAGACATCAAAAGCAATTGCAACAAAAGCAAAAATTAACAAATGGGATCTAATTGTAAAGAACTTCTGCACAGCAAAAGAAACTATCAACAGAGTAAAGAGACAACATACAGAATGGGAAAAAATTTTGCAAACTATGCTTCCGACAAAAATCTAATATCCAGCATCTATAAGGAGCTTAAGCAAATTTACAAGAAAAAACAACCTCATTAAAAAGTGGGCAAAGGATATGAATAGACACTTTTCAAAAGAAGAAACACATGCGGCCAAACAATCATATGAAAAAAAAAGGTCAACATCATCGATCATTAGAGAAATGCAAATCAAAACCACAATAAGATACCATCACACGCCAGTCAGAATGGCTATTATTGAAAAGTCAAAATATAAAAAGATGCTGACAAGGATGTGGAGGAAAAGGAGTGCTTATACACTGTTGGTGGGAGTGTAATGAGTTCAACCATTGTGGAAGACAGCATGGAGATTCTTCAAAGACCTAAAAACAAAACTACCATTTAACCCAGCAATTTCACTACTAGGTATATACCCAAAGTAATATAAATCATTCTATTATAAAGAAACGTATGCACATGTGTTCATTGGAGCATTATTCACAATAGCAAAGACATGGAATCAACCTAACTGCTCATCAGTGATGGACTAGATAGAGAAAATGTGTTAAATATACACCATGGAATATCATGAAGCCATAAAAAGAAGAAGATCATGTTCTTTGCAGGGACATGGACGGAGCTGGAAACCATTATCTTTAGCAAACTAACACAAGATCAGAAAACCAAATACCACTTGTTCTCACTTATGAGTAGGGGGCTAAATGATGAGAACACATGGACACAAGAGAGGGGAACAACACACACTAGAGACTACTGGAGGGTAGAGGATGGGAGGAGGAAGAGGATCAGGAAAAATAACTAATGATTACTAGGCTTAATGTACCTGGATGATGAAATAATCTGTACAAAAATAAAACCCATGACACAAGTTTACCTATGTAACAAGCCTGCACATGTACTCCTGAACTTAAATAAAAGATATACCATTTTTTAAAATACAATAATAATTTTATTATTATTTTTGTAACAATACTAATTTAATGTTATAGAACAACAGAAAATTTGACCATATATAATGCTGTAGTACAGCATTGTCTTTTTAGAAATTTGTGCAAAAAATAATATTAACTAGTATTTTAAAATAAAAAAATAAGGATAGTTTGTTGGGCAGCTGGCTAGGGAATAAGGACTACTGATTAGTCCGGTCACAGATGAAATCACAGGGGGTCAAATTGGGTTCTTCTTGCTGCTTTCTGTTCCTACGTAGGATCACAGAACTAGTTGAGCCAGATTATTGTTCTGGGTGATGCCAGCTGGTCCATCAGAATGCAGACTCTGAAAAATGTATTGAGCCCAATTTTACATTTTACAATAGTGATGTTATCTATAGGAGCATTTGAGAAGGTAAAGAAACTTGTGGCCTCTGTCTGCATGACTCCTAAACCCTAATTTCTAATCTTGTGGCTAATTGGTTAGTTCTCCAAAGGTGGTCTGGTTCTCAGGCAAGGAGGGGAGAATTGTTTTGGGGGAAGTGCTGTCATCATCTTTGTTTCAAAGCAAACTGTAAACTAAATTCCCTCTCCAGTTAGCTCAAACTAAGTTCAGGCATTAACAAGGGCTGTTTGGAGATTAAAAGCAAATTGGAGCTAGTTAGGTCAGATCTCTTTCGCTGTCGTAATTTTCTCACTGTTAGAATTTTTGCAAAGACTCTTTCAATGGTGTCTGACTTTAAAAAATTTCTTTTACCTTTTCTGAGACTTTAATTATTCATCTGCAAAACTGGGGTAATAAGGAAACTTACCTCATGGTTATTGAGGATTAAAGAACACCATGATATCAATGTATAAATATTAGTTACTTCTAAATGAGTCCTGTCTTTGTGGTTTCCCTGAAAGAGCAGCAGCTCAAGCAACGGCAAGAACATTTTTTCAGAGCTGATACCATAGCCTTCCCTTGAACCTCAGTTCCCAGAGTTCTCTAAATTAGGAAATAAATACTTTCTATTTTCTTTTGTATACCCACTGTCATGATGAAACCAAGAAATCTAATTTTCAAAAGGCTCCATTTTCCTCCTTTTAAAAATAATGATTCTGTCCCCTTTTGCTGTTGTTGCTGTTGTTGGAAGATTGGTTGGGTATGTTCAATATATGAAAATAATTAAAAATGATAATAAAACCTCTAAGGCAATCACTTGTGCCAAACTTAGTAATCATTTCTTTGCCGATGCATTTTCAGATACCACTTACTCATGTGTTGAACGTGCCGCAATTCTCAGTCCTTTAGATGACAGTCCAAGAGATCTAAATTTATATACTGCTCATCTTATTGTCAGCTGTTGACTTTTTCAGTCAGTAATTTTTTACATGGAAAACTAAAACCTACTTTATTTCTTCTTCATTGTTTTTCCGTCCATTTAGTGAAAGATTTCTAATTCTCAATCCTGACTTTCCGGAAGGAATAAAAAGGGAAGACAATCTTCAAACAACTTGCTGACATTATGTTATCAGTCAAGAGGAAGATCAAGGGTAGAATCCAAGCCTCTTAATACTCAAAGTTTTCTAGATATGCTTGCCTGTTTTTCAAGGAAAGGTTTCTAATTTGGCTAACTTGAAGTTTAATGGGGCTTAAGGGAGTCATTGCTTATGATTTCTCCTAACTGTTCTAATATGCATATGGCATATTTCGAAACTTTTTAGAATTTCTCTCCTGTGAGTGCTATTACTTACTGAAGCGAAAATCTTGCCAACTTGATCTCCTTGGTGGTTTCTTTACTCCTGAGACAGATCGTTAATGAGCCTGCATGCAGCAAATCCTGTGCTCTGCTTAAAACACGGATAGTGAATTTATATGATGGGGATACATAACTCTTTCTGAATGTATAAATTCCCTGCTTATATCTTTGTAAGCTCATAAAAGACATGTAAAAATTGAGTAAATAGGGCCCAATTTTGGCCCTATCTGTTGCTCTGTCTTGCATAATAATATGGTATAATTTATTGTGGTTGTCCCATACAACAGAAGCAATATATTTAAAAGACACCTGGGGATACAAAAATAAATGAGATTTATGTTTGCATGCATTTGGAAATACTGATGATTAAAATTAAATTGAACAAAATACAGCAAAACGAGAATATTTTTAAGGTGAATATGATCAATTCTTCCTGACAAAATGCTGCTAAAATAAGGTATGCTTTATTGTTTTAAAAACTGTGTTATTGAGAAAAATTGATAAATTTAAAGGGCTACATTCACAAATTAAAAACATAAAAAATACTTATTAAGCATGTATGGGCAAAGCTCTTTACAAGAGCATTCTTCAGGAATTTCATAATAGATCAAGAGATATGAGATAAGATTAAAACTATAATTCAAGACAGAATGTGATGAGTGGTTTATTCAAAATGTAACTGTGGGAAGGGCTAAATAGAAGAAAATAATCTAAATTTGCTAAGGTCATTTTTATTTAAATTTTACTAGTTGTCTTAAGTTTGACATGAGTCTGATTTGCAAATAGCCTTAATTTTGAGAGAATAATAGGATAACATAACCAATGCAGTGAATGCTCACTATGTCCCAGGTATAACATCAAACATACTCATAATTATCATATTGTTTAATTCATGCAACAACTTTTTCAAGAAGTTATTACTAGTTGTATTTTACAGATGATGAAACAGACTCACAGTAATCAGCAGTTTTCTATGGTTACTAGGTGACATAATAAAAAATAGAAGCTGGAAATCTTGGATATTGACACTTCATTATCTTACCTCCTTATAAATTTCTATTAAAAAATTGTATGCTTTTTCTAAAGTTTCTGTGTAAGGAGCCACATTTAAACAGAAGAAACTGTCACAGTTAATTATAAAGAGATAAAATATTTTATTATATGTATTTTTTAAATTATGAAAACCATAGGTCAAAAGAAGCAATAGAATGTTAACTGGTAGATATGTAGAAGACAGATTCTTAATTTTAATTTTTTCATATGGAAACCATATGTGTGTGCATATAGATGCACAATATACTATATATGCATAATACATATATGCATAATTCACTATATGTAGTATATATAGCATATATATAATATACCATATATAGCATATATGTATATAAAATATATATTTTTCTGTCCACAGGACAAGGATTTTAGTCTATTTAATTTTTATATTTAAGTTCCTAGACTGACATATGATAGATGCTTGCTTGAATGAAATACTACAATTTAATTCATGTAATTAGGCCATGCTTTTTTATAAATTGTATAATAAATTGGTGTTTTAATTATTTCTGAAAATGGTGTGTAGGATTTATATAAAGTAAAATTTAAACTTACATATTTATCTTAAATGAACACATTTTGAAACTACAGTTTGACACTCCTGAATTAATATAGTTTAAGAAAGAAAGAGCACATGAGTAAAGGAATCTATACCTCCCCAAACTGAATATAATAGACTCTTGATTAAGCCTAAACTGAAAACAGAATGTGTTGGAGAATAGTCAAAAAATGTGTAGTGTTGTTTAATTAGAATTCTTTCTTTGTACATGGATATCTAAACAGATTCTTGGTGTATTAGTCCGTTTTCATGCTGCAGATAAAGACATACCTGAGACTTGGAAGAAAGAGGTTTAATTGCACTTACAGTTTCATGTTGCTTGGGAGGCCTCAGTATCATGGAGGGAGGCAAAAGGCAATTTTTACAAGGTGGTGGCAAGAGAACATGAGGAAGATTCAAAAGCAGAAACTCCTGATAAAACCATCAGATCTCTTGAGACTTACTACAATGAGAACAGTATGGGGGAAACCACTCCCACAATTCAAATTATCTCCCACCGGGTCCCTCCCACAACACATGGGAATTACAAGAGTATAATTGAAGATGAGATTTGGGTGAGGGCCCAGACCCAAACCATGTTATTCTGCTCCTGGCCCCTCCAAATCTCATGTCCTCACATTTCAAAACCAATTTCATGCCTTCTCAACAGTCCCCCAAAGTCTTAACTCACTTCAGCATTAACCCAAAAGTCAACAGTCGCAAATCTTATCTGAGACAAGGCAAGTCCCTTTCACCTATGAGACTGTAATATCAAAAGCAAGGCAGTTACTTCCTAGATACAATGGAGGTACAAGTATTGGGTAAATACAGCCGTTACAAATTGGAGAAATTGCCCAAAACAAAGGGGTTACAGGGTCCATGCAAGTCCAATATCCAGCGGGACAGTCAAATCTTTTTTTTTTTTAATTATTATTATTATACTTTAAGTTCTAGAGTACATGTGCATAACGTGCAGGTTTGTTACCTATGTATACTTGTGCCATGTTGGTGTGCTGCACCCATCAACTCGTCAGCACCCATCAACTCATCATTTACATCAGGTATAACTCCCAATGCAATCCCTCCCCCCTCCCCCCTCCCCATGATAGGCCCCAGTGTGTGATGTTCCCCTTCCCCAGTCCAAGTGATCTCATTGTTCAGTTCCCACCTGTGAGTGAGAACATGTGGTGTTTGGTTTTCTGTTCTTATGATAGTTTGCTGAGAATGATGGTTTCCAGCTGCATCCATGTCCCTACAAAGGACACAAACTCATCCATTTTTATGGCTGCATAGTATTCCATGGTGTATATGTGCCACATTTTCTTAATCCAGTCTGTCACAGATGGACATTTGGGTTGATTCCAAGTCTTTGCTATTGTGAATAGTGCCACAATAAACATACGTGTGCATGTGTCTTTATAGCAGCATGATTTATAATCCTTTGGGTATATACCCAGTAATGGGATGGCTGGGTCATATGGTACTTCTAGTTCTAGATCCTTGAGGAATCACCATACTGTTTTCCATAATGGTTGAACTAGTTTACAATCCCACCAACAGTGTAAAAGTGTTCCTATTTCTCCACATCCTCTCCAGCACCTGTTGTTGCCTGACTTTTGAATGATTGCCATTCTAACTGGTGTGAGATGGTATCTCATTGTGGTTTTGATTTGCATTTCTCTGATGGTGAGTGATGACGAGCATTTTTTCATGTGTCTGTTGGCTGCATGAATGTCTTCTTTTGAGAAATGTCTATTCATATCCTTTGCCCACTTTTTGATGGGGTTGTTTGTTTTTTTCTTGTAAATTTGTTTGAGTTCTTTATAGGTTCTGGACATTAGCCCTTCTGTAGGTTGCCTGTTCACTCTGATGGTAGTTTCTTTTGCTGTGCAGAAGCTCTTTAGTTTAATTAGATCCCATTTGTCAATTTTGGCTTTTGTTGCCGTTGCTTTTGGTGTTTTAGACATGAAGTCCTTGCCCGTGCCTAGGGATAGTCAAATCTTAAAGCTCCGCAATGATCTCCTTTGAGTTCGTGACTCACATCCATGTCACGCTGATGCAAGAGGTGGTTTCCCATGGTCTTGGGCAGCTCCACCCCTGTGGTTGTGCAGGGTACACCCTCCCTCCAGGCTGCTTTTTTTTTTTTTTTTTTTTTTTTTTTTTTTTTTTTTGAGGCAGAGTCTCGCTCTGTCGCCCGGACTGCAGTGCAGTGGCCAGATCTCAGCTCACTGCAAGCTCCGCCTCCCGGGTTCCCGCCATTCTCCTGCCTCAGCCTCCTGAGTAGCTGGGACTACAGGCGCCCACCAGGTCGCCCGGCTAGTTTTTGTATTCTTAGTAGAGACGGGGTTTCACCGTGTTAGCCAGGATGGTCTAGATCTCCTGACCTCATGATCCGCCGTCTCGACCTCCCAAAGTGCTGGGATTACAGGCTTGAGCCACCGCGCCCGGCCCAGGCTGCTTTCAAGGGCTGGCACTGAGTGTCTACAGCTTTTCTAGGTGTATGGTGCAAACTCTCAGTGAATCTACCATTCTGGGGTCTACAGGACAGTGGCCCTCTTCTTACAGCTTCACTAGGTGGTGCCCCAGTAGGGACTCTGCGTGGGGGCTCTGACCCCACATTTCCCTTCCACACTGCCCTAGCAGGGGTTCTCCATGAGAGCCCTACCCCTGCAGCAAACTTCTGCCTGCACATTCAGGCATTTCCATACATCTTCTGAAATCTAGGCAGAGGTTCCCAAACCTCAGTTCTTGAATTCTGTGCACTGGCAGGCTCAACACCAAGTGGAAGCTACCAAGGGTTGGGGCTTGCATCATCTGAAGCCATGGCCCGAGCTCTCTGTTGGCCCCTTTCAGCCAGAGCTGGAGTGGCTGGTACACAGGGGTACAAAGTCCCTAGGCTGCACACAACTCAGGGACCCTGAGCCCTGCCTAGGAAACCATTTTTTCCTCACAGGCCTCCAAACCTGTGATGAGAGGGGCTACTGTGAAGACCCCTGAAATGCCCTGGAGGCATTTTCCCCATTGTCTAGGGGATTAACATCTGGCTCCTTGTTGCTTATGCAAATTTCTGCAGTTGGCTTGAATATCTCCTCAGAAAATAGGATTTTCTTTTCTATCACATTTTCAGGCTGCAAATTTTTCAAACTTTAATGCTGTGTTTACCTTTAAAAATCGAATGCTTTTAATAGCACCCAAGTCGCCTCTTGAATGCTTTGCTGCTTAGAAATTTCTTCTGCCAGATACCCTAAATCATCTCCCTCAAGTTCAAAGTTCCACAAATCTCTACGGCAGGGTCAAAATACTGCCAGTCTCTTTACTAAAACATAACTGCTCCAGCTTCCAACAGGTTCCTCATTTCCATCTGAGACCACTTCACCCTGGACCTTATTGTCCATTTCACTATCAACAATTTTGTCAAAGCCATTCATCTAATCTCTAGGAGGTACTAAACTTTCCCACATTTTCCTATGTTCTTCTGAGCCCTCCAAGTTTTTCCAACCTCTGACTGTTACCCAGTTCCAAAGTCATTTCCACATTTTCGGGTATCTTTTCAGCAATGTCTCACTCTACTGGTACCAATTTACTGTGTTAATTCATTTTCATGCTACTTACAAAGAGATATCTGAGACTGGGAAGGAAAAGAGGCTTCATTGGACTTACAGTTCCACATGGCTGTGGAGGCCTCAGAGTCATGTTGGGAGGTGAAAGGCAATTCTTACATGACAGTGGGAAGAGAAAATAAGGAAGATGCAAAAGTGGAAACCCCTGATAAACACATACTTTCTCTTGAGACTTATTCACTACCATGAGAACATTATGGGTAGAACCACCACCATGATTCAATTATCTTCCACCAGGTCCCTCCTACAATATGTGGGAATTATGGGAGTACAATTCAAGATGATAATTTGGGTGCATGCACAGAGACAAACCATATCACGTGGAAAGAAATTATCTCCAATGAAGAGTTAGCCAGATGCCACAAGCATTAACACACTCCCAAAGCTTCAAGGACAGACAAAAGATAGGATGCTGAGAATCATGGTCAATATAGTATCCATTCTATCATGGACTTCTCTCCAGATCCTAAAGCAAACTACTACTAAATTTTCTTTTCTTTTTTTTTAAGAACAATCAAAACAACTATCTCATAACTCTGTAATACATAAAGAACACATTCTTAATTTTCTAAAATAATTTTATGGAAAAAGAATCACAAATCCCATTTCATCAGAGCCATCCCATTGAGAACACAAGGGCATTATTATCAAGAGTCCTGGCTGTTCCAAAAGACCACCAGGATGGCTAAATAGTACAAAGAAGAGCTTTATTGGTTATATCAGTTTGCAAACTGGGAAGAGATAAGGCTCCGGTGTGACCCAAACGTGCTCTCCCTTCAGAGAGGGGAATGACAGGTACGATTTTATGGCCTATATGGCTGTATCACACAGGAGAGTTGTACGTATTAGTATGTGACAATTTATCATTTGTAATGGGGATTTTAGGATTATGATATTTCTTAACATTTAAAAAACTGTTTTTCAGAGAATGATTTCAAAGGAAGGATATAAAAATCTGCCCCTTCTTGCTCTGGTTTTTGGTAAACAGACTGTTTTGGAAACAAAGAGACAGTAAACCGGTTTACTTTAGTCCCTGATAAGACATGTTCGTCTACCTATCTGTATATCTAGCAATGCATATCTTTTGGCTCAATTATCAAGAAAATGTCCAAAAAATGTCACATCCATTCCCTCTGCTTATCTGTTCCAAAGATAGACTTAATGTTGTACTCGGCTTGACTAACGCTTAGACAGACAGGTGTATTCCTGACTTGAGGTCCTTGACCTCCCTCTTTACAGGGCATTTACTAAAAACAAAAAAACAAAACAAAAAACAAACAAATATTCATAATTGTAAATCCCTTTTCTGTTCCTTTGAGATGTAATTTTTTTTTTTTTTTTTTTTTGAGATACAGCAAATTTAATGAGTGGCTGGAGTGGAGAAGCATTTCAGACATGTTGTGAATACAGGCCTAAATGTGAGAACTTGTAGGTTTTTTTTTTTTTTTTGAGACCTAGTTTAGCCCTTGTTGCCCAGGCTGGAGGGCAGCAGCGCAATCTTGACTCACCACAACCTTCGCCTCCCTGGTTCAAGCGATTCTCATGCCTCAGCCTCCTGAGTAGCTGGGATTACAGGCGCCTGCCACCACTCCTGGCTAATTTTTGTATTTTTAGTAGAGACGGAGTTTTGCCATGTTGGCCAGGCTGGTCTCGAACTCCTGACCTCAGGTGAACCCTCCATCTTGGCCTCCCAAGAGATATAAATCTTTTAAAAGGCTTCTTATGAGTTTTACAAGCCAGGGCTGTTTCTCAAGGATCTGAAAGTCATATCTTCAAAATGTAATCATAGGGAGATAGCATCAACACCTTCCAGTATCTGGGAAGGGATAACTTGTGAAGAATGCCTTGCTCCAAGTTGTGAAACAACCTCGTGTCATAAAAATATGAGAAAGCTTACTTTGTTTTGAAGGGGGTAAGAGGCAAAGCCAGTTATCAAAAGGAATGGCCCATGATCTTCTCTATGCAGCTTTTTAAAACCTCCAGTCTTTTCTTTGAATTGAAAGTAAGCTCAGACTGCTTCTGGCCTCCACTCCACTGCAAGAGCCTTGAGTAAAATCTCCCTGATTGTCTACTGCAAATTTTCTTCTGATATCTGCTAAAATACCAATTCTACATCTGACTAATTTTGTAAATGTGTAAGAAAAGCACATTAAAAATGAAATAACATATCAAAAGATAAATTAAATGGTGACCTAACCCAAATTCTTAATACATTGTTTCAAGGAGTCTGGAAATAATTGAGAAAATCAGTGACTTAGGTCAGTATATTCAAAAGTCTGTTTCATGAAATACTAGCCCCCAGAATGCTATAAGGAATATATTTCTCTGGGTAAATAATTGTGAAAAATGCTGCTTGTTATATTATCAACATGAAGATTCAAATTGCACTTTATAAAATATAAGCATTTTGCGGTAAACCATAAGAATGTCTATAACTCAGTAATTCCAAATTTATTTTTCTAAGGAAGTTTTCTAATTGGCTTATGATTCACTTTCTAGAGCTCATTTACTATGCATACACATACTATATTGAGTAAACCTACAAGTTAGGAAGAATATTAAAATTTACTAAAATTATTTTGATCTTTAATATTATCCTAATTGAGTTTTTATAGCAGGATTTGGCACATTTTTGTGTTTTAATTTTATATATTTTTATCGGCTTATTTCTCCTAAAACAAAACCAAAGTACTATAAAGTAGCATTCCAAATTTGTGTGTTGCCCCAGCTGTCATTGACCCGATCTGTTTATGCTTCTGCAAAAGAAACTAGGTATAATTTTTATGACTTTTCTTTTTTTACTGTTGTAAACATGGTTTCTTCTGTCTATGCTCCCCTCCCAGTTTCACCCTCCTGAAATATATTTATTGGTCTTTTAAGGCCCAGTGCAAATACTACAGTGTCAATGATAAAATGGTGTTAAACATCCATGTCAGTCCACTTTTACAGGAAAAACCTCCTGTACGAAGACTGGAAGAGTAGATTCTGTTCTCTGCAGCTAAATCCTGACCTTTAAAAATGTCCTATGTTCTGAGAATTCTCTCATTTTGGGGTTATTTAGCTGTTTCCTTATGGCAATTTGTATACATTAATAGCAACTGTTAATTTTTATTTTATGCTTATTCCCTACAGTGAAATCTTACCACACTTTATAATTGCCACTTCATTCTTACAAAAAAAAAAAAAAAAAAAAAATCCTTCATAGTTTGTAAGTATTAATATTTTTGTTAAACTTTCAAACTGCCACATTAGTGAATTCATGTTTTAATCACAAATACATGCTTAATTTTAATAAATGTCCTTATGAAATATATTGGGATAATTGCTATAATACGCCCCTTGACAATTTATATTAATTTTGAATGTTTTTTTTTTCTTTATTTTTTTGAGACAGAGCCTCGCTCTGTCGCCCAGGCTGGAGTGCAGTGGCGCCATCTCGGCTCACTGCAACCTCTGCCTCCCGGGTTCAAGCGATTCTGCTGCCTCAGCCTCCCAAGTAGCTGGGATTACAGGCGCGTGTCACACGCCCAGCTAGTTCTTTGTATTTTTTAATAGAGACGGGGTTTCACCGTGTTAGCCAGGATGGTCTCAATAACTTGACCTCGTGATCCGCCCACCTCGGCATCCCAAAGTGCTGGGATTACAGGCGTGATCAAATGTTATTTTTTTAAATCAACTAGACATATGATTAGGTTATCTTCATTCAATTTTCCGTAATAAACTCATAGATTTATTTTTCAATTACATATTTTTTGTTTCTTAATGAACTAAATTTGACCACTGCATTTATTAATCCCTTTTCTTAAATTTTGTTTTATTTTCTAATATATTGTTATGATATTTTGATCAATGTTTCTTCTTTGTCAAATATTAGAATCACTTTTGGCATTTAATTTAAGAAAAGCAAATTGAAAAACCCAGCTATGGATGCCAAATGCATTTCCAGAGTTTCTAATTTATTCAACATTAGGTGGGAGTTATTAAAAAAATCTAATATGGAGCTAGAGTTAAAATAATTTGGTTTCAATATTTCATGTTAATATAAACATTTTTAAAGTTATAAACTTTCTATCAATTATTTTTATGATGTTATTTCATAATTTTTGTTAGGTATCACTATCCTATTATTATGTATTATATAATTACAGTTGTAACTTATTCATTTTTTCACTTAGTAAAAAGTATTTTATTCCTATCTAGTTGTATTCGTTTGGTTATTATTAAAGTTAAATTATAGTACCATTATATTGTAATAAAATACGATTTATATTTTCGATTATTTGCAAATTATGGAGGTTTGTGTTTTTTTAAATACTGGCTTTGATTATGAAAAAAGAAACATTAACTTTCTTTTGCCTATAAATTTTTTTAACTTAATTACCATTTTACTAACAACAATGTAAATAGAAATGTATAGCTATATCAAATATTCACTTTTTGAGATAATCTCAAAGAAAGAGAAATATTTAAAATTTCACAGTAAAATTGTGGTTTAATAACTTTTGAATTTGTAATTTTTATCCTTAGCTATTTTATGTAATGCGTTATTTTGATAGATAAATGCTATACTGAATTTTACATATTTTCAATATTATAAAATGTTTTATTTGGTTTAATGTAATTATTTTTTTGTAAGGTTTTAATTAAAATATCATATCTCTTCCTTTTATGTGTTTCTCTCATGTATTTTTTTGTGTTGTTACTTTTAACTAGTCCCATTAAACTTTTACATGTGCCTTTTAAGCGATTAATTAACTTTGTTTCTAAACAAGATTTGGGAAATTTTAACTTCATATGTTAGTGTTAACTTGTAAACATTGTCATTTGCATTAAATCTGATCTTTTCTTGGTCATCTTTTAGAGGTTCTTTTTTTAATGCTTTTTAAAATTATTTAATGAAAAGTACATCTTTTTTTTTTTTACCCACTGACAATTTGTAATACAATATTTGAAACAACTACATTCTATTCATTTATCTCAAAACACTTGAACCTATATTTCTCTAGTTTGAATATCTAATAAGAAAAAATGAGCTATTCCCCACAAGGCAGTCATATACAATAGAGAAATCAGAATGGTTTTACTCTCCTCCAATCCCCCTCCACTTTCCAGTTTTTGTTTATGAAAAATAGGATTTTAAGTTAGTTATTATCACAATTAGTTAAAAATTTTTATTAACATGTGCTTTCACTGTTAAATATGTATGGTGTTTTATTCTGTTTAATAACATCTATAAAAACTTTTTACTGAATTAAGATATAATGAAACCAATCCAGAATATCAATATTAGTTAAAGTAGTACTCAGACTGACCATTCTAATTAATGTAAAAATACCAAGCTTTCATACCACACAATTATTCTTGAAATTAGTATCAAGATCATTCCATCACTATATTCATAGAGTATTTTGTTGCAAATCCCAAATCAATTTATATAACTATTCTCTTAAATTTTCTATGCTTACTAGTACCAGGAGCAAAAACAGTTATTTTAAAATAGATACTTGCACACAAGCAATGTGAAGTAGACAAGAAAACTGCAAGTTTTTCCTTCTAGTTCAGTGATTTCTTTATTTCTCTAGATAACAAGGTGACACCTATTTTCTGTATTTTTAATACATTTATATGGAAAAATTCATTCTGGAATCTAGATCACAGTAATAGTATAGAACTGATTTAATGGACTATACCAATCACCTTTAAATGGTCTAGCAATTCTCTTTCCTGAGTCAAGAACAATTAACAATATCCTAATTGGACTAACTGCATTTTACTTTACAGAAATAAGAATTTAATAAATAAGAAGGGTGGGAGAAAACTTTTGGAGACGATGGGTATGTTTATAATAAAGATTGTGATGATGATTTCATGAGTGCATACTCATCCCCACACTCATCAAGTTGTATACATTACATGTGCACAGCTTTTTGTATTGCCAATCATACGTCGATGAAGTGTTTTAAAAAGTGAAAGATAAGAGTGCATTGCATATTTTAAGAAACACTATAGTTTACATGTAAAACAATACGAATTTTGGTATCAAACAATGGTGGACTGGCGTTTCAACTCTCTGCTTATTATCTATATGTAATTCTGGACAGTTTAATCTCTGGTGCTTCTATTTTCCCTTGAAAAGTTCCTAGGTACCTCATGGAGTTGCTTTGACATGGAACAAATCAATGAATGAAAAGCACTTACCACCATTTCAGTTGTGTGCTAGCACTCAATAAATGTTAACTGGAGACTGGATATCTATTGTGGCATATATATGGTTAAGCAGTTATATCTTTTTGAATTTATTATGTATCATATGAAGAGTTGATATTCAAAATAGATACAGAAAAGTACAATATCTATAGTAGCCAAAGTGACCTAACCAATTAGAATAGTCCATATGCCTTACTTACTGGTGCCCACTTGCTAAAATCAGGAGGGTGTATGATATGAAATTTAAAAATCATATACTGAAAGAAAACTTCATGCATGTATCACTCTATAGTTATATGTGCTTGTGTTTTGCCTCTTTACATATTAAAAAGTATAGTGTAAATAAACAATGTTCTTATGATTTCCTGAGGAAACAAAACACATAATCAGGTTTTAAAGTAATTACCATATTAAATACAAGAGAAAAAAGGCAACACAAGAGAGATTAACTTGATACCATAAGCTATTTAATGTTATTTTTATAATATAATAGTAAAAACTAAAAGAGATAAATTAACATAATTTTAAAATTAAAATAGTTTTTAAGTTGAGATATGGAACTGAGATAATTGCAATTTAAATTACCTAGGATAGGAAAAAATTAATGTAAATTTATATATTAAGGACATGTTCATCCTGTTTTTAAATGAATACCTACATACAGTTTAATATTTAAAATTGACTTATTAAAATATTCTAATAGAAGAATTTCAATGTATAATTTCTGAATGATGCTGAAGTAGCTCCATCAGTGCTACAATAAGATAAGCAGATGTAATTTACACGAGTGCCACAGTTTGAGATGCTTGATTTGTTAACCCCAAAAAAGCAGAGTTTATTTGCCTGGTAACAAAGAACTCTTCATGAGAAGGCAGGTTTTGATCAATAGAAGTTTTATTACTTGGTACAAGTAAGGAGGACACAGGAACTATTTTCCAAAGCAGTGTCTTTCTGAGGGAAAGTGACAAGACAGTTTTAGGAGAGGGGAGAAAGGGAGAGAGTGAATCGTTATAGGTAAAAGAGTGGTTCCAGTAATGCAAACACAGTGAGTCACTATGCCAACTATAGGTCGCATGTCTTGGTATTGAAGCTGCAGCTTTTGTGGGGATGGAGACTTTAGCATGGTAATGAGGAACGTTCACTTGGCTTCTTCTGTAAGTTGCCAGGGTGTGTCAGAAGATGATTCCAACCAACAAAGTGATCATATTCCACACAGTGTTTGGGGAAAAAACAGCCTGCAGGGCATAGGCTCTAAAACAGGCCGATTGTTCTGGTGACTAAAAGCCTATAATCTCTGAAGACCCTCCCTGTCTGCTTACAGACTGACTGTATAGTTTGCAATGACTCCTCTGAGGAAAAGTTGCATAAAAGTAATCTTGTCACCTGGATTTTTCTCTAAAAAAAGAACACATTAGGCCGGGCGCGGTGGCTCAAGCCTGTAATCCCAGCACTTTGGGAGGCCGAGACGGGCGGATCACGAGGTCAGGAGATCGAGACCATCCTGGCTAATACGGTGAAACCCCGTCTCTACTAAAAAATACGAAAAACTAGCCGGGCGACGAGGCGGGCGTCTGTAGTCCCAGCTACTCGGGAGGCTGAGGCAGGAGAATGGCGGGAACCCGGGAGGCGGAGCTTGCAGTGAGCTGAGAGCCGGCCACTGCACTCCAGCCCGGGCGGCAGAGCAAGACTCCGTCTCAAAAAAAAAAAAAAAAAAAAAAAAAAAAAAAAAAACACATTAGAATGCTGTGTAAATACAATTTAATAAAACTGTATTTTTGAATGATTTAGGTAATCTCTCAGCAGTTTCGTGTTTTAATACCCATTTTTAAATAACATGGTCTATGTCAAATAGGAAGATGGAACTACTTGTCTATTTGAGATTTATTTTTTTATCATACAATTCATGTAAGAAATGACTTCTTAGAAAGACAAAACATTCTTTGAAATTAGTATTCTTAACTCATTTTAATTTAAATGCATCTACCAAGTCACCAAGAATACCTTATGTATAAAAAATGGTGAAGGAAAAGTTCAATAATTATATATACCATGGTGAATTACAATTTTTTTACTTCAGCAAATATGGCACCTTTAAAAGAGGTGACTTACTGGCCAGGTGTGGTATCTTACACCTGTAATCCCAGTGCTTTGGGAGGCCGAGGTGGGTGGATCACAAGGTCAGGAAATGGAGACCATGCTGGCTAACATGGTGAAATCTCGTCTCTACTAAAAATACAAAAAATTAGCCGAGTGTGGTGGCATGTGCCTGTAGTCCCAGCTTCTCAGGAGGCTGAGGCAGGAGAATCGCTTGAATCTGGGAGGCAGAGATTGCAGTGAGCCAAGATAGCACTACTGCACCCCAGCCTGGGTGACAGAGTGAGACACTGTCTTAAAAAAAAAAAAAGAAAAAAAAAAAAAGTGTCTTACCTAACTTATACAAATTAATTCTTATTTTCAACCTATCTCAGTTAACAAAAATAAAGTACAGTAACTACAAATTAATACATTGCACCACAAGAGAAAATCCAGATCCTGCAGAAGAGTTATGATTAATAAGATTAAAAATGCAATTACTATATAGACTTGAAAAATTTTATGGAAAGAAAAATTGTTGATGTGAATATATAAAATGACAAAACTACTGAAGATCATAGTTGATAAAGTTTTCAGTCAGATATTTTAACAAACAATGTATTAGTGTAATTATTTTTCTTTTAACAATATGGGTGAATAAAATTGGGAGAAAAGAGACAAGGTGATCCACACTGAGAAATTCCAAATGATGGGTTGAGATAGAACAATCAACTACCTTGTAATTTGTCTACTTCATTTGTTCATCTGTTGGAGCAAGAGGAAAAGAAAAACACACCAAAGTAGGAGTTTTGAAAAATTTACCTTTGTTTTTTTACCATTTTATGAAGTTTAAATCTTTTTTATCATGTAACTTATTTCATTATTCCATTCCTGCATTGATATGGTTTGGCTCTGTGTCCCCACCCAAATCTTATCTTGAATTGTGTTCCCATGTGTTGTGGGAGGGACCTGATGGGAGGTAATTCAAATCATGGGGGTGGTTTTCCCCATACTATTCTCATGGTAGTGAATAAGGCTCACAAAGTCTGATGGTTTTATTAGGGGTTTCTGCTTATGCAACTTCCTTATTCTTCTCTTGCTGCCGCCATGTAAGAAGTGTCTTTTACCTCCCGCCATGATTCTGAGGCCTCCCCAGCCATGTGGAAGTGTAAGTCCAATTAAACCTCTTTTTCTTCCCAGTCTCAGGGATGTCTTTATCAGCAGCATGAAAAATGAACTAATAGAGTAAATTGGTACCAGTAGAGTGGTGCATTGCTGAAAAGATACCCGAAAATGTGGAAACAACTTTGAAACTGGGGAACAGGCAGAAGTTGAAACAGTTTGGAGGGCTCAGAAGAAGAAGGGAAAATGTAGGAAAGTTTGGAACCTCCTAAAGATCTGTTGAATGGCTTTGACAAAAATGCTGATAGTGATATGAATAATAAGGTCCAGGCTGAGGTGGTCTCAGATGAAGATGAGGACCTTGTTGGCAACTGGAACAAAGGCGACTTTTGTTCTGTTTTAGAAAAGAGACTGTAGCAAAGAGACTGTTGGCATTTTTACCCTGCCCTAGAGATTTATGGAATTTTGAACTTGAGGGAGATGATTTAGGGTATCTGGCTGAAGAAATTTCTAAGCAGCAAAGCATTCAAGCGGTGTCTCTGGCTGCTGTTAAAGGCATTCAGTTTTAAAAGGGAAACAGCATAAAAGTTCAGAAAATTTGCAGCCTGACAATGCAATAGGAAAGGAAAACCCATTTTTCTTAGAAGAAATTTAAGCTGGCTGCAGAAATTTGCATAAGAAGGGGTGGATGTTAATTCTCAAGACAGTGGGAAAAATGTCTTCAGGCAATGCCATAGATCTTCATGGCAGCCCCTCCCGTCACAGGCCTGGAAGCCTAGGAGGAAAAATGGTTTCTTGGACTGTGCCCAGGGTCTCCTAGCTGTATACAGCCTGGAGGACTTGGTGCCCTGTGTCCCAGCTGCTCCAGCTGTTGCTAAAAGAGGCCAAGTTATGGTTCATCCCATGGTTTCAGAGGGTACAAACCCCATACCTTGGCAGATTTCACGTGGTGTTGAGCTTCCAGGTACACAGAAGTCAAGAATTGAGGTTTAGAAACCTCTGCCTTGATTTCAGAAGATGTATGGAAATGCCTAGATGTCCATGCAAAAGTTTGCTGCAGGGGCAGTTCTCTTGCTGCAGCCTTGTTTGCCTGTCTCATAGAGAACCTCTGCTAGGGCAGTGCAGAAGGAAAATGTAGGGTAGGAGCCCCCACAGAGAATCCCTACTGGGACACTGCCTAGTGGAGCTGTGAGAAGAATGGTAGATCCACCAACAGCTTGCACTGTAGGCCTACAAAAGCCACAGACACTCAATGCCAGCCTGGGAAAGCAGCCAGGAGGGGGCTATGCCCTGCAAAGCCACAGGGGCAGAGCTGTCCAACACTATGGGAACCTACCTCTTCCATCAACGTTACCTGGATATGAGACATGGAGTCAAAGGAGATCATTTCAGAGCTTTAAAATATGACTACCCCTCTGGATTTCACATTTACATGGGCCCTGTAACCCCTTTGTTTTGTCCAACTTCTCCCATTTGGATTGGCTGCATTTACTCAATAGCTGCGCCTCCATTGTATCTATGAAGTAACTAGCTTGCTTTTAATTTTGCAGGCTCATAGGTGGAAGGGGCTTGCCTCATCTCAGATAAGACTTTGGACTGTGGACTGTGGACTTTTGGGTTAATGCTGAAATGAGTTAAGACTTTGGGGGACTGTTGAGAAGGCATGATTGGTACTGAAATGTGAGGACGAGATTTGGAAGGGCCGGGGTGGAATAAGGTTTAGCTCTGTGGCCCCACCCAAATCTCATCTTGAACTGTACTCCCATAATGCCCAAGTGCTGTGGGAGGGACCCAGTGGGAGATAATTTGAATCATGGGTACAGTTTCCCCATACAGTTCTCATGGTAGAGAATAAGTCTCACTAGAGCTGATGGTTTTATCAGGGGTTTCCGCTTTTGCATGTTCCTCATTTTTCTCTGGCTGCTACCAAGTAAGAATTGCTTTTCACCTCCTGCTATGATTCTGAGTCCTCCCCAGCTGTGTGGAACTGTACGTCCAATTAAACCTCTTTTTCTTCCCAGTCTCAGGTATGTCTTTGTCGGCAGCATTAAAACAGAATAATACATGCATTCTCAACAGTTTTTTTTTTTTTTTTTTTTTTAAACCTGAGTTATCCTTTCATCAAAACTTGAAGGTAAGAGTGTTTTCCTCGGCGCTATGACACCAGGGTTTTTTTTTAACAGTTATTTCTCATACATTAAGAAATGGCTTAGACTGCCTGAATCGGGCTTTCTGAAGTTGTAGCATGTAAGTTTATTTTTTTCTTTTTGCTCAGTTCTATACAAATGTACTATAGTTTTGAGTCTAGTGATCCTATGCCTAGACTATAACATCTAAAGTGTTTAGATGCAACCTAATAAATTCATTTATACAATACCTAAACTTGACTACAGTTATTAAACAATGGCATTACTCACCTCACAAAATAAACTTAAAGTTATTTATGTAAAAGCTTTAGCATAGTGCTTGGAGAATATTAAGACTTAAATTCATGATTGCAAGTTATTATTTCCAAAATGCTTCCTATTTTCTCTTTCTGGAACCAAGGATATTTAATTTGATTCATTGGCTGTACTGCTTTCTTTATTTTGTCTTTTAATTGCACAAATAACATGAATTGGTTCTCAGAATTTTTAAACTTACAATAAAATATAGTCAATATTAACTGCAACTTGACGTGTCACTTGTAATCAAATAAATCTCTCCAGAGATTATTAATTACACATTTGCACAGTATGTGTTATATATGTGTCTAAGAATATTCAATATAATTCTTCAACAAAAATGTACAACTACCCTTATATGTTCATAATTTCATACACATATGAATATTTTTAGATAAATTTGTAAAAATTGAATTATTTAAAAGTTATGCTGAGAAAAAAATGTACAATTAAGTTTAAATATCTTAAACCAAAAGTTTGGTGGTCCCTGTGAAAATTGTGGGGCTAGCAACAGACTGCATTTACTGTCTTTGAAGTTCTAGGAAATAGAGCCTTTAAAACCTTGTCCATCCTGTGTATTACCAACCTTTTAGATTTTTGACAATATTAATAGACAAGTATTAATTTCATCATTGCTTTTTGAAATTCTTCAGATTTATTTCCACTTCACATTATATTCAAGTCTTTTGATTATGTTTACCTTTTACATTTGGTTGTCATTTCTAGTTGTTTAATGTATATAAATTTTTATGTTACATAAAATTTTAATTTGTAATATATTTCCTATCCAGTATTTGCATTGCAATTTTTTTCTTTCAGCAGGTTTGATTTAAACTTTGTGTATGGTGCATACACACACACACACACCCATCCTGTTTGTTCTATTTATATGAGAACTGTATTGTAATTGCAACAGTATAAATAATGATGTGGTCAATATGTTTTATTTAAATTATAAGTAATTTTTGATACACACTCTAATGATACTAATCTGGTTGCAATTCATCTGGTTGATATATTAGATAATGAAATTATTTTTTAAAACATTCAGAGATATAAACTTTGTGCTTTATCTGTAGTACATGTTTTATATGTAGTACATGTATTCAAATTGTTTGGCCATAGAGATTCTTGTGAAGGGAGAGAGGTGATCATGATACACTTAAACGATATACATATTTAGATATAAGGCTTACTTGAAGGAAAGACTTGCTGATAAAAATATTTGAAAGCTAATGTCATTGTCCTGGAAAAAAACAATAAATCAGCTCATAGATGGAAATTTGTTTGCTGCTTAGCAAATGGTTTTAAAAGTCAAGCCGTTTTTTTTTTTTTTCTTTTTCCTGTCATACACAAAAGGCGTAATTTCCTATTTGTTTAGAATCAATAAATGACATTATTTAAAAAATTTAAAAAGAGAAGCACACTATTAGTTGTACTAATGGTAGAATCAATGTTTTTAGAAGAGAGACTGTCTTAAATTATAATGAAGAGTAGGAATTTGAGAGTTGCACTGATTGATTTTTAATCTTGTCATGACTTTTGCTAAGTTGGTTAGCCTAGCCTCACATAAATGCTATCATCTGCATTGATAGCACATCAATGCTATCATCTACTTACTTCATGTAGTTGTGAGCATCAAGTTATTCTACTCAGAGTGCTTAAAACTATGCATGGCACATAACTGCTCAATGAATGTTAGCTAATATCATTTTTATTATTATGATTGCTATTATGATTAGCAGTAGTAATAATGGTATTTATAAAATAACAAGTCTTTAACATACTAGAAGGGGGACAACCCGAGACAGGCAAACAAGGCTGCAGCAAGAGAACTGGAATGTGCTTGACTAAACAATACATAAATTAAGAATGGAAAAAAAGTCTAATGAGCACCTTCTATGACAATTTAAGGCAACAGAGAGTCATTCGATACATATTTACTGAGAACTGAACATGTAATATGTCATTTCCTAGATGTAATTTGGCATTTTCTAGGTTGGCTCTAAGTACAAAAAAAGTAAGCTTTGAACTCAGCTAACACCTAAAGAACACACAAAAGCTGACAGGCTGTCTTTGGGAGAAGACTAAACATGTACTGTATGTAATGACCAGTGCCAAAAACCACAGCAGATCAAAAGCCAAACAGTTATTGTGTTTGGCTGGAGTTCAGAAAATGAGATGACTATTGGGATAGAGAATCTAAGAGGAAGGGAGATCACATCAGACGGTAGGAACCTTGTCCACTAGTTTCACCTAGCTTAAAGGTATCATCTAGCCTAAAAGTACCATTGAAGGAAGCACTTTAAGCCAGGGGGTGACAAAATCAGATCCTTAAAGATTTATTTAGAAGAGTAATGAGTCTGCAGATTATGTGTGAGAGAGACTAAGGAACACATTTTCATATTTTAGGTTGGTACAAGCATGATGGTTCTAGAAATAGGGAAAAGAAAAAATTGTGGATTCTAGGCATATTTAGGAGATTAATAACAAGGTATAGCAATTGACTAGATGTGAGATGATTAGAGGCTGCCTAGGGGTAAAAAGCAGTTATGGGAGATGACCAAGATTCTGATTTGGCTTGCTATCTGAATGACAGTGCCATTTACTAAAATAGGAAACACAAAAGTAGAAGCAGATTCGGGAGGAAGGAGGAGTATTTAAAATACTCCGATTGTCATGCTTCTTTAATATCCAAATGAAAATTTCACCTCACAATAAAATATATCCATATAACTTGGAAGATGTGGATGAGTTGGATTGTGAGAAGTTATTGGCACAAAGGTATATTGGAAATAAAGCAGTTGAGAAAACTCCCTTAATGTAATGAGTAGAAAAGGGAGGAAGCCCTGGAATTGATCCCTGACAGCATTTAAGAGCTGTAAAATAAGAGGAAAGTGAAAAGTGAAAGTGAAAAGAAAATTGAAGACCAGAGTAGCAGATGGAAAATTTGAGGAAGTGTGTTGCAGTCTACAGTGAACATGGAATATTTCCAGAGCAAAGAAGTATATTGGGATAAATGTTCATGAGTGGTAAAGTGAGCTCAGAGTTCTAATATTAAGTAATTTTTGCAAGACTTATCAGGGCAAAATGTCAGACTGCAATGGGTATTCTGAACTGAAAGTGAAAAAGTTAAACTGGGAGTCATAGTCTAACTATTTTAATAAATTTATCTGAAAACATATAAAGAATGGATATTAGACCCCCATGTTACATGTTACTTCTTTTGTGTTAATATAAAGAAGTGAATCTTCAGCATGTATGACTATTGAAAGTAAGGAGATACATCAAGAGAGAGGCTGACAGAGATCATTAAGACGGATAATATGGAATAGATGGAATGAGACCTCTAAGAAGGCAGATAGAGATTAGGATTCAGAAGAAAGGTTGTTATTAGACCTCATATAGGAAGAGAGGCATTTCTCCCACTAAATTAGAAGGAAAGTGAATACAGAAATGTTTGAGTTTCTAAATTTGGTGGCAAGCAGAGAAAATTTTTGTATGATGCCTTCTATTTTCCTTTTGAAGTGGGAATTTATGTCACCCAGTTAGGATGAAGGGGCAGACTAGGTGTCCAAAGTCTAAGACAGTATAAATTATTATTGAAAAGAATAAAAAATACAATAGGATTACCCAGATGAGGTGTTATAAGCAATGAGATTGATGACCATGAATATTTAGTGATTGATTTTTGATGCTTAATGAATGTCCCCAGCAGAAATTATAAATTTGGTTAAAGGAGAGAAGGCATGTATTTATTTTAAATTTTGTCGGGAGAGTTTTCATGAGAAAACATGGAATAAAAATGTAGGCAGGTTATTTAGAAGGTTGGTAAGAGGGTGTTCAAAATGTAAGACCAAGACATCTAAAGAAAACACATAGAGAAATGAAAGAAGGAGAGTGCTAATAGAGAAATGAGAGGGAGCAGTGGACAGGAATTCTAATGAAGTGGAAAATAGCTGTGATGGGAGTTATTGAATAAGTGAGTTGCATTTATAGGTTATGATCAGAAATGCTTAGTTTCATATATCCCTATTCATCTGAGATATAGGTCATTCTGCAGAGTTGTTTCTAGAACAACATGCGGGCCCCTTGTTATTTATAGATTTAGTTATTCCCTTTAAGAAATTTTCTTTTATTTTACCTTTGCATACATTTTTCTGTTCCATTTCTTAGGTTGTGTAATCCAGGTGCATTATTTATCCTTACAGCAGACTGGCTTTTTCTGTCCTCTATATGTTAGTAACGATGAGCAGAGTGAGATATCCTAAGCCTTTCTCTAAGTAATTTACATTCCTTTCACATCTCTTCTTTTCTTTTAGTCCCAAATCTCCATTTTACTTTTGTTGTTTTGGTTACTTGTGGACTCAGTTACTTTCTATTGTGTTTTAATTATCCTTTCATCTCTTTCTGCTACTTCACCATCTAATCTATGAGCCTTAGAAAAGTCGGACCCTGCTTCTCGGTATAGACTCCTGTGCCATGCTCCCTGCTCATTATACAAAGCCATGTGTATCTTTTTCTTTCCCTTAAAGATGCAAAACATAGTTCCCTCTCCACAGAACAAAGGTTAGAATCACTTCTTCAGAGGTTTTCCTTGACTGTCACATTTAAAGCAGTTCCAGCACCACCAACATTACTCTAGAAGTTTTGTTTCATTTTCTCCATAACACTTGTTATGATCCTAAGTGTTAATGTATTATTTTTACTTGTGACTTGTAGATCTCGATTTTTCTAGAATGTAAGGTCCATTTGAGCAGGGTCCTGATATGATAAAGAGTATAATTCCTAGCACCAGAAATAGTGACTGAAATTTATCAAATGCTCAACAAACATTTGTTGACTAAGAGACAAATTCAGTAACCACAGTGCCCATGAGTCATTTTTAGAGAAGCAAAAACATCATAGTGAAATTGAACCAACCCAGAAATAATTTAATTTTTTTAAGGCAAGGCATTGCTGTTTCACCCAGACTGAAGCACAGTGGCATGATCATGGCTCACTTCAGCCTCTACCTCCTCGGGTCAAGCTATCCTCCTGCCTCGGCCCTCTGAGTAGCTGGGACTACAGGCACGCACCAACATTCCTAGTTTATTTTTTTATTTTTTGTAGACACAGAGTCTCACTATGTTGCCTAGGCTGGTCTCAAACTCCTTGGGCTCAAGTTATTCTCCTGCTTTGGCCTCCCAAAGTATTGAGATTACAGGCATGAGTCACCATGCACAGCCAAGAAATAAATGAATATTAAGAACTTGGCTTTGGGAGGCCAAGGGGGTGCAGATCACCTGAGGTCAGGAGTTCAACACCAGGCTGGCCATTATGGTGAAACCCCACCTCTATTGAAATACAAAAAATTAGCCGGGCATGATGGTGGCTATGCCTGCTTGCAGTGTCTGTAGTCCCAGCTACGCGGGAGACTGAGGCAGGAGAAACGCCTGAACCCGGGAGATGGTGGTTGTAGTGAGCCGAGATCACGCCACAGCACTCCAGCCTGGGCAACTGAGCAAGACTCCGTCTCAAAAAGTAAATAAATAAATGTAACTTAGGAAAGAAAAACTCTCTTTTGAAACTGTTTGTTGAGCCTAAAATTGGATTATAGTAAAAAGCTAAACAATTGTGATCATTGGAGTTAAGAACAGAAACTACAAGTTGGTATGCAATACGGCTGACTAGAGGCTGCCAGGAGGAACATCTGCCACCGAAGGGCAGGGACACTGAAAAGCCTAGCACATTCTGAGCAGATCTTCAGAGGGAAAGTATTGAGAATGGGTGGAGGGATGACACAGACACTGGGCTGAAGGGGGAAAAAGTTAGGAACCCTGCACAGGACTACCATGCACAAGGACTCATTCCTGGCTTCCAAGGACTCCTGAGGAAGGGGTAAGCTGAGCAGGCAGGAAGCAACCCTCTCTCACCATTGGCCTCTGGAATCCTGGCAGCAGGGTTCCCCACAACCCCCACAGACACTTGAGTTGACCGGGAGAGATATGGTAGAAGCAGGATTCTTGCCTGTGCATATTCCAGAGGTTTTGGTGCAGGAACTTCTGCAGTGTAGCACAACCAGAGACATACATTCTCCAAGGCTTACCGTGCTTTCATAGAAGATTTTAGCCTTCAAGGAACTATTAGACCCAAACAGAGAAGGGCAATCTTGCTTATGAAAATGGATCAATTCATCCTGAGTGCCCTTCTGTCAGCTGGTCTCTACCAGGGACACAGCCTGTCTATGCCTGCTTGCAGTGCAGCCATGCACAACCAGTATGCCTGTTAGTAACCTGCATCATAGCTCCTGCACTGGCAGACTGCCTGGTCATCAGAGAGATCCACCAGACCAGCCTCCGCCCACATGCACCACCCACCAGCCCTCTCCTCCAACTGCAGCCTCTCCAGTGCCACTTTACAGGTAGGCAGTCACCCACGGCCACTCCTCACATTGCTTTACCTGTGCACATGTGCTTGGTCAGACCTTACTTCTCCTACCCCACTGGCATGGGAGTCACTGCACATGTGACCCTACTGTGTCACTGTTGCTGGCATGAGTAACCTGGTGACCCCTCCAACCTCCCTTCTGCGTAACCATTGCCAGTGCAAGCATGGAGGACAACAGCCCCATTCTCCCACCCTGCCATAGCCATTGTTGCCAGAGCAAATGCACAGGTAAAGGCCAGTGGCCCTGTGCCATCACTGCCACTGCCATGAATGTGCCCATGGAGGCAGCCAGACCCAAGCAGGCAGGCACCCCATTTCTGTGCCAACCGGGCCACTGGTGTGAATGCACACACAAATTTCAATGGCCTCACCCCTCCACCCCTCTGCAACCTCATCCTTGCACCAAAACTACTGCAGCTGAGAATGACTGGATGGAGACCAGCATCGGCACACACACGAGCACCCATCTCAGGTGACAAGCGTGCACCCCACCATGCTCACACTGCTGCTGGCATGGGCAAATGAGCTTGGATCCTACGGCCATTACTCTATGAAGTGCTTTGACTGGCCCCACCCATTGGTATGCTCTGGCCAGCAGTCTGGGAAAACCTTGGCCTTTCTAGTGCAGCAGGTTCTTAACACAAGGGGCAGAGATCAAAGCTGAGAACCCAGCACAAGCCCGTAAGATTTAGAGTATGCAGCCCAAGAGTGCCAAGCTGAGTCTTCGCCCCCAACGATCTTCCAGAATAAAGCCGATTGACAGAACCCAGCCTATACCACAATCAAAACCACAGGAACATCTAAGAAAGTAAGAAAAAAAAGGACAGCAACTCAAAGATCGAAGGAACATGAGCCCACACAGATGAGAAGGAACCAGTACCAGAACCCTAGTGACCCAAAATGCCAGAGTGTCTTCTCACACCCAACCAACCGCGCGAGTTCCCCAGCAATGGTTTCTAACTAAGCCAAAATGGCTGAAATGACAGAAATAGAACTCAGAATACAGATAAGAACACAAAGTATTGAAATTCAGGAGAGAGTCAAAACCCAATTCAAGTAATCAAAATAATGCAATTAAATGACACAGGAGATGAAAGGCAAAATGACTATTTTAAGAAATAACCAAACTGATTTGATATAGCCAAAAAGTTCACTTCAAAATTTCAGAGCACAACTGAAATTATTAACAGCAGAATCTAACAAGCTGAGGAAAGAATCTCAGAGTTTGAAGACTGGTTTTCCAAAATAGACAAAAATGAAGAAAAAAGAATACAACTTTCAAGAAATATGGGATTATATAAAGAGACCAAACTACATGTCGTTGGTATCCCTGAAAGAGAGGGAGAGAAACCAAGCAAAAATTTCATCAACCTTGCTAGAGAGGCCAATATTCAAATTCAGGAAATGCAGAAAATATGTGAGAAATATTACACAAGATGACCATCCCCAAGACACTTAGTCATCAGATTCTCCAAGGTCAAAATGAAAAAAATATATATTAAAGGCAGCCAGAAAAAAGGGGCGGGTCACTTAAAAATGGAATCCATTCAGGTGAACAGTGGAACTTTCAGCAGAAACAAAAACCAGAAGAGATTTGGGGCCTATCTTTCGCATTTTTAAAGTAAATAATTTCCACACAAAATTTCATATACAGTCAAATTAAACTGCATATGTGAAGGAGAAATATAATCCTTTCCACACAAGAAAATGCTAAGGGAATTTCTTATCACAAGATTTACCTAACAAGAGGTCCTGAAGGGAGTGCTAAATATGGAAAGGAAAGACCATTACTGGCCACAACAAAAATACACTTAAGTACATAGACCAGTGACAGTATAAAACAATCCTACAAACACATCTGCATAATATTCAACTAACAACACAATGACAGGATTAGATCTGTACATATCAATACTAACCTTGGATGTGAATGAGCTAAATGTTTCAACTAAGGGTCACACAGTGGCAAGTTGGATAAAAAATGAAGACCCAATGTTATATGGTCTTCAAGAGACCCAACTCACATGCAATGACACCTATAGGCTCAAAGTAATGGAATGAAGAAAAAATGTACCAAGCAAACAGAAAGCAGAAAAAGTGGGGTTGCTCTTCTAATTTCAGACAAAACAGATTTTTAAACCAACAAAGATCTAAAAAGACAAAGAAGGACATTAAATTATTGTAAAGGGTTCAGTTCAACAAGAAGACATAACTATGCTAAATATATATATATGTGTGTATATATATATATGTGTGTATATATATATGTGTGTATGTATATATATATATATATATATATATATATATATATACACACACACATACACATACACTCAACACAGGAGCACATAGAATGATAAAGCAGGATTTTAGAGATGCACAGAGAGCCTTATATAACCACACCATAGTTGGAGACTTCAGTACCCCACCAGCAGTATTAGATCATCAGTGCAGAAAACTAACAAAGATATTCAGGACTTGAACTAAACATTTGACAAAATGGACCTAATAGACATTGACAGAACTCTCCACCCCAAAACAACAGAATATAGTTTTTTCATCTGCAAAAGGAATAAATTCTAAAATAAAGCACACAGTTGGCCATAAAACAATCCTTAATGAATTCAAAACAAGTGAAATCATACCAACCACACTCTTAGACCACAGCACAATAAAAATAGGAATTAATACAACGTAAATAGCAATAACTCAAAACCACACGGAAATTTATAAAGCTTCCCCAAATGACTTTTGGGTAAATAATAAAATTAAGGCAGAAATCAATAAATTCTTTGAAACTAATGAGAAGATAAAACATATCAGAATCTTTGGGTCACAGCTATAGCAGTGTTAAGAGTGAAGTTTATAGTCTTAACACCCATATTGAAAAGGTAGAAATATCTTAAATTAACAACCTAACATCACATCTATAGCAACTAGAGAAACAAGAGCTAGCCAGTCCCAAAGCTGGCAGAAGACAAAAAATAACCAAAATCAAATCTAAACTGAAGGACAATGACACACCAAAAATTACACAAAACTTTAACAAACTGACTTGTTGGTTTGTTGAAAGAATGAACAAGACTGATTAGAGCTAGCTAAACTATTAATGAAAAAAGAGAGAAGATGCAAGTAAACACAATTAGAAAAGACAAAGGGGATGTTACCTACAACTCCACAGAAATATAAGAAACCCTCAGAGACTACTATGAACACCTCTATGTATACAATTTAGAAAACCTAGAAGAAATGGATAAATTCCTGGAAACATACAACTTCCAATAATCAGACCAGGAAGAAATTGAATTCCTTCACATATCAATAACAGGTTCCTAAACTGAATCATTAATACAAAGCCTACCAAAGAGAAGAAGTCCAGGAATAGATGGATCCATAGCTGAATTCTATCAGATGTGTAAGGAAGAGATGGTACCATTCTTACTAAAATGATTCCAAAAAAATTGAGGAGGAAAGACTCTTCTGTAACTAATTTTATGAGGCCAGCATTATACTGATACCAAAACCTGGCAGGGACACAACCAAAAAAAGAAAATATCAAGCCAATATTCTTCATAAAAATAGATGAAAAAAATCATCAACAAACTAGTAGCAAACCAAATCTAGTAGCATATCAAAAAGGTAATCAATCACAATCAAGTAGGTTTTATTTCTGGGATTCAAGCTTGATTCAACATATGCAAATTAATAAATGTGAATCATCACATAAAGAGAACCAAAAACAAAACCCACATGAATATCTTAATAGATGTAGAAAAGGCTTTTGATAAAACTCAAAATCTCTTCATAGTAAAAACTCTCAACAAACCAGGCATTGAAGGAACATACGTCAATGCAATAAGAGCCATCTATGACAAACCACAACCAAATTCATACTGAATAGGCAAACACTGGAAGTATTCCTCTTGAGAACCAGAACAATGCAAGGATGACTTTTGTCACCAATCCTATTGAACATACTACTGGCGGTCCTGGCCAGAGCCATCAAGCAAGGGATATAAATCAAAGGCCTCCAACTAGGAAGAGAGGAAGTCAAACATTTGCAGAGGATAAGACAGATTTCATACCTAGAAAAGCCCATAGTATTTGCCCAAAATCTCCTTGATCTGATAAACTACTTCAGCAAAATTCCAGGCTACAAACTCAAGGGACAAAACTCAGCAGCCTTCCTATACACCAAAAACTTCCAAGGTTAGAGCTAAATCAAGAATACAATTCCATTCACTACAGCCACAAAAACAAAAATTTATTCAGGAATACAGCTAACCATGGAGGTGAAATATCTCTGTAACACGAATTACAAAACTGCTCAAATAAATCAGGAATAACACAAACAAATGGAAAAACATTCCATGCTCAGGGATAGAAATAATTAATATTGTTAAAACAGACAAACTCCCCATAGCAATTTACAAATTCAATGCTATTCTTATCAAACTACCAATAACGTTCTTCACAGAATTAGAAAAATCCATTTAAAAATTCACAAGGCACCAAAAAGAGCCCAAATAGCCAAGGTAATTCTAGGCAAAAAGAACAAAGCTGGAGGCATCACATTACCCTACTTGAAACTAGACTGCAAAACTGCAGTAACAAAAACAGCATGCTCCTGGTACAAGAACAGACACCTAGGCCAATGAAATAGAATAGAGACTCTAGAAATAATGCTGCACACCATGAACTATTTGCTGTTTAACAAAGTTGACAAAAACAAGAAATGGGGAACGGAAACAAATGGTACTGGAATAATTAGCTAGCCATACGTAGAAGATAACAACTGAACCCTTCCCTTACACCATATACAAAAATCAACTCCAGATGGATCAAAGACGTAAATATAAAACCGAAAGCTATAAAAACCCTGGAAGATAACCTAGGGAATGCCATTCTGGGCTTAGAACCTGGCAAAGATTTTATGAGAAAAATGCCAAAAGCAATTGCAGCAAAGAGAAAAATAGACAAGTGACACCTTCCTAATTAAATTAAAGAGCTTCTGTAGAGCAAAAGGAACTATCAACAAAATAAACAGACAACTCACAGAACGGGAGAAAATATTTGCAAACTATTCACCTGACACAGGACTAATCTCCAGATTCTATAAGGAACTTAAATTCATAAGCAAAAGACAAACCCATTATAAACTGGACAAAGGGCATGAACAGACACTTTTCAAAAGACATACACACATCCAACAATTATTTGAAAAAATGCTCTACATCACTAATCATTAGAGAAATGCAAATGAAAACCCCAATGAGAAATCATCTCACACCATTCAGAAGTGCTATTATACCCTGAACCTAAAATTAATGTTAAAAAGAAAAACTAGATATTATAATGCTTTATAAAACATGTCTCATAATAAGTAGTAACATACTTGTAAAAAGACTAATATTCTCAAATTTCTATGCTAGCAAGTAATGGAATGTGGAAAGTGAAATATAGAATTAGGAAATACCACATATTTGTTGTTACTTTTTAAATCTTTTCCCCTAATATTAGAGGTATCTTTTCAGAATTTTTAACACTCAAGGCAAAGAAACTGTTGTCTAAATGTTTGCAATTCCTTCCTACTCATTTAATTTTATTTTTTCTTTATTGAATTCAATTAAAATTGACATTGGTATCTTTATTAAAACACCATAATGACTATACCATAATTTAAATGTATACATACTTTTAGCATCTCTTTTATTTCTTAGAGATCTTTTCACTGTCCTGGTCATATAATTTGGGCCTTACTATTTTATTGGATACAGTTTTATAAACAGCTGCCAGTAACTTCCTTTATTTCTGAAGGCTTTCCCTCCTAGAAGAGCATTCTTGCTGTAAGCTATGCAGCAAGTATTGGAGAGTATCTCTCATAGCATACCTCCACAAATGCTTGATAGGACCGACATGTAAACATACTAGATATCTCACTTCCAGGTATGATAAACTTGAAACTTGTTCTACTTTTTTCCCAGAGTTAGCCAAGGGACTGAGCTCCACTAATTCAGAGGTTTGGTTGTATAATATTCCTTTATTAGCTTCCTTCCTTTCCCTGCCTCATATCCCTATTCCCTTGCTGGTGTTTTCTGCATTTACCTAATAAACCACTTGCATTTCTCTTCTTATCTCACTGCCTCCTTCCTGGAAACCTCATGCTAAGACTTACCTCAGTAAATCTTTATATAAAATGAACTGTCTGCAATAATTTTCACTGATGGTCATGAAACTAATTTTTGGACTCTGTTTTAGAAATTTTCCTGCTTTCTTCTCTGTGTTTTGCATTTAAAAAAAAAACTAAACACATAGCCTAAGTATTTTTAGTTAACATGCAGTTAATCACAATCTTCAACTTACGGCCTTGTACTTGCCTTTTTTTGTGTGTTTTATGCATTCATTTATCTACCCATTCACTTTCATGCCTATTCTGCATTCTAATTTCTGCTGTTTATAATCCACCTTTCTAATCAATTTGTGTTTAACATGTTTTTTACCTTTTTTAAAATTTAAGAATTATATGCATATAGAAAAACTTAATACTCAGAAACTAAACACATCATGTAACCAGCACTCAGGTCAAGAAACAAAATATTACCAGACCCTCAGAAGGCCCCCTCATGCTCTCATCCACTTACTCTATTACCACACCCCCAAATTATAACTAGTCTATTGACTTTTAATGACATATACTAGTTTTATGTAATTTTGAACTTTATATAAATTAAATCATATTCTATGTACTCAATTGTGTCTAGCTCCTTTTGTCTACATTAGATTGTGAAACTCATCCATATTATTGCATGTACAGATCATTGTTTCTCATTCTTAATTTTTTCATTGTGTGACCACAATATAACTTTTTACTCATTAAAATATTGATGATAATATGTGGCTATTATATGTAGCACTGATCTGGGCATTCAGGCATAAATCAAGTAATAAATATACTGATATATTTCTGTTGGATTTATACCCAGAAATTGAATTGTTGGCTCAAAGATATGCTTTCAGTGAGTGTACACAGCATAGGTAAGGGAAATTCAGGCATGCTTCAGAGTATTTCTTGGTTTAAAAGACAGAGATGAGAACTCGAAGAAGTCAAGGTGGCTAGAGTTAATGGGAGAAAGTATCAACATGAAGAGAGTTACACAGAAAGGTAACACAAAGATGTGCTGGTTTTCCCTGTCCAACATTTAGTGGAATACTGAACAGGCATGTATGTAAAGAAACCACCAAAAGCTGGTGTAAGAACCACCTGAAAATATTACAGGGAAGAGTTTTGGAGCTAACACAAGTCTGGGAATAGTGTCTCTTCCCACCAGCCACACTGAGAAAGCTCATCATTCATAGGACATTGGGTGCAAAACTCAGAAGAGCATTGCCACTATAGTGAAAAACAGCAAGCCCTGGTGTGGAGGGGAATTGTTTTGCTTTTTTATCTGCATCCCAGTGAAAGGCTAGAGGATATTTACAGGAAAACAAAAATACCCAGTGCCCAAATAGTTAACATTTTTAAATTGCCTGGAGGTCAGGAATCTGGAAGCAGCTTTGGTGGATGTTTGTAGTTCAGGAGGTTGCAGCCAAGATGTTAGCTTAGCTTCTGTCATTACAAAGCTTCACTAGGGTTGAATGATGTGCTTCCAAGGTGGCTCACTTATATACCTGGCAAGTGCTGTCTTCTAGTATTATTAGAAGGCCTCATTTATTCACCATCGGTACCTTGTCATTGGGCTAATTTTAGTGTCTTTATGACAAGGTATCTAGTTTCTCTTAGAGAAAGTGACAGATGAATGAGAACAATGAAGAAATCAGAATGCCTTTTATAGTCTAATCTTGGAAATCATGCGCCATAAATTCTGCCACATGCTATCCATTGGGGCAAGTCATTGAAAGTACAGCCCACACTCAAGGAGAGGAGAATTAAGTGCCACCTTTTGAAGGGAGTAGAATCAAATTAGTTGTGCTCATATATACAGCCATACTCTGCAATATTTTTCAATTTTTTCCCCTCTCAGTGTTTATTTCTGGATATTTTTAGTTGCTGTGTCTTCAACTTCATGAATCTTTTCTTCTTCAACACATCATCTGTTCTTAAACCTAGCCAGTGTATTTTTTCACAGTCTGTACATTTTCATCTCTATAATTTCAAATTGGATCACTTTATATCTTACCTGTCTCCTTAATATGCTCAAGCTTTCTTCTACATTTTTAGAAAACATAGAATACAGTAATTATAATGACTTTTTAAAGACTTTGTCTAACTCTACATCTACAAATTAGTCCTCTAATTATTCCACTATCTGAGTTATTTTTTGGGTCAGTTTCTATTTATCTAATATTCTCCTCATTACAGATTGTATTTTACAGTCCTTTTCATGTGTGGTTTTCTTGGATAATAGATACTGTAAATTTACTGTTTAAGTAATTTACTTGTGCATCTGTGTTTTTGTCTATTGCTCTATCCTGAAAATTGTAGCTGCCTCGTACACCCTGATTTTCACCTCCCTGACTTCAACTCAAGAAGACTGCTAGGCACTATTTGAGTCCCCTCTCTCTGTGCTGTAGCCTGAAACTCTCCACAGAAGGTCAGTTGGGGCAACTATGGAGTTCACCTCATGTTTAATTTCTCTCAGCAACCAATGTCTCACAAAGTCTGTTATTCAAAATCTGAAAAATGTTGTTTCATATATTTTATCTGGTTTGTTAACTGCATATGACAGAAACATAAAATGGTTCCTATTACCACAAATTTATCTTGACACTAATTCTCAACTCTTAGTACAGTTGAGAAAATTCTGAGAAATATAATTCTAGCTACACTAGTTTGACATATTATAAAACCACAGTGTGGTTGACAAATAATGAAATCACATTGAGCCTATTTTTAATCACTTGTAAAATAAGCTGCAAAATGGCCGAGTAATGGAACTATACCTCGTGGTGGCTCTGCAGGTATTAGTCTGGAAACATATCAGCCTTGAGTAAAAATAATTATTCGAAAAACTTTCAGAGGAGTGGGGATTTTATCTTGTAAGGTCAATCATGGTGTCATGATAATATATGAGACGTGGAGGTTACAGAAAGAGAAAAACATGAGTAAATGCATGCAAGCTAGAAAACAGCAGGTTCTTCATGAAAATGTGAGTAGCTCCATTCAGTTGGAGGCTGGTAAGCAAAATGGAAAATAATTGTTGCTAAGAGAGGGTTTGTATGGAGAGATGGAGATGTGTGCATTGAGTAACCAGTTAAGGACATAATATTTTATTCAGGAACAAATGGAAAGCAAAATAGGTATTCAAGCAGGAAAATAACTCAATTAGGGCAGAATCCACCATTTTATTTCTAAGTACTCAACTCTTGGTTACATTGTGCCTTGTTAATATAATTAAGCTTTTAAACCTGGGTTGCTGAACAGTGCTGGAAAAAATACATAATTGTTAGAATTAATGGCACAAAACATTATGTTCTTCAACTTCAGCAGTTATTAGTAGGAGTACCATCAGCACTGCTTGGCAAATCCTTACATTTCTCTGTTCTGCAGCTGTTTTTCCCCCAAGGACTCTACAAAACCCTTACCATCAAGCTGCATTCCCTTATAGAGAAATTATGAAGTTCCATTTTTACTTCTCAAAGAACTGGATTTAGGTAAAATATTTTTAAAATAACACATACGCAGCATCAATTGTACCTTAACAAGCCAGCAATCATGATGATTTTATTACCTCAAACATATTAATTTTGAAGAAAAATGATTCCCGTTAATAAGTAATATATGAACAAAGCTATTGCTTGACCGTTTTGACTATTCTTTCTGTGTAAAACCTGTTTCTACCTATCAAAGATCATAAAAAGCAATGCAAGCTCAGTGTAAGCATTGAACTATTACCAACTGATATCAATTATGCAACCAGCAAATGGATGATGAAGATTTGCTCTACACTATACAATGAGTGGAACATTATAGCATTTTACTGAAGACTATTACATTAAGCACCCTACAAAACCACAGTGTAGTTTGGAAAACACCAGACATTGCAATTACCTAAATATATTTCAAACCTATGAAATTCCTTTTTTAAATCTCTCCAGGATGAAGAAGAGGCAGGTGAGATTTCAACTGTATATTTGTAGTTTTATTACTGGGCAATATCTAAGTGGTAAGTCATTGCAGAGCAATGACTAAAGGAATATTTCACAGTTGTGAAAGACGTGAATTGTAATCATCAAATACTAAAATATTACCATCTGTTAAAATAATAAAGGAAGCCTACAATTCTCTGTGGAAATGTAATGTGCTTTTTTTTGTTGTTGTTCCTCAGTATCACCTCAGTCATTCATAGTGGCTGATGTATTATATGGTATGATATGATGAGGCCAATTAACACCAGAATATCATTTGCCTCTGCTTCAATCAAATTTATCCTGTTTACAAGAAAGCTATTCATTTTGACTAAAAGTATACCTTCAGAAGCCATCACTCAAAATATATAACTTGAAAAGAGTAACTGTAAAACTAAGCATCTATTAGTTTACCTAATTTAGGAGTTTTCTAACCTAGTAACTTCTGACTAACATGAGCAATAAGAGATACAATTTTATGAGAAGCTACGACATATAATGTGGTTAGTAACTCACCAGAACTCTCTAAATTAATATTATTAATGGACGGGGGGAAGGGTCTCCCAAATAGTCTTCTTGCCCTCCTTTATGCTACAGCTAGAGCAATCTTTCATAATAAACACCAGTGTGATTATTCCTCTTGTTAGGATAAAGTGCCCCTTTGTTCTTTTGTATTCTTACTGAGAGGCAAGACAGATAACAAGACAAAGTTAATGTAACTCTGCCTGTGAAAGTGAATAAACAAGAAGTGACTAATGGGGCAAAACTCTCAACCTTAAAATCTCTATTATTCATCCCTTACATTTTGGGATAGGAAAAAACAATATGTATGGAACCAGAATAAATCCTAGTCCCCACAGGAGGCAGCTTGGATTCTAATAAAGAAAACCTACAGATATTGCATTTTGAACAGCTCTGATGTATTAGGTAATATGTTGAAAAAGATAAAATGGCCGGGCGCGGTGGCTCAAGCCTGTAATCCCAGCACTTTGGGAGGCCGAGACGGGCGGATCACAAGGTCAGGAGATCGAGACCATCCTGGCGAACACAGTGAAACCCCGTCTCTACTAAAAATACAAAAAACTAGCCGGGTGACGAGGCGGGCGCCTGTAGTCCCAGCTACTTGGGAGGCTGAGGCAGGAGAATGGCGGGAACCCGGGAGGCGGAGCTTGCAGTGAGCTGAGATCCGGCCACTGCACTCCAGCCTGGGCGACAGAGCAAGACTCCGCCTCAAAAAAAAAAAAAAAGAAAAAGATAAAATGACTCTAAAGAAACTAAAAGTAGTTTGAAATAATATTTTATGTGCTCAAAAAGACAAATGAGGGTATATAATGTCCATTAATAATTAAGAAAGTGGAAAATAAAAACAGAAAGAAATGAAACAAACACAAATGGGTATAAAATGAATCAATAATAAATCTCAGAAATAAACAGTCAATTAAATTGAAATTGTCATAGACTTACCAATTCTATGTGAGAAACAAAGAGGAATATAAGGCAGCACTGTGGAATTCAAATGAAATGCAGCATGGAAAGACAGATAATTAAGGCTCAAATATGAAGTTGAAAGGAATTTTAGAAAAAAATAAGGGAATGATGGAGAAGCAAACCTGATAGGTTTACAGATTTGATGAAAAACATGCACACTTTAAGTATTAAGTGGGAAAAAATAAACCCATACTTAAAATAATCATAGTGTAAATACAGATCAGGAGCAAAGAAACTATCTTCAAAACCACTAGAAAGAAAGATGAATTACCTACAGAATAATTTAATGAGAGTGAATTTCTCATTATCAATAATATACGTCAAAAGATAATCGAATGGCAATTTCAAAATGCTGTGGTAAAATTAAGGTCAATCCAGAATTTTATACCCAGCTAAATCATCACTCAAAATTTTAGTAGACCGTATCACTCATTCAAAATTCTCCTTGGCTCCACACCTTACCACTCCTCTCAGGATGAACTGTCATATAGCCCATTCTATATGACTTGGGGCCTGGTCATGTGATTTCCTTTGGCCAATGGGAATTGAGAGGAAGTGAAGGCACACCTGTTCTGAGCAAAGGACTGTAGGAAACACTGTGTGTCTCTGCTCATCTTTTTTGATGTTCTGCTTTCCACAGTGAGAAGAGCATGCTCCAGAAAACTAGTACTGCTTCAGCCTGAATCCTTATATCAGCTTGTAAAAATGCCAACAATCAGGCATTTTGCAATTCATTGGTTAAACATGACCATTACTCAAAATTAAATTATATAACTCACTTTTAAATAAATCCTATTAAAAACAAAAAACAAACAAACAAAAAAAGAGCATTTCATTATGGGTAATCATGATACTAATTTATTATACTCCCCAAATAAGCAACTGTCAAATGTGGAATATAGGAAGTGGTGAATATTAATCACTCAAGAAAAAGTAAACCATCATTCCTAAGTTGATTATTTTATTCCAAGGTAATATTTAATCTTCACTGTAGTTTTCCACTAATCTGTCAGAAACTATTTAAATTCCATCTTTTATACTTACAAGAATGTTCTTTTACCATGGAAGCTTTGAAATTCACTCCAATAAATTGCCAGATGTTCTTTTTGAAAAATTCTATACTAATTATTTATGTAAATGGTCTCACAATAGCCTTAGGATCACTGTGACCATAAAGAATAGTATATGGATAATAATATTTAATAGTAATCTGTTGGTGTTTAAGACTATTCTAGATTAACAATGAATATTTTCATATGCAATAAGGGCCCTATCTATGTACCAGAATGACTTTATAAATTGTTTGAGGGTTGCAGTGAATAACTAGATGCTAGAAGATGGACAATATTTTCTATATTTAAGAAAAAATAACAACTTAAGCTCTGCTTAGGCAAGCTTTTTTGTGTATATGTAATTTGGAATATTTTGAAACCTATTAAGAATTACATAGTGGTCATCAGTTTTAAAATGTATGAAGAAAAATATCTACTGAGCATATGCTATAAAATACATCTGGACCCAAGAAGTCTTCCAAGTCAAATGCAAAAATAATGTACTATTTTTTGTTTTTTGTTCCAATTATTTGACCTTATATTTTAAATTAGAACTAATACGTAATTATCTGAATTTTACACATAGCAATTATTGAATACCATTCTCTTTATTGGGTAACAACTATACATAAACATATTTGATTCATAATTTATTAAAAAATTAATTTGTTCTTTATTAAATTATTGATGGACTTTAAGATTTTATAACCAGACTTTCTTCTAAAAAGACATAAATGTTTGCTAACATTCATTCTTCCATTTCTCTATGCCCATCATTTTAGTCTAGATCAATTTGGTGATAATAAAAAATCACATTATTCTAATAAATTATTTCCAAAAAATCAATATCTGAGCTCAAGAAATCTGGGAATCTAGCATCATACAATGCTGGTTGTGATTCGTTTTTCCTATTTTTTGCCCAGCTTTGAGTTATTCTTGACATACTACATTTTAATGCATTTATGGTATACAATGTGATGTTTTGATATGTGTGTACATTATGGAATGATTACCACCATCAGGATAATAAACATATTCATTACATACATAGTTATAATTCTTATGTGTGTGCAGAGAACACTTAAGGGCAATTCTCTTCACAAATTTCACTAATACAATGCAGTATTAACTATAGTCACCATGGTCGATGTTAGAGCTCCAAAACTTACTCATCTTGTAAAAAGAAACTTTTGCTTATCAGCTTAGAAAGATTTCTCAGGATACAAAATTAATGTGCAAAAATCACAAGCATTCCTATACACCAATAACAGACAAACAAGAGCCAAATCGTGAGTGAACTCCCATTCACAATTGTGACAAAGAAAATAAAATACCTAGGAATCAAACTTACAAAGGATGTGAAGGACCTCTTCACGGAGAACTGCAAACCACTGCTCAAGGAAATAAGAGAGGACACCAATGGAAAAACATTCCACGCCCGTGGATAGGAAGAATCAATATCATGAAAATGGCCATAAAGCCCAAAGTAATTTATAGATCCAGTGCTATCCCAATTCAAGCTACCATTGACTTTCTTCACAGAATTGGAAAAAAAACTTTAAATTTCATATGGAATCAAAAAAGAGCCCATATAGCCAAGACAAGCCTAAGCAAAAATAACAAAGCTGGAGGCATCACGCTACCTGACTTTAAGCTATACTACAAGGCTACAGCAACCAAAACAGACTGGTACTGGTAGCAAAACAGATATATAGATCAATGGAACAGAACAGAGGCATCAGAAATAACACCACACATCTACAGTCATCTGATCTTTGACAAACCTGACAAAAACAAGCAATGGGGAAAGGATTCCCTATTTCATAAATGTTGCTGGGAAAACTGGCTAGCCATATGCAGAAAACAGAAACTGGATCCCTTCCTTACACTGTATAAAAAATTAATTCAAGATGGATTAAAGACTTAAATGTAAAACCTATAACCATAAAAACCATAGGAGAAAACCTAGGCAATACCATTCAGGACAGAGGCATGGGCAAATACTTCATGACTAAAACACCAAAAGCAATGGCAACAAAAGGCAAAATAGACAAATGGGATCTAATTAAACTGAAGAACTTCTGAACAGCAAAAGAAACTATCCTCAGAATGAGCAGGCAACCTACACAATGGGAGAAAAAGTTTGCAGTCTATCTATCTGACGAAGGTCTAATATCCAGAATCTACAAAGAACTTAAACAAATTTACAAGAAGTAAACAACCACATCAACAAATGAGGCAAAGGATATGAACAGATACTTCTCAAAAGAAGACATTTATGTGGCCAACAAACATATGAAAAAAAAAAAAAAGCTCATCATCCCTGGTCATTAGAGAAATGCAAATCAAAACCACAATGAGATACCATCTCACACCAGTTAGAATGGTGATCTTTAAAAAGTTAGGAAACAACAGATTCTGGAGAGGATGTGAAGAAATAGAAAAGCTTTTACACTGTTCTTGTGATTGTAAATTAGTTCAACCATTGTGGAAGACAGTGTGGCAATTCCTCAAGGATCTAGAAGTAGAAATACCATTTGACCCAGCAATCCCATTACTGGGTATATACCCAAAGGATTATAAATCATTCTGCTATAAAGACACATGCACATGTATGTTCATTGCAGCACTGTTCACAATAGCAAAGACTTGGTACTAACCCAAATTCTCATCAGTGATAGACTGGATAAAGAAAATGTGGCACATATACTATGCAGTCATCAAAAAGAATGAGTTCACATCCTTTGCAGGGATATGGATGAAGCTGGAAACCATCATTGTCAGCGAAGTAAAACAAGAACAGAAAAGCAAACACCTCATGTTCTCACTCATAAGTGGGAGCTGAACGAGAACACATGGACACAGGGAGGGGAACATCACACACTTGGACCTGTCAGGGGGTGGTGGGCTAAGGGAGGGATAGCATTAGGAGAAATACTTAATGTAGATGACGAGTTGATGGGTGCAGCACACCACCATGGCACACATATACCTATGTAACAAACCTGCACACTCTGCACATGTACCCCAGAATTTAAAGTATAATAATAAAAAATAAATAATTAAATAAAATAAAATGAGACCAACTATTTGTTGTAAACTACTCCAGAAAAAAAAAATAAGTAAAAAATATGGAGGGTGGGAAGGAAGCACTGATGAAACCAACAAAATACTGGTGGTTGTAACTCTGATGGGTATTGAAGTTATTGATTGCACTCAGATTTTCTGTATACTTGAAATTTTTTACAATAAAAAGTCTAAAATTCAAGTGACAAAAAGAGCAAAACAAAACAAAAAATGAACTTTTGTACCCTTGACTAACATCTCCCCATTTCATCCTATCTTCAGCCCAGAAAACTACCTTTTAACCCTCTACTTTTGTGTAAGTTCTAGTTTTTTAGATTCCATATACAAGTGAGATAATATTAATACAACATTTGTCTTTCTGTGCCTGACTCAATGAATTTAGCACCATATCCTCCAGGTGCATCCATCTTGGGGAAAATGGCAGGATTTTCTTATTTTTATGGCTGAATAATATCTAATTATATATGTAAAGACATATATGTATAATAAACATATATGTGGCAAAAACACAACTACGTTTGCACCAACCTAAAATATGTAATGAGATATTATTCACCCATAAAAATAAGAAAATCCTATCATTAGCAACAACCTGAATGAACCTGGGTGACTATATATATATATATATAGTTTTTTTTTTCCCCCATCCATTCATCAATAGATATTTAGCTTGTTTTCATACCTTGCTTATTGTGAATAATGCTGCAATGGACATGAGCATGCAGAATTTCTTCGAGATACTCATTTTATATTCTTTAGATGCATAACCAGAAGTTGGATTGCTGGATGATATGATAGTTCTATTTTTAATATTTTGAGGAAACTCCATACTGTTTCCATAGTGGCTGTCTCAATTTACATTTCTATCAAGTGTACAAGGGTTCTCTGTTCTCCACATCCTAGCAAATACTTGTTATCTTTTGTCTGTTTAATAAATGCCATTGTAACAGGTGTGAGGTTATATCACACTGTGGTATTTATTTGCATTTCCCTGATAATTAGTGACTTTGAGCATTTTTGAATACACCTGTTGACCATTTTTATGTTTTATTTTGAAAAATGTTGATGTAGGTCCTTTAGCTCACTTTGAAATAGAATTTAGTTATGTTTTAATTGGTGGGTGCCACACTCACCCTTGCCCCTGGTGACAGGTCCTCCATCTGCTGACTGACTGCAGACCTTGAAGCAGCCCTGTGATTTGGTTCCAGCCCTGCTAGACTTTGGCCACAGAGGCAGTCCCACTCACCCAGGGATCTAGCAGAAAACACACTCACCCACACACCAAGTAACTGGACCATCAACCACACAACCCAACTACTGATGATTCTTCAGGACATTTTAATTTCAATAGATCATCTGCTTTTGTACAAAAGACTTTGCTATAAGGATAGAAAAAGCTCCACTTTAAAATAATTTAGATAACCATTTACGCAATCTAGTATATGTGCACTATTTTACACATAATAGCTACCTATCAAATCATCTGTATCTACTTATTTATCTATATCAATTTTTAAAATTGTTTCTGCTGTAGTTAAGCTATGCAAAATTTCAAGTGAAATATTTTATTAAGAAATATTCTCTGAATGCCCTCTGAAATACAGATTTAATATATGGGAAGTGACATTGGTTTTAGATACTGTCTTTACTGCATACTTCTTTTCTTTTTGAAACTCAAATTAGTGTCTGAAAATCTTTCCTGAATTCTCATACAATCTTTTTTAAGTAATAGACTATGAATGTCATACAACATGACAGTATACTTGAATAATATCATTCTTGGCCTTAATATTTGCATACCAAACCCTTTTGGTTTTCCCCATTACCCTGACACACAGACTGATGTCATGTGATTAGCATTAAAAAGGAGTTAATATGTGTGTTTCTTAAAAAAAAATTTGCTTTTACCACATACTGTGGTGTGCTGCGATCAAGTAAGTCCTTTAGATTATTTATCTCAATTACTTTGCAAGTCAGTTTTCCAGTAAGACCTCATCCAGCACACATACAGAGGTAGCTCTGTATGCTTCATTTATAATATCTAATAGCATTTGTAAGACATACTTAATGAGTTTGTCCACATAATAAAAATACAAGTATTTTACATTAGGTTTAGATAAAGTATATCTAGAGCTTATTGACAATTCAAACACATAAGAAAATCAAAGTTCTAAAAGTGACTATCTTTTAGAAGCTGTGTGTTTAAAGGGAGATTAAGTCAGATGACCCATCCCAAGACTTCAAGTGATAGAATGTTCTCAGTAAACTAAAAATTTCTTATCACTATGGAAAAAATATATAGATTGCATGTCCAGAACTATCTCTCAGGTGATAAGCTACTACTTATAATCTTGATTAATTAATCACAGTCTATACAACTATGGACATAAAAAGAGCATTCAAAAATGTGTAAATTTCATTTTTGCTCCAAGTTATTAATATAAATATTTATTGTGTGCTCAAAATGGACTAAGTTCCTCATCAAATTACAATCTATGAATAAACTTTTACAGTGGAAAATGAACACACACAAAAAGGGGAGTATTTGATAAAAAGAATGCACTTTCAAAAAACCAGAAATAATAATATTGAAACCACAAGCACATATGCAGACACACACACTCCAATAGCATATATGCTTCAGGATTGTATTATTCAGAGTTCTCTAGAGAAATAGAACCAACATGATATATATAGAGGTAGGGAGAGAAAAAGAGAGAGAGATCCAGATAGATATAGTGTGTGTGTGGTGGTGGGGGGGGGCGGGGAGAGAGAGAGAGGAGAGAGAGAGAGGAGAGAGGAGAGAGAGAGAGGAGAGAGAGAGAGAGAGAGAGAGAGAGAGAGAGAGAGAGAGAGAGAGAGAGAGAGAGAGAGAGAGAGAGAGAGATTATTAAGATACATTGTCTCACATTATTATGGAGACTAATTCCCACAATCCGCAGTCTGCAAACTGGAGACCCAGGAGTCAGTTGTGTAATTCAGATGTTTTTAATGCCTGAGATCCAAGGGAGTCCATGATAGTAAATCCCATTTAAGGGCAGGAGAGATGAGATGTTTCAACTCAAAGGATGAGAAAGGAAAAATGAGGCAAATTACCCCTTTCTCTACCTTTTGGTTATTCAGGCCTCACGTGGGTTAGTTGATACCCAACCACACAGGGAAGGGCCATCTGCTTTGCTGAATCCACTGATTCAAATGTTTATCTCATCTAGAAACACTCTTGCAGACACCTTCAGAAACAATATTTAATCAGGGTACCTCGTGACCCGTTCACATTGACAAAATTAACTATCAAAAGTTATATTGTTGATATTACTTTGTTTTTCCCAATTATATTGCTGTGAGAGTAATGCCTGGCCTCATATTCAACTAGGCAATGTTTTTCTTAACCCAATCCTTTCCATTTCTATTCCTATTTCTTTTGTGAAAAGATTCATGATTGGCTAGGACCTGGGGTTTATGGATTATGTATATACCTGTTGAAAAGCAGAATTTACTGATACAAGATTTAGAAGATTTTTCCTCTTCTGCTTATCTAAAAGTAGCTAATAGTATTTTTTAACTTATAGAATTCATCCCTTTAAAAATAAATTTTATTGTTTATAGTTGAGGTTTACAACATAATGTTATGGGATACATATATATATATATATATATATATATATATATATATAGTATAGTGGTTACTACAGTAAAACAGATTAACAAATTTTCATCTCAATTTTTTGGGGTATGTGACAAGAACAGCTAAAATATACTTACTTAACAAAAGCCTATAATACAAAGCAATTTTATTATCTTTGGTCTTAATGTTATTAATTGAATCTCTAAACTTTTCCACTCTATTTATTTGCTATTTTGTATCATGTTACCTAAATGTCCCAATTTCTTCCCACCACACCCAACTCATGGTAACTACTGTTTCATTGTCTATCTCTGTGTATTTGTGTTCTTTTTTTAAAAATCCCACATATAAATGAAATTATGCAATATTTTTTGATGTTTGGTTTCTTTGACTTAGCATGATGTCCTTCGGGTCCATCCATGCCATGGCAAATGGAAAGCTATCCTTTGTTTTTAAGGCTGAATGATGTTCCATACAAACACGTATGTATACCGCATTTTAAAATGTATTTGTTTATCAATGGAAATTAAGGTTGTTTCCATATCTTGGCTGTTGTAAATAACACTGCAAGGAACATGGGAGCATAGACATCTTTACAAGGTGGTGATTTCATCTCTTCTGGTTACATATCCAGAAGACGGATTGCTGGGTTGTATGGTAGTTCTATTTCTAATTTCTTTGGAAACCTCCATACTATTTTCCATAATGGCTGTATTAATTTAATTTGCCACTAACAGTATACAAAGATTCCCTTTTCTTGAAATCTGGGCCAACACCTGTTATGCTTTATCTTTTTGAAAATAGCCATTCTAATAGTTGTAAAGTGATATCTCATTGTGGTTTTTAATTTGCATTTTCATGATGATTAGTTATACTAACTTTTAACATACCTGTTGGTCATTTTTATGTCTTGTTTGAAGAAATATTTTGTCAGATCTGTTCAGAGTTCTTTATAAATCTTGAATATTAACCCTTTTTCAGATATGTGGTTCGCAATTTATTTTTTCCCAGTTCATCGATTGCCTTTGTATTTTGTTGACTGTTTCCTCTGATGTAGATAAGCTTTTGAGTTTGGTGTGGTCCCATTTGTTTATTTTTGCTTTTGTAGACTGAGCTTTTGGTATGTTATCCAAAAAATATTGCCAACGCCAATGCTGAGGAGCTTTTTCCTTATGTTCCCTTTTTAGTTTTATTTAAAGAAAGGATGCTGAAGCTTGTCAAATGAGTTTTCTGTGTCAAGATGATGTGGCTTTTATCTTTTATTCTATTCATGTATTATACAAATTGATTTGCATGTGTTAAACCAGCCTTGCATGACAGGGATAAATCCCACTTGGTTATGACATACAATCATTTTTAATGTTAAATCTTTTGTTAAATTTGGTTTGCTAATATTTTATTGAGGATTTTTGCATGAATGTTCATCAGAGATATTGCCCTGTAGTTTTAATTTCTTGTAATGGTTTTGCCTGGCATAGGTATTAAGGTGATGCTGGCCTCATAAAATGCATTTGGAGAATTCTCTGTAGTCTATTTTTGAAATAATTATTTTAGAAAGTATTTATGGAAAAGTTAAGAAGTTTAAATAATAATTCTTTGTTGAATGTGTTGTAGAATTCAGCCATAAATCCATATTGTCCTGGGCTTTTCATGGTTGGTAGGTTTTAAATTACATCTTCAATCCCTTTATTTTGATGTGTTCAAGCTTTCTAATTATTTCTGATTCAGTCTTGGTAGGTTATATTTTTCTAGAAATTTTCCATTCTCCCTGGTTTATCCAATTTGTTGGCATATAAAGGGTCATAGTAGTCTCTTATGTTCCTTATTATTTCTGAGGCATCTGCTATAATGTGTCCACTTTAATTTCTGATTTTATTTATTTGAGACTTTTCTCTTTTTTCCCTAGTTTGTTTAGCTAGGGGATTGTTGATTTTGTTTATTTTTTAAAAGAACCAACTCTCAGATTTTTTTTCTGTGTTTCTCTATTTTCTCTACTTGAGTTGTATATGTTGACTTTAATTATTTTCTTCCCTTTGCTAATTTTGAGTTTAGATTGTTCTTCTTTGTCTAGCTCCTCTAGGTATTATGTTATACTATTAATTTGTGACGTATCTTCTTATGAATATAGGCATTTGTTGCTATCAACTTTTCTTTTAGAACTATTTCTGTTCCTTCCCATAGATTTTCATGGTGTGTTTCCATTGCTGTTTGCCTCAAGAAATTTTTAAATTTTCCTGTTAATTTTTTTTGATCCATTAGTTGTTTAGGAACATGTTGTTTAATTTTCCATATTTGTAAATGTTATAAACTATTGATGTTATTGATTTCTAGCTTCATACCATTGTGATCAGAAACAATACTAGGTATAATTTCAATCTTATTGAATTTATTGGCTTGTTTTGTAACATAACAGAGACTATCCTGAAAAATGTCCCTTGTACACTAGAAAAGAATGTATATTCTGTTGCTGTTGGATGGGAAGTGAAGATTTGTATGTGTCTATTAAGTCCAAAGTGCAGTTCAAGTCCAGCATTTTCTTGTTAATTTTCTGTCAGCTTAACTTATCCATCGTTGAAAGTACTAACGACCTCTACTACTATTGTATTGCCATCTATTTCTTTCCTCATGTCCATTAATATTTGCTTTATATATTTATGGCAATGGAATATAGGCATGCCTTGTTATATCGTCCTTCACTTTATTGCAATTTGCAGATATTTCATTTTCACAAATTGAAATTTTATGGCTATCCTGTGTCAAGGAAATCTATCAATGCTATTTTCCAAGAGTTAAGTGCTCACTTCATGTCTCTGCATCACATTTTGTTAATTCTCAAAGTAGTTCAAACTTTTCTTGTTACTATGATATCTATTATGGTAATTGTGATCAATGATCTTTGATGTTAGTGTTGCAATTGTTTTGGAGCACGACAAAAGCTGCCCATATATAATGGTGAACTTAATAAATGTTGTATGAGTTTTGAGTGCTCTACCAACCAATCATTCCATAGTCTGTCTCTTTAAGTCCCCCTTGTTCCCTGGGACACAGCACTATTTAAATTAGGCCAATTAATAACCCTATAATGTCCTCCAAGTGTTCGTATCAAGGCAGAAATTGCATGTTTCTCACTTTAAATCAAAAGCTAGAAATTATTAAGCTTAGTGAGGAAGGCATGTTGAAAGGCAACACAGGCCAAAAACTAGTCCTCTTGCACCAAAGAGTTAGCCAAGTTGTGATTGCAAAGGAAAAGCTTTTGAAGGAAATTCAAAGGGTTATGCCTGTAAATACATGAATGATAAGAAGGCAAACAGACTTATTTCTGACATGGAGAAAGTTTTAGTGATTTAAATAAAAGATCAAACCAGCCACAGCAATCTCTTAAGCCAAAGCCGAATCTAGACCAAGCTCCTAACCCTCTGCAGTTATATGAAGGTTGAGAGAGGTGAGGAAGTTGCCAAAGAAAAGTGTGAAGCTACCGGAGGATTTGTTCATTTTTTTTCTTTCAATACTTTGAGTATATCCTCCCATTCTCTTCTGGGATATCCACCTATAGTCTAATGAAGATTCCCTTGCATTCACTGGTGATTTTTTTCTTGCTGCTTTTAAAATTTTCTTGTTTTTGAGTTTTGACAGTTTGATCATACTTCAAACAATATTCTTTTTCTTAGGTTAGCTATTGCAATAAAAATTTTCAACTAAAACGTTTTATCTTTTCCAGAGAGAGGGACAAGGAAAAGGATCCCAGGATGGCAACTGAAGGCAAGGGAACCTGGTGGTCATGATCAGTTTTTAGTGATGTCAATTAAAGTATAATTGGCTTCAGAGTCTATTTGGGAAGATAGTTAATCCAATAATCCAATAAGTGAATAATCTTGGACTATGTAAAATTTAAATCACATGGCATACAGTATAAGTTATATAGATATATAAAGAAAGGGAATACTATCAGGAAAACCATGTCATCTTTTTTTAGCCATACATATGGATGTGTGTGTATATTTATATATGAGTGTATGTGTGTAAGTTTATATATTATAATTATATACTTGCTATTTGAAGACATATAAGCATAAACTATAAGTCATAAGAAATAGCTGGTATATTATCCTTAACCATAGCATAAAAATTAAAAGCAATTTATTTGGCAATCTTTAAATTAGATTTATATTAGATAATAAAAATAATTTATAGTCTGATATTACATTAACAAAATTGATTTTACTCATCACTCTGCCCAGAAACACTATGTTCTCACAAGAATCCAATTCTGGGCACCACATTTCCTCATGAAAATATTTCTGACATGTGGCTAGAAAGACATTGACTGCAACATCTATGTGCCAAATAAACAGCAACCCAGAAGTAATCTGCTATTCCATCAGATGTGCTTCCTAAGGACTCTCAAACAGATGTGGGAGAGTATTCCAACTCCCCAATGAAAACAGTGTGATCCATGATGGGCTAGAGGCTTCAGTTTTATTCACTCTTCACTTACTTACCCTCTTAACATTGCCCGCCAATAAGCACACAACATCAAAACAGACAGCATTCATCAAATTCACTACAATTTAAATTTAACACAATGGAACACTTGAAAATATTAGAAGATAAAGTTAGATGCATATTAATAAAACGTGATCACCTTTAGCTATTAACAAGTGTAATTCTATCGCTTGTCTCATTTAGAAAGTTAAAATTCAGTCATGTAAGGAGAAATGTAGAGACACTGAATAACCAAAAATAACCGTATTTTACAGTGTGATTGTCTATTTTATGAATAAAAGCCCAGATTCAGAAGTCTACAGAAACATTGGAGTCATTCTTTATAATAATGCTTTCATTACCTAATTAAACTATTTATAAAACGTCTGAGTGGATCAGATACAGGTGGTCTTAATTTATGCTAATTTATTTATGCTAATCCCAAGAAGATGGAGTTTTAGACAAGGCAGTGCTTCTAATTAGGTAGCTTTATAAGATGAAAAATAGTTTTAATGTCTCAAAATATTGTATATCTAAAGCTATGTGCATGTGGATAAAACATGGAAAAAGTATTTGCGAACTTCAGGCAAATATTTCTTAGAACTTATTAGCATTAACCATGAAAGAAAAAATAATAAATTGTCATCAAAATTAGAAACGTGTTTTTTTTCTTTTTTTGAGAGAGAGAGACTATGTCAATAAAATAAAATCCATGACAGACTGGGAGGAAATATTTTCAATACATATATATGACAAAATATTGATATCCAGAATATATGAAGAATTCTGGAAACGCAACAAAAATAAAATAAACCATTTAAAAGTGATAGTGATTTAAACTAACTTGATTTAGTTACAAATTACAAAAGAAGAAATGTGAAAGTAAATAAACACATAAAATGTACTCAAGAATAAATTTAAAAGTAAATAGACACATGAAAAAGTACTCAATATCACTACTTATACAAAAAAAGTAAATTAAAACTACATTGGGATGCTACTATATATTCCTTCAAAGATTAACTCTTAAAAGTTTGACAGTATTAAATGTTGCCATGGATGTGGAACAATGAATTCCTGTGCATGATTAGTGAAATGTAAAATGTTATAACTGTCTCCAAAATGAATTAGGTAGCTTTCTTATATTTACCAAATACTTAGGCAATTCAATTCTCATTTATCCTTGACTAATGGAAACATATGACCTGCATGAAGACATATACAATATATTTATAACAGCTTTATTCATAATGGTCCCAAACTGGACACAACTCAAAAGTGTATTTTTAAAAAGCATGAAAAGGTGATATACCCAACAGTATCTGTGTAAAACAAAGCAGACACAAAATGCTACATCATGTATTATTTCACTTATGTATTTCACTTATGTAAAATTCTGTTAATAGAATCAACTAATCAATAGTGACTGAAAGCATATCCGCAGCTTCCTGGGTTTAGGAGCGGTGTGAATGTTGCCTTGTGAATTTAATACACAGTAGTAAAAGGGAAAGCAGAAATAGTCTATATCCATATTGGAATGATTAATATTTATTCAACAGTACATTTTAAATAGTTGCATTTTATTTTATGTAATTTTTATCTCAGTTGATGTTTAATGTTAAAATAAAAGATATTGATAGTCTATTTTTAAAAACTATCACAAAATGTTAATATGCTATCTAAGCTAACATGTATCGAAGGCTGAATATAATTTTCAAAAGAGCAGCATATCCAAGGTAGTCACAATATTCACCCAAGCTGTAACACTGGATTGGGAATGAAGAATTATACTTATTTCCACCAAATACTTAATGGTAATTATTTTATTTAGAGTATTAACAATTATTAAAACTTTGTTCATATTCTTTTAAAATACCAACTTAAAAAATTAAACCTAAACATTCTTTCTAAGACCTAAGCTTAAACCAAATTAAAAATATTCAGTAGAAGAAATGAGAATTGATTTTTTTATTTCAGTAGTTTAACTTTTAAATGATTTTAAAATTACAGAATAGTTGCAAACCTAGTGCAGAAAGTTCGTGTATAACATCTTATATAGCAATGCTCATTTATCAAAACCAGCAAGTTAACACTGATTTAATATTTCTAACCATATACTTAAGATTCCACTAGTTTTTCCACTAATGCTCTTTTTCTATTTCAGGATCTAATCCGGTATATCAAGTTGCATTTAGTCTTCTTACTTCTTTGCCTTTTCTGATATGTGACGTTTCTCTGTCTTTCCTTGTTTTTACCATGTGGACCCTTTTTTGAAGTGTTCTGGTTAGAATCTCCATGTTTTTTCATGTTAACTTGAGGTCATAATTTATTTGGAAAGAACATCACTGGAGTGAGGCACTCTTTCACTGTATCATATCATGGGATATATGATGTCAACATGACTATTACTGATGGTATTAACCTTGATTACTTGGTGATGTCTGATGAATTTATCCTGTGTAAAGATACTATTTGTCCCATATCATACACTGTTAGGTAGAAGTGATTAACTATGTACTATTGATATTAAATAACAGGGAATTAAAATCCACCGCCTGAAGGAGTCAGTATCCAAAAACCTGTAGAAATAAACTAAAACCACACACTAATTAATATCTTGGGAGAGATACTTCAAAACTGTAAATGTCCTGTTTCTCCTTAAATTTTCAGCCACTAACTTTAGCAACAAGTTTTAGCATTCATCAGCAATTTTCACTGTGGTGTTTGAATGGTGATTTTCCATTTCCTTACTCCCTTGGGATTCTTCTCTCTTTTCACTTATTCAATTGTTTACTTATATATGTATAGATTAATGGATATTTATTTCATTCTTTGATTATAATCCAATTAGTGTTTTGTTTTGTTCAAATTGTTTCATCTTTGGCCATTGGGGGATTTTTCCCATTGTCTCCTATCTCCTTTTGAAGTTTTCCATTTATGGGTTTCTTTTTTTACAATAGATAAATGGATAAAGAAAATGTGGTTCATATAAATGTGTGTGTGCGTGTGTGTGTGTGTATAAAATTACTATTCATCCATAAAAAATAAAGAGTTCCAATCGTTTGCAACAAAATGGATGGAACTAGAGGTTGTTAAGTGAAATAAGCCAGGCACAGAAAGACAAACATAGCATGTTCTCACTTATTTTTGGTTTCTAAAAACCAAAACAATTGAACACGGAGATAGAGAGTGGAAGAATGGTGAACAGAGGCTGGGAAGGACTGCGGGAGGAGTTGGGGGGAGCTGGGGATGGTTAATGGGTTAAAAAATTGAAATAATTAATAGGATTTAGTATTTGATAGCACAATAGGGGATTACAGTCAATAGTAACTTAATTGTACATTTTAAAATAACTAAAATAGTATTATTGGGTTGTTTGTAAAACAAAGGGTAAGTTCTACATTACAAAACATACATGTCTGTATCAATTCATCTCATGTACCCCATGAATATATACACCTACTATGTATCAACAAAAATTAAAAATTAAAAAAAGATGTTCTCTTTTTATTTTAGTTTCCCTGACTCACCCTTTAATACAGATATTTCTCCAAGGACTCTGGTTCCTTTTATGAAAGCATGGTGTTTAGAAACCAAGAGCTAAGTAAGCTCATTGCTATTGGACTATCACGGCTTCTAAGCCTGCTCCAAGAATCTATGTGTCTGCATACTAATCCAGGTATACATAGATAGCTACATTTATCGCTAATCTGTTCATAAGTTAGCTGAGATAAATATGGGTTCACAGTAACATCTCTGACTTGAATCTAGTACCACAGGGTTCATTATATCCTTCCACTTGATTACTTGTCAATTCTTTATCTGACATGTGAAAACCAGTCTCTGCTTTTCTATAATTTATTTGCTTATCGTTCAACTCTTGTATGTATATAAAATAGTTTCCAGATTGCTAAATGACACACTTGTGAAAAACAAATTAACCAACTAGAGTACAGAGTTCTGTGCAATTATTTTTATATTTAGCTTTACAGTATTTAGAAAAGATACTCTTTTCCAGAGTTAATTTCTCCGTTCTTCCTCATCCCCTTCAGTGACATTATTCCATACATTTGTGGTACAAATATTAGTAGATTGACTTTTACATTCTATACTCCATCCTGTATTTTATTTATATACTGCTGATATTCTTTTAAATGGTCCTATATTAAAATTTCATCTTTGTGGTATAACTTTCTCTGAGTTTTGACAAATGCACAGTCATATATCCAGCATCACAGTGCCATACAGAATAGTTCTATTATCCTAAAAATTTTTTTGTTCACCATCCTTGTAAGCACCTCATCCCAAAGACATCACTGGCAATAACTGATTTGTTTTCCATATACCTAGTAAGGTTCACCATCCTTGTAAGCACCTCATCCCAAAGACATCACTGGCAATAACTGATTTGTTTTCCATATACCTAGAGACTTGCATTTTCACAAAATGTCATATAAATGAAATCAAACATTGTATATTCCTTAGGCTTGGTTTTTTTCACTGAGAAAAATTCATTTAAGATTCAGCCATGTAGTTGTTGAATCATTAATCCATTTCTTTTGATTGTTCAAAAGTATCTGCTGAATGGATGCACAATATTTTGCTTAGTCATTTACCTACTGATGAACATACAGAGGCAGCACAATATGGTCTAGAGGCAGGGAGCCTAAGGCCAATTTGCACTGACTTCTTAGACCTGAATCCAAAGGAAAACACCACATTTCCACATCCAAGTGACAAAAGGATCAGAGGCTACTCCCTTTGCAACACTCCCTTTCTGTGTCACAGATGGAAAATGGAAAGTATCTCTGATTGGTCCCCTCCTGTAACCAATCAGATTGGTCAGGGGTCTAATCTACATTTGTATAGGGGTGTAATTTTGTAACTTCACTTCAGCCTCTCATTGGTCCCTTTCCACAAGCAATCAGACTGCTCGTGGGCCACTATTTCGTTTACACAAGGTGCAACCAAATAACCAATGAAAACCCTCTAGACGGTATTTAAACCCCAGAAAATTCTGTAACGAGCGCTTTTGAGCCGCTTGTTCAAGCCTGCTCACCCTCTGTGGATTGTACTTTCATTTCAATATATATGTGGTTTCATTGCTTCATTCTTCGTTGCTTTGTTTGTGCATTTTTCCAATTCTTTGTTCAAAACACCAAGAACCTGGGTGGCTCATAGTTAACACTCTTCACTGGTAAAAAATCTTTTGCCCATTTTTATTCCTACTGCTGAGTTTTAATATTTCTTTATAGATTCTGGATTAAATCCATGATCAGATATAAGATTTGAAAATAGCATTCTTCATTCTATGGCTTGACTTTTCATTCTCTTAACAGTGTCTGTCAAAAAAGTGAAAGTTTATAACTGACAAAGTCAATCTTACCAAGTTATTCTTTTCATGTATTATTGTCATGCTTTTTGTGTCATACCTGAAACTCATCATCAAATACAAGGTCACATAAATGTTTGCCCTAGACGTTTCATAATTTTAAACTTTGCATCCATTGGTCTATGGATAATTTTGTAAAATTGTCTATGGTACAATTTTGAGCTAATATTTCTCTAAAGTGTGAAGTGTCAAGATTGATTTATTATATGATTATCCAAGTATTTTAATACTATTTAAAAAAAACTATCATTTCTCTAAGAAAATGGCTTTGAATCTGTCAAAAATTAATTGACTATATTTGTATGGGTCTATAAATGTCAATTAGGTGAAGCTGGTTGATAGTGTTATTCAGGTCATCGGTATGTTTACTCATTTTCAATCAATTGCTGAGAGAGATATGTTCAAATATTCAATTATAAAGCAATTACAAATGAGGAAAAAAGAATTTTTTAAAAAAATTTATTTCCAGTGCTTTTCATTTCTTTGAGTAAACTGACATCTGACCAATAGCACATTCTATTTGCCTGAATAATTTCCTTGAACATTTCTTGTACACTTGGTCTGCTGGAAATAGATTTTTTCAATGTTTATCTGGCTAAGGAAATATTTCATTTTTTATTGTATTTTTTATTTAAAATATTGTTATTGAGGAATTACAAAGGTAGTAAAAAGTTTTGATATGCACATTACAATTTATTTTTAAGGATATTCTCACTGGGTGTAGAATTCTGGGTTATTGAGTTTTTTTTTTTTTTGGTTTTGATTTTTCTTTGTCAGCACTAATAAGGTGTCTCTCAACTGTCTTATTTACATAAGTACTGACATCTATTGTAATTCTTGTTTTTGTTCTTCTGTAAGTGATGTATTTTCTTTCTCTTTGGGTGCTTCCCAGAGTTTCCTGATTTTTACAGTTTGAAAAAAATATGCCTAGATTTTTATTTTTTTCTGCTCTTTTCTCTTCTTACACAATGTTTCCTGAGCTTCTTGAATGTATGGTTCAATGTCTTCAAGTGTTGCTCTGCTCTATTCTCTGTTTTCCTTCTGGGATTCTCATTAAGCATATGTTAAACCATATGATATTGTCTTACAATTTTTGAATTCTGTGTGGTATTTTTGTTCACTTATTTGCTGGTTTTTCATACTTTGTATTTTTCTACTTCAGTGACGTGATTTCTATTGACTTATCCTCAAGTTCATTTATTTTTCTCTTGTCTCTGTCAAATCTGCTGAGCCCATGAAAACCATTCTTTTATAACATGTTTTTAATTTCTGACCCTCTTCACTATTTCTTTTAATTCCCATTACTCTGCTGAAATTACTTATCCAATTGTTCATGTTATCCACCTCTGTCACTATAGCTTTCACATATTAAATTACACTCATGTTGCACTCATGTTAAATTAACTTATGTTAAATTCTTCGTCTGATGGTTTCAACATCTGTGATATATATGAGTCTGGTTTTGATGAATGGGCTTTCTCTTCAGACTGTGTTCTTCCTTTTCTTAGGGCAGTTATTGATTGAAGTCTGGAAAATGGTATAGAGCAGTGAATAATAAAGAAATTTTTTTTAGGATTGCAAGTGAGCATGTCTTTCCTCATGTTAAGATGATGTTTGTGTTAATCTAGTTAGGAATGGAATAAGAACACACTTTCTTGTTATAGTTACACACAGTACACCACAGAAGTGAAATTTCTTTAATGATATCTTTGTTTTATGGCATGGCTCTGTCTTTCAGATAGTTTCTCTCAATATCTCCTCCACTCTTTAATATGAGTCCTCTCGTTGCATGGTTCACCAGAGAAAATTTCTCTCCCACAGGTCACTCAGAAATACTTTATTGTTATTGTTAATCAAAGTGTTTTAATGTGGTAGTGGGGAGTGAGATAATAGGGGCACTCTCTAACACTCTGCTTAAAACTCAATTCAGACACCCTTAACCTGGGTCCTGAGGGTCTGACTTTTACATGTGTCTCTGTCTCATACAGCTGCACTGCTGGATCTAATTGTCATTCTATTCCTCGCCAGCTTTAGAATATTTTAACATTTCTTATTATCTATCCTCAGCAATAATCCACCAGTGCCCCCAAGAGGAATCACCTTTTGTTTAAATTTACCTACAGTTGTAAATGTTCTATAGACAATTTTTTGTATGGCAAAAAATAATGGAGTTGGGTTGGGATGGGATTTTAATGGTGGATACCATTCCCTTCCATCAATAATCACAAAGGAAGGTTTCTCAGAATTCTACCTGTGTGTACCTGGTGGGATTTGTAGAGGTAAAGCATGTAAGAGGGTTCAACCCATCTTATGTCTGTGGCTCCCAGGGGCTTTGTGCCCGCATGTTTGCCAACACTCAGCCTTTAGCAATTTGTTAAAAACAATTTTAGTTACCTTACATTTATCCAGTGCCATGTGTCTCACATTTACACAAATGCTTGTGTCTCATTTCTCCTGGAAATCTTCTTTCTCTCCCCATATTTCAGGTTGTTTGCTTTATTCCCTCTGTCCTCTTGTGAGTTAAAGAAAAGTCATTTATTTTAAGTTTTCCCAGCCTTTTTCTTGTTCTCATTATAAGGGTGGAGGTGACATTCTTTCCAGCTCTCTATATTTCTGAACTGAACCTGGACACAATTTTTGAAACTACTCAAGTGCAATCTGAATTGAGAACCAAACCACTAGAATGTGCATTTTAGTTACAAAATAGGAAAAAATCTATACTGTGACCTAGATATTATAATACTGTGTCATCTGGTCCCAAGTCATATTTCTCTCAATTTATCTTTTCTGTGTTTATTCTAGTTTTGAATTGTCTAGTCACATTGACCTCTGTTTCTTGGGACATAAAGTTTTTGTTTGTTTTTATTTTAATTTTATTTTTCTTGGTTCCTGTGCATGTTTGCTGCAAAAGTGTATTATGTGATGCTGAGGTTTGGGGTATGATTGAGCCTGTCACCAACATAGTAAGCGTAATACTCAATAGTTTGTTGTTCAACCCTTCCCCATTCCATCTCTTCCTCCCATCTTTATATCCATGTGTACCTCATATTTAGCTTCCACTTGTAAATGAGAACATGCAGTATTTGTTTTATGTGCGTTAATTCACTTAGGATAATGGTCACCAGTAGCATCCATGTTTTTACAAAGAAAATAATTTCATTCTTTTTAATGGCTATATAGTATTCCATAGTGTATATGTAACATGTTTTCTTTATTTAATCCACCACTGATGAGAGCCTAAATTTATTGCATGTTTTTGGTATTGTGAACAGTGCTGTGATGAATATATAGATGCTGGTGTATTTATAATATAATAATTTATTATTTTCCTTTGGGTATATACCCAGTAATGGGGATTGCTGGGTTGAATAGTAATTCAACTCTTAGTTCTTTGAGGAATCTCCAAATTGATCTCCACAGTGGCTGGACTAATTTACATTCACACCAGTAGTAGATACATCCATTTTTCTCCACAGCCTCATCAACATCTTTTTTTTTTTTTTTTTTTTTTTTTTTTTTAACTTTTTAACAAAAGCCGTTCTTACTGATAGGAGATTGTATCACACTGTGGTTTTGATTTGTATTTCTCTCATTATTACCAATGATAAGCATTTTTTAATATGTTTGTTGGCTGCTTATATGTGCATATCTTCTTTTGAGAAATGTTTGTTCATGTCCTTTGCCCACTTTTTAATGAGGTTATTACTATTATTATTGCTTGTGGAATTAAATTATTTATAGATTCTGGATATTACACCTTTGTCAGATGCATAGTTTGCAAATATTTTCTCCCCTTCTGTAGGTTCTGTAGGTTGACTTCCTTGATAATTTGTCTTGTACAGAAGCTCTTTAATTAGGTCTCACTTAGTAATTTCTGTTTTTGTTGCTGTGTTAGTTTGTTTTCATGCTACTGATAAAGAAATACCTGAGACTTCAAAGAAAAGAGGTTTAACAAATTTACAATTCCACATGGCTAGGGAGGCCTCAAATTCATGGCAGAAGGCAAGGAGAAACAAGTCACATCTTATATGGATGGCAGCAGGCAAAGAGAGAGCTTGTACAGCAGAACTCCCATTTAAAAAAAAAATCAGATCCCATGAGATTTATTTGTTGTCATGACAACAGCATGGGAAAGACCATCCTCGATTCAATCACCTCCCACCAGATTTCTCTCATGACATGTGGGGATTGTGAAAGTTACAATTCAAGATGAGATTTGGGTGGGGACACAGCCAAACTATATCATTTTACCCTTGGCCCCTCACAAATATCATGTCCTCATATTTGAAAACCAGTCATGCCTTCCCAACACTCTCCAAAAGTCTTAACTCATTTTAGCATCATCTTAAAAGTCCACAGTCCAAATTCCCACCTGAGACAAGGCAAATCCCTTCCACCTAAGAGCCTATAAAATCAAAAGCAAGCTAATTACTTTCTAGACACAATGGGGGTACCAGTTTTGGGGAAATATAGCCATTCCAAATGGGAGACATTGGTCAAAACAAAGGGGCTGTAGTCCTCATGCAAGTCTTAAATCCAGCAGGGCAATCAAATCTTAAAGCTCCAAAATGACCACCTTTGATTCCATGTCTCACATTCAGGTCACGCGGATGCACAAGGTGGTCTGGGGCAGTTCTGTCCCTGTGGCTTTGCAGGGGACAGTCTCCCTCCCAGCTGTTTTCACAGGCTGACATTGAGTGTCTGTGGCTTTTCCAGGTGCACATTGCACGGTGTCAGTGGGTCTACTATTCTGGGGTCTGGAGAATAGTAGCCCTCTTCTCACAGCTCCACTAGGCAGTACCCTAGTAGGGACTCAGTGTGGGGGCCTCACACCTATATTTCCCTTCTGTACTGTGCTAGCAAAGGTTCTCCATGAGCACTCTGCCCCTGCAGCAAACTTCTGACTCCACATTCCTACATTTCTGTCAATCCTCTGAAATCTAAGCAGAAGTTTCCAAATCTCAATTCTTGACTTCTGTGCACTCACAGGCCCAGTGCCACACAGAAGATGTCAAGGCTTAGGGCTTGCACCCTCTGAAGCCACAGCCTAAGCTGTACCTTGGTCTCATTTAGTCATGGCTAGAGCAGCTGGGACGCGGTGCAGCAAGTCTCTAGCCTGCACACAGTACAGGGACCATGGGCCCTGCCAATGAAACCATTTTTTCCTCATAGGCCTCCAGGCCTGTGATGAAAGGGACTGCCATGAAGATCTCTGATATGCCCTGCAAACATTTTTCCCATTGTCTTGGGGATTAACATATGGCTCCTTGTTATGTATGCAAATATCTGAAGCCATCTTTAATTTCTCCTCAAAAAATGAGATTTTATTTTTTATTGCATTGTCAGGGTGCAAACTTTCCAAACTTTCATGCTCTGCTTCCCTTATAAAACTGAATGCCTTTAACAGCACCCAAGTCACCACTTGAATGCTTTGCTGCTTAGAGATCTTTTTCTGCCAGATACCCTAAATTATCTTTCTCAAGTTAAAAGTTCTACAAATCTCAAGGACAGGAGCAAAATACCACCACTCTCTTTGCTAAAACATTACAAGAGTCACCTCTACTCTGGTTCCCAACAAGTTCCTCACCTCCATTTGAGGCCACCCCAGGCTGGACCTTATTGTTCGTATCATTATCAGCATTTTTTCAAAGTCATTAAACAAGTCTCTAGGAAGTTCCAAACTTTTCCTGTCTTCTGAGCCCCTCAAACTGTTTCAACGTCTGCCTGTCACCCAGTTCCAAAGTCACTTTTACATTTTTGGATATCTTTTCAGCAGTGCCCCACTCTATTGGTACCAATTTACTGTATTAGTCTGTTTTCACACTGCTGATAAAGCCATACCTGAGACTGGGAAGAAATAGAGATTTAATGAACTTACAGTTCCACATGGTTGGGGAAGCCTCACAATCATGGCAGAAGGCAAGGAGGAGCAAGTCACGTCTTACATGGATGGTGGCAGGCAAAGAGAGAGCTTATTTAGGGAAATGCATTTTTTTTCTTTTTTCATTTTAAGTTCTAAGATATATGTGCAGTATGTGTAGGTTTGTTACATAGGTACACATGTGCCATCGTGGTTTTCTGCACCTATCAACCTGTCATCTAGGTTTTAAGCCCTGCATATATTAGGTATTTGTCCAAATGCTGTGCCACCCCTTGGACCCTAACCCCCGACAGGCACTGGTGTGTGATGTTCCCCTCCCTGTGTGACTATAGGCAAGTTTCACCATGCTCAGCTAATTTTTTGTATTTTTAGTAGAGACAAGGTTTTGCCATGTTAGCCTGGACAGTCTCAATCTCCCGCCCTCACGATCCGCCTACCAAGGCCTCCCAAAATGTTGGGATTATAGGCATGAGCCACCACGCCCGTCCAGATGCAGTTTCTTTATAGTGTCATTGAACTTTATATTTTGGTGTGGTTTTGCAGTGGCTAGTACCGGTTTTTCCTTTCCATATTTAGTGCTTCCTTCAGGAGCTCTTGTAAGGCAGGGCTGGTGGTGACAAAAATTCCTTGGCATTTGCTTGTCTGGAATGGATTTTATTTCATTTGTGCTTATCAGGCTTAGTCTGACAGTATATGAAATTCTGGGTTGAAAATTCTTTCCTTTAAGAATGTTGAATATTGGCCACCACTGTCTTCTGGCTTGTAGGGTTTCTGAGGAGAGATCCACTGTTAGTCTGATGGGTTTCCCTTTGTAGGCAACCTGACCTTTCTCTCTGGCTGCCCTTAACATTTTTTCCTTTGTTTCAACCTTGGAGAATCTGACAAATGGGTTACTCAGATTGAGAATATGCCTTGAGGTTACTCTCCTTGAGGAGTAACTTAGTGGTGCTCCCTGTATTTTCTGAATTTGAATGTTGGGCTGTCTTGCTAGGGTGGGGAAGTTCTCCTGGATAATATTCTGAAGTGGGTTTTCCAACTTGGTTCCATTCACCCCATCGTTTTCAGGTACACCAATCAATTGTAGGTTAGGTCTTTTCACATAGCCCCATATTTCTTGGAGGCTTTATTCATTCCTTTTCGTTATTTTTTCTCTAATCTTGTGTTCACGCCTATTTCAGTAAGGTGATCATCAATCTCTGATATGCTTTCTTCCACTTGATTTATTCAGCTATTGATACTTATATATGCTTCACAAAGTTCCTGTGCTATGTTTTTCAGCTCCATCAGGTCATTTATGTTCATCTCTAAACTGGTTATTCTAGTTAGCAGTTCCTGTAACCTTTTATTAAGGTTCTTATCTTCCTTGCATTGGGTTAGAACATGCTCCTTTCGCTCAGAGGAGTTTGTTATTACCCACCTTCCGAAGCCTACTTCTGTCAATTCTTCAATCTCATTATCCATCCAGTTTTGTGCCATTGCTGGAAAGGAGTTGCGATCATTTGGAGAAGAGGCACTGTGGTTTTTGGAATTTTCAGTGTTTTTGTGCTGACTTTTCCTCATCTTCATGGATTTATCTACCTTTTATCTTTGAGGCTGAAGACCTTTGGATGGAATTTTTGTGTGGGAGTCTTTTTTGCTGATGCTGATGTTGTTGCTCTCTCTGTTAGTTTTTCTTTTAACAGTCAGGCCCCTCTTCTGCAGGTCTGCTGTGCTTTGCTGGAGGTCCACCCCAGACCCTGTTCACATGGGTATCACCAGTGGCAGCTGCAGAACAGCAGAGATTGCTGCTTGCTCCTTCCTCTGGAAGCTTCATCCCAGAGGGACACTGGCCTGATGCCAGCCAGAACTCTCCTGTATAAGGTATCTGTCGACCCCTATTGGGAGGTCTCTCCCAGTCAGGAAGCATGGGGGGTCAGGGACCCACTTGAGGACACAGTCTGTCCGTTAGCAGAGCAGCTGCACTGTGCTGGGAGATTCCTCCTGTCAGCAGAGTCGGCAGACAGGAAAGATTAAATCCACTGAATCTGTGCACACAGCCGCCTCTTCTCCCAGGTGTTCTGTCCCAGGGAGATGAGTTTTTTATCTGTAAGACCAACTGGAGCTGCCGCCTTTCCTTCAGAGATGTCCTGCCCAGTGAGGAGGAATCTAGAGAAGCAGTCTGGCCATAATCGCTTTGTCGCACTGCGTTGAATTCCACCCAGTCCAAACCTCCCAGCTTCCTTATCACTATCAGGGGAAAAACTGACTGCTAAAGCCTCAGTAATGGTGGGCGCCCCTCCCCCAACCAAGCTCAATCGTCCCAGGTCGACTTCAGATTGCTGTGCTCGCAGTGAGAATTTCAAGCCAGTGGTTCTTAGCTTGCTGGATTCCGTGGGAGTGTGACCCACTGATCGAGACCCACTTGGCTCCCTGGCTTCAGCCCCCTTTCCAGGGGAGTAAACAGTTTTGTCTCACTCGGATTCCAGGAGCCACTGGAGCCACTGGGGTATAAACACAACTCCTGCAGCTACCTTGCTGTCTGCCCAAAGAACCGACCATCTTTGTTCTTGAAACCCAGAGTCCTGGTGGTGTAGGCACAACAGGGAATCTCCTGATCAAAAACCATGGGAAAAGCATAATAACTCAGCCCGGTAGCACAGCTCTTCATGGCTTCCCTTGGCTTGAGGAGGGAAGTCTTCTGGCTCCTTGCTCTTCCTGGGGGAAGCGACACACCGCCCTGTTTCTGCTCACTCTCCATGGATTGTACTCACTGGCTAACCAGTCCCAATGAGATGACCTGGGTATCTCAGTTGGAAATGCAAAATTGACCTGCCTTCTGCGTTGGTCTCCCTGGGAGCTGCAGACCGGAGCTTTCCTATTCCGTCATCTTGGCACCTCCCTGGGAAATCCATTTTTTAAAATCATCAGATCTCATGAGACTTATTCTCTATCATGACAGCAGCACAAGAAAGACCCGCCCCAATGATTCAATCACCTCCGACAGGGTTCCTCCCACGACACATGGAAATTGTGGGAGTTACAGTTCAAGATGAGATTTGGGTAGGGGCACAGCCAAACTGTATCAGTTGCAATTACTTTTGAGGACTTATACATGCTTTCTTTGCCAAGATCAAGGTCCAGAATGGTATTTCCTAGGTTTTCTTCTAGCACTTTTATATTTTGAAGTCTTGTATTAAGTCATTAATCCATCTTGGGTTAATTTTTGTTTATTTTAATAGGTGGGGGTCCAGTTTCATTCTTCTGCTGTGTTTAGCCATTTATTCCAGCACTATTTATTAAATTAGAAGCCTTTTTCCACGTTTATTATTTTTGTCAAGTTTGTCGAAGATCAGATGATTGTAGGTATGTGGCTTTATTTCTGGATTCTGGATTCTGTTTCATTGATCTTTGTTTCTATTTATTGTAACAGTAAGTACCATGCTGTTTTGTTTTCTGTAGCCCTGAAGTATAGTTTGAAGTTGGGAAGTTGGGTAAGGAAATGCCTCTGTCTTTCTTCTTTTTGCTTAAGATTATTTTGGCTATTCAGCCTCTCTACAAGGAGAACTACAAAACATTGCTAAAAAAAAATCAGAGATTACACAAATACATGGACAATAATTTCATGCTCACGAATTTGAAGAATTAATATTATTAAAATGGCCACTGTGCCCAAAGCAATTTATAAATTCAATGTCTTGTCTAACTACAATTGTCACTTTTCACAGAATTAGAAAAAAAATCTTCTAAAATTCATATAAAACCAAAAAATAACTCAAATAACCAAAGAGACACACTATTTGTGCTCCCACCCCAGAGCCTTTATACTATGTACTATGCCTGCAGTGCTGGTCCTCAATTTTCTTATCACTTATTCCCATACTTCCTCAGGTATCTGCCGATCACCTCATTCAAGACGTTTTAATCAGCTCCTTAATCTGAAGAAAAATGACTTACTGAATCATTCCTTATATCCTTGTTCTTTTTTATTATTTCTTCAGAATTTAATGAGAGAAAAAATTCCAAGATTTCTACATTGTAAGACTGGAGAATAAAAATGCCATTTTAAGAAATGTGTTTTAGAATAGGAAAGTGCAGAAGTACATGAGTGATGCATTTTACATGGTTCTTTTATTTATATCTATTTATCATTGCCACTAGACACATTTTATCTTTACGTATTAACTCACTCTACTCATTGAAATGAAAACTCTATGAAACCAACAACTTTAGTTTATTAGTTTATTGATTAGCTTCTTTATCCTTAGTTCTTGGGACAACATCAAATACATAGTTGGAAGTCAATATTCCCTTAATATATGAATGATACATCTTTTTATTTTGGGGTATGCTTCCTTAATGCCAAGCACTATGCCTGGTAGGCACTAATGGTTAAAATTCAAGGCATATCCTGTAATCTCAAGAGTTTAATGCCTAATTCATTTCACATCTAAAATGCAATTGAGTGCACAATACTAGGATGGGAGAAATTTAGGTAGAATTATTGAGGGATTCCCTGGAAAAAATCCTAAGATGCACCTTGATGTGCTAATTGCCATACAACAGGATTTTTTTCCTGTGGTGTTTCCACACATTCAAATTAGTTTCAAATAATTATTTTAGCAAGATTATAAATCTAGAACTCTAGGATTTTACCCTGTGATAATGTCACTTTCAAAGCACACTAGAAAAGAAAATTTAGGTTTTACTGGTTTACTAAAAAACAGTGAGGCTGATCTAATGCAAATTTGATCTCACCAAAGCTAACTAAAATCCTTCATAGAATCCGTCAAAATCCAGGAGAATCACACGACTAAATCAAGACATTTCTCATTCAAACCCTTTGTTTCTCCTGTGCTGCTTCCTTAATCATCTCCCCACCTATGGAATGCTTCAGAATATAACAGTCTTCCCAGTGGCACCCTCTGCCTCAGAACTACCAAAGCACAGGCTCCTGGCAATAGCATTCCTCTTCCAATGTCACTACTTTGTCAAATGAATTCCCAGGTTTAATATTTCTTGTGTTTTTCTTTCTCTTTTTAAAAAAATTTTCCTTTTTCTACTCTCTCTCTTAATTCTTCTTGCCCTACACCCTCCTTCTGTTTCAAAAAATGAATCCAGACAATAGTTGTCTGAAAAATTGTCAGAGGAGCTAGAGCAAAAGTAAAATACATGTTTTTGAGTTATTTGATAAGACAAGACATATAAGAACATGAACTCAATGTGTCAGGCCGTTAGGGGATTCTGGAGGTTTATGAGAAGGATTAGTACAGGGGAAGTAGTGTTTTAGGAGGATTAGTCTGGCATCAGAGTGCCATGTGTATTAGAAGAGGTAAAGCTCTGCTCGTAGAAAACTGGTAGCCAGCTGCTATGGAATCCCACGGTAGGGAATGAGAATAGTAACATAATTTTATAAGAGAGAAAGAACTCCAAAGTTTCTAGGATTCTAGGGAAAATGAAAATACTATTTAAAAAATGGATTTTAGAATCAGGAAGCACAGAACTACATGAGTAATACATTTTCCACTGTTCTTTTAATTATATCTATTTATCTTCTGCTCTGTGATAGCAGAAGTTCCTATAATAACTTCGTATTTTCTTTATGTTATTTTTAATAAAGCACAATGATAATCATTGCTTTGGTAATTATAAATTTATACAGTAGCATCACTGTTAATTTATGTCATCTGTAAGCTTATAAAGTTTAAATAATTTAATAGTTGGCTTGAAGAACACAAAACTAGTTCTATTTAATGTACCACTTTGGTATACTTCCGAGATCTACAAGGCCTAATATAAATTTGTTAGTCTAGAAAATAAAATCCAATTTGAGAAAATTAAATATTTATTAAGAAAAATTTTATGAAAAATGATGAAGTCTATCTGTACTAGTGATATGCCACATGCAATTAAATGAGTTAATGGTAGGTTAGATGGCAGCAAGATATGAACACAATTCTGTGAATTACATGTTGGTAAAATTTGCCAAGAAAGCAGATGTGTTTATTTTTTCCCCACCCCCATAAAAATACTTAAACCTCAAAGTTAATCCATTTGCATTATCCAAATAACAATTTTAGGTGTCACATTTAAAAATTCCCAATGTAAACTGAGATGTTTTAGTCTTAGTGTTAAGTTAGAAATATTTTCTAAAAATCTTTAATATAATTTAGACTCTGGAATAATGAAAGACTGAAGTAATTAATGATCTGTACATCTCAAAATATCACAAGAAGTTAAAATTCAAATACGCGGAAGAATAAGCTATACGACCAACATATAATTCCATGTGCTTTTCCATTATGTATTCTTGTCTATGTATAAGTGTAGTTTTTACAATTAAATTAATAAGAAGACTCAATCAGTTAATGGAAATATTATTTCCTAATGGGTATAAAATTGTATTTTAAAAACTGATTTCATCCTTTAATTAATATGCTTTTAAACATATCGCTGTATGTGTGTACTGTATATGTGTACATATGTTTGTGTATGTGAATATCAAAATATATTAAGTGAAACGTGTACATTAGAGAAGACAGCAGTACAGCTCAGAAAAAGAAAATTGGTCTTAAATATGAGTCTGGTTTCAATATGATGTAGCAAAAATATTTTTGTTTTGTGCATGGGTATGAGAACTTGTTGTTCTCACTTGACCAAGTGTTCAGATTTGCCCATTTCCTATTCTCTGCCTTGCCTTGATCAATCTTCAGTTAGACTTCTCTCTTCTCCACAGACCTCTAAATTTTGACTTGCCGCAAGTATGAGTGAGTACTCAAATGCAGAGCATGCTTTCTTAATAGCTCATCCCCAAATTAGCTAACTTCAGCAAGAAGCATTTCCTGTCAAACCCTCTTGATCATGCTCTCTGCTCATATCCTTGCTTGGCCAATTTTCTTTAAAAAATTCCTGCTAACTCTGCTTACCCTTCCTTATAACAGAAAATATTTTTGTTTGATTTTCATGTGCTGCAGATCTTGAGATTAAATTGTTTTCTCCATTACAATCATCTTTTGAATAGTCTCTCTTTAAGTCTAGGTTTGTTTTTATTTGATACTCTTAAGCATGTACTCTTACTTTTATTTTTATTTTATTTTTTTATTATACTTTAAGTTCTAGGGTACATGTTCATAACGTGCAGGTTTGTTACATACGTATATTTGTGCCATGTTGGTGTGCTGCACCCATCAACTCATCAGCACCCATCAATTCATCATTTATATCATGTATAACTCCCCAATGCAATCCCTCCCCCCTCCCCCTTCCCCATGATAGGCCCCAGTGTGTGATGTTCCCCTTCCCGAGTCCAACTGATCTCATTGTTCAGTTCCCACCTATGAGTGAGAACATGTGGTGTTTGGTTTTCTCTTCTTGTGTTAGTTTGCTAAGAATGATGGTTTCCAGCTGCATCCATGTCCCTACAAAGGACGCAAACTCATCATTTTTTATGGCTGCATAGTATTCCGTGGTGTATATGTGCCACATTTTCTTAATCCAGTCTGTCACAGATGGACATTTGGGTTGATTCCAAGTCTTTGCTATTGTGAATAATGCCGCAATAAACATACGTGTGCATGTGTCTTTGTAGTAGAATAATTTATAATCCTTTGGGTATATACCCAGTAGTGGGATGGCTGGGTCATATGGTACATCTAGTTCTAGATCCTTGAGGAATTGCCATACTGTTTTCCAAAATGGTTGAACTAGTTTACAATCCCACCAACAGTGTAAAAGTGTTCCTATTTCTCCACATCCTCTCCAACAACTGTTGTTTCCTGATTTTTTAATGATTGCCATTCTAACTGGTGTGAGATGGTATCTCATTGTGGTTTTGATTTGCATTTCTCTGATCAAAAAGTGGGGAAAGGATATGAACAGACATTTCTCAAAAGAAGACATTCATACAGCCAACAGACACATGAAAAAATGCTCATCATCACTCGCCATCAGAGAAGTACTCTTACTTTTCAGTATCTGTTCATGTTTGTTCTAGTTTTCATTATGACTTTAGATAATTAATGACTGTAAATAATTATAAACATTGCCCTTATGTTACCATATGCTATGAATTTTTAAATTGTGGTTTCTTTGACCAAAATCTACTAAAAGCTACAGCCATATCTCATTCTCACTCATTTTTTTTCTCATAATGAGACAGGATAGTTCCCTTGACCCCTTGCAGAAATCATGAATGGGTGTCTTGCTTACTCAGCCCACGGTGCTCAAACCCCTTGCAGGAAGGAGAGCACACAGGTGAGATGGTGCAGGAGCCAGGGTGAATGCCTTTGGGTGCTGGCAGGAATGTACCCAAACAGGCACGCGGCAGCATCTAGGGGTTGTCTGCAACCTCTGGAGCCCCAAAGGGCATATGTTACAGTATGCTCTTTTAGCTTTGCCATCCATGGATCACTAAGTGTTAAACAGCTCAGTGGAGAGTTAGTGTGATGGCCTCTTGTACCCGCACCCAGGTCACTGTCCAGTACTCAGAAGAAATGAAGTCACAAGGATTGGTAGAAATTTTGAGTGGTGGAAGTGGCTCTCAGCAGGATGGGGAGCTGGGAAGAGAATGGAGTGAGAAGTGGGTCTTCCCCTGGAGTTAGGCCAGCTCAGCCAAACTCCTCTTCTACCATCTCAGGCCAAACTCCTCTCCAACTGTACTCTCTGATGTCGAGTTGCTTCTCCTCTCGATGTTCAGACAATTCTCTTCTGTGTGTGTGTGTTGAGTCTGGCCTGGGGTTCTTATGGGCACAGAATAGGGGGCATGGTGGGCCAAAAGGCAATACTCAGGCAGGATAACAGAGATGTGAAGTTCTAATGTAGGGCTGTGGGTCCAGGCTTGAGGGTTGAGTCGTTGCCATGATCCTGCCCTCTTCTACCCAGTATTTACCTGCCTCCTCTCCGTATCAGTAGTAAAATCATGTAATCAGTCAATGTTTAATGTTACCATGTTGGAGGTTAGCCCTCAAAGTTACAGAAAATCCTTTAAAATTGGCAGGATATCTAAGACACCCAGAACACTTTTGTCACCTCTCAACAAAGGCTGCTTGGTAAAAGAAATGTTCTTACTCTGGGAGCATGTTCCTGTAATCGGGGATAGGATACACAAGGACAACAAGATAACCTTGAGGAAGTTTCTGCATGATTGTTTTACTATGAATTTTTCCAATATTATAATGAAAACTACCATAGTTTTCCTGTCTCATAGTTGAGGTGGGGAGTCATTCTTTTTTTTATTAATTTTGAGACTTATTTGTTAAACTTGCATTCATTTTATTCAAATGAAGATATTCTAATTCTAATTTAATCTCAAGATCTGCAGCACATAAAAATCAAACAAAAATATTTTCTGTTATAAGGAAGGGTAAGCAGAGTTAGCAAGATGTTTTTAAAGAAAATTGGCCAAGCAAGGATATGAGCAGAGAACATTTGTATCTCAAGTTGTGTAAAAGCTTACTTGAATATATGACACAATGACTATCAGGAAAAAAAATACTATACTTCTTTACCCAAAATACTATACTTGTTTAAGATCCTTATTGACTGTAAGAGGGACATGCACTTTCCAGAGATGTTGCAAAATCAGTTTGTAAAGCTTTATTCACATAGATGTACCTTCCTTGACCACATCATTGGAAATTGGAGGGCAGAAACAGTCCAAAATTGGCCACATAAACTGTCCTAGCTTGTATGGACTTGATCTAAAACATAAAAAAGCAGGCTGTTACTCATCCCTCACAAAATATTAATAGATCTTTTGAGATTTCTGTTTATTTTACTAATACTAAAAGGGCTTCTGTTTATTCCTTAGTTATCCAATGGAGAGCATCTATGCACTAGCTGACATTGTTGCACTGTTGCACAGGATTATGATGAAGTCATGTGTCACAGAATTCCATTTACCACTCAGAGCCCAAGCAGTGGAGCTCCATCCACAGTGTCACTGAGGCCACAAGCACCAACTCCCAGCTTTATTATGAGTGGAAGAAAGTCAACTTTTCCTGAGTTAATATGTTAAAGATGATATAGAATTTCTCAGAAATAACAGTTAATCCAGCAAAATAATTCTGTAAATTTATAAAAAGTCAAATTTAACATAATTGTTTTCAAATATGTTCAAGTTGAACATAATTATGCTTGATAAAATTAAACATAAAATTATGTAAAATTCAAAATTTAATCATAATAATTAGCAACTCATAGTTACTCCTATATAATAAAATGAAAATAATTACAACTCACTTTTCCAGAAATTAAATTATTCATATTTTGGTGCTTACATTTTATGATGTCTTATTTTCTACGGAAATGGTAATCATATTGGGCAGTATTTATTATAACATCATGTTCTTCAAATGGCTATTAACCTTTGGTTTTGCGGAGCTGTATTTTCTAGTTGTAATCAATTTTGGAAAATTAAACGCATCTCATATGCCAAAAAAAGCACTTCCAAACATATCCATCTGTGCATGCTGTAAGTATATTATAGTACTTCATTGGGAATTATATCATATTCAAAATAAAGGAAATCAGTATATTGAAGAGATATCTGCACTCCCATGTTTGTTGCATCTCTGTTCACAATAGCCAAGATTTGGAAGCAACCTAAGTGTCCATCAACAGATGAATGGATAAGGAAAATGTGGAACTTACACACAATAGAGTACTATTCGGTCATTAAAAAGGAATGAGATCTTGTCATTTGCAACAACATTGAAGAAACTAGAGGTTATTATGTTAAGTGGAATAAGCCACACACAGAAAGACAAACATCACGTGTTCTCACTTGTTTGCAGAATCTAAAAATCAAAACAATTGAAGACATGGAGACAGAGAGGGGAAGGATGGTTACCAGATTCTGGGAAGGATAGTGATGGGTATGGGAGATCTGGGGATGGTTAATGGGTATAAAAATAGTTAAAGAATGAATAAGATCTACTATGTGAGAGCACAACAGGATGATTATGGTCAAAATAATGTAATTGTACATTTCAAAATAACTAAAAGAGTATAATTGAATGTTTTGTAACACAAAGGATAAATGATTGAGGAGCTTAATACTCCATCCTCCATGTGATTATTATGTATTACATCACTATATCAAAATATATCATGTACTTCATAAATATGTGCATCTACTATGTAGCCACAAAAAATAAAAATTAAAATTAAACTATATTTAAAAAATGTTAATGTCTTCATACAATATTCATTGCAATATTCTTTAATATCAATTTTAGTTTTTTGAAGAGTTGCAGTAGTTTGTGGTGCTTTGCAATTTATTAAATTAAATATGTTTTCCTGAACACATTATGCCTTAAAATAAACTTTTGGTATGTAAATTTTATATTAAATATGACTTCCTTATATTTGATAACAATTATAAGTGACTTTTAAATTAGGATTTGAATGATACATAAGCTAAATAGAATATTTACAGTAAAAATTTTTTAGTCTGCTTAAGTCATTCTAATATTCTACTGTGAAGAATTTGGCAATAATTGCCTAGAGATACTGCAATTTCCTTTGTGTCAATGATATAGTTTTCAGAGTCGTCAGAATTTGTTTTTTTCCAAGTAATTTTTAGTCCCCCGATTTGGTAAAAACATTATGTACATTGAATTTGAATTTAAATCTGAATGATTTTGCTTATAATATTTTTGTTTAAACATTATGACCAATTAGTATATAGTTTGTCAATTTAAAAGTAAATATTATCAAGAGGGTACCTTTCATTTCATTATTACTATTTATAACATTATTAATGTCACCTAAAATTTCTAGAAAATCCCTGATTTTTTTCAGCTGAATTTTTCAAGTTATTAGAAAATTTTGGAAACAAAAATACTGTAAATTTAAAAATGAACACATATGTCCACTATCTTAATTTGGTTATCGGTAGCATTGTGCTCTGTTTAGTCTTTATCTATTCATCTGTATATATTTTCTTTTTGCTAAAAATTTTGAAAATACATTTTAGATCTTGTGACACTTTACCCCTAAAGCATTTCAGCATTTATAAAGTAAAAATAAGAGCAGTATATTGCATAACATTTATTTATCACATGTAATAACCCTATTTTTCTAAAGTCATCTAATGCATTGCCCATAGTCAAATCTCCACAATTGTTCCCAATCATCTTTTATGGTTTCATTATTTGGAAGCAGAATCTAAACAAAATTTACATATTAAATTAGATCATCGTGTGCTTTTAGAACCTCCAGATATCCAGATATTTTATGATGCTACATTTTATATTACTATGGTATAGGCAAGAAAATAGACAAATAGGTCAATAGACCAAAATAGAAAGTTTAAAAAATGCCTTATTCATGACCTAAGTAGAACAGTGTAAAATAATGTACTTTTTTTCAATAAGTAGTCATTCTGGGTCAATTGGAGAGTGATAGACAAAAATAAATCTTGACCTGTACCTCACACCATATATACCAATTCAAGATGGATTGTAGATATGAATAGAATGGTGATAGGTAAACCTTCTGAAATAAAACAGAAAAAAATTCCTTCAGTGTTACACTATCTAAGGTTTTATAGCACAACCCCTAAAACAATACTACCATAAATGAAAAGATTAATAACATCTACTGCATTAAAATTAAGGACTTTATTTATCAAAAGACACCAAGAAGAGATGGTAAAGTAAGCCGTAAAATGACAGTAAATATTTGCAGTGTGTGTGTGTGTGTGTGTGTGTATATATAAATATATAAACGTAGTGGTTACTGGAAGTAATAGTTGAGACTAGCTTAGGCTCTTCTATAACAGAAATTGTTCTCGGCTAAAGATAGCCATCTTGTTTCAGGTCCAGCCTCTTCCATGAATACCACGCATCTAATGACTTGGTACAGTGGCATAAAGTCTTGAATCTCATGTCCAAATTTGGCAATATTCTGTAGAACCATTCAAGCTTCAGAGAGCCTGAGAAATTAGTTGAGGCCTTTGCTGTGACTTTATTATAAACACACCCTCTGCCTTTTCTCAATCTTGCTTCCTTTATTCCTCCAAGGGTTGTAGTTCTGAGGTCACTCCACCATAAACTTCCTGCCAGCATATTTTTACCCCAGAGTCTAGTTCCTAAGAAATCAGACCTATGACAATGACAAGGAACGAACACTATTTGTAAAGACTTTCAAGTCAATCAGAAGGAAGGAAGGAAGGAAGGAAGGAAGGAAGGAAGGAAGGAAGGAAGGAAGGAAGGAAGGAAGGAAGGAAGGAAGGAAGGAAGGAAGGAAGGAAGGAAGGAAGGAAGGAAGGAAGGAGAAAGAAAGAGAAAGAAAGAGAAAGAAAGAGAAAGAGAAAGAAAGAGAAAGAAAGAGAAAGAAAGAGAAAGAAAGGTCACACTCCAGTAGGAAATAGACAATAGACTTGAAAAAGTATTTCAAAAAGAGAAATCCAAATGGCTAAAGAAAATGCCCAGGCTTTTTTGCCATCAGAAACATGTAAATTAAACCATGATAAGATATCTCTACCAACATACCAACATGACTATATGAAAAAGGTAGGCAATAGAATGTTGGAGAGAATGTGGAACAAGTAAACCTCTCATACATTGCTGGAGAGAGGGCACAGTGTTGCAACTATTGTAGAAAACTGTTTGGTAGCATCTACTAAAGCTATATCCTAGCAATTCTTTTTTCAAATAAACTCATCAGAACTACACGCACTGAAAGGAATGTTCAATGAAAACTCGCCCAAACTTATATACAATAGGAATCTCAGTAATACATTATTAAGAGAATGGATAAATAATAGTTATTTTCCTGTAGTAGATTATTATACAGCAAAAACAAATAACATGCAACAATATAAATGAATTCAGACACAAAATAATTATATGCATTTATAAATATATACAGATTAAAAACAAGCCGAAATAATCTACAGTGTTAGAAGTGAATAGGCAAAGTTTTTTCTGTTGGATATGCTTCCACCACTCACACATCCTAAGAGGATAAACAGCAACCCTACTGCCAAAGGATGTAGAATGTGGAATGGAGGGCAAAGCACAAAATAGCATTGCCAGTATAAAGAGCAAACTCATTAGGAAAAGAATGGTAAAATCACGCTGCTCTGCCATCCCAGTTAGGGCAACGGACACACCATTCAGAAATGTAATGGTGTTTCCAGGTAAGGAGAGAGCCTATGAAGGGCTAAATAACTCTTCTCTGAAGCCTTGCTAGGAAGCTATACCTATGTACAAGAAAGATCCGACAGACACAGGAGCAACCTCTGAGAAGCCAAGCAAACAGTAAAACTAAGCATTTAAGAAATTAAGCATAGACATCAACAGTGATACACTAGGGAGGAAACAGATTGCAAAAAGTTCAGGAAATGTGCTAAAGAAGACACGGGAAGAAAAAAGAATACAATATTGTTCCAATGAATTATTAAAAATTCACAGTTTTTAACCAAATTAAATGACTTACAGAGAAAAAAGTTATGCCCATAATCAAAAAGTCTCAATAGAGAAATTTTTAAAAACCTCCTTATCTAACAATGAGAACAAGCTGAATTATCTCAGTATTATGCTTATTTTAAGCCCATCAGGAACTGGGTTGCAAAGTAACCTAATAAACTGAAATCTAGTAGGTACTATCTGTACAGCTGTGATGAACACACAGTTGCTTTCTTCTTTGGCAAAGGAGGGAAAGAAGTAGAGGACCACCACAGATGTAGAAAATATGACAAGAGACGAAGTTTCAATGAATTTGGAAAAGTTGAATATTAGCTCTCTTGACAGTTTAAAATCTCTGGGTTCCCCATAAAAGGAGAGTTTGCATGCACTTTCCAACTCTTTTTCCTGTATTTACTGAAGTTCAAAAATTGTACGAGCGGGAAGAGAACTAAGATGTCCTCTGTGGCCAGGTGTACCAGGCATTATATACTCTGAAGGTGGTATAAGAAAAACAAGTGAATTTTTACAAATTTAGAATATGAAAGGACAATTGAAAGGAAGCTCCTCTGTGATTCAGGCAAGCAACATCTTCTGTGTCATTTGAGGGCAGAGCAAGAACACTGAAGTGCTCCACACTCCATGTCTTACAATAAATATAAGGCATTGGCTATATACAGTTAGAATAGTCTACCAGTTTTTTATGTTTAGGGGAAGCTGTTTGACCCAAGTCCCTCATGAACCAGAAATGCTCCACCGAGGTATTTCACTTGCCTCTTCCCAATTTCCCCTATCTTTAACTTAATAACCCCATGCATATTATGTCAATAGCAGCCCTCATGGCATGTTGTGATCAATTTTAAAAAACAAAGGTTTCTTTTTCATAGCACCTACTTGAACAGTTAGGGTTCAAATCCAGCCAATTTATTTTAAACTAATATGAAATGTAATCCTTTCCTACTTAATGCATAAATATTTTTACTCCTGTAACCCTGCCTTTTCCCTGATTATCTTGTCACCATCAACCTCTGGCAGGTGAAGCCCCTTCTCCTCTGCTAGTCCCTGTCAGTATGAATACTAATAAATTTTTATTTTTTATTATTGGAGTCTGTTGTGTCATTAACTGCAGCTATCTGGTAAATTTTCAGATTATCAATGGTGTAGGCATTGGGATGTCACTTTAGGGTGGATCAAGACATCATCTACCACTGGAGAAAGGGCAAGGAAACTGGAAGTGATACATCTCAGGTGCAGGTACCTGTGGGCATGTTAAAGCATGAAGCTGGAGCAGAAGAACTGAGACAAATCTTTCAGCTTCAGAGCTCAAACCTTAATAAAAGGAAGATTGTATTTCTGCCCTCAAAATAAAATGTGGATTGTGTGTAAACTGAATGAAACTAAAGGAACAACAAAACCAAGACCTAGCTAAATTATTGAATAGATTGACTCAAATCCAAACTCTAATGGGCTAAAAGAGGAATAGTCATGCTCTTTGGGGTGCATAAGTATGATTTACCTCATCCGTACTTTCTTCCACACACAATGCTTAATATGCAATAAAAAAGTACAAAACATTTGAAAAAGCAAGAAAATGTGGTCCACTATGAAGAAAGTCAATAGTCAACACAATCAGACTCAGAGATGGCCTGTATTTAGAACTAATAGATCAGATCACTAAATTAGCTGGTGGAAAGGTTGGACAATATATGTGATTGACTGGGAGATTTAGGCAGAGAGACAGAAATAATTTTCAAAAATCAAAAGGAAATGCTATATGTGTGAAATGATGGCCTATATTTAGAACTAGTAGATCAGATCACTAAATTAGCTGGTGGGAAGGTTGGACAATATATGTGATTGATTGGGAGATTTAGGGAGAGACAGAAATAATTTTTAAAAATCAAAAGGAAATGCTATATGTGTGAAATTATGATTATTACCAATGTATTTTTCTTGTGGAGATATAAATACATTAGACATAGAAGAAACAATAAGTAAACTTTAGGACATGTCAATAGAAATAATTCAAGCTGAAGTATAATGAAAAGAGTGCTGAAAAAAAAGTGTCCAAGATCTGCAAGATAATACCAAACATTCTAACATGGGTTAGTGAAGTGCCAAAAAATGAGACAGAATAAATACTTAAAGAGATACTAAATTAATGAATGGTATCAACCCATATATCCATGCAGCTCACAAATCTTCAAGCACAATAATTCAAAGAAAAGCATACCAAGTGCAGTATAATAAAATCGCTGAGAAATAAAGTAAAAACCTTGAGAGCAGCGAGAAAAAGAAAAAAATATATATTAGATTCAGTTTTTTAGAAGTACATTAGATTCAGTGAAACAATCTTTAAAAATTATAGCTAAGGCATGAAAATGATAGAATCAAGTCTTTAAAGTACTGAGAGAAAAAATTTTAAATGTATCTGTTAATGAAGAATTCTATACTAGCATCAATTGTTCTAAAAAATGAAGACATTTCAAATAAGCATATTAAATAAATCATTTGAAACTGTAAAATACTTTCACTACAGAAATGCTAAAAGATTTTTTATTATTTTGAAGAAGGATAACACTAGTTGGAAATCAAATTCTATGGGAAGAAATGAAGAATGCAATAATGAATAAATATGCTGACAAATACAAAGGACTTAATAAAAAACTCTTACAACATTACTGATTTTAAAAAATAAACATAATGACAATAGTGGTTTTATAGTGAATATAGAAATGAATTGTGTGAAGCAATAGCACAGAGGGTGGGAAGGTAATAACTTAAGAACCAGTATTAACCAATTAGACCTCTTTGACATTTATAGAATTCTGGACCCAACATCAGAATATACATTGTTTTCAAGTGCACATGGAAAGTTTAAGGATGTTTTAGGTCTTTGTCTTCTAATCAGATGTTTTAAATTTTTCTCTTTAAGATGTTCTTAGTTTAAACAATTATTGATTGTGAAGTATTCTCAAGTTAGCTAGCAAAATAAAGTACTTTTTAATATCTTGGTTCCTGAAAGCACTCATGTCATACTGATACATTTTGGAATATTTATCATTTTGAAAATATTAAATCATTTAAGTGTATTCTTCCTATGAGAAGGTACAAAGGAGCATAGGAACACCTTGAAACACATCATCACAGTAACATATTGCCTTCAGTGAATTTCAGAAGAGGAACCTCCTTTATTGGACAGAAGTAATAGAATACATGGCTAGGAAAAACCTCTGGAACGTTTTCTCATTCCCTTCCCCTTCCCCCAGGCATTTCTATCAAGAGCTTGAAAGGAATAGAACATTAATTGTATCTCAAAGTGATTGTTTTTCTCCTCTTATTTTTTCCTTTGGCTAATGTCATATGGTTGTTTTTCAAGACTACTGAGATCATGAATGTAAGATAGCTAGAACTTTAGTTTGAAGCCTCATTAGATCACAATTTGTAAAATCAGTAAGTTATTTTCTAAGTATCTAACACTTTCAGTGTTTACCAACAAAATTTATAGAATAACATTCTAGAGAATAATATAAAGTAGATCAGTTGTTTTTGATAATGTATAACTTTTCTGTTCTGAACATGCAAGTACATATTATTTTTACATGAAATTGCCGTTATACATGGAAGATACTCACCAAATACAAATGTTTTTCAGAGGGCTATATATTTTGTGCTTCAAGGCCTATCTTTACCTTCTCTTGCTGAAGTGAAAAACTATGCAACCAATGCCACACCATTGCTAATACCCTGAAGAGTATTCCTACCAGTGAGAGTGAAAAATAGAATCTAATATAAAATAGTGCACACAGAAAATTTGTACATAGCAAAGTGATAGTAACATTCTGGGTCTCAGGTATTGATTTGTCCTTTAAGGTTCTTAAGTAGGAATGTAGCAGTTTTCTATAATTATTCATTTATTCTTCAGTGCACTCAAAATAATTGGTAAAAGCATGTCACCTTTTAAAGATCTTCAATAATTAATCTCAAGATTGCCATAAAATATCACTGCAATTATTTTACTTTGGCTTAGACAGCTCTGAGTTTTCCTCAAAATCATGGAGCAACTTATAACTCAGAGAAAGATAACCTAACTAATTTCTCTTATGTAAGAGATGACCCACTGATGATCTTTCTCTGCTGAGGCAGACTGGTACTCAGTCTAGTTCATTTACCAGCTTCCAGAAAACTGAAAAGATATAATTTTAAAATTACTGCTAATTAATGTTAACATTATTAAGTTGATAGCATCGACCTTCACTAAATATGACAGTTAAAAACTTTTGTTTCCTCAAAGCAAACATACCATGCTATAATATGTAAGCCATAATCATATTAATTTATAACTTAAGTACACATTTATATATTGATGACACAATATACCTTTAACTGTCAAAAAGGTTAATTGACTTTTGCCCTTTATATATAAGATAGGGTATACATCAGAATATTGTTAATATACATAGTTGATACTGAGTATTTTCCCAGATTTGTGAAAGTAACTTTTGATTTTATGAGTATTACATAATGTTTAGACTGCAAAAATTGTCATATACTCTATACTATGCTAAGAGAACTAAATAATGCAAGTGTTATACATTATGTAATTTAATAGGTTAATAAAAACAACTCCAAAATACCTGATGATCTTTTGGTGAAAGGTGGGCATCCAACTAAAAGACTGTAACGGTCAATTTCTCCCGACTACCTGTGATTCTGAACACCAAAAAGTCCCTCAAAATAAATAAATATTGTTTTAAACTAGGGAATTTAAAAACAGTAACACTGAAAGATAATATAAACAAATGACCTTTTGCCAGAATCTAGAAAGGAGGTCACTTTCTCTGAGCTTTACAGTAATGGGTTAAGAAAATACTAGATAGATAATGAACTCATTGATACATTTCTGGAACATGAAAGGTAGCCATCCCACCTTCGTGGAAGGAGGCCAGCAAACATGTCTACCATCCATTCCATTTCTACTGCAGGGACTGTTTTTGTGACAGATGTGACCGTTATGTACTTCTACTCTCTATTCTTTCCCTTAATCTTTTTTAATAAACATAGTAATAAAAAGCCCACAGTAATAAATAAGTATAAATAAGAAATATGATAAATCATTAATAAACAGTCATAAGTCCATAGTAATAAATTTTTTATCACTTAAAATTATTTATTAATTGATGTTTTTCTTTGGGTGGCTATGACAAAAAACCATATACTAGGTGGTTTATAAACAACAGAATATTCTTCTCACATTGTTGGAGGCTGGGAAGTTCAAGATCGAGGCTCTGGAAAAATCAGTGTCTGATGAGTGCCCATTTTCTCTTTCACAGATATCCGCCTTATCACTGTTTTCTCCCAATGCGAAAAAGACAAGGTAGCTCTCTGGGGCTTCTTTTTATAAGGGCACTGGTCCCATTCATGAGGGCTCCCCCAACATGATCTAATCACCTCTCAAAGAATCCACTTTCAAATACCATCACACTGGCGGTTAGGTTAAAACACATGAATTTTGGGTGGACACAAACATTCAGCGGATAGCAGTTGAGGTAGAAGGGCTGAGAGAATAGTTCTAAGTGAAGTTGGAATGATAAACAGAACTCAGATTATGCAGCATCAGATAGACTGAAGTAAGGAGTTTGAAAACATCTAGAGTATTTTGCAGATTACAATGATAGACAAGTATAAATGTATTAATATAATTTTTAAATCTTCAAAGTTTGACAAAATCTGACATGTTTTAAAATTCTCTTTTTTGAAATGATGGGAGAAGATTACTTCAAAATTTTCTGTTTATTTTGAAACATGTTTCATAACTGAAAAATATTCTGAAATATGCAAGGACTTTAAAAACTTAATAGATACAGATGGTTTGTCAGTTAATCATAAGAGTATTGAATAAGGAGTTAAGAAAATAATTTATCTTTTAAACATTTTATTTTCAGAAAACATACTTAACTGTGTTATTAATATTTGAGATCAAAGAAAGCTTTTCCTTCCAATAAATACATTCTCATTTCATGTCTCATCTTCCTTGTATAAAATACTCTTAATGTATAAATTTTTAACTTTTTATTTCTATATGGCAAAGCATACATTTAAAATCAAATATGAAGAAGTATAAGAATATAATCAAAGATTTCCCACAAGTTCTCCATACTTTTTCATTGCTTCTTTTCTAATTTAATAGCAATTTATTTTAAAACAATTTCCTTTTATAAAGTTTTCCTCAGGACATCCCACATGGTTTTCTAGGAATCAGCAACTCTATTACATGTGATTATGAATATGATGGTATTGTAAATATATCAGTATAGCTTGATTAATATATTTAATTAAATGTTTCATTTAATTACAAGTCCTACAGACAGACACAAGAGAAAAATGGGAGAAAAAACACAAGTAAGCTCAGTAAGCAAATAACTCAGCTATTGTGATAGAATTGCCTAGTTATGCTGGAGAGTAGCCTATAAGCCATCAGTCGTCAGTGTTGTAGGCATCAATTAATTAGTATATTTTGTAGAGGAAATGAAGAATGCCATTTATTTAATCTGATTGTCATTTTAGGAAGAGGCTAGTTTAAATGGTCTCTCTCTTGAGCGCACATACACAAATACACATTTTTTTGTATATACATATGTTTTATATTTATATTGTATTTGTGTGCACACACACAAATACACACACATTTTTTAGCATATACATGTGTTTTATATTTATGTTGTATTTGTGTGTGTATTTGTGACTTATAGAGTGGAATAAGAAATGAGAGTTAAGAAGAAAAGAAAGGGGTCAGGAGGACCACGACTGATGGAACTGAGGAACTCTCACCTATACTTCTGACATGATAAATGCACTAAATATTGGTGATCTACAAGTTCTCCCTAAGTCCCTGTGCCAACTGTTATTCTCCCCATCTCTCTTCTTCTGATATCTCTTTACACCTCCAGGAAATTTTCTCACAGGTGGGATAAATATAAGGAAACCACAGTGGCTCTTGATAGCCTACACATGGTCCAACTAGGTGCATCTTAGGCCAGTGCAGAAACACCCATCCATGGTTTATTGTTGGAAAATAAAATGATTTGTGGCCTCAGAGATGTTCCAAATGGCTCAGCAAAAAATGTGCATAACAATACCTCGGGAATCACTGAGTTACTTAAGGGTTTCTTTTCAAAGCATATATCATATTTAATCAGTTTGTAATTTTTTTTCTGCCTTCAATTACATGAAACACCGTTAAGCTATTCCACAGTGTAATATATCATAGAAAATAGGATAAATTGAAAATAGTACGATCTTCAAACTGGGTAAATTTTTTGCACTTTGATACCTGTACATAGGAATTAAATGTAAACCAAAAATTCCATTAATCAAGGGCAAAAAAAAAAAAACAAACACACACACAAAAAAAAACTGGATTAAACACACAGTTCTTCTTCATTAGTTACACAATTAATGCAGACTATTTGCTATGGTCTGAGTATTTGTCTTCAAAAATAAACATGTTGAAATTCTAACCCCCAAGGTGATGGTATGAGGAAGTGGGACCTTTGTGGCAGTGATTAAGTCAGAAAATCTGAACAGGGTTAGTGACCTTATAAAACATGCCCAAGGGAGGTTATTCTAGTCTACCATATGAGGACACAAGGAGAAGACATCATCTATGATAAAGTGGGTCCTTACTAAACACTGAATCTGCCAGTACCTTGCTCTGACATTTTCCAGCATGCGGAACCGAGAAGAATAAATTTCTGTTATTTAGAATCTACCCAAGTTTCTGGTGTTTGATTATAGCAGCTCAAATAGACTAAGACAGTACTTAAAAGAAACCAATACTTACAAAAGATACACTGACATAAGGAAGATATTGGGTTATGATTTTCTTTGGTTATAGATAGACTGCATCAGTGAAAAGCATGAAATTTATATATTTGTTCTAGTTCATAAAAGTGTGATCTTATACGTCAACAATGGTTCACTAGCAATTTTTTTTGCTTAATTGAAACTTTTTTTCCCCTCTACTAAGTCCTACAAATAGTGTTTGTTACACAGTTGGCCCTAATCCTTCAATACAAACTTCAGTCGACTGTGTATCAGTCCCATTATCTAATAGATTTCATTTTTACTATCCTCAGATACTGAACCTCAATCCACTCCCCCACCTAACTCCTCAATGTTTACACACGTTTCATATCCCTCATTCTCATTAAACACTGAATCTGCTGCTGAAAGGATTAGATATGTTTACTCAAATTATATGTTTACTCAAATTAAGTGAATCTGCTTTGGTACATTATCAATCTCATTTATTAAGTTCTGCTTTAAAAGCTTATAGTGACTTTTACCTTTTAAATTAGAGTGATTAGATATTGTGTGATAAATCAAGGTAATAAATATAAAGCCTATTTCTCATATCTGTGTTAAAGAACGGTAGGATTTATTTTCTGGAGACATGCATTTTATGACTAGATTACGCCATCTCTGTCCCTTAGAACACGACCCTCGACCCCACAGCTGAGCCTGGCCCTCAGCCCTATCAAAGGCAGCACCAGCAGGCAGCTTCTGTGCATTCATTCATTCATCTGGAACCACTCCAGTCCACATTCTACCCTTACATTCTGTCGATCTTCAACTGCAGATTCCTGACACCTACTTCATATTTTGATAGTTGCTTCTGCTACTTTCACTTTTATCAAACATTTCCAAATTCCTTTTGGCCTATAAAACTTCAGTTTCTCGCTCAACTCTTTACTCAGCTTTTCTCTGACTTTAAAATCTCTTCTCATTACACATTTTCTCTCCAGTTTCATTCCTAACTTCTGCTAATTAGAAGTTCACCAGACAGGCTAAAGAAGGGAAAGGATTCAGAAATGCAACAATATATTGAGTGTTTCTCAAATAATCCCCTTTTCCTTTCAAAATCTCTCCTAGATAGGCCCTACAAATACACGTGTGTGTGTGTGTATGTGTGTGTGCGTGTGTATGTATGTGCGCGCGCCTGTGTGTGTGGGTCTTGCTTTGTCACCCAGACTGAAGTACAGTGGCATGATCATAGCTCGGTGCAGCCTGGACTTCCCAGGCTCAAGTAATCCTCCCACTTCGACATTCAGCCTTCCACTTCAGCTAAGACTACCATGCCTGGCTAAGTTTTTTTTTTTTTTTTTTTTTTTTTTTTTCCATTATTTTTTGTAGAAACAGGAGATCTCGCTATGTGGCCCAGGCTGGTCTCTAACTCCTGAGCTCAAACAGTCCCCCTGTTTTGGCCTCCCAAAGCCCAGAGACTACAGAGATGAGCCACCATGTTTGGCCTGATTGACATTTCAAACACTCTGCCACTCTATGCAGTAGTTTTTTTGTATGTGTTTGGGGTTTGGAGGCGGGAGTTGTAGGACTGCTACGTGAGTCTATGAGTTCTTATAGGATAAAAACTTCTCCATTTTTGCTGCTCCTACAATATTATGTGCCTAGGTGTGTTACTTTGCATATGAAGAATTTAATTGAAAATAAAGTCTGCCCTTTTAGGGAGATGGCAGGATCTATGTTTTTTAAGATATACTTTCCCACTCAAGGAGAGCACAAAATGCCAAAGACACGGTTGAATGAATACAGGATTCCAACACAAAACACACATCCTCATGGGCTCAAACATTCATTCCTGGTACACACATGTATTATTCTATCATTGGGATGGCACAAAATCTACCCATGTGTATTTCTACTGATTCTACCCACTGACAAATCTCTGCCTCACTAAGAGGTGGAAATTTTCACCAGTGCTGCCAATTCTGCAAAGAACAAAAAATTTCAGAAACTGTTGCTACACATCCCCTTTCCAGTTCACTACTCTTTATCCTGGGGTCAGATGATGCTATTTGCTCTGCATCTGACATGGCCATCCCCCACTGGAAACACTTACCTTTACATGAGAGCTTCAGGAGTGAATTAAATCCTGTTAACTACTGAGTGTGTGTGCTTGTCTTCAGGCACCTTTGTCCTCACATTAACCTTTCCTTTTTCTTGTAAGAATGCTGCACATATCTGAGAAATACCATGTCTTCTATGTATTCCTTGAATACACTGTCTTTGAATTACTTGCATCCACTGCAAGGACACACATGTCACCCAGGCAAGTCAATTTGAGTCCTTCCCATAATTTTGTAATTGAATATGGAAGAATTTCAATTCCCTTGGATTTTAAGTGTAAGATGATAGGATTATTGTTAGTTGCCCTTTTTCATAATATGGAGGAGCTGTAGCTACAAAATGGAATCCAGTAAAAAGTTAAAGAGATAAAGTCCTGGTAGCATTCAATCCCATAATCACATTGCCAGTATCTGAAGTCTTATTTTTTTCCCTTCTTTTTGGTTTTGTGGGCTGCTCCAGCATTCTTTCATGCTACTAAGAAAAAAAAAAAAAAAAACTTTAGTTTTTCTTCAGGTGATTTGAGTTGTTATTCCATCACTTGTATCTGAAGACAAATAGCTAATACTAAGATAGGTGACTGGTAATCTCAGAGTTCACACTGTTTGCAGTCTGCTATGCTCTTGAAAAGTTCAGAAAACTAACCTTCTAAATGTGAAAGAATTAGATCAATTCACAAAATGGCAGAAACTTTCTAAAATATTATAGACTTTTTAAAATGAGGTTGTAAGCTAATTTTCGAAATAAAAAATTTTTTAAAGGCAAAGGTGTTGTCCCCTTTCCTTCTTTTTGTAAAGTGTTGTACTCCCAAATGCCAGTCAGGAATGAAATTTACATCTTAATTTCAGCATTTGATTATTAAAAAAACTACTTTTCCTACTTTAATTCTCATTAGTCTTACAGATAACTTTGCACAGTCAAATATACCTCCAGGCTCTAGGTACTTCCTTTGTCCTAACATTCTTTTATTTTAACCTGAAAAATCACGTATTTACTATAATACATATAAGATTATCTTAAAATTGAAGTCTGAATTAAGATAACATTGACCAAAGAATTTTTTTTCTTTACCACACAAAATATAACTTAGTGACAATTACCTGTGGCACCTATTCTGAAAATTTTATCCATAATTTAGTGTTCTGTTTTTATCTTCACTAACAAAATGTTTACCCCCAAAAGCAGCAGTCATTTATAGTAATTCTGGTACCAACATCAAAGGGAAAAAATGGCTTAAAATGGTACAAAAGTCATTTTGGATTTTAGTACAATGCATCACAGAAAATAACATCAATGCAAATTTGTAATACAAATACTCCAAAGAGTATCAGTACCCAGAGTATTTTTATTGCTATATTAGCAATTTTTTGGATATGTTTTCAAGGGCCAAATAAAAATAGATTCAAGGAACAAATTAAATTGAAGTCCTAGATTTAAATGTTTGGTTTAAAGAATTTTCTACAAAAAATTTCATGTTTATGTATGAAAAGTTATATAACCTTGTATGAAAATGTCATGAAGTATTTTCTATACTATCCTAAATGTGTTCCCCAAGAGGGAAAAAATTAAAATATCTAAAATAGATTAAGATTACAAGACCATCATAGATCTTTTGAACATGCATCTGTTTACAGAATTAACAGTATACAAAATGTTTATTTCCTTATGGATCATAAAGAAATGAGTTGGTAACAGCTATCCTTTGAACAATATTATCAACTCACTTTAGCCACAAGCATGTCCTTGGTATGTGTGTAAAAGAAATAGGTTCCTTTATCCCTCATCAAATCATCTACAGGTTTACTTGGAAGTAAAGATGAAAAATATCTGTATATGTGAAATACGTCAAGTGTATTTTTTCTTTATTTCAAACGACATCCCAAGTATGGCCTCAGTAGACTGAAATTATAAAATAATTAACTGAGCTTTTAGTCTACTAGTAAGATTCATCAGTTTGTTGTTGAAACATTCATTTGACAGTGTCAGTTTTTCTTTTACAATGGAGAAATTGTAGAAACGACAAACACTGTGGCTCCTCCACCACCTTCAGACCCAGGACAGTTGGTGGAACCAATGGTACCACTTCCGTTGCCACCACCATTGCAACCTCAGCTGATACAACCACAATTACAAATGGATCCTCTTGTTATTATATGAGTAGGAAGTGATTGCAAACAGGCTGGATTTGGACAAAAAGCGAATCTAGACATTCATGTTTCAGGGTTCAGTAGCATACTGCATGTTTCATACAGATAATTCACATTCAAAATTACATTTTCTCTTTGAACTAGACAGTATTCCTTATTCACTTACATTATAAATCTAAGACCATGTGATAAGCATGACTGGAGAGGTTTAATGTTGGTAAACAAAAATAGCTATAAAATACAAAGCTGCTGCTCCTGCATGCAACCTCAGTGCAATCAGTACATCATTCCTGTGGCAATTTCTGTCGCATTATATTGTGAATAAAATTTGCTATAGAAATTAAATGATTCAAAAACTCACCTATATGAAATATTTAATGCTTTGCAGCCTGCTTTCTGGCTGATGTTGCTATTTGATGTGCTAATTTGGGCAACCTTGGTCCTAATATTCTTAACATGCAAGTAGAGCAGATCTCTGGCTTGGTAAGATTCATGGTTGAGAAGAGTATAAAAAATGAATTATCCAAGCTGAGAACAAAATACTGGTTGGCACATTAAAACCAATGTGTTAACTACTGGTATTAGGACAGTTTGAACCTACCTTAGCCATGAGAAGATTGTACATGGTCTTTTCCTCATAAAAGAACATATGCATTGAGGTTCATGTGACCCATATCTGAGAAGGATCATGCTATACACTTTTAGTTCTTTCAGGGCTGCATACAACCAAGAAGCACATCCAATTGTTTGCAGCTGGAATGTGTCCTGATTGGCTGATGCCCATAAAATAACAGTTATTACATTGTCAAATGTCCTGAAAATTATTCCAGGATTTTAAAAATAAGTAACCCAAATACACTGGAGGGTATTGCTAAGAAGAAATTTTAAGCATTAAATAAATGACAAAGTAATTACGGTGATAACTCTCTAAGATATCTGAAAATCTTGTATGTATCATTTACACATCTAAGTTTTATTTTTGTAACACCCACTACTTGTTCCTCCACAATAGTAACAGAATTGATAACATTAAAGAGCTTTCCTATTTCCTTCCTTCTTTCCTCTTCTCTCTTTTTTTTTTTTTTTTTTTTTACGTTATCTGAAAGAGAGATCAAGGATGAGCTAGGTGGAAATTTGTTACTCAATATATAATCAAAGAGTAAAACAAACTCCGAAAGTTGGAAGAAAGGCTTAGCTATACATAGAGAATGAAAAGCATAGCTCTGGATTTTAGAACAAAAGAATTAGGGCTCAGCCTGAGATAAGTGTTTGCGTTGCTCTGAAGTAGACAGTATGGTATTTACTTATTTATCTTTCATCCACAAGGAAGGCCTCCCACAACATATACTAATTCTTCTAAATTTCTATCAAGTGATTTTTGAAAATTACTTCATACATTTTATTTTTTCCCAACTCTAAAATATATTCTGAGACCCACACCCCCAAAATACTTAACAATGGAGGGAAGAGTATGGAGGAAACAGTGGTAAATAATACAGTCCCTGGCATATCATGTTTCAACTTAAGATTTTTTGACTTTATGATGGTGCTAATGTGATATACGTTCAGTGGAAGTCATACTTTAAATGCTAACTTTCCATCTTTTCCAGGGCTACCAATATGGAGTACAATACTATCTCCCCTTGCTGGGCAGCAGCAGTGAGCCATAGCTCTGTCAGTTATGTGGTCACGAGGGTAAACAACTGACACCACAGTGACCTGTACTGCCAATGTTTTTTTGTTTTGTTTTTGAAATTGTATTTTGTACATTTACCTCCCATCATGTATGCAAAATGCCCACATTGGACTTACAATATTTTCAATTTACAATGTGTATATCCAGAGCCTAAGCTGGAAAGATACTATAATGTTTAATAAACATGCATTGGAATAGCTTGGCAGACATTCCAGATCTTCTTTTTTACTTTAAAAGAAAAAATATATGACCTCTGTTGGTGGATATAGATAGCATTTTTATAAACTTGCTTTTCTTTGAGAACCATTTGAAATTTGGGGAAAAAATAGAATCTGTACAAAAACAATATGTCAGTATTTTTCTGCTTTAAGGCTGAACTCAGGGAACACTAGACAAAACTCATTTTCAAAAGCAGACTGTATTATAAGCCTACATTGAATTTAAAGGAGTGAACTGAAGTATGTGGATTATTTTTTCTTAAAGATAATGTGGTAGTTGTTTCTGTAAAAAGCAAAACATCAGAAAGAACTAGATAAGTGATGCACTTGAGTACTCACACTTGCCAATGAATGTGGCAGGTCAACATGTCAGCATGCTATGTTAGAAGTATACTGCTATGAATATTTCCTAATACTTATAGCAAAAGAGGTCAATCTATTTTACTTTAGCTCTAACCCTTGTAAGAGCAGACATCCAGAAAATAGAGCACCTTATCTCATTTCATTAGTTAAAGAAAATGGCTCATTCTACTTTATCCCTATGATTTATTTTTAAATTAGGAATACTGATCACCTGCCAACATTCATACTTCATTTGGGAATATGTTTTGGTCTCATGTTTGATCGGAGAATAAAGAAAGCTTAACATTTAAATAGGTATGGGTGCCTGAAAAATGAACTAAAACATTAACAAGGACAACAGCAAAAATATACCAAAGCAATTATAATCCTTTCACTTATTGTGTTTTAGTTTCATTATTAATTATAATATATAGTAGACCTATATTTACTACTGATATGTGATTTTACAATATTTATAAAAAACAATTAAGATGTCTCTAAATTTTATAAATGATAATATAGTAGTTGAAAACTAATTGAATAGTTTAAAAACAAAAAACAAACTAAAAAACTATGAGGATACCTCTGTCTAAATATCATCACAAGCTGAGGTTGGTGTTTAGACTTTGGAAGGCTCACCAACAGGCAGAATAATAGTGTGTGTGTGTTCATAAAGTGTTATTTTTATGTTCTATCATTAATTCAACAAATATATATGATTATCTACTTTCTGTGAAGGTATTGTGACATGCTTTAGGCAATAGAAAAGCTTGGAGTTTAAAAAGGGAGAGCTATTGAGTTTTAAATTTATAATTAAAAATGAAGTGTGAGAATTGTGGTACTGGGAATTCAGAGAGAGCATAATATGGTGAGGTAAATCAGGCTTCCAGTCCAGATCTGGCTTCCAAACTGACTCCATTCCTCGCTTTTGTAGTTGGTAAACAACTTACTGTACTTCTCTGAGTTTGCATTTCCATGAAATAGAGATCAAAGCAAATGTATACAGCTAATGTGAGTAGGCCTTCAACATATGTTGAATGTTTCTTTCGGTTAAGTGGGTGGAAGGCAAAATCAGTAAAAGAGTACAAATATTTTGGCTAATTAAAACAATGTAGAAACACACAAAACTGAAAACTTGTACATAAGCATAAAAATTTTTTACCAGTTTTTAAAAATTTTCATACAGGTGCTATCCCATAAAACTAGCCAGATTAAGATTATTTACTTCATAAAATAATGCATCTCAAAAAGCAAACATTTACTTCATAAAATCTAAAATTCCTTTAAAAAATTTACAGGTTTTATCAGGTTTTACTACGATCATTACAGTTTTCATCACCCAATTATCATGCTTTCTTTAATAAGATTAACACTGAAAAAAGCTATTACTAATAAACATTTTCTGCTTTTAAGATAAATTATGTACTGAAGTGTAACACATAAAAGATCAACAACTCATATGTGTACAGCTTGATGAATTATCACAAGTGACATCACTCCTATGCCTGCTATCCAGATTCAGAAATAGAGAAACTCCTTGCACTCCAATACTTCTCATGTCTATTTCTAATCACTTCCTGTTTTCTTGCCCAGAGGTACTACTAATTTAACCTCTAAATGCCTAAATTAATTTTGCTTATTTTTGAATTCTGTATAAAAATCATACAAACACACTCTTTTGCATCTGGTTTCTTTTACTCAGCATTTTATTTGAGCAAGTCATCCAAGCTATTGCTTACAGCAATAGTTGGTTCATTTTCATTGTCATATAGTATTCTGTGTTATGATTAATTTACAATGTAATAATAAGTTTTCTTGTTGATGGACATATGTGCTGCTTTAAGTTAGAAGCTATTATAAATAAAGCTGTTATTTAAATTGACATGTATTTTGATTAGCACAAGTTTATATTATTTGAGTATAGATGCTTGTAGACTTACGATGGGGTTATGTCCTGATAAATCCATCACGAGTTGAAAATATCCTTAAGTTGAATATGCATTTAACGTACTTAACCTACTTAACATCATAGCCTAGCCTAAATGTGCTCAGAACACTGACATTAGCCGACAGTCAGACAAAGTCATGTAACTCAAAGCCTATTCTATAATAGAATGTGGAATATCTCATGTAATTTGTTGAATACTGTATTGAAAGTGGAAACAGGATGGTTATGAGTACATGGTGTAAGGTTTCAACTGAATGCCTATTGCTTTTGCATCACCATAAAGTGGAAAAATGAGATGTTCAACCATTGTAAGTGGGAACCAACTGTATATATCTTGAAGTTGAATTTCTGTATGCATGCATTCAACTTAAATCCCTATTGCCAACATGTTTTTCTTTTTTATAACTTTTAAGTTCAGGGGAACAAGTTCAGGTTTATTACATAGGTAAACTTGTGTCATGCAGGTATGTTGTACACATTATTTCATCACCCAGTCATTAAGCCTAATATCCATCAGTTATTTTTTTCTGATCCTCTCCATCCTCACACCCTCCACCATCCAAAAGGTCCCAGTGTGTGTTGTTCCCCTCTATGTCACCATGTGTTCTCATCATTTAACTCCCACTTATAGGTGAGAACATGCAGTATTTGTTTATTTGTTCCTATGTTAGTTTGCTAAAAATAATGGCCTCCAACTCCATCCCTGTCCCTGAAAAGAACATGATCTCGCTTCTTTTGTGTATGTGTGTGACTGCATAGTATTCCATGGTATATATGTACCACATTTTCTTTATCCAATCTATCGCTGATGGGCATTTAGGTTGATTCCATGTCTTTGCTATTGTGAACAGCGCTTCAATGAACATATGCATGTGTATATTTTTATGATAGAAAAATTTCTATTCCTTTGGGTATATACCCAGTAATGGAATTACTGGGTTGAATTGTATTTCTCTCTTTAGGTCTTCATACTTTTCAAAGAGATTGTACCAAGCTATACTCTCATAAATCAGATATGGAATTCCCAGTTTCTTCATATCCTCAAACACTTGATGTTGCCGATCTTTCCTAATATGAAGGGACAATTCATTGTGTGTGTCTGTGTGTGTTTTAAACCACTGCATTGAGGTATGATTGACATTAAAAAGATATGAACATTTAATTTAGCAACTTAGTTTGGAATATACAAAATGATTATACATCCATGAAATCTTCACCTCAATCTATGTCATAAGCATATCCATTACTTCTAAAAGTTTCCTCCTACTGTATTAATATTATGATGACTGGACTATTATAGGTTAAATTATGTTCTACCAAAATTCATATGTTGAAATCCTGACTCCTAGTACCTCAAAATATGACCTTATTTTAAACAGGGTTATTGTAGATATTATTAGTTAAATGTAGATGAGGTCATACTGCAGTAGAGTGAACCCTGAATCCAATATAACTGATTTTATAGAAAGAGAAAATTTGGACACAGAGACATAGGGAAAATGCCTTGTGAAGACTGGAGTTATGCTGCCACAAGCCAAGAAATGGCAGATTGCCAACAAGCCAGCAGAAGCTGGGAAAAAAAAAAAAAAAAAAAAGAGCAGATTCTCCCACAGAGTGCTTAGAAGAAATTAACTCTGCTGCTGGCTTGATTTTGAATATTTAGCCTCTGGATTTGCAAGAAAATGCATTTCTATTGTTGCAACCACCTAGCTTATAGTACTTTTATTATGGCAATTCTAGCAAACACATATAATAACTAATGTTGAATTTGTATTTCTTTGTTTAGTAAGGTTAGTATTTAGATATTCTCTTTTATGAATTCCTTATTCTAAAAGCATTGCCATAGAATCATCAGGAGAGGGGGACTATGAGGTTGACCTGTTCTCTCTAGTTGCTTATGTAATGTAAAATATTCTCAGAAATATTCAATTAATTGTCCAAAAAATGTGACGGAAGGAATTGCAAAACTGAGGCTGAACTGGCTCTGTGTCTAGTGATATAGAGAGGACCATCAGAGCTGAGATTGGAAGGGTGTCAGCAGACCACTGGAGGCTAGGGCACTGGGAGAGTTGAACATAGGCTGAGTCGAGGGGATGAGGCGGCAGTAAAAGACAGGCTATGAGTTAAACCAGATCAAACGTCAGACTCAAATGCCAAGAAGAATAGCAGAAACCAGGGCAACAAGTGACACTTCAAGAGATCGCAAACGGCAGAAGAGAATCCCAGCTTTTCTTTGCTTTGCTAACATTATATAAAAAGGACCTGAGACAAAGGAGAAGCAGGGTTTGGTTTCCCAAGGGACTGAGAATTTTTATCCAAAGCAGACTGGAGGAAGAACACTAACTGTTCATTTATATTTTCAAAATAAGATAAGCATTAAATCAGATTAGACTTTTGTTATTTTTTTTCTGCTAAGCAGAATATCAGGCTTGGAGAAAGATTGGATGTAGTTGAAATAAAGCAATTGTATTTTCTTTCTATTCATCAGATTGAAAGAAAAGGTGTGACCTTCTCAAACATGTCAAATATCACATAATTCCCATGGTCAGGAAATAGATTATTTCACGATGCACACACAAAAAAGGGATGAATTCCTGATTGATGTTTGGTGCTTCTTCCTAAGAACAAAGGAAAAACATTGAGCTTCCCCAAATAGGAATATTCACTGAGGCACTGCTGTGGGATGCTAAAAAAAAAAAATGATATTTTCAACCTTTGCAATCCTGAATTTGCACATAATGAGGCCATAGAATAACAATACAATTATATATTTTAAATTATAACTGTCAGTATACTTAGCACCCATCCCCCCCAAAAAAAATGTGTGATGTGATATTATTAGCTCCATGCCCTGTAATTTTTTTGCATGCATGTACCATGTTTCTTATTACCAAACATATTCTACGTGGGCTATTTGCTCCTAAGACAAATCTAGTGAATTTTGTACTTGTTTCTACTTTGCAAGAGGAAAGATCACCTTTTCAATGTTGGGGAACAGAGCTTCTTCCTCAAATAATTTGAATAACGAAGAGAATCCACAAACTCATTTTTAAGGGCATTTAGCAAGGTGGCTTGTTGTCAGCTTAACGTGAGAAAAATAAATCGCATTTTATGCAGCAGTAAACAAATGGAGTAAATGAATTAAAGAGAAAACACCATTTACAATACTATCAGAAAAAATGTTATCTAGGAATGAATCAAAGTGCAAAGCCTTCCACAGGTAAAATTCTAAATTCTATTTACAACATATTAGAGCCATCCTAAATAAAGTGATATGCTATACTCACACATAGAAATATATAATATCACAGATATGTTAGTTGTCATAAAGTTATTCTACATACGCAATGAAATTCCAATTAAAGTCTAAACAGGAATTTACACAGAATGTTTTAATTTCTAACATTTAAGTGAAACATTAAAAAGTCTAAATCTAGCAAAATAATTCTGAAGGAAAAAGATCAAGAAGGGATGTTCTCTTACAAATGGCAGGACTTGTGAAGGAATTTAATTTTATACAATGTGGTATTAACACAGAATGGACAAATTAATCATTGTAGTAGAAAAGTCTAAAAATCAGAACCAGCTACTTAACAAGCACGTGACAAAGACAGCGTAATTTATTGAAAAAATAAGCAATTATTGACTAAACAGAGCTCTGAAGTTGATAATCCACATGGTAAAACAACAACACCAAAAAGCAACATACTATTTACACAGTTCAACTCTAAATCATCTAAGAATGTTAAGGTCAGAAATAAAACTTTTTAAACTTTTAAGTTCTTACATTTTGGGTTTTGGTATAGAGTGGATTAGGGAATTGTTATTTCTTAAAATTTTAAGACCCACTTAGCATTGTCCCTCTAAATTATTAGATTTTATTATATTAAAAGTAAGAATTTTCTTCATCAAAAGAAACCTTTAAAAAGAGTGAAAGAACAAATTAAAACTGGAGGAAAACACAATCCCCACAAGCAACAAAGAATTATCAATAATATTTTAAAATTACTACAAATCAGTAAGTAAAAAATACCCAATTGAATAAAGATGGTAAGTATCTATGAATAGACATTTTACTGAAGAAAGGCTGTAAGAATAAAATCATTATAAATCAGAAAAAGGTTTATCAATACCACAATGAGATACCGCTTTACATTCCATCAACAAAAACGATGTGATGTTAGAGGGATGTAGCTCCACAGAATCTCTTCTACATATGAGTATGAATAATAGAAATATTTTTGACAGCTTAGCATTTTCTCATAAAGAAAACATCACACATCTTATAATAATTTTACTCCTAAATTTATATTCAAGAGAAACTTGCTCCTATATAATAGATGACATCTACAAGAGTGTTCAAGAAATATTGTTCACAATAAAAAACAAAAACATTGGAAGCAATCCAAATGTTCAACAGGAGGAAAATGCAAATAAGCTGTGGGATATTTACACAATGGAATATCATAAAGTGGTAAAATGAATACACTATGGTAACATGCAGTAATATATATATTTACAAAATACTATTTAGTGAATAAATTTAACTACAAGACTATATGAAGCATGAGGACTTTTAATAAAGTAAATATAACTAAAATTAAAAGTATACTTTCTTGAGAAATATTTAGATGCACATAATAATATCAAGAGGAAAGCATGTGGATGATGAACACAGGTTTTAGAAAGATAAAATTACATTAAGTCAAATAAAACAAGTTAAAGGGCTGGACAATAGCACGTTTGGATGAAGGTTAAGTTGTTGTCTGATGGATTCACTTTTACTTACAACATAAATGAAAATAAACTAAATATATAGAGGAAATAAAAAGCTGACCATATTTCAACCATCAATTAAAGTGGGTCAAGTTTTCTGATTAATCAAACTCTACGCTTATGAGAGAAGGGAAATCCTAAGGAATTGTAACTATTATAGATGGGAAAATGTGCAACACACCTAAACATTGTTTGATATAAAGAATGACTGGGTAGACTGTCATTTTTATCTATTTCATTTTACTCCAAAGTTAATTTGGTGAAACTTCAGAAAACATTCTGATTGTGCTGTGCCTCATCTATTTTGCAACTGCACTTCTGAACACTGTGATTTCATTTTTATTTCTTAGCAGAAACACTAAGAGAGGATCTTGGTCACAAGCACTTGCCTCTATAGACTTAGAAGAGACTTCATCCTCTTGAGCAGGTTCCAACCACTACAGTAATGCTTTCTTCCAGTCATAAGGTCTCTAGGCAACAAATATATATATATATATATATATATATATATATATATATATATATATATATATATTCCCCCCATTATCCAGTTAAGTCAAGGATTAATATATGGACAATGAACAGATGACATGAGGAGCCATAAGAAAAGATACTACAAAACATCCTACAAAATATGATAAGTGCTGTATATTGTGACAACCTTTTCTTATGTTTGTGTTGTTCTTTAAAATAAACTCCTGAATGTAGGGACTGTATCATTTCAACAATTGAACCAGTGATGCCTCATAAGTATCTTGTACTCTGTAGAGGTGAAAGGAAAGAAAGGGGAATGGGAAGGGGAAGGGAAAGGGAAAGGGAAATGGAAAGGGAAAGGGAAAAGGAAGGGATAAAGGGAGAGAGAAAGGGAGAAAGGAAGAAAGAAAAGAAAGGAAAGAAAGAGAGAGAGAGAGACAAAGAAAGAAAGAAAGAAAGAAAGAAAGAAAGAAAGAAAGAAAGAAAGAAAGAAAGAAAGAAAGAAAGAAAGAAAGAAAGAAAGAAAAGAAAAGAAAAGAAAAGAAAAGAAAAGAAAAGAAAAGAAAAGAAAGAAAAGAAAGAAAAGAAAAGAAAAGAAAAGAAAAGAAAAGAAAGAGAAAGACTATTATCTTATATAATATATGCCATATCTTATATCATATATCTGCTAAAAAACTAAGAAAATTGGCACTTTGATGAAGGGAAAAAATACAATGCTTCTTAGAAGGCAAGTGCAAAGGAATTCTTCTGTTGAGAAGATATACCTTTACATGCTATGAAATTCAATGTTCTCACAAATATTTGAGAATATAATAGGTTACTATTCCCAAAAAGTAGCCTAGAGAATGATTTCTCTCTTTAGACTCTTTGTTTACTAGAGTTCCCCTTAATTAACTTGGTTATTGTTCCCATTCCCTTTCAGAATTTTATTCTCTATCACTCAAACACAGTACCTGTCACATTGCCCTAAATAACTCCCAGCTTGGCCACTCTGCATTGACTGCATTTTTTTTTTTTCTAACCACTAAGAAATGGGGATCTTGGAAAAGAGAATTTAGTAGAGCAGAACATCAGTGGATGGTCACATACACACTGAAGAGGAAAAGAAAGGGGCTAGAATGGATTGGTAAAAGAAAACCCGGAAACCTTCAGATAAAACTATAAAACAATTGGAAGGTAGAATGAAAATTGATGAAAGCAACACCACCACCAGCTTCACAAGAATCTAGTAGTTGATGAGAACTGAAGCTGCATAACCCAGGTAATAACTGTACCATTGGCTCATTTATTTCTTTGCAATGGCTTAAATCTCTGGCCTGATTTTTATATATATAATTACTATATAAGCATATCTAATTCTTGTGTCCTCTTTATTGATGGCTAATAATGGGTGATTTAAACTATGGTGTTTACCTTAGATATATGGTTAAAAATATGAGATAATCCAAAGGTGTGAATCTGAACCAGATCACCCAAGCCTATGCTTTCTCCTGTTCACTCTTTATTTCTAAAATATATCACAAATTTTCTGGTAACATAAACTGTATATCAATTACTTCAAGTTTTGTTTTTAAAAAGGACATATGCAAAGCAAAAAGCAAAATAAAAAAAAGAAAAAGAGTTCAGGTGATGGAACACTCTTGAAACATGAATTTAAGAGTGCCTGCTCACAGAATAGTAATGCCAAGATAAAACTCGAAAAATAGTTAAGAGAGGCCAGCTCTAAATAATAAATGAACAATACATCATCAGGAGTAGAAGAGTAAATACGAAACAAAGTACTCTTTAAACACAATTTCTAAAGACATCTATTTCAAACTTACAACCTGAAAGTGTAGGGGAACCCTGGTCTTTGGTAGAAAATTGCCCTGCCAGCCATGTGGAAGAGAATAAGCACCCACACCTGAAAACATTACAGTGACAGGTAGGTAAGGATTTTAATAAAAATGTAAATTATGACCTTAAAATTAACGAGGACTATATTTCTTCCAAATAGGCATCAGAATCTTACTGAAATATTAGCAAGCAGAGGAAAAGCCAGAATAAAGTTTGAAATAAAGTACGACAGACATACTTGTTTGCAAAATACTCTAAACCAGGTGTCCATAGAGTGGATAAGTAATAATTATGAAATGTCAATAAAATATAGAAAGTGTAGGGAATGAGCTTTGGACAGAGGTTTGGGAGAAATGAACTAAAGTATTTTATAGAGAGGAAAAATTAGAAGTAATAATTAATATTCAACAAATAACATGAATTATTGTAATGTCTAAAACACATGAATGTATAAAGTTACATAAAATATAAAATAACACATGCACCAAATAATTGAAGATCAGGAAAATAACCATAGCAAAAAGAGCAGTATTAGGCAGCATAATTATTTTTTAGTGTTATCTTTGAATAGGAAACATTTGAAGATTAATATAAGCAGTCCAATTTGAGAAAAACTTCTCTATTCAGGTGATTGACAAATGGGATTAATGCAAAAAGTATAAAATGAGAATTAAAGAAAATAACTTTAAAATAATATAATACTTAAAATTAAAATAGCCTGTTAAACATTTGACATATTTTACTAGTCAATGAACACAAAAGAATACTATGACATGCATATCCACTTTAGGCAAATTAATAATAAAACATCATACAAAATTCTATGTTAAATCGTTCTTAAAGGTAACTTGTGTAACCAAACCGAACTCTTTTCTAAAACCACATGTATAAAAATCCTGAGTAACAAAAACACTTCCATGGTTCCTTAACTCTTTTAATGTGTCACATTTTTTGCTATACAATCATTTTTAAGGAAGACTAATCAAGATATCAAAAAGTAACACTGCACTCTCCCAGAGAATAAACCATTTCAGAAACTGATAGATTTTATCTCATCTATGTAAGAGTCTAAAAGTTAGAATTTACATTTCTTGCTTGAAATTTATAAATCTACAACTCAGAACAACTATTTAATGAATATAAACAAGCTGTATCTATAGAAAAAATGTGAAATGGGCAACTGAATTTCATGAATTATCAAGAACAAATAGTATGTATGGTGACATAATGGGAAGTTAGGATTCACCTCACAACTTGGTTATGAGAAATTCTATAACCTATCAGAAGAAGTTAATACAAATCATGAATTGCGTCCTTTCAATTGTTTCATCACTGTTGTACCTGATATACATCCTGCTGTCAGAGTGGAGTGACTAATGTGTGATTAAAACAAGTACCATTCCCCTTTGCCTGTCTGACAAACTCATTTTCATCCTAAAAGATAACTCAAATATTTCCTCTGCTGTGAAGACTTGTAGGATACTTTCATGTTTCTTACATTCTCCTTCAACTGTGCTTCAAGAACACTGAACATATATCTCCTAGGAGCCATCGCATTACTGGGGTTGTTTGTTTGCACGTTCCTGTTTCTCAGGAGTATCTTTGCATGTAGAAATTGCTGTGAAATGCTTGTGCAATGGACAGAGAGATAAATAAACGATGGGTTGTGCAGTGTTATGATCTGACAAATAAGTAACGGAAGCCAGAAAGGCTCCCTAGCTTGCTGGTTTTGTGATTACAAAGACTCTTAACTTTATGAACAGTAACAGAAAGTGATTTCTCACTATCTATTTATCAAGTGGTTGGTTCCTACTTATATCATTCAATTTATTGTTATAAATGATGTAAGTTCCTACTTATATCATTCAAATTATTCACTATCAGTTCAAATGTATTTTGAAACATTGTCATTTGTCACGGCCTTATAACATCCCTTGCATGGTTTTTAACAACCTTATCTCCTTCATTGAATATTTTAAAACTTTTTTTTTTTTTTAAAGACGGAGTCTCGCTCTGCCGCCCAGGCTGGAGTGCAGTGTCCGGATCTCAGCTCACTGCAAGCTCCGCCTCCCGGGTTCACGCCATTCTCCTGCCTCAGCCTCCCAAGTAGCTGGGACTACAGGCGCCACCTTGCCCGGCTAGTTTTTTGTATTTTTTAGTAGAGACGGGGTTTCACCGTGTTAGCCAGGATGGTCTGGATCTCCTGACCTCGTGATCCGCCCGTCTCGGCCTCTCAAAGTGCTGGGATTACAGGCTTGAGCCACCGCGCCCGGCCTAAAACTTTTCTTATGCAAGCTTCTTTTCCTACTAAATTTTGATACCCCAGAAAGCATTGGCAAACACTAAAAGAGACCTGTTTGCAACTCCAACATGGGAGCTCAACTGTTTTTAACCTGAACTCAATAATTGTTGCTTGTTATTAATTTAAATAAATTGGCTATATACTTATTCAGAAAATATCAAAGGAAGCTAGAAAGAAGACATTTGTGAAAAAACTGCTAACTTTCTTGAGTAAATCTTTCTATATATAATATATCCACTACATATATAGTGTGTATAAGTATATATAAATGTTCAACAATATTCAAAAATGTTTAACTTTCTTTTGTTACTTCAAGAAATGTTTACCTTGAATGAAGCTGGGCATGAGATAAGGTTTATAGAAAGAAGTTTTGTTTCTGGTGGGAGTTATTTCATTGCCTTCTTAGAATCATCCTGTGAGTGTACCAGAATAAATCTGTGGTAAGAAACAGCTTGAGTATTGAATATCCACTGGATAATTGAGGTTAAAACCTACATAGACTTTCTCTAGATAATTCTTACTAAATCCTGTGATTAGATTTATACTCAGGAGCCATCAAGAATTTACTGTGTAGCCTGACAAACATTATTCTCTTTAATATGTTTGCTCTATATCAGATTTTACATTTAAAAATCATAACCTCTTCTCAGATCCAAACGTACAGTTTACCAGAAATTTCAAAACAGAATAGTGGAAGATGCGTTCTAACATTGTTTCTATGTAAGAGATTGCTTTTGCCACCTGATCTATTTTAAATGGCACAAAACTGAGGTGAACAAGTGGTATTATACCCAATAAACTGATGCATATGGTATGTTATTCTCTAAGTCCAGAATATAAAAGTTATTATTTGTTAAGACTTTCAGAAAGTTGACAGAGTAAGACATAGGCAAAATCATGAAAAAGTGATTGTTTTATTTCATACCTAGGCACGGAAGCAGAGGATTAGAACTGAGAAGATTCTTGGAAGGAATATGATACAACCCCTTAATTTTAAAATGCGGACCTTTAAGACAGTAGAAATTAAGATTTTCCCCCAAAGACATCTGGGTATAAAGGAAAAAAATAAAGAGTTTAAAGTCTTGACATTAGTATCATAGGTAAGCACATTACCATGCCTGGCTCAGGCATTGGCACCATGTAGACCTCCAAAATACTTTCATTCTCTTTTCTCTTCCCTTTATTTTTTCACTACCATACAAAGTATCATAACACAGGACTAAGAATGTCATTTCATGACCCATTCTTCCTGGGTAAATAATCAATATTCTGTCACCTAGTAGCTGGGTAACCTTGGGCAAATTGTAGATTCTCTCTATGCCTTGGATTCCTCAAGCATAAATAAGGACTATAGCATAACTTGTGTCATAGGGTTATTGGAAAATTTAAGTAAATATATGTGAAATTGCTTAGAGTCATGGTATACAGGACACACTAATGAAAGCTACCTGTTAATATTATGATAATAATGATTGTAATTTTCTGCTATATCATTTCTTGGCATTTGTCTACTTACAAAGCATCCAGTGCCACCCCACTTTTTTTTGCTCTCTTATTTCTCACACTAATTATTCAGGATATTTATTAGTCTCCTGTTATCCAGACTGACCAGCCATATAGTCTAAGCTGTCAAACTGCAATAAAAATCTGAAGATATTCTGGCAAATTAATTCATCTAATATTTATAGTGCTAATGGTTTAATATATCACACTTGTCAGACGTAGGTTTCATTTTAAGTGTAATTTTTTAAATTATTGATATTTAAATAGTGAGAGAAAGATATAGAGGAATATAAGACTATGTGGAATCAATAGGGTCTGTGTTTTGGAGTTTGTTAGGGTCTTACCTGGGTGGCTAGTTGGTTTTTCCATTTCTAATTTTAGCTAAAGATTCTGATACATTACTTCTACATATGGCCGAATTTGAGAAATATCAAAATAATAGAAATTCCATTCAATGTGATCAATGAAGAGATTTATAAATTAAAAATAATTCATAAGTTGGAGTAAAAAATTGACCCAAAAGTGTGTATACTTGGTATATATTTTATATGTGTGTGTGTAGTCAAACATGTATACACACATATATTCATATATAGCCAAACACAGAGAGATATTTTCTTTCATCTAACACACAAAGCTGAAAATATTAGAGCTAATTATAATTTATCTTGGAGACTTCACTTCAAAACAAATCAATTGTCCTAGGTGCAATAATATGAACATTTATACTGTTTATATTTTAATAGATTTTTATTGATATTGTTTTTTCATAAGCATTCTCCTATTTTCTCTAAAAGCTTCAGGGAAACAACCATGTTATAAAATAATAAAAATCTAGGCTAAATTTATGATAATTTTGTAGTCATTTTGCTTTTCTGTGTACATCCTGTTAAAAGCATTTTCTTCATCTCCAAATAGAAAACAGCAAAATAAATCAAAGTCCTTACTGGTTTTTACCCACTGTAGACTTACCAGCTATGATCAACATTGTTTCTGCATGCAGACTACTAACATCAAAAGTAAAACACTCTGAAATATTGTTAAAGTTTAAAAATCACACAAAATATGTCAAGGGATGAATTCCAAGTCATTTTAAAGTGACTGAGCTGAGAGTTTCTATTAATATTTATAACCTACCTGTATGCATTAACAAATCTTTAAAAGAAGAATTTTTGACCGGGCACAGTGGCTCACGCCTGTAATCCCAGCACTTTGGGAGGCCGAGGCGGGAGGATCAAAAGGTGAAGAGATACAGACCGTCATGGGCAACATGGTGATACCCCATCTCTACTAAAAATCCAAAAATTAGCTGGACGTGGTGGCATGTGCCTGTAGTCGCAGCTACTCGGGAGGCTGAGGCAGGAGAATAACTTGAACCTGGGAGGCGGAGGTTGCAGTGAGCTGAGATCACACTATTGCACTCCAGCCTGGGCAACAGAATGAGATTCCGTCTCAAAAACAAACAAACAAAAAAAGACTCTTTAAAAGAAAGAATGCATTGTTTAGGCTGGGAAAACAGAGATATCTTATTGCCTAAGGAATATTATAAAATCTGAGTAACTAAATAAAATAATGGTAGTGTCTACTGAAAATAATGGCAGTGTCTACAATCTGGAAGAAAGAGAACTTTACATGATGGACATTGACTATTTCCAGCCCACTGACAAAATAATTACTATCTTGAATGAGGTGATGTTTACATTTCTAGTAATAAAACTTCCACATGTCCAGACACAGCTTTCCCCAGACTTGGAACTTAATTATATCTGACTTCAATGATCTGACGTGGCAGTCATGAAAAGGTTGGTATTCCTGCTTGTATGAGAGTTACATTTCTCATTTTAAATTCTAAAGTGGTATTTGCTGTTCTTCATAATTCTTGAGAACTTGGTTAATGTGTCTGGTCCTCTTAGAAAATTCTGTGTCCTCAGTTTGCTGATATACATGTGTTCTGAACCAGAACTAAAAGTAAAGCACATTTCCCAAACTGATACCATAGTGTGAGTCTTGTGAGACAGTCAGCTGTTCTTTCCCAGGAGACCCAAGATAGCTCCACTGACTGCTTTTTTTAATACTTATTTTGTAATACTGCACTGCATAATGATTATGTATAATGAGCACCACATACTGAAGTTTTAAGGCTAGATGCAAAAAGTCAATGATAACAATAGTAATAATAAATCTTACTATTTATTAATAAGGCCTTTACCAGGAATGTCTCATTTAATAATCATAACATTCCTATGAGAAGAGTATTAGTAGTATTATCTTATTTTGATGGGGACATTGAAAGAAGCATATACCAATGTGGCCAAAGCCAAACAGCTAAATGGAAGAGGTCAGATTTGAAACCAAGCAGTCTGGCTACAGAGCTGTGTCCTTGGCCACCATGCTACACTTACATGGTTTGCTAAGAAGGAAGAATCATTTAAAGTCCTGACTTATTCATTTTATTTAACACTTGGCACAGTACCTTGTCTCTGGAAGTTTGATAAAGGATTGAGTTGAAAAGCACTCAACATCATTAGGGTTATGAACTCTGCACTGAGCTCGCTGACTGAACAAACAACACTGTAATATAAAATAAGGTCTAATATGCCTTTCAAAACTAAATTTAAGATTCTAAATCCTGTATGTCTAATAAGCACTTTCTAATAGGTATGACATCTTTCCATTCTGCCTATTGAAAATGAGTAGTAATTATATTTTCATAAAATTAGCTTTGAAAAAGAATTTTCAATGGTTACAATACTTCTTTCATTGTGGTTTTTTTATTATTATACTTTAAGTTCTAAGGTACATGTGCATAACATGCAGGTTTGTTACATATGTATACATGTGCCATATTGGTGTGCTGCACCCATTAACTTGTCATTTACATTAGGTATATCTCCTAAAGCTATCCCTCCCCCGACCCCAAGAAAGGCCCCGGTGTGTGATGTTCCCCATACTGTGTCCAAGTGTTCTCATTGTTCAGTTCCCACCTATGAGTGGGAGCATGTGGTGTTTGGTTTTTTGTCCTTGTGATAGTTTGCTGAGAATGATGGTTTCCAGCTTCATCCATGTCCATACAAAGGACATGAACTCATCCTTTTTTATGGCTGCATAGTATTTCATGGTGTATATGTGCCACATTTTCTTAATCCAGTCTATCACTGATGGACATTTGGGTTGGTTCAAGTCTTTGCTTTTGTGAATAGTGCCGCAATAAATATGTGTGTGCATGTGTCTTTATAGCAGCATGATTTATAATCCTTTGGGTATATCCTCAGTAATGGGATGGCTGGGTCAAATGGTATTTCTAGTTCTAGATCCTTGAGGAATCGCCACACTGACTTCCACAATGGTTAAACTAGTTTACAGTCCCAACAGTGTAAAAGTGTTCCTATTTCTCCACATCCTCTCCAACACCTGTTGTTTCCTGACGTTTTAATGATTGCCATTCTAACTGGTGTGAGATGGTATCTCATTGTGGTTTTGATTTGCATTTCTCTGATGGACAGTGATGATGAACATTTTTTCATTTGTCTGTTGGCTGCATAAATGTCTTCTTTCGAGAAGTGTCTGTTCATATCCTTTGCCCACTTTTTGATGGGGTTGTTTGTTTTTTTCTTGTACATTTGTTTGAGTTCTTTGTAGATTCTGGATATTAGCCCTTTGTCACATGAGTAGATTGCAAAAATTTTCTCCCATTCTGTAGGTTGCCTGTTCACTCTGATGGTAGTTACTTTTGCTGTGCTGAAGCTCTTTAGTTTAATTAGATCCCCATTTGTCAATTTTGGCTTTTGTTGCCATCGCTTTTGGTGTTTGAGGCATGAAGTCCTTGCCGATGCCTATGTCCTGAATGGTATTGCCTAGGTTTTCTTCTAGGGTTTGTATGGTTTTAGGTCTAACATTTAAGTCTTTAATCCATCTTGAGTTAATTTTTGTATAAGGTGTAAGGAAGGGATCCAGTTTCAACTTTCTACATATGGCTAGCCAGTTTTCCCAGCATCATTTCTTGAATAGGGAATCCTTTCCCCATTGCTTGTTTTTGTCATGTTTGTCAAAGATCCGATGGTTGTAGATCTGTGGTATGATTTCTGAGGGCTCTGTTCTGTTCCATTGGTCTATATCTGTTTTGGTACCAGTACCATACTCTTTGAGTTACTGTAGCCTTGTAGTTTGAAGTCAAGTAGCGTGATGCCTCCAGCTTTGTTCTTGGGATGACTTGGGAATGTGGGCTCTGTTTTGTTCCATATGAACTTTACAGTCGTTTTTTCAAATTCTGTGAAGAAAGTCATTGGTAGCTTGATGGGGATGACATTGAATCTATAAATTACCTTGGGCAGTATGGCCATTTTCACGATATTGATTCTTCCTATCCATGAGCATGGAATGTTCTTCCATTTGTTTGTGTTCTCTTTTATTTCACTGAGCAGTGGTTTGTAGTTCTCCTTGAAGAGGTCCTTGACATCCCTTGTAAGTTGGATTCCTAGGTATTTTATTTTCTTTGAAGCAATTGTGAATGGGAGTTCACTCATGATTTGGCTCTCTGTTTGTCTGTTATTGACATATAAGAATGCTTGTGATTTTTGCACATTGATTTTGTATCCTGAGACTTTGCTGAATTTGCTTATCAGCTTAAGGAGATTTTGGGCTGAGACGATGGGGTTTTCTAAATATACAGTCATGTCGTCTGCAAACAGGAACAATTTGACTTCCTCTTTTCCTAATTTAATACCCTTTATTTCTTTCTCTTGCCTGATTGCCCTGACAAGAACTTCCAACACTATGTTGAATATGAGTGGTGAGAGAGTGCATCCCTGTCTTGTGCCAGTTTTCAAAGGGGATGCTTCCAGTTTTTGCTCATTCAGTATGATATTGGCTGTGGGTCTGTCATGAATAGCTCTTACTATTTTGAGATACATCCCATCAATACCTAATTTATTGCGAGGTTTAGCATGAAGGGCTGTTGAATTTTGTCAAAGGCCTTTTCTGCATCTATTGAGATAATCATGTGGTTTTTGCCTTTGGTTCTGTTTATATGCTGGATTACATTTATTGATTTGTGTATGCTGAACCAGCCTTGCATCCCAGGGATGAAGCCCACTTGATCATGGTGGATAAGCTTTTTGATGTGCTGTTGGATTCAGTTTGCCAGTATTTTATTGAGGATTTTTGCATCGATGTTCATCAGGGATATTGGTCTAAAATTTTCTTTTTTTGTTGTGTCTCTGCCAGTCTTTGGTATCAGGATGATGTTGGCTTCATAAAATGAGTTAGGGTTGATTCCGTCTTTTTCTATTGATTGGAAGAGTTTCGGAAGGAATGGTACAACTTCCTCTTTGTACCTCTGGTAGAATTTGGCTATGAATTCGTCATTTCCCAGACTTTTTTTTTGATTGGTGGGATATTAATTATTGCCTCAATTTCAAAGCCTGTTATTGGTTTATTCAGGGATTCAAGTTCTTCCTGGTTTAGTCTTGGGAGGGTGTATGTGTCAGGAATTTATTCATTTCTTCTTGATTTTCTAGTTTATTTGCATAGAGGTGTTTATAGTATTCTCTGATGGTAGTTTGTATTTCTGTTGGATAGGTGGTGATATCCCCTTTATCATTTTTTATTGCATCTATTTGATTCTTCTCTCTTTTCTTCTTTATTAGTCTTGCTAGCGGTCTATCAATTTTGCTGATATTTTTTCAAAAAACCAGGTCCTGGATTCACTGAGTTTTTGAAGGTTTTTTTTTTTTGTGTGTTTCTATCTCCTTCAGTTCTGCTCTGATCTTAGTTATTTCTTGCCTTCTGCTAGCTTTTGAATGTGTTTGCTCTTGCTTCCCTAGTTATTTTAATTGTGATGTTAGGGTGTCCATTTTAAATCTTTCCTGCTTTCTCTTGTGGGCATTTAGTGCTATAAATTTCCCTCTACACACTGCTTTAAATGTGTCCCAGAGATTCTTGTATATTGTGCCTTTGTTCTCATTGGTTTCAAAGAACATCTTTATTTCTGCCTTCATTTTGTTATGTACCCAGTAGTCATTCAGGAGCAGGTTGTTCAGTTTCCATGTAGTTAAACAGTTTTGAGTGAGTTTCTTAATCCTGAGTTCTAGTTTGATTGCACTGTGGTCTGAGAGACAGTTTGTTTTAATTTCTGTTCTTTTACATTTGCTGAGGAGTGCTTTATTTCCAAGTATGTGGTCAATTTTGGAACAAGTGTGATGTGGTGCTGAGAAGAATGTATATTCTGTTGATTTGGGGTGGAGAGTTCCGTAGATGTCTATTAGGTCTGCTTGGTGCAGAGCTGAGTCCAATTCCTGAATATCCTTGTTAACTTTCTGTCTCATTGATCTATCTAAATGTTGACAGTGGGGTGTTAAAATCTCCCATTATTATTGTGTGGGAGTCTAAGTCTCTTTGTAGGTCTCTAAGGACTTGCTTTATGAATCTGGGTGCTCCTGTGTTGGGTACATATATATTTAGGATAGTTAGCTCTTCTTGAATTGATTCCTTTACCATTATGTAATGGCTTTCTTTGTCTCTTTTGATCTTTTTTGGTTTAAAGTCTGTTTTATCAGAGACTAGGATTGCAACCCTGCCTTTTCTTGTTTTCCATTTGCTTGGTAGATCTTCCTCCATCCCTTTATTTTGAGCCTATGTGTGTCTCTGCATGTGAAATGGGTCTCCTGAATACAGCACACTGATGGGTCTTGATGCTTTATCCAATTTGCCAGTCTGTGTTCGAGTGTGGGGACCAATATTCAACATTCTTAAAGAAAAGAATTTTCAACCCAAATTTTCATATGCAGCCAACTAAGCTTCATAAGTGAAGAGAAATAAAATCCTTTACAGACAAGCAAATGCTGAGATTTTGTCACTACCAGGCCTGCTCTACAAGAGCTCCCGAGGGAAGCACTAAACATGGAAAGAAACAACCAAAACCAGCCACTGCAAAAACATGCCAAATTGTAAAGACCATCAATGCTAGGAAGAAACTGCATCAACTAACAAGCCAAATAACCAGCCAACATTATAATGACCAAATCAAATTCACACGTAACAATATTAACCTTAAATGTAAATGGGCTAAGTGCTCCATTTAAAAGACACAGACTGGCAAGTTGGTGGTTGTTGTTTTTGAGATAGGGTCTTACTGTGTCACCCAGGTTGGAGTACAGTGGAGTGATCACGGCTCACTGCAGCCTTGAACTAATGGGCTCAAGTGATCCTCCTATCTCAGCCTCCTAAGTAGCTGGGACTACAGGTGCACACTACCAACACCTGGCAAATTTTCAAATTTTTTTGAAGAAACAAGGTCTCACTATGTTGCCAAGGTTGATCAACTCCTGGCCTCAAACAATTCTCCCACCTCAGTCTCCCAAAGTGCTGGGATTACAGGCATGAGCTACTGCACTCGGCCTGCTTTTAACACTTCAAAACCCCATTAATGTTACTCTGTATTTTTTTATTTTGTCTCTCAATAATTCAATAGACCTTTAAGATAATCTAGATACACACACTTTACCACCTCCCCATAACCAAAAGAAAAATATGTAAACATTCATTTATTAACAGATGATATGTTATTTTCTTAAACTAAAAAATGACTGTGTCTGACAGTCCTACCAGGTAATTATTTCATAAAACTATTTAAAATTTAATTATTCCTAGTAAATGCATTCTACAATTGAATATTAATATTTAATATCTATGTTGTTATTGTTATTGCAGTGTGTGTTTTGCATACAATTTATCTTCTAGGTGAAACAAGGATTAGCAGTTTGACAGGCATTCCATGTGAGCTTAAGCTAAGATAGAGATATGACTATAATAAACGTAATTTTTTTCCCTATTGAAAATACTCCTGGCTATGCTGTATAAAATAGGATTTTATAGTTTTTAACCAAAATTCATGTATGCATTGAAGCAGATTTTAAACAACTGTCTAATGGGAATACTGACTCTATCCTTTCCACCTCTGCATGGGGCTGACATGGTCTTCAATTCAGCACAAGCTTTACTTGGCCTCCAAGTGATCATTCATCTCAACTTCACTCAGAAGACTGTTGAAGGATATGGGTGTATGTTCAACAGAAGAGCTGCTCTCCAGTCACTAGCCACCCCATCTTATTCAAGGCTCAGTTAAGGAAAACCACATTGTAAAGCGGGTGGTGTGGAACAGTTCCCCTCTTTCTTATTCAGATTAGGACAAGGTCCAGGATAGTATTTTCTCAGCCACTTGAAGCATTACTTTTACTAATTTCACTTTGATGTTTTGACACTAGCCTGTGCTAAAGGTAAGAGTAAGAAAAGATCTCATGAAATTAATACTTAAATATACACATGGATGTTGTCCTTAATTCTATTTCAACACATTTTGCTTAAGAAAACTGCTAGAGTAAATCTGTCCATTCACAGAACAACAAATACATTTTTTTTTTTTTTTTTGAGCAGTCACTTTATTTATATCATACAGACACTTTGGATTCTATCCTTGGAAAGGTTTCTCCTTTTCTGACTTCTTATGTGAATATGAGAGCCTAATTTTTGGCTCACATATCAAAGGGCATGTATTGGTGATTATGGCATGATTTTCAGCATTACTCTGGATATCATTTTATACAGTTATCAATTTTTAAATGCTTAACTTTATGCTATCGTGTAGGTGATTTACCTTTTTAAAGTGACATTTTCCTTGAATATATGCAGAGACTACAAAGTGCCTTAGTGATCTTATTTGCAATCCACCAATGATTTAAGCAAAAGGTGCTCATTAAACTTCCTAACCTCATCCTCTGCAATAGCAGTGTATTTTTCTCTAAGGTATCTAGACAGATTTTCCATGATGCTTTCTGGAATTACTACTCTAAGGTGAAAAAAATTCATGATGAGAGGTCATCTGTAAACTCTGGAACTTTACTCTCATTTGGTACATGTTAATTCTGACAGAGAAAGCTACAGAAAGTAGAAGAGCCTATCATTTACAGGCCAAAAGACGTTTTTGGAGACATCTAGCTATGCGAAGCACATAATGCCCAAGTTAAAAATTACATATACTACAAACAAATTTGAAATATAAGCAAATCTCTTCATGGCATGGCTACCAGTACTCACTGGTGCTGACACACAGGCTTGATGAAATCATGGCAGCACATTCTGACCACCTTTGGTTTTGCAATCAAACATTTTCTCCTTATAGCATTATTAGGATAGTAATGCCAACTTCAAAACTAATTATTATTAAAAAACTGAAGATTTGAAATTTATCTGCCATTTTAAAATTCATAGCTAAACAAGTGAAGAGTGGGTCACAAGAAGAAATATCTACAGAAGCTAACAAGGTGATGAAATAAGCAAACTTGGTGAGTTTGGTTGTGGTTAAATGGAAGGGGTGAAGACACTATTTCTCTTAGGATGATTGATGTCATCTGGAAGTAAGAACCCTAACAGTCTGATTACCATGCCAGAAACATCTGAATTTTTTTTTTTTTTTTTTTTTTTTTTGGAGACGGAGTCTCGCTCTGTCGCCCAGGCTGGAGCACAGTGGCCGGATCTCAGCTCACTGCAAGCTCCGCCTCCCGGGTTTACGCCATTCTCCTGCCTCAGCCTCCCGAGTAGCTGGGACTACAGGCGCCCGCCACCTCGCCCGGCTAGTTTTTTTTTTTTTTTTGTATTTTTTTTTTATTAGAGACGGGGTTTCACTGTGTTAGCCAGGATGGTCTCGATCTCCTGACCTCGTGATCCGCCCGTCTCGGCCTCCCAAAGTGCTGGGATTACAGGCTTGAGCCACCGCGCCCGGCCCCTGAATTTTTTTAACAAGTCAAATAATTTAAAAAGTATTTTAAAAATTAAAATGCTATGCAGGCCAAAGAAAACAGCCTGCCAGTCTATGAATTTTAGCTAAAAATGTGTATAAATACCTCAAAAGACAGCTTGTATTTTTAAAAATGAAACCTGGAACATTTTAAAAATACTTCTTTGGTTTAAATTGTACATCAAATCATGAGGAGCTTAAAATATTTATATTTATGTGGCCATACATATATTCAATAATTCATTGGGTTATATAAATATATGCAATTTTGGAGAAAAGACTAAAAATTAAGTACTCCAGCTAATAGTGAAGAAATTATTTGATAATTGTAATGAGTTTATGTTAGAAAACATTTAACCTAATTTGGTACATATTAAAGAGTAGATCATGAATATCAGATGATGATTAAAATAAATATCTGGATTGAATTCTATATCATCAGTTAGTAAAAACAGACAAATAATTGGTTGGGATCAAGTGGTGGTGTTTATTGCATCTTTTTGGGCCATATTAAATTCCGCTAACTAGTAAATCTCTCTCAAAACAACCAGATAAGTATTTCTAGACTACACTGTGCCATTTTTATTTTGCCTGAAATAAAATTCATATTTTCATCATCTCATCTCCCAATCCAGAACCTGCTGTATTCCATGTGGTATTAGAAAAATCAGCTAATATTTAGATGTTATATATTGAAAAATTTGAATGTTGTGAGGATGGATCTCTATCATTGCTGCTTAATTCATTCACATTTTTGACCCCACATTGTTTTAAGAATTATTCTTGAAAATATGTAAACAATATATCTTGAAAAGCTTCTGCACGGCAAAAGAAATAATCAAGACTGGAGAGACAACTTGCGGAATAGAGAAAATATTGACAAACTATGTATCCAACAGTAGACTGATATCCAGCATTTACAAGGAACTCAACAACAATGAAAATAAATAATCTCATTAAAAAGTGAGCAAAGGACATGAATAGACATTTTTTTTTCACCAAAGAACACATGGCCAATAAGCATACAAAAAAATGCTGAATATCACTAATCACCAGGGAAATGCAAATTAAAAACACAAGATATCATCTTATACCAGCTAGAATGGTTATTATTAAAATTTCAAAAAATAACAGATGTTGGTGAGGATGTGGAGAAAAGGAAACTATTATACAGTGTCGGTAGGACTGTAAATTAGTACAACTTCTGTGAAAAACAGAAAGGCTATTTCTCAGAAAACTAAACACAGAACTACTGTTTAATCCAGAGATCCCATTACTGGGTATCTACCATCCATAAAATAAATCATTACATAAAAAGATACCTGTACTCATATGTTTATTGCAGCAATAATCACAATAGCAAAGATATAGACTCAACCTAACTGTCCATCAATGAATGAGTCGATAAAGAAAATGTGGTTTATATAAACAATGGAATAGTATTTCAGCCATAAAAAAAGGATAAAATCATATCTTTTGCAGCCACATGGACAGAACTGGAGGATGCTATCTTAAGCGAAGCAACTCAGAAACAGAAAAATAAATACCACATGTTCTCATTTTTAAGTGGGAGCTACATAATGTGTAAACAGAAACAAAGAATGCAGAATAAAAAAGACATTGGAGATTCAGAAATGTTGGAGGATGTAGGGCTGCAGGATGATAAATTACTTACTGGATACAGTGTACATTATTTGGTGGATGGTGACACTAAAAGCCCAGACTTCACCTCTGCACAATATATCCATGTACAAAACTGCACTTGTACTTCTTCAATTTATGCAAATAAAAATATATACTTAAATGAGTAAGGGCAAAGTGATTTAAAGTCATTTTCTAAACAAAAAATGTTTAGAAAATAATGTGAATTTATGTATGCACAGACACACATACACACACACGTGAACTTGCGAAAACACGTGGCAAATAAGATCCAGGTAGCAAATGAACCGCGTATACAATAATCCCATGCCTTTAACTCCCTTTTTTTTAAGCCAAAGCTTGGTCAAATATTTAGCTTTAAACTTTTTAAACTTTCTAATAACCAAAACAAATGGTGAGATATGATTAATTATAGAAATGTTTATAAAGAAAAAATCAATGTCTTCATTTTCTTTTTGACACTAATACGAGAGAAATCTCTGCTGCAATTCTTCAAAGAATTAACACAATGTAATATTTATCCATTATAGTAAATATAAGAATGAAATGCCTAGCTTCTCTTCTTTTGTAAAATTTGATACAAAGGAATTGCATCAGAATAAAATCATTGAGTGATTAATATGTAAATTATATTAGTTATGACCTCGCATTGTATAATAATATGCTGTAATACAATTTGATTAGATATTCCTAATAACATAGCTTCACTTAGTGTGAAGATCATAAAGTTGCTAGAGCAGGGTTTCTCAACCTCAGCATTATTAAAATTTGAGCCCAATATTACTTTTTGTGTGGTATATTATAGATGGTTTATCAGCATCTCTAGCCTCTATTCACTAGATGCCAGTAGCCCCACTCGTCCATTGTGACAACCTGAAATATATCAGACATTGCCAAATGTCCCCTGTGAGAGAGGAAAAAATCACCTCTGATTGATAAACTCTACAGGAATGGAAGGATTACATGAAGTCCCCCATAAATAGCATCCCTTTAAGCTGAGGTTGTGAAAGCTGTTAAGTGGCTGCCAGTTGAAGCTTAGTCTGTCTCTGAAGTACCTAGAACACAGGTATTTGTCAGAGAGAATGGTCTTAATACATTCAGGCATTGAGACTTTACACATTGGCTGAAAATCCATTTGTCAATGTTCCCATTTTTCAACTAGTCATTTAATTTTGCCATTGGAGATACCAATCGGTTCTATTAAATAACTTCTTTGTATCATAAGATTCTATTACATTCATTTTTTTTTTTAATTTTACTTTAAGTTCTAAGATATATGTGCTGCATGTATAGGTTTCTTACATAGCTATACATGTGCCATGGTGGTTTGCTTCACTCATCAACCCGTCATCTAGATTTTAAGCCCTGCATGCATTAGGTATTTGTCCTAATGCTGTCCCTCTCCTTGCCCTCCTCCTCCTGACAGGCCCCGATGTGTGATGCTACCCTCCCTGTGTCCATGCATTCTCATTGTTCAACTCCCACTTATGAGTGAGAACATGTGGTGTTTGGTTTTCTGTTCCTGTGTTAGTTTGCTGAGAATGATGGTTTCCAGCTTCAACCATGTCCCTGCAAAGGACATGAACTCATTCTTTTTATGGCTGCATAGTATTCCATGGTGTATATGTGCCCCATTTTCTTTATCCAGTCTATCATTGATGGGCATTTGGGTTGGTTCCAAGTCTTTTTTTTTTTTTTTTGAGACGGAGTCTCGCTCTGTCGCCCAGGCTGGAGTGCAGTGGCCGGATCTCAGCTCACTGCAAGCTCCGCCTCCCGGGTTTACGCCATTCTCCTGCCTCAGCCTCCGGAGTAGCTGGGACTACAGGCGCCGCCACCTCGCCCGGCTAGTTTTTTGTATTTTTTAGTAGAGACGGGGTTTCACCGTGTTAGCCAGGATGGTCTCGATCTCCTGACCTCGTGATCCACCCGTCTCGGCCTCCCAAAGTGCTGGGATTACAGGCTTGAGCCACCGCGCCCGGCCTTTTATTTTTTATTGGCAAATAATTGTGCATATTTATGGGGTACAATGTGATGTTTTTATCTATGTATACATTATAGAAAGATTAAATCCACTTACTTAGCATATCCATGATCTTACCAACTCGTCATTTTTTTGTGGTGAGAACACTGACAATCTACTCTTTTAGCAATTTTGAAAATATAATATATAATTATTAACTAATTTTCAAGTTTCATCTCCTTTATGAAGGCTCTATAAATTAATTCTTCTTCCCATGTTAGTTACTGACTGGTATTTCTCATTGACCATGTATCAAGTGTTATCTTGTATTTTTAGCTATCTCCCTTCTCACAACATCATAAGAAAGACTTTGAACTCCTTGAAGTTAGAGCTGGAGTCATATGTACCTTGTTGTGTCTAATAGCATTTAGCATATGGTCTCCAATTTAACAAACTGTCATTAAATATGTGAAAGTCATTACAGTAATAATTTTCCACATATTTTATTGGAAACATAAAAATTAACCTTTGGGAAATAGAATTGTAAGAAATGTTTAAATGATGATTGCTTTTTTCAGACAGGCTATTATTCATATAAATAATTATGAAAGTAATAACTAAATAGTACCAGTTTATTATCGATGCCTCTCTGATACCGTTTGAGGGACAAGACCAGACAGACTACTTTAAATCATAAGAAGAGAATTGTGTATTTGGTACATTATAAAGAAATTGTACTGCTGTCTGACAAAAGTTGCCTAGGTAGTTGGAAGAACACTGTCCCTGATTTTAAATCCTATGAAATTTATTGTGGTACTCAACGTTTCTGAGTTGACTTTCTCTCTCTTTTTTATCAAAAAAAACATGTTTAATTTTGGGTTATTGACAAACTCTTTATAATTTTATAAAATTTTAAGATCAGTATTATAATCAGTATGTAACAGTAGCTATTGTATGTTTTAAAATACTTTCATATTTGAATTAGGTGAATATTGTGGATTAAACAAGCAAGATGAGAACAATTTTATTTCTCTTTTAACAGCCTGAAACTTAGTTTTCTAGTATTGGTTTCTGGAAACTGCCAAGTTATTTATTCAATGAATAATAATTCAATAATGAATTCATTTAAAAAGTAACCCAGTTACTTAAACCAGATAACTTTTTAAAACGACTTCTTGGCCGGGCGCGGTGGCTCAAGCCTGTAATCCCAGCACTTTGGGAGGCCGAGACGGGCGGATCACGAGGTCAGGAGATCGAGACCATCCTGGCTAACACGGTGAAACCCCGTCTCTACTAAAAAATACAAAAAGCTATCCGGGCGAGGTGGCGGGCGCCTGTAGTCCCAGCTACTCGGGAGGCTGAGGCAGGAGAATGGCGTGAACCCGGGAGGCGGAGCTTGCAGTGAGCTGAGATCTGGCCACTGCACTCCAGCCTGGGCGACAGAGCGACACTCCGTCTCCAAAAAAAAAAAAAAAAAAACGACTTCTTTATTCCAAGTATATTTACTTAAATACTATAATTTATTCTTCTTGATCAAAAAAATGATTATTTGAATTAATGAGAGCATTTTAATTTTTAAGTTGGAAAGATACTTCTTCCCACTTTTTATTTTTTTAATCCAAAAGGGTTTACAAAGCATTAAATTCATAGCACACTGTTGAGATTTATTGGAGTCTTTTTTTGCTGTCTTTATTACAAAAGAATCCTAGTATTTATAACATCACAATACTCTAAAATAATGATATGAAGCAGGGGCTCATATATTTGTTTTCACCCTGACACAGCACAGGGGCAAGATGATGGCTGCATATGGTAAGTTTTTCTGTGTGATAGAAGAGAGAAGGGATGTTGAATGTTACAGGTGATTTATAATTTGAGATTTATAGTCCAAATGTGGGTGATGTTGGAGTAGACAGAAGGTCTATTTCTAAATAAAGCACTATCCATTCTTCCAATTAGGAGATAAAGTATAAGAATATATTTAAATAATAAATTTATTTTTTCATGCTAAAGAATAATTTTCATATAAATGCCAAACCTAGAACTATCACAGAGTAGATCTATTTTATAAAATATTATTAAAATTTTGTTAGATATATACACAAAAGTTGAGCAGCAGAAAGTTTTTCACATGACAAAAGAAATGTAGACTAAAACAATGAAATGATCTTAAATGTGGCTTATTTTCCTACTTCCAACTCTTACGCAGAGATATTTGTTCAGAACAGAAGTTGATCTCCTTGACATAATTTTGATGACTAAATGAGCTGTGAAGCTGCAAACAAATGATTTATGAAAAGGTGATAGAAGGAGGGGGTATGAGTAAGGTACCACCTCTCTACCCTGCACCTTGTACAGATAGAATTTCTGCTGCTTCTGTAACTTTATTATAAAGTCCACTCAATTCAGTTATAGACTAGTGAAATTCTCAGTTACATTTGAATTTCACATTAACAATGAATATTTTTAGTTTCAGTATACTTATGTAATGTTTGACATACAGGAATATCTTGTTTTGTTATGCTTTGCTTTATTGCATTTCATAGATACTGTGTTTTTTTACAAACTGAAGATTTGTGGCAACCTTGTGTGTAGCAAGTCTATTGGCATCATTTTTCCAACAGTATGTGCTCACTGCATGTTACTGTGTCACATTTTGACAATTCTTGCAACTTTCAAGCTTTTAAAATTATTTCTATAGCTCTTATAGTGATCAGTGGTCATTGATGTTATTATTGTAATTGTTTTGGAGTACCGCAAACCACACCCATAGATAACACAACAAACAATGCATAAATGTTGTGTGTGTTCTGACTATTTCACTGACCAGTCATTGCCTATTTCTCTTCTTCTACTTGGACCTTCCTATTTCCTGAGACACAATACTAATAAAATTTGGCCAATGAATAATCCCATAATGGCCTCTAAATATTCAAGTGAAAGGATGACTCACACAACTCTCGGTTAAAATCAGAATCTAGAAATGATTAAGCGTATTGTGGAGAACATGTCAAAAGCCAAGGAAGGCCGAAAGCTAGGCCTCTTGCACCAAACAGTTAGCCAAGCTGTGAATGCAAAGGAAAAGTTCTTGAAAAAAAACGAAAGTGCTACTTCAGTGAACTCATCAATGATGAGAAAGCAAAATCGCCTTATTGCTGATATGGAGAAAGGTTTAGTTTCTGGATAGAAGATCAAATCAGCTACATTAATTTAAGCCAATGACTAATCCAGGGAAAAGGCCCTATCTGTCTTTAATTATGTGAAGACTAAGAGAGATGAGGAAGCTTCAGGAGAAAAGTTTGAAGCTAGCAGATGTCAGTTCATGAGGTGTTAGAAAAGAAGCTGTTTCCATAACATAAAAGTGCAAGCCAAGGCAGCAAGAGTTGATGTGGAAGCTGCAGCAAGTTGTCCAGAAGATCTGGCTAACATAATTGATTAAACTGGAGACACTAAAGGGCAGATTTTTAATGTAGGCAAAAGAAATTTCTATTGAAATAAGATGCCACCTAAGAATTTCATAGTTAGACAGGAGAAGTCAATATCTGGCTTCAAAATTCAAACAACAGACTAACTCTCTTCCTAAGCGCTAGTGCAGCAGGTGACTTTACATCAAAGCCAATGTTCATTTAGCATTCTAAAAATTTAAAGGCCCTTAAGAATTATGCTAAATCTACTCTGCCTATGCTCCGTAAATGGAACATCAAAGACAGAATGACAGCACATCTGCTTACAGCATGGTTTACTGAATAGTTTAAGTTCACTGTTGTGACCTACTGCCCAGAAAAACACATTTTTTTCAAAATACTACTACTCATTGTTAGTGTACCTAGTCACTCAGTGCTCTCATGGTGATGTACAAGGATTTTAATGTTGTCTTCATGTCTGTTAACACAATATCCATTCTGTAGGCCATGGATCAAAGAGTAATTTTGACTTCCAATTCTAATTATTTAAGAAATTCATTTGATAAGACTATAGCTGCCATAGGTCATGATTCTTCTGGTGGATCTGGACAAAGTAAATTAAAAACCTTCTGAAATGGATTTACTAGATAACATTAGGAACATTCGTGATGCATGGGAGGAAGTCAAAATGTCAACATTAACAGAATTTTGAGAGAAATTCATCCTGTCTCCTATGCATGACTTTGAGGAGTTCAAAACTTGGTGGAGAGAATAACTACAAATGCGGTGGAAAAGCAAGAGACCTGTAATTAGAAGTGTAGCCTGAAAAATGTGACTGAATTGCTGAGTCAGCATAAAACTTAAACAAATGAGTAGTTGTTTCTCATGAATAAGTAGTATTTTTTTTGAGATAGAATCTACTTCTGGTGCAGATACTGTGAACATTGTTAAATGAAAACAGAAGATCTAGAATATTACATAAATGTAGGTTTTGAGAGTATTGACTCACATTTTGAAAGAAATTCTGCTGTGGGTAAAACACCACCATGTACTACCAATCTTTCATGAAAAGAAGGGTCAATTGATGCAGCAAACTTCATTGTCATCTTATTCTAAGTAATTGCCACAGTCACTCCAGCCTTCAGCAACCACCATCCTGATCAGTAAGCAGCCATCAGCACTGAGGCAAAAGCTACCACCAGCAAATTACATGTGTGTGTGTGTGTGTGTGTGTCTAAAACCATCTTCCCTGGGTAGATCATACACACACACACACACACACACACACACATATATATGTAAAATCTTCCCTGAGTAGACCATATATACATATACATAAAACTTTCTTCCCTGAGTAGACCTAACTCCCAAACCCCAGGGAAAAGTAGCATGCGAGAGACTAAAAGTATTTTGGAGAATCTAATGTACACATTTAAGATAAAATTTATGTGATTAAGTTTATAATCAGTGTTGGAGTGTTTAGGAAAAATCTTGTTTTACATATATAAGTTTTTGATGCAATAATTGCGTAATGTACTGACAGAGAATGTTTTTGTTTAAAGATCAATAAATCAACCATTAAATAACAAATAATAATAGAAGTGTATCCAAACATGTTAAAGCCTGTAGAAAACTGTCACTAATTTTCTTAAAAGGAGCATCATTTCAGTCCCTACTTTAGGGCTCTCTGGTTTTATGAAATACTTAATTCTACAATGCCATTGGAAAAAGAGAAATAGAAAGTAAAAACGTTGTCACTGTAACAAGTTAATAAAGTTCACCGATTATGACATCCTTCTGTCAACTCCTACATCACTGATGTTCACTCTGCTATCCTAAACCACATAATGTTTCCCCTCTTCCTTAAAATGGGTAATGTATTTAAAACATTTCAGACCCTACCATGAAAAGAAAAAGAGAATAAATTATTATTTACAATTGAATTCCATTTTGGGCTCAGAACAAAACCATGTACTTAACTTGAGTTCAAATATAAACAACAAACAAAAGAAACATGAAATGCCACTCTAATAGGATGATCACTAACATGATCTCAATGATAGCTAACATTTTCTGGACTCGTGCCCTCTTCCTATTATTCTTCCTATTATTCGCATACGATGATACACTTTTAGAGGAATTGAGGCACATAATATTGTTGTCGTTATTTTACCCTAAAAAATGTTTAAATGCAGAAAGTTTAGATGGCTTATTCATGATATGTACAGCTAAAAAGATAAAAAAGGATAATTAAACAGGCCACATTATGCCAGAGTAAATGTTTGGAACCAATTCCTGGGCTGCTAGCTTATTAAGAAAAACACTACAAAAGATATAAGAATGCATGCCAAAATCTTTTGCTTTGGTATAACAATGATTTTGATAAGATACTATTTCGATATATTACTAGGAAAATAACATAATTTTCATAATATGCCAAATTTGAAAACATAGTATAGACATATAGTAAAAGAGGTATAATTGTGTAACATAAAGTTTAATGCCTAAACTATGTTACCACTTTTACACTATATTTGTTAATGTGTGTGCTCTCTATTAACAGGTAAACTGGACTTTGTTTGCTATCTTATTGATAAGGTTTGGATTTGTGTCCTTGCCCAAATCTCATGTTGAATTTCAATCCCCAGAGTTGGAGGTGAGGCCTAGTGGGAGGTGATTGGGTCATGGCAGCAGATTTCCTCTCTTGATGCTGTTCTCCTGAGAGTTCTTATGAGATCTGATTGTTTAAATGTATGTGGCACCTTCCTGTTCACTCTCTCTCTTCCTCCTGCTCTAGCCATGTAAGATGCACTTGTTACCCCTTTGCCTTCTGTCATAATCGAAAGTTTCCTGAGGCCTCCCCAATCATGCTTCTGGTATAGCCTGCAGAACCATAAGCCAATTAAACCTCTTTTCTTTATAAATTACCCAATCTCAGGGATTTCTCTGTAGCAATGTGAGAATGGACTAATACAGAAAATTGGTACCCAGGAGTGGAGAATTCCTATAAAGATACCTGAAAATTTGGAAGCGGCTTTGGAACTGGGTAATGGGCAGAGATTAAAACAGTTTGGAGCACTCAAAAGAAGATAGGAAGATGAGGGAAAGTTTGGAACTTCTAAGAGACTTGTTGACTGGTTGTGACCAAAATGCTGATATGGAATTTCATATCAATGAATGAGTGATATCAATGAATGAGTGATGAATCAGTGATATGGAAAGTGAAGTCCAGACTGAGGTGGTTTCAGATGGAAATGAGGAAGTTATTGGGAACTGGAGTAAAGTTCACTCTTGCTGTGCTTTGGCAGAGATTGGTGGCATTGTGCCTCTGCCCTAGGGATCTGTGGAATTTTAAACTTAAGGGAGATGATTTAAGGTATCTGGTGGAAGATATTTCTAAGAAGCAAAGCATTTAAGAAGCGGCCTGGCTGCTTCTAAAAGCCTTTCTCATATGCATGAACAAATGACCTGAAACTGGAATTTATATTTAAAAGGGATGCAGAGTGTAAAAGCTAGGAGGATTTGCAGCCTGGTTGTACAGTAGGGAAAAAAAAAAAAATGAATTTTCTCAGGAAGAATTCAAACCAGCTTCAGAAATTTGCATAACTAAAAGGAAGGCAAGTACTAATAGCCAAGAAAATGGGAAAGGCCTCAAAGGCATTTTAGAGACCTTTGCAACAGCCCCTTGCATCACAGGCCTGGAGGCCTAGAATGGAAGAATGGTTTCATGGGCCAGGCACCTGCACAGCCTCGGGAAACTTCTCCCTGAATCCTGGCAGCACCAGCTTCAGCAGTGGCTAAAGGGAACCATGTACTCAGGCTGCTGCCTCAGAGGGTGCAAGCCATAAGCTTTGGCTGCTTCCACATGGTGTTAAGCGTGCAGTTGTGCAGAGTGAAAGAGTTGAGGCTTGGGAGCCTCTGCCTAGATTTCAGAAGATGTATGGAAAAGCCTCGACATCTAGGCAGAAGCCTGCTGTGGAGGCAGAGTCCTTATGGAGAACCTCTTCTAGTGCAGTGTGGAGGAGGGTAAATGTGGAGTTGGAGCCGCGACATGATTCCCTATTACAGCACTGCCTAGTGGAGCTGTGAGAAGGGGACCACTGTCCTCCAGAACCCAGAATGATAGATACACTGGCAGCTTGCACAGTGCACCTAGAAAAGCCACAGGCACCGAACGCCAGTCCTTGAGAATAGCCCTAGGGTCTGAACTCTGCAGATCCCCAAGGGCAGAGCTACCCAAGGCCTAGGGAGCTCACCCCTTCCATCAGTATTCCCTGGATGTGAAACATGAAGTCAACGGAGATGATTGTGAAGCTTTAAGTTGTAATGACTTCTCTGCTGGATTTTGGCCTAGAATGGGGCCTGCAGCTCCTTTCTTTTGGCTGATTTCTCCCTTTTGGGACATGAGAATTTATCTAATGCCTGTACCCCATCGTATCTTGGAAATAACTAACTTGTCTTTGATTTTACAGGCTCACAGGCTGAAGGGACTTGCCTTGTCTCAGATGAGACTTTGGATTATGGACTTCTGAGTATTAACTGAAAATGAGTTAAGACATTGGGGGACTGATGAGAAGGGATGATTATATTTTGCAATATGAGAAGTTCAGAGATTGGTGAGGGGCCAGGGACGGAATGCCATGGTTTGGATTTGTGTCCCTGTCCAAATCTCATGTCAAGTTTTAATCCCTATTGTTGGAGGTGAGGCATGGTGGGAGGTGATTGGATCATGGCTACAGATTTCCCTCTTTGGTGCTATTCTCGTGATAGAGCAATCTGGTTGTTAAAAAGTGTATGGCACCTCCCTGCCACTTCCTCCTGCTCCGGCCATATTAAGATCCGCCTATTTTCTTCTTGCCTTCTGCCATGATTTAAAGTTTCCTGAGGCCTCCTCAGTCATGCTTCCTGTACAGCCTGAGGAACCGTGAGCCAATTAAACCTCCTTTCTTTATAAGTTACCTTGCCTCAGACATTTCTTTATAGCAATGTGAGAATGAGCTAATATACTTATAAACCAACTGGGTTTAAAGAAGAAATGCTTTTTAGAGCCAGAGATTCAAACTTGATTCTCTTTATACTCTGAGTACCTCACCAACAAAAATTCAAATCCTAAAATTGAGATATAAAACTCTAAATGTAAAAATATTCAAAATAGACTTATTTTAAAACTTTCGCTTCAAAGTTGTATTACAGATGAATGCAGATAATACAGGTTAATGTTGGGAGTAAGTATATTTTTAAAATAACCGAAATTAGTGTTCATGCAACTTCAGACATAATGAAATTAAAATTGCTTAGGCCCCCAACGTCGAAGGTAAAAGGAATCTGGCCTTAAATCCAGAACTCACTACATTTTATATATGAGAAATGTTGGTTAGTGGCCACAACTTCCATGGTATCTAAATGGGAAAAAAAGTTGTTTCTTATACCTTGCCTTCAATAATTATAGGGTTGAAAGGGATTAACAATATTCAATTTGGAATACTGCCATTGTTAATCAACAAGTTATCAGGACCTCTATTTCCAGGAGGTTAGAAAAGGAGCTGGTCACAAAACTGTCTTTCAGCTGTTGGGACACAGCACTATCAATTAACTGAACTCTGGGAAAACAATGCATTTTCCTGGTTCCTGAATATGATTAGCCCAAAACTAGCTGAAGTGAAAAAGAACAATTAGAATGAAAGCAGAGAAGCTGGCCCAAGTGTATGTTTGACGAGAATGAATGTAGGAAGGCCAAACTTAGTATGAAATGAAAAATGCTGAAATAATTAGCCTCACGGGCTCTTTGCATGACCCAAGGAAAAATAAGCCCCAAATTCCCCAATCTTTTAAACGGGAAGCCCAATGATACCTTCTGAAACTGTAACATGGGCTATGGATAGAACCACAGAAAGCTTCAGGTATGGTGTCTCCTTTACAGAATGCAGGTGATAACTGGATATGTAAAATGACAAACTCTACTAACCCAAACTATGAATTAAGGTAAAGGTCTTGAAATTACAATACAGTCCCACTGCCAGGGTCACTCCCCAAAATCCAGGGTATTGACATAGTAGAAACCAAGGAGTATATTCAGATATTGGAAAGCCATACACTTTCTATGAGGATTTTACTAGACATTATTGGCCAAGTAATCTATAAAAAAAAGCCCTTGTGTTGGGAACAAGGACACACATGTTTAACCTATTAAAATACTGTGAATAATTTTACTGAAAATAGTTATAAATGTCTAAATATGCATATGCTATATAGAAACAAACCTCCAAAGATGAGCTAAAACTTCCCAAACATCCCTTGTAAAGCTATCAATTAATCACCATTGACAATGCAAATCAAAACTTATCCCTAAAACGTGTTATTTAAAATGCTGTAGTGTCTGTTGTGATATGATTTTTGTGGAATTTAGATCAGGAGTCAACACACATCTGTAAGCAGATAGATTGTAAATATTTTTGGTTTTGTAGACCAGGGGTTCCCAACCCAGTCTTTGGCCTGTTAGCAACCAGGCCACACAGCAGGAGGTGAGCAGTGGGTGAGCAAGCATTACCGCCTGAGCTGTGCCTCCTGTCAGATCAGTGGCAGTATTAGATTCTCATAGGAGCACAAGCCCTATTGTCAACTGCACATGTGGTAGATCTATGTTGTATGCTCCTTACGAGAATCTAATGACTGATGATCTGAAGTGGAACAGTTTCATCCCGAAACCATCCTATTGTTCCCCTTCCACCCTGTCCATGGAAAAATTATCTTCCATGAAACCAGTCCCTGATGTCAAAAAGGCTGGGGACCACTTTTGTAGACCACACTTTCTCTGTCACAACTACTGCACTCTGTCATTCTAGTGCAAAATCAGCCATAGACAATAAGTAACAACTGAGTGTACCTGTATTCCAATAAAATGTTGTTTATAAAAGCTGGTAGTAGGACAGATTTGGCCCATGGGCTGCACTTTGCCAACACTTATCTAGATCATGTTGTAAAAATAAATATCCATGAAAATCATTCTTAAGTATGGTGGACTTTTAGAGTTTTAAAAGTCTAAAGTTCTTTTTGTCTGAATGTTGTTATATTCACCAGCATCTTTAATTTTCTTTTCAATTTTTGGATAACACATTACTGAGATAATTATTATAATTACTTAAAATCCATTACAATTGGAATTTGACTCTAACGCTAATTGTCTTGAGTAATAAATATGGCACTTTTACCAGTGAAAAAAATTGAATGGGTGTTCCAGGCAGTACCTCAAATGTTCACGTTCATGTTTTAGGAGACAAATATCTGTGCATCTCTCACATTTCTGCTCATCTTGCAATCAGAAGCACTGGCAGCTTTTGTTCATTCTACATTTTTAAAGATGTTAGTGTAGTGAACAGCTTCAGAAGATATAGTGTCTCCACCTAGATCAGAGTGTGTGCCTGTGTGCTGTCTGGTATTATAAAGATAATCTTCCTTTATGAGGTAAAGGATGGGCAGGTTTGCTTGCAGCCTATTATAAAATATGCAGGCTCCCTAAGCTCAAGGTTCCTCAGCTTTGACAGAAAAGAATCTCACCCTATGGAACCTGGGAGTTAAGAGGAATCTGTGCAAACATAAAGCTTATGCTTCTTGCTGGGCCATGAATAATAAAGTTCTTTGTCTCTGATCCAGGACTCTCAGGTATTCTGCCAGCATCTATTTGAAACTATGGCAGGCTAATTTGTTAGCTTACATATAGGATAAAATCTCACACCTTCTATAGTTCTTGATAAACTGTATTGTTCTTTTCATTATCCTTATTTCTTTTGGTATAAATGCAATCTAAACTATTAAGTGCTCTATTTTTTTTGTATTTTCTCTAATTCCTTTGTAGAAGATTTAATTTTTTTAATTAAGCATTACAGTATAGTTATAAGAGAACATAAAATGTCTTCATATTTGGATTAAAGTTAAAGCAAAGAATATTTCTCAAAATGAAATGTGTGCTCAGGTTTCTTTAGGTAAAGAATAGGCCTACTTTATTTTTGCTTTTTTGTTTCCAATGAAATTCATTTTCTTAAAACCAAAATGACTTTCCAAATATACTTATTTTGAGATGCAGCAAGTTTACAGGATCTTTCCTGAAATGGAAAATGTAAAGGGCAAAAGTCAAGACCTTTTAAAACTGTATACTCCATGACAAACACCAGAAGGTAACTTGTCTCTTCAGATTATTCCCATGTACCTTTTTTTTTTTTTTTTTTTTTTTTGGCACACTCTGTCTCAAATTAACAAAGGAACACTGATAAGTTAGGGTAAAAAATGCTCACTGTAACAAAATATATGCAAACTTCTTTGGATTTTGTCTTGTATACCTCTGTTAGGCTCAGAATGTAGGTGAAGCAGTTCTTGCAGCCAGTGGTGTGCAAGAGCCGCTTTCTATCAGCTTGTGAGCCAGTGGTTCAATGTTCAGGAATTTTGCAAACTGGTTGCAAAACATCATTAGTTTGAAATCATCAGTAATAAATATATACACCACCTAAGTCAGCAAACATTACAAATTATCAACCAGAGTTTTTACTTGTTTTCTGAAGAGCTGATTGTCAGCACATAACTTATACCATTATTTAATGGCAAGTCCCATCCCTTGCATCCTTTCCTAAACTTAAAAATGGATTTTGTATAACATCTCGAGATAAATGGATATGAATGTGCATCAAATGTATGTTTAACTTATATGTTAATCAAATGCTTTTCTTGCGTTAAGAGTTTATTATGTAAGTTGCTAAAAACAAAAACCCAAAACAACAAAAAAGGAATTATTTAATTGCTTCCTTACTGTGTCTACTTTCATATCATTCATATATATGTATATATAACAAATTTCTGCTTTTTAATCATCTCTCTCAATTTTGGAAAAAGTTAAAAGGAGAAACAACACAAATTGAAAACGCCCTGAAAAAAATAACTTTTGCCCTCAAAAGTATAAGAACCATACCAAAGGGAAAAACAGTATTATATTCTTACAAAATGACCATAGACAGATTTAGAAATTGCTTGCCTTTCCTCCAGACCTTTAACAAATCACAAATACATGTTCCAGTAATAAAATAGCTGTATATTGTCAAGATCATTTGCACTGCCTTTGATTTATCATTTATAAGTCAAGTCACTTTCTCTGAAGATACTACGCAATAATATCCTCTTATACAACATGATCTACTTTGTCCTGACCCAGGAATACATATTAAAGCCTCTTGACCTTTGCTGAATCAGACCATACCAGATTTTCTTGGAAATTGCTCTGATAGTTACAATCAGAAAGTTAGACACATGCCTCCAACTACACAGTATTTTCCACACAAAGAAACAAACAAGCATGTCATCACCTCATTTGGACATCACAAAGAAAATATTAACGTCACAAATCAAAGGGCATACATACTTAAACTCCTTATCACCACCAGATAAGATGGGAAAAGGAAAGCAACTAATTCCGATTGTAATCACACCTATATATTTTGGAAAAGCGGGTGTTAAAAGCTGTACTCTGGCCTGTGCTATTGTCAATGATTTCTATCCTTCTACACTAAACTAGTCTTAGATATTTAATTATTTGTTGGCAAATAAATGATGAATTTACAGTAAATGCTTCAAAAATTCTTCAGTAGCATAGGCCAACTATTTGCTGTGTATGAGGTATGTAAGAACTGTTCTTCTCAAACTGATATACATACATATCACCTGAACAAGTTTTATACATCTATTTCATTCAACCACTGAGGTATGGTTGACATATTTAATGTACATATTTAATGCATACATCTTGATGAGTTTGCATCTGTAAAGCTATCACCACCATCAAAGCCATAAACATATCTCACCTCCCAAATTTTTCCTCCTTCCTCTTTATTATTATTATTGGTATTATTTATAGTTATACTATTTCAGATTCTGATTGAGTAGGTTTGGGGTGGGACCTGAAATTCTGCATTTTTAACAGGCTCCCAGGTGATGGCAAGGCTGGTAGTCTTTGGAGTAGCAAGGGATTACTCTTGCTGATAGCGAGATTGTAATCATTCTTAATCATATTTTCCTGTGTAAGGCTTTGAGAACTAAAATATTTAACACCTGCCCTAGAAGTCCGCTCAGATGCTTCATTATGGAGTATTACCTTGAATTTTATGAGTCCTGCTTGCTTTTTCCATAAATGTACGGCCTGTTGGCCCAGAGTGAGCCAGAGCAAGTATGCTTACCTTAACATAAGATCTCCAAACTCCCGCTAGTGTTATCCTACTCAGCCTCTCATTAGAAATGTAAATGACAAGTTAATGGGTGCAGTACACCAACATGGTACATGGATATATATGTAACAAACCTGCACGTTGTGCACATGTACCCTAAAACTTAAAGTATAATAATAAAAAGGTGTCTTCTGCTTTACATTATGAAAAGATTGGGCTCCCTAAAACCTTATCCAGATGACCAGTGTACTAGTCTGCTTTTACCCTGCTGATAAAGACCTGAGAATGAGAAGAAAAAAAGGTTTCACTGGACTTACGGTTCCACATGGCTGAGGAGACCTCAGATTCATGGCAGGAGGTGAAATGCACTTCTTACGTGGTCGCAGCAAGAGAAAAAAATGAGGAAGAAGCAAAAGCGGAAAGCCATGATAAGCCCAATTTTGTGAAACTTATTCACCATCACGAGAATAGCACAGGAAAGACTGGCCCCAATGATTAAATTACCTTCCCCTGGGTCCCTCCCACAACACGTGGGAATTCTGGGAGATACAATTCAAGTTGAGATTTGGGTGAGGATACAGCCAAACCATATCAACCAGTAAGACAGAAATCACTTATAGATCTAGAAACCTTGTCTCACTGAAAAACATAAAAAATAACAAAATGCTATATTAATTGGTATCTCACCACACACATGCACGCACACATACAAAGAAATCAGTACATGAGGTAATGCAAATATAAATTAGCTTGATTTAGTTATTCTACAATGCACATATATTTCAAAACATCATGTTGCCTACCACAAATGTGCATCACCTTTATTGTCAATTAAAAATAAATAATAAAATTAATTGAGTATAACAGTACCTTACAGTTAACTATTAAAAACAAGACATAGTCAAATGAATAATTTGAACAAAATCATGTCGTTTCTAGAAACCATATTATGTTTTACTTTGCTCAACCTGACACAAATCATTGCCACCTTGGGAAATTTTATTCCAGTTACTGGTTCTCTGCCAACAGCTGAGCTGAGCCTAGATGGATCTACCCACACCTGTCCTCAATGTTCGAGCCAGACTATTTGTCAGAGAGCCTACCATCTGGATGATATTAAGATATTGTTCAGACTGGAACTCACTCTTGGCGTGCGATGTGTCTCATCTGAGCACCTGACAATGCCAGATCAGATATAAATGCATGGAATAAATGTGTTAGTTATATATCGAACACAAAGGGAGAAATCATTCAGAAAATTTTTCTGGCCAGGTGCTAGGGCTTACATTTATAATCCCAGCACTTTGAGAGGACAAGGCGGGAGGAATCTCTTGTGGCCAGGAGCTCAAGACCAGCATAGGCCACATAAAGGGTCCTCGTCTTTACAAATAATAATTTAAAAATTAGCAGGTATGTTGGCCCTCACCTGTGATCTTAGCCAGTTGGGAGGCTAACATGAGAGGATTTGCTGAGCCCCACAGGTCAAGGCTGAAGTGAGCCATGATTGTGCCTCTGCACTCCAACGTGAGCAACAGAGTGAGATCCTGTTTCAAAAAAAACTTAAAAAGAAAAAAGAAAACTTTTCTGCTCTGGCGCATTCTACATATATATGAATCAAACATTGCCGAGACTTTTGTACTACCAGTGTTTGGGATGATTTGGGTCTTTCTGAATTAAAATGAATACAGTGAATATTAGTTTTTCTTTTGCCTCAAAGACAAAACTAATATCAGATATTGATTTTGCAGTTGTGAACCTTCGACTCCTGAAATGATTTCATTTTGCATCACTGACTTTTCAATACTTATGTTAAAAGATGTATGTTTGCTACATATCTTGATATTGTCAATAAATAAGAGCATCCTCTTGTCATTCTAAATAAAGATAAGACAACAAATTTACAGACTGAGTACAGTATGTTTGTGACTATAAAATAATATTTACACATTTAGCTTAATATTAATTTCTGTTATAAAACATCGTTATCAACTTTATTTGTGTTCGTAACTATTTGTTTTCTATTTACTGGTTTCTCCAAACAAAAAGCTCTTGAATTTACTTTTCATTTTCAGTGCTTTTCTGACTTATTAAGTTTGGATTTTATTATTATTATTATTTTCTCTATTGGTTTTCCTTGTTTATTTTTCTAAAATTTTCAGTGAAATGATAACATCTTTGCTGAAAATAATTTTTTAAATTTTATTATTATAGACATAATACATTTTGGTCATAAAAATATGAGAGTATAGATTAACAGAGACCTCCGTTGATGTTTCCTTTATATAATCATTATCTCTCTTATTTTAGCTCATACACTTGAGGTAACTGTTTTTTGACTTAGTCTTCTGTAAATTTATAGAAATATATAAATATATGCTCATGTGAGTACATAAACAAATGGCATAATATTTTATCTTATTTGTTGCAACTATGAATATTTTAAAGCTTAGAAACATATTCTTATACAGCTCTGTATTCTTTGAGAATATATAAACTGAATGAAATATCTTTCTGATATATTTGTTTTCTATTTTTCTATACTCACGTTGCTTTCACTATACTTGTATGTAATTCTGCTCTGCTCCAGTGTGTGTGTGTGTGTATATATATATATAAAAAGTATATATTTCAGTAAAAGAGTATGCACATTTTAAAATTTGAAATACATACATAGTAAAATTACGCTGTATAACTTTGTGCCAATTTCCATCTTTACAAAATTGTTTGAAAGGTCCTATTTCCCTCTATGTTCCCATTCTTTCCTTATCATCAATCCAATAACTCTGAAATTACATTTCCTTCTAATTTGCATTTTTTATACATGACATTTTATTTCGTAATTACTTGTACCTTTGAAATAATTATTAAATCTTGATACTGGATTTCATCTCTGATTGATGTCAGTTTGATTACACAATTCAACCATATGTGCTATCTCAGCAGCTTACAGAATTAATATGAAGGATGAAGGAATATGTGGAGAGAACAATAATTGAAAATGAAATGAGAAATTAAGAATGGTACATACCTTTACTATCCCAATTTACTTTGTACTTAGCTCTGGTGGAAAAGGTTTAAAACTCTTATTTGAGTGAGTTTTTATTTTTTTAAAAATACAGAGAGTTCAATTGAAAAATTCATTGAGTCCCTTACTTCAGGAAATGTGCTAACAGATTTCCACTCCTCTAATCCTCCTCTCTTGACTAAGGTTTAGATATATAGACAAAACCAACCTAAATCTTCATTAGTCCTCAGCAATAATCAGCCAAATCCAACAAAAAATCATGGAGAAAACTGCTGAACTCTAACCAGTTTTCACAAAGACTTATCTACTAGGGTTGTCTTTTTAATAGCCTACACTTGAGGTCACTTATGGCAGCCATTGAGAGATTAATCAGTAACCATAGTAAATTTAAACATATGTTTGTGTGTCTATCCTATTCTTTGTCTCAATTTTATTGTGTTTATGTTTGTTATTATTGTTTTTTCAAAATTTGTCTGCAAATATTTCCTTTGAATAGGTCTATCTTGTTTTCCTTGAAAACGTATTACCAAAGTCCATGATACAATTGAAGTCATAAAGTTATTTCTGAACAAGGAACATCACTATGTTGCTTATTTCCAAATATTCATAGGAAATAAGCATTTTTAATGATTCCTACTTGCAAATAGCCATATTTCACATGACCCTTTAAAATGTATTAAATTAATTACTTGCATTTAAGTACATGTTTAACCTCAGGGAAGACAGTGTTTATAAAGCACATGATCTCTATTGTAACAGAGAACAGAATTCACACATGTCCTTGGAAATATTGCTGCTAATGTATTTCAAATTGTGATGAAATCATTAATCTTGTTTTTGAATTATTGTATCTATGGGTTGTCTGTGAGAGTTGCTATAGTCTCATAAAGAAAGTCTATACCCTTGGTGTATTTAAATCTATACTTTTGTGTGTGCCTCTAAGAAGACAAGTGGGTAAAGTGAGTTCACATTCTAAATTAGTTTCACCGGTAATAACATTGTTCCATTTTAAAAGTTTTCACAGTCTACCTGTACTTTCTGGTTGACTGCTAATTCTCTGACAGCCGATAACAAAGACAATCAGGGTACCAAAATAATTGCATAATACTTTTTCCCAATTATTTCAAAGCAAATCTAAAAAGTAGACAAAATTCATGCTTATCATTTTTCTTTCTTCTATTTTATTAATAAACATAATTTTATATAGTACTAATACTCAGAAAAAGCATAATTAATTTTAGGGAGATAGAAGCTTATAAAGATAAATATTTTTGACATTTGATTAAAATTAGTTTGTAAATAGTATTAAGTTATGTAAGGTTACCTGAGAAGAGAAACTGAAGCAACACAAAATGATGACATGTCTCTTTCTGTTCACAATAGTCATTCAAGCATGGGTGAATGAGAGCACTGCATTCAAATACATAAAATAAATATATTCTGCTTCCCAATATTTACATTATATGAAGCCCCTAAAGAATTATCTCTCCGTTATAGAATTCTTTTTTCCAGTCAGTCCAGTCTTTGTATTTGCCTCTCCAAGGATTGCTACTTATGTGATTATAGAAAAATGGAAGAAAAAGAAACAATCAAAGATGATTCCAACATTTTAGGATAAATACCTAGCAGAGGGATTATGTTTCTGTTTAAAATGTTAAAAATGAAATAAGTTATGTGAAAAAATGAGTTAAATTTTAAAATGAAAATTCAAATTCACTATTTCTTCTTATAAATTAATGCATAGTACAGATAGAGGACTGCAATTTCATGTGAAAGTTGGTGTATCTCACTATAAAGTAAGAACTGAGACTTAACACATGATCTGTTCACCTAAGGAAAGTATATAGTAAAAGAATAGATCTAAGTCAAGGGCTCAGGGCTCAGGTTGGTGTTTGCACATAATTAAGAAATGGGAACTGGGGCCAGCAAGAGAAATAAAACTCTCCAAATAATAAAGAGTAAAACAATAACACAACTAATATTAATACAGAATAATAAATTATTCTGTCTCTAATAATAAAAATAATGCAGTTGATTCACTATTAATAAAATATATGTTTTCAAGCAGTATTTATATGCTAGTGGTCATGGGGAATATATACTTATTTTCACTTATGATCCAGAAGCAAGACTTATTACAAAAAAAAAAAAAAAAAAAAAAGATGGTCTAAATTAGAAAGGAAGGTGAGGTCCAGTTTAAGAACTAAACCATCTGACTTTTTATCTGCAAGTCAATTTTATTCCATACTTACTGCATTTTCAACATAAAGGACTGTGTAGAACAAAGAAGCAACATACTCAGTAACTAGTCTCAAAGATATAAGAAGTTCAGTGTATTAAGCAGACACAATGGCAAGTTGGTCTTATAAGGGACAAAAGAATGTGTTGGAAGGGCTGAAATTAAGGGCACTAATCTGGTATTTGAGAAGAGAGACGATTGTGTCCTCCACTACAATGAGGAATGTTTCTTTTAAGTGGAAGGAATAGAACTGAGCATAAAGGATGGTTGACCAAAGAATGCATGGAAGTTTTAACCACTTACTATTCACACTGTTGGTAAGAAAGGGCCGCCACAATAGGGTGATGAGGATGACCAACCACACAACACCCAACACTGGCCAAATGAGATCTACAGCAGTTTGTTAGCCCCATATACTCACAGTCTGGGGTAGGAGGGCACAGAACTCCACAGGCCCCCACATGGATTACATTTGGAAACAAAGTGACCAAGCAGGCAGTGTGGGAAGCAGATTGTTTAGTGTGAAGAGGGTGGGGTGACCCCTGGTTGCCATGCGGGATGTGGTTTACTTGTTTTAATAATTTACTGGGTGAGCAGAGAACTGAAACTTTATTTAGAAATAAGCAGATATTGTACCTTTTTCTTTAACAAGGAGAGTTGTTTGACTAGAGGCCTTTATCTGTGGGAACACCATGAAGAGGTAAATATATGGTTAGGCTATTTGAAGGCCTCCTGATTTAACTAGATGTGAAGACAGCATGTAACATTGAGCCTCAGTTTTAGACCTTACATTGCAATGGGGAGACAAAACATAGCCCAATATAGAGAGGAACACGCATAACATGTGCAGGAAAGGAGGGAGGCATTCTCTCTCTCTCTCTCTCTCTCTCTCTCTCTCTCTCTCTCTCTCTCTCTCTCTCTCTCTCTCTCTCTCTCACACACACACACACACACACACACACACACACACACACACACACACACACAGTTACTACAAATAAGTGTTTCTCTGACAGATGTGAAGATGAATAAATCTTTCCTTATGGCTTCCCAATATTGGGACATGTCTCTTCCTGATGAACGAAGGGTTCAGGTGATTTTATTGATGCCTATCAGATGTCCCAGAAAACAAGTCTGAGCATTTAAAGAGCCTGACACAGGCCCATCTGGAGGGCCAGTAGGAAAGAGCAACATCTAACCAGGAGGGGAAAGCAGAATGTTTAGGAGCCTCAGTGAGCAGGTGGAGACTGGGCTCCACTTATCATTTAGTTACAGCAGCATGTCAGACTTTCTCAGTCCAGAAGAGTTATCCCAACCCACAGAAGCAGAATTATAAACTCCCTGTCACTCTCAGTAACCACAGGAGTAAATAGTTGAGAGGCTCCCACTTAATCTGTCAATCATCACCACCTGTTATTTACCTCGTGCCAAAGGAACTCTCTAATCCATGTATTTAAAGGCTTCTAGAGCTGGTTTTCAGTGACCAGTTGAAATAAAATTATTCAGAATAAAATTGGAGTGCCAAATTTATTCTGTCAGTAACAGGCCCTGGACACCTGGAATGTATCTTTGGAAAGGTATGACGCACTCCCACTAGCTAGTATTTTCATTGCAATTATGTTATGATAAATTGAGTAATAGATTTTTTCTGTTGATATGATGATGAGCGTATGTTGTCTGCACTTGATTACTGTACAGTTTTTTCCTGTATTTTCTATTAAAAACAAATATTATCCTATATGCAGTTTGTATTTGAACACTGTCCTTTTAGAATGTATTAGCACATATGCTATAGAATCACAAAAAAGATCTCAAGATCCTCGTTCTTTTAGAGTCCTCATATATTTAATAAAATATGTCCCCACGTTACAAATCGTATTTTCAATTCCTTCCCTCAAGAGAGCCATAACAAAGCAATGAAATCACTTTATAGAAGCCAATTCCTTGATATAACTCTAAACACAATCTTAATGCTCTCAGATAAAGCCCTCAGATACTCAGGCTTTTATGCTGGGTATTATAAGCTCTCTTTTGTCTCTTAATAAATAAGAAACATATTTGTTTTTACAAAAGGCATACATCTACAAGAAAGTCATTTTATGTATTCACATTATCAATTTCTGGCCTCATCTTTGACCAATATCAGTTAATTCCACCTACATACTAACCTGAGAAACTGCAGTTAAAACAAAATTCTAATTCATTGGTCACAGAAAATAATGGCAACACTTAATAACTTTAATACTATTCGCATATAAGATACCACTTCTTTATGCAGTAGAGATCTCTTGCTGAAAAGTAAAATTTTGCAGTTAAATAAATAGACTAAAGGAATCTTTATGTAGGAGAGAGCTCATGGGCTCTGCATCGTAGGTCTTGTATAGTTTCAGCCTCCTTGAAACTCAGGTCACTATCTGTTAAATGAATATACAAATTCTATCCTAAAAGGACTTTTGTGAATGTGGCATTGTAAATAGAGTGGTGATTGTGGCACTGTATCCCGGCTGCAACTGACAGATGCCTGATAAACGTTACTTTGTAGTTTAGTGCTATCTTCTAACTCTCATCCTCCCATGGTAGTTTGTGTTTTAAATTTTTTAAGAGTATACTTATTTTACATGAGTTATGCATGTTCGTTTTACAAAAGGCATCAAATATGAGTAACCAAATTGAAGCAAACAAATGTGCTAACAGCTCTTCCATCCCGAGACAATAACTGTTAACCCTTTTAGTATAATATTAGCAGTCATTTTTGTTCATGAATATGTATCTTTGACAAAATTGTGTCTTATTTTAAATCGGTTTTATTTTCTTCCAAAATCTGTTGTAACTAAGAAATATTTATAGATTATAATTGTTAAGCACAAATGTATTAACTTGACAAATGCATCATAGTAACTGTTTTATTGCACATTTAACATGCATTCAATTTAAGTTTAATTAGCAATGCTATAAATGAATATATATCCAATTAAATTTTACACTCAATTTTATCTTTTCAGAATAAGTTTCAGGAATGGCATTTCTAACTGAATTGGCATGTATACATTTTTATATATACATATACTAATAGAAAAAAATGACAAATATTTCCTTGGTCTCTAGTTCAAATAACAAAATCCTAATTGAAGATAATTTGAATTAATTGAGTCTTTCATTGTTACAAAGTAGTCTTGAAACAGGAATGCCCTCCCTCACCACTCTTATTCAGCACAGTATTGAAAGTTCTGACCAGGGCAATCAGGCAAGAGAAAGAAAGGGTTTCAAATGGGAAGAGAGGAAGTCAAATTGTCTTTGTTGACAGACGACATGATCCTATATCTAGAAACCCCATTGTCTCAGCCCAAAAGCTCCTTAAGCTGATAAGCAAATTCAGCAAAGTCTCAGGGCACAAAATCAATGTGCAGATATCAGAAACATGTCTGTACACCAACCACAGACAAGCAGAGAGCCAAATCGTGAATGAATGCCCATTCACAATTGCCACAAATAAAATACCTAGGAATACCGCTAACAAGGGAAGTAAAGGACCTCTTCAAGGAGAACTAAAAACCATTGCTCAAGTAAATCAGAGAGGATACAAATACATAAACATTCCATGCTCATGGATAGGAAGAATCAATATTGTGAAAATGGCTACACTACCAAAAGTATGTTTTTTTTCTTTTTCTTTTTTTGAGATGGAGTCTCGCTGTGTCGCCCAGGCTGGAGTGCAGTGGCATGATTGGGCTCACTGCAACCTATGCCTCCGGTGTTGAAGCGATTCTCCTCAGCCTCCTGAGCAGCTGGGACTACAGGCGCGGGCCACCATGCCCAGCTAATTTTTGTATTTTTAATAGAGATGGGGTTTCACCATGTTAGCCAGGATGGTCTCAACCTCCTGACTTCATGATCCACCTGCCTCGTCCTCTCAAAGTGCTGGGAATGCAGGCATGAGCCACCATGCCTAGTCAGTTATAAAATATTGTTAAATGGCAGAATTAGCTTTTTAAAATACAATAGACAATAATAATGACAATAACATATATTACTTCTGTAGGGTTTATTTTGCACTTAGAACTCTTTGAAGGCAGGAGGCTAAAGTGTATCATCTAAAGGTGATTTAAAGAAAGTAATATAAGCACATTAACTTAGAATCATTTTGTTAAACTTGAAATAGTTAACAATCTCTGCAGAGATTTTCATACAAGGGAGTTGAACTTTGGGTGGCAATGGGTAAGGTTAGGAATTGTTATTTATTAAAGGCTTTCTTGTACTATTTGGTTTTATAACTTTATATATGATTTTAAAATAAAGATAAATTAATATATTAAATGCTAGGCTGATTATTGTTAAACTAGTAAAAATATATTTATAAAAACAAACATACACATTGTAAATAAGACCTTATATATAGACATTTTGCAAAGCTCTGTAGCATTATTTCTACTTAAGGACAGAAAAAATTCATAAACTGATCCAATTGATTCAGTTCTGGGATGATTCTATTCTAGGAGCATAATTGTAACTATGACCTTTTTTGGCCTTAAGAAGGTTATAGTCAGATTATCTATATTAATGGCAAATAGATAATAATCTACATATTCTAAAATTTCAAGGCAGTCATTTTATAAACATTTTGTCTGAAAGTTTTCATAAAATATTAAGATTTCAAAAATACGTTTACTGAAGTTAAGGGAATTGGATAATAGAATGCTGACGTTTAAATAGCATTAAAGAACTACTTTTATAGAGCAGTTTCAAATGAGTAATAACATGGTTTACTGATTCAGTGTTGTTTAATAGGCTTTTATTAAAGACAAATATTTCAAAATGTATACTTCCTTGGACTCATATAATAAGTCTTTGTAACTTTTACTATGATTGAATCCCAAAGCTTAGGATTTTGACTTTTATTAAACATAACATTTACTGATCTTTCGACTGTGTAAATGTGGTGCAATAAAACTTTACCTTTGTCTGTACAGTATATGAAATCTCCAGCAGACTAGAATCATTGTAGACATGTCCTATCTTTATACCCTACTGACTAAGCATTGAGAATTACACAACTCTCATAAAGTGTGAGTAGCAGAAAATCAGCAATTTCTTTATCAAGAAGCCAAGTTCAAGGTGAATGATTTAGGAACTTCATGATTTTAGAACTGGGGAAATGCCAACGTATATATTAAGCTTCTGACTTGATAGAAGAGAACACCTGACATCACAGTCAAAAATATACTTTTGAATTATAATTAGATAGATACAGAGACACTTATTATTGAAAAATTCTATAAATTGAAAAAATTATGGTTGTAAAAATTCGATCATTTTCTGTATGTTAGCTGGATCCACAGAGCATTAATGAAAATAAAAATTATAGCAATACTATAAGAAAAATATATTCTAATCTGAATAGATTAAGACATTTTTGTTATAGCAATGTTTCCATAAGGCTAATGACCAAATCCAAAAGATATTTTAAAAACAACAACAGCAACAACAACAACAACACCTTGTAATTTTGATTTTACACCACAAGGGATTTTTCAAAAGTCACAAGTGACTCTGGTTTTCTTCTATAAGACATTGCATCTTCTAGCGGTCAACTTCAGCAATCTGATCATTATAAATTTGTGGTAACACCAATTCATTTAAGCTCTTTAGGAATAATGTAAAATGAAAATGACATGCCACACAAAATGTTATTAAAGAAATAAAATTTATAAAAAATCCTTAACAGAGAATCTGGTACCTAGCAAACTCTCGGTAAATACTACTTCCATTTTCTTTACTAATTATTCTTGCTTTTAAATGTAATTGCTCTAACATTTGTAATTTTCTTCATGATTTCCCAGAAATCCAAATGTCTTTTTCAAATAGCATAAACCTAGATTGGAACAAACTAGCACTGGAAACTTTAGAATTATCCTAAAGCCAAAACTGTATTTAAAATACAATTCTGTATAAACTTCAATCACAATTGAAATTCATATAGAATTCCTTTATGAGATTAAATAAAAAATACACAGTGCAGATACACATATACAGAAACACACATACACAAATACACATATACATTTATGCACACAGTAGAACTAATAAATTTGGTATAGAAATTTTTTTTTTTTTTTTTTTTTTTTTTTTGAGATGGAGTCTTGCCATCTTGCTCTGTCGCCCAGGCTGGGGTGGAGTGGCGCGATATCTGCTCACTGCAACTTCCGCCTTCTGGTTCAAGCTATTCTCCCGCCTCAGCCTTCTGAGTAGCTGGAGTTACAGGTGCCCACCACCACGCCTGGCTACTTTTTTTTTTTTTTTTTTTTTTTTTGGATCTTTAGTTGAAACTGGGTTTCACCAATAAATATCACTTTTTTTTTAATGATAATCTGCTATAGAAAAGCCACTCTGTGGAGCTTTAGATATTAGATAATTTGCTGTATGGGCTCTTGTTTTCTCATAAGTAATGGTCTAAATATTAGGAACTAACTAGCAAGATGTTTCTCAAGTTCAGAATTTCAGCATAGAAATTTTAGTATTAGCTCTCCTCTATTTAATCAAATTCACTTATTTTCTTTCCTGTTTGTTATTGTTGTTGTTTCTTTGTTTTGGTTTGGTTTTAGATACCACTACTATTCAGTTTCAGCAAACACTGCAGGATTTCTTACCTATTTAAAGCATCATAGAGTTTTAGTTGTCAGTGTTACTCTAAATACAGAACATCCTGTTTTATTTAGGCATTTCCATATATTCCAATATAGTAAAGAAATCTCACTTTGATTTATGGTGTTTAGGGGAGTAATGACTTCTTTCAGCCATCACGTTAAAGGGCCAATCATTTTGGTTTTATTCCTTCTGCTCCTTGGAATGCCATCTTCTAGTTAAGAAGCTGATAATACAAGTGTTTTAATTGAGACCACAAGATGGAAAATCAAAGGACTAGATTTCTACTTCCAAATGAGCTACTGATGAGCTGTGTAGTCCCAGAGAAGCATAAATTATCTCTGGGCCAATATTTTATAATTTATAACATGAAGGGATTCTACTATGTTATTAATAAACATCTAGTTTCGCAAATGGATTTCCATTATCCATGATTTTCCGAGTATATGTTGTAGCAGATCTCTTAAACTCTACTGGTGTAAATATAAATTGCTAAAATTCTGTACAGCAAAATAAACTATCGACAGAGTAAACAGACAACATACAGACTGTGCATCCAACAAAGGTCTAGTATCCAGAATCTATAGAGAACTTAAGCAATATAACAAACAAAAAACAAATAACCTCATTATAAAATGGGCAAAGGATTTGAAAAGGCACTTCTCAAAAGAGGACATGCACGCAGCCAAGAAATACATATGAAAATGCTCATTATTACTAGTCATTAGAGAAATGCAAATCAAAACCGCAATGAGATACCATCGCACACCTGTCAGAATGGCTATTACTAAAAAGTCAGAAACAACAGATGTTGGTGGGAATGTAAATTAAGTGGTGTAATTAAGAGAACTCTCATACAACACAGGTGGGAATGTAAATCAGTTCAGCCATTGTGAAAAGCAGTGTGGATATTTCTCAAATAACTCAAAATAGAACTACCATTTGAACCAGCAATCCCATACTGGGTATATACTCAAGGGGAAAAAAAAAAATCATTCTAGCAAAAAACACACATATGTTCATTAGAGCCCTATTCAAAACCGTGGACATAGAATAAACCAGAGGCCCATTAACAGTGGACTGGATTTCAAAAGTGTGGTACATATACAGTATGGGACACTATACAGCCACAAAAAGAATTAAATCATGTCCTTTGCAGCAATGTGGATGCAGCTGATGGTCATTGTCCTAAGTGAACTAATGCAGGAACAGAAAATCAAATACCACATATTCTTACTTATAAGTGGTAGCTAAACATTGAATACACATGGACACAAAGATGGGACTAATAGACACTGAGGACTGCTGAAAGTTGAGAGTGGGAGGGGAGCAGGGGTTGGAAGGCTACCTGTCGGGTACTATGCTCACTACCTGGATGATGGGATCATTTGCACACCAAGTCTCAGTGGCAAGTGTTTATTCATATACAAAACTTGTACGTGTACCTCCCAAACCTAAACATAGGATAATTTAAAACAATTAATTAAATAGATAAATAAGTTTCTAGAATTACCTTGGAAACCAATTTGGTATTACCTCATGAAGGTGAAGATCCACCTACACTATGACAGCATTTCATAGCCTAGGGAAATTATTCTAAACATGAATAAGGAGATTTGTGTAGCGATGCTCATAGCCACAATCTATTATATACCAAAGGTAGAAATAACCCAGTTTCCCATAAGAAGAGTAGTGGATAAACTGTTTGCATAGAGGACTAAAAGTGAATGAGTCACTGTGGGACACATCAACATAGACGTATCTTAAAAGCATATTTTTTTTAAAGTCACGTATAGACTAATCACATTTTTCATTAATATAGATATATAAATGTCTATAATTTAGGGTGGGCCCTTATGTGATAAAATATAACCAATGCCAAAGAATAATTAGCACAAAATTCAAAAAAGGATTTTCTGAAGTAGAAGGAAAAAAATGTCATTGGTGGAGTGCTCAGTGGTTTCAACTTCTATTTCTTAAACTAGTTATCAATTTACAGAACGATATTGTATTATCTTTTAAAATATACCTAAATGTTGCAAACACTCTTTTGTATGTAATATGTACATATCATTTTTACGTTTTCAAAATTAATACTTCTAATATGGCTAAATTATTGCTTTCATTTCTTTAGAGCACAGAGGTCTTCTAAAATCAAATGATGGATGTTTGCAGAATCATCATAATTCCTGTGAATGATAGGGATACCATCATCTCCAGTTTTCATTCTGTTGAGGTGGAAAAAGATTCACAAACCTTTCCCATAGCTTATTTTTACCTTTGGCCTTGGTGGTGATCAGCACGACACTAAATTTCTTCACCACTGGTTTAACGTGTTTCTAAATCCATATTCGTAGTAACCACCTTTGCTCATTTACCTGACGTGTTTATCTGCCAGTGTCAGCCATGGCTGCAAGAGTAATTGAAATTCTCACTTAAGCAGCTGAACTGAGAGGGCTCCTTCTGGCCCTGTGTGCTGGAGAGAAACTCTCTCTACTTGCTCTTATTTCCAAAGGTCACTAAGGCCCTTTTGAGAGATGCCTCATTTCATATCCTTTGTTACTAAAAAGTTTTGGTTCTAACCCTGAAACAACTTTTATCACTTGGAAGATAAGTTTAAGTCAACCCAGGGATGGAAAGAGCCTAGAAATGCAAGCAAAAGCCTTCAGCCAGAGTGGCATTATGAACACTACTTTCGTCCCATCAGCATTCTTCTGGTGAGGTGTCCAAGGCGATTAGTAACACCTATTCAGTGCTTCCTGAGTAGATACCACCGTAAGAAGCATGCGTCAGAAACACAAGAGCCGGCAATTAATTATGAGTACAAAAAAAGCTCTGCAGGTAAGAAACCTCATCTCCCAGACACCATGTCACACTTACACTCTGTAAAAGTTATGGTCCTTAAAAACTAAACGAGTCTTGCTCTCACACATAGGTAGAAAACCACCATCGGCAATGATCATTAGTGGTAGTCTAAAAGACATCATGGGACATACAGAAAATGGTTAAGGATAAGGAAAAAGCACGAATTACCTCATATTTTCAGACTGTAATACAAAACTTACAAATAAATAGGTATTTCACATTTCAGAAAGGAAAGTTTTGTGCTTTTAATGATTGAGGCATATATGAATATTACAAACTATCCTGACCAATATGACTTGAAAGGGCTTAATTGAGCAGTATCAGAACAACATAGCGTCTGGGCTAGGGAAAGCAATGTGCATGGAGAGATGGGTCAGTATCAGGCAACAGAAATCAGAGAGAGGTCATGGAAAGGGTTTCTTTTAGAAAAATGTAGAAAAGTGGGTAAATCTATAGATCGATGAGTCTTTCATTCATATTTATGCAAATTTGCAGCAAGTGATTTCAGCTAGAGAATTACATTCCTTGAGAAAGACAACTAAAGTATAAAAGATGTGAAATATATCTACCTTTTCTGTCAGTCGTTAACATGTATGGTGTGAAAGACAAAATTAAGGTGATGATGTACTAACTCCAATTAATATGGAGAACATTCATTAATGAAGGGCATCTCAAAGAAAAGGAGGGGGTCTGCTTTTTATAGAGCCATGTTAATACGGGATTCATCTAGATGTCTGTGAGAGTCACGAAGAAGGGTAAAGTTGTGAGGACGGGTCGTGGGAACATGCAAGGCAGGGTGTTCCTTTACTGTTAGCCCTGTCCCAGAACATAGGGTAGGGACATACTTAATCATTGCTGCTTTCTGAAGCACAGGGCTTGAAAAATGTCTCTAGTTAATCTCAAGAAAATGTTCATATATGGTGAGAGATAGGTCCAGTTTCATTCTTGTGCATATGGCATTCAAATTTTTCCAGCACCATTTATTGAATAGAATGTCCTTTCCTTGGTACGTTTTTGTCTACTTTCTTAAAGATCAGTTGGCTGTAGGTATGCAACTTTATTTCTAGGTTGTCTATTGTGTTCCGTTGACCTATGTGTCTATTTTTATACCAGAACCATGCTGTTTTGATCATTATATCCTTGTATTATAATTTGAAGTCAGGCAATGTGATGCCTTCAGCTTTATTCATTGTGCTTAGGGTCGCTTTGGCCTTTCAGGCTCTTATATCTATACTAGTCAGAATGACTATTGTTGTTAAGGAGAAAAGAAAATGCTTAGACACTGTTGATGGGAATGTAAATTAGTACAATTTATATGAAAAAAATATGGATATTTCTCAAAGAACTAAAAGTAGAGCTACCATTTAATCCAGAGATCCCACTAGTAGGTATCTACCACCCCCAAAATAAATCATTATATTAAAAAATGCCTGCACTCATAGGTTGTTTGCAGCAATAGTCACAATAGCAAAGATATGGACTTAACCTAACCATTCATCAATGGATGAGTAGATAAAGAAAATGTGGCTTATATATACAAATAAATACTATTTCAGCCATAAAAAAAAGATGAAATCACATATTTTTCAGCAACATGGATGTATGTGGAGTAAACTATCTTAAGTGAAGCATCTCAGAAACAGAACGTCAAATACCATATGCTCTCACTTATGAGTGAAAGCTAAATAATGTGTACACATGTGTTATTTCATGGGTACAATGTTCATTATTTGGGTGATAGCTACACTGAGAGCCCAGACTTCCTCACTACCCAATTTATCTATGTAACAAAATTGCACTTTCATTCACTAAATCTATAATAAAAATTAAAAATATCAAAAAGAGAAAAGCTGGAGGCATCATGCCACCTGACTTCAAACTATACTACAAGACTACTATAACCAAAACAGCATGTTGCTGGTACAAAAACAGACATAGACCAATGCAACATATTAGAGAACCCAGTAATGAAGCTGCACACCTACAAGCATCTGATCCTCTGTCAACAATGTCAAAAAAATAAGTAATGAGGAAAGGATTCCCAATTCAATAAATGGTGCTGGGATAACTGGCTAGCCATACAAAAGAGATTGAAACTGGACACCTACTTTTCACCATATACAAAAGTTAACTCAAAATGCATTAAAGACTTAACTGTAAAACTTAAACCTATGGGAAAAAAAAAAAAAAAACTCTAGAAGAAAATGTAGGAAATACCATTCTGGACATAGGCCTGGCAGAGAATTCATGACGATGACTCCAAAAGCAATTGCAAAAAAAAAAAAAAAAAAAAAAAAAAAAAAAACTAAACTAAAATTGACAAGTGAGACTAATTAAACTAAAGACCTTCTGCACAGCAAAGAAACTAAATAGAGTAAACAGACAACCACTTAAACAAATTAGCAAGCAAAAACAAAAACAAAAACAAAAAAAAACCAAAACAACAATCCCATTAGTAAATGGGCCAAAAACATGACCAGACACTTCTCAAAAGAACACATACATGGGGCCAACAAACATAAGAAAAAATGTTCAACATCACTAAGCATTAGAGAAATGTAAATCAAAATCAAATGAGATACTATCTCACACCAGACAGAATGGTTATTCTTAAAACGTCAAAACAGCATACACTGGTGTGGTTGTGGACAATAAGGAACACTACTATACTGCTGCTGGGAATGTAAATTAGTTCAGCCATTGTGGAAAGCAGGGTGGAGATTTCTCAAAGAACTTAGAACTATAACTCGACATAGCAATCCCATTACTGTGTATACACCCAAAGAAATTGAATTATTTTAGTATGAAGAGAAATGCATGCATATATTTATCACAACACTGGTCACAATAGCAAAGAGATAAAATCAGCCTAGATGCCCATCAATAGTGGATTGGATAAGAAAAGTGGGGTACATGTATATCATGGAATACTATGCAGCCATAAAAAGAATGAGATCATACCCTTTGCAACAACATGGATGCAGCTAGAGGACATTATTCTAAGCGAACTAATGTAGGAACAGAAAACCAAATGCCACGTTTTTTCATTTATGAGTGGGAGCTAAACACTGAATATGAATGGACACAAAGAAGGAAACAATAGCTACTGGGGCCTACTTGAAGGTGGAGGGTGGGAGGACAATGAGGAGCAAAAAAAAAATACCTATCAGGTCCTATGCACATTACCTGGATGGTGAAATAATATGTATACCAAATCCCTGCAACCCTCGGTTTGCCCGTGTAACAAATCTGCACAGGTACCCCCTGAATCTAAAAGTTGGAATAAATAAAAAGTAAAAAATATTTTTACAAATAAAGAGTAGCAAACTAAAGTTCACCTGATCTTATTTTTAAATATATTTTGAAATTAAAAATTGATAAACAAAAGTCATAACTCATTTTAGCTTATGATATAACTATAGGACTGTATCATTACATCTTTTTGTGAATGGAAGAAGAAAAGAGGGATATTTCTACTGTCAAACTTATTTATCTCATAGCATAGACCCTAGGTAACTAAGATATGAGAGATGGGATAAGGTCACTTTGGTGATTATCTTCATGATTACATCAGCAAAAGAATCATTTCTTTTTATGATTGTTCTACATGTGATTTTTTTCCCCAAAGTTTTCTAACAGAGCTCAACCTTGAACAAATTTACTCAAACTTCTGACATATTTATAGGGGTTCTATTAATTTAGAAAGCTTTGTTCTGAAAAGGAAAAAGTTAATGCTGAAAAATCACATTGAAACCTTGACTACCAGTGGTCAAGTTCTTAACGAGTCCCTGGGTAATTTTTATCTTAGAGAGTGGTCAAATGGATGCAAGCCAATGGTTGGCAAAACACAAAGGAATTTGGAAATACCTATTAAAATATAACCTAATTTAATTACTCTTGATGTTAGAAAATGTTTTTCTTAATATTCTTAAGAAACAGTCCAGCTTATTTAAAATGCATGGAAAAGCAAAATACTTTGTTTTAATGAATTTTTTATACAAATCTCCTTAGAAAGGTGGAAATATTTGATAAAATGCCATTAAGCAGTGTTTTACATTTTAATATCTGTAGTGGCTTTCTTGAACCACTCTGTATATCTTATGATTTCCCTTGACCCCAAATCTTTGTTTTGTGATTAATTTGAAATTTATGTCTTTAGATTTTTTTTACACAGTATATTCTTTAACTGATACACTTCAGTGAACTCCTACAATGAAGACAAAAAATTCAGAAATGTCTTAAGTTAGAAAATGTAATCCTTTCTTAAAATTTATAACTTTTTACACTTTTGATTTGAAACAATTTTAGACTTCAAGAAAACTGCAAAAAGTTCAAAAACTTCCACATATCGCTTACTCCCATCCCCATTCCTCAATTGGTAATATTTTATCATGTTTACCACATTTGCTTTTTCATTTTTTTCTCTCTCTCTGGTTAATCATTCCTAATATTAGTCAAAATATTAATCTTTTCAAAGAATAACCAAATATTGGGATTATTTTATCTCTATAATATTTCTTTGATTTCTATTTCATTAACTTTATCTCATTTGCCTTCTTTGAATTTATTGTGTTTTTCCTTTTCCAATTTCTCAAGGTGAATGTTTAGCTCATGAGTCTGAATCCTCTGTGTTATGTTAATATAAGTAACTAGTGTTATACATTTCTCTCTATGAACTGCTTTCAATAATTTTTATGTTATTTCTTTACATTTATTGAGTTTTAAGTGTCTACTTATTTTTATTATTTTTATTATTTGATGCATAGATCACATAATAATGTGGTTTTCATTTTGCAAGCCTCTTTCCTGTTGCATTATGACTTAATTTCATTTTGATTGGAGATGATGATATGTGTGATATGCAACGTGTGAAGTTTCTTGAGTTATTTTATCCTTGTATATCACTGATAATGATTATTGAGGTCAGGAGATTGAGACCATCTTGGCTAACACGGTGAAACCCCATCTCTACTAAAAATAAAAAATATCAGCTGGGCATGGTGGTGGGCGCCTGTAATCCCACCTACTCCAGGCTGAGGCAGGAGAATGACATGAATTCAGGAGGTGGAGCTTGCAGTGAACCCAGATTGCACCACTGTTCTCCAGCCTGGGTGACAGAGTGAAACTCCCTTTGTCTCAAAAAAAAAAAAAAAAAAAAAAATATATATATATATATATATATATATATATATATATATATATTTCATTAATTCTGGAAATTCTCTTCGAATATGGCCTCTTTCCAATTTTTTAAAATCTTTGTTTTGTTTTGTTTGATTTTTTGTTGGCCTGCTTCTGGATCTCTTATTTCTAAAAGTTATCTTTGGTTCTTTCCAAGCCTGTCTATCAAATTTTAATAGACCCTTGCTTCTTCATCATGTTTTTTTAGCTTCCTTTTTTCTTTCCTAAAGTGTACAGAATGTTACTCTCTTTTACCATTCTGTATCTATTAACTTCATTTTCTGTAATTTTTGTGAATGTAATTCTGCATGCATTTCTAATCATTCTTACTGTTTGCTTATCGCCATTTATACCTATATGTAATGCATAATTATATATTTGTTGTTTACTTTGTATGTGTCTATATACATATAAATTGTGAACTTGAGTTTCTTTGCAACTCTGTCTTTGGAAATATGTTGAGACCTGAGTTTAAATGGACTTTTTTTCAGAGAGATTTTGCTTTTTTTTGGCAGATGCCTAATGCCATTGACGACCCAGGAACATTCATACTAAATTTTTGACATTAGAATTTCCAGGGTTTCCAAGGAGTTGAATTTCAGGCATCACAAATGCTAAGAGTTTGGCTTGTGGTTAAGAATTCTCAAAGGAGAACTTTGCATATTTGTTTTTCTCTTCCATGCTTAGACATAACTATTCAGAAACATACTTTCACAAATTTTTTTTTTTTTTTTTTTTTTTGAGACAGAGTCTCGCTCTGTCGCCCAGGCTGGAGTGCAGTGGCCGGATCTCAGCTCACTGCAAGCTCCGCCTCCCGGGTTCACGCCATTCTCCTGCCTCAGCCTCCCGAGTAGCTGGGACTACAGGCGCCCGCCACCACACCCAGCTAGTTTTTTGTATTTTTTTTTAGTAAAGATGGGGTTTCACTGTGTTAGCCAGGATGGTCTCGATCTCCTGACCTCGTGATCCGCCCGTCTCGGCCTCCCAAAGTGCTGGGATTACAGGCTTGAGCCACCGCGCCTGGCCACAATTATTTTATGAAGGAAGTTTTTGTTTGTTTATTTGTTTACCTACTGCATACACTGAGCATGTTGCTTATTTGGGTTCCCAGATTTCTTGGGGTCTAAAACCTAAACTTCTCTTCAACCTGTTCAGACCCACAGCCTTTATTGTTACAATGTATGGCAGGAGAGATTAGCAGATACCCCATGAGCAAATGTACTATTCAAATTAACCTACTCTTGTGAAGTCTATTTTTTTTTTCCCCATGGAAGTAATTTTCTTATATTGCCTGTGTCACAGGCGAGCTTCTACAAATGAAACTAACATTTAACCAGCATTTTCAATGATGCTATAATATGATGAATTTATTTGCCGCTAGACTTTAATTAAGCTGGTACCAACATATACCTAGTATATATGAAGACATTCCAATGGGTATATACTTATTTAAGATTTTTGTATTGTATTTTCATAATTGAGATTTGCTACATTTTTCCTTCACTAATTTATTTTTGCCTGGTTTCAGTGTCAAGAAAAGTTACTTTATAAAATGATTTAAAATGTCTTCTCCCTTTCCCATTGCTTTAAAATAGTTTTTAGAATAGAGATATTACCATTCCTTTGAAATTTAAGGTTTTTATTAGATAAAGACGTGTAGCATTGTCTAATGTGATAAAAACTGGGATGACTGTGTGTATGTTTATCTGTATTCTTACCTTCCACTTTCTCAATCCTAGAAAAGCATGTAAAAAGGCAATATTCCAAGTAATTATAATTTGTTTATGTGTTTTAAAATCCATAATTTTTTCCATTTAATTACAAGTTGTGTGGCATTCTTAGGTTGCCATCAATATTGTTGGCTAGTTTCGTAATTTTAACTTCCTCTTGAATTTATAAGGTTTGGCTGTATCCCCACCCGTATCTCATCTTGAATTGTAGCTCTCAAAATTCCCATGTGTTGTGGGAAGGACCCAGTGTGAGGTCATTGAATCATGGGGGAAGGTCTTTCACATGCTGTTCTCATGATAATGAATAAGTCTCACGAAATCAGATAGTTTTATGAAGGGGAGTTTCCCTGCACAATCTCTCTTCTCTTGTCTGCTGCCATGTAAGGCCTGTGTTTTGTCTTCCACTGTCTCAAGCCACGTGAAGCTGTGAGTCCATTAAACCTTCTTTTTCCTTATAAATTACCTAGTCTCATGCTTGTCTTTATCTGCATTAAAATGGACTAATATAGGAAATTGGTACCGGTAGAGGGGGTCACTGCTGAAAAGATGCCTGAAAATGTGAAAGTGACTTTAGAACTGGGTAATACGCAGAGGTTGGAACAGTTTGGAGGGCTCAGAAGAAGACAGGAACATGTGGGAAAGTTTAGAACTCTCAACAGATTTATCAAATGGTTTGACAAAAATGCTGATAATGATATGGACAATGAAATCCAGGCTGACATGATCTCAGAGATGAGGAAATCATTGGGAGCTAGCGTAAAGGTGACTCTTGTTATGTTTTAGCAAAGAGATTGGCAGCATTTTGCCCCTGTCCTAGAGATTTGTGGATCTTTGAACTTGAGAGAGATGATTAGGGTATCTGGCAGAATAAATTTCTAAGCAACGAAGCATTCAAGAGGTAACTTTGGTGCTATTAAAGGCAGACAGCATAAAAGTTTGGAAAATTTGCAACCTGACAATGCAGTAGAAAAGGAAATTCTATTTTCTGAGGAGAAATTCAAGCTTACTGCAGAAATTTGCATAAGTAACGAGGAGCCAAATGGAAATCCCAAAGACAATGGGAAAATGTCTCCAGGGCATGTGAGAGATCTTTGTGACAGTCCCTCTCAACACAGGCCCAGAGGCCTAGCAGGAAAAAATGGTTTCATGGGCCAGGTGCAGGGTCACTCTGCTGTGTGCAGTCTACAAACTTGGTGCCCTGCATCTCAACTGCTCCAGCCATGACTAAAAGGGGCCAAGGTACAGCTTGAACTGTTGTTTCAGAGGGTGCAAGCCCCAAGCCTTGGCAGTTTCCAGGTGGTATTGAGCCTGTCAGTGCACAGAAGTCAAGAATTCAGATTTGGGAACCTTTCCCTAGATTTCAGAGGATGTATGGGAATATCTGGGTGGCCAGGCAGAAATTTGCTGCTGGGGTGGCCACTCATGGAGAATATCTGCCACAGTAGTGCAGAAGGGAAATGTGGAGTGGGCACCCCCACACTGAATCCCCACTGGGGTGTTGCCTAGTGGACCTTTGAGAAGAGGGTCACCGTTCTCCAGACTCCAGAATAGTAGATCCACTGACAGCTTGCACTCTGCACCTAGAAAAGCTGCAGACACTCAATGCCAGCCTATGAAAGTAGCCAGCAGGGAGACTGTACCCTGCAAAGCTACAGGGGCAGAGCTGCCTAAGACCATGGGAACCACCATTTGCATCAGAGTGACCTGGATTTGAGACATGGAGTCAAAGGAGCTTTAAGATTTTGGAGCTTTACGATTTGACTACCTCACTGGATTTCACAATTGCATAGGACCTTTAGCCCCTTCATTTTGACGAGTTTCTCACATTTTAAATGGGTATATTTATCCAATGCCTGTATCCCCATTTTATCTGGGAAGTAACTAACTTGCTTTTGATTTTACTGGCTCATAGGCAGAAGGGACTTACCTGGTCTCGGATGAGACTTTGGACTGTAGACTTTTGAGTTAATATGGAAATGAGTTAAGACTTTGGGGGACTGTTGGGAAGGCATAGTTGGTTTTGAAATGTGGGGACATGAGACTTGGGAGGAACCAGGGGTGGAATGATATGATTTGGCTGTGTCCTCACACAAATCTCATCTTAAATTGTAGCTCCCACAATTTCCATGTGTTGTAGAAGGAACCTGGTAGGAGGTAACTTAATCACAGGGGTGGGTCTTTCTCATGCTATTCTCGTGATAGTGAATAAGTCTCACGAGATCTGATGGTTTTCTAAAGGGAAGTCTCCCTGAAAAACCTCTGTCTCTTCCCATGTCTTCTGCCATATAAGATGTGCCTTTTGCCTTCCCTTATGATTGTGAGCCACGTGAAACTGTGAGTTCATTAAAACTCTTTTTCCTGACAAATCACCTAGTTTTAGGCATGTCTTTATCAGCAGTGTGGAAACAAACTAGTATTTGGATCATTTTTCTTTTTAAAAACCTAACAAACAATAATGATGTCCACCTAAGTAAACCATAAGCCATACAACTGATCATTAAACAGAAAAAAAATATGGATTTGATTAAATGCAAATATGTTATTTTTTCTTTTTACAATCAACAATTATTTGCATGTAATCATTTGCATTTAAAATGCAGATGTATTAACTGGAACTAACTACAGTTTTTCCCATGACTTCTATTTGCAATCAGTTTTTATTTTGTTGTAGTACAATTTCAAAAAATTATTTTAGAAAAGGTCATGGATGGTTAATTGCCTCAGTCTTTAGATATCTGAAAATATATTAGTTCTTTAGTTTACTTCAATGATTGTTTGGCCAGGTTTAGCATTCTATGTACAAATTCTTTACTCCTAGCTCTGTGAAATTCCCTGAAGTGAAAGCATGAGCCCCGGACCAGCTGGCTGGCTAGTTTGATCTGAGCTTTGCCAGTTTCTAGAAGTGGGGTCTTACACTACTCATTTAGCATCTATTGGCCTCACTTTCTTCATTTCTAACATGGGACTGCTCATTGTTTCTCAGTTTAGTTGTGACCAGTGAACATATTTATTCAAGTTCATGTGTGTAGACTCATCATTTAGCTTATTATGTTCTGTTGAACACTATAAACTCGGGCTAGTACCTAGCTTTTGTTTGTTCTTTGGAATACTTTGTAAGTAATAGAACCAGAATATAAGACAAATAATCCAAATCAATGCAAACTAAAGGTATAATCTTTACAATTAAGTTGTAAAAGGAAAAATGCATTTATCTCACTGCCCAGTAACAATAAAGTATAAGATTTTATATCATATGATACTGTATGATACCATATAATGATTTTATTGAGCACTGTAAAATATTCTCTACTGCATTTTTTTGATTTCCTATCTATAACATTTAAATCAGAAAGACTTATCAACTATACATGAATAGCAAAATGCACCCCACTCTTTGGTTTTTTGTAATTACCCTGAGATTGAATGGATTGTCAAAATACTATTAGGTACTCTGCATATCAGTGCTTCCCATAACTAGATTATGATTCCAATTTAAAGAAATTCCCTGAAGATCAGCATTCTTTCAAGGTGTGCTGCTTTTACCATTAGACTTCAACAAACATGAATAAGGTGTCCTTATCTCTTTAAAAGATTTATTTTTCTAGCTGGATAGACATTATTCTGAGCAGTAGGAAAATATATAATCTAGTTTATTTCAACAACTTTTAATATAGAAGGACTGATTTGTTTTTCTAAGACCACCAGAGTGGGCACAAAAGAACCAGCGACTAGGCAAGTGTAGGAGCAAAACTGCAAGTTTATTTTGGTCACCTAGCTTCAGGGGAAGAAGGTGGGTAGGGAGAGGTCTGTCAGCCTCCGGCAAATGAGGCCCACAGAGTGGCCCGTGGAGCTCTCGGACGGAGTTCCGACAGTCCCGACTGCAGTGGGGAAGCTGGGAAGTCCATGCGTGGCATTCGTCCAGAGCGGCTTTTCTAGGAGTGAGAGGGCGATAGGTGGGGCACGGGTGTGTCAGGGGGCGTTCCGCAGGTGTGACCAGGTAAATCTTGGTCTCTTCGGATTGACATCACCTGGCGCATGCCTAGTTGGTCTGCACCTTCCCGGTGCAGCATTTTCATGCGCGCGGGAAAAGTTGGGGGATGAAGAACCCGGAAGTGCACCATCTTGCCTCCGTTCATCCAAACAGTCCAACCTTTTATTGATAATAGTGATAAAGGGGCGCTGTGGTCTGTCTGGCTACTTCCTGCTGTTAAGGGGCGCTGTTAAGGTCGGGGCCCATGGTTGGCATTTGGACGTACGGATGAAGAATAAAATAAGGCACAGTATTAGTATAGGAACGAGGTATGGAAGCATTTGTTGGAATATGGGCAAAACCCAGAAGGAAGGTCCCGGCAAGGTTGGGGTATTAAGGTTCTGTATCTCAGTTTTTTATTTTATTGAGGGTTTGAATGTTAGTGTCTACTAGGCCTGACTTGCTAACATAATAGCAGCACTCTTCTCCAAGGAAGAGATAAGTGCCTCCTTTTTCAGCTGTAAGCACGTCTAGGGCTCGCCTGTTTTGGGCAGCTACTTGGGCTATTGAGGTAGTTCGGCGCTGCAGGGAGGCCAGGCTTTCAGCTGATTCCAACAACTAGAGGGAGGAAAACAGCCCGTTTTTGACGGAAGTGGCGTAGTGGCATGGAAAGTTGCTGGAAAAGCTCTGCTACTTCTGCCTGGCTGTATAAAGTTGGACTGGGGACCAAGGACACGGGGACATAGAGGGATCAGTTAATGGCTGTATGGTTAAGAGTTTTTAGAGAGAGACCAGTTGCACCAGAAATAGCCTCCAATGGGAGCTGTTTAGCCTCCATTGGGTGCCTGAGTATGATTACCTCAGGATGAATTTGGAGTTGAATAATGGAAAGGAAGGATTGGGCTATTTGGATTTTGGTATAGTGGCGCCTGGAGTGTGAGTGAATTGTGGGATGTTTGACCAGTTGTGTTGAAGGCCCTGGGCAGGGGCTGCCACTAGGCGGGGGCCTTCTGAAGCCTCACAGAGGAAGCAGTGGGAGAGATTGGTTATATTCACAGTGTAGGTTAAGTTTAGCCTTTGGCGGATAAGTGTGAGCCATGAGAAAGGGGTCTCTATTGTGTGGAGAGAAGTTTGATAGCCTTAAGGAAGACAACTGGCAGAACTATGTGCTACTGAGTGTGTTTGGCTGTCTTGTGGCCAAGTTTCAGTGATGAGAAAAATATTGCCATACAGTAGGCGAACTAGCAAAGGTCTGAGTGTATGAGTGAAACAGCAATATAATTATAAAATGAGACTTCATTTTCAGTGTAGTCACGGAGTGTCCCTTGCCACTGGAGATGTTCGATGAAGGTTAGGAGACGGGAGAACCACTGCTCTGGACTATTGTCTGGAGGTAGATATGGGTCTGGGGTTCTGTATTGAAAGTCTGATAGGTTTATGTAGAGGATGGTGAGAAAGCGAGCTAAGCACCAGGGGTCAGGGAGCATGAACTAGTTAAGAAAGTTTTGTAAGTTTGAGGTGAGTGGGGGAAAGTTGAACCGATGTCCACTGATTGTTCCCAGTGGGGGCCCTTTTTAGCTGGGAAATATGAATCCAATGCGTGTGTCCTAGGAGTTTTGCTGCTGTATGTGTAGACAGGAGGACAATGTATGGGCCTTTCCACCTGGGCTGTAAGTCTTTGGCTTGGATATCTTTTATGTATACTTGGTCTCCGGGACTGAGGGAGAGATGTGGGTTGTAGGCGTCTGTTGGAGGAGGGTGTGCTAACTCAGCGTGTTGTCTTAGGAGTTGTCTGAGAAGAGTGAGATATGGGAGGCAGTTCACCAAAGGGGCTGGCAGGTAAGGTATTTGTTGGAGGGTTAGGGGCCATCCGTAGACTAATTCAAACGGACTGAGGCCTGTTGGGCTTTGAGGTGCTGCCCGCAGCTAGGTCAGGGCTAAGGGAAGGAGAGTTACCCACGACTGCCGGGTTTCGATTGAGTTTGGTGAGCTGCTGTTTGATGAGTCCGTTAGCCTTTTCTACCTTACCAGAAGACTGAGGCCTATAAGGGATGTGGAGTTTCCAGGTGATGTGTAGGAGGGCGGCCACCTGTTGGACTACCTTAGAGATGAATCCTGGACCATTGTCGGATTGAAGAGTGACCGGGAGGCCAAACCTAGGAATAATATGTTCAGTGAGTATAGAGGCAACAATGTTAGCGGTTTCTCCTGTGGTAGGATAGGCCTCGATCCACCCTGAAAAGGTGTCCACCAGGGTTAAGAGATATTTGAATTTTTTATGTCTTGGCATATGTGTGAAAACAATTTGCCAATCTTCACCTGGTTGGTGTCCTCTGAGTTGATGGCTGGGATGGGGATTACGCAATGCGCCTTGAGGATTTGCCTTTAGGCAGGTAGAGCACTGCTGGTTGATTGTAAGTAAGTGTTTTTGTAGTGTTGGACAGTGGAGGAGGGGATTTAGGAAATCATATAAGGCTTTGGGTCCTATATGTAAAGAATTATGTATGTCTAGTAGAATGGTATGGAGTTGTGTTTCAGGAATAACTAGTTTGTTATCAATATATATCCAGTCACCTGTAGTTAGTTTGGCTGTTGGATTTTGTAATAGCTTAGCCTTTTCTTCCTGAGTGTAATTAGGGGCATACTGGGGGGAGAGAAAACAGGCAGAAGGAGGCTTAGGGGTGGAAAATCCGGTGGCTGATTTGGCAGTGACGTCAGCGAAATTGTTGCCAGCTGCTACTGGGTTAGATGAAGTTTGGTGCCCTTTACAATGTATAATGGCTACCTTGGAAGGTGCCGACAGTGCATCTAGTAGTTTGAGTATTTGGTTTTTGTTAATAATAGGGGTACCGCTGGTGGTTAAAAACCCTCTCTCTTTCCAGATGACTGAATGGGTGTGTGCGATTAGAAAAGCATATTTAGAATCTGTGTATATGTTTACTGTTTTTCCTTTTGATAGTAGGAGTGCCTTGGTTAGTGCAGTGAGTTCTGCCTGCTGTGATGTGGTCCCTTGTGGTAGGGGTTTTGCCTCTAAAACTGTGGAAGAGGTAACTACTGCGTATCCTGCCTGTCTGTTTCCTTGAGGGTTGATAAAGGAGCTGCCTTCCACAAATAGGGTTAGTTGTGCATTCTGAAGGGGCTGGTCATGCAAGTGTAGGTGGCTGGGGGGTTGAGCCTCCAGAACCTCAGGACAAGAATGTTTAGTATGGGGTGGTTTAAGAGAGTCTGGCAGTAAAGTGGCTGGATTTAGAGAGGAGCAAACTTCTAAAGTAACAGTGGGGTCTTCTATGAATAAGAGATGGAAAAGTTGGAGCCGGGATGGAGTTAAGTGGCTAATACTTTTATGAGAGATGAGATCCCGAAGACGGTGTGTGGAGAGGACTGTTAGATTACTGCCTCTAATGAGCTTTTTTGCTTCCTGGGTCAGGCAGGCTGCCGCTGCTAGCGCACGCAGACAGGGTTGCCAGCCTTGTACAGTTGGGTCTAGCTGTTTGGATAAATAGGCCACAGGATGGTGGGTGTTACCAACAGGCTGGGCTAAGAGACCAACTGCCACTTTCTGCCTTTCCTCTGTAAAGAGTTGGAAGGGACGCTGGAAATCAGGCAGTGAGAGAGTGGGTTGTGAGAGAAGACAAGCTTTTAAGTGGGTGAAATGAGTCGAGATTAACTTGGGGTTGGACAAAGGCCCATGTGGGGTTTCTTTAACTGCGGCGTATAAAGGTTTGGCTAGGATTCCAAAATTGGGGATCCAATGTCTGAAGAAACCTATTAGACCTAGGAAGGATTGAATTTCTTTTGCATCTTGAGGGGGAAGAAGGTTACGTATTAGCGGCATGCGGTCGGTAGTTAGTGACCGGGTTGTTGGGGTGATTTCAATTCCTAAGTATATGACGGTTTGGCAAGAAATTTGGACCTTGTGTTTAGATACTCTATAACCTAATGAGCCTAAATGGTTGAGGAGAGTTGCAGTGTCTAGAAGAGAGTCTTGTTTGGTAGGGCTACAGATTAGGAGATCATCTACATACTGCAGAACTTTGCTATTAGTGAGAGGGCAGGAGGCAAGGTCTTTTGCTAAGGCGTGACCAAAGAAATGGGGGCTGTCCCAGAACCCTTGTGGGAGGACTGTCCACATCAGTTGAGTGGAGGTATGTGTGTCTGGGTCCTCCCATGTGAAAGCAAAAAGGAACTGGCAGTCTGTGCGTAGGGGTATGGTAAAGAAAGCATCCTTAAGGTCTAGCACAGTAAAATAAGTAGAATTGGTAGGGATATGGGACAGAAGGGTGTAAGGGTTGGGAACTACAGGGTGCGTGGGATGGGTGGCTTCATTGACTAGCCTAAGATCCTGTACTAACCTATACATTCCATCTGCCTTTTTAACTGGAAGTATTGGAGTGTTACAGGGGGAATGTGTGCGGACAAGAATATGTTGATTAAGTAGTCGCATGATAATTGGCTTTAAACCTTGTAGATGTGTCAGAGAGAGAGAGAATTGGGGGCGGTTTGGGAAACGAGTGGGATCTTTGAGCTTGACGAGAACTGGTGGGTGGTGGGCAGCTATGACCGGGGTGGAAGTGTCCCACACTTGAGGGTGTACAGAAATAGGGAAGATGGGGGGTGGGGGCGACATAGGAGGAGTGTGTGCGCTTGCACAAAGCATGAGCAACAGGTCATGAGGGGGTTGAAGGGGAGTGGATGGGTTGGTGGGAATGTATACAGAGGCCTTTAAGGTGCTCAGGATGTCTCGGCCTAGGAAGGGGGTAGGGCATGAGGGTATAATGAGGAACGAGTGCGCAAAGTAGTTGTTGGCCAGGCAGCAATTAAGGAGTGGAGTTTTTTGTGGGGTGGATGGCTTTCCGTCTACTCCTACTACAGAGATATCGGATGGAAGGCTAGGTCCAGAGAAGGACGGCAAAACAGAATAGGTAGCTCCGCTATCTATTAAAAAATTAATTGTCTTACCCGCTACCAGGAGAGTTACCCACGGCTCGGCGAGGGTGATGGGGGTCCCCGAGTCTCGGCACCTTCAGTTGTAGTTGTCGTCCAGATGTAGGAGCTGGAAGGAGCCCCCAGGATCCTGGGAAAGGGGGTCACGTGGAGACGCAGCACCTGTTCTCAGGGTGGGGCAATCAGACTTCCAGTGTCCTCCCTGCTGGCAAGCAGGGCAGGGGGCTGCTGGTGGATGAGGGTTAGGACATTCATTGGCCCAATGTCCTGACGCCTTGCACTTATAGCAAGGCTGTGTTGGGGCTCGGGGACCTTGCGGACACGTGTTGGCATAGTGTCCTGCCTTGCCGCACTTGTAGCAGGCTCCTTTCGTGGCCTTGGAGTCTGTGGGGTGTGTGCTCTCTGATCTGGGGTTACTACTGGGCTGTAAAGCCGCTGCTAGGAGCTGGGCCTTCTGTTTGAGGCGTGCCTGTCGCACTGCCTCAGCTGTCTCCTCTCTGGAGTTATAGACCTTAAAGGCTAATTTAACCAGGTCTTGTATTGGTGCCTGAGGACCATCCTATACCTTTTGAAGTTTCTTACGAATGTCAGGAGCTGATTGAGAAATGAAATAAGATGCCAAAATGGTGGCCCCTGTGGGGGAGGCCGGATCTAACCGGGTATATTGGGTTAGAACCTCAGTCAGCCTATTTAAGAATGTGGCTGGATTTTCTTCTGGATTTTGAATAATTTCTTTTAATTTGTTAAAATTTACAGTTTTGTTTGAGGCGGCTTGCATACCAGCCAACAAACACTGAACCATTATGTCTTGCCTACGGCGCCCAGGCTGGTTTGCTTGGTAGTTCCAGTCTGGGTCTGCCGAAGGGACTGCTTGCTCCCCTAGTGGGATGGCGGCGTCAGTTAAATGTAGTTGGTTGGCGTGCTGTCTGGCAGCTGCTAGGATGTGCTCTTGCTCCTCAGGGTTTAGGGTGGAGGTTAGGATAACCTGGAGGTCATGCCAAGTTAAGTCATAGGCCTGACAAAGGTATCTAAATTCCTTTATGTAGATGGTGGGATTAGCTGAGAAATCCCCTAAACGCTTCTCAATTTTGGAAAGATCGGCCAATGAAAAAGGGACATGTACTCTGACTACCCCCTCCACCCCAGCCACCTCTCGCAAAGGCGCTAACACTGTAGGAGGGTGTGGGGCAGGAGTGGAGGTATCAGCAGGGCACTTAGAGCGGGTGTGTGCAGAGATAGGAGACTCAAGACAGCCAGTTGGGGGCCCTGAAGGAAGCACGGGACTGAGTGGATTACTAGTAGGTAAGGAAGAGGAAGGAGGAGTCTGGATGGGGGGAGGAGGAGGAGTCTGGGCAGGAAGGGAGGGGGTGGAGAGAGCGGGGAGAGAAGGAGGAGTATAGGGACGAGAGCTTAAGGCCCAAAAGCCTTGTACGTAATTAATTTCGGACCACTTGCCTAGCCGCTGGCAGAAATTGCTGAGGTCGATCACGCCACAGTGGAAAGGAAAATTAACCGCTTCCTCCTAGGGTCTTGTTCGAGCTGTAAGGTTTTTAAATTGGCTAGGAGGCACCCCAAGGGGGTGCTCTTTGGAAATTTGGACTGGGGGTTTCCCATTTGTTTCCTCTTTACCGACACAATGGACACAATGGAAATGGAAATGGATCCCTGCCTGGCTTCAAAGCGTCCTTTGGAACCAGCAGAGACAGACTGGAGGCTCTTGAAGTCAAAGTGGAGATTACCTTCAGGTGGACGTCTCCATCCTGAACGGGTCTCCTGAGCCATGTGGTGGCTCCAAATGGACCTCGGACCTGCGCAGGATTTTGGCCGAGGGAGGTAAAGAGGAGACAAGGGCACTTACCCCAGAGAGGCCGTGAGAGTGAGGGAAGCGGGTCTCAGGTCCTGGTCCGTCTGCGGCGTGGAACCACGAGGAGGAGGAGGCTCCCCAGACCCTGGGGGCCCTGAGGAGGGGTCTCCTCCCAGGTTCGGCACCAACTGATTTGTTTTTCTAAGACCACCAGAGCGGGCACAAAAGAACCAGCGACTAGGCAAGGGTAGGAGCAAAACTGCAAGTTTATTTTGGTCACCTAGCTTCAGGGGAAGAAGGTGGGTAGGGAGAGGTCTGTCGGACTCCGGCAAATGAGGCCCACAGAGTCGCCCGTGGAGCTCTCGGACGGAGTTCCGACAGTCCCGACCGCAGTGGGGAAGCTGGGAAGTCCATGCGTGGCATTCGTCCAGAGCGGCTTTTCTAGGAGTGGGAGGGTGATAGGCGGGGCACGGGCGTGTCGGGGGGCGTTCCTCAGGTGCGACCAGGTAAATCTTGGTCTCTTCGGATTGACATCACCTGGCGCATGCCTAGTTGGTCTGCACCTTCCCGGGTCGCTGGCTGCATTTTCGCACGCGCGGGAAAAGTTGGGGGATGAAGAACCCGGAAGTGCACCATCTTGCCTCTGTTCATCCAAACAAGGACTATGAAAGGAAATGAATTATGACTTCAAAGTACATGGAGGAATAAACCCAGAGGCTTCAAGGGACACTGGTATTGGGTAAATTAAATCAGTAAAAAAAATTACTCTGTCAATTCAATTTACCTTGCACATTATGTACAGATATGGTTTTCCAGTTTTACTAATGAGAAGAAATTTTAGATAATATCAAAAAGTATGCCCCAAATTATTTGACATTTGGTATACGTTAAGAAATGCAGTTAAAATAGTAAACAAATTGAATGATTGAATATGTTAACTGTGCTAGTATTCATTTCCAGTATTTTATGCATGGGAAGGGAGAAAATGAAAGGTCTATTTGTTTAGCCCTTAAGTACATTCATTTCCATACAAAGTAGATATCCCAATGGGGACTCCTTATTTCCAGACTATATTCTGTATGAATTTAGAAGTTGGCACACACAGAATCATTGCATTAAACAGCTAATGTCTTTGATATAATCAGTTGCAGTCAGTTTTAAATCCTTAAAATATTTTGAAACAAAAGTAACTTGTTGGGGGGGAGACGATTCATCATCTCACTCTTTCTGTAGGCAATAAATCAGTGTAGTTGGCAGATCAATTTTCTAATGTGAGTTTGGCAAAATATTTAAACAAATGTGATGTAGAACATCTAAAGGATTATCTCTAAAAGGCCATTTCCCACATTTCTTGAATACTCTGAGACAAAATAATCTTAATTAATATTACCTCTCCTGAGTCACTCATGATAGGCCATATATTGTTATTTATTATATATGTTATGCTTTAACTATTACAAGTTGATAAACTGGTCTTTCACAGTTAAAATGGTGCTTTTTAATTTACCTGTGGAGGTTCAGGCGTAACACTACATCTGTCTTTTCCTTCTAAAATAAGGTTCTTTATCTTTCACACTGGTGCTTTTATTTCTGTGAGTTTTGTGACTCCTTTTGTGTGAAGATTTTTGTACGACACGGTTGTATGTGAAAGGCTGCACAACATTCAGGGTGTAAATTCTCTGTTTTTCTGGAGAATATTAAAATGGAATAGGCTCTTACTAGCCAGATTAGCAGGAAGTCCAGTATATTGTTTATCCTCCTGCCACTACTTCTCTCCTGTGGATGATCTGAGAACCTCGAGACATGCAGGAATTGAATTCTAAAGCACAAGTCCATTGTTCTTCCTCTCAAGGGGGGAAGATCTCTATAAATCTATCATCTGGCTAAAATTGTTATTTCTCTTGCAACATTTGGATGCCAGTGTTGAACTCTTAAATCCTCCACCATCTGTAACAACCCCACAGGTTTCCACTGCAGTCAAGTCTCACTGGCCAAATTTGCAGCAAATGTGTGCTTCCTAGGCTATTTGTATCCTTTTCTAGTTTCAGACAATTTACTGCCTTTAAATCTTCACTTTAAAGAGCTGTTACTTCTTTTTCTGGAAAACAGTTCTTGATTATTCCCTAATAATGTTTCCATTTTGAAACACAACTGACTAACTTCTTCTTTTCTACAGCAATATTGTTTACTCCTTGTTGATAATTTTCCTCATAAAAGAGGCTAAAATAGACACCACTCACTTTTCACTGCTTACACCAGAAAATAGCCCCTCCAGACCCAAACATAAGTGTATGCATTGATAGGGTGTGCTAATGTAGATAACAGATGCAGTGGAGAAATCTGGCACTTCAAGATAAATCAATCTGATTAAATGAACTAATCAAACTTTTATTTTTAAGACTTGAAAAGTGGGTATACAGAAACCTTTTTAGATGTATAATACTCTGATGGAAAGTGTCACAGTTAAGATGTTTTATTTAACTATCTGTCAACAAAAAAGATTTGAACTCCGTAAAATATTTCAAGAGATTTATTCTAAGCCAAATATGAGTGACCAAGGGCCTGTGACACAGCCCCAGGAGAGCCTGAGAATATGTGCCCAAGGTGGTTGGTCTACAGCTTCGTTGTATACATTTTAGGGAGACATTATTCAACACATGTAATATACTCATTGGTTTGGTCCTGAAAGATGAGACAACTGGAAGTCAGGGCTTCCAGGTCCATAAAAGATTTAAAGATTTTCTGATTGGTAATTGGTTGAAAAAGTGTATCTTAAGACCTGGAATCCATAGAAGGGAGTGTCTGGGTAAAGATAAGGGGTTGTAGGGACCAAGATTCTTATGTGGATGAAGCCTCCAGGTAGGAGGTTTTAGAGAGGAAAGATTGTTAATGTTTCTTATCAGAATTAAATAGGTGCCAGAATCTCTCCTGGATCAGGGAAAAAGATGTGGAAAGGGAAAGGGATTCTCTACAGTATGTAGATTTTTCCCCACAAGATACAGCTTTGCAGGACCATTTCAAAATACATCAGAGAAATACATTTTTGAGTAAAATACTTCAATTTTTTTCAGGGCCTCCTATTTGTCAAGTGATGCTACACTAGAACTAGGCTCAAATTTGGTGTTTTATTGCTACAAAAAGTCTTAAGATCTCTGCTTTAATGTTAATACTGGTCAGTTGTGCCCAAATACTAAAAGGAAGAGGGCATAATGAGGCATGGCCAACCCCCACTCCCATCATGGCCTGAACTAGTTTTTCAAGCTAACTTTGGAATTCCTTTGGCCAAGAGGAGGGGTCCGCTCAGTCCACTGAGGATGTCTTAGAATTTTATTTTTCGTTTGCACATTCACAAGTTAATGGTTCACTTGATAAGTATTCTTATTTTCTAATATAACAATGATGGGCATAACAGAGAATTTTCAATGCTATTAGTTCATTCTCTAATTACTCTAAGGAGCTCTGTTCCTATTTGTTAACTACTTTTCTTAACCTTGATTATGACCATTTATTATTATTGTAAATATAACTTATGTGTAAACCTATTTAATATATGTGTAAAAAGTAAAAAGACTGTTAGTATGAAAATAAACTTAATGCTTTGAAAAGGCTTTAAGGAGGTAAGTCACTTAAAATATAAAATACAATTGAAACTACCTGTTGAATTAGCTATGCCAAAATATAAATTTTACAAATATCCACAAAGTGACTTTTATAAAAATATAAAATGAACAAAAGTCACAATGTTATTTAACTCATTAATAAAGGACACTGGTAAGATTATAACACAATTTCCAAAACCATTAACAATATTATGGATATACACAAAACAAAGCAAGCTCATTTAAATTGGTAGGTTAGTTATAAAACTTAGTCAATATCTTAAAGAGCATCAAAACCATAACTTTTTGTCAAAACACTTTAGATTAATATGTAACTTTACTATATCTAGATTCTGAGATGGAGCAGGGACCCATCTTAGGGGTCTGTGGGCCCCTGCCAAGTGTGGAAATAAAGGAAAATCTTGAGTTCCTTCATAGGAAATTTCAGGCACCTAGCTAGACCTGAGAAATAAATAAGTAGCTTGATAAGCAATAAGGTAATAGTGGCTTAAAACAATTTTCAAAGAAGCTAGAATTTTGGGATGTTTTGTTCCCCTATAGAAACTAACAATAGCATCTTATCATAGGTCTCTGAGTTGTTTTTCAGAAACCTGGACCCTCACCAAAGGGATCCTCTGACACCTAGACCTAAGATAAAGGAGAACTAAGGGTTGGACTTTGACCACCATTGTTTGTTCTAAATTTCTTCCTGAGGAAGTCACACCCCACAAACCACACCTGCTTCAGAATATCCTACGCTTTTAGGTTAAAAACCAGTGTACCTACAAAACATGGGAAAGGTTGCAATGTCAAGTATTTGCAGCCTGAGCCTCTTTATTTGGTGCCCTGCAAATAAATGCCTCCTTGCTTTCTTCCACTGCAAACCTCAGTGTGGATATGTGGTCTTACTGTGTGGTGCAAGTGGACCCAGTTCAGTTCAACAAAAATTCTAATCAAATAACAAACAGAAAAGTCAATGTATATTATCCTAAAAATTAAATACTACTTCGGTAGGACCTATTAAATAGTGTCTCAGTATGAAATTTGAAGAACATGCTACTTCCCACTGATTTTTAAATCTAGAATACATTTTCTTAACAAATGCCAGAGAGGTAAGTTTAATTTTTTTGGGGGGGAGGGGTGTATAATATAATAAAACTATAGATGAAATATACAGAGTGCTTTGCACCAGTTCTTTAAAAATCTGGCTTCATTTTAAGAAAACTCAAACTCAAAATTTTAACCTGTGGTTTATACAAGAAAAATATTGCTGAACTCCTTTAAAAGAATGCATACTCAAATAAGAAATCTCGACCTGTACGACAAGACTAGCAAATATATATTTCGCATATTATAGGTTAAATTATATTTTTAAATAAATATGCATTAATTTTATGATTATTCATTGATAGTTAGTAACATCTTTGTCCAAACACAGAAAGATGAGTGACCTCCACTCTATTATGACAGTAAACAACTAGAAAATCTAAAATGTGTAACAAATTTTACATTCTCTTTATTTTTTAATTATCTTGCCTGTTTAATAGTTATGTGGCATTGGAAAGAATACAAGAGTTTTGACCTAGCCATCAATTAGCTGCATAGATTTTTAAAAGTTATTTAATTTGAGCAGGTTTCTGAGGTCACTGACAGATTAAAGTTTCTGTAATCTTGTATTTCTAGGCTCTCTAGCATGTGTGAAGGTAGTGAAGAGGGCCTTTAAATAAGATTTAACATAGTGTATTCAAAAGGGCTAGGTTTTGCAGCCACAGAAATTGGAATTTGCATTTCACTTCTAATACTTTCTAGTTATTGACTTGGTTCCAACATTCAGCTATTCTAAGCCTCAATTTCCCTCTCTTTAAAATTGAGGTAATAATTATATGCCAACGTATTTTGAAGATTATAAAAATACATCCTGAATAAATGCTAACTTTGGCAATTCCTATTTAAATACTTCAATAACATTATTAATGAATAAAATAAGTGACTAAATGATCATGATGAAGGAACTCAGTGTCAAATCTGAGAACAGGTACAGCCTACATACTATAAATATACTTCAGCCAGCATTTTTGATATATTGAGCATTAGTCAGACACTTACAGATCCAGGCCAATGACTTCTTGGGGATGCTAAATCTCACTCATTCTTGATGACTCAAGGATATTAATCTAGAAATTTTCCTCTATGCACATATAATTTTCCCCCACTCTAATGGATTATTCTTGTGGTATTATATAAGATACAGAATAGAGAAATGGATAACAAATATAATCTTTACATGAATTTTAAGTGGATCAGATTAATGAATTGTGACAATAGTAGAGGGTTAAATTGACAGAACATGAAGATTGATTAGATATGAACAATGGGATTGTGAGAGTGATGATGGTCAACTGAATTATGAAATAATAGTCTGTCTTCTTCAGAGCATGATCATAAGTATAAGACCTCCTACAGTGAAAAGCATTATCCCCAAGGTGTTGTTCTATTTTCTAAAATATTTCAGTACAATATTCTTAAGTCACGTTAAAGGATTTTGTTCAAATGAATCTAACTCTACCTACAAAATGTTTTCATTACTCACCATTCAAAAACACAAATTTTATTAAGAACCTAGATTTATTTCTATGTCCTATTGTGTATTAGTCCACTTGTGTACTTCCTAAGACTGGGTAATTTATAAAGGAAAGAGACTTAACTGACTCAGAGTTCAACATGGATAGGGAGGCCTCAGGAAACTTAGAATCAGGGCAGAAGGTGAAGGAGAAGCAAGGATCTTCTTCACATGGTGACAGGAGAGAGGATAAGCAAGGAGCAAAGGGGGAAGAGCCCCTTACAAAACCATCAGATCTCATGAGAACTCACTCATGATCACGAGAACAGCATGGGGGAAACTGCCCCCATGATCTAATTACCTCCACCTGATCTCTTGACACGTGGGCATTATAATTCAAGATGAGATTTGGGTGGGAACACAAAGCCTAACCATATCACACTGTTTATAAAAATTATCTCTAATATCTATGTAATAAACGGTTAAACTGTTTGAATGCTGTAAGTGACACATTCGTCTTTTAGTAAAACAAGATTATTTTTGCTGTAATATTCATCCATTAACATGTGTTTTGTCTTCCAAAGTGTATCTATTACCTTGACAATATGAAAGTCCTCGATATGGTTTATGATAGGTAAAATCTCAACACTATGTAAGTTGCCTTGATTTGAAACGCATCAGTCTTCTTTTTGGGTGTACTGATATATAATTACATTTAATTTAGAAATTAAAGCTAAAAGAAACATTAATAATCAATTGAACTAGCTCTTTTCCTGAGAAATTAAGACACTGAAATCCAGAGATGTAAAACCACAAATCACTCACTCTTCCAAGCCAAACGTCAACAAAACAAACCTCCTTCCTCTCCTTCAAGTTTACAACTACCTGTTCCTGCCATGTGTAAGGCAATTTTTAAAAACTATAGTTGATAAATAGATAAAATGGACAGAAAACATACCCTCAAAATCCCTTCAGGAATTCAGTGGACACTTCTGGCTTATAGGAAACTGTAATTCCTAGGGCTTTTTCACATTGTTATGTCAGATTAATTCTAACTTGTAGATTTGATTTTTAAAACCTGAAAGTAGGTCTTTATACTTATTCATCTTAAATTTCAGCTTTTAGTATTTAATCATCATTTTAGCTTGCTTAGGTCTATTTGAATTCTTATTCTGTTTTCTATTGTAATTTATTACTCATTTTCTAAAATTAGATCAATATAGCTAATGTTTTAATCAAACCTATGATCAAAGATTTAAGAATTCTTGAAAATACCACTAAAACCAAAGGTTTCAATAAATAAGGGAATAAGATAGATTGTATATTCAAACAGCACCCAAACAAAACAATGCTTTGACAAGAAATTGTATTTAAATCAAGCAAGTCTTATTAATGACTACTCTATGAAATCTACCTGTAGAACTTTGGGAATAATAGAAACTCACATAAATGTAAGTCAAAATACATACCAGGTATAATTAATAATAGTAGAAAATGATAAAGTGTTTAGAGAAACAATTACATAAACAGTGACCTACAGACTTATATAGCAAATTATAACATTTAAGCTGAGAACACAGCAAAATTGTAATTATAGAAAAGCAATAATTAAGAATATCAGTACACATTTTTTACTATTATAGAGCCATATGTTTAGACCCTCACACAGATATATTAAGCTTTACATTTCTTGTTCATCAATGGAAACTGGCCTTTGTTGAGGAGACACAGTAGAGTATATCCAATATTCAAATCAACTCTTTTTAATCTGATATATAAACTTCCATTTCAGTACTTGATCTTAACATATAAAGTATAATTTCAACTTTATGCAAATTTATATTGCTGTTATATTTGGAAATTCCTTGTGTCTTTCCTATATCCCTTTTCTCCCAACCACTAACTTTATTTAGCCTTGCCTTGTCATATATAATAAAAAATTACAATAGCAGAATATTTCAGTATATTAGATAACATTTTGCTGAAGAAGTCCATTAATATTGATAGATGAAATGTTTGTCTTTGTTCAGAAGCAATAATTTTATTATGACATTATGTTTTCTTTTCCTGGAAGTAGAAATGTTCCTGTTTTGTTTCTTTATATCTGGATTTTCTCCTAAACATATAAGGCACTGAAATAATATAACACATTAAAATATCTCAATAAAATAAAAAGTAATTGTAAACCCTAAATTAAACATTGCATTCTTGTGTTTGAAAGCAAGTGTTGGCGCCCTCCATAGTGTAATGGATATTAAGTAGTGTTGGTAGATAAATTGCTGTCTATGAAAATGCAGTTTGTATATATGTGGGTGTCTACCTCCCAGAGGACAAAAGACTATTTATGCCAGGCAAGTGCTGGATTAATTTTACTGCTTATGCATCTCCTGGGAGGTAACTGGCAAACTATCACATTTTTTAAAAATTACATGTAAGTTTCTTCTGATCCATAGTCTTTCTTGTTTACAGACTTGTTTTGTTTTTTCCAGACTATTGAATTTAAGAGCAAAGTAGTTAGCATCTGAAACATCCAATACCAATTTTTATTTTTCCTTTAGGGCAAGAACTGAACACTAAATTTCTCTTTTCTCTTTGTAATATCTTTAAAGAGGAATGATTTTCAGGATATAGACCCCACCTTAATAAGAACTTGTAAACAGTGTTCAAATACATCTTGTACATTTCAGATTCCTATCACTTATCACCTTGACTATTGCAGTATCTCTAGATGATATCCTAACCCATTTCATAACATAGGCAGAAAACTTAATAAATAATGAAGTGCACTATGACATGTTTCTGTTAAGTGCCTTCCTTGGATTCCTATATGTAATTCAAGCTCTATCTCTTGACCTTGTGCCTCAATCATACAGTCTTATATTTTTCTACTGCTCATCTAAAAACTTACACTATAATAATAGGATACCGTGTGTAGTCATACAATTACTCATGTACACAAACACACCACAAAGCATAAACACACATGTCCACGTTGAAGGTTTATTTTTGAGAAGGTTCTATTTATATACGAAGCTTATCTTAATGTCATGTTACCTTTGGCTTACAATTCACATTTAGTAGCAGACTGAAAAAACTTTACTATTCTATATCAAGATTGGTTAATAAAAATAGATTGAGCAAATTGCAAGATGAAAGCAACTCATGTTGTCATATCAGTAGGACATGATATACAAAGCAACAGAAGTTGTGACATTAAATTTAAAATTCCAGGTTTGGTTGCATGCATTTTTGTTCATCAAAGGTCTCTTTGCCATGATACCTTTCAGAATGTGGAAGTGAACAGACAAAGGGTTTTGCCTCCATTTGTAACGTTTATATCCATTTTTTCTCAATATGTTACTTTATTTTTGAAACTAAATTTTCTAATCTGTAAAGTGAGTTATACTAATACATGACTTTTTAGGTTATGAATATTAGTGATGCTTGATATAAAGAATCCTATAAAGTTCTTGACAAATAATATTTAATATTGGACATAATTATTCACCAAAGCTTAAGGATCTATTTTATTTTATTTTATTTTATTTTTATTTATTTTTTATTTGAGACGGAGTCTCGCTCTGTCGCCCGGCCTGGAGTGCAGTGGCCTGATCTCAGCTCACGGCAAGCTCCGCCTCCTGGGTTCCCGCTATTCTCCTGCCTCAGCCTCCCGAGTAGCTGGGACTACAGGTGCCCGCCACCTCGCCCGGCTAGTTTTTTGTATTTTTTAGTAGAGACGGGGTTTCACCGTATTAGCCAGGATGGTCTCGATCTCCTGACCTCGTGATCCGCCCGTCTCGGCCTCCCAAAGTGCTGGGATTACAGGCTTGAGCCACCGCACCCGGCCGGATCTATTTTATTAATGACAGAATTCAGAAGATTAAGATAGAACATAGTGAAGTTTCCTTGAATAATTATAATTTGTGTTGGATAAATTATTTTTGAAAATAAGGGAACAACTAGAGAAAGTGACAAGTCATGAAAGAAAAGAATGTATGATAAAAGCATCATTATTTTTGCCTTGCACTGGGTTGAAATCTTGTTACCACTTTCTTTCTTGCTATTATAAGTTAAAATTTTAATATATATAATATAGATGATGAAAATATGTCAAATCATCCCTAATTATGCTTTCAGATGAGTCTAGAAAAAACATCATTGATTGATATGGGATTAAGACACTAACACTGTTCAAAAAGGGAATGCAATAGTGTGGTATGATAAAAAAAAATTTATGTTAAAAAAAAGGATAGGAACTCACACCCAAAGCTCTTTTTCTAGTTTAGAAAAGATATTACACAGTGATTTAGAACTTTAGGTAATAAATCTTTAGTATCAATATAATAAATTTAAATAAGATGACCAATTTGAAATAAGAGTTATATATTGTACTTTATATATTGTACTTCAGATGACATAGTTTATGAATTCTGAATTCTGGGCACCTTAAGAATATTTTGTATAAATAACTTTTCTGGGGATGTTTTCTCAGAGCAGAAATACACATTTTCTCACTCTTTCCCATGCTGGATAGGATGGGAGGGTTGATAGATTGAGGGGTGTTATCAATTTAATACTAATTCTTCACAGGAAGATGTATTTCTGAGATTTGGTTTATATTTTTTTAACTTTCTGAAATTTTTTTGTCTTTTTTTTTTTTTTTTTTTTTGCAGTGGTTGAGTAGATGGGATTCAGGGAAGATCTTGCTAACTTCAGTGTCAAGTTCATGAAACAAATTCTCCAGAAAAATATTTTGTGGATCTTGAGATTAGTCAACTAAGTTATTTCTCTCTGCTCACAAAGCATATTGTGTGTTAGTCTTTGCGTTAGTCTGTTCTCAAAGAAATACCTGAGACTGGGTAATTTATAAAGAAAAGAAGTTTAATTCGCTCACAGCTCCACAGGCTGTACAGGAAGCATGATGATGGCATCTGCTTAGCCTCCAGGGAGGCCTCAGGAAATGTAGAGTCATGGTATAAGACAAAGGGGGAGTACACCTCACATGGCCAGAGTAGGAGGAAGAAAAGTGGGAGAGGTGCTACAGACTTTTAAACAACCACATCTCATGAGAACTCTATCATGAGAATAGCACTAGGGGATTGGTGCTAAGCTGTTAGAAACCACCACTATGATCCAATCACCTCCCACCAGGCCCCACCTACAGCACCGAGGATTACATTTCAATGTGAGAGTTAGGTGGGGACACAGATCCAAAACATCATCCCACCCAAGTCCGTCCCAAATCTCCTGTCCTTCTCACATTATCCAAAATACAATCATGCCCTCCCAATAGTCCCAATATCTTAACTCATTCCAGCTTTAACTAAAAGTAAACAGTCCGAAGTCTGACCTGAGAAAAGCCTAGTCCTGTCTACTTATGAGCAGATAAAATGAAAAACAAGTTGGTTACTTCCAAGATACAATGCGGGTACAAGCACTGGGTAAACACTCCCATTCCAAAAGGGAGAAATCGGCCAAAAGAAAGGGGCTACAAGCCCCGTTGAAGTCATAAACCCAGCAGCGCAGTCATTAAATCTCAATGCTCTAAAATAATCTCCTTGACTATATGTCTCACATCCAGGACACACTGATGCAAGGAGTGAGCTCCTGATGCCTTGGGCAGTCCCACTTCCGTGACTTTGCAGGGTTCAGTCCCCATGGCTGCTCTCAAGGCTGGCATTGAATGCCTGAGGCTTTTCCAGGTGCGTGGTGCAGGCTGTCAATGGCTGTACTATTCTGGGGTCTGGAGGATGGCAGCCCTCTTCTTACAGTTCCACTACACAGTGCCCAAGGGTGTAGTCTGTGTGGAGTCTCCCATCCTACATTTCCCCTCTGCACTGCCATAGTAGAGATTCTCCACGAGGGTTTTGCTCCTGCATCAGGCTTCTGCCTAAACATTCAGGCTTTTTCATACATTCTCTGAAATCTAGGTGGAAGCAACCAAGCCTCAATTCTTGCACTCTGTGCACCTGCAGGTTCAACAACACCATGAAAGCCACCAAGTCTATGGCTTGTATCATCTGAAGCAGTGACCCAAGCTGCATCTGGGGGCCTTTTAACCATGGCTGAAACTGAAGTGGCTGGGACACAAGGAACAGTGTCCTGACACTGTGCAGGGTGGCAGGGCACTGGGCCTGGCCCACTAAACCACTCTTCCCTCCTACGCCTCTGGGCCTGTGATGGGAGGGGCTTCTGAAATACTTTCAAAGCCTTTTCCCCATTGTCTCCGCCATTAGAATTTGCCATCTGTTTAGTTATGTAAATTACTGCAGCCTGCTTGAATTACTCCCCTGCAAATGGGTTTTTCTTTTCTACCACATGGCCAGGCAGCATGTTTTTCAAACTTTTACACTCTGGTCACCTTTTAAATATGTTGTAGTTTCAGGTCACTTCTTTGCTCATTAATATAAGCTTTGGCTGCTAGAAGCAACAAAGTCATGTCTTGAACATTTTGATGCTTAGAAACTTGTAAGCATCAAAGATACTCTAAATCATCTCTCAAGTTTAAAGTTCCATAGAGCCCTATTGTAGTTGCACGATGTAGCCAATTGCTTTTCTAAGAAATGAAACTGACCTTTGCTCTAGTTTCCAATAAGTTTTTCATTTCCCTCTGAGACCTTATTAGCCTGGCCTTTACTATCCATATCACTACAAGCATTTTGGTCACAACCATTCAACAAGTGTCTAACATGTTCCAAATTTTCCCTCATCTTCCTGTCTTCTTCTGATCCTTCCATACTCTTCCAATCTCTGTTACCCATTTCCAAAGCTGCTTCCACATCTTCAGGTATCTTAATAGCAATGCCCCACTTCTAGGTCCCAATTTTCTGTACTGCTATAAAGAAATATCTGAGACTGGGAAACTGTATTAGTCCATTCTCACATTGCTATAAAGAACTACCTGAGATTGGGTAATTTATAAAGAAAAGAGGTTTAATCGATTCACAGTTTTTCAGGCTGCACAGGAAGCGTCACTGAGGAGGTCTCAGGATACTTACAATCATGGCGGAAGGTAGAGGGGAAGCAGGCGCATCTTACATGGCTGGAGAATAAGGAAGAGAGCACAGGGGAAGGTGCCACACACTTTTAAACAACCAGGTCTTGTGAGAACTCACTTGCTATCTTGAGAATATCAAGGGGAAAATCCACCCTTGTGATCCAATCGCCTCCTGCCAGCCGCCTTCTCCAACATTGGGGATTAGAATTCAACATGAGATTTGGGTGAGGAAATAAATCCAAACCATATCAGTAATTTAAAAAGAAAATAGTTTTAATTGACTTATGGTTCCTCAGGCTGTACAGGAAACATGATGCTGGCATCTGCTCAGTTTCTGGGGAGACATCAGGAAATGTACAATCATGGCAGAAGGCAAAGGAGGAGTACACCTCACATGGCCAGAGCAGGAAGAAGAGAGAGTTCGGGAGGTACTACACACTTTTAAGAAGCAGGTCTCCTGAGAATTCCATCATGAGAACTGCACTACAGGGATGGTGCTAAACCATTAGAAACCACCCTCATGATCCAATCACCTACCACCAGGCCTCACCTACAGAACTGGGGGTTATATTTCAACGTGAGATTTGTATGGGGACACAGATCCAAACCATATCAGTCTTCCACTGTAGATTCTTCAAAAGCAGGAAACATACCACATTTATATGAAATTCTAGGTCCTAGGAAAATACCTCATATGTAATATGAATTAAAATATAATTCTATGTTTATAATTGTGCATTCAAAATATTTAATATTTTTAAATTGACTAGGAAAGGACAAAATGTTTTCAATCACACTAAATTAAAGAAGTAGACACCTTGTTTAATTCCCCACCAAAAACAATTCCAAATGTCTTCTCTCAGCTTCTGCAGGTAAACTCTGCTTACATCACACAGTATTTTGTAGTTATAGACCCTCCCCTCCCCTCTCTTATCAGGTGCAGTTCATGTTCCCCTGGGTTATGTTGGCCAAATGAGAAGAAGGAGAGACACCTGAGTGGGGTACTTATTGTCCTCTAGGGCCGAAGATTCTGCATTAACTTCAAACCAGGAGGCAGGAAGATGGCTCTTAACTTGGATGGGTGGATCACTTGTACACTCTTACAGAGTTCAGGGGAATCTGAGAATTTGTGATTTTCGGGGGCATTCACCTGGATTGTCCTTATAATTCCATTCTTTGCCAAGATGGAACCTGGCCATGCCATAACAGACTTGCCTTGCTTAATAATTTATTTTTTGTTTTTTGGCTAATCTGGAATTATGTCCTGGACCATTTACTCAGCTTCCTCTACCCTCTCTTTTCAGTAGATGCTACTAAAGAGCCCCTCTGACTTTCAAATCTATTTTCAGTTCATGACTAGTTTTTCTCAGTTTTTGGAATCCTGTTCTAATAGGTACCCAGTCCTATCATTCTTGGAGTGACTTCTCCTTCTCCTATATTTATCAAACACATGGACTATTATACTAATTCATACATTGATTTTTATTAGTATGTCCTTTAATGTACCACTGAACAATTGAACCAACTTTTTTTTAGGATTTATCAGTACTTATGACCAGTGATAGTGTTTTCACTGCCACCCAGGCAGTATGTGATTCAGTAACCAGCTTTGCACACCCAATTTCTCTGCCTCCTTCCCTATGAAATGGCTTCTAGGTATAGTTTACTGTACATTGTACTCACTAAAGAGTGTTCTCGTGATTAACACCTGTGGAAGGAAAGGGGTGGGGAGAAGCAGGATTAGGCAGAGAGAGGTGCTGAGCTTCACTAAAAACCCAAGGACAGTTTTGAAACAGAGTCTTCAAACTAGAATGGTCTTAGATAGAAAAGGCCAATACAAAACAAATATTAAGATGATAACTTCATATTGTCTAAAATATATACATATATAATGTGTGTGTGTGTCAGTAATTTTGCTACCTGTGAAGAGAGTAATATATCAAATAAAATTCAAAATTGATGAGCTGGATTAAAAAATACAAGTACATAGGTTCTAAAAGAGACCCATTTAAATATAAATATAAATTAAAATGTTAGCAATTGGAAAAATTATATGACAAAAACCATTAAGTAAAATAGATATTTTTTCCAATTAGATTTTAAGGAAAGAAACATCAGAAAAAACAGTAATTTTTAAATATAATTTTAAAGTACCAGGTTACTAGGAAGATATAAAATTCATCAATTATTAGCTATCAAATACTAGCTTGCAAATATAGAAATCAAAAATTGACAGAACAGAAAAGAATAATAGACAAAGCACATCATAGAAGTAGACTTTTAAATTTTGCTTAGAATTTAAACCCTTAAGCCTGAGAAGAATTTACATCTTTCACACAGTAACCAATGGAATATGGAAAAATTAAAGGAAATAAATAAAAAGAGAATAATGTTTTCAATTCTCTTTATTAAGTAACTAAAACTTTGACATCTAAGCATGAAATATACATTAAAGGAAAGGAAAATTTAGGCCCATATTTTTCAAAAATATGCACAAATTTCAAACAAAATATTAGCAAATCAAATCTAATATAGCATAGGATGACCAAGTTGGCTTAACTGCAAGTAAGTAAATTTGCTTTAACATTTCCAAAATCAGTGTAATTTATCATAAATAAGAAAATAAATCAGGAAATAATGTGATTATGCTGATAAGTAATATAGAAGAATTGAATATAATTCAAATATATGTGTGACCAAATGAAACAAAACTAATACCCAATTAGAGATATAAGTGAAATTTTTTAAACTTATAAAATTCTCTTTAGCCAGGAGCAGTGGCTCATATCTGTAATCCTAACACTTTGGGAGGCCAAGGCAGGCAGATCACTTGAGCCCAGGAGTTTGACACAAGCCTGGGCAACATGGCGAAACCCTATCTCTACCAAAAAATACAGAAATTAGCTGGGCATGGTGGTGCAGTCCTGCCTACTCTGGAGGCTGAGGTGGGAGGATCACCTGAGCCTGGCAGGCGGAGGTTGCAGTGAGCTGCGATGCTCCCACTGAACTCTAACTTGGGCGGCAGAGCCAGGCCCTGTCTCAAATAAATAAACAAGTAAATAAATAAATATATAAATAAATAAAATTATCATTAATAAAAATCATGTGATATAAGCTGGTTAATGATGAGATATTGAAAACTTTCTGATTTGGGAATGAGAAAAAATCTTAGTTTCAGATTGCACTGGAGAATCTATACAGGGTTATAAAGCTAATAAATCAAAATCACGACTATAAAAGTTAAAAAGAAGAAATAAAATTGACATGCTCAGCTGCACAAATGTTTATACTGACAAATACAAAAAGATCCCACAGACAAACGATTACAATTTACTATTAATTTTTAAGTTGTTGAATCTAAAATCAATATGTGAATATCTATTGTATTTCTAGCTACCAGCTACACAAAATTAAGTAATGAAATTCTTGAAAGGTTTTATTTAACATCATCAGAAAACTAGCAAGAAATTTTTTAAATTCTGTCTAATATTCCTACAGAAAGACCACAAAAGATTACTGAGAAAAATTGAGGAACCAGACACATAGAATGATATACAATTTTCGAGTATTAGAAGATTTTAAAGAAGAGTATTTTCCCCAAACTGTAACCAGTTCTAAAATGTATAGGATAATGCAAAAAGGCCAAGAGTAATCAAAATAATAGTAAAAACAGTAGGATAAAATTGGGTTTTCACTACCATATATTAAGTGATATTATAAAATGACAGTAATTAAGATAGTGTGGTATTGGTGCAAAGAAAGCGGACAGTGGAGTTCAAGCTCCATCAAAGTAAAGAAACCTTAATTAAAGGTTTTGAGATAAAAAAAAAATATGGCCAAAGAGTAAGGAAAATGCTTTAGCAATAAGGGCAAAACTGAAATAGACTCTCCTAGAAAATTTCTTCACAGAATTCGGGTGTGCCAATGGCAGTTTAAGTAACTACCATAACAATTTTCAACTAACTTTAGATGATGGTAATGTAACTTAGGGCCCCCACAATGTATTCTTTGCAACAACAGGCACACAATTATTATCATCATCATCATAATCATCATCGAGACACGGGAAGAAGAAAAACAACGTGACTGATAGTTGAAAAGTAAAATAATGAATATAAACAGACCCAGACAGAATACACACTTTAAAGCTATTAGTCAAACATTTCAAAACAACCATGTTAATATTAAGAAATAAAAGATGGACAAACACCAAAAATGACTACATCTTGGGCAAGTTGCAAAATATTTCAAACATTTTAGCTATACATTTGAAAATGGAAATTAAATGGACATATTCCTTGGAAAAAACAATTTAGTGCAATATAAGAAGAAAAACTAAATAGGCTTATTCTACCAAAGATACTGAATTTGTAGTCAAAAACCTTCCTAGAAAGAAAGCCCCAGGCCCCAGTGGTCCAGTGACTTGTGGACTAATGAATTTTTTCAAAAATTCATGAATGAAAAAAAATGCCATTTTTTTTTTAACACTTCGGTAGAATATAGTGAGAAGTAACACTTACCAACACATTATGTGAGACTAGCAAAACATTGATATCAATACTTGACATGGATATTACAAGAGCATAAATTTATTGTATAATATATCTAATAAACAGAGAGTAGTCTTAAAAGTAATATTATCAAATATAATTTAAGTATTTTATAAGAAATAAAATATTATGACTAATTGGGATTTAGCAATGTAAATAGCTTAACATTCTTTTAAAAAATCAATGTAATTTGCCACATTAACAGAATAAAAGATAACTGTATAATCACCTCAATAGATGCAGAAAAATTATTTGATAGAATTCAATATGCTTTTATGATTTAAAGATTGTAATAAACTATAAAAAAAGAAATATTTCTTAATATAAACTTTTGTTTTGGTTACTATTACTACATAACAAACCACTACACATTTTGTCATGAAAAATTACTTTTTGCTATTATGTTCATATAGTATCAGTTCTGTAGATCAGGAATTTGGGCAAAGCCTAGCAAGAATGGCTGTCTCTATTCCATTGTATGTAGGAATTCAGCTTTAAATACTTGATCAGTGAGGTAGACTCAACAATTGAGGTTCACATGATGGTATGATCTGGAGATCCTTTTACTCACGTGTCTGACGGTTGTTGCTGGGTATTAGCTGTGTCTCTAATTGGGACAATCATAGTACCATGACACTTGATGTGGCCTGGACTCAAAGGATGGCAACCTCAAGTTTGTCAGATTTCTTAAATACCAAATCAAGTCACCAAAAATAAACAAATTAATAGAGAGATACCAAAACATTCTGTGGCTAAAATAATAATATATTGAAATAATAAATGCTTTCTTCTGAGATCCTAACCATCACAGGACGTTCACAATCACAACTTCTATTCAACATTTTATTGGAAGGCCTAGAAAGTACAATAAGGCCAGAGGAAGAAAACATACACAAATGGAAAAGAACAAACAAAAGTTCTTGTTTACATATGTCCTCATTGCGTATGTAAAAAATACAAAGAGTCTAAAAATAAATTGTTAGAATTAATAAGTATATTTTATGCAGGTGGTAAATATAAGGCCATTACACATACAATACAAAATTATAATGAAATTTAAAAATAAATACTTAAATAAAAATAAAAATTGAATAAAAATAAATTAAAATATCACATAATGAGGAAGAAATCTAATATGAATTAAAGACCTACACTGAAAGGTATAAATTAATGTGAAATTTTTGCAAAATTTCAAAATAGGGGATATATTTTTAAATGTAAATAAATAGAGATAAACCATGCTAATAAATTGTAAGACTAGATACTGTTAAGGTGTCAATTCTCTCTATATTGAGCATATTATATATTTAATTTATATATTGCTCTATATAATTTTAATATAAATCCCAACAAGATATCTGTGTGAAAACCTTTTTCTAAAATTAATATAGAAATGCAAAAACCAAAACTAACCAAGAGAATCTTAAAGGTGAGTTAGCAGAATTATCCATTACAGTACCAGATTTCAAGGCTTATTCTGAAGCTACAATAATTGAACCAGTGTGGTAATGGAAACAAACAGACTGCTGGAAGAGAACAGAAAGTCCAGAAATTGACACATGTATACTACAACAAGATTTAAATAAAAGTGGCATCACAATTCAAGGGGCAAATAATGGCCTTCTCTATAAATGGTATTTAAGCAATTTAATATCTGTCCTTCTAAAAATAATAATTTTGACCCGTTCATCATATCGAGTTTATAAGTCATTAATTACACGTAGATTTTAGGCATAAATATGAATGAATGTACAACTGTAGACTCTAGAACAAAATATAGAAGAATATCTTCAAACTTTTGTGGCTAGAAACAGCATTGATAGCATAAATAAAGTAAAATATTTCATTCATTTCATCACTAATAATAAAAATCTCTAACCAATTCATTAGTTTGCTGATAGTATCAATTGCTAATGCATTATATAATATATACATTTAATAAATTATGGTTTCACAAATAAATAACTATATAGTACTATATGCACATTTAGTCTGTCACATTTAAAGGTTTTTATTTTTATGAATTAGGACTTAAGTAATTTACATTTAATTTGCAGAAGACAGATCTATCTATGAGAAGATAGTAATGATAGTAGTTAATTCTACAGACAAGCCAAAATTTTTCTGCACTTTGTCTAATTGTGATATTTAATATTTAGTCATAACAGTATTAGATTTATCAGATTTTGCCAAGTTTTACTTCCATTCATAATAATTTGAGGAAAAATGAAACTTGATTTTCCACTTAATATTATGTTAAAGTTAACACTTATACATTAAAGAACCAAACCTGTTAACATGGTGAATTCCTTATTAAACTGAATGCATTGCAGTGCTCTTGCTAAATGTTCTTCTTACATGTTCTAATTTGAGGTCTAGATGCATACCTGGTGAAAATGTGGATATGATTTTCAGGGAAGACCATTCTTTCTTTAAAAGAGAACATCCACCCCCCTCCCCCCACACACATACATATGGAAGTCCTAGATACTTTATTGTATATTTGATTATATAAAGATTATCAATAGCTTCTTCTGCAATTGGAAATTTCAAGATAGTAAGTATGTGCTATCTTTGTACATATCTACTTTATAATAATGTCAAACTAGTCTATGCTGTTTGCCATGTTGAAGTACAAAAAGCAAATATTCAACTTAATGTTCAAATGTTTAGAATTCAGAAACCCTATTGCTTTTCTCCAGAAAGCCATTTTATATAACATGTTACAGCTTTCAATAGTCAAATAATAAAAGTGTCTAGTTTGTTCATATAGTACAAAAGATTTAGTTGGGATCATTATTGTGTCACACAAGTATCTGAAAGTTTTGGTTATTCTGCCAAATAACACTTAAAGAGAACAACTTCAAACCCTAAAGCATCCATCTGGAGACTGCGGGAGTGCTTAGATTGAACAAGGAGAATGGAAAGCACTGTTCTCACTCTCTCCAAGGGGGAAGTTCTGGTTCTTCTCAAAACTTGCTACTGCAGCTGAAATTTAGATGTACCCTGAGGAAGATGACAGGATATAGGATAGATCAATATGTAGTTGGTTTTACATTTGTTAACCACAAATCTGCTTTCATTACTGGAAGAGTGTTTCTATTCCTGATTTTCCTTTTGGTTCAGCTTATCCTCTTCCCTATCAGAGCTTCGACATAGCAATCCTAGAAGAATAGATGTAGGGGTGAAATTAGCCTCCCCATAACCAGTTTTAAGACTGACCTTAATGCCTGTCCTGGAAATAATGTCTCATAACATGAGAGAACAGCAAAGTTCTCTTACAATAGGCCCTGCAACAAATAGCCTGGCATTAGCACAAGTCTTGGTTATTTATTAGAATATTTGTTGAAAGACTAACCTTAAAGTAGAGGTTAATTAAACACTGTAATTTTCATGGAGATTCAAGCTGAGGAATCATGTTCAAAAAGTATTATTATGGTTACATACATGAGTATAGGCTTCAGAAAAACTTATCAAGGTAAGACTTCATATAAGATATCTTGCTATTGATTATATAAATAAAATTCAGTTTAAAGATTTGCTTTTATGCATTATAGTTTGCTATTCCCTGTATTTCAGTAATGTGTTGTGAAATGTTAATAGCTTTGTCTTAACCACATTCTGAATTAAGAAGGAACATGTACCCAGGTTTAAACCAAAGTAGTCTGGGTAAACAGTAACATCCTGGGAAAGTTACTTTATATTTATTTATTTATTTATTTATTTATTTATTTATTTAAGATGGAGTCTTGTTCTGTTGCCCAGGCTGGAGTGCAATGGTATGATTTTGACTCAATGCAACCTCTGCCTCCTGGGTTCAAGCGATTCTCCTGCCTCAGCCTCCCGAGTAGTTGGGATTGCAGGTGTCCACCACCATGCCTGGCTAATTTTTGTATTTTTAGTAGAGATGGGGTTTCACCATGTTGGTCAGGCTGGTCTCGAACTTCTGACCTCAGGTAATGCACCCACCTTGGCCTCCAAAAGTGCTGGCATTACAAACGGAAAGTTATTTTTGAAAGAAAAAGAAGTGAGCCATAAAAAAGAAGAAAAGTGATTCATGAGAGTGGGAAGGATAGTGGATAGAAAAATTAACTATCAGTGACCAGAAGTGACTCATGAAATATGCTATCTTTCTTCAGGGATTCCCAGAAATACCAGTAATACACTGAACTACCAGTAGTAGACTGGGTTTTCAGCATTTAAACAGAATGTGACTGTTGATACTGAGGCTTCAAGAAAAGTGCAGCCCCATGTGTAGAAGATCCTCTGATGATTCATGTTGCATGTTTTAATCTCTTGCATCTGATTATTTATCCTAGGAAAATATTGCAGTGAGGTTGGGGTATACGGCACATATAAAAGGTAAATAATTTTCAATTCGACAAAGAGGTTTATGGAAGCTACTGCATTAGCAACTTTTTCTGCAAATCAGTGTGGAAATGTCACAACAGAAAGGAAGAACAGAGTTTTCTAGAAAGTGTTTTCCTTCAAAAGACACACAGTTTTCAGATTTCTGCTGAACCAGCATGGCTAAGCTTTGGAAAAACTCACATATGTACCATGGGAGAAAGAGTAAAAAAAACTCACACATGTATCATGGGGGAAAGGTGGAACCTGCGTTTGAAGGATTTAGAATGACAGTGATTGACTTAATTGAAACTGTGGTTCTGAGACTTCCTTTATCTTGAGTATATGCAAATGTGAGAGGATGGTTGGGCATACTGTTAAATTTTCTATATTTGCTAAGAGCACCAAAAGAATGTACCTGCTTTTCTAGGACAGGCTCCATACCGTGCAGAGCAATTCCAATACCAAGGCTGATCATCTGTCCAGAGATGGTCATAAAGCTCACAGACCAAATCCGTGAAACATTTGTAAGTATTTAGCTACTCCTGAGTAGCTTTCACAGCTAGCTAAATCATTTTCTCCAAGTGGTAATTGTTTTGATGTCCCAAGACATTAAAAGCTATTAGAGTCTAATGACCCAAGTCTTGTTTTTCCTGTCAAGGTGGAAACTTTTTCTGATGCTCTAGCTTTTTTATTATTAGTGGTTAACTGGCTACTAGTCTTACAAAATACACAATTATTTCTATCTACACACCACAAATCAAATATATTCAATAAAATTATAGGTTTGGAAAAGTTATACTTTTAGTTCATTTTTTACTTTACTGAAAATGTCTTATATATCCAAAACAGTCATTTTCATGTTCCAATGAAAGAGATAAGAGAATCTTCAACTGATATAAAAACCCACATGTAGCAATGTTACTTTTGTGGGGATTTTTTGCTACCAAGATTTGCAGTCCGTATTTTAACAGAGCTTTTTAGCCTCCACGTGGTGAAACCTTTTGTCATAACCATGAGAAAGTGGGCACTGGCTTTTATATTATATTTTCTGGTAATTATCTCCTGAAGACGAGTACAAGCAATGCTGGCAGCCGCCCCAGCCAGACCGCTATCATCCCAGGGCAGCAGGAAGGCATGGCTGGGGCTGCCCGCTCCACAGAACAGGAAAGAGCCCCGCCCTTCTGGGTGGAGCTGCAACCGCCCAAACCGCCGCTGCAGACTCAGGCATCCCTGCACTCTTGGGGGCCTGAGAAGGCGGTCCCTGCCCTTGCAGGCTAGGAAATGCCTGCCCTCTCTGCCTGGTTGCTCCCTGCTGTTGGTGCCCACTGGAATCTCGGAGCAAAGTCGGGCCAAGCCTGGGAGCCTGTAACAGTGGGAGGCACAGTCCCAGGCAGAAGGGGGTGGGTCTCTGGTAAGGTCCCTCCCTCAGACCAGAAAGGACCTGAAGGCTGGGGGTTCGGGTTGTCAGTTGCACTGACTGGAGTGGGAACGGGTGCCTTTTCCAGGCCTGCCCATGGCCACCCATGGGCCAGTCAGCACACACTTCCTCCCCTCTGAGGCCCATAAAAAGCCCCAGGCCCCCCCAGAGCTGAGTAGAGGTCAGGCGGACCAGCAGTAGAGAGGAGCTACTCTCTCTGTTAAGAGCATCAGAGACTTGCAGAGACCTGCAGAGACTGCCAAACGACCTGCAGACCTGCCTGAGGAGAGGAGCTACCCTCTCCAGGGCCTCCTCTCTGCTGAGAGCAGTGGACTCCGGCACTGCCAGGGACTAGGGAGGAGTTACTCTCTCTAGGGGCCTCCTCTCTGCTGAGAGCAGCGGACCTCGGCACTGCCAGCGACTAGAGAGGAGTTTCTGTCTCCAGGGCCTCCTGTCTGCTGAGACCAGTGGACCTTGGTACTGCCAGTGAGTGGAGAGGAGTTACTCTCTCCAGGGCCTCCTCTCTGCTGAGAGCTGAACACTGCAAGGACGACCTGCCTGCCCAGAGGGGAGCTTCCCACTGTGGATCTCCTTCTGAACTGTTCTAACACTAAGTAAAGTTCCTCTTCATCTTCTTCAACCGTCTCTTGTCAGCAAACCTCATTCTTCCTGGACACAGGACAACAACTCAGGCAAAGGGCAAAGGTGCTACCAGCAACAGAGGTTTCAGGGAAAGAAAACTGATACCCTGAAGATCCTATAACACAAGTGTGGTGCAGACATTCTTCACTGCAATTTTTCCTCTTTGTGGAACACTGTTGTTTATTCTGTGAAAGCAAATACCCTGTATTACAAATAGTACATAGCCAATTAAAATTTTAAAGAAAACATGACAGTAGATTGGATAAAGGAGAAAATTATAATGTTGATTATTATAATTACACTGGAACGCTCCTTTATGCGTAATTTCAGATATTTTAACCTTTAAAGTAACATCAGCTCAAACATTGTCCCAACTAAAGAGGAAATCTATTGAAGAAATATACACAAAGTTAATCTCTTATTAATCAAAATAGTACATGTGACAAGGGAGAAAAACATACAGTGCAAACTAAATGCTACACTTCTGCGTTTGTCTTGGGAAAAATAAACAGGAAAAATATGTCCAGTTTTTACTCTTCTGTGAATTAATCTTTTAAATACCGATTAAAATGATCAAGTTGTGTCAAGAAAAGCTACAATAAGGCTAAATTATATGTAGCATTTGTATAGCAGCAGTGGAGAACAAACATCACATCTGACATTTAACTTGAATTGTAAGGTATATTTTTAAAATATATAAAATTGTATTTGAAGTCTTAGAGAACTTTCCAGGCCTTACTAGTCTACTTAATTTAAATGCTTATTTTTAAGTTTGTATAATTTTTTATAATACTTTGTTTTAAGTTTGTATAATATTTTTTCTTACCAATCATTGCTTTTGATTTTAGAGAAAAATTATATAAATTTTCAACAAATTTCTATTTTTATATCATTTGTTTTCATATGCTCAACAAATATTTACTTATGTTTTACTATGTGGCACTTACCACATTAAAGATTGAGTACATTTTGATGAAATAGAAAAGAAAATGATGCCATTTAAAATTAGTGCCAAAGGCATTTTAATAATAAAATGAAATAACTTAAAAGGAAAATATTTCAGTAATTCTACACAAACTGAGTTTTCACTTAGTGATCAAAAAATATTGCTTTGCTTGAAGAAATACAAGCAAGAAGTTAATGAAATTTTATTCTGGTAATTAATGAACCATAATTGAAACTTTTTGTGCAATTATGCATTTTTTATAACTGGTACAGCTTGTCATAATCAGTAACAACTGACTATTGTTAAGCATGCAAACTCAAAATTTAAAAAGCATCATAAAAAGTTAGATTTGCCCCAATACCATATCCATTATAACAACATGAACATTTTAAACATATGTTACAGACCTTAAATGTGTTGCTTTAACATTGAAAATAAATCCTAACAACATATGAAAACCTCACAACTGAACCTAACAAAACAACACAAAGTGACAAGTTCTGAAGAGAGAAGTTTCCTGATTCAATATGGGGAAATGTGATATAGCAAATAGCCACATTTTATTTTATTAATACTTTATTTTTAATTTTTTTTGAGACAGATTCTCACTTTTTTGCCCAGACTCCTGTCGCCCAGGCTAGAGGAGAGTGGCAGGATCACAGCTGGCTTCAATTCCAGCTCCTAGACTCAAAGAATCCAGCCGCCTCAGCCTCTCAAATAGCGGGGACTAAGGCACACACCACTACACGTGCCTAATATTTTTAATTTTTGTAGATATGGGGTCTCACTAGGTTGCCCAACTTGGCCTTGACCTCCTAGGTTCAAGGTTTGCTTAGCCTCCCAAAGTGCTGGGATTACAGGCATGAACCACACATTTTCAATGAGCCTTAATATACAGGGCCAACAGACAAGTCACAAAAATTTCAGTGAAAATTCTCGTGTCTTTATCAGAGTGTGGTTCTACTGGAGTTTCTAAGTTGAAAATAATAGAAATAAGATCATTGATTAAAACTGAGAGTAATTAGTTTGTAATTACCTGAAGAACCCTGTATATTCAAGCATTGTGTTATAACTTTCTCTTTAGGACTGCATTTTTTTTTTCTATATACAATACATCTACCTTGATAGTCTGCAAACTTTGGAAATAGAATTGCTCCAATTTTCCCATTTCAGTTAGACAGTGATGCCACAAAACGCTATTGTAGATAATATGGAATAAATATCTCTATTTGCTGCTTCTGTTAAAAAACCGTCAGTGGCTCATTGGTGTGTGTGTGTCTGTCTGTCTGTCTGTCTGTCAATCCAGGGTCAAATCTACAAGTAAAGAAAAAATGAAATTTATTCCAAATACTGAACTCAGTACCACTTCTTAACTTTACAACGAACCCCTGTAGTCTTTCCAGGACTCCAGATCCAGAATAACTTAAAAGGTCTTACTTTTTGTGTATTTTGTTCTTTTTCTTCTATATTTAATTCTTAAATCTATAACCACAGCTCTGACCAGTTTAATTTCTTATAGATACAAACTGGATATACCAATATGTTCACACCACAGTGTCATAGAACATCAAACTGAATGAATTGCTAAAACTTACTAGGCTTATGTTTCTGACAGAAACAGTAAAGAACACATTTTTAAGAGAATAATTATAAATTATACTGTTGAATTTAAAAGTTAGGAGATAAAAATTAAATGAAAAAGAATTAGCATTTATGCCTCTTTGTAAAATTTTCTTCATTCACATTGAACTAAGCTAAAGAAGAAGAAGTGAAAAAATCATCCCTACTGAAAGAGAATGCCTCTAGCTTCCTTACACAAATGCACAGTTTTCTGACATTTAAGTAGAATTTGGAGCAAATGAAAGAGGACAGCTGGGCGCAGTGGCTCAGGCCTGTTATCCCAGCACTTTGGGAGGCCGAGACGGGCGGATCACGAGGGCAGAGATCGAGACCATCCTGACTAACACGGTGAAACCTCGTCTCTACTAAAAATGCAAAACACTAGCCGGGCGAGGTGGCGGGTGCCCGTAGTCCCTGCTACTTGGGAGGCTGAGGCAGGAGAATGGCGTGAACCCGGGAGGCGGAGCTTGCAGTGAGCCGAGATCGCACCACTGTACTCCAGCCTGGGCGACTCAGCGGTACTCCAGCCTGGGCGACTCAGCGAGACTCCACCTCAAAAAAAAAAAAAAAGACAGAAAGAGGACAGCAGAAATCATATAAAACTCTCTTAATGAATGGCATGGAAACGTTTGTGGGAAGTAAGTAAAATAAATATTAAAATATCCTACAAATCTTTTCCAATATAGAGAGACCAGAATTGTGTGTATGTGTGTTTTGCAGGAGACAGAATAAAATTTATTTTCAGTAAATTTCATCAGGGCATATCAATATAGCACAAAAGGAAAGACTGCCCAATTGTACATCATCACTTTTGCTCATTGACTAAATCCCTAAATAGAAAAGATATGGTCTGATGGTAAGAGTGGAGCAAGCAATAGTGTAAACATCCTACATGCAAAAATCGTAGCAGCAGACCAAAAGAAGCTTTGGAGTGGAGAGAAGATAAAATGCATTTAAATTCAATTTTCATTGTCATTACATTGCAAAGTGAAGCAAGATATACCAGTCACTTTATGGATAAGAAGAATTGAAGATACTCAACCAACTTTCATGAAATTTAGATGTTTTTAGAAAAATATGGACTTTAGCATTAACTGCGTCCATATATTCTTCTCTCCCCTCACAGGTAACTGAATGAATAATGACTGCACATCAGATATTCCACAGTAAAGTTTTTAGGCATAAATTCAAACAGGAGACAATAAAAAATAGCCCATATATATGATTTTCAGGCAAATAGTTTATCTAGATATTTGTGGCTTCTGATCAAAAATAAATAATACCAAAATAAATAGGAATAATGGAATAACTTTGTAGAGAGGGAATAATAGTGAAGGACAAAGGGGAGGAGGAGGAGAAAAAGAAAATCTTGCAAAAGACAGATTTTAAACATGCTTAGAAAGAAGATTTAATCTAACGAAGAAATTTTAAACAACCCACGTTATTCTAGCACCACAACTGCATCTTTAATTTAAAGGGAATGTGAAATTTGAAATTCTAAGTAATAGGAAAACTGAATATAAAAGAGCTGGATAATGAAAAAAATCATTAAGAAGAAAGGATCATCACAGTAGCTAAACAATATAATCAGCAGAACAAAATCAATATTGAAGACATAAAACTCAGTGACACAAACAGCAGACCTAAGAAAATGTGCACAGTGACATTGCCCAATATGATATATACCATGTAGAAAAAAAGGTATATGTGTGCTTATGTTTACATCTGTTTGGGATGGATGTGAAATTAGTTTAAGAAATGTGCTTAGATAAAATTGTTTAAAACTGGAAGATTAGTAAGAGCGTTAAACATGGTAATACACAATTTTTAATCTTTCTAATATTGATACCATTCATGTGTATAACTAACATTAATAGTTCCATGAAAACTCTACATTAAAATGCAGTTTGAGCAATATCTTATACACAAAATGCAGGGGTCTAATGAAGTCAGTACTTAGAACATATAAGACAGAATAAAACTACCATAGATGAAACATTTATCTAAAGGAAAAACTATATAGCAGAATAAGGAGAAAATATGCTGAATACTGTCATAAAAAGCAATTTTGAAATGAAAAAATATTAATACGAAAATTCCAGGAAAAATTGTTTAAGATAAAGAAACAGAAGGGCACATTGTGGTGAAGATGTATAATGGGAATATTACTGTATTGTGATGAAGAACATAGATTTGAAGACAGAAATAGAATAATTTTTTTCTTTTGCTCTGTATACCATGTTGAGACAAGTTATATAATTTGCCTTATGTTGTGACATCACTGGTAAATTACAGATAATTACATTTACTTAATGAAATTTGTATAGTTAATGTATTTAAACTCCTTAATAAATTATGAGGCATGGTAAATTCTGTAGATATTTTACTGTTAATATAATAATGTTACTGAATTCTCATTTTACTAAAGCATTCTACAGATATCCAGGCCATCCATAAACTTAATCAAATTTGTCTTTTGCTTTTTAAAATTAAAAAAAAATAGTTTTAGGTTTAGAGCAAAATTAAACTGAAGGTACAGAGATTTCTCATATGCCCTCTGCCGCTACACATGCATAGACTCTCCCTTTATGGACACACTCCATGAGTATGATATATTTATAACAATTGATGAACCTACATTGACACATCATTATCAACCAGAGTCCATAATTTATCTTAGTGTTCACTCTTAATGTAGTACATTCTATAGATATGGACAAATGTACAAGGACATATATCTACCATTACAATATCAGAGTAGTTTCCTTGCCCTAAAAATTCTTGTTCTCTGCCTGTTTATTCCTACCTCCCTGTTGAACATAACTTGTATTTTTACTATCTCCACATCTTTGCCTTTTACAGACTGTGGTATTTTTGGAATCATACTTTATGTAGTCTTTCCAGATTGGCTTTTTTCACTTAGTAATATGCATTCATGTTTCCCTACATGTCTTTTTATGGCTTGATAAGTATTTAATTTGAGCATTGAAAGCTATTTCACTGTCTGGATGTACCAAAGTTTGTTTATTTAACAACATACTGAAGGTCATCTTGGTTGCTTACACATTTTGGCAATTATGGATAAAGTTGGTATAAACATCCCTGTGCAGTTATGTGTGTGGGCATAAGTTTTCAACTCCTCTGGGTAAATACCAAGGAATGCAATTGCTAGATTGTATCATGAGAGTGTATTTACCTTTGTAAGTAACTGCCAAACTGTCTTCCATTTTGCATTCTGAACAACAATGAATGAATGTTCCTGTTGTTCCATATCTTCACCAGCGCTCACTGTTGTTGGTATTGAAGGGGTGGCCTGCCCCTCCACACCTGTGAGTGTTTCTCGTTAGGTGGAACGAGAGACTTGAGAAAAGAAATAAGACACAGAGACAAAGTATAGAGAAAGAGAAGCGGGGCCCAGGGGACCGGCACTCAGCTTACAGAGGACCCACGCTGGCACCGGTCTCTGAGTTCCCTCAGTATTTATTGATAATTATCTTCACCATCAAAAAGATAAGGGAGTGGCAGGACAATAGGATCATTTTAGGGAGAAAATCAGCAGTAAGACATATAGATAAAGATTTCTGTGACATGAATAAGTTTAAAGAAAAATGCTGTGCCTTGAGATGCATATGCAAACATCTCCATAAACCTTTTAGCAGCATTGCTCCAGCAAGTCCCACCTTATTCCTAAAGGCGATTTTCTCCTTGCTCAGTAAACAAAGCATATGATCGGGTTTTACACAGAGATGTTCCGTTGCCCAGGGACGGGCAGGAGACAAATGCTTTTCTCTTACTTGAGATTAAGAGAATGGTGATGACCTTTCACCAGCAAGCAGCCTTTAGGCACTTGTTTAACAAAGCACATCCTGCACAGCCCAAAATCCTTTTAAACCTTAAGTCACCACAGCACATGTCTCTTGCAAGGACAAGGTTGGGGGTAGGGTCACAGATTAACAGCATCTCAAATACAGAACAAAATGGAGTCTCTTATGTCTACTTCTTTCTATATAGACACAGTAACAGGCTGATCTCTCTTTCTTTTCCCCACAGGTATTCTGCACGTTGAGCATTATAAGAGGTATGTAGTAGTATTTCATTATTATTTAAATTTGCGTTTACTTGATGAAATATGATGTGGATTTTCATATGAGTGCTTATTTCCTATCTGAATATCTTCTTTGGTGAGGTTTCTGATAAGGTCTTTGGGCTATTTTTAAATCAAGGTGGTTGTTTTTTCCTTAATGTTTCAAGAGTTTTTGTGAGTTTTGAGAGTTATTTGTATATTTTGGATAACAGTTATATATTGGATCTGTCCTTTGCAAATATTTTCTTCTAGTCTGTGACTTGTCTTCTCTTTTTCTTGACATTGTCTTTCACAGAGCGGGAGTTATTGATATTAATGATATCCAGTTTATCAATGATTCTTACATGGATTGTGCTTTGTGTTTTATCTGAAGCATTATCACCATACCCAAGGTTATCTAGGTTTCCCTATGTTATCTTCTAGGAATGTTACATTTTTGAGTTTTATATTTAGATCTGTGAGCGATCTGACTTCCTTTGTGTTAAGCATGTAAGGTCTTAAAGTCTATGTCTAGACTCATTTTTTGGAATGCTGATGTCCAGTTATTCCCGCACTGTTTGTTGAAAAGACTGTCTTCACTCCAACGTACTACCTTTGTACCTTGTCAAAAATTAGTTGGCCATATTTATGTGGGTTCATTTCTGGACTCTCTCTATTTGTTCCATTGATCTATTTGTCTGTTATTTTGCCAATAGCATACTGGCTTGATTACTGTACCTTTGTGAGTAAGTCTTGAAGTAGAGTAATTTCAGTCTTCTCTGTTCTCTATCAATAACTGAGTTTACTATTTTGAGTCTTCTGCCTCTCTCTATAAACTTTAGAATCAGTTATATATTCACAAAATAATTTGATGGAATTTTGCTTGAGATTGCATTGAATCAAGTTGAGAAGAACTGAAATGTTGACACGAAATATATCCCTGTTTATTTAGTTGTTTTTCCATTTGTCTCATCAAAATTTTGTGTTTTCCCCTCATACAGCTCTTGTGCATATTTTGTTAAATTTATATCTAAGTATTTTCTTTTTGGTGGATGTTAATGTAAATAGTATTGTGTTTTTAATTTCAAATTCAACTTGTCTATTGATTGTATATTAAAAGGTGTTTGATTTCTTTCTTTTTTTTTTTTTTTTTTTTTTTTTTTTGAGATGGAGCTTTGTTCTTCTTGCCCAGGCTGGAATGCAATGGTGCAATCTCGGCTCACCACAGCCTCTGCCTCCCAGGTTCAAGCAATTCTCCTGCTTCAGCCTCCTGAGTAGCAGGAATTGCAGGCACGTACAACCACGCCTGGCTAACTTTGCATTTTTAGTAGAGATGGGGTTTCTCCATATTGGTCAGGCTGGTCTCAAACCCCCGACCTCAGGTGATCTGCCCGCCTCAGTTTCTGAAAGTACTGAGATTACAGGCTGAGCTACCATGCCATGCCGGTGTTTGATTTTTATGGTTAACCTTGTATCCTGCAAACCTACAATACTTATTACGTCAAAGAGATTTTGTCAATTCTTTTGGACTTTCTACACAGACAGTCATGTCATCTTTGAAGAAAGACAATTTTCTTTCTTTCTTTCCAGTCTATATATCTTTTATATCCTTTTCTTGTCTTATTGTATTAGCTAAGACTGCAAGTACAATGTTGAAAAGCTGTGAGGGGACATCCTTGCCTTGTTCTGAATCTTTGTGGGAAAGCTTTGAGTTTCTCATCATTAAATATGATGTTACCTATAGGATGTTTGTAGCTATGCTTTATCAAGTTGATCAAGTTCCCCTCTATTCCTGGCTTGCTGAACATTTTATTTATGTATTGATCATTTATAATAGAAAAAGAATAAACTCCTAACACTCGAAAGTTAATTAAAAATATCATATTTCTTTTTAAGATATATATGCAGGACAGAAGTTGAAGAAATATGTTATATAAGAATATTTTTGACATGAAAATATTTTCTATATTGTTAACTGATAAAATAGTAGGGAAAATAAACAGATTAAAGCTGTCTAGAAAAATTTACTGATTAATGGATCTGTGAATGATTTTTTCTTTTCTTTTCTTTGGTAATGACATTTGTGTCTTGTACTTCATTTGCTAATTTCATTCATTGAATATATATATTAGTTTTGCTAATAAAAAATAATTTATAAATTGAGACTGCAGTAATTATCATGCAGGTGTCCACTGTTTATTTACTTACATCTCCATATGTTTAAATATTTCAAAGCCCAAGAAAAGCAACAAGTATGGAAAGTTAAACGTGCTAAGGAGAAATATTTTGAACAAAACCATCACTGGGGGCAAATCTTTTATATTTTCTGGTGGAGAATGAAAGATATAATAAGGTTTTGGCAAGTTTATCATCAATATTCTGTGAGAACAGTATGATGTGTCTTCCAGACCCCACTTTAAGAAAGCACATTTTTCCCCCCAGGTGCAGGGAATCAGCAGATATATCCTTTTATGTCAGCTTCTCATAGACTGCCTCAGCTACAGAGAGCAGCCTTGGCCAGCATGCCCTATTTGGAGAGTGTATACCTGATCATTCATTATTTGGAGGTAGAAAGATCATCTTTGCCAAACAAGGACAACTCCGAAGAGCTATGCTAGTTCCAGAACACTCCACAGGTTGTGGGTTGGGGCAATTGTTGGGCCTGCATTACAGCTCAATTTATTCCTCTGTCCAATTCTCTTTTATCCATGATATGATTTGGCTCTGTGTCTCCATGTAAATCTCATGTTGAATTGTAATCCTCAGTGTTGGAGGAGAAGCCTGATGGGGTGTGATTGGATCATGGAGGTTGTTTCTAATGGTTTAGCACCATCCCCCTAGTGCAGTCTCATGATAGAGTTCTCACAAGATCTGGTTCTCTAAAATTGTGTAGCACATCCCCCCCTCCCTCTCTCTTCCTCCTGCTCCAGCCATTTAGGATGTGCCAGCTTCCCCTTTGACTTTTGCCATGATTGTAAGTTTCCTGAGACTACCTAGCCATGCTTCCTCTTCCTATACAACCTGCAGAATCATGACCCAATTAAACTTTTTTTTCATAAATTAGCCAGTTTCAGGTAGTTCTTGATAGCATAGCAATGTGAGAATGAACTAATACAGAAAATTGGAACCAGAGAAGTCAGACATTGCTATAAAGATACCTGAAAATGTGGAAGCAGTTTGGAACTGGGTAACATGCAGAGGCTGGAACAGTTTGTAGGGCTCAAAAGAAGACAGGAAGATTAGGAAAAGTTCCAGCCACTTCAGCTCCAGTTGTAGCTAATTGGGCCCCAGATGTGTCTCAGGCCACTGCTTTAGAGGGTGCACACCATAAGCCTTGGTGCCTTCCTTGTGGTGTTAAGCCTGCAAGTGCAGAGGGCAAGAATTGAGGCTTGGAGCCTCTGACTAGATTTCAGAAGATGTATGGAAGGAAAAGCCTGGATGTCCAAGCAGAAGTCTGCTGCAGAAGCAGAGCCCTCCTGGAACACCTCTACTGGGGCAGTGTGGAGGGGAAATGTGGGGTTGGAGCCCCTCCACAGAGTCCCCACTGGGGCACTGCCATTGGAGCCATGAGGAGAGGGCTGTCATCCTCCAAACCCCAGAATGTTAGATCCACCAAGAGCTTGCACAGGGTACCTGGAGAAACCACAGGCACTGAATGCCAGCCCATGAAAGCAGCTGTGGGGTCTGTACCCTGCAGAACCACATGGGAGCCTACTCCTCACATCAGTGTTGCCTAGATGTGAGACACGGAGTCAAAGGAGATTATTTAGGGGCTTTAAGATTTAATGACTACCCTGCTGGGTTTCAGACTTGCTTGGGGCCTGTAACCCTTTTGTTTTGACCAATTTCTCCCTTTTGAAATGAAAACATTTACTCATGCCTGTACCTACATTGTATCTTGGAAGTAACTAACTCGTTTTTGATTTTGCAGGCTCGCAGGTGGAAGGGACTTGCCTTCTCTCAGATAAGACTTTGGACTGTGGACTTTTGAGTTAATGCTGGAATGAGTTAAGATGCTGAGGGACTGTTGGGAAGGCATGGTTGTGTTTTACAATGTGAGAAGGTCATGATATCTGGGAGGGGCCAGGGGTGGAATAATATGGTTTGGCTCTGTGTCCCCACCCAAAACTCATGTTGAATTATAACCCCAGTGTTGGAGGTGGGGCCTGGTGGGAGGTGATTGGATCATAGGAGTGGTTTTCAATGATTTATCACTATCCCTCTAGTGCTGCCTTGTGATAGAGTTCTCATTAAATCTGGGTATTTTAAAGTGTGTAGCATCTCCCACTTTGCTCTCTTTCTCCTGCTCCAGTCATGTTGGATGTGCCAACTTCTCTGCCTTCTGCAATGATTTTAAGTTTCCCAAGGCCACCTCAGCCATGCTCCCTGAACATCATGTGAAGCTATGAGCGAATTAAACCTTTTTTCTTCATAAATTAACCAGTCTTAGATAGCTATAGCAATACAAGAATCAAATAATGCAATCCCTCTGTCTTTTTCAATTGTTGATCTCAAGGGTATTTTCAAATGAACAACTGACACATTAAACTATCTCAGAGTCTGTGTCTTAGGGAACACATACAGAATCAAATAAAGCAGAATAAGAAAAATAATCCTAATCCTAAACATACATCAATGATTCTATTATAATGTTACAGTATGTTTTGATCTGGGAAAAATACTCTTCTACTTTCTTGGACATAGTTTCTTCAATATAAAATTAAGGATTAGTGTATTGATTTCCCTTAACATGCTGTCCTCCAGTTGCATCCATGTTACAGCAAATAAAGCCAGCACAGAAAGACATTGTATGTTCTCACTCTTATGTGAGAGCTAAAAAAGTTCATCTTATAAAGGTAGAGCATGGAATGATGTTTATCAGAGGCTGGGAAGGGTAGGAGGGATTGAGGAGAGGTTGACTAATAGGTACAAAAACACAGTTAGATAGAAGGAATAAGTTCTGGTCTTCAATATCACTTTAGGGCGACTATAGTTGACAAGAATTTATAGTATAGTTTAAAATAGCCAGAAGAAAGTATTTGGAGTTTTCCTAATACAAATAAATAAAAAATGTTTGAGATGATGAACATTTTAAATACTCTAATTTGATAATTATACATTGTATGCATGAATCAAAATATCACATGTACCTCCATAAATATGTGCAGTAATGCATAAAAATTAGTATTTTGATTTCCATTGGACTATTACTAGAATTGATATTTGTTTTGAAGCTATAATTTAAATTAAGAAGACAATATATTCAATCCTCCTAAAAAGTAGCAACACAATTATCTTCATCTTTTCGAATCCTATTATTTCCTGTTTACTTCAGTAAAGTTTTAATTAATTCTTCAAATTGAGCCTGCACATATCTTGTTAAGGGTATTAGACAATCTTTTAGTGCTTTCACTTAATTGTGAATGAAATATTAGTTTCTCTTGAATGTTCTGATGTATATGTAATTTCCTTATTATGGTGATATTAACATTTCCTCAATTAATCACTTTGTAAACATTGTTCTTCCTATATTTTTCTACATTTGTTATCTTAAAATTATGTGTCATGTTGTTTTTAGCACACCTCATTTAATTTTTTAGTGTTAAAAATTAATACTCAAAATCGATTAAGCATATTTTATTTAATTCTTCAATATGTGTTCTGGAAATCATTTATATAGCCAATCTACTGCTGCTTCTTTCAGAGTACACTGTTAGAATGGGAAGACCTCAGCTGTCTTGGCATGTCAAAAATTTCAGTTATTGTTACAAGACTAGCAAGTCAGCTTAGCTTTGTATATTTTGCTCCCTATTATTTGCTCATAATAAATATTAAGCAAATATCTGGAGCAGTGGCTTTTAAATTTCTGTGTGAAGAGGCACTGGAGTGCTTGTTAAGATGCTTATTTTTGACTTTTCTTTAAGAAAACGTGATTTTGACTTTCTTAAAGGTGTCTCGAGTGATTCTGATGTAGGTGGGTCCAGAATTATATTTTGAATGATACTGCACTGATGGTGCTGGGCTGGCTCAAGGATATGTAGTACCTGGCATAGCTGCATCTTCAAGGAAATAAAAACTTCTGAGATGAATCCACAGTGATAATGCAGGTGAATGCAGTCTTTGTGAGGGGAGAAATTTGCCTGTTTTGTTCACACTGTTATGTCTCATTTTAAGAAGCACATGATGATATATATTGTAGTTGTTTGTTCCTTACTCAACATGAGAAAATTTAATAGAAGGATTTTATCTAAACTCAGTTATTGTGATTACTGATTTATAGTCAGAGTGTGCATTTATTATTTAATCTTTATTTTTACTTCTTTTCCAGGTGTTTTGTTTTGTTGTTGTTACTTTCATTTATTCTCTTTTTTTTCTTTGGATTGTATGATTTTCAGCTATTTCTCTAGTATTCTAGTGAATACACCAACTATTTTACATAATAATTTATGTAGTCTCCCACTAAGGTACTTTCATTCTCAAATTATTGTTTTTAGTTGTTTACATTATGTATGAACTTATTTAGTGTTATCTATTTTTCATATACTTTTTGAAAGCTATTGCTTCATTTTGCTTAGAATCTAGTATGACTAATAAAAACTTTGAAGATCTTTTAATATTTTTCTGATGTTTGCCTATAAAAAATTATATTTATTCTTCAGATTCCTGAGAATATTTTCAAAATTAGCTAAAATATCACCCTCATTATTGTAGACAAGGTTTCCATTACTTTTCAAAGGGATAGTGTGAATATTTTCAATATGTGTTTATTGAACTATATATTCTTCCATTGTCTCTTTGATTATTTTATTCCCTAGTTTACTTTTTGGAGCTTATTTTATAAAAATTCCAGTTAAACTTTCAATTGTATTTTCCCAGATCAAGCTTCCAGCTCAAAAATTTATTCTCAAATTGTTCATTATTCCATTTAGTTCTTCTATTGAAATTTATTGAGTTATTTTATGTTTTACTCACAAGCAAATTTTAAAATTTTCAATATATAATTTTTCCTCTTCTTAACAGTAGCTTATTCTTGGTTGTATTACATATTTTTTGTTTATAAATTTATAATTATGCTAATTTAAAGCATTTTTATCTCTACTAAATTATTTATCCTAAGATAAATACTTTTTTGTTTGTTGGTTTGAAACGGGGTCTTGCTCTGATAAATACTTTTTATCTGATGTTTCTCTTTCATAATTTGGTGTTTCTCAGATTTATTTGATAGTTAAAAGTTCCCTTTGATTTATTTCCTAAATATTGTCTCAATATTTACATTTGAGAGCACTTGTTATAGATTACAGGCTTCCGTGACAGAAAGATAATTATTTTGGTTGAGTGGTATATTTAAATATTTAAATATACTTATACATACATTTATTCTTGTTATTAGCTTTCATATAACTAAAACAAACATTACATTAAAATAACATCTTTTGTTCAAAGGAAATTTTTTTATTAGTCACTAAAGGAGGTAATTTCTGAAACACTATTTATCTTTTAAAAATGTTACCTTTTGGTTGTCTACTGGTTAGAAAAAAAAATCTTATATATTGCTAAGGAAAAAAGTAATCCAAGAAACTTGTGGCACTGTTCATTTTTGATGGGTATATCACTGTTACTCTTGATAATTCCAGAGTAATAATTCCCATCTTGTCAATTACTTATATTTACAAACTTATACACAGAAGCAACCAAGGTTTATTTGAAAATCACAGTTTTTTACATGGGAAGTCGTTTTCAGTTTGTAATGCGTTTTGACGCTTCATCTCATTTTTTAAAGTACTTATAATATTCCCTCAAGGGATCCTATTCTGATGTCACTATTTAAAAATCCAATGTCCTTTCAAACACTCTTGCAGCATGTCTATGAAAAATAAAATAAAATATTGTTTTTAAATGTCAGAACTAATCAAATTCATTTTTCCATAACATATTCATTTGTCATTATGTACACTTTCTGCTTTCCAGTTCCCTGGTCCCATTTCTTCCCTTTCCCCTTATATCCAGAGGCTCTTCTGGCTTTTTACTTCAGATCCCCTTTGTCACTCCTCGTTGCAATGAAAAACTGGCCTTATTCCTCCAAAAGTGAGATGACCCTTCCTCCATTGCTTGTGTACAGAAAGACATGATGTAATCCCAAAGTGGTATCTCACTTTTGAAAGAAAAAAAAAAAAAAAAAAAATATATATATATATATATATATATATATGCAAGGACATTTTGTCCCAGTATTTTCCACTCGTAATGATACTGAAATCTTTTTAAAATATAGGTAAATAATTGTTCTTGCTTCTTGTGCAAGAAGGCAAGAGAGTGTATTTTCTTCCAGAGGGAAAAAAGACTGACCATAAACAACAGGTAGTGGAAGGAGAAGAAGCTGAGAAAGTATTAGAAAAATGGATGGGAAATGCTCCCGCACTGTCACGTACACACGTACAACTATTTTCCCCTTCAGAAGTCTCTGTGAGAATGGTCTCCAGTGATTTCTTGCCCTGTAATCACCTGCCTCTTCCACCGTAGCAAGGAGACAGTGCTAGCATCCCGATTGTTAGATGTATTGTTGCCTACAGCAATTAAAATTTCCCAACTTGAGAGGTGGGCTATGTTTTAAGTGGGGTTTTGAGAACTGTTCTAAAAGTAGAGGACATACAACTGCTTTAATTACAAGTAAAATCCAAGCTTAAACAGATGACATTTAAAGTCTTTTCTTTATACAGTAAGACATAATAAAAGAATCTGTATATTTGATATGATGCTGCTAAGAGTTTTCCCTGGAATTAAAGACATAGCCTGAAATATTGACCTAAGAGCTTGAGGTGACTTGACCTCTCTTACTCTTCGATGAAAGTAAAATAATCATCCACTTGGGTGCCCTTCTAATCCCTAGGAAAAATAAAGGTGTAGGCACTTAAGAATTACGCAGCTCAGAATTTATGGGTGTGCTCACTACACTCTTGAACACTGATTATCTTAAAAGAACATATCCTAGTTAATATTTGTATGTTTTGAAAGATTAGTGTAGATAGATTAGAAAAGCTGAGTGAAGAAATTCAACTAAAAAATAAAAAATCTCTCTTAACATGGGATAGGAAAAACACCACCACCATAGAACAGAGGTTCTCAATCGGAGGCATTTTCTCTCTCCAGGGGAACATTTGGTGATAACTATCTTTTTGACTTGTGACCGGGGCAGTGGGGAAGCAGAGTGGCTTGCATTTACTGAGTAGAGGCCAGAGTAGATGCTAAACATTCAACAATGCAAAGGACAGCTCCCACTGCAAGCAAAGAATTATCCAATCCAAAAAGTGTCATGGTTAAGAAACTGCCATGAAAAAGTAAAATATCATCACATCATCAGAGAATAGCAGATGACCACGGCAGTACTGTGATGAGATCAAAGGCAGAATACACTTCAAGGCAGAACCTGGTGTTCAGTTCACAGTAACAGAAGGAATGTGGCAGAAAATCCACTAAGTAGGTAAGTTTTAAAAAATAGGGATGATATTATGGCACCAACAGACAAAAAATCTTTAGGACAACTGTGTATGTTACAAAGTTATTTTAAGCCCAAACATTCACTCAAAAAAATTACTCGAGGCTTCTTGATAGAGACTCCAATTGTTAAACATAACATTCCTATTACAGAAGCAATAATTCTATGGACTGCTATAAAACTAATGGTGTTAGATATTTATTTTGTTAAATTTATTTGAGGATAGTGGAAGAACAAAGATTGTACAATATTCTGGGGCATTTTCTTCCACCTTTTATCTTCTCCAAAACTATTGTTTTATTTTTTCCTGAAAGAGCAATAGATCTGTATTATCTTTTATTAACTTTATTTTCTATGAATCATAAACCATGTTAGCCAATATATCTCATCAGAGAAACGATGCTACATTTCATCAGAGACACAGAACGTAACATTATCAACAGTGGACTGAGAAGAAATCCAGTCATAAGCCAAATTATTTTTCTTGTAAAAGCTCAGAGACAACCATCATAATCTCTGCACTTTTAGGAAAGCTACAGATCTTTGTTATTTTGGGAAATATCTGTCTAAAACACCAAATATGTCTGCACATTTTCAAGTAGAGAAAAGAAAATCAAGATAATATGAGAGGCGAGGCAACACTAGTGGGTATGATGTTAATGACAACACAGTGAAATGAGGAATTGAGGAAAATAAGCAAGTATAGAGATCATAGCACCTTTAAGTTATGTTAAATTCTGCCTAACATTATGCTCTGTGTTTTGATCCTTATCTCTGATGATAAGGAATGAGCAGAAAACTGACATTTTGAGAAGACAATATATTCAGTCCTTCAAGTCATACTGATAAGCTATTACACTGATGTATAAAGTCTCTTCTATAATCATAGGTCCTCATAGCACTGGTTTTGGTATTTTTGGATCCCTAATGCTACTGTGTTATTTTCTACCATTCTTGATGAGCAGGGAGATTTGCCCCACTACTTTCAACCATGAATCTTGAAATATAAAAAATAGAAAGCTTTTACACTAAGGTAGGACTCCATCTGCATTCATTGTCTCTTGTTCTTGGCTGAGAGTCACCATAAAAGCAGGAATTTGGACAAAAGAGAATCAGTTTAATGGCTTCTACGTTATTATGTATACACAGGAGTGGTGGCTATTTAATGCTATTGTTCTCTGCTCTGTTAAGGTTTAATAAGTTATGGTTAAGGACCAAATCTTTCTCTACAGAAAATAATTAACGTAATGAAGATAATTTTAAAACCAAGTATCAAAAATAAGGATTTTAAGAATAAAAAGTATTATTTCAGCAAATTTTTGCTGCTCAAGATTTACTGTGAAATACTGGAAATAATGAAATGCTTGGTTTACATCAGATGTGCTAAAAGCTTTGTTTATGTGTTAAAAGACAATGCGAAGTAATGAGAAGGTGTACCAACTTGAAATCTAAATTTGGGTCAAATACTAAACTTCTAATTAGGATGTGGTAGAGAATATAACAAATACTTTAGATAAATGTAAGCTTTTAGAAATGAAATTGGTATCGATTAAAACAGATATATTTGCCCTGAAAAAGGAGTGAAATATTAACTACTTAAAATAGTTTGTCTACCATATATTTAATATAATGTTAATCTCTTAAGACTAGAAGTAAAATCCACCTACCAAAGCCAGATTTATTTAAGACACAGGTATTGTACATTATACAATTTATGAGGATAATCTGTTTAAAAACACTAGTGAAACAGACTAGCAAAAAGAAATGTGGCCACAAATAAATAGGCACTCATTTAAGCCTAAATAAAATATTCTAGCAAAATAAAACTGCAATGATTTCATTCCTCTGCAAAAGAAATTTGCAAGTTTTTGAGACCATGAATTTTACAGATATTGAAGCTTAAAAAAATCAGATTGAATTGCATTGGTAACCTCCATTTTCAGTTTTGTTGACCTCAAAATCATGCATACAAACAGCTCACATTTTAGTTACATGAGCATAAAATTATCTTTAAAAAATGAATGCCTTGATGACTATTAGTAGAATCTTACCTATGCTTCAAAGAGCATGAAGACTCTTGTGATATATATATATATATATAGAGAGAGAGAGAGAGAGAGAGAATCATTCTATTCCCAGTTTTGCTCTTTCATCCCTTCTACCATGTGAAGACACAACTTTTGTTTCCTACAGAAGATGGACCCAGCCTGGAAGCATGTATGTATATCTATATGAAACATGATTTGCATTTTACAATTTCATATTGTAGAGGTTTACCTTTAAAGAGACTACTAGGTTTAATAACTTAATCCCTCAACTAATGGATAACTTGATTTTTTAAACCAGCATTGATATAAATAGATATATACATATAGCTGTTGTTAAAACTTGTGAAAGATTTCAGTTTTCTCTATATGCAAGCTAAAACGTTAGGTACCATCCCTTCATGAATGATGGCAGAAAACACATCTCCCTGAATCAGCAAAAAAGGACATAATACTCATGGCACAGAAGGTAGCATGGACATGATATTAATATTAGTCCTCTTTGCTCCTCACGTACCACAGAGCTGAAGCATAGATGCTTGAATGAATGCTGTTCTTGCTGAAGATTTACATTAGAACTGAGTCAGTCCCTGAGTCTTAAATGCTGCAATTCCTTATGATATCAGTTTATTCGTGATAATATTGATAGGGCTCATGATTCTCTTTATGACAAACAATTCATTGAGAATTTACTATGGGCCCTGCTTTGCATTAAATGACTAAATACTTCCATTATTTACTTATTGTGAAATGTTCACAGTAACACTGAGATATAGAAACTATTGATATTCCCAGAGGAGATGACGGAACTGAAACAAAGGTAGCTTAATTAACTAAATCCACAGAAATGAATTCTAGAAACCTAATTTCAGGGCCTATAGTTGCAATTAGTCTGCTAAAGTCCTTTGTTTCATAATGAAATTACTTCTAATTTACATACTTTGAGATACTGCTGATCAAATTTCTCTTCAAAAGCCTTAAAAATAACCATACAGCTAATGATCTGCTATGATTTTAATGTATGTGTCCCTCCAAAATTTGTGTATTGGAACCTAATATGCAATGAGATGGGGCCTTTTGGGAAGTGATTAGATCATGAGGGCTCCACTCTAATGAATGGAATAGTGCTCTTATAAGAGTTTAAAGGGAGCATTCTAGTGGGCTCCACTCTAATGAATGGAATAGTGCTCTTATAAGAGTTTAAAGGGAGCATTCTAGTGTGCTCTTTTGCTCTTCCATCCCTTTCTGCCATTTGAGGACACAGCTTTCATTTCCTACAAGGGAAGGTATCATTCTGGAAGCAAAGATTCCTCATTTGATACTAAATCTGCTGGTGTCATTATCGTGGACTTCCCAGCTTTCAAAACTATAAAAAATGAATTTCTATTGTTTATAAATTATCCAGTATAAGGTAATATATTATAGAATAGGAACAAATTAAGATGTTATCCCTCCTTGGAATCTTACAAGATTTGCAAATTTTGCTATTTAACTAAATTATACTGAGAACTATCTTCGAAGGGTAAAATTTATACATTACAGTGAAATAATATGTAACATTTGCAAGCCTCATGTAGGACAGTGGTTCTCAAAATGTAGGCTTGAACCAGCAACATCATCATCACCGCTTGTTAGGAAATGTAAATTTTGGGCCCTACAAACACCTACAGAATCACAAAATCTGGAAATGTGTCCATGCAATCTGCGTTTTGATGAGCTCACCAGGTGATTGTGACACATGCTGAAGTTTGACAAACACATTGGGAAAAACCATAGTTGGTTTCCAAATTAGGGAACACAAAAATAGCATAAAGCAAGTAGAAAAGTTGTATTCTGAAATATAGGGACATTGACATGCTTCATACAGAATACTTATACTCTGAGTTCTCTTTCAACACTTTCAGTTAAAGAATACCCTAGTAAGCATTCATTTTTCCAAACAGGAGTTTGAAGATTTATTGTTTTTCCTGAAGAATTTAAATGACTCTAAAGAAAATCTTTACGTATGTGAAATTTGAAATGTTCAGAACTTTCTCAGTTATCCCACAGTACGAAGCCATCAGCAAGTCCTGCAAATAGTCATAGAGGTTCCAATCAGCTTTTTAATGCCCCATTCTAAAAGTCTGTACAAGTCAAACTATAAGAGAATTATAAATAATAAAGGCATTTTTATAAATATAACAGAATTTTAAATAATAAAGGCATATATGTATATGAAATGTGTGTATGTCTGAAAATATATATGTATATGAAATGTGTCTATATATGTGTGTATATGTATATTTATGTGTATATATGTATATGTATAGATATATATATGTATATGAATTACATAGAGGTTGAGCCTGTGATTGTGGTCTCATTAGATTATATTGTAATCAAACAAAGTGCTTTCTCCAGGCTTCGAACATGATGAGTTGAGCTCTATCTTCATGTAGTCATTCTGAATCCTTATTTTTATAAAATAGCACCCTTTGTTAATTATTTTTATGTCAATTATTGTTCTATGCTATGACTAAATCATAGCTAGTCTGACTTACAGATAAATTAAAAAGAGTAGAAGAGAGTGTGGCTTTGTACAAAACCATGTAAAGTCATCATCAGTTCATCCAGATGAATCTTGAAACACATTTAGCAGCCAGTTTTACAAACCTTTAATATATCAGTGCTCTAGTATATATCTTCAAACAAATGTAAGTAGAACAAATATTTTCTTGTTTTCAATTGTCAAGATATTAAACGTCAAGTCTTTGGGAGAGTTGTTTGCAAGTTTCAATGGTGAGAAACATGCTGTTGTCAACTTGAACTGTGTTCTGTAACGGAGGCGCTAAAAATCCTAGCTTTCCAATGTGTGCATAGTATTGGCAATATGAATATGTATTGCATATAATCTAATTATTATTATAAGCTGCTCCCCGTCTATGTATTTGGAAACCTTTTCACAAAGGAAGTTGCCTACCTGTGGACTTTTACAATAGAAATGCTACATTCTAAAAAAAACAAAAAGCAAAACATACACACACATGCGAGTGCACGAACCTGCTCTTAAAAAGTTGGAAACAAACCTGAGAGAAAATTGAGCAAAAAAATATGTACAGTTCACAAAAAAGAAAATGCAAATGTTACTTAAGTATATGAAAATATATTCTATCTCAGTATTAGTAAAATAAATTAAAACTATAGATATATCGCTTCTTACATGATTGGCAAAAAATTGAAAGGATTGTCAATATACTCTATTGGTAACATTGGAGAAAATAGGTTATTTCAGATATCACTGGTGAAAATTCACTACAGTGCAATATGGTAAATTGGCTAAATAGGCTAAATTGGCTATATTAAATGCAATTAGAGATGTACTTACATGTTTGACCTTCCAGTACAGTAATCTGAAAATATCCAATTCCAAATATAAGATAAAACATGCACAAATTTGTTTATAAAAGCATTTTTTCTTATGTCAATAGATAACTGAATCAACTTTGATAAATTACCTAAACACCTCTCTCTGCTAAAATAATGTAAAACCACTTACACATCTTGTGAAATGGAACACAGAGCTAACTGGGATCTAGAAGTTAATGCTTGCAGTTCTTTCTTCTAAATTCCAATCCCCAGTCTTGTCTATCATACGTAATAGACCCAATTGAATTACTGGTTTCTTCTGTATACCTCTGGATAATTAAATCATACATTTCACCCTTGGAAATATGAGTGTAAGCCCAGCAGTAGCATTGGTATCTGACCTATTTTATACTTCCTGACCCTTCTCTTTTCAATCCAACATTCCACCAATTGGAATGCTGAATCTTTCTGTTCTTTGCTGTGTGTCAGAAATATTCTTTAAATTGCATCTTTTAAGAGACAGGATCTTGCTATGTTGTCCAGGCTTGAATGCAGTGGCTAGTCACAGGCATAATCATTGTATACCACCACATTCTCCAACTCCTGGACTCAAGTCATCCTCCTGCCACAGCCTCCTGAGTAGCTGGGACTTTGGGTGGACAGGGGTGCTTGGCTCTAAGTTACATTTTCTTTCTTCCTAAAATTGTATTTAGTCTCTCCTCTTCTATAAATTGAGTGGCTGTAGCTTCTGGGTGAGGGTGAGGATGAGATGGAGATAGCATCATTTAACATTTTCAAAAGTTTACTTGCTTTGCACTCTCGGTGAGATACACTATAGCAACGGGAGTGTATCATCAAGGGAGAACAGAGTACTCTGTTTGTCTAGTGTAAGAGCGGCAATACTAAAAGAAAACAGAAAGAAAATAGTTTTAGGGCCTATTGTTTGCCTTTTCCTATGTTTCCAAATAAGTAATCAATCCTTGATTTCTAAAGTAATATTCTTTTAGTTAGGACTATTACAAAAGTTATCATGGTAACTTTCACCTCAGAAAAATTGAGCTGTTTGTTACTGAAAAACTTTGTTCCTTATACACATGGAGAAAGTTAGAATTTGCGGTTTCATCTAAATATTCTTATCTATGATTTGTGACTTTGAAATGAAGAAAATACACTGGGTTAATTTGATAATATGCAGAAATAGTAGGTTCATTCAATAATAAACCGATATATTTTAATGATCTTAATCCTTACTCTATGAGAAAAAATTCAATTAAGTATATTTTAGTAAAGCAAGATCGATACATTGTACTATTAAAATAAATTGATAGAGAATTATTTATTCTTGTATTTTGTGCTGACATATACTTAAGACATTTCAGACAAAGCTTAAATACTGGCAGCCTGATGAAGAGAGAAAGTCCTTTCTGCTACGAACTATGCGATCAGTGACCTGTGCTGCAGTGCCATGATTTTAGTGGCCGTAGTTGAAAGGCACCATCTCTTGTGCCTTATTGGCAAGGATTATGTTCATATAGTTTTCCTGGAAAATAAATACATATTTTTATTCTATTGTTGAAGATAACCTAGTGACATAAAAGGAAATTAAACTGCTCTTCATGGGCTTTGTATTGAGCTGATGTGACCTGCGAATAAAGTTTAAATCTTACTAGATGTTTACGTTTTCAATTGATTTGACGCAGCAAGATATCCAACAAGCGCTTGTTTTGCTTGGTTGTGAAAGTGCATTATCAGTGTGCCTGAGGGCCCATATGTGTTCGTGGAAGATCTTACTACAGCAAGGAGAAACCTATTTTTAAGCAGCATGTTTGTGACATTTTCAAATATGTATGATATATTTTTCTTTAAACTATACAAACAACAATTCAAATGAAATGTCCCTAAATGGGTCTAATTATATCTAAAAAATGTACAGAAAGTACATTGTTGCTGATATATTTACAGCCTTTTGGACACTTTATTGTATTTATTGAATTGTTTTCAGTTTAATAATGAGATACCTTATTTCCAGGTGAAAAAGAATTTTATGTTTTCTGATGTTGCAATTATATTTTCATTATATTATGACCAGAAATGTTTGCAATATTAATACTTATAATAAAATAAGAAAGTGTTCAAGAAGCCTAGAAATATTAAAAATGGGATTTAAAAATAAGTTTATCATATGGTTCCCAACACTTTGGAATTCCTATACATGTTATCAGTCTCAAAGAAATTTGCCTCTAAAGAATAAGCTTATTTACCTACAGATGGCAACACCCACCTCTAAGAATAATTGCATGAATCTCTGAACACATTTAGAGATATTAGGATTATAATATATTGGTCCCTCTATTTTTTATCTATTCATCTATCTATATCTATAACTTCAAAAGAGACATAACTTTTACCTGTTACTTGTTTCTATTTCTAAAGAACACAAAACAAACAAGAATAAACATAGTCATGACAAAATGGAATTATTTTTAAGTGCCTTATATCCTATATCCTCAAGTCCAATTCTCAGTAGTAGTACAATACTCGATGGATATGAGTATGCTTTCTGGGAAATGCTAGTATTTTAGATTGATGCTTATTAATTGTGATATATGCTACAACTTCAAAAAGTTTTAAGTGTGCAGAATATACTTAATTTGAGAAAATAAAGATTGATTTTATTTATTATCATCACATGCTATGTTGATAAGTTATGTAAATTTAAAAAATATAGAAACACAACATAACAAATTTGTTCTAACTCACTGTATCTGTAATAAAACGTATTTTAAAAACTTGTACGCCATGAGTAAAAAAAAGTTAAGTAATACATAGCACTAATTTAAAACCTAAAGATACAACATTGTAATATAGGAATATTTCATATCAATATGTGTAGGCTCGATTCTCACCATATAAGAAAATAATGGTAGAGCTGTCCTTATCTTATTAAATAAGTGATTGTCCATGCTTAAGTGAATCTTTGGTAGCCACTCTAGAAAGTAGTAAACTTTTTTTTAATAAAAACATTTTAATTTAAATGTTTTTAATGTTTAATTTAAATGTTTTAATTTAAAAACAAGTAATAAGTATATTACTTATACTGGAATAGAGGAAGAAAAGGAATACAAACATAGAAACAATTCTGAATCTTGGAACAGAACCTACATGCACTTTTACAGGCAAATGGGAAAATCAAGGTTAGTGAAATCCATACTGATATCAGAATTATTAGTCACTATATAAAAAACAAGAATAAATAGTAAATACCCCAAATGAGATTGGTAGCTGGTAAAAATGTTTTATTTTCTTGTTCATTTAATGAAATGAAATCCACTGTTGTTCTTAGTGATATAGATCATTTTGCAGTATATAAGCCCCTAAAGAAACAATTAGTGCAAGATAAAGTTAATGTGCGTAGTGTTGTGTTTAATAAGAAGACTTTCAACACCCAATACTTCCATATAATTAAGCTTCAAATGAGCTGTGTTAAAAACTGAAAATGAATGAAGATATTTTGAGTATCCATCTTGTGCCAACTCCATAACTCTAAAGTAGCACATGTACAGGATGGATTCGCAAAACTTACTGAAGACCTTGACAACTGAACTGACATTGAAGAAATCACTTACATAAAATGATACAGAATTTCTACTCAGAACCACACCTTTATACAGAAGGAATCCATTCATTAAGGAGGACAGCTTTTTTTTTTTTTTTTTTTTTTTTTTTTTTTAATCGTAGTGACAACTGTTCAACAACTCTCAGGATTTCCTGCATTTTTTAGAAAAATTTAGGTCAATTTTTCAATGCCATTCTATCTGTGACTTTTGGATGATGGAAGATAAGCATTTAATTTGTCCATCAGTAAAATGTACAACTTTATTTCTTGCAGTATGAGCCTGTCTTTGCAACCTCTTTGAAGCTTGTATATGTTTAACTTCTCTGTACTGGTCACTTAGAACAAGACACTGGAAGCTGCAACCAAAATGAAGAATAAGGTATGAGAACTGCGGGGTTTCATTAATAATTATAGGAATCTTCCAGGAAGCATATTATACTAAAAGATTCCAGGAATGGTTTATGACAGAAGGGGAAACTGTATTTCCTTTCTTTCCCAGTTACACTTGACACCTTTGGGAAAATAGTCTTTAATCCTGGTTTTGAATATATACCATGGACACTTTTTCCCAGAAAAAGAAAATTCCACTCTTCGTGGGCTTTTGAATGGCAAAGCTCCTCGGCTGTCTCCTCCCAGGCATGAGAATCACAACATGGAGATCAAGATCTCACTCATATAAAGAGAAAGCACAGGGCTGTAAGTGGCCTACACATCAGTACTTTCTTAGGGATAGAACACTGTCTCTGCCTTGTACTGAGCCTTTTGAAAGAAAGACAGGTCAGATAATAAAATTCAAAGGGCTATGACTCTTGTGAGCCTTGGTTCATCTAGGAATGGTGGACCCAGGCTGCTCTGCTCTACTGAACTGCTAGACAGGTCTTTGCTCCTGTCCCCTCATAAGGCATGCACAGGGCACATTCTCCTTTATCATCAGTCAAATATTTCACCTCTATGTATATATTCTTCTCAAGAAAATTATTCACCACAACAATTATTGAACCTTGGAAGATACTTCTGGTGAAGTTCCCTGCTACTGCCAACCTCCAAATCTCAAGTATTTGGAGGTCTTTCCTGCCCATCATGGCTCTCACCTCTTCTGCAACCCACTACATAGCAGTTTCTACTACCAATGAGTCTCTTTTTCTCATCTCTACTGATGGGGATGATAAACTGCATTCATTATTCCTTAGTTTGTATAAAGACATTTTACCCTTCTCTGTGGTATGGTCTGCCATCTTCTCCTTCCTTCTGCAGAGGGCAGTGGATATGATTAAAAGAGTTTCTCTGATCCTATTGGTGATCTGGAGGTAGTGGTGGTGGTGGTAGGTACATACAAGAAAAGATGGGTACTATGGCTAGTTAGATAAGATGAAGATCCTTCAGTACAGTCTGGCCTGTTTTACTTTCTTTTAGGAGCTGAGAATAGTCTGTTTGCTTGCATGAGGATGTTTTCATGCCAAAATGTCTCTTTTCTTGCAGCCAGATGTCGTCATCTTGATTTTCTTCTTCCTCCTCCTTCTCTTCCCTTTCCTGTTTCTTTTGCGTATTAGCCAGGTCAGGGTAAGATGGAAAGCAAGGAAGCCGAAGCCCTCATTGATCCCATGCTCCACATGCTTCTGAAGGACCCCCGTGATGGGGAAGATACGGGAGCAGGCTATGCATCTGAAGCCACTGTCCAGAGCCACCTGAATATGGAGTTCAGGCATCCTGGGCCTGGCTTTCCTCCAGAGCTGGGGACTTTACTGGGTTGTCAGCCTTTCAGGCTTTGCTGGCCAAGCTGGCCTCACTATCAGTTAAGAGAACCTTTGTAGACATGTGAGAGAGAGTGATTTCTGTATGGATCTTCTCAGGCAAGTCCACTTCTTCTGTTATTGTCTTCTTTAGGGAGTGCTCCAGTTCTTTCTCTGCATCCCATAAGAGAGCCACACCCTTTTTTGTTCAGATGTGCATGTAGTAAATTTTCATGACCCTTTCCTCTTTCATATGGATTGAGGACATAAGGGATTGTTGGCTAAATGAAAAGTAAAGCAGACATGTGAAAAGACAGAGGTCTCCCTTTGCTCCAGATCCCAGGATAGAGGCATCTCAGAGGATCCAAGACAAGAAGCATCTTGATGTAATTGATGGCTTCCTAAGAAAAAAAAGACATTTCAAACACAAATAAATTTGAGTAAGTGTATGTAAAGTCTGGAGGGGATAAGACAGACATAAAACTCTGCATGTGATCATGTATATGTGATGTTTCAGAATTCTGTAGGTGATATGTGTCATTTGAGGTGTATACTTGGTATATCTATGTAGAGAATGAGTAAGTGGTGTGTCTTTGGGGTTTTCTGACCAACATGGTGTAACCCTGTCTCTACTAAAAGTACAAAAAATTATCAGGACATGGTGGTGCGTACCTGTAATTCATCTGTAATTGAAGGGGGTGGCCTGCCCCTCCACACCTGTGGGCGTTTTTTGTTAGGTGGAACTAGAGACTTGAGAAGAGAAATGAGACACAGAGACAAAGTATAGAGAAAGAAAAAGTGGGCCCAGGGGACCTGCGCTCAGCCTACAGAGGACCCATGCTGGCACCGGTCTCTGAGTTCCCTCAGTATTTATTGATCATTATCTTTACCATCTTAGAAAAAGGGAAGTGGCAGGATAATAGGATCATCATAGGGAGAAGGTCAGCAGTAAGATATATGAATAAAGATCTCTGTGACATGAATAAGTTTAAGGAAAAGTGCTGTGCCTTGAAATGCATATTCAAACATCTCCATAAACCTTTTTAGTGCATAAAGAGCAGCATTGCCGCTAGCACGTCCCACCTTCAGCCCTAAGGCGGTTTTCTCCTTTCTCAGTAAACAGAACATAAAATTGGATTTTACACTGAGATGTTCCATTGCCCAGAGACGGGCAGGAGACAGATGCTTTTCTCTGTCTCAACTGCCAAGAGGCCTTCTTTCCTCTTATACTAGTCCTCCTCAGCACAGACCCTTCACGGGTGTCAGGCTAGGGGACGATCAGGTCTTTCCCTTCCCACGAGGCCATATTTCAGACTATCACATGGGAAGAAACCTTAGACAATACCTAGCTTTCCTAGGCAGAGGTCCCTGCGACCTTTGGCAGTGTAGGTACTTGAGATTAAGAGAATGGTGATGCCGCATGTTCTCACTCATAGGTGGGAACTGAACAATGAGATCACTTGGACTCGGGAAGGGGAACATCACGCACTGGGGCCTATCATGGGGAGGGGGGAGGGGGGAGGAGGGAGGGATTGCATTGGGGAGTTATACATGATATAAATGATGAATTGATGGGTGCTGACGAGTTGATGGGTGCAGCACACCAACATGGCATAAGTATACATATGTAACAAACCTGCACGTTATGCACATGTACCCTAGAACTTAAAGTATAATAATAAAAAAAAAAAAATACAAAAAAAAAAAAAAGAGAGAATGGTGATGACTTTTCACAAGCATACAGCCTTCAGGCACTTGTTTAACAAAGCACACTCTGCACAGCCCAAAATCCATTAAACCTTGAGTCACCACAGAACATATCTCTTGCAAGGACAAGGTTGGGGGTAGGGTCACAGATTAACAGCATCTCAAATACAGAACAAAATGGAGTCTTTTATGTCTACTTCTTTCTATATAGACACAGTAAGTCTGATCTCTCGTTCTTTTCCCCACAGTAATCCTAGTTACTTGGGAGGCTGAGGCACTAGGATCACTTGAACCGAGAGGCGAAAGTTGCAGTGAGCCATGATGGTGCCACTGCACTCCAGCCTGGATGACAGAGTAAGACTCTGTATCAAAAAAAGAAAAGAAAGAAAAAAAGAAAAGAAATATTATATGTACAATTACACACGGCACTTTTCCTCATGGATATTTTAATCTAGTTACTGTTTAAAGTTCTAAATTATGCTATACAAATATATCTATTGGAATGGTGTGTCTGGCTGGGTGGGGCTGGATTAGCCATGAGTGGTGTATGCTATTCTGTGCATTGTGTCTGAGGCTTAAGTCTTGCTGGCATATAGAAAGGTGTCCATATTATTTATCACTATTTCTGTTTATCTGAAGAATAAATTTGATGTATGTGTATAGGTAAAGTTCTTTGGTTTCTCATCTGAGATTATCATATGAAAGTCCTGCTGCTTCCTCAGAGTTGGAATATGCAGGAAATAATCTGTTGACTCCCACCTCTGGACTGCAGCATCCTCTTTCAGATATGTGCTCTTGTGACCTCTGTTGCCAGAGCTCTGTAGGACCTGAGTCTTGTGAGAAATGGTGGGTTCTGAGATTGAGTAGGAGATTCCAATGGGATTTCTGGGACTGAATTTAGACTGGACCTCCCAAACGCTGGTCACATCCCTTCCTTGGGTGCTTACCAACTCTTACCTAGCACAGCAATGAATCGGCCTGATTAGCAATGTCACCTTTCTCAGCGACTCCTGCTCACACGAAGCCCTAAGTTTTTTTTTATCTCTACTCATCACACCCATAGCCTATTATAGAATCTTCCCGATTTATAAGTACATGCTGGATGGTTTTTCCTATCATAATTTATGCATTTTTAATCAACTCTACCTCTACCATGAATTTAAATATATCATGGAAATCTTCAGTTAATTTGTCTTACTCCCTTTTCATCTACATTTCCAATGCAAAGAGAATTCACAAGCTTCACTAAACAAACTGGCAAATTCTAGTTTCTGATAAAATAACTCATAAACACCTTAAGTCCCTTCCCCTGTTTAAATCCTCAGTTAAGTCTGTCAGCAAGCTTTTACTTCTCAGAGTACATCCAATTAGTCTGTTGACCTACTGGAGTGTGTCTGGTTTGTTATTTTGGTGTGTAGATGGCAAAATTTAGTGTGTATAGTGTATTTGTTACAGATAGTGTGTCATCTTTGGTGAGCATAGTCTGATGTATGCACATGACTATGTATATCTGTCTTTTTTTGTTGTTTTTTTTTTTTGAGACGGAGTCTCGCTCTGTCGCCCAGGCTGGAGTGCAGTGGCCAGATCTTAGCTTACTGCAAGCTCCGCCTCCCGGGTTTACACCATTCTCCTGCCTCAGCCTCCTGAGTAGCTGGGACTACAGGCGCCCGCCACCTCGCCTGGCTAGTTTTTTGTATTTTTTGGTAGAGATGGGGTTTCACCAGGTTAGCCAGGATGGTCTTGATCTCCTGACCTTGTGATCCGCCCGTCTCGGCCTCCCAAAGTGCTGGGATTACAGGCTTAAGCCACCACGTCCGGCCTATCTGTCTTTTTAAATAATTTTATGTAGTAAGTATAAGGGCGAGATTGTCATTGTATGTGAAGGTAGCATGAGTATGATGTGTTTGGGTATTTTCAGCATAGGTTGATATATGTATAGGTATTTCATCTTCCATGTATCATGTGATCTGTATGTCATGTGCTATTGAAGTATGAAACAGTTATATAATAGCCTTTTGGTTCATATGATAGACTGTGTGGATCTGAGTAACTTTGTGAGATCTGCAGAGACACTAAAAGTGTTATAAACTGGCCATGTAACATATGCATAGGAGAGAGGTCCTGTGAGCGCTTAGATTGTGGGATTATGTGAAGTGACTAAGGAATTGAGAACAGAGAGGAGTTTGAAAAGGGGTTATATGATGTAATATCTTCCTGCATTGTTAATGTGAAGTAGAGTTCTACAATAGTGAATTATTTATGTGAGTTACAGATTATGATGTGAAGGAATGAGGTTAGGAAAAAGCCAATTTGAGAAATGCATGTGCTGTGAAATTAGTGTGTAAACGCTTAACTTATGAGGATGGGTTTATGAGTATGTCTGAATGTATAAGGAAATGAGAGTAGGGAATTAAGAATGAAGGAATGAGTGTTTATAGAGACTGTTATGGCTAACATGGAGTGCCAACTTGATTGGATTGAAGGATGCAAAGTATTGATACTGGTTGTGTCTGTGACGTCATTGCCAAAGGAGATTTGAGTCAGTGGGCTAGGAAAGGCAGACCCACCCTCAATCTGGGTGGGCACAATCTAATCAGTTGCCAGTGGAGCCAGAATAAAAAGCAGACAGAAGAACATGAAGAAACTGGGCTGGTTTAGCTTCCTGCATCTTTCTTCCATGCTGGATGCTGGATACTTCCTGCCCTCAAACATCGGGCTCCAACTTTTTCAGCTTTGGCACTCAGACTGGCTTCCTTACTCCTCAGCTTGCAGACAGCCTATTGTGGGACTTTGTGATTGTGTGAGTTAATACTTCTTAATAAACTCCCCCTTACACACACATACACACGTATATATGTGTGTGTATCTACATATATATATGTATGTAATCTCTGTCCCTCTAGAGAACTCTGATTAATACAGATTTGGGTACCAGAGTGGTTCTAGAGAAACAGAATATTAAGGATGGAGTTTTTTCATTGGTTTTGGGGTTTCAGGAGTTGGCTACTTAATATGATTAGACGCCAAAATGCTAAGGACTCTACTTCTAATAGTATGGAGAACACTGATAGTCCTCCATGTGAACTGTTTAGAGAGTTATGCAAAATAAGTGTATTTGACACTCCTGATTCACTGTTACTGAGAGGCAAGTTTAGTGACTCTGGATAGCCTTGTGTCAACTGATGAGCAGAACCACACAAGTCATCTCTGGGTTATACCTGGATCCAGCATCACTTCTGCATCGTTCAGTAGTCTCTTCTTACCAGCACCAGTGAGCTTGTCTTCCTTCAGATGAGAGGCAGGAGAAGTAGTCCGAGGAAGAAGAAGAAGCTTCCTCAGCTTTGTGGTCCTGAGTTGGGCACAGCACCTTGTATCTATGTTGCAGAGCCTCTTTTTGTAAATTCAGATTTCCTGAGAATTTAAAAAAGATATGTGGTCCAGTTTCGTGTTTCTATGATTTTATCCATACTTAAGCATTCAATAGGAGTCTACCATGTGATTTGTTCAGTGAAAACACATGGCTTCCATCCTTACGGATAAGAGAAGCCACAAACTTTGTTGGAAATATCAGATTCTCCTTGGGAGTATGAGACTCTATTTAGAATGTTAGAGTTGGTTCCAGTCTGTCCCATACTACCACAGAGCAATGGCCCTCCCTCATAGGAGTTATTTGTTTACTCTTAACCTTCATGTTAACTGCAACTATCTGGTTTCCTATCTTTTTGGAAAGAACTAAATCCCATCTCCATAATTTAACATCATTACTAAATGTTATTTTGTATACATATGTTTATCTGTGTGTGTATCCTGTATTTTTCCCTCACATTTTACACAGCAGCACCATGTTTACATCATCATAGTCTAAACAAAACAGGTTTTACTCCTGAGTAAATTATTTTTTAGGACTTTATACTCTCATCCCTGAGCAACCAGTTTTTAAATGTTCAAACTTGTTTTCAATGGTTTTCTCACTTCTCTGAGCCACAATTTCTTCTTCAATAAAAGGAGAAAGTACTATGAGAAAATGCATAACAACATTTACTTACCCATTGGCCTCAGAAAGATATCAAATAAAGGAAAATGCATTTTTAATGAAACTCAGTCTAGACTAACCAACCACTATGTCTGCAACAGTAATTCAGAGTGATTTTGTGTAGGCAGCACAGTCCTTAAGCCACAGAAGTGAGGATCTGGGTCGTCTGAACTTTCTCTTTCCTCTCAGACTACTTAAGCCCTCAAGACCAGTACACACGCACACATCTCTCCCTTCCTCCCTCCATCCTTCAATTTCTTCCCCTCTATCACTTATTCCTCCCCTCCTCCAGCAAAACTAGGAATCCTCTTTTCTTGCTTTTCAGGAGGCAATTCCTGGTTACCCTATGCTCAGAGAATATGCTGCCACATATCTCTTGACATTACTGCAGCATAGGGGGAGTATGTGCTTTCCAGATATCTTCTTTTTTGTTTCTGTTTCATGTTTAAACTCTGAAGAGCTACTTAAATTAGGCACTTTGCTCTCTGAAACAGCTCTTAGAGAGTCAATTGATTATGACAAAGAATGAAATTTGTACATTCAAGAACAACAAATCACTGAAGACATGCTATGGTTTCATTGACTAGTGCACGGTACATTATCAGGGCTGTTATAGGATAAATTGTTGCTATGAACTCAGCAATATTTTATGACCTACTGATGACATCAGTGTATTCCAGGAATTAAGCTAGTATGCACAGAACTGCAGGTCTGTCACAACCCATTGCCTTTTATTCAATGGAAACTCTACCATTAACTGGAGTTTTTCTATCTTGCTTATGATATCAAAACTAGAAGATAAATGACTTGGATTTAACAAAGGAAGTTATTTTATGCATCTAGAGATAGTGCATTACTAAATCTCCCTAAGAGTGAGGATAAAGCAGTGCCTGAGAGGATTAGGCTTAGAACCATCTTGTCTCAGAAAACAGTAAATGTTATATCTTGTTATTATTATTTAACTTATGTACAAACATAAGTAATATGTAACGTGCATGTTGTTATTTAGGTATGGAATTGAGAACATTCATGATTCCATACAACTCTAACATTTATCAAATTTCCCTTGCTAGTGAGAACACTCTAGTGCATTTTTGCAGTAAGACATCTCTTTAGTCACTCTTCCTCATCACTTCCCCCTTGGTTAGGAAGAAGAGATGAACCTTAGTTTTACAATCCTGGTTCTTCTCAGGAGTTCTGTTCTTGTCAATTCTGAAGGTCTCTGGGCTTCTGTCCCTGGCCCAAGTCTGTGTCTCCTGGAAAGACCTGGATCCTGTACAGGGTTTGAATTCTGGGGTAGCTCCATTCTGCCTCCCATCCATCACAGATTACATCTAGTCTCTTAGGGTCAGTATGCATTTTTATTCAAACTTAGTAATTATCATTGGAACCAGGTCACGACATAGCATCCTTCCATCTTCTTTACCCTCAAGACCTGGTTTTTGGGTGCTCCCTTTACACACCATGGCCACTGAATGATAGGCACATTCATCAAGAAATCCTCAGTTTTGTTAGTTATCAGAAAAAAAGTACAACTAAAACAAAAAATTATTAACTTTCATATATCAAAATGATAAAAATTAGAGGGTCGAACTATACCAAATGATTATAAGGATAAGGGCAAAAGAAGGAAACTTCATCAACTAAAATTAAGAATTGACATATGTAGATATATTGAAACACAAGTAGGCAATGTTTATAGAATGAAATAAGCATATAACTTACAGCTCTATAATCTCACTCTACAAAAAAATGCATTTACAAACATCTGTGTGTGTCCTGTTTTTTTTTTTTATAAACAATACTCATAGTAATTATTTTTATAAATAATACTCATAGTATTATTTATGCTATCGGGCATTTGGAATTTGTAGGCTTCAACTCAGTAAGAATGAAAAGGCAAATTATGGTAGCTGCATAACATATAATTCATTCCAAAGACAGAGATCAAGTCTCTTAAAGTACAGACCTGTTGGGAGGAATATCAGGAAGGGACTGGTGATCAGAGATAAAAGAAAAAAATATAACTCAAAGAAATAGTCACATATGGATTCTTGAAAAGCTAGTAACCGAGAGTACTGTCAACTTTATAGTTTGTACTTTTTAAACAGGACAAAAAAAGAATAATCTCTTCCCAGTAAAAATGGCTTAGATTAGGTCTAGAGCTAAGGGAAAGGATTATTCTTATTGTATTAATTTTCTATTACTGCTATAGCACATTAGCACAGGATTAGTGGCTTAAAATATAAATCCTGTATGGTTCTGGAGATGAGAAGTCTAATATGGGTCTTGAGACTTAAAATCAAGGTGTCAGCAGGGCTGGTTCTGTCTGGAGACTCTAAGAGAGGATCTGTTCCTTTCCTTTTCCAGGTCCCAGAGGCTGCCTGTAATCCTCAGATCTCCTTCACTTTCTTCATATTCAAACCATATAATTCCAACATCTGCTTCCATTGTCACATCTCCACTCTGACTGGCTCTCTCTCAGCTCCCTTTCAGGAAGACCCTTGTAACACAGTCACAGGTTCTGGGGATTAGAAGGTTGGCATTATTTTTCTGAGGTGGGGAGTAGGGTCAAGGGTGCATTTTTCAGCTTACAACACCAAGACAAAAACAAAGTATCAGAGTGAATGTACCTGTAGTAAAACATAATAGTCTGAGAACAGAAATTCCAAATTAAGCAGAGGCAACAGGGAAAATTTGCACAGTAACTTTGTAAGTATGTTGTATAAAACAAAGCAGAATGAAATAAAGCACAAATTCCAGTTTGAAATTAAAAACTGAAGTAACAAAAGAACAATTCCATGAGAATTCTTCATGCTATAGAACTTTATTGACTAGGTACAATAAGAAAACTAAGACAAGTGAATGCAAAGAAATAAAAATGAAGAATTTATGGAGGGAAAATAGAGATACTAAACAAGGTCATAACAGAATAAATAAATAAATTAGAATCATAAAGAAATAAAGCTTAAAATTTAGTAATTGGTATATAGACAAAGTAAATGCGAAAGGAAGAGACAAAGAAATAATTAATGAAAATAGAATACATTTAAAAAAGGAAGGCCAAGTGATGCAAAATAACAATAACTAGTGTTTCTAAAGTAAACAGCTTAACAAAGCAGACGATTATTCAAGATTTGGTGCCATAAAATATTCATAGAAGGAAGAACTACAACTACGAGTGAAAATGATATTCTTTTTTAGAAAAAAACTGAAAGAGGGCAACTTATAGAAATTAATTGGCCGGGCGCGGTGGCTCAAGCCTGTAATCCCAGCACTTTGGGAGGCCGAGACGGGTGGATCACGAGGTCAGGAGATTGAGACCATCCTGGCGAACACAGTGAAACCCCGTCTCTACTAAAAAAAAAAAACAACGAAAAACTAGCCGGGTGAGGTAGCGGCACCTGTAGTCCCAGCTACCTGGGTGGCTGAGGCAGGAGAATGGCGTGAACCCGGGAGGCGGAGCTTGCACTGAGCTGAGATCCGGCCACTGCACTCCAGCCCGGGCAACAGAGCGAGACTCTGTCTCAACAAAAAAAAAAGAAATTAATTATACTTAGTTACATGTTTGATCTTGGTTGATAAAATAAATTCTTCACCCACTCTGGGGAAAGAAGCCACTAATTTATAGGTGCTAAATATTAAGCTGGTCTTACACTTCTAAAAGCAATATCTATTGTTTGAAAATAGTAGAGTAGTATTTGCAGGTGTTGAGAGAAAGAAGGTGTAATTGTGGAATATTATTTACAGCCAAATTTTTATTCACATGTAAAAGCAACTGGCAAATACCATCGAATGTGGCCAAAAATTATTCATGGAATATGTGTGTTACAAGAGTCCTCCTTTAAAAAGTCACTTAACTCCAATACAGTCAACTAAAAATTGAATGGAAATGTCATTAAAAAATGATGAGTGCAACCATCAATGCCTGAAGACAGTACAGGACTGACAGCAAACATCTGGGCGCAGAGGTAGAAGTGGGGTTGGGTGGGAACTGATTGCTCTTACTGCATCGTGTGTTATGAATAAAGTTCAGGCTTCAGGGCTTTTCCAGGTCTACTGTTCCAGACTATTCTGTCATCTTGTTGTGTTTTACCATGTGCTCTAACAGTATCTAAATCCCGGTGATATCACTGCATGATCTTTCCCATCTCTGTGCTTTTGCTCAGTATGTTCTTTCTGTCTTGAAAATGCATATAAAATCCTAGACCTAATTGTTATTGCATTTAGTAAAGCATATGGCTGATTGTTCAACTTTAAATCTTTTCAGATCATGAATTTTGGCGTATACATCTCTGTATACCCAGGCTAGCATCACATTTGGTGACCTGTATCCTCCTTCAAGCACAAAAGGCCATATATGGATAATCATAACATTTTAAGAGTAAACAGAATTATGAATACAGAACACATGAGCCTTAGTTGAAAATTTATTAAAGAAAATTAGCTTGACAATGAAAACCAACCAACAAAAGACAATTTTTTTAAAAATCACTTCTGTGTTATGAATATGGTGAAAGGACTGGGCATGGGCATTGAATCTATTTAAATACAAAAATAAAGATTACAATTACAAAAGAGATGCAAATTTTAAAAACTTTCACAAGGTAGAAATAACTACAATAACCAGGAGATACAGACAGAGAAGGTGTGTAAAAAACATGCAAATTTCTTCACTTTAATGTCAGGATTTAATTGATGAAATTGAAAATGACACTTCAAATTATATCCAACTCAATATTTTGCATCTTTTTTTCCTGATTACAAGAAGTATTTTAAGTATTAACAAACTTGTGTTTTTGTTTTCTTTTTTCTTTTTTTACTTTGGAAATTTATTTAATTTTAGGTTCCAGGATATATGTGCAGAAAGTGCAGGTATGTTACGTAGGTAAACACATGTCATGGAGGTTTGCTGCACCTATCAACCCATCACCTAAATATTAAGCGCCACATGTATTAGTCATTAGTCCTGATGCTCTCCTTCCCCCAAACCCCAACAGGCCCCAGTGTGTGTTGTTCCCCTCTCTATGTCCACGTGTTCTCCTTGTTCAGCTCCCACTTACAAGTGAGAACATGTAGTGTTTGGTTTTCTGTTCCTGTGTTAGTTTGCTGAGGATGACGGCTTCCAGTTTCATCCATGTCCCTGCAAAGGCCATGGATGCAAAGGCCATAAGGCTGCATAGTATTACATGGTGTGTATGTACTACATTTTCTTTATCCAGTCTATCATTGATGGGCATTTGGGTTGGTTCCAAGTCTTTGCTATTGTGAATAGTGCTGCAGTAAACATATGTATGCATGTATCTTTATAATAGAATGATTTATATTCCATAGGGCATATACCCAGTAATGGGATTGCTGGGTCACATGGTATTTCTGGTTCTAGATCCTTGAGGAATTGCCACACTGTCTTCCACAATGGTTGAACTATTTTACACTCCCACCAACAGTGTAAAAGTGTTCCTATTTCTCCACATCCTCTCCAGCATCTGTTCTTTCCTGACTTTTTAATAATCATCATTCTAACTGGTGTGACATGGTGTCTCCTTGTGGTTTTGATTTGCATTTCTCTAATGATCAATGATGTTGAGATTTTTTCCTGTGTTTCTTGGCTGCATAAATGTCTTCTTTTGTGAAGTGTCTGTTCATGTCCTTTGCCCACTTTTTGATTTTTTTTTTTCATAAATTTGTTTAAGTTCCTTGTAAATTCTGGATATTAGACCTTTGTCAGATGAGTAGATTGCAAAATTTTTTGCCCATTGTGTATGTTGCCTGTTCACCCTGGTGATAGTTTATTTTGCTGCACAGAAGCTCATTAGTTTAATTAGATCCATTTTGTCAATTTTGGCTTTTGTTGCAATTGCTCTTGGTGAATTCATCATCAAATCTTTGCCCACGCCTATTTCCTGAATGGTATTGCTTATATTTTCTTCTAGAGTTTTATGGTTTGGGGTTTTACATTTAAGTCTTTAATCCATCTTGAGTTAGTTTTGGTACAAGGTGTGAGGAAGGGGTCCAGTGTCAGTTTTCTGCATATGGCTAGCCAGTTTTCCTAGCACCCTTTATTAAATAGGGAATACTTTCCTTATTGCTTGTTTTTGTCAGTTTTGTCAAAGAACATATGGTTGTAGATGTGCTGTTTTATTTCCGAGGTTTCTATTCTGTTCTTTTGGTCTATGTGTCTGTTTTGGTACTGGTACCATGCTGTGTTGGTTACTATAACCTTGGCCTATAATACTTTGAAAATAGGTAGCATGATGCCTCCAGCTTCGTTTTTTTTTCTTAGGTTTGTCTTGGCTATACAGGCTCCTTTTTGGTTCCTTTTGAATTTTAAAGTAGTTTTTTCTAATTCTCTGAAGAATGTCAATGGTAGCATGATGGGAACAGCATTGGATCTATAAGTTACTTTGGGCAGTATGGCCATTAATAAACTTGTGTGTTTGAAACATTTAAAATTTATGACGCTGTTAGACTTATTTCCACATAATTTTTCTGATAAATTCAAGTTTAATTTAATATTGTTAAATTTAATATTTTAATTAATTCTAGTGTAATTCAATCTCTTGAAAAAAATCTATTTCCCTTTCCATCCATCCATTCATCTATACACACATATATTTTTATTATCATTAGCCAGGAATAACTGATATGGAAAAAACTGCAGGTGTTTAATGTGTACAGTTTGCTGAGTTTTATCCATCCACTCACTTATCCTTCTATTTGTATATAGTCAGAAATAAAAATATTTATTTGGTATGATATCCAACAAATGTCAAAATGATTACATTGAAATAGTAAACTTTGGAGTAATTTTGAAATTTATAACTTTTATTAAGTTTTGAATTTCTCTTTTAACATGAATCAGTAATACAAAAACATTGAATTTTTGCTAAAAGTAAAATAAAAGAATGTAAATCTGGAGGAAATGTTTTGAAAACTTTCATATAATTAGCTTAGGAATCCTTTCTCCGGGTGTTTATTTTTACAAGTATCTTTGCTTAATAATGTTATCACAACCTTGAAATTTTCTGATATTTTAGAGAAGAATAGTTCAGATGAACACTTTTTTTGTGACTTTTCTCTTGTAAACACAAGATAGAACTTGTCTATTAACAGACCAGTTTGAAATTATGCAAATATCAACCAAAATGATCCATGAAAGCATAGACATATATTCAATAACATCACTGATCTACTCAATCTGGTAAGCTTTCCAGTGTTACGAAATGTTTATGAATATAACTGTATAATCATGACTGCCTGATGAAGTACCTGCCCTTAAGACGTTATGACAGGCTAAGGCATTTATTAAGACAGAGAGAGAAATGTTCCCTCTCAGAAGAGGGTCACCCAGTTTTTGGAAAGTATTTCTAGCCTTTGTTGTTGTTGTTGTTGTTGGACATATGCCCTTTAACATTTAATGGTAACTCAGGCCATAGCACAAACTCTTCTAAATGGACATATATAATTATAGATATACTTTTGCTGAATCAATGATAAACTGTCTCCCACTGAATTTTTAGTAGGAAAAAAATTCCTAAGAAATCAGATGTCTACCAAAATGTAAACTTGGGCTACCAAAATATCAATGCGCTATCTTGTTAACTGCTATATCTCTAGTTTTAGCAACAGCCATAGATATTTGATATGATTGAAAAAAGATATCTATAAATCTATAAATGAATAAAAATGAATTAATTCAGATAGTCTAAAGTATGTTCACCTTTCCTCTGGCTTAGTAAGTTAACTTATGTTACAGGAAAAAACAATGTATTACATAACATGATTTACTTGTGTAGAATATTATAGTTTAAAAACACGTTCATAGGCTGGGTGTGGTGGCTCATTCCTGTAATCCCAGTGCTTTGAGAAGCTGAGTCAGGTGAATCACTTCAGCCCAGGAGTACTAGACCAGCCTGGGCAACATAGTAAGACCCCCCTCATCTCTACAAAACATTAAGAAACTAACCAAGCAAGGTGATGCACATCTATAGTGCCAGCTACTATGGAGGCTGAGGCAGGAGGATCATTTGAGCTGCACTCCAAGCTAGGTGACAGAGCAAGACCCTGTCTTAAACACACATGCACAGACACACACACACACACGCACACACACACACACACAAAACACACATGCACTTTATACATCATTCTATTTCTTACAACAAAATAAATATTAGTCATAATTGATGAAGGGCAAAAGTTAAGGAAAGTCTCGGAGAATTCAGCAATCCTCTTGGTCATATAACTCGCAAGTTGGAAAAGTGTCTGGTATCTTAACAGGAAATGTTGGTGAATTGGTCTTGTCTTGACCTAGAAGAAGATGTATTCTGTTTTGAATGCTGCTCTCAATAATACAGTGTACAAGATTACTAATAACATTACTTATCAGGTTAATATATCAGTGGAAATTATGACTCAACCCACCAGCTCTAGAATTTTTAATAATGCTAACTATTTAATACTCTCAAACAGCCGATTTTGTAGCGGTCAAAGACATTGGCTAGAATAGTTCTTGCTTGGTGGCACTCTCAAAAGAAAGTTTGAATAATAGACTTCACACCTGACTGTAACAATCAATGTTCACCAATTATTTCTGTTTAAGTAAAGCTGTCCTAAGAGAAGTGGGAGGCTTAGTACAAGGGAGAAAAACAAAAAGTGAAAAAAAGACTGTGATTTTTCTCTACTCCTTTTTTTCTACATAGACCTTCTCCCTTTTTATCTACATGGACCTTTGACTCAGACAACTGGTGGAGAGTGAAATAAGTGGTCAGAGTATTGGATAAGCTAAGAGAAAGATGAAAGAGAGCTCATACCTTAAACTCTCCTTCCATTCTACTCCTTATAACACCGTCATAACTCTGTATTGAATGTATATTTTGCAAGAAAAGACACAAGTGAGGTTAGTTTCTGAAATGACCTTGCTTGAGTCAGATTTATAAATGTAAGGCAGAGTGGTTTAAGACCATGGGCTTGGGAGAAAAATTTGACACTTAATACCTATAAAAGTTTGGGCAGACAAGTGGAACTTTCTATGTCCCAGATTCTTTCTCTTAAAATGATGGCAATCTTATGGAGTTGCGGATTAAATGATAAAAAGCTGTATGTACTTCTGGAATGATTTTTAACACTTAATAAACGTATTTCAAAAGTTGACTGTGTGCTGAGTAATTTCACATAAATCGTGGGTATAAAAATTACAAACATAATTTAAAATATTGAAGTTCAGAATTAAACATTTGGTAAAACCAAATTGAAGACACCAAATAGTAATTTATTTTAGGCATTTATTCTGTTCAAATATTTTCACATTCTACTTAATTTTATTGATGGAAATCCTTTTAGTCAATTTCCTTTCTCATTTTCCTTTGCCAGGCCTATGAAAGTATTGCTTTTCTAAAATATTCTTGAAAGTTGACATGGTGCTGCTTTGATGAATATGCTTCTATTTTCTTTCTCTAAATGCACTTTTAAATGGGTGCTCTGACAGATTCGATGTAAAAAGTTATATCTGTTTTCTGGCAACAACTGTCTTTTACTACCTGTGGTGATAACAACATCTCTTCCTATGGTGATAAAAGGGTATTTAACATTTCATTGTGTCAAATTAACTGTAGTTAAGTTTCTTTATGGGAGTTTGCATAGCAGAAAAAAGTAGTCTTCTACAAGTTTTTAATAAGCTCAATTATTACAGGAGAAAGTATTTACTAACCAACAAATGGTTTGCAAACATTACTTTTTAACAGAGTCTTCAGTGCTAATTGCCTGGTGTCAAGATTTGAGATTTCTTGGGAATCCATTTTATTTTAATTATTTTTCAACTATTATAACAAATTAATATTTATCTGTACAATTTATTACTTTTATTTGCACAATAAAATTACTCTATTAGTCTTACTAATAAGAACAACTTTTAACAAAGGTGATTTATTTCACATAGTTATAATTTCCTCATATTTTACATGATTTGAAATTTACCTTAACAGCAATTTTCAAGGCAAAAGACAACATAGGACTGAACCAGTGAAATATACTTCATCGTAAACACAAATGAGAAAATCTGAGACCCCTGTAATCCTAAAATATAAAGGAAACAGTTTGGAGCATATTACTAAAAATCAATTTAAGTACTTACTTGATTTGTGAAAGGCTTATATAAATATAGCTTGAACACACTTGAAAAGGAAAAACAAAGACAAAAATTGACATTTATAGTCTCTCCAAAGGATCTTATTCAGATAGGAGTTTAAATAATATGCTAGTAAAAAGATAATAATTTTTAGACCAAAAGCTCACAGAAGAGGCACTAAGCATCAAATGTAATGTTTCCCCAGGAACCACAATGTAAGATTGCTGTGCTTTTCACCTCCTGCCCACTTCCAAAGAAGGATGGAGAGGCAACTGCGATTTCTGTTTTTTACTTTCAAGGCTTCTTTATGTGCTTTTATTAAACCGATTCTTGATCTGCGATTCATTTCGCTGAAAATCTGGAGTTGTGCTTTTAAAAGCCTGTTCTCTGTATTTTCTTCTAGAGCTTTTAAAACCGTATAAAGAATGAAAACATATTGATTCAAACTTCCTGGCTTCTGTACTTTGCTTGTTGTCATTAAAAAAAAATTATTATACTTTAAGTTCTAGGATATATGTGCACAATGTGCAGGTTTGTCGGGTGGGGGGAGGGGAGAGGGATAACATTAGGAGATAAACCTAATGTCATTTCTTATATACCAATGAGATTAAAGTACATCTTCTCCAGGTAACATTTTTGAGAGTGGTTTGCTGTTGTTGTTATTGTTTTTGTACTTTAACTGAAGAAGAATGACAACTACTTTCCTTCTTTCAGGTCCATATGACTTTTTAAATGAAGTCATCACCACTATTTCTATCCTCAAACATGGAAGACTATAAAACCTTTCATCTGTTCTATCATCAAAAGACTTTCTCTTCACGTAATTCTTCCCCATCACTATTAACACTGACTGAGTTATTAGACCTTTTACTTTTTGCAATATGACATAATGATTTTATTTTCAGGTCAGCAAGTATCTTCTAGGACTCAGGATGAACTACATAATCCTTTTCTGAAAGCTTTGATGGAGAATCTAGAAAGTCCACTGCTTCAGGTCCGTGTTTCATCTTGTCCATTTTTTCTTTGGAATGTTTTATTTTATTTATTTATTTTTTGAGATGGGGTCTCACTCTGTCACCCAGGCTAAAGTGCAGTGTTGTGGTCTCAGCTCATGCAGCCTCTGCCTCAAGGGTTCAGGAGATCCTCCCACCTCAGCCTCCTGAGTAGTTGGGACTACAGATGTGTGCCCCCACAACCAGCTATTTTTTGTATTTTTAGTAGAGATGGGGAGTTCACCATGTTGCCCAAGCTGGTCTGTCTCTCCTGAGCTCGCGTGATATACCAGCCTCGGCCTCCCAAAGTGTTGTGATTACAGGAGTGAGCCACAACACCCAGCCGCCATTTGCTCATCTCTGTGTAGATGATCTCAAATTTACATCTCTAGCATTCTCATAGCTCTAGTTCCTCTTTAAACTTCAGTTTAAGTGAGCAAGCACCACCACAATGGCAATATGAAAAACAAAACAAAATATATTAACAAAGAAAACATGAGACTCTTGTACTTAGTAAGGAAAGACTGTTCAGGGGACTCTTGCTACATGTAGTACCAGAATCTCTGCCAGAAGATTTGCAAGTATCTTAAAGGTCAGATAGAAAGGTCTTTCCTTTAATAAGAAGGAGTAAGCAAGATTAGAAGGAACTGGTGTTTTGGAGTGGGATGAGTAGATGATATGGTCAGACAGTTAAGCAGGAAATGTTTTTCTTCATGGTTCCAATTCTCTGGAGGGTCCAAAAGGAAGAATTGTTCCACTTTCCAGTGCTTTTGCAATCTAAGGGCAAGTCAAATTCAGAGCAAAGTAGAAAAGCCTAACTAAATTTTGTTTAGTAACATTTTTTGGGCAGTTTATTCAGATTGATCAGAAAGAACAAAACAGTGTAGGCTATCATTTCTTAGTCAAAAAACGGAGATTTAGTATGTCTGTGTCTGGCCTGGTCACAGGTAAATAGCCACCCATTTGAGTTTTTGAAGTCCTATAGACAAGGGAGGTTCTTTACAGTAAACTGTTTGCTAGTACACAAACATGTAGGGGATTTCTTAATCATTACTGTTTTCCGGGAGCACAGGGACCTGGTAAAGTTTGGCATCCCCAAAATAAATACTGAGTTCTATTTTACCTTGTAAAACATTATTTTACCTCAGGAAAATATTACATCTTTCTTTTTTCTTATCACCAATAATATTTCTAAGAATGTGGTAGCTCTGTGACCAGCATCCACCAAAAGGATCTTTGAAGGGATAACCCACTCTAAACTGATGCAGGGAAACTACCATACACATTTGCGGTAAATGGTTGGCCTTCCTCTCTCTGTCTGCATCTTTCTTGCCAATCATTGAAACGTCTGAAATGACCCTTGACTTGGGAGAGCTATTACAAACTCTCCAGAAGACAATTCTAAACTATCTTTCTACAGTCTTTATCTCACTTTATCATGCATCATTCAGCATCCTCATACTGCACTCTACTTTCCTTTATCTGGCCCCACTCTGTCTTCTGGAATGTTCCATTAGCATCAAGGCTCTCTGTGTCTTCAACTGTTCTTCAGTGTTTCTTTTTCATCATGTTGATGTAAAAAGGGATGCTGCTTCCCCTGTGGTCTCTCAAGTGGAATTTGCTTTTTCTCTCCTTCTCAGCATTTCTCCACATTGAAAGGTTAAGTCTATCCTCTGTTTGCTGTGCAGATATATCCAGACTATTATCACACCAATTTCTTATGAAAACTCTCCTCCTTTTCATTAAAAGGAGGTAAATATCTTGAATATTTACCACTAAAGTATCCATCTCCTACTAGCATCCATGGGATCCTCATTGTCTGCCTGGATACAACCTTAAACAAAGAGTATCTCAGATAGATAAATGATTCATCCTCTGCAACATTTATCCAGTTGTACACCAAATCTTTATTTTTTCTAGGATGTGCTTGTAATTAATGCATTTTTGAATAGGTACCCTATTTACATAGTATAAAAATCAAAATAATATTTATAAGTATTCCCTTAAAAGTCTTGTTTGTTCTCATCTATGTCAAAGCTATTATATTCTTCCAACCTCCTTTGAAATAACCATTTTAATAATTTTTTGATGTTAATGTTTCTTATACAAAAGCAGTAAGAGAAAATACTATTTAGTTGTCTTCTCTGTCCTTTATAGGAATTAACATACTGTAGACACTATTTTCAACTTGCATTTTCAATTTAGCAATGTTGCCTGACCATCTCTCCAGAACAATACACAGAAACCTTTCTTCTTTTAAAAAAATTGTTGGTTATACATTATAGTTTACTTAACCAATTCCCTATTGCTAGATTGTTGTGTTGTTTACTATCTTTTGTATTGCAAACAATGCCTAGTTGAATAAACTTAGATCTATGCTATTTCTTACCTATTCAGTTTTATCTGTAAAATGGATTCCCCTAATGATATTGCATTTTAGGGGGGTAAATATATCTGTAATTTTGTAGACAATGCCATATTCCCTTCCTAGGGTTATATAATACTGCACTCCTAATAGCAAGTTATGTAGTATTGCTTTTCCTCTCAGCTTTCTCTACAACATGTTGTTAAATTTTGGTATTTTTTTCTGGATATGAAAATGACATTTTAATGTAGCTTTCATTTGCACATCTTCTAAACGAAGTTAAACATCTTCAAATATGTAAGTGTCTTCTTATTTATTTTTCTTTGAAATGTCAAAACCTGTGCCTTTTGCCTTTTTTTATATGGAATTATTTATCATTTTTATGTAAATTCCTAGGAGATTCTAATATAAAAGAGGAGTTGTCCTTTTTCTCTGATACGGCTTTTGTTTTTTTTTTGGTTTGTCAGATGTATTTTGAAATTGCTTATATATCTTTCTCTTTTTACTATGCAGATGTTTTTGTATTCATGTGCTCAAATTTAACAATATTTTATTTTATGACTGTTAAGTTTTGGATATTAGTAAGAATCAACTTCTACACTCTAAGATTTCACATACAATTCAATTTTTTTCTAGTACTTTGATATATTGACATTTTACATGTAAACCTTAGGTGCTATTGGATAAAATAAATTGCTACTCAGTTGTAACAGTAGAGTCTTAAAAAAGTCCATCATCATGCTACTGACTGAAACGTCACATTTACACTAAATTATCATATGTTTATTTCAAGATATTCTATTTTGCCTATTTGTTTTTATGTTTTCACATGTGCCAAAGTCACAGCGTTTTAATAAGGCTTGTTTGTCTGTTCTGATATGTAGAGTACCTGATGCTCCCTCATTGCTCTTAATTTTTAGGGTTTTTCTTGCTGGTGGTTTTTTTTAAAATAAAAACTTTAAAATCAGCTTGAATAAACCCACAAGATAAAAATGAAAGAATGCTATTTTATCAGGTTTACATAATGTTTGTAAATGGACTTATAGATAATTTATACCTTTTCTATATTTAATCTATATATCCAAAAACACTGAAAGCAGTTTCATTTTTCAAGTCTCTTTGTGGCTTCTCCAGAAGCATTTTAATTTTTCTCATATAGGTTTTACATGTTTCTTGTTAAGTTTATTTGTAGGTATCATGTTTTAAATGCGATCTCTTTCCATGTATTTCATCAGCTAGATGCTTTTGTATATGAAGATTGTTGATTTATAGAAGTTAATTTTATGGTTATCTTAACCCACACTTCTTATTCCTTTAATATGTTTATCATGTTTAATTTTGTTGGCTAACATCACAAGTAAAATAAAAGTAGTAATGGTGATAATGTTACAGAGAGAAGTAGTAATGGTGATAATGTTACAGAGAGAAGTAGTAATGGTGATAATGTTACAGAGAGAAGTAGTAATGGTGATAATGTTACAGAGAGAAGTAGTAATGGTGATAATGTTACAGAGAGAAGTAGTAATGGTGATAATGTTACAGAGAGAAGTAGTAATGGTGATAATGTTACAGAGAGAAGTAGTAATGGTGATAATGTTACAGAGAGAAGTAGTAATGGTGATAATGTTACAGAGAGAACGTCCCTAGTTCTTCTCCGCTAAGTAAGTCGTTAGCTTTTAAGTAAAGACACACATTTCATCATGTTAAGAAAATATTCATCAGTTTGAATTTTATGTAATGATTTTGAAATCAAGAATCAATGTTAAATTTTATCATATTCTTCAGTGTCTGTTGAGATAATCATATGAGGTTGGTCCTTGGATGTAATATGGTAAATTATACTACCATTTAATATGGTGAATTATATTTTCATATTAACTTCCTAGTAATGAATAATGCTTGTGTTTCTCAAATTAATCCAGCTTGGTCATGCTGTATTCTCTTTGAAATGGTAGATTTCCTAGACCTATCTTAGTTTACAGATCTGTTTTTCAGCTGTATTAATTCTGCACTTCATCTTATTTATTATCAACTACATTATTTTCCATGACCAATGTTTGCAGACAGTACATTTAATATCTTACATTTCTTAACTAGTGTTTACAATATCATCCACTGTATTTCTTCTGTCTTGTCCCAAAAATCTACCTGAAGTCATAAATATTGTTCACTTTATGTTATTGTACTGTCTTTCTCTTCAAGTAGTTGTCCTAAAACACCTTTTCATGTGTCTCTCTGAGCTAACTTTTTCCTGAGGCATTGGCTCCGTTAGCCTAGTAATGTAAATCTGTGTAGAGAAATCAACGTCCAAATCCTAGTTTGCAAAGTTTGGAAGATGGAGATCAGATGGTTTCTCAAGACAAAGAGTCCTGGCACTTCATGTTTTATGGGGTAATCACTATCTCCTGTTGTGTTGTATTGTTGCTCACTCCTGACCTCACCTGAGATATCCTGGAATAGTCCTGATGCTACTCCATGACTCCTGGACACCCCTGAAATATATGGTACATCTTCTGCATTTGAGAAGTAAATATTGTGGAACTAATCTACAAAAGTCAATGATGAGAGACCAGGGCATACTTTAAAACCTCTTATTTACAAATATAAGGCTTTGTTCTGTTACACTCCTAGACAATGTTTTTATTGAACGCACTATTACCCAACCACCTTATGTTTCTCACCCCTGGTATTTTCTCAGTTTCTGTAATAGTTTAACAAAGCCATGAACCTCCTTAGGCCTTCTGCATTATGTCCATGATGGAAGTTGTACAAGGAAAAAAAAAATGTAGATCCACACTAATTTATCATGTTTGGAGGAGACAGAAGTTTCAATGTCATATTTTCTGTTAACAATTTCTTTATTTGGTTATAACACCGGTCCAATGTATTTAAAGGCTGAAAACTGACTGAGGCAAATTGGTAATACCCTTAATGGTTAAGTTGAAGCACCAATACAATGTTTGAGGTAAAAGACTTTAATTTTTGTTTAATAAGATTTAATATGCTTAATGAGGTTAGATAAGATACCAAGGCCAGAACTATCCCATTGTAGGAAGCCTGCCCACAAACAATTAAGAGCCGTAACTAAACTCAAGGGGCCCCTAAAGAGATGGCCCAATAACCATCTTTCCTAGAAACCCAGAGGAAAACTGCATGAAATGAGTTCATACTGCTGCTGTTGGATCTGCTAAAACTCTCTGAAAGTGCTTTTCCTCCCCAAACCAAAGAGGAAGGGTCCTGTTTCCCTGGTGAGTCACAGGCTTTTAGAACACCAACCCTCCCTTTCTCTCCTTTGTAGTTGTTCTGTCTTCCCTGATATGTTGAGAACCTGTAGTCCGTCCTAAAAGCGCCTGCTTGACTAGGAACTACCTGCTTCCTTCCCCACCCTCACAACAAGAGAGCGTTAAAACTTTATCCTTAATTTACAAATCTATGTAATATAGCTCCACTTATTTAAGAAGAAAAATATCCATTTCTAGTTCCCTCTCTACATTTAGAAACTTAGTTCATAATCAGACTAGTAGAAAGTTTATTGGGCATTTACGTTTTCCTGTGAGCTGGAGCTTGATAGCTGGTGTTACCAACCGCTGTCAGCTGGGGCCTTTTGCTGGATGACACAGGTTCTACTCTTTCCACTGAGATTGTAAATCTTCTGTACCAGGGTTCTTCTTACACACTGGTGAGGATTATCAGATAATATAGTCTTCCTCAAATTCAGGGTATAGCTCTTGTGCTAAAAATAAAGCTTCTGTTGAAGAGAATCATCCCAATTATTCAAGTCCTGCTCTCATTCTTCTCCACCAGTAACAATTTAGAGGTCAAACAGGGAAAGGCAAAGAGTAAAAACCATCATAAGTAATTCACAGATGAGTTTGGGTACTTCATTTAGACCTCTATGTGCCTGCCCCCTCCTGATTTAAATGTGCATGTTCTCATTCAGCTTTTTCTTCCCTGATTGTTATTCTTGGTTGCACATTGTAATTACTGAAAGCTTTTAAAAATACTATACCTAATGTGAATGACGAGTTGATGGGTGCAGTACACCGACGTGGCACATGTACACATATGTAACAAACCTGCACATTGTGCACATGTATCCTAGAACTTAAAGTCTAATAATAATAATAAAATACTGTGCCTTGTCCTCTCCCACCTCACTACCCCTGCCCCCACGTCTGTCAAGACATATTGAACTGATCTGGAATGCAGCCCGAGCATTGTGATTTTAAAAAGCCCAGATGATTCTAATATATGTCATAGGGTGACTAAATGCCTCATTTAGAATTTTTCTTTCAACCTAGTGAGACCAGATGTCAGTTCCTTCCCAGAGATCAGGACTGGCTGCATAATTTATGGCACACAGTACAAAATAAATATACAGATTAACTTGTTCAAGAATTGTTAAGATTTTCAAGACTTAACAGCAGAAGATTAACCCAATGTGAAACCCTATGCACAGGAGGCATGCCCAATAAGCTAGCTCTGCCTGAGATCCACCAGTAATAGTTAAGGGTTTGTCATCTTGTGGATTATTCTTTTCTGTCATAATTTTCTGTCTTTCCACTCAGTCTCTTTAGCCCACTCACCAGTTCTCAATTATTATTATTATTATTTTAATTGAGATGGAGTCTTGCTCTGTCACCAAGCTGGAGTGTAGTAGCACAATCTCAGCTCACTGCGATCTCAGTTCACTTCAATCTCTGCCTCCTGGATTCAAGTGATTCTCCTGCCTCAGCCTCCTAAGTAACTGGGATTACAGGCATGCACCACCACACCCAGCTAATTTTGGTATTTTTTTTTCTTTTTTTTTTTTTTTTTTTAGTGGAGACGAGATTTCACCATGTTGGCCGGGATGGTCTCGATCTCCTGACCTCATGATCCGCCGACCTCGGCCTCCCAAAGTGCTGAGATTACAAGCGTTAGCCACTGTGCCAGGCCTCACCAATTCTTAAGAGTATATTATATTGTTCTCACTCCCCACCTCTACTTTAATCAGTAAAGGTGGTATTAGTTATAGTGGAATCTTCTCTTTCCTTGGCTACCTTTTATGGAAGTGTCATTTTCCTCTTTTTCTTACTTTATTGTTGCTGAAAAATATTTATGATTGATCTTGAAAAGTGTGTTTAAACTTTAATAGGTGTTGGGAAAAAGAGATTCTTAAATCTGACTTTATACTGCATTGTTACCTGTGATGTAGTTTACAATTTTGATTTTCTCTATTTTAATATAACTTGTTGTGTTTAATGAAATAATTTTAAAATTAAAATTAACCAAAACAAAGAGAATTAGAAAAGATCTTAAAGCCTCTATTGTATAAGAAATGGGTATTATTAAAACAAGTCTCCCATCTTGGGCTAAAGAAAAATGAAATCTAATGTAACTACCAGACGCTTAATTCTGCAGGACTTGCAGGAATTACTTTCTTACAGTCACTTATTCCCATTTCAGTTACAGTTCCTTCTCTCTATCAGCTCTCCCAAAAGCTTTAAGAAAGGACACCATAAGATTCACCTCGGGAAAGAGATTTAAGAATCATAGAAACATAGTCCCTAATAATCATCATGTCCTTCGAGATGAAATCATTTTTGACTCTTGGGCCAGGATTGCAACCAGATTTCTGAACCCAGCACTCTCTTTCCCTGAGAAAAGATGGAGCTGTCAGCACCTCTGGCAGGCCTCTGTATCTAACATTCAGCTGACCTTGTGGCATGCAGTGGATTTACAGCACACGGTGAGTGGGGAAGGAGCCAACATCACTGTGAAATAGTGCTGTGTCAAATAAAGTGGGAGAAATGCTGCTCAGTCAGGCTCTCAGGAAGACTTTAATGCTCACTAGACCAGAGCTGAAGTTTATATGAGAAGCAGATGTGAAATCTCCTCTGAGAATTTAGCTGACAGCAATTCAACAAGAACAAACTGAAAAGGAAAATAGAGTTCACTCATGTGAGATATATAATGGTGAACCTAACAGGTTGATGTGGTTCTCGTTGGTCTAGGACAATCCCTAGTTAAAATCCCTAGTTAAAAAGAGATTTAAAAAAGTACTTTGTGCCTCTCTTTTTAACCACGTTCCTTCAATTCTTCGAAGTTAAGTTAGAGTCCAAATGCTTAAGTGTTTTCCCTAATGACATCAATGCTACGGACTTACTGTATTCTGTTCTGTTGATAGGCGACTCATTTTGTATGTTAGAATAATGATATAATGATATAAAATGCACACAGATGCTTTAATATATGCATGTTTTGTCACACCAACTGAAATGTCTGCTGCTATGACCAGCACCACTGGGCAAGCTCTGTACAGTAATTTTTGTCCTAATAATTTTGAATGTATTGCCATAAACCTATTATCAATCAGTTAGTACAATTGGGTATTGTTGTATATATTGTAAGGCAGAATTATTTTGTCAATTCTGAATGAAGCATTATTTTAAGTAAATATAATCCTTCTGAACTTGGAATAAACTTATTAGAGTATAATAACATTTTTACCTAGTTTGAAGGTTTTTTTTTTTTTTTTTTTTAAATGATACAGAAAGAGTGAAAAGTAGAAGGATAGAGGAAATAGAAATTAGAAACACAGAACAGCATGATATTGTGTGAGGTAAATGGAAACATCCTCTTCAGCAGGGGTTCCCAACCCCCGGGCCACAGACCAGTACCAGTCTGTGGCCTGTTAGGAACCAGGCCGCACAGGAGGAGGTGAGCAGCAGACAAGCAAGTGAAACTTCAGCTGTATTTATACCTGCTCCCGATTGCTTGCACTACTGCCTGAGCTCCGCCTCCTGTCAGACCAGTGGCGGCATTAGAGTCTCATAGGAGCATGAACCCTATTGTGAACTGTGCATGTGAGGGATCAAGGTTGCATGCCCCTTATGAAAATCTAATGCCTGACAATCTGTCACTGCCTCTCATCACCCCTAGATAGGACCATCTAGTTGCAGGAAAAAGAGTTCAAGGTTCTCACTGATTCTACATGATGTTGAGTTTCATAATTATTTCATTATGTATTATAGTGTAATAATTATGGAAATAAAGTGCACAATAAATGTAATGCACTTGAATCACCCTGAAACCATCTGCCCACCACAGTCTGGGGAAAAATTGTCTTTCACAAAACCGATCCCTAATGCTAAAAAGGCTGGAGATTGCTGTTCTTCAACTTCTGTACCAAGCATATGTTGTCCAGTTCTCAGAAGTTACTTTTTCTCCTAAGGTGGCAGACATGTGTTTTAAATGTCTATTCAAACACAGTCCCACAGGAAAATGTTTCTTGTGAAAATCAGGCAGATCTTGGGGTGGGAATTTAATATGAACCAAAAAACTGCCCAACTAAAATACTTTTAGCAACCTACAAATTGATGTTGTGGTAAAATATTATTCCATGTGGTAAAAGTCAAAACCAGGAGATAATGCAATTTCATTCCTAGTTTTAGCAGGAAAATAAATTTAGTGGCCTGAGTTCTAACTTCTAAAAAATAAAATATAGCAATTTAGGGCACAGAAATTACAAGTAAATTCTAGTTCTTTCCCCAATATGATTTATAATTTTTTGAATCACTTCTACTTATCATGAATATAAAAATAATATTAACTTTCCAATTAACTTTTCTTACTTTTATAAATGTATACCCTTCCCTTTAATTCATTCAAAGGGCTTTGTCTTCCTATTACCCCCAGAAGAAAGCTTATATTAACTATCAATTACCAAATGACATATTTGGTTCCTTGTGTCATCTCTCATCTCCTTTGTACCTTTATCCTCAACGAAATTTTCAGGCGTAACTCATCATATCTAGTTCGCTTCCTTCACCTGACTCACATATAAGAAAAAGCCTTACAATTTATTGCTTGTTCTTTTTTATCAAAAATACTATTCATTTATAATTCAAGTTTGCCTGTATTAAGTTATCCCAATGAATTCCTTCTTGCTTTTACTAATTTTACTGAAATTTCATGACAGTATTCAGTTTATCTTCCCTGATATTTCTATAGGGCAGATATGGAATATTGAGAGCAAAGGATAGCAGACCTATGCAAAGAGTAACAAATAAAGGACCGTAGCCATTTGCAATTAAAGGAAAAAATTTGAAACCTAGCTCACTGGCTTGCTCCTGTAGTCCTATGTACTTGAGAGGCTGAGGTGGGAGTATCCTTTGATCCAGGAGTTCCAGTCCAGTCTGAGCAATATAGTGAGATCCTCATCTTAAAAAAAATAATAAAAATAAAAATATTCTGAATCTAAGGCAGTGCTATTGCCTTAGACTGAGACGGGTCAAAGATTCTGGCATAAATGCTAAATTAGTAGACACACAAACACATTCAAATGATATATTATGCAAACCACTTTAAGGAACAACAATTTTATTTATGAACAAAATGACTTCAATACCATATTCCAAAGAGAGTACTTCATTATAACAATAGAAAGTGATTTTTAGAAAATATTTGCTGCATTCATTTTGATTCAAAATATTATTCAAGCATTTTACTTTATCTTCCCTACTGAGTTTTTCTTAAGGCTACCCATATCATAATGTGTTCAACCATACTGGTTTGCCAGGAGGCAAAAACATAAGAATTTTAGGCTTTATGACCAAAAGCTCTAAGACTCTGAAACACTGCTCCTGGGAGGCATACAATTCTTGTTTCTGTGGTTCAAAGGAAGCATGTGCTGCTTTTCTGTATACAGAGCAATGAAATCCAAGGCCCTCATTTCCTTTCTCTAGGACATTTCAACTGACTCCTCCAAAATCAGTTATCTGGAACACACAAAATAATCCCATGTGTGATGAGTGAAATCCATCACTTCATTCTCTATTTGTGAGAATTAAGTATTTGTTATTTAATCTATAATTTTTAATCATAAAAACATATGTGCAGCAGGAATCAGCTGAAGCTCTGACAGAAAGCAGCAGCAACCTCTACAGAAGGTACATAAATAAATTTGGCAAAAAGGTAGAAGCAACCCAATCGTCCATGAACAAATGAATGGATAAATAAAATGTGCTATATATGTAGTTTGAAATATTATTCAACATTAAAAATCAGATTATTACACACGCTACAACATGATGGAACAATGACTACATTATGGAAGTGAAATAAGCCAGTCACAAGAAGAAAAATACTATATGATTTCATTTCTACTAGGCACCTAGAGTAGTCAAATTCATAGAGGCAGAAAGAAAAATTGTGGTTTCCAGGGGTTGAGGGGAGAATCCAATGGGGAGTCATTGTTTAATAGGTGTAGAGTTTCAGTTTTACAAAATAAAAAGGATATGGTGGATGGATGGTGGTTATGGTAGCAAGGCAATATGAATTTATTTAATGCCACCGAGCTGCACCTTTAAAATGGACAAGATGTTAAATTTTATGTTACGTATATTTTATCACATTTTTTAAAATTGAGGAGAGCCAAAATAAATATGGTAAGCCCCCTAAATAGTATCACTGGGTTAAAGATTGATCTTTGGCATCACAGAAAGCTGGGATTGAATTTGTTTTGCCACTGATTCTATGATCTTGGACTCTCATGAGCTAACCAAGAAGGGAATACACATATGTTTACTATTATTATTCTGACATATAAATGAGAAAAAATTAAGCCATTTCTCTTGCTATGTAAATTTTATAACATAAATTGATTATACTGTGATCTATTAGGTGATTGGGAGGTATCATTTGCTTTAGGCAGATTACTTTTGCTCTGATTCAAACTGGATCAATCATTTCAAGCCAAAATTAACTGTGATTGCAATACAGCTGCTGTATTTGAGTGGTCTGCTCTTTACTTGTTCCAATAATGGGCAATGTACAAAGGAATCAAGTAAGAAACCCGTGATTAAGTTCTGATAGCAAAAAAAGTCACACTACTCTTGAAAGCTAGATTAAACCAGTGCTAGATTTGCTCAGAAATATTTAGGTTTTATACATATATACACACAATTATACATATATATATAGTATATATAACTATACAAATACATTTGTGGTTAAAATTTGTGCAAGAGGTAGAAATAAAGTGTTTATTACTGTGAGTCATGACCTCTATGCTTCTTAAGGCTTATTTTCATGAGAAAAATATAAAATGTGACATCTTAGAAATATGATGATGAGATATATTATTAGATCTGTTACTTGATGACAATATCTAGCATAGAGCTCAGCAAACAGAAGGCTCAATACCTATTTCTTTCCTTCCACATTTCTCTCTAATGTATATAGTATGTTAATAGGAAAAAGAATAAAATTCAGAAAATAAGATACAAAATTTTTGAGGAGGCATTTGAATACAAATAGGAAATATGGAACATCAATAGTGTGACTAAATCTCTCTGATTAACTGTGAAAGATCAGCTTTCTCATATGATGAGATATTTCTGAAGAGGTCTGGTTTATATGGTAATCTATGCCACATAACCAGGAGAATTTTATCTGAGCTACATATTATATTTATATCTAGTTAATTATCAAATAAATTGAATGTTTAAGTCCAAAATAGTCTGACTAAAATAAAATTGATACTATATGAGATGACTCTAACGCATTTCTTCTCAGGAGCTAAAATTGCCTTATGGATATAAATTGTCACAGTCATTCTCTTAACATCCTGTCAGGAAAGAAATTAACATTTTTACAAAGGGAGCACTGGGACTAGGGTAGGTGAGAGAGGCTAATAGGCCATAAAAGTCAAGGAGGCCCTTGTTCTTAGGGTCCTGTAAGTGAAAGTCTCTTTGACTTTTGCATCTGAGGTGCCTCACCCTAGTCCTGGCCATGAAAGTGAGGTTTGGAGATAAAAGCTTATTCTATGAGGTGAAGCCAAAAAGTAAATGAAAGAATACCAAATAAAATCATCCACTTTAATTCAGCCTATTTACATTTATATGCTACTAGCCAAATACCTATATCCCCATTCAAATGTAAAGGATGATGGTTTCTATGAAATACGATTGACTTGAGATTTTGGCCCTAGAAATTTTAAGCTTTCTAGCCTAGTGTCTTAAATAAATTAGCACAAAGTAAGACAAGATATAAATGGAAATGCAAACTTTTAAATTACAGTAAACTAGCTAACAAGAACCCTAATAGGAAGCACGTGAACGCTGGTCCTGGGATCGTAGATTTTACATGCTCACATGGCTTCCACCACATAAGACTCTGTAGCTGTCCTTAAGTGTGGATAAAACTTCATTTCTAAGAGCCAAGTGCAGGGGCAGAACAGACCAGAGCACTAATGGCGAATCTGTCAATACACTTTGTGTAACCTTTTACAAAATCTCATAAATTATCTGGTCATCAGCTTCTTCATTTTTAGTTAAAGGTCTGAACAAACAGTCTCTGAGATTTATTCTGACTTGAAAACTCTTTGATCTCTTGGCTATTCCTGTCGGTTTGTGATTAATAAAACCACTTTTCCTTAGACTCTTAGTTGAGGGAAATACTGGGTTGACCTTACCAAAGATGTACCTATGGGATTAGCTGTGGACCTCCAGAAGACATGGCTATGCTACTATCTTATAGACCCAGCAATTTAGTTCAAATATATGGTATTTTTACAACAGTGTTTACAAAGCCAAACCATGAACATTCTAGTATTTTGTTCTTGCTTTATTCTTTCTTCACATGATAGAATTACTAGAGCATAGTTTGCATTGATTTTAAAATCATTATATATTGTTTTCCTTCTTATCATTTATAATATCCAAGTGTCCATTAACTGAAATAAATAGCAAAGATATTGCTAAATGCATAGAGAAAAGTGCTCTTTCAGAACAGCTTTTCCAAACATAGAGCCCTAGTTTTAAAATATTGTTGTTTCAGCACCACTTAAACTCTGCTCTTATAGCTACAGTAAATTCTCCTTAAATTAGGAAGATTTCCTATTACAGCTGAAAACCACATATTCAGTTAACCAACTCTATACATTAAACCACCTCACTTTGGTGGTTTTAGTCGAGTCACTGACCATTAAGAAGTGTTCATTACTGCCAATAAAACAATTTTTGCCCATTTAAAAATATCCTTAAGGTTTACGGTCTTTAATAAAGTATTAAATTACAAGCATTTTGTAAGCATTTATAAAAGGGAAAATTAATGGCAAAACAGAGATACTATACTTCATTATAGCAACATTTAACATTAAATAATCTTGCTGGATATAGAATGATAAGAGATAAGATAGGTTACTGGCATAACAGCTGTTCCATAGTCGCCAGTCATGAAGGTTCATTTATGTCTAGACAATGGCTTGAACATTCAGCTCAATGAATGGCATGAATCCTTTATGGCCTACTATTGTGTACAACCCAGTTCAGAGTTTTCAATGAAGCATCCAGAATTATCTAATGCAAGAGTAGACAAACTATGGCCTGTAAGCCAAACCTAGGCCACTGCTTGTTTTTATGAATATAGTTTTATTGGAACACAGCCATGTCCATGTGTTTCCTATTGCCTCTGGCTTGCTACTATAATGGCGAGGTTAAGTCATTGCAACAAAGACCATGTGACCTGAAAATATGAAAATATTGACTATCCCTTTACAGAAACCTTGCCAAAGCTGGTGTAACACATTAATTCGGGCTACAGTAGTTGTGGTCTATGTACTTTGAAGTAGTTTTTTGAACTTTTGAGGTCAATTTTTTAAAGGGTCCTTCCTAAGTCAATAGAAATATCCCATTTCTCTTCTCTGTTTCATAAATTTGTTTGCTTTTAAAATTAGGATTTAATGTATTTTAACTACACAAAGCATGATTATGAACTTAATAAATAGAAAAAGGAATGTTTAAATAAAGAGAAGATATAGTATTTATTTGTTCCCAGGTACCTAAGTAAACAGTGAGAGATATCCACCTAAACCTGCACAAACTTGATCTTACAGTTATAGACCATGGTAACGTACATTCGTTTTCTCTTCACAATGCCAAGAGATAGACTGATTAAATATTCTCTTTAGAAGCATAAAGGTGATGCTTAGAAGGTTTAAAAGATTTACAAACATCATATGACTAATTCATGGCATTGCATATTATATATTTTGTCTTTTGGTCAACTTTATTAATCTAACCTCTGTAAGTGACATGAAAATATCTGTGGTAAGGTATCTGTACACCATTACAAATATTTCTCTTTATCAGACTTTCTTATTGGAAAAATGTCTGCCTCCGTGAGTGTTTTTAGTAACTGACGTAGGAAGTGAACAACAATATCGTCCTTAACCAGACCAGTGTTCATCTGCATTAAGTGCATACTAAGGAAAGCTTTGCTTAAATAATACTTTTGAGACCTACCCCACTCAACTAGAAAAACTAAAAATATATTCAGAATCAGCGGAAGTGCCAGAAATCTTTTCTGCTGCAGAGTAGAAACTAGGGCAACAAAAGTAGGCACCCACCTTGGCTATAAAATTTATGGGAGTGCCAAAAACTTTGGTAATTAAGATAAATTATATTTTAGGGTAATAGTTTTAGAAATGAAAACTGATGCAAAAATCCACGCGAAACAAAATATCAAAATTTTAAATAAAGATGGCTCACTAATAGTGCCTTATAAAGCTGTATTAGACCATGAGTCACAAGAAAAAAATCGATAATATTTGTCCTGTTTTGAATTAATTTTGATTTTGGTGTCTGCTTAAATTTTGCATCTAGAGGTAAGTATGCCTCTCCCTTCATTCTAGTCTCAACCCTGTTGTTCATCCAATTATCTAAAAGTTTAACAAATGGTAAGTAAGTTGAAAGGCTCTTTTGTGAGTAGTTGAGAACTTTTGGCAATTTTGCTAACCAATGGCTCTACAGCTGATATTGATAATCCCAATATAAGAAAAGACATTCCCTCTTCCTGTCTTTCCTTTTTCTCCCACCTTCCTCTTCTTTCTTTGTATCCCTTGGCATTACTTTCATCAACACACAGATACACAAACCGGGTCTTGCCCCTTATATTCAAGGATAAATGAGGAGCTGATCTCAGCCCTTAGACCTGGATGGTGGGCCATATACTATCAGGCATCCAAAAAAAATTAAAAATGAGTAATTGTCCTAAGAACTGGGAAAGTCCAAGGGATGCAAGTAACTTATTATTAAACATAGACCTAATTCATTTCCCCCTTTAATCAACAAACAGCAGAAGAACTGGGGAGTATTAATTTAAATGTCACCACTTACTGCGTTATGCTTCACTTCACAAGTCCTCTAGGCCATGGCTTAGCTAATTTGTAGAGTACTGTGTGGCCAGTTTTACCATTAATGAATGAAAAGACAAAGAGGATTTGTGGCAATTTCTTTTTTGGAGCATGCGTAAAGCAATGCTGACCCACAGGTCGACCAAGAAAGTCTTAAAGTTTCCCTCAGCTTAACTTTGGGCAGATTTGTTACTAACTATAGCTCCTGATTCTCCTAACCTTTTTGGGGCACGGGTATATTTACTTTAGAAAACTTTATATTGTAAAATATTTTTCTGCTCCTTTTAGATGTACATCTTCTCCCAGTGTCTTAGCGCATTTATAACCCAGAAATGTTATTCTTCAGGAACTGGGACCCTTCCCTTTGACATGCAATCATAAGGAAGATAGTGTCTCCTTCCATGAGCAGTCCATAAGGAAGATATGGACTGAATCATGTTCCTGCAAAAATGTATTTATTGAAGCCCTAACTCCCATGTGACTGTATTGGAGGTAACACAGTTCACCTTAGGAGATTATAAAGGCTAAATGAGTTCAGAAGGTTAAAGTCATAATCTAATAGAACTGTGTCCTTATAAAAGAGGAAGAAAAATCACAGATGCCTTTCTCTCTCCACCATGTGAGGACACAGCAAGAAGGTAGCTATTTGCAATCCAGGAACAGAGCCCTCACTGGAAGCTGATCCTGCTGGTACCTTCATCTTGGACTTCCCAGTATCCAAAACTGTGAGAAATAAATTTCTGTTGTTTAAGCCACCCAGCCGTATTTTGTTAGGGCAGCCCCTGCAGAGTGAAACAGTGTTCTCTTTTGGTGTCTGTGGAAACATAGAAGCCTAACTTTGATAAATGACAATTAGCAAACAAAGATAGCCTAATCATATTGACCAACTTCCATTCTTCACTACTTTTCCATTAGCTCACCCTTGCACTTAAAAATTCTACTGGCTTTCATGTGAACCAGGTTGAACTCAATCTCTCTCTTTCTCAATGTAATATTCTTGAATATGGTCTTCCTTGCCAGCTTAACTCAGTCCAGTGCAATTTTTCCTTGACGTTTAGTTAATAATAAGTCATCTGCTTATTCTCTGCAGTAACTTTGCCATATGCATTTTTAAACAAAGGCATGACTGTTTAAATACATATGAAATATTGTTAATAAATATTGAGCCAATACAACGTATTTTGCCTGTGATTCCTTATAGTATTTTATAAAGATAATTTTTTTCTTAAGCCCAGCACTGATTTTTGACCATTTTATTGAGTTTCTCTCATTCCTTTTTAATATTCCTCTTGTTTTGTGCCACATGACGGTTGCAGATGAACATAATCACTTCATTCAGTAAAACAGAATGCTTTCTGTTTTCCAGAAAAATATGTGTTAAGTAAGTAATTTTATCCCCAAATAGATTTATAGTAGGATAATCAAAGTTTCAAATTGTCTTCAATGAACCTTGTTTTAGAAAGTCCAGTGTCCCAGGAAGCTCTTACTTTCAACTTTAATAGATTTCTCTTCTTCCTTTGGTTTTCTCTAAGACCTAACTATCCACCAGGTCCTAACGACACAGCCATCTGCTGATGGTCAATGTGTTCTCTATAGGGTTGATGGAACTGCAAAAGATAAAGATAGTACAGGAGTGAGGAGGAAAAAGAAAAGAATAAGAGGAATGAAGGAAAATAAAGAAAATCACTTTCCTGTGGCTACTACCACATAAGAGAAACTAATTATTAACGTATTTATTTACAAGTACAATTACACAGCAAGTGTGTCTGTTTTTACGCATGTATAAGAATGCTACATTTAAATATATTTTCAAGTTTACATCCCCCATTGAATGCAAAGATGCACCAGTATTTATGTGAGTGATACCAATGTATTTTAGAAAAAAGATAAATGCCTCAAAGAAAAAGCGGCTCAGTATATTCATTCTGCACAAAAGAAAAGTAAAAGACAAGTTTAATAGCGGAACCAATCGCTGAGAAACTTGCAAATGTGAAAAGTGTTTGAGTTATTGCTTCTGTGAATATCCCTAACATTTTTATTAACTTCCAAATGCATAATAATGACATTTCAGGAAAATTGCCATACTTAGAAACAGATTTTAAGAGAGAAGTTATTCCCTGAGCCCAGCTCTCCAGCTATCACGATAATAAAAATTCCCTATCCATGGCAGCATTCAGCTGGCCCAATGTTCTTATACCTTCAACTTGACAGACCCAAGGACACAGACACAGATATAGTGAAATTCAAAATTCCTCAATTAGCGTTGCAGTTAAAGTGTGTTTTCCATGTATGAGTTATTTTCTTGTGTATATAATATGAAAGAATTATAAAAGCACATTATAATCGTATAGTTTTCTCTTTTATAATTATATTTATTCTGTCCATTGAGCAAAATATTTTAGATGTACGAGTCAAAAACTGGTTAATAACATTTATTTAGGTGTATATTACTCTTTAGAGAAAAGTTATTGCTTATTCATGTCTGTACTATTTGATATGGAGTTTAGTTTTAGAATACGTATATTTTTCTAAATTATGTTTTTTTGAATTATCAATAACCACTAAAAATAAATCTCATTTTTATATGCTTTCTTTCATCAGAGGAATTTATAAAAGCAATAAATTTGTCAAGAATTAAGTATACAGAGGTGTTTTCTTCATGTCTTAACACACTCAAAGAACCTAGTTTTCATCTATCTTGTTTTTTGATCTAGTTTCCTAGTAATCTTATTCTGTGTATATCAGAAATTCTTAGAAGATCCATGATAAGGTTCAGCTGCGTCCCCACCCAAATCTCATCTTGAATTGCAGCTCCCACAATTCCTACGTGTTGTGGGAGGGACCCAGTGGAAGATAATTGAATCATAGGGGTGGATGTTTCCTGTGCTATTAGCATGATCTCATGAGATCTGATGGTTTTTTAAGTTGGAGTTTCCCTGCACAAGCTCTCTTTTTACCTGCTGTCATCCACATAAGACATGACTTGCTCCTCCTTGCCTTCCACCATGATTGTGAGGTCTCCCCAGCCAGGCGGAACTGTGAGTCCATTAAACCTTTTTCTTGTATAAATTACCCAGTCTTGGGTATGTCTTTATTAGCAGTGTGAAATGAACTAATACAACTGCTGAACAGGTAGATGTTCTAACTCAATCGCTGGAAATTCTAACTCAATGATGCTCGAGTATTCTTGTTGACTTTCAGTAAAACTATCTAATTTAATTAAACTGTTCCTGATAGGTCAGGATGACTTTATAAATAATGAATAATATTTTTCTCCTAATTGGGAAAATTAAAACAAATCCTATGAAGAAACGGCTTTTAGATAGGAAAAACACAAAGGAAAATATATCACTTGCCCTTTCACTATAGATTTCTGCAAATCATGAGTCTGTTTTATTGCACTTATAGCCTTTCATGGAGTCTCACACGCCTCTAACTTTAGAATAAGAAATTAACTCTGAAAAGAATGAGGTGGTGAGGGATGACTCAGTCCTCCCCGTGTGGTAACAGCTAGAAGGTGCTAAATAGCATATGTAAATCATACCAAGAAAAAAACACTCCTGAATACGATTTAGGAGTCCAGCCTTATGGTGGGCATGGAGGGTTAAAAACAATGAATGTTATCTACAGCTACATAGAGCATGAATTCCAATGAAAGTCATACTATAAAGTCTGTATTTGTACACACCACTGAGTTCTTACCTCCTTATCAACTTTCTTTCTTTCTAGGCTACCTTTAATATTTTCAGGGACATAATTTTCCTGCCTTTTACTTTATTGGAGGGATATGTAGGAAACTGGTCTAAAGTAGTAAGACATTTTCTACAATCTAGGCCCCTCCATCAGTCCAACTATATACCTGCATTACCAGAGGGAAGACACCGCCTTCATTGATGAAAATTGATGATACACAGTGTGAGAAGTCTCCTTTTAGCCCAGAAAAGTAATTTGTATTTTTATTTAGTAACAATCCTTGTATTCTCACCACTCTAGAAGCTTCTTTATCTTAGTATGTAAACTAAATCTGCATATAAAAAAAGATTTAAAAACTCGAAAAGATAAGTGAATAAAAGTTATTGAACAACATGTTTGAAACTTATTATATTGAGCATGGATAAATAACAGTAGACATCATCTTTTACTTTCTTCCCTACCTTCCTTTAATCTTCTACTTCTGTTAAGCTATTTGAATAGATTTGCAATGCTAGTGGAAAATCATTTTGCTGCTTTGCAATGATAATAGCTGAGAAAAACAAGATTGCTATAAAGCTGAAAGTGGCAAAATTACAAAAACAAACAGAAAAAAAATAGATAGGACTTACTCAAATCATATCCCTTAAATCGCATCACAGAAGCAAACACTCAGGAATGTCCTATAAATTTTATGTTGATAGTGAGGTGTGAAACCTGAATCCTTTGGGATCAATTTCAAATTCCAAAATAACAGAATTTTAGACATACTGATATAGTTTAGATATTTGTCCCCACTCAAACATCATATCAAGTTGTAATCCACAATCGTGGAGGTGGGGCCTGTTGGGAGGTGTTTGGATCATGGGGGTGGCTCTTTCATGGCTTGGTGCTGTCTTCATGATAGTGAGTTCTCATGAAATTTGGTTGTTTAAAAGTGTGTGGCACCTCCCCCATCCCCACACTCACTCTCTCTCTCTCTCTCTCTCTCCCCCTATCTCTTGCTCCTGCTTTCGCCATGTGAAGTGCCGGGTCCCGCTTTGCCTTCTGCTATGACTGTAAGTTTCCTGAGGCCTCATCAGAAGCTCAGCAGAACAAAGAGCCAATCAAATCTCTCTTTTTTAAAAATAAATTACCCAGCCTCAGGTACTTCTTTATAACAATGCAAGAATGGTCTAATGGAGTTAGTAATCATTTTTTTTCCCATTTAAATGGGAATAAAAAAAAAACTTTTTTGATTATTTGAGTTATAAAGTTGGACCCTCAGCTTGTAAACCTAGAAATAAATAGCAGGAAACTAGAATCCTCATTTTTGTCTCTATTATAGAATTTGAAGTTTTTTTCTAACTTTGAAGAGTGAAATGCATCATGAATAAAACTGATGTCATGATCAAAATGAAAATATAAAATGTATAAATTTAAGAATTTTAATGTAAAAATGTTATAAATGCCTAAGCTTCTTATTCAACATACAGATTCGAATTAGGCACATTATAGACATTTAATGAATATGGATAAGTTAATCCTGCACATTAATTCCCAATCCAACAGTTTTAGTGCCACTCCTGATAGAATTTATGAAATTAATTATATGCTTCAAAATATGCAAAAAGAAACCTCCCAGTTGAGCATTACTATCTACAGAGAAGAAAATACTCTTCAATTGTGTCATAAAGCACATGTATTTCAATAAAATTGATTCCCTCTCCTCCCAATCCACTGTATTTTATCATGCCATTGGAAATAACGTCTTCTTAAAGAAGGTTGCTTTTATCCTCTGAATGAAATAAGTATTGAAGTGAAGAAATCATGTTATACTATATTCAATCGGCAAATGATAAAATTCTAATAAAAAAAATTCTACTGCAATTATAATTGCTGAACAGATATAAATAAAACAGTATTTAATTGCTTTAGCTAGGACTTTCATTTCCTCTCACTATCTAACATATAGAGTAAGTGATGATAACGTTTTTTTCTTTTTGTAAGCTTCTTTTAATTACATCTTGATAACATATTTTAACAAGATAAAGAGTGAGGCCAAGGATTAATGCATCAAATTAGTACTTAATAATGGAAAGGTAAAAGTGTCTGCAAGTAGGAAAAAACTATGGGGTGAGCCAATTTAAGAGTCGGGTCAAGGTGGACAATGTTGATCTCTACTTAAATGCAGTGTGGGGTAGTAAACAAAATAAAATGGAACACAACCACAGCAATGAAAATAAAATTACTACAACAACAGTGGCAATATAATGTTCTGAAGCAATGAAGCTCAGGTCATGGAAGCACCATTTAATTACATCTCACTTTGATCTTGGGCAATCCATATCATTACGTCAGTTTAAGTTTCGTTACCTGTGAAAAAAGGGAGGTTGGGTCAATGGTCTCTAAGTTATTGCTCAGCTCTAACAAACTTCGTATTCTTCTAACACATAATAATTTTAATAATCCCTGAGAGCAGAGCAAAATTTTGTTAATTGAGTCTGATTAAATGCTTTCCAGTATTGCTGGAGAGAACAAATTGTCAGAGTTCAGCCATAACATATATAATAAAATATGGAACCAGAAGTCATTTTGATGAAGTGGCAGCGTAATATAACCAGTTTATGTATTTTAGGGTGTGATTCAATGGAATCTGTACTAAAACACACAAACGAATGGAATTCTATTTATGTTAATAAAATATAAAATATTTATTCTAGAAAGTTCTTTGAGACCAATTATTTAATTTAATGAGAAGTAAACATGTCCAGGGGAGGCAAAGTACTGTCTCAAGACATGCAGAGCTAGTGAGACAGTCCCACATTATATTCTGACCTTTTGATTCCTAAAATCATGCTGTTTTTTCCCTACTCTACTGTGAGAAATTTAATTTCTTGTAAATAAGGAATGTGGGAAATTAAATGACCCCAATTCTGTGCTCTCAATGTCTTAACTCAAAAGTATTATGCATAAGGTATACAATAAATTGCTTATTAGATATGCAAAACTAGAGTTCTTTAAGTAATTCTATCATTTAAAATAAAGTAATTGGAGCATGTATTTTTACTATGCTCCAGCCTGAAGTTACAATGAAAAGATTAATTTTCAGAAAGAATCCACCAACGAAGACACAGAAGAATAGGAAAGATAATTACAGAAATGAAATTTTGGAATCTAAAAAAATATATATTTATGAGTATTAGATGACTTAGGTGTAAAAAGTCAAACACTAAATTGCCCATTGAAGAATTTGAGAGGAAAACTAGTACCAAAGAATCAAAGACAAAATTAAGAAGTTGGAGGGGCCGAACTCTCTGAAGTTGGGATACTGACTCTTTTCCCAATTGCATATAGCCAATAAAACAACTTTTCTCCAATCAGGGGTAAAGCAGAATTTTCTGCTCTAGAAAGATTGAACTAGATAGATGCAGTATTGAGAAACACATGGCCCCTGCTGAGAATATGGAAACCATTCTCCCCACTAAAAAGGGGAAATAAAGGAAATTCTTTCTATTGAACAGTAAGATGCAACATTCTTCTTGCTCTTGGAAGTCACAGTTGGAAGTCCCAGGACTTACCACTATAGTGGATAAATCCTTTCTGGAGGAGACCCCAGAAATAAACCAAAAGAGGGCCAGGTGCGGTGGTTCACACCTGTAATCCCAGCACTTTGGGAGGCTAAGGCAGGTGGATAATAAGGTCAGGAGTTAGAGACCAGCCTGGCTAACATGGTGAAGCCCGTCTCTACTAAAAATACAAAAATTAGCTGGATGCTGTGACGCACAACTGTAATCCTAGCTACTCAAGAGGCTGAGGCAGGAGAATTGCTTGAACCCGGGAGGTAGATGTTGCAGTGAGCCGAGATCGTGCCACTGCACTCCAGCCTGGGCTGCAGAGCAAGACTCCATCTCATAAAAAAAGAAAGAAAGAAAGAAAGAGAGAGAGAGAGAGAGAGAGAGAGAGAGAGAGAGAGAGAGAGAGAGAGAAAGAAAGAAAGAAAGAAAGAAAGAAAGAAAGAAAGAAAGAAAGAAAGAAAGAAAGAAAGAAAGAAAGAAAGAAAGAAAGAAAGAAAAAGAAACGAAACCAAAAGATACCCAGAGTCAGGGAAGTTAGGAAAGCAAGACTGCATAAGATCTTATAAGTCCAGGCAAGGTGGACCTTGAGCAGAGAGGTGATGTGAGCCTGTGAGAAATTAGGAATGAAGAAAAACATATCTCACACAACTGTAGACAATACTGAAAGACACATTAAGGAAATAAACATTGTGCAAAATATAATTAGAATAGCAATAAAAACAAAACAGAACTAAATAGTAAAAGTATTACAGATAATGTTAGAGGAAGGGGGTATAGGAAATCCAGCATATATAAATTTAGAGCCCCTTCCTCAAAAGAAAATCAAAACAATGTCTTGTCTAGCTATATACCTTTCTAGGAAAAAAGTAACTTTCAAGAAATAAAAAACGATAAAAAAAGAAGACTTGATCATATATATGACAGGTATACTATGTGTGAGATAAAATTGATTCAGAATGTTCCACAACAAACCTATTCTTTTAAAAAGCTATGAAATCTAACAATAAAGAAGTTTTTGGGTAACCTGACAGAAACTCAATTGTCTTAAAAGTGGAAACAGTAGGCCGGTCGCCGCAGCTCACACCTGTAATCCCATCACTTTGGGAGGCTGAGGTGGGTATATCACCTGAGGTCAAGAGTTCGAGACCAGTCCAGCCAAAATGGTGAAACCCCATTTCTACTAAAAATACAAAAATTAGTCAGGCATGGTGGCTTGTGCCTGTAATCCCAGCTCTTTGGGAGGCTGAGGCTGGAGAGAACCTGGGAGGCAGAGGTTGCAGTGAACTGAGATCACACCATTGCACTCCAGCCTGGGGAACAAGAGCAAGACTTCGTCTCAAAAAAAAAAAAAAAAAAAAAAAAAAAAGTGGAAACAGTAGACTGTCTCAGATTTCTGTACAGTAACATTCAAAACCAGCAAAATAAGGAAAAAAATGTCAAATAGTTTATTTTCAGCTCTCTGGCCTTCAATTAGAAAGACTTTTGATTAAAACAGTCATTTTCATGAGTTCTTATCACAGAAGCTGGTAAAGAATCAGCCTCTATCAGTGAAGAGTTGCCTGGAAAGCCACTGTAAAAACATTGGCTACAGTTTATTTACAAATAGAACTAAGTCTTAAACAAATGCAGACACTAGAATTACAGAGCGGAATACAAATACTATGTGCATCATCAACATACATGGTTCGAAGTAACAGTTTTAGAAGAAAAGAATAAAAATGTATTTGATTTGAAGCGTTTGTTGGCTGGGCACAGTGTCTCATACCTACAATTTCAGCACTTTGGGAGGCCGAGGCAGGAAGATCACTTCAGACCAGGAGTCCAAGACTAGCTTGGACAAACGTAGTAAGACCTATCTCTACAAAAAATTAAAAAGTTAGCTTGATGTGCTGGCGCATGTCTGTAATCCCAGCTACTTAAGAGGGTGAGGTGGGAGGATCACTTGAGCCCAGGAGGCCGAGGCTGCTGTGAGCCATGATTGTGCTACTGCACTCCAACCTGGGTGACAGAGAGAGAACCTGTCAAAAAAAAAAAAAAAAAAAAAAAAAAAATAGGTAAGTTTGTTGATTAACTCTTGTTAATGTAAGATAAACAACTATAGTATTTAAGAGTCAAAGTACATCATTTATTACCAAAACAAAAATAAAATTTACTAACATACTCAACAATACCAAGGAAAACATTATGAAATATATTACTATAGAGTAGTAGATGGTAAAGGACAGGCGAGCAGAAGAGTGGAAGAAGGTACTTGCTCATTTTAACATTTCTCATTGTAGAGAAATAATAGATCCTGTTAAATGTGGTTTAAAGAAACAATATTTCCATTGAAAGTGAAAATGAAAAATTTAAGACTGCTACCCACACATAAGTCATCCAGGATCATAAACTGAATGAGTAAAAAATGGCAATACTGGTTAATTAGCAAGTCTGAAGGAACAAATAGAGCATAGCCTCACACTCAGTGTGTCAGAGCACACTACTACTGCACTAATGTGCTAAGATATCAATTCCACTTGGCCTGTCTATTCAGGGAGGGCTTGAAGCAGCCAGACCCCTACAGGGTTGTATTCAACCAACAGTGATTGGCCTCTTCTGTCTACCACAGTATTTTTCGAAATGTAATCATTCTCCATGTATCTTACTGGAGAAAGTGCACTTTCCAACATAACTCTACATGTACACATAAAAGAATTATTACGCCATTCTTTGGTCACTCTCTCATGTATAATTTTGTAATGATGACAAAGTTACAAACAGTAGGTAGGCAAATAAATGTGCTGTTTCTGAGATTCACTCAACTGGATACAAAATAATATTCAAACTTTTAGTTTAAATGTTGCCTTCATTTTTTCCCTTGTGAAAGCTGCTATACAATTGAACCATTTTAAAACAAAACAAAACAAAAGAATGACACCTGATATTCAAAAACCAAATTCAGAAGGTTTTCAATGATAGTATATTGAGCATTCTACCTCAGACGTTTTACTTTCTGGACAATTTGACTTTGTAGCCTTCAAACTGTTTTTGAAATGGACCAAATGATGTCATTACTGTGGCCATATGTACTTTAACCCAGAGTAACTCTTTAACACCAGCAGGCTCCAGCTTAATAGTCTCAGACTGTGGTAGGGAAGACTGTCCCCCAAAAACCAAGGGAGTCTTTTGTCAAATCCAAGAGCCACAAAGGAGTAGACTGGATGATATAAACTATATTTATGGGAATCTTTGTAAAACCAAGTTTGACATTTCTTAACTTATTTTCCAGAAAATAGTTAAATTTTCAGAATATTTATTATAGCTGTATTTATTTTTAATGAATAAAATAATTATGCATTTTTATTATCTTTTTAAAAATATGTAATCAAATTTTTAAATATATTCATGAATTCAGAATGAGAGCGATAAAGAAAGAGATCCTATTATATTTTTCATTATGGGGACATTACATTAAAGAAAAAATACTGTCTAAGAAGATGGCTTATTATTGTTATATCTGGTAGATTTCAACTAACTGCTAAATCCATTTTCTTCCCTAAAATGTATGCATTTTTAAAACTCTACATTTATTTCATAGTCATAAAATTTTAGAATTTATCTCCCCTTAATATGTTAGAAACTATAAAAACAATATTAACTACTAATCTATTTTAGTTGAAAGGCTCGTATGAGGATATTATAGGTCACATGATGGAACCATATTACCGGTAGTGAAGTATACAGTGGCGCTTAATAAATACAAATTAAGCAGTGAGTAAAAAACTTAGAATTTTAATTTGTTTCATGAAGTATAATTTCAAGTTTAATTAACTGAAAAAAGGGTGTAATTAAACCATGTAATGTGGAAAGGCATGATTGAAAGTCGAGTTTACAATTAGTGGTGCAAAACCATTAGGATTGTACTCCATGATCCTTCTTCTCTAACAAAACATGGAATCAGACTGCTGATGTGTGGAACTTTAATTAAAGGCCCAAAGCAAAGACCAGTGGGCATGGTTTATAGCAAGACCTTAGATATAGCCCTTCAGGCTAAAAAAGAAGGTGGTGAAACAGTTCTCATGGGTCTCAGCTCGATTATAAACAAGGCTAGAGTTTTGTACGAGATTGCCTGATTGACCTAGCTTTGGCCACGTTTCACAATGGCATGCCAGTGTGTTGTTAGGAGGTAGGTGGAATGTTTGTCAACAAAAGAAACTGTAAAGGGTGCTTGGCAGAAAGACCAACTAGCAACTTTAATGGAAACTTGTATAAAGTTGGAATAGTGCCCAAATGCCTTAGGAGAGGACAGTTACCCACGATTCTTTCAACTCCTCTTACTATGAAGAGGGTTGACACAAGTGTGCAGGGTGAGGCCAGATCCATGTAGAGGGTGCCAATACCTTCATCTTGGAGATTCAGAGTGTATAAGGTAATATTTAAAGCAGCCATTAAGTTCACTTATTTAAAGACATACAGCAACCATCTTGGCTGAATTGCATTGAAGTTCTCAATGATAAAGCATTTGTTTGAACAAAAGTAAAAGTTTTCTTGAAACCAAAATGTGGAATATACATGAAAAAGTCTTGAGTACATTAAATGGTTTATTAAGAAATTAACTAAAAACCATTGTCAATGCAACAATTGTCTCTGAGTGTGTTTAACCTTATTAGCCTTTGTTTTTTGGGAGAAGTATTAATATCGTTGGCAATTTAATTTTAGCTTCACAAGTAAAATTTTGCTTCAGAAACATAGTTTGCCTTGGAAAACATAACAATAAATGGTAATATATGAAAGTTATCATTTTCTTATCTCAAATTACCCCAAATCAGATGCAAAGACATGGTCTTGGACACAAGTAATTTATTTGAGAGGTGATAAGAAAGAAGCACAGATAAGAAAGTAGAGAAAGATAGGGAAGCCTGGAAAGTCAGGAAGTTTGATTAGTAGTAGGTTACTATTGTAAACAACTAGACACAGAATTGCCTCAGAATTGACCATGGAGGGACAAAGAATGCTGAACTTGACGGGCTGAGGTTGTTAAGGATTTCCCTAGTCTAAATCTCAGGTACTTCTGGGCTGCTGTTGTCAAAGGCCAAGCAGCCTCCTGCAACAGTGGCAAAAGCAGATTAGACACAGACACTCGCTCCTTGATGTGAAATCAGCATATAAAGTAATTATCAGCTGTAGTTTCAAAGGAATTCAGAAGTAAACTGAATAGACATGAAATGAGAAATCCTTACTGTTTGCCACAGTTCACACCTCAAATTACCCAAATATTTTCATGTCCCATATTGAGTACACCTGGCTATTAATATTTCAAGCTATTGTCCAGCCAAAATGTCAAAAAACAAACAAACAAACAAAAAACCTAGAGAGTTGACGAAACAAGCTAGAATTTTACTGCCCCAAGAGGTTCCAAGGCATTAATTGATATTGATCGAATATCTTCTATCACCTATACTAGATTTTTAAAAACCTTTTATGTATACTTCTACTGACCGAAGTTGTTTATCCAGGGGAATGACCCAGGTTTAATCTCTCAGAAATATAAGCCCCTAGTTATATTGGATTGCTGCAATTGCATATTTATTGTTTTCACTGATTATGGAAATACCAAGATGCCCCACAGTGCTTTCCAGCCTCCAGACATATTCTGCCCTTTCTATAACACTTATTAGCAACCCTGATCCTCAAGTCTTCATGATTATCAGTATTGAGAAAATCCAACAATGCAATAACTTTTTTCTTTCCCTGCTGCTCTACTAAAATAAGCAGACATATATTTTTGTGCTGTTGAGGGCACAGCACTATTATTGATGGGCATTGATTCAACACACTGTATCTCATACCAAAAATACATTTGGGCGTCTGCCCACAACTATCATCCATATGCTAGTTCATTGGCTGAGTTTTAAGAGACAATCCCGATGTTCAGTAAGATAGCAGCTTCCAGATGATATAGTAGGACCTGAGGGTTGTCTGTACACATACTAATTGTCACACACATACACCTCTTTTCTTATAAAATTGATCTTTGGGTCCAAGTAATGCTATAGTGGATCACATTTGTGGTAGACATGTCACTTCTACCCCCCTATATTTTTCCTGTTAGGAACAAAGTATAGTATGAAAGTATTTTCTACTATGTACATAGTGAATCCTGGAAGATGACTACCCAAACTTATATTGCTAGTAACTTGACGTTTTATCTGTATCTTTGATAGGTCATTTCAACACTCCAGTAGCTGGGAAACTGTAGTAGAGTTTATTTCAACACTCTAGTAGCTTGAAATAACTAATAACTAGTCAAAGATACATTTTATCTATGAGAGTGTTGAAACACCTATCAAAGATATGTTTTGTCTGTATCTTTGATTAGTTATTTCAACACTCTAGTAGCTGAGTGGTTCAGTATGTGATAGGAAAAATGTATGACACAATCATGAGTGCACTGTTATACTTCCTTTGAGGGACTTTGGGTCTTCTGGGCTGTTGTGATATATAATATTCCATGTTGGTGGACCAAACATACTGTTCAGATAATAATGCTGGCTAAAGACCTGTGAGGTAGAAAAGCAACCCCAGGCCCATAATGTGTATTTTGCTATTGAATAGATCTATGAACTTTCTAGAATGGAAGGGTCCCAATGGGTCAGCTTGTCATCAAGTAGACAATTGGAATTCCTGAGGAATAGAGCCATGTGGGGATCTCAGCATTGTTGTCTATTGCTAATAGGTTGAACATATGGTGACAGCAGTAACTAAATGAGCCTGGGTAAAAGGAAACTCTTAATGTTGGGCCTATGCATAAGTGCTGCTTTGGCTACTTCAGTGAGCTTTAGGTCAGAAAACTGGCTCAGGTTTTGAAACTGGACAAGGATTGTGACATTTTGGTGGAAAGCTAACCCTCAGCCTCCAGGATGTCCACATTTCTTTCAGTGGTACATACTGAACATGTAAATGAGTGGCCTTTGTTTGTTGCTCATTTGTTTTTGTCTCTAGGGATGACGTGTTGTATTAACCATCTCGCTATTACTCTGTGACCAAATTCCTCTAGCTACCACTTCTACTCGACTACTCTGTGACATCTAGAGGTCAAGCCCTGTCATCTGGCTTCTGTTATTTCAGGGTTAGGTCAGCCCTATTAGTATTAGTAAGTCCATTGTTTATTCTCCTGGCCTTTCCATAAATATCATCATCAGTTTTTCAGGCTTGCATAGTATATTCATACCAGCTTGCACATTTCTCTGAACCATTTAGTTATTTCCCCCACCAACAACCAGCCACCAGTATTCTGCCATTTATGTATTACTTAGAGTGAGCTGTCAGATTTTCCATATTCCTAGAAGCCATTGTAGTTCTCACTATCTCCTGAGGCTCATGATAAGGTACTTATTCCTATGGCTCAGGAGAATTCTCCTAAATAAACTCAGAAGGCAATCTTTCTTACGCTGCCATGTCTCTTGACACTTCATGATGGTTATGTTTTGCAGTTTCTATTAGTATAGTTACTTTTCTCCCTTATCAGAACCAGCACATTTCTTGGTGAGTTAGGCTATAATTTAACCATAGCTTATGGATTAGTGGCAAGAAAATAAGGTGGGGACCATCCTGAAATTAAATCATGACTTGCAGGAGAGAAGCATCTGTACCACCTTGAGGCAGTGGGAGAATGGTAGCTCTTAATGGAGAAAGGTGTGCTGTTTCTGCAGGCTCAGAGAGCTCCCAGGTATCTGAGAATTCATGTTTCGAGGTGATATTTACCAAGTGTTACCATTCTATGTGCCTGGGGCCCATTCCTTTCTGAACAGCCTCATGACCTTAGAAAGCACACTCTTCTTCTATTGAGAGTTTATGCTCCTTTGGAGATTGACTATTCTGAGAGTTACGACGTGGATTTGATACTCAGCTTGCTCAGCTGTCTTGCTGCAGTGGATATTATTAGCACGTTTGAATGCTATCAAAAAGGTCTTCTGGCTTTCACATTTTACTTGTAATGAACAGTTAATTACTCTCATTTTTTCCAGGGAAATAAAATAACTTTCCAGAGCATCAATGAGGTGGATATGAGCATTTCCACAGGCAGCTTCTGCTGCTCCAGAAAGTTTATTTCTACTAAATGTCTCTTCTCTGAACAATTGTTTCCCTATTAGCATCCACACTTTATCACAGCAGGCATCTGATGTGAACCCCATCTTCTTTGTTGTTCCACTATCTTTATAATAAAATGTTGAACCTGATTTTTAGCACAATCTTTTGTCCTGTTTCAGAAGATAGGAAATTACTTAACTGCTATGATGGATGTCTTCTGGCTTTCATAGCAAACCCTGAGTAGAGATTTGGCTTTGCTGAGGCTATTACTCTCTCTTTGTCAAAGTTTTAGGGCAGTTGTCAACAGCCAAACAAAAGCAAAGTCTTTGTAATCCCCATTACCCCTAAATTTGATAGAGCTATTGCAAAATGCTATGGTCTGAATAGTTGTGTCCCCATCATGCCCCCAAACTGATGTTAACATCTTAAGCCCAAGGTGATGGTATTAGGAGGTAGAGCCCTGGGAAGTAACTCGGTTATGAGGACAGAGCCCTTGTGAATGGGATTAGTGACCTAAAGAGGCCTCAGAGAGCTTGTTTGTCCCTTCCAACATGTGAAGACACAGCAAGAAACTGCTATGTATGAATCACAAAATAGGACCTCACCAGAATCTGCTGGTGTCTTGGTTTTTAACTTCCCAGCCTCCAGAACTGTGAGGGGAAAACATATGTTATATATATATATATATATATATATATATATATATATATATATATGCTTGTATTATTTTGTTATAGCAGTCCAAACAGACTAAGACATATAGTTGCTTCCTCTCCCACCCAATTCGCATGTCAATCTATCATATGTGAGTCTCTGGGCAAGAAAGATTCTATCACACTGCAGTGAGTTATTGTCATTCACCCTACTTATTATCAACCAGGGAATCTTTTGTTGCCATCTGATATGGTTTGGATCTGTTTCCCCACTCAAATCTCGTTGAACAGTAATCCCTAAATATTGGAGGTGGCACCTGGTAGGAGGTGATTGGATCATGGGGGTTGTTTCTCATGGTTTAGCACCATGCCTCTGGGTGGTGTCACTGAGAGAGAGTTCTCCTGAGTTCTGGTTGTTTAAAAGTGTGTGGCACCTCCCTGCTCTCTTTCTCCTGCTCTGGCCATGTGAGAATGGACTAATACAACATCTGAATGATGAGTCATTCAATTCCAGAATCTTGTTCCAAGGTTCTTTCTAGGCATTATTACTAACCTCCATACTAACCTCCATAGTATGGCAGAAAGCTCTGAGGCTCAGAAGCAGAAAGATTCCTGAGCTTGATGGGACAAGTTATCAGCATGTACATTAACTGTCCACAGTGATTATTCAGAAGCGAGCCCAGGTTATATATGGTGGATATCAAAAGTGTCTGCTATAATCATTTAACCATTCTTCTTAATAATTCCAAAGAATTGCTCAAAAATGTTTGCCTTCTGCCTACTTAGTAATTTTCTAAAGAGTATATCTAAATATAAAATATGAGTTTGAACATATAGTTAATTCATTGTTTATGAGTGTCCACATTATCAACCCAATAGCACTAAAGCAAGTCAACTGTGTTATTTGAGCCAGCCCAGAAACACCCAAATGCTCTATAAAATCGTATTTGTTGTAGCTTTTAATCTGATTTAATCTAATGCAGTTTTTAGATATGCTTTATCCTAAGATGAGTTTTGAAAGAAGTCTTCTACACTAAAATCCAATTTACATATTTCAAACTGTAGTATCAAAGATGACACGCAATGAATACCAAACTGATTGATTTTTGAGATTTCTATTGAAAAATTGATAAAATTAAATATAGGAGTAAAGTCTGAATAATGATATACAGGTGAGAGATCGTATCAGTGAAGAGTTGAAGAAGAGAAAAAGTAAGCTTGTCCCTATATTCTCAGCCATTAAGATATAATCCATTCTTTTTTCAAAAACTTCACTTCCTTTTTCAAGACTATAGAAAAAGTGAATAAAAGAATTCCAAGACTGGTAAGTAACTTTGATAGGAGGTTAATCCTATCAGTGAGATATAAATATCATCTTCTCAAAAGCATCTAATCTTAAATATTTATGTAAATTATAACTTTTATAATTATTTCATCAGGAACAGGCATTTAAAAGTATGTATCAATATTACACAGTCAAATAATATTCTAGTAATGACAAATATTAAAAATAATAATCAATATTCTCTATTACTGCCCTTTTAGCAGTATATTCTTTTCTCTTATGATAAAAATGACATATCTATACTTCCCCAACTGATATTTTATTTTAAAGGAAACTTCTTTATGATCAGTAATAAAATGCACATGCTTATATAGGCAATTTTTAATAAAATAAGATGAATAAATTTAGAATTCAGATATTTTCCACTATTTCTTTCATTAAAGAGCTTAAGAATATACGTGAAACAGAATGAAACGTAGTTAAAATCTAAACCAAAAAAGAAATTCACAAGAGCTCAACAAAAATAAAAACTCTGCTTCCTAAAAATATTACTTTCTGTTGACATTCGCAGCACAAACTTATTCCACCTTTCTCTGCATGTCTTGGCATATTGTGTTTTTCTGATTTCCACAGAAACAGTTCAAATTATCTCATATTAAATTAATTGTCAGCTCACATTTGCTTTGCTTGTTTGTTGATTTTCCCATCGATTTTCCATCTGACTAAAACACTGTTTTTATAAAACTTTAAAGTAAAGATAAAGGGAAACTCTTTTTGCCTTTCTCAATAATTCCTCCTTTCCTGTGTATTGGTGAGATTCCACTCAAAGGAAATGAAAAAAAGGACATTCGGATTCAAAGGAAAAGAAACAGTGAGTTGAAGTTGACTCATGAATATCTTTGAAAAAATATTTAAATTTAATGAAAATTTATGAAAAACTGTGAAATATCCAGAAATGTACATATATAAATATTTACAACACAGATTAATACCACAAATGTTCTATCCTTTAGTTGTTCCTATCTATAAGTAGTAAATGATTTTGGACCACTCTTTTTAGTTGTGCCCTCTATAAGCCCAATAATAAAGTAATAGAGATAATATGAATAATAATTACTATTTATAACTATTATCATATAATCATACAGATAATTTGTATATTTACCTACATGACTTTATGAAATCATCATAACAAATCTATTACTTTTATTTATAGAAGAAAAAACTGAAACTCAGAAACAGGTATTAAATAACTTTCCCTAAATCTGGGGTCTGTAACTCTAAGTCTTTATATAATACAGCCTTCAGCCTCATAATATTTCTTTCTGCATCTCACTGATTTAACAGTTTCAACTCTTATGAATCTCATTAATCCATATACCTTTACTCTTTTTATTTTCTTCGTTTGAGATCAGCCCATACACCCACAGTTATCTTTACAGGTGCTGCCACCATCATAAAGTACAGATTTGTGATACAGATTTGTACTTTGTAGCTCAGATTTCCCTTTGCCCTAAGGGCAAAGTGTATAACACTCTGCTTGATATACTAGCATACATCATTTCTCTTACTGCATTGCTTTTTCCATTTATAAAGGTTAAATAAATTCACCTTTAGGATTTATTTATTAGGATAAATTGTTAAATTTATAGCAAAGAGAGAAGATCATAAAATTTTCCTTTCTGAACCATTTGATGTATTAGTGAACTCTACCCAAAGCTTTCTTGCTGCTAAGCACAATATCTGTGCCATAATCTTTGGATTCAAAATTACATGTAGTGTTGGTTCCCAGAGGTTGCTAAATCGTATCTTTAAAAAATGCCTTATTTATTTGCTCCTAACCAAATGCCTGAAAAGCCTATCAAAATTAAATTTAAAAAAGAAATCCTTTTAAAAATTGGCCTAATATTTGACTACAAAATATAAGAATCCAACAAAAATATATGAAAACAAGTAAAGATATTAGTGTCCCTGAATAGTTTTCCAGTTTTCAGTTTACAACTGTAAATAACATAAAAATTATTTGTAAATTGCTTTCTGAAACCTCTGCAAATAAAATCCTAAGTAATAATTATCATTTTATTTTCCTTGCATTTATCACTGTAATAAACATCAAATTACTTTTATGCAAATTATACTGTGTTCTAGGTTTGGTGATGGCCCTATCAAAAAGATTTCAGAATCAGAAAGTATGATTTTTATTTAAATAGATTAGTTCAATCAATAGTGTCACGTTTTTTCTTCTGAAATTTCTTGAAAATTACCAGCTTTTCTGAGATGTGAGATTTTCAGAGTTCACTTCCTAAAGATAGTGATGATGATAAACTGATACAACAGTCCTAGAAATATCAGATAAATGCAGAGAAAGAAACAGCAAATGCAAAAGTTTCAAAAATTAATTTCAGTAGTTCTTAATGTGTTACATTTCTAACTATTAATGTCTTGATTTTCCATAAAACATTACCAAAGCATAAATACCCAACATTAAAATCTCTAGGCAGATTGATTTTCTGTAAATCCAAAACTGCTCTAAAATATAAACTCTATTAATTTTTACAGTCGTGTATATAGTGTTATCAGAAAGCAGGAGACAGTTTTATGCTTTTCAGCCTCAATAGGGCTTGTGATGTTGAGGCGGTATAAATTCTTGTGCCTCCAAGAACAAAATTTAAGAATCTAACCAAAATGTGTTTTCAAAAGGAATTCTGCTGGATAGATTGGAAATGCTCTAAATAATATAGTTACCTACACCTAAGACTTAACACCAGCAAGTCAAAGGAGAAAAAGCAATTTTGTGCCAAGAAATAATCTAAATCACTTGTGTTTGTGAACACTTATCTGCTACTGTTGGCACAACTCGCTTCCAAAATTGGGTAAACTATGATAGCCAAAGAGACAAGAATATTAGAGTATTTCAGCAATGTTGCTTTATTTTATCATCAATAATATCAGTATCTGGGTCTTGAATATATTGTCAGAATAACATAACTTTTTAAAATTTAATTTTAATTTTTGACAATATGTGTAAGTAAAAAATATAATCATATAAATCATTCAAGAATTTATTAGATGATATTATCTTTATAGGTAACTTACCAAAATATTATAATTAAATTTCTAAAACTATGTAATATAAAATTAACCATTAGCATGACCCTTAAACATCCTTAAAGAAAATATATTTTTCATTAAATAATTTTGTATTTTTATTAGTGCTTTTGTTTTTTCTTTAACAGTGATGCTAGAGAGTATTTGTTCATTTGTTTTTATATAAAATGTTAAACCTCATAGAATAATGTTCTATTATCTGCATAAGTTATTTGGAGAGGATTTTATGAGTAACTATGTAAAACTTCCCAGATGAGGTTACATTTGAGAAGTACATGCCAAGTGTACATGAATAAGCTGTTATAGAACAAAATACATTCAATTGGAACACCAATTTTATTCAAAGATTTACAGAGGAAAAGTTAGTTAATGTTTGTTTTAAACAGCTCTTGAGAGATTTTTTAAGGAAATAAAAATCCAGTACTCTTTGGAGAAAATATAAAAATTAATGTAAATTTTTAAGTAGAAATATAAACATTCAAAGAAACTTTATTTCTGAAGCAGAGTACATAAAGAACATGAACCCACAAAGATGGCTATCTTTTTATTTAATATCAGAACTTTGTATTCAAGACCAAATTCTTCTTGGAAACATGCAATGCACAAACTGACTTAGCTGCCACTAGAGCCTGAACATGTCTGAGTAAAGCAACCAGTAGATTATAAACTCAAGCCCACTGGCTACCGGATCTGCGTTTTTCTTGCTGCTACTCTCCATCCTGCAGTTTATAAGCAGTAATATATGGGAAAATGGCTAGCAACCAGCCCTCTGTAGCTATATAAATCTACTGATATGGATACATACTCAGGTACAAGTTTATCATAAATTTTGCTGGTCTAGAGAATACATGGCACACAATTAACCAATAATAATAAAATATACAATACTCATTATTGTCAATTTCATATAGCTAATTGATTCTCACATAAAGTTTTAGTTAACTTTTAACAACCTCTTGTATTTATTGCCAATATATAGTTGAAATTGATGACAGTGTAGTTGCAACATCAATGTTAGTTATATTTTTGTTTGCTATAATGAGTAGGCAAAAGTAAAACAATAAAATTAAGACATTTGGAATTATACTTATTTGTCAATGGTGTGAATTAATTTTTAATGAGAAGAATAATGGCTTTCAAATATTAAAGAATATTTTATCTTTTTTGTACTATTCACACTGTAACAGCTAGAGACACCATAAATTTTGAAGTTCAATCTTCATTATTAGCATTTTCTCCTATCACCTTCTAGAGAAATACGAAAACACGACCCTATTTCAAGCTAAAAGCATAATGTCACTAAATGCAGAGTTGAAAAGAAATGTGAAATAATTCACCATTATGTGGTCTTCCCACCCTACAGATTGTTACAATAAGTGTAAGTAAGCTGAAGATCATAGACAAGAGAAGAAAAAAGCCTAAAATTAATAATCAGTGAGTTTTGAATATTTATTATTATTTTAACAATTTATTTAATTATACACATATATAATTTAATTTTTAATAAGTGCTTCACAATGGCTTGCCAAATTTCTGAAAATTTAACAAACAGCTCTCATGAGTAGGCATGAATGAGCTCCAGCACAGCACTGCTTATGAGCTCTGGTAAGCCCCAAGCATCTTAATACACTCCTCCTGGGTTTCCGGGGACTCTTCTGGTTTTAGCACCGACCTTTATGTTCCAGGAAACTCTTCAGTCTTAGGCAAGCCAGGATATTTAGTTACACAAATTCACAGACTCTCCAAAATATCTGTGTAACTGCCTACTTATTGATAGATTGGGAATCTTTCTCTGAACCTATAGCCCTTGCCAATTCCTTTCCCCACAGGATCTTTGTCCCTCTGTCTCTAACTATTGTCTAGGATGCTAAAGTCCTTAAGATATCCTATTGCTATGGCTTCCATCACTACCAGACATTGAAGAGCAACCATGTGCTATTTTCCATTTTGAAGTTGTAATTTAGGTTGAACCTAAATTCATCATTCTTTTGGCTCATTGGGACCAAGCCATTGGCTTCATTAGGACTTTTTTTCTCCTCCACCTAATGAAGGCTCCCAATAATTACTTTAAAGAGTTACTCTGAAAATTAAGTGAGATTATATTCCTACAAAGCCTAGTATAGATGTTCAATAAATAGTAACTATTAGAATAGTTTATTATTAGTCCTACTTCCTTCTAAAGTGAGCTATTTCCTTCCCGTGGTGACCCTTGCTAAGAGGCAGGCAACCTTTCAGCTAAGTATATGCAAGTTATTACATAGCCTGTCACCATCAAATATAACTTAAGAAAGGAGTCTTATGGTGGGCACTTCATACTGGACCAATGAGTGTCAGCTAGGATCTTGTACCAACAATTCAACTGGTTCTGTATCTATTTTCCAGTTTGCCCTAAACAAGGCTGATTCTTACAGTACATCTCTTTAGGTGCATTTTACTTAAAGTCCTTTATCTTTCAGATGTTATTCAAACATAACTCATGTTTATATCCAAGAGGAGAAAGAGATTACTTCTTGCTAGAGTGACAAATACACCTCACTTTGGTATTATTATGTTGATTAGAAATAAAATCTAGAAAAAGGAGTGTAAAATGTGTGTAGTGGGGGTTTTTTTCAGTTTCGTTAGCAAGTTTTTCATGGAACTGACAAGATATAAACTGAAAAATAGACTAATGCTCTACAGGAAAGGTCAGCAAACTATGGCCAGCCCACATTCTACTCTGTCAATAAAGTTTTATTGGAACACAGCCATCTCTATTCATTTACATGTTGCCAATAGTTTCTTTTGAACTACAAGGTCAGAGTTGGGTAGTTGTGAGAGAGACCAAGTGGCCTGCAAAGCCTGAAATATTTATTATCTAGTTCTTTAGATAAAAAGTTTGACAATTCCCACTCTAGTGTCTAAATGAAGAAATACTTCGCTAGTCTCACCTGGTCAGGGGCAGATGACTTTGGGAAAGGGGGAAAATAGTCTCCAGCTGTTCCTAGAATTTCAAATAAGAAAGAGAACAGGTTCTTGCTGTTTCGTCGAATAAAGCTACACAATCTGTCACTGAGAATGCACTTATCTAAAGTGATTGAAGACCAGGACCATGCCTATTGTTTGCTTTGACAGAATCTCTAAAATAAAAGTTAGAGAGAGTTCAAAGAGCCTGCACTGTCAGGTATTGAACGATTTGTTGTACAAAAGGGCAGGAATTATTTCTTTTTGCCATGTAGCTTTCAGAATATTATCATCATTTCCTGAAATTACATCTAAGTTACCTAACAGTGAAGGAAGAGCAAGCCCTATTGCCCCAGCCCAAAATTAAATGAGTCTTTTCATGAGAAATAATTTTATGTTTTGTATACAGGAGTAATCATGAGTATATGTTAAGAAATTCTTAGTACAGGCTGGGATTTATATAACAAAGTATAATAATTTGTCAAAGAAAGGTATAAATTATGCTTGTGTTTTATTGTGTTTCATTGCAAAGTTATTTAAAATAAAACCATTTCCTTTTCAGTTCTTACATTGCATTTCTTTACCGGTTTTCATAAAATAAAGCCAAATCACTATGAATATTGAGTTTTGTGACATCTGCTCCAATTGATACAGTAGAAAATTAGGTTAGACTGTCTGGATCCTTATTCTTCAATAGTCTTTTTAGTCTCTTTAAACAAGAGGCCACATTCTTGCCTGAAGCATTAGCAATAAAAAGTACTACACAGAATTGGAAAGTTCATTCAATATTAGCATATGATGACTAATACTTTTAAAAGAATGTTATAAGTCTCCCTAGTTGAGTAGCTGTTTTTTAAGGACTTTCTGGTAGAAATGATGGAATTATTGAGTCAGGTCCTAGAATGTGGCTCATTTCTACATGTCTAAGAGAAAGAAAGCTTAAAATAGGACAATTTACCTTATAAGCAGACTTCCTTCCCTGCTGCATTGTACAATATGAAGATGAGTATGAGGAGAGCAAGCTGTTTGTGGTGTAGGGCCAGGCCTGAACAATTCTGCATAAATACTCACCACTGACCCCTTTCCCAAGGCTGTACTGCTCATGGTTGTGTCTACCAACCTTGCAATCACAAACATACACACACATGCACACATTAGGAGTCATTCAAGGTTTTAGAAAAATAAGAAGTAAGATAGAAGTAGTCACCCTATAAGCCAATTTGAGCTCACTGCAGTAAGCACTGATACCTCATCATTTTTATTCCTTGTTGCCTACATAGCCCAACACAAGATCAGAGTGGAGCAGATATTACTTTCATATTGTCATTCTTGACTGAGCTTTAGCAAAATTAATTTTAATGTGTAAAAGAGTCTTGGGCTTGTTGATGATCATGAAGAAAATGAATCATCTGTTCTCCTGATCTGCTTCAATAATCGAATAACCCTTTTCCTGTTTGATAGCAATGAGGTGAAGAGAAAGGCATGCTCTCTGTTCTTACTGTGTTAACATCATACTTATTATTTAGGGCAAATAATGCTCTATTTTCTCCTAAAGATCAAGAAAAAGAATGTCTTGCTCTGTAGGAGCAAAATTAAACTCTCTTTACTAGAATTCTCGAAACTTTGGTTATAGCTTCACTTTAGCATGATTTTCCAGTGTGACAGAAGCATGAAGAGTCATACATATGATTTGACTGAGCGAGAGTCAGACAGGGTTGGGGTACCAGGAGCAGACATACCAAGTCGACATAATGTTTAGTGAAATCATGTTTCTGAAGGGACAAATAAGGTTTTACATTTTCTTGCTGAAATGTGATTTCTGAGCACAGAGAGCCAGTAGTATCCATGATTCAGGAAGAAAGAAGGCGCTGCCCAGAGCAAAAACATTAATAGCTCAGACTTGACTTTCACAATAGAATTTTAAAAGCTTTTGTCAGAAATAATAGTCTGGAGAGGAGTGCACTCATTTAAAAGACCCAGATTTTATCAAAATAAGAACACATTTGGTGGTTCCAAACACAAAGCGAAAATTAGAGAATTAGAAAGAAGAGAAAACTCTCTACTAGACTTTAAGGCCTTAGAGAGGACTAGAGAGTTTGTACTTCTATGTGGAGCCTGATCCTGACCTTTCTTCAAATTTTAAACCCCACAGTGCTATAACAAAACCCTCCAATTAAGTTCAGGACACCAGGTTATGAGGTGACTTAGCCAAGATTTTCTAATAAACCATCCTGAAGGAGGGAATAAATATGATGCTTTCTTGGGAAGGTAGAAACTCAGACATCTACAAGAGAGGAAAAATACATGAGTTAGGCAGCTCATCCTGTTACTTCATGACACCGTGAAGACTGCTGCTTCATGCTTCAGTGAGCTGTCTCTTCGGCTAATGTGTCCACTCAGCTGTGAGGGACATTTCTGGACAAACCCCACTGAGAAACCATGCCTTACAGACGTTCTTCACAGGGAGGAGGAATTGGAATCAAGTTTATTTGCACAGCTTCCTCTAGTGTTCCGTTGTCTCTATGGGAAGATAGCTAACCCACACTTCCAAATTGTGTCATCTCACCGCTTTGGTAGTTTCATGAAAAGTCTAATAGTGTAGTGTTTGCTCTGAGTCCAGAAGTGAGAGCAATTATGAGAGACTTCAGTTCACAGGTAGTGGTAAGTCATAGGTAGCAAACAGAGCAAACACACACAGAACTGTTAGGCCTTGGCTATAGCTGATACAAAGAAGGCTGCTGAATGCTGAGAGGCAGAGAAGACCAAGAGAGTCTGAGGAGGCACATAAGCTGTATCTGCTGCACTGGGATGATTCTGTCACTTTCTTCTTGGAAAGCTGAGAGGAAGTGGTCATGCATTTGTTTTTTTCTTTGTTTATTTTGTTTTGTTTGTTTTTTGAGATGGGCTATCACTCTTTCACCCAGGCTGGAGTGCGATGGCACCATCTCGGCTCACTGCAACCTCTGCCTCCCAGATTCAAGCAATTCTCCTGCCTCAGCCTCCTGAGTAGCTAGGATTACAGGTGCCCGCAACCACACCTGACTAATTTTTGTATTTTTAGTAGAGACAGAGTTTCCCCATGTTAGCCAGGTTAGTCTTGAACTCCTGACCTCAGGTGATCCACCCACCTTGGCCTCCAAAGTGCTGGGATTACAGGCATGAGCCACCGCATTCATGGCCATGCATTTATATACCTGTCAGTATGAGCTGGCCACAGTAAAGCAGACACAATGGCAGCACCATCCCCATCCTTACTCTCAAACACTTCCAGAAAGTCATGGAGAAATCTACAATAATTTCCTGGGGCTTTCCTACTACAAAAGGTGGCTGATTATTGAGACTCAATAGATCATTCATTAGAGGGATGTGAACTCCAAAACTTGGCTCAGTTTGAAGCAATGCTAGTTTTGGTATAAAGAAAACAAATGAAATTATATATCTACATAGCTTAGATTGCAATTTTAAATGTAAATCTGCTTTAGATGAAAAAAATGGAAAACAAAATCCTAACCAAACAAAATAAAATAAAATGCAAATCAATTGGTGTTATACGTCAAATGAATAATATAAGAAATACAGGTAAGAGTACTCATGGAAGAAGATAACAAATGGTAGGCACATCAGGGGAAGGAAATAAAAATGGTGAGAATAAAACTAGGCCTCAAAAAATGGTAGAATTTTGACAGGCAGAAAGGAGTTCTGACAGCATTCTAAGAAAAGGGCATCAAGTTAAGAAAGGAAGAGTTTGACAGTGGGTTTTGTGTAACTGAATATAGAAGGGAAATGAACCCACATCATAGATCTTGGATGGTCAAATTGAAGCAATTGTTATGAGCATTATATATATATAATATATATATTTATCATAAGCATTATATATATCATATATATCATAAGCATTATATATAAGTATATATTTATATCATAATCATTATATATATAAATATATGTGTGTGTATATATATATTTAATGATCTTAAGTAAGGAAGTGACATTAACTAAGGAAAGCTGTAAGAATTTAGGAATAAATACCAAGTGGCCACAATAGAGTCTCTTAGGAGCAGAAATAGGAAAAAATAAAAACAAAAAACAAAATGGAAACTAAAGAGACAATCACAATAATCTAGACATGAAACAATAAGTGACCAAATCAGAAGTTATAACAGTGTTGGTGGTGGTCGGAAGAAAAAAGAAGAATCAATTATACTCTGTACTTAAGTACTGTACTTGATATACAGTTCAACTATATAGAAACACTTCAACAATGACTGAATTCTGAGCATGAGTTACTGGGTGATTATTGGCCCAGGCCTAGAAAAAAGAATGTCAAAAGGGATGCCTTGAGAAAAATGACAATACATTTAGTTTTTGGCTTATTAAATTTGAAGAAAAGGCAGGACATATTAGAGAAAATGTCAAATTGTCAAATATAGACAACATTATAACTCCAGAAAAAAAAAAAAGAGACCATGTCCTGATCAAAATAGGGCCATTTAAACCATATCACCTAAACGGTAGCGGTCAACAGAGAACGTTGGTGACCAGTATGACGACTGTGATTGTAAAATTAAAATATAAAATCTGAAAATAATGTGTGGCATAAAAGTGTTCCAATAAGCATTTTCTCTCAGTTACAGTCCGAACCCATTTGCCTCTCTTTTTTACACTGTTAAAAAAAAATTTTTAATTAATTGTTCACATTGTCGCTAGGAAGAACATTCCTTTGCCTAGGTCTTAAGAATGTGCAATTCTATTGCTTACAAAGAAAAATCCAAGCAAGGTTTGATGGCTAAATATTGCATATTAACCTTCTGAAAAATTTGTACTTGCTTTTTTTTAATTGTACATTAAAAACAATTTAGCCCCTGCCACTCCTTCTCCTCAGATGAGTCACATTTTTGGTCTTGGACATCTGGGCTTCCCTAGTACCTGGGAGAATTATTTGGTGTTTTGGAATGTCTTAGAATGGCTTCAAGAATTTAATAAGAAATGGAGCGATTTAATCACAAGGAAGGAATCTGGACTTCAAAAGTAAGGGAAAAGTAAGGTGAAGTAGGTTTTTAGAAAGGTGGACAACTTGACAAACCCAGATAACGGAGGGTACCTGTGAGTTACAGCTACTGATAGATACCTGCAGTCTGAGCACTCTGCTCCTCACCTTTGGAAGCTACAGCCAAAAGAGAGTAGCCTCATTTGGCAATGATTAAGTAGTCATTACGATTTATGGGGCTGCCTGCCTTGGAAGAGATTAACCAGGCTTGAGCAATGAACAGCTCATTAGTGACCACAACGGACTGTAAAACAGAAGTTTTCCCAATTTCCTGAATTACTTAATTCCAAAGTTTTTGTTAGGGAAGGAGCCCTGAAAAAAATACTAATATTGGGTTTTCTGTCTTATGTCAAATGTGATAAGCACCAAGACAGGTGTGAGTTACGTTAAATTTAAGCCAGAAAAGTAAAACAAAAGTGTTAACAAAAATGTATCACTTCATTCACAATTGCACGCCTAGCTCACAGTCTCTTTAAACAAAGATGTAAAAGTATGGGAGAAACAGGACTGTTTAGCATCTTGCTTTTTACACAGATTTCTAGACTTGATATTTAACTTTATATTTTATAAGACGTTGTTTTCCTTAACAGATGAACAGCTTTTTTATGCATCAAAGTGTATATGGGCACTGTATAAAATATATAACTATTATAACACAAGCCTCTATGATAATAAAAGCTTCTGAAACACATTATTCTGATGCCAATTTACAGCTATTAGTCATATTACACAATGACCAAAGCTACATCATTCTTACATTTTTAGAAACAAATTTTAATCATAAATTTGCAATCCTGAAAGATAAAAAAACAAAACGCACAGGAATACTAAAGAAACCATATACATGGGCTGTCCCATGTAAACAAACCTGTACTGAAGCCCTATAGGACCTAGACTATGGAATTATACTGAAGGACTATGGAACCCTTGTATTTTCCCTTGATTTTGGTTCTTTGACTGACATCCCTTATTAGAAAACATATAAGAGGCCGGACGCGGCTCAAGCCTGTAATCCCAGCACTTTGGGAGGCAGAGGTGGGTGGATGACGAGGTCAGGAGATCGAGACCATCCCAGCTAACACGCTGAAACCCTGTCTCTACTAAAAACACAAAAAATTAGCCGGGCGTGGTGGCGGGCGCTTGTGGTCCCAGCTACTCAGGAGGCTGAGGCAGGAGAATGGCGTGAACCCGGGAGGAGGAGCTTGCAGTGAGCTGAGATCATGCCACTATACTCCAGCCTGGGCGACAGAGCGAGGTTCCTCCATTTAAAAAAAAAAAAAAAAAAAAAAGTAGGCAGTAAAACATGAAAAGGCAAGACTGGCCTAGCCTCCTAGCCTACATCTTTCTCCTATGGTGGGTACTTCCTGCCCTCACACATGGACTCCATGTTCTTCACTTTTGAGACTCAGAATGACTCTCCTTGCTCCTCAAGCTTTCAGACAGCCTATTGTGGGACCTTGTGATCATGTAAGTCAATATTTAATAAACTCCCCTTCATATACGTATATGTGTGTGTGTGTGTGTGTGTGTGTGTGTGTGTGTGTGTGTGTGTCCTACTAGTTCTGTCTCTCTAAAGAAGCTTGACTAATACACAAGGGATACTACTTATTGGTGCATAGAGGCAGTTATATTTTTTGAGGAATGTTAATAAAACGATTAGCATAACTGCACTGTGAAAGATACATATTGCATATCACAAACTTGACAAATGTGCAAATGTGTATATGATAATAGGAGTAGCATCAAAGAACCTCAAAAGAAAGAAAGCTTATTCTCTTATCGTCAAAGATTATTTGTATTTGTTGTATTTCTATTGTAGTTTTAAAAAATTCCTAATAAGACTACAGCTTAAGAATGTCTAGCCTGCTTGTGAACTGTAGGACAGAGTGTGGATCTCCTATTGCATTTTGGCCCTCTGCTTCATACCAGACAAATCAAGTGTTTCTTTCTGATGGCCAAATACAAATGTTTTACCAGTGACTTTACTTACTGCTGAAAAATCAAAAATATTTTGTACATATGCATTATTCACCAAGGACAGTATACAATATGATAAGTTAGTTTGATTGTCATGATTTTAGTAATTCATAGAGTTTTTAAGGTTATAATAACTGTATTAATAATAATTAGTATATATTTCTATTGTTAACTTTAAATTATGTTATTTGTATGTCAAAGGGACATGGCTTGTTTCCCTTTTATCAGGCCTTCCTTCATTTCTTTCTTTTTTCTGTCTTTTTTGAAATAATTCACATTATAGATTTCATAAGAATGACTTTGATTCTTCCCATTTTATTTCATGACTATTTTTTTTTTAGCAGACCATCCAAAATAGATGCAATTATGTGGTACATAACATTTCAGTCAGTGACAGATGATGTATCCAGTGGTGGTCCCATTAGACTATAATGGAGCTAAAAAATTTCCATAGCCTAGTGATGTCTTAGCTGCCATAATATTGTAGCATAATGCATTACTCACATGTTTGTGGTGATACTGGTGTAAAAACAAACCTATTACACTGCCAGTCGTATATATGTATGTCGTATGTATAGTACATACAATTATGTACACAGCCTAATACTTGATAATAAATGACTATGTTAATGGTTTATATATTTATAATACTATGCTTTTTGTCATTATTCTAGATTGTACTCCTCCTTATAAAAATGTTAACTGTAAAATAGCCTTAGGCAGATCATTTAGGAAGTATTCCAAAAGAAGGCATTGTTATAGGAGATGACTGCACCATCTTTATTATTGCTCCTGAAAACCTTCCAGTTGGAAAAGGTGTGGATGTGAAAGAAACTAAGTTGATGATCCTGACTCTGTGCAGACCTAGGCTAACGTGTGTTTTTGTGTCTAACATTTTAGCAAAAAAAAATTAAGTAAAATAAAAATAAAATTTTAAATTTTAAAAATATAAAAAGTTTAAACAATAAGAATAGAGAGAAATACAATATTTTTGTACGACTGTACAATGTGTTTGTGTTTTAAGTTGTATTATTACAAAACAGTTAAGAATTTTTAAAAATTTAAATGTTGTAAAGTAAAAATTTACAATAATAAAAATTTAAAAGTTGTAAAGTGAAAAGGTTACAATAAGCTAAGGTTATTTTATCATTGAAAAAATAGAAATTTTTTTGTAAATTTAACGTATCCTAAGTGCACAGTGTGTATAAAGTAGTACACGGTAATATCCTGGGCCTTCACGTTTGCTCCCCACTCACTCACTGACTCACCCAGAGCAACTTGCTGTCCTGTAAGCTCCATTGATTTTAAGTGCCTGTGTTAGTCTGTTTTCACCCTGCAGATAAAGGCAACTGGCTATCCTTTGGTTTTCCCAATAATTCAACAAATCTAACACCTAATTTCAAATCTTATTTTAATTATTTTATTTTATTTAAAAATAATAAGGGTATTTTCTTTTTCCATCAAAATTTTGTTTAGCTAAATATGAAGCAGATATGATATGGCTATAATATTATTAGGTACATTATATTCTGTATTAGGACAAATTGAAAACACAAAAGTTGATTATTTCTTCTCATCAACCCAGTCATTCCCAGAACTGAAATTGTGTGTAATAATTTTAGAAGTAAATGCAGAACCTGGGCACATGTCAAAGTGAGCCACCTATCTGGGACTTGAAACAGAACAATGTCTATAAAAGTTGACGTTGAAAACAAAACAAAACAAAAAGACATACCCGAGACTAGGCAATTTACAAAATTTACAAAAGAAAAAGGTTTAATTGGACTTACAGTTCCACATGGCTGGGGAAGCGTCACAGTCACGGCAGAAGGCAAGGAGGAGCAAGTCACGTATTACGTGGATGGCAGCAGGCAAAGAGAGAGATTGTGCAGGAAAACCCCACCTTATAAAACCATGAGTTCTAGTAAGACTTACTAACCATCACAAGAACAGCGTGGGAAAGACCTGCCCCATGATTCGATTACCTCCCACCGGGTCCTTCCCACAACATGTGGGAATTCAAGATGAGATTTGGGTGGGGACACAGACAAAACATATCAGTGCCCTATAGAGGTGTTCCATTTTTTATCTTCTATCCTGTATTTTTAGTGTACCTTTTCTATATTTAGATATGTTTAGATACATAAATACTTACCATAGTGTTACAATTGCCTGTGGTGCTCAGTGCAGTAACATGCTGTATAGGTTTGTAGTTTAGGAGCAAAAGGCTATATATCATACAGCACAGGTGTGTAGTAGGCTATATCATCTAGGTTTGTGTAAGTACACTGTAAGGACACACTATCATGAAATCACCTAATAACACATTTCTTAGAATGCATATCTGTAGTTACATTATGCATGACTGCAGTTGCAAAGTCACTGGGATTTGACCAGGTACAAATTCAAAGAATTAATAATAAATTGTGCCATATTGTTAAAAGGGCAACAACCACAATTTTAAAATAAATACTTTACAAAAATAATGTTTATTAATTCTATGAGAGAGTCTTACTCAATGGTGGAGGAATAATTTTTAAAAATTCCACCAGTATGAATCCTTGATAGGCTCTCTTTACATACTAATTAATTCAGTTTTCATTTTTATTATTCTCCTGATCTTTCTATCCTACATTTCCAAATGTCTACAATTTCTCATCTTTATTTAATGTCTTCCCAAATCAGCCTCTCTCTCCCTCTCTCTCTCTCTCTCTCTCACACACACACACACACACACACTTTCTCACATATACAGACCTGCATACACACTTCTCCAGTTATTTGTGTATCAGCTTAAGATCTTCATTCACAAATTCAAGTGTGTGAAAAAAATTCATACTTATGTGCATTTTTTTTGTAACTATACTCCCCAATTCCAGGGGCAGCATCTAAATTCTGACTACTTCTACATCCTATCTTTGTGCCAGTCTTCCCTATTTCAGAGTCCTTCAAGACGAAACTAAAAATTTCTCATTTTACTCTTTGAAATCTGTAATTCTTCAAGTAATTTTGTAAGAACTGTATTATACTGATGTAAAATAGGATATATACAACAAAAGGAACATTTTCAATATTACTATGAATTTTTATGCAAAATTCTAAATAAATTATTAGCAATCTAAATCCAGGAATATAGAAGAATAATTACAGGGAGTAAGAACAAAGTACAGCATAGCAATATAATGGATTTTTAAACTTTAGGCTATCCTTTGGTGTAATTCACCAAATTGAGCCAAAAACAATAAAAAGTACAAATGATCGTCTTAATAGATGCACAAAATAATTTTGATAAAAATGTAATAATTCATGATTTTTAAAAAATGAAATCTTAGTGAAAAAGGAAGCAGCTTAATTCATTTAACTCAATAAAGAACATCTGTCAAAAAAGATAACGTCACATGTAAAGGTGAAATGTTAGACGACATCTTTTAACAGTTAGGAGCAAGATGTGGATGCCTGCATTATAATTATCATTCATGTTGGACGACAAAACATAGATAATACAAGCATTCAGAGAAAGACAGAAAAAGAGAAAGACAAAGAGAGAGGAATATTGAGAGGGATATTGATTTGAGGATTAGAATGGCAGAAACAAAGGTGTCATTGTTCACTAAATGTGTGATGTATTCACATAAAATCCAAGTGAATCTACTGACTACTTATTACAATTAGTAGGTGACCTTTGTTGAATAAGTGCATGAAAGTTTGTAGTATAAAAATTAATCACTTTTAATAACCCAGTTAGAAACATTTAGGAAATAGAAGTTTTTAAGTTTATTATAATAGAAATAAAAACTGGAGAGTAATGGAATAAGACTAACAAAGTCATGAAAGAATTTATTAAAAAATGTATAAAATTTTATGGAAGGACATCAAGGAAGATTTAAAATATAAGAATATACTATCTTAATGGATGGGAAAACTATCCAATAAAAATAAAAATTTTCATAAAATAAATTCTATCAAATTCTAAATTGGGTTTGCCATAAAAAATTTAAAGCTACTTATCAAAGTCATGTAACTGAAATAAGGAGAAGAAAGGAAAATATACCCTACTATATCAAACTATTTATAAGGTTGTATTTAAAGTTTTAAGAATCTTCATTTAAATGATAAAATATAACAACATGCAAAGTAGACAGCCTAGAAAGAGATCCATTGATATCCAGAAGCTTTGCATATGAAAACTAGCATTACAAATTAGAAATGCAAGGAAAACTGGAAATAACAGAATTGAATCACTATTTTACTCCTTAAAAACAGCTAATTGTTTTACCACTATGTATAAAAGGTGTGGGCAAAAAGGCACTGACTAGCAACTTTAGCAAACAATATTTTAACTGGTGCTGTAAGGCTAGACACAGAAGGAATTTTCATAAGCACTATAGTCTAGATGGCAAATTTTCTTTTACAGGGATAAAGGATAGCGTTTCTAGAATTAATTACTTGTATACTAGGGTTGAAAAAACAAATTGTGGATATTTGGAGTCTGGTTTCTCCTTATCTGAGAAAGATGCTACGAATAAGGAAGGGAGTGGGATGGAGGTTGGAATGACTCTGAGGCATAGAATTAGAGTCAGAGCAATCAGAATGAACTCATGTTTATCATGTACCCACGCGAAAACATCACAAAAACCTAAAGTGAGAGACTACTAGAAAAGAATCTACTCATTACTCCTCAAAAGTGTCAACATCATGACAAACAAGGAAAAACTGAGAAACTGCCATGGATCTGAGGACAGTAAGCACTTTATGACAACTAAATGAAACATGACGTCTTGAATTGAATCTTAGAACACAAAAAGGACATTAGCAGGAAAACTTGAAATCTAAATTAAGCCTGGGGTTTAATTATAGCATTATAACAATGTTAATTTCTTAATTTTGATGAATATAGCATAATTATGTAAGCTACTAATATTAACGGAAACCCAGTGAAGGGTTGTACTGAAACTCTCTGTACTGTCTTTGCAACTAGTGTCTACATTTTAAAATTATTTCAAAATAAAAAATTTAACAAAACCTGATTTCAACTTTACTCAATCCTCTCTCATTTCCGTTACCAGTAAGAAAACCTGATAATAAATGATATAAAACTATTACTCTGTTTCAAAGGATATTTTGACTTGAAATCAAGTTTGTTTACATAAACCTTATTTTATGCAAGATGTTGTTACAGAAGCCAATTATCAGCAAATATACATTTGTGAAAAATTAAATTATGTGCAATATGATTTCCCAATACCATCTAACCTCCCATCAAGTTAGAATTGTGTAACCTGACTGTAAAATTAAGTGCATGCTATGTTTTCAAAAGTTTTTTTTTTTTTTAAAAAAGACCTATCTCAATATTTTAATTTTTTCTAATTTACTGGCTAAAATATTTCCAAGGCTAACTAGAAAATCTCTTTGTATAAAAGATGAAAAAAGAAACTCAAATTATACTTGCCATATCTTTGACAACTGCCTCTTTCTCCTGTTCATTAACGTATTTCAGATGCCTATGAAAGAATATTTGACAGATATTTTTTTCAAAAATCAAGGCAAGAATTGCACAGCTAGTTCAGAACAATGCAGAGTCAAAAGTAACTCCTATTTGAATTCTTTATGCATTCTCACACTCATACACACAGACACACACTGAGGTTGTGCATGTGTGTGTGTATGTGTTGGGATTGTATAAAATTATGTGCATTTCATGAACAGGCAGTGAATGGATATAGAAAATAAATAACATTGAGATTTTAATTGGCTCTTAGCCTCTGCAACATACATAAATGAGAGCTGAACTTTATATTAATTATAATTTTTGGTGATTCAATCAATATCCTCTTTTATTTCTTTCATAGTATTTTAAATATTTATCATGTAATCCTATTTTCACGGTTTTTATTGTAATAGAATTCCTATCCTTTAGAACAATTGTTGACAAACTGTAGCTAGCATGCATTAAAATCACCTGGAGGGCTAGATAGGGAACAATTTGTCAGTCCCCACCTTCGGAGTTCCTAATTCACTCTGACTGGAGCCTGATAATTCACATCTCAAACAAATCCCCAGCTGATACTGTTGCTGTAGCATGAGAAGTACACATTCTTATTGTATGTGTCAGATGTTTCTGCTACCAGTATTACAAGTAGGGGTGTCAAGCTTATTTCTCCCTCTCTTCACATCCAGTGTGGCAAGAAGAAATTACTTACAAGCTGATACTTCAAAATAATCTCTTTAATGTGAATAAGCATATAATGAAAATAGATTCGCAAACAAAGAATTGAAGTATTTACAAAAATCATTTATATTCCAAAAATCCTAAACCAAATTAAACCATTTGACTACACATTTTGACTACACAGTTGTTTATCTCTGAAACAACTCTACATTTTGCAAATCAATATATGGTTGTCTGAGAACAGTGTAAGGAAGAGAGCTGCTGAGACTAAATGGGGTTCTTGTAAATTGTCCTCCCACTCCCCTGGTAAACAATGTGAAACATCTGCTATCCAACAATTTCACAACAGACCTGCCTTTCTGAGTGGTTTATAAGGCAGCTTTGGTCTCAAGTAGCTTAACACAGAAGTGTGTCATATGAAGGCTTGTATTTATATTTATAAGCTGCAGGCACATCTGTATACAAATTAGTATCACATTTTGCAGTTATTTTTTCTCAATTTTTACTACCATCAAAGTCCAGTAGCATGAAATAGGCCATTACATCTTCAGAACAGTCAGAATTACACAAAAAGTATTATTCTTATGACTTTAACCTTTACCATCTGATAGTTCATGATCCAAAAAGTCACAGGCTTTTATTTACTTGTAGGTTTTCTGATCATTTCTGATGGAAATTACTAAGCTCTGTATAGAAGTGTCCTCGTCTGATAAAATGAATGGGTTTTTACTCACCAGTTCCTTTGAAAAGCATTTGTAATATTTAAAATTATTTGCAAATGACCATGAACTTATTGGAAGATTCAAAAATACAATACTTTTTCAGTTATGCATTGAGTTTTTCAAATAAGTTCTTCTTAAATGTATTATGAATAATAGCAATCATTTCAATTAGTTTCTTTGCTCCATTGGTGCCAGTGGAATATTGTGGGGTTTTTTTTTCAGATAATTATTCTTTTTTAATGTATTTAAAATTAGTTTATCACCTTGAAATTAAATAAGCTTTCTCGGGAATGAAGTTTACTGAGGATCTAGGTCCAAATTCTTTTCATATGCTGTCTTAAGTCATTTTTATATCCTTCTCATGGAACTTAAGAGGAAGATACTATCATTCTCGTTTTGTATTGAGGAAAAAGGCTCAAAGAGATGTCATCTCTTGCCTGAAGTCATACAACTAATAAAAGTCAATAATATATTGAACTCAGTATATCTTGATTGTACTCACTGTACAAATAAATGAAAATAGGTTTGGGATAAGTGTTTTATGTTCTACCAAGTAACAAAAATGTAGTGATTAACTTAGAGCTAGAACATCAAGTTTGGTTTACTTCCCCCCAAGGAAGTGGCACTTAGATTCTCCAACCTTGAACCTAAGATAGCAAGAGAAATTAATACTAGAAGATAAGAGAGAAGAACTTTGTATTTTTTTAACTGACCATTTTTTAATCCACAGATAAAACTATATATTTATTGTGTACAATATAATGTTTTGAAATACATACAGCTTGTGGAGTGACTAAATCTAACTAATTAACATATGTATGAACTCATATAGTTATATTTTTAAAAAATAACACAACATACACTCTCAGCATTTTTCAAGAATACTGTATATTATTATTAACTATAGTCACCATGCTGTACAATAGTTCTCTGAACTTATTCTTCCTATCTAACAAAAATTCTGTATCTTTTGAGCAACAACTCCCCAACACCCCTCTCAATTACCCTAGCCTGTGGTAACCACCATTCTACTCTCTACCTCTGTAAGACCAACTTTTTAAGACTCCACATATGAGTGAGATCATGAGTTATTTGTCTCTCTGTGCTTGGCTTACTTCAGTTCACATTAATATTCTCCAGATTTATCTGTGTTGATGCGAATGACAGGATTTCCTTATTTTATGGCAAAATAATATTTTTGTATACAAAGCGTATACAATAAGATATATGTGTGTGTGTACAAAAATGTATATATACACACACACACATATATATACATACATTTTGCTTACCCATTCATTTGTTAATGGATACTTAAGCTGATTCCATATATTGGCCATTATGAATAATGCTGAAATAAATAGAGGAATACAGGTATCTTTTGCTTTTATTTTCCTTGGATATATACCCAGTAATGGGATTGCTGAATTATGCTGTAGTCTTATTTTTATGTTTTGAGGAACCTCCATGTAGTTTTTTAAATGACTATACTAATTGACTTTCCCACAACAGTACACAAGGGTTTGTTCCCTTTTCTTTACATTCTCGCCAATATTTTTCATCTTTCCTCTTTTTCATAACCATTTTAACAGGAATGAAGGGATATCTCATTGTGGTTTTAATTTGCATTTCCCTGATGATTAGCATCTTTAATATACCTATTGGCCATTTATATATCGTCTTTTGAGAGGTGTCAAAACTGATTAAAGGCTTTAATTGATTAAGACTGGAAACTATGAAACAATTAGGAGAAAACAGAGAAAATCCTCCATGACAATGGTCTGGGCAATAAGTTTTTGGAGATGACTCCAAAAGCACAGGCAACAAAAGCAAGAATAGACAAATGGGATTGCAATGAACTGAAATGCACAGCAAAAGTAAATCAACAAAGCAGAGATACCCTACAGAATAGAAGGAAATATTTTACATCTCATAAGGAGTTAATACCCAAATTATATAAACTCAATAGCAGGAAAAAAATATAACCTTATTAAAAAATAAGACAGCTGTGTTTTATCTTTGCTCTTCTCTTCTGTTTACCTTATAATCTAAACTATATTTTAAATGTCTTTCTCTCTCTCTCTCTCTCTTTTTTTTTTTTTTTTCTTTTGAGACAGAGGCTTGGCTCGCTCTGTCCTCAGGCTGGTGTGCAGTGGCACGATCTCGGCTCACTGCAAGCTCCACCTCCCGAGTTCAAGTGAATATCGTTTTACCCAAATTTATTAAAATTTTCCACCTTCATCTTTCTAACAGAAAAACAGGTATTTACTCAACTGACAGGTATAACCTGGGCTTGATCTTGCTAACCTATATTCTCATGCAAAACAAAGAGAATAAATGAGAATTAGAATTGTTCACTCTTTCTATAAATATTTGATTTGCCTAAGGTTCAAAATATGTTTTATTATGCTGAGTCCACAAGCCACTGGTGATTAAGTAATTATGATATGATTTCTTCATTTGCTCTTTTTACCCAATTGACTTGAAATGCTGTTTCTAGAATTTTTATTTGATGTTTCCCTGCCAATTTTGTTTCTGGTGCTTAATCTCCTAAAACAAAGCAAGTGCCACTAGAATAGTATGCTTTTGCTCCCAAGGCCTCCAGCTATCTGGGACAAACCAATTGCAATTGGATCATTTAGCTTTTAAATGCCTACCTACCACTTCTAACATGTTTAGTCTGCCATCCCAGAGTCTGTATAAAAAAGATTCTAATGAGCCAGGTACTGCCTTGGAAGAACTCTGAGGATTAAACTCCATTTGAATCAATATTTTAGTTTATTTTGCTTTCTACACAGTATTTCAAAAGAGGAAATGATTAAGAATATATCTAGTCCTCAGGTAAAAATAAACATCAAACTGCAGACAGCAGGAAGACTCAAATTATTCCTAATGATCAGTGTTGTCAGCATTACACTGCTGATATCATCATTGATCAAGAATGAAGAGTTCCTTGGTGAATAGGAGCCCTGGGAAAAAGAAACCAAGGAAGAATAAAAGTATTTAGGAAAAGCAGCACTTAGCTATTTTCTTCTTTCACTGTTCATCCTCTCTTCAAATGAGGTCACTTCCCACCTTCCTCTCGTTCTCATGTTCTATGCTCATGCTTACAATTCTAAGGTAAGGTTTCTCAAAGCAGGAAAGTAGGTTGAGCTCTCAGGGAGGAAAGGAAAAACTTGCTAAAATGATTTGAGTCAGCTAATGAGTGACAGCATGAGAAATATATAAGGAACTAGCTTTCTTTCCAGGCTTCATATATGCCCAGTTCTAATCCTTACAGCTATTGAGTTTTCTCCACTGTACTCTAGCCAGGGAACTGTGAATCGTGGAAAAGCACACCTCCAAGTACATTGACCAAAGGCTAATTTGCTTTTTTTATATCTACAGAAAAAGATACATACATGGTTTATATATGAATAAAAACGAATAGGTTTTCATGCATAAAATATTCCCACTGGTAAACTTTATTGTTATAATTTTCTATTATAATGAAGCCATACTGGAGAATTCAGCCCACCCTTGTGGAAGGGCCATAGGAACTGGAGGATCTTAAGGCTATGGGGTCTTAAGAGAGAAAAACCTCATTAGATACTGGAAATGACTTTCCAAGGTTCAGAAATCACTATAGTCAGTTAGAAGAGGATGTCAAATCTTTAGAGCCATAGGGATGGCTATAAAAGACCTAACATGTTTCTTACCCTCAGGAAAATCAGGAATCCTGGCTTGAAAGATTGCTAGAATTCTATAAAAATATAAAATATATATAACATTTTAGAGATAAGTTACCAATATATGCATAAACTTTCCTGGCTGATGCCTACAATGTCTCCAAAATAAATCTACTCTGATGATTTAATGCTCTGTAAAATTATGGGTTGTTAAACTTTATTTATACTTTTGCATGAATAACAAGTTATGGATACATTCATGATAGTAGAATCCAAGGAGCGAGGGGAAGAGGAGGACACTGAATGCCTAAGAGAAATTGAGAGAGGAATTACACTAAGATGAGAAAAGAACAATGAACCTTCAGAGTTATTCCTCCTAAGTTGATTAATAGGAAGACTTAAAGGGGAATCATTATTATACTCCAATATTGTTTTATTATGCAAGAATTGAATGGTTCAACTTTTAAAAATAACTGATGAAAATGTTTAAAAATAGTTGACACTTCGAACTGTTATATTTAGGATGGTAAGTGAAAAAATGTTGTTTTACATTAAGTTCTTTTTTCTTCTCCCTGTATTCTAGGGACAATTTCTCAAAACTATAAAATAGTTAAATATAAGACATAAATTCTATTTTTATACTGAATTATATAAAAGAGCAATTAGAGACAGTGAGCACTGAATGGATTTACACAACAATCTTCTTTTGTATTATACTTTAATTTCTAGAATACACGTGCAGAACATGAAGGTTTGTTACATAGGTATACATGTGCCATGGTGATTTGCTGCACCCATCAACCCATCATCTGGGTGTTAATCCCTGCATGCATCAGGTATTTGTCCTAATGCAATGCCTCCCGTTTCCACCCACCACCTGACAGGCCCCAGTGTGTGATGTTCCCTTCCCCACGTCCATATATTCTCATTGTTCAACTCCCATTTATGAGTGACAACATGCAGTGTTTGACTTTCTGTGCCTGTGTTAGTTTGCTGAGAATGATGGTTTCCAGCTTCATTCATGTCCCTGCAAAGAACATGAACTCATCCTTTTTTATGGCTGCATAGTATTCCATGGTGGATATGTGCCACATTTTCATTATCCAGTCTATCATTGATGGGCATTTGGGTTGGTTCCATGTCTGCTATTGTAAATAGTGCTGCAGTAAACATATGTGTGCATGTGTCTTTATAGTAGAATGATTTATAATCCTTTGGGTATATACCCAGTAATGGGATTGTTGGGTCAAATGGTATGTCTGGTTCCAGATCCTTGAGGAATTGCCACATTGTCTTCCACAATGGTTGAATTAATTTACACTCCCACCAACAGGGTAAAAGCATTCCTACTTCTCCACATTCTCTCCAGAATCTGTTGTTTCCTGACTTTTTAACAATCATCATTCTAATTGGCATGAGAGGGTATCTCACTGTGGTTTTGATTTGCATTTCTCTAATAATCAGTGATGATGAGTTTTTTTCTCACACGTTTGTTGGCCACATACACAGCAACCTTAAATTCACCTCTCAGTAGAAGAGACTTGTTTATTAAACAAAAAAGTTTTATATAACTTATATTTATTATATTATCAGTATAGTTAGCTAGTAAAAACTTTAAAACTCTTATTTTGTATTCTAAAAGAATTGCAATCTAGTTTATAGCCTACTTGAAATTTGTAATTTTGAATGACTTTCACAGAAGATATAATACTGAGAATTTTAAAATACTATTCACCCAGAAAAGCATGCAGCTTACTTGAAATTCTGAACAATTCACTGGTTATTTTGAAGTCTTTATGTTAAAATAAGTAAACTTTCAAACCAAAACTCTATTTGCAGCTGTGAGATCAAATTTTATCTTACAGTTATGCAATGCAGAAGCAAGACTTCAGGAACAAAGGCATTGCCCTTCTTGAAAACATTGCTAGTTTTATATTAAAATCACAGAGGTTATGCTTTTTCTTATAATGTATTTTGAGTTTACTCTCAAAGGAACCTTGGATGCTCTCTATCCAGATCCCTCTGTCTTATTTTATTTCATTTGAACTTTTCATGCATAATACATTTTAATACTAGGGCTGCATAGAGATTTAGCAACAAAACATATGGGCATTAAATATACATGCCTGAAGTCAAACCAAACTTATGCAATGTGAAAGCCATTAAAATTATGTTACATTGCTTTCCTTTCTAATCACAGTAGATTGGAAGAGCAGGAGAGTTGATATTCACATGGTGAGGGACAGACTTCTCTATATAAAGAAGTATATACCAGCCCAAATTTTAGAAAGGTCATCAGTTAGTTTAGGTTCAACACTACGTTTTCTTTTTTTTTTAATTTTTATTTTTTGGCTTTTCATTACATTATCCGTATTTCCTGATTATTGGGTGCTGTAGGGGAGGTAAATTTTTACTTTTACTCTTTTAAGTTTGTTATTTTTTTCCTAAACTTGAAATTAAATTTACATAAGACAGATCAACAGGAGAAAAGCATGAAAATTTAGTTAATACAAGTTTCATATGGCACAGGAGCCTTCGTAAGGAAATAAAGGCCCAAAGGTGCAATTAGAGTTGAATACTTATATATTGAATTTGACAAAGAGTAGGAAGTTGTGAAAAAAGTAACTAAATTATCTGGGAAGGCTAAAGGAAGATACACATTATTCTAACAAGCTCTGTACAGAATTCTCTGAGTTTCAAGTTCGTGTTCTTGGTCATAATAATATTGCCTTCTTTCTGGTACAGGGAGGACATCTTTCATGTGGGACTGCCATCTCCTGTTGTTAAGAAAGAGAAGGAATCTCAAAGTGATCTTGTTGCACCTGCTGTTTCTCAAGTACTCTTAACTCAAAATAGTCAATATGCCAGAATGGTAGCATATTTTGTGGTGGCATCATTTTAACTCCTTCAGTGCTCTGCTTTTATAAAAAACCTGAAGTCATTCTTTCTGGGTTTTCATAATTTCATTCATCTCTTTTTCTTAATATATCACCTCTCCCTCAATCTTCTGGAAAATCTTGATATATTTTTACAGATGAGCATTATCCAAAATGGTATTGCATAACTGTTCCATACTGATCAGTTTCTGAGATCTGAATTAGGCTGCATTGTATACTCACCATATACATTCCTGCATTAAGGATTCTGAGAACATCTACAATTAAAGAGAAACAAAGCATTTTCATATAAGTTTTTTCAAATGTGTTTAATTAGAAGACTATTTTCATAACACATAAAATGTTAGGAAAGACATAATGACAGAAAATACTATCCTAGATTCGAATCTAGTCTTGAAAATTGCCCGCTCACATGCAAAGTATTTACAAGGCATATTATTAACAAGAAGGTAGTGGTCAGCACTCCTATTTTAAAACTTAAAGCTGTATTTTAAACCCATTCATATCCAACAAGCATAGACTACAGTGACTCAAAATGGCAATAACCAGAGAGAGACTTCTACCAATGCATAAAAGTTGAGGAAGAACTTTTAATACTTCACTGATGTCTGATAATTTAAGAGTCATTTTTTTTCTGTTACTCACCTAAAAATCTACATAAAAATAGAAAAAAATTATATATAATGAACTACAATAAAAACTAATAAGTCAACATTTTAACATTGTTGGAATCTCTTAATCGTAATAGAAATTTTTAACAAATAAGCTATGTAATAAAGAGTACTTTAAAAATTAAAACTACATCTAAAGTAGAGAAACTCTGACCCAAATAAATAACTCCCTTAAAACTGTTCCTTTTAAACACAAAGCTAGTTAAAAGACTGATGTGAAGTGGCAGTTCCTCACCAAGAGGATACAGCATATTAAAGTTAAGTGGCTTTCATGCTAGAGTCTTTCCTAGTTATGGATGTAACATTGTAGACACACACACACACACACACACACACACACACACACACTGCAGATTTGTGGCTTTTGTATGCTCCAAAAATGTTTTATTTTTACATTAAGAATAATCTATCTTTATTTTACACTGTATTTAGGTCTAGCTATGGAGCTCTCTTTAGATTTTTTTTTTTTTCTTTTTATTATAGTTTAAGTTCTAGGGTACATGTGCACAACATGCAGGTTTGTTGCATAGGCATACATGTGCCATGTTGGTGTGCTGCACCCATTAACTCATCATTTACATTAGGTATATCTCCTAATGCTGTCCCTCCCCCCTCCCCCGACGGCACAATCGGCCCCGGTGTGTGAGGTTCCCCTTCCTGTGTCCAAGTGTTCTCATTGTTCAATTCCCACCTAGGAGTGAGAACATGCGGTGTTTGGTTTTCTGTTCTTGCGATAGTTTGCTGAGAATGATGGTTTCCAGCTGCCTCCATGTCCCTACAAAGGGCATGAACTCATCCGTTTTTATGGCTGCATAGTATTCCATGGTGTATATGTGCCACATTTTCTTAATCCAGTCTGTCACTGATGGACATTTGGGTTGATTCCAAGTCTTTGCTATTGTGAATAGTGTCGCAATAAACATATGTGTGCATGTGTCTTTATAGTGGCATGATTTATAATCCTTTGGGTATATCCCCAGTAACGGGATGGCTGGGTCAAATGGTATTTCTAGTTCTAGATCCTTGAGGAATCGCCACACTGTTTTCCACAATGGTTGAACTAGTTTACAGTCCCACCAACAATGTAAAATTGTTCCTGTTTTTCCACATCCTCTCCAGCACCTGTTGTTGCCTGACTTTTTAATGATTGCCATTCTAACTGGTGTGAGATGGTATCTCATTGTGGTTTTGATTTGCATTTCTCTGATGGCCAGTGATGATGAGCATTTTTTCATGTGTCTGATGGTTGCATAAATGTCTTCTTTTGAGAATTGTCTGCTCACATCCTTGACCCACTTTTTGATGCGGTTGTTTGTTTTTTTCTTGTAAATTTGTTTGAGTTCTTTGTAGGTTCTGGATATTAGCCCTTTGTCAGATGAGTAGATTGCAAAAATTTTCTCCCATTCTGTTGGTTGCCTATTCACTCTGATGGTAGTTTCTTTTGCTGTGCAGAAGCTCTTTAGTTTACTTAGATCCCATTTGTCAATTTTGGCTTTTGTTGTCATTGTTTTTGGTGTTTTAGACATGAAGTCCTTGCCTTTAAGCACCTTGCCATTGCTTTAATGTTAAAAATATCTTTTTACCTCAGAATAATCAGGCCTCTTCTTCCTTCTCCCCCGGATTCTCCTACTCCTCCTTCAAGTTTAGCATAAGCATTACTTTCTCCAGTTTTCTTAAATGTCCAGAATTAATTTTTGCACCTGTTTTATGCTTTCATTGCACAGTCTTCCATTGTAATATTTATTGAAATTGTAATTAAATGATTGCTCATATAATTATATATTTTATGACAGTCTCTCTATGTGGACTGTCCATAGGACATTCATCATTATGACCCCCCAGTTTCTAAAACATGTAGCACATAGTAGGGTAACTGATAATACATTTTTGAATAAATAATGGAGGAATTGAGTAATTATGGCATATTTTCATTTTAGCCTAGGTGAATTTATTTTGAAAGATATCACACTGTCATTTTCATACTTGATCTCTCCCTGTTATTTTAATTTGTTCAGTACCTCTCCTCAGATAGATCTTGCAAGTTAGATAACCTATCAGACTATTAGCATTCCTTTTTTTCAATTCCTTTCTTTCCTTTTTTTTTTTTTTTTTTTTTTTTTTTTTTTTTTTTTTTTTTTTTTTGGTTAAACATAGTTTCACTCTTGTTGCCCAAGCTAGACTGCAATGGCAGTGATCTCTGCTCACCACAACCTCCACCTCCTAGGTTCAAGTGATTCTACTGCCTCAGCCTCCCAAGAAGCTTGGATTACAGGCATGTGCCACCACGTCCAGCTAGTTTTGTATTTTTAGTAAACATGGGGTTTCACCATGTTAGCCTGGTCTCGAACTCCTAATCTCAGGTGATCCACCTGCCTCGGCCTCTCAAAGCACTGGGATTACAGGGGTAAGCCACTGCGACTGGCCTTTTCACTTCCTTTAAAATAAATGTATGACCCTCTGTGCTCTTCATGAGAGAGAGCTAGTACAACTTCATTACACTTCCCTGCTTCATACAGCCTCCCCATCAACTCTGGCAGGAGTCTCTCTCTCCTTTCCATGAAGGCAGACCTCTCTCAGCTTTCAGTTCTTTCTTTTTCCAGTTCATCTCTATCATTATTTTTGGAGAACTAACAAATCTAGTGGAGGAAAGTTGAGACTGAATATTACTTCTAACTTCAAGACACATGCCCTGTAAAAAATAAGGCCCCATATCAACATTGATTTGTATAAATATTTTTATAAACATAGAAAACATAGATGCACAAAAATTATGAAAAATACATGGCATTACTTATGTCTTTAAAAGAGATAAAACTTAAACATAAGTCAAACATAAAAAAATAATAATCCTTATAGTCCCTCAGATAATATTACTGAGAGATCCAGGTCGTGAGGACTATTCACTTATGTAACTTAGAGAAAGGCCTCTTTAAATCATTTTCCATTGCCCCAAGAATACTGTGCTGGCAGCAAGCTGCACTTTTTTTTTTTTTTTTTTTTTCTAAATGGGAAATCGGTTAAGAAAAAAGAAAGCAAAACTGAGCCTAAGACTGGCATAGGATACACATATATATCAATGGAATAGAATTGGAAATCCATAAATGAACTCATATATCTCTGGGCAATTTATTTCTGACAAGAATGCCAAGTCCACTGAATGGGTAAATAACAGTCTCTTCAAATGATGGTGCTGTGACAACTGAGTTTCTACATAAAAACAGATGAAATTGGAGGTCTACCTCATATCACATAGAAAGATTAACTCAAAATGGATCAATGATCTAAGTATGAAAACCAAAACTATAAAACTATAAAACTAAAATGTGTTAATTTTCATGAATTTAGATTTGGCAATAGGTTCTTAGATATTACTCTGAAAGCATGAGTAACGAAAGACAAAATAAACTTCATCAAACCTAAAAAGTTTTGTAACTTAAAGGACATTATTATGAAGTTGAGAAGACAACCTGTAGAATGAGAAAACCTTCATAATTGAAAACCATATTTGCAAATCATACATCTGATAAGGGTTTAATATCCAGAGCATATAACGAAAACTCATAAAACTCAAAAACACAAAGACAACCCAGTGAAGACAAATGGTCGATGACTTGAATAGACATTTCTCCAAAGAAGATATGCAAATAGCCAGTAAGCACATGAAAGGATGTTCAACATCATCAATTGTGGGGAAAATGCAAATCCAAGCCATAATAAGATATCATTTTATACCTATTAGGATAGATATAATTTTAAAAATGGTTGGAGAAACTGAAATTCTCATTCAATGCTTATATGTATGTAAAACAGTCTAGCTGCTATGGAAAAGTGTGGCCGTTCCTTGAAAAGTTAAACCATATGAGCCAGCAATTCCACCTTCAGATATGTACCCCTCAAAACTGGAAACAAGTACAGAAAGAGATGCTTGTATATCGATATTTATTTCAGCATTACACACATTAGTTAAAAGGTGGAAATAAACTATCTATCAATAGTTAAATCATGAATCAAAATGTGGTATATGCTCAAAGTGGAATATTATTCAGCCATAAAAAGAAACACCTCTGATGCATGTTACAACAAGGATGAACCTTGAAAACATTATATTAGTGAAATAAGCAAGACAAAAGAGGACAATTATTATTATTCCAATTTTATGAAATATTGAATAAAAAAATGTATAAGTAAACTAGGGGTTTCTAGGGGCAAAGGTGAGAGGTCATTAAGGAGATACTGCTTAATGGTTACTAAGTATCGGTTTGAGATGATGAAAACATTTTGAGATAGATAGTGATGACGGTTGCACAATATTGTGAATATAATTAATGTCACCAATTTGTACGCTACAAAATAAAGTGGCTACTATTTTGCCAAAATAAAATTTTATGCCATATATATTTCACATTACGTAGATATTTTTACCAAAATAAAATTTGACTCATATAATTAATGAATATTTAAATTTTGTGTTAAAATCATGCATAAATAAAAGAAATTCTGCTGGAAGCAAAACAGAAAAAAAAAAAAAAAGAGAAAGAAGTTCATTCCTTGCTCTTCTTTCCAGGGAAATTAATTGAATTGCATATCTTAAAACCACAAAGTCATGGTTATACTTAGAGTCTGAACAATGTATTAAACTTCAGAGTCCCCTAAAAAATTTAAATGCAAGGGTGAATATTTATTTTCAATAAGGAAGTGTATCACAGCAAATCATAACCAAAAAAACTGACATATATCACAAAACATCTCAAAAATCTACACATATATGTTATTCATTGACTTTCTGACATAACTCTATGCTTTTCCTATTTCTTTTGCTCTTTATTTTTTGAAATTTTCTTCATATAATTATGATTTCTGAACCATTTTCTACAGGAAGAATGGAAAGATGATTCAATATTTTCACTAGTATAATCTGTACCAAAAAGTTTAGTTTTGTGATGAGAGTTATTTTCATGACCTAGGAACCTCTGTATCCCTTCAGGGAATCTTTATCTGCAGCCATTATAGTTTACTTTCCCTCACCCTACTGACCCCACCTGTCCTGTAGGTGCCATGCTCATATTCTAAGGAATTTAATGCACCTCTCAGGTAAAGTTCTCCGCTTTCTTAGGCGATCTCTAGATGTAGTGTTTTGACACCATTTCCATATACACTTCATCCTCAGAAGTTTCAGTGTCTCCCAAAATAAACAAGATTTCATAAAAGCATTTAATGTTACAACTCAAAGTGACCGTGAAAAGCATCTAGTTCAGGGCTTTTTAAACTTTACTCATCTAAATTCCACTATCACAATTTTACAATTTCAGTATACCATCTTTGCAGTTATTTGCTTAGCATTTATTTTCTACTTGTTTACTTAGTCATGCATGTTAATCTGGCTTAACACAATTATATTCATAAAATCTCATGTTTAGATTGAAATGTATATATATTTTTGATGTACATTTAAATACATTTATAGGTACAAAAGAAAAAATGGTTGATGATTTAGAAATAAGAAATCTCAATGATGAAAACTACATAGAAACCTTGTATTTTTAAAAGTAATTATCATTTTTATTTAAGTGAAGTAGTGAAACAGTAATGTGTTTTCTGTTTTTCTTGAGGAATTTTTTTTAACAAGAATGATGTTGTTCATTAGATTATAGTCATGCTCAGTGAACTCAAAAGTCATTTTAATCAAGTGAAAAAAAAGGAATAAAATTGAGTAATAAAGAAAGTTTGTGAGGGAGCCAGGCCCAGGGTTAATGGGGGACAGAAGAAATGTCTTACTTTGGCCACTTCCTCTATGAATCTATAAAAAAAATTCCTCCCATACCAAGCGATCATTCCACACTTTATGCACTATGTAGCCTTCTGCACTTTGTTGTTTACCTTTTTCTCCCACAGCCTTAAAGCTCCTGGGAGCACTGAATAGGCCTTACTATCACAGGCATTTCTATTGCCTGGTATCATGTTAAGTGTCTGGGAGTTATTCACTATTATTGAATAAATGGCGAGATAGGATATCTAAAAACAGACACTTGGAAAAATCACTTTAATACTTATTGTAAATATGGATAAATAATAACAATACATAAATAGAATAGCAAGTCTAAGATCAGAACACCCATGAGAAGAACTAAGTGAATACAGATTTAAGACGATAAAGACTAGAGGATTTTTGTAAACTTCTGTGTTCTGACATGTCAGTAATCTCCCAGTTTAAAAAATAAAAAATGACTCACAAAACTCATATAATTGGCTTAAATCAAGACACAATAAGCCATACATACCTCTGATTCTTGATACTAGGAACCGACCCTTGTTGAAGACATAGAAGACATGGTCTTACCCTCCCATCAGCTACGGTTTCTTTATGACGTTATATTTTATGTCCAAAGAGACTTCTGCCAATATGAGACTTCTAACTGGACAGTCAGTGTATTTCCTAAAGGATTATTTTAAATACAACTCCATTTATTTTAGTACTTTGCCAAACTTCAAATATTTTTTGATCAGGAGAACAGACATCATCCCTAGCACCATGACAGTTTTTGCCTAATGAGAGAGAGACAATAAACAATTTTTAAAGCCATGCATAATTGCAAATTTTAATACATTCCAAGAAGAAAACACCCAAGATGCACTGAGGAAATATATGGGGATCTTAAATAGGGATAAACAAGAAAAAGGTTCCCAAGGAACTGAAGATCAATTCCAGGTCTGATAGAACAATCCTTATAAAGGCAACAAAACAGAGAATTCTAGGCAGAAAAGTGTTTGAAAAGTCCCTGAGTTGAGAAAGTGGTTCGGTGGGCCTAAAAATGTACAGAAGACTAAGGAGACTAGTGTGTTTCAAATGTAGCAGAGAAGGGTCTGAGATGAGTTTGGAGAGGGAATTCAAGTCCATATTGTCCAAGGTACTACAGGCAATAAGAAGTTTGCTTTCATTCTATGTGTAATACAAAGTATGCTAATGGTTGTAGATATTCACGGCTATGCAGGATGAGTAAGGTCTGGAGGCTATGGTTAATAGTATCATATTGTACATTTGAAATTTGCATACAGTAGATCTTAAATGTTCTCACCACAAAAAACATGGTAACTTTGTGAGGCAATGGATATGTTCATTATGTTCATTAGCTTGGTGGTAGTGATCATTTTATAAAGTTAACCTATATTAAAACATCCATGCTGTATACCTTAAAATTACAAAATTTTTATTTGTCAATTATACTTCAACCAAGCTAGAAAAAATAAAAATAGAAAGGAAAAAAGGCAAGATGCAAGAATGCTGGTAAAAATTATTTCTGCTGCTTGGTGAATAATAGATTAGAAGAGGTAATAGAAAAATTGGGAAAACCATGGGGAATCTGTTAAATTGCTCAAGAGATAGGTAACAAAATTTAGGATAGTGATGGTGGTCAATGATGGTGGGCATGGATAGAAGTGGAAGACTTAGAGACATTATTTGGGAAGTCGATATCAATAGTGAAGGATACAACTTAAGATATCGAGTTTCTGGCTTGACTAACTACATGTGTCCCTTTTACTGGAAAAGGTAAAAATAAAAGAGCAAGGGATATGCAGAGGAAAACCAGTAGTTTAGTTTTGAACTCATGAAGATTACAATGTTTGTAAAACATCCACGTTTTAAGTGGGTACTGGGCAATTGGAGATACAAGTCTTTAAAACTTGTATATATAAATCTCATGATATAAATATGGATGATATAAATCCAAATTACTCATAAATGTAGAATATGAATGATATAAATTTTATATCAAATAAGTTGATCCAGTAGAAGGAAGAATTTAATAATATAAGAAGGGTCAGTAGCAGAGATAGAGGGCGAGAAGTCCTTAAAAAGGCAGTAAGAGGTTGGTTTCCAGACTGACTTTTTATAGGTAAGGTGTCATCTTGTTTTTTTGAGAAGACAACAAGTAGCAAATTGGTGCAGAGAAAGAAAAATGTGCAGTTTTGGTGTTGGGAAAGTGAAGAAAGTCTCTTCTAAAGGTTTCATTATTTTTTCAGGTTGGAGAGACAAGAAAAAAGGTAAAATTGTCATCATACGAGATGAATAAAGAAACCAGAAACTCTGGTTTTTGCAACCACAAATTTCCCAAGCCTCCTAAATGGGTTGGATATCCTCTTAGTCGGGACATTCTGGCAGAGTTGTGCCACACTTAAGAGACCAAGGTTGAATCATCTTCAGCATGTCTACTTGCTGCCTATTAGAAGTGGGGCAATGAAAACTGAATGGTTCCCAGGGAAAGAGGGCTTAATTTAAATGTCCCTGTTTCACAAATTCCACTAAAATAAGCATTGCTTTAATGCTTAATCGGAAGGCATTTTTCTTGTTCTAGTGTTCTACTCTGTTGAAGGATTTCTGCCACAAGAATAAAAGAAATCACACAGAAGCACCTGCTCTCTCAGGATTTCTAACAGTCACTAAAATGCAGAGCATAATGTTGCAGTGAATTTCAAATTTTAGTATGCATTTTACTATGCGATTTCTGGAGCCTGCCCTCATAGAATCTGATTACATGTTTGGAGTCACATGCAATTGTAATTAGTTCCTCAAATGATTTTGGGGCATGGACTATGCTTTGAGAGAAACAAAACAGGGGCGAACCTAAATGGTAGATGTAGTGACCTCAACATTTTATCTATGTGCATATCTGTAAGTTCAGGGATTATTATAATAGGAATTAACAGCATCAAGAATCAGAAAAATATATATGTATTTTCAATATATCATTGGGCTACATGAGTTTTGCAATCTGATGAAAGCAAATTAAAGACAACATTATCATATTTTGATTCTCTGTTTTGACACATCTGTCAAAACCTAAACTTGGATAGAGGTGAATTGACATCAATTTTATTTAACAAATATACTTTTAGACATAGAGCTAAAATTAAAATTGATTTTACTACAATTAAAGCTACACAGCTGGCATTAAATTGATGCTGAGTAAGACAAAGCATATGACAAGAACATATTTCTAAAGGTGCATTATAAAACTGTCAAAATATTCTGAAATATAAGTCTTTATAATCACTTTATAACTATTTCTTTCTTAAGGTAATGTTTCTCTCTTCATATGTTAAAATATTGTATCTAATAAGTCAACCCGATAAGATGATGCAGAACACAAAAGAAAAGTTTAAATGCATAGTTTATCAATATTTTAAAAACAGCAGTAGCCCAGCAAGTATTTACATATTCAACTATATTTTTGAAATTGTCTTAAAAAATAAAGGACATTGTACTAGCAATAAAGGAGTAGTAGAAGACAGTATAAGGAAGACAAAAAAAAAGTTTTTACATGATGTTTACATTTCTGAACTTTTTCTAGAATTATTAAAGCTGGAAGAAATGCATTTTTAATATTCCAAATTTCGGAATTAAACATTTCAATTATTTTTTGCTTTAATTTTATATGTGGAAGCCAGTGTTGTCTTAGAATCCCAGAGCCTGTAGCCAGGATGGCTGAGTGATCATGGGCAAATGTATTTCAGTTTTCCCATCTGTAAAATAGGATAATAGTGGTACATACCGTAAGTCTTCTGAAAGTGCAAAATGAATTAATATACAAAAAGCACTTACACCAGGATCTGGCACACATTAAATACTCTGTATTCACTCTTAATAGCATATAAATTTTATTTTAATATTTAATTTCAAGTTTTTCTGCTATTTTATCCAAATTACTCTGAAATTATTCTGGGGATAGTTTATATGCCCCAATGGCAGCTGACGTTACCATGTGGCAGAGTGCAGACAAAAAAGATGTGTTCGGAAGTCTACTGGAGACTTAAAGTTTTGCTTTGATGCGTAAAGAAGGAATCTAGGACATCAATGACATTGTGGAGATGCTACACCCATATTGGACTTACTTTCTTCAGACTTCTTGTAAGTGAAGAAAATACATAGCTATTTGGTTAGGAAATTGTTTTTAGGTTGCGACATGAAGCCACAGAGTCTAATTGATAGATCCAGTAAACTTCGATTTTTTCTGAAGAAACAAAGCATCATCTGCATCTTGATCTTCTAAAAACTAAAACTAGAAAGTAATTTTCCAAATGTATTCAATAGCGAGATAGCAGAACCACAACATTCAGGTCCCTTGATTCTCTATTCTGTGCAATCATTCTGACATTGCTCTGCTCTGGTTCTCTACTTTTACCTGGCAAATATCACTTACATCCAATTTCCCTTGAAGGTAAATTATAGATCCTCTTCTTTGCATCTCTGTAAGTTTCCTCAAGGAAACTACGTATTAGTGCTTCTGGTTCTTGTCTTTTAATCATAAATTTCCTTTTCTATTTCTCTTTGAAGGAAGAAATAGTATTTTCCTATGCATTTAAGCACCTGAGAAATGAGCTGAAATGAACGATTTGTTTTAGAAATAAAGAAGCAAAGTTTTAAGAGTAGTATAGGTTTAGTGTCAGAAAAATTCAGTTTCATATTAACGGTGACATTGACAACTAGTATTATTGAATGCTTGCTATATCCTGATGATGATGTGTGGCATTTATAAAATGTTTGCTATGCCCCATGTCTTATACATGAATTAACTCATTTAATCCTCAAAATATCTTTATTAGCTTAACGTTGTTATAATGCCTCTATGATAGATGAAGATATTGAGGTCATGTGATCCTCAAGTACATGTTGGTAACCACCAGAATTAACTTATCTCTTATTTCCATTGTCAAAGCATTCTACTTTCCCTTAGCTTGAAGAAAAATGAATTACGTGCAACTGTAGCTATCAAGTCTTTAAATATCTCTTTTTCTGTACTACTCATTCTGACCACAGTCTTCCCATCTAAAACTCGCTTTGACTTCTAGGTTCCCCCATCCAGACAGATATCACTTTGCAAAAAAATATTTTTGTGATCCTCTATATTCCTACAAATAGTTTCCTCATTTAGGCTTCTATACCGATTTGCTAAAATTATTACTATTTTTTATTATACTTTAAGTTCTGGTGTACATGTGCAAGAACGTGCAGGTTTGTTACATAGGTATACATGTGCCATGGTGGTTTGCTGCACCTATCAACCCATCTTCATTAGGTATTTCTCTTATTGCTATCCTTCCCTAGATCCCCAGCCTCCAATAGGCCCCAGTGTGTGATGTACCCTCCCTGTGTCCATGTGTTCTCATTGTTCAACTCCCACTTATGAGTAAGAACATGCAGTGTTTGATTTTCTGTTCTTATGTTAGTTTGCTGAGAATGATGGTTTCCAGTTTCATTCATGTCCCTGCAAAGGATATGAACTCATCCTTTCTTATGGCTGCATAGTATTCCATGGTATATATGTGCCACATTTTCTTTATCCAGTTTATCATTGATGGGCATTTGGGTTGGTTCCAAGTCTTTGCTATTGTGAACAGTGCCACAATAAATACATGTGTACCTGTGTCTTTGTCGTAGAATGATTTATAATCCTTTGGGTATATACCCAGTAATGGGATGGTTGAGTCAAATGGTATTTCTAGTTCTAAATCCTTGAAGAATTGCCACACTGTCTTCCACTATGGTTGAACTAATTTACATTCCCACTAACAGTGTAAAAGCATTCCTATTTCTCTCCATCTTCTCCAGCATCTGTTTCCTGACTTTTTTTTTTTTTTTTTTTTTTTTGAAACAGAGTCTTGCTCTGTCGTCCAGGCTGGAGTGCAGTGGCACAATCTGCGCTTACTGCAAGCTCCACCTCCCGTGTTCACACCATTCTCCTGCCTTAGTATCCCAAGTAGCTGGGACTACAAGCACCTGCCACCACGCCCTGTTAATTTTTTTGTATTTTTAGTAGAGATGAGGTTTCACTGTGTTAGCCAGGATGGTCTCGGTCTCCTGACCTCATGATCTGCCCAACTCGGCCCCCCAAAATGCTGGGATTACAGGCGTGAGCCACGGCACCTGGCCTGTTTCCTGACTTTTTAATGATCACCATTCTAACTGGTGTGAGATGGTATCTCATTGTGGTTTTGATTTGCATTTATCTAATGACCAGTGATGATGAGCTTTTTTTCACATGTTTGTTGGATGCATAAATGTCTTCTTTTGAGAAGTGTCTGTTCATATTCTTTGCCCACTTTTTGATGGAGTTGCTTTTTTCTCATAAGTTTGTTTAAGTTCTTTGTAGATCCTGGATATTAGCCCTTTGTCAGATGGGTAGATTGCAAACATTTTCTCTCATTCTGTAGGTTGCCTGTTCACTGTGATGATAGTTTCTTTTGCTATGCAGAAGATCTTTCATTTAAGCAAATTCCATTTGTCTATTTTGTTTTTTTTGTTGCCATTGCTTTTGGTGTTTTAGTCGTGAAGCCTTTGCCCATGCTTATGTCCTGAATGGTATCGCCTAGGTTTTCTTCTAGGGTTTTTATGGTTTTAGGACTTATGTTTAAGTCTTTAATCCATCTTGAGTTAATGTTTCTATAAGATGTAAGGAAGGGATCCAGTTTCAGCTTTCTGCATATAGCCAGGCAGTTTTCCCAACATCATTTATTAGCTAGGGCATCCTTTCCCCATTGCATGGACCCCAGACTCCCGCTTCACTGCCTTCACAACCATCATAACTTGCAACTTAAGAATTAAACTTATCTTTGCTACAGGCCTTAAGGATTTTCCTGCCCAACAATTCTTAACAGCTTGAAGGCCCCTCTACTATGTAAATGTTTGGGAAGGATGCACTTGAACATCACCCAACTTTAAGAAAGCCCAAATCATTACAGAGATTATTTCAACATAGCAATAACTCTAAAAATTTTCTTGTGTTTAGAGTGCAAAATATTGATATGTTGAAAAAATATATTAAAACATTCTGAAAAAATCACTTCTAAACATTATAGTATAGTAGATGAAGGTAGACTGCAAAACTCTTGAACGTAGGGACCACTGACTTTTATATTTTATAAAATAAATTTTCTGTCTCTCCCTCTCTTCCACTCTGTTTTAGAAAGTTAATTATGCACCTCAATTCATGGCAAATGACCACCATTAGTCTTTCAATTCAATTATCTACTATATTTTAACTATTCCTCATGCATTCCTTTTTCTTCCAAAAGGGTGAATTATTCTAATATGTTTGATATGTATACATTTATTTCTATGTAGTCTTATAAAAGTGAATTGTGTTTGTTCTTATATTTTTAGCTTACTAAAATGATATTGAGCTGTAGAGTTAGGGATTTTTACTTTTTTTGCTAAGCATGTTGTTTTCAACATGCGTGTTCATCTGGCTTATTCTCTAGTGTTTTTGAGTAGTACTTCACAGTGTACATCCACCACGTCTACCTACCCATCCTGAAGTTACCGATGTTTGGGGAGAATCCAACTTGCCAATATCTTAAGCAATGCTGCAAAAAATAACCTGTGCATGTTCTCATGTGAACTTCTGTAAGAATGTCTTTGAGCTGTATGTCCAGGATAGAAATTGCTAGTTCATAAGGTATATGAATATATAGTTTTACTAAGTACTGATTGGCTGCTTTCTAAAAAGCCTGTAGCAATGAGGCCTCCTATAGTCCACATCCTGCCATACACTTAGCATTATCCGGGTTCTTAATATATCTAAAATGACACATAGTTATATAATTGTTATTTCTCTAGCTACCAATAAATATGATAATCTCTTCATAAGCTTTTTGACATCTTCTTTTTTAGTAAAAGAAAGAAAGAGAGGAAGGAAGGAAGGAAGGAAGGAAGGAAGGAAGGAAGGAAGGAAGGAAGGAAGGAAGGAAGGAAGGAAGGAAGGAAGACATATACAAATTACTTGGGGACTTTGACCAAATGATGAAAATATATTCCTGTGCACTAGATCGGGGGTGGGTCCCGAGATTTGACACTTTTCACAGGCTCCCACACAATGACAATGTTAGTCTGTGAATCACACTTTAAATGCAAAGGTTAACATAAAACTGATCTTAACTATTTGTGAATCTTTATTCTTCCATTTGTATTTTAGAGCAAGTTTATCATATTTCTCAAAATACCCAATTGAAATTTTGTTGGGTTGATATGTAAAAATTAATTTAGGGATAAATTTTTTGCCTAAGAACTCTGAACAGAAATATACTAATTAAAAATAATTATTTTATGTGGTCAATCAAAGCCAGTGATGTCCGTCAACTTATTCAGATCATCTTCCATGTTTATTATTAAGTGTGAAATTTTTCCACAGAATGCTTGGTTAAAAATTAATTTATTGTATTCTTGGTTAAGCTAAGTCTCAAATACATTGTAGCTACATGGGTATTTTAAGTGTTTTATTATCATTCATGTTTGGTTATAATTGGTATAGAGGGGAATAACATTGATTTCATACTATTCATTATTTTATCCAACAACTTTATAATTTCATTAAATTATATCATTAATCCAAATAGTTTATTGGCTGTTACCATTTTTCATTGACCTTAGGTAAATAGCTGCTTAATCTAACTGAAATCTTTTGTTTATGTTTCAATTCTTACATTTCTGTTTATTTTTTCTTCAGAGCATTAATAGTGACATTCGTGAAATCCTTCCTAACAGACCGGAAGGAGGAACATGGAGCAGACTGTTTTCCAACACAGCCTAGATATTTATGGCTTAAGTCTTTACAGTTGGTCCAATTCAGAATAAGGAGATAATTTTGCATAATCCTACAAGTTATTTTTTGCAGATTTTAGCAGAATTATTTACCACGTTTTTAGCAGATATAATGCAGCCAATACTTCTGTCATTGGCTAGCACATTTAAAAAATATTTCCGTTCTAAAGCTCTCCAAACTTTATTATAAAACCATGCCTAAATATAAAACTAATAACTGCATTTGGAAGATATGCATTGTGGATGGAAACAGAATTTACATTCATTGGTAAGAAAAATATTTGATATTTTCTAACATATTTTTCAATGATAAAAGTCATATTATCATTGCCATCTAAAGTGTGAATGATGATAAAAATTATTTATTTATACTGTTTTCCATGTTCTTTTTTTCTATCTTTTTGGTCCTCAGGTTCTTAATCAGGTCTCTATGAAATCTTAGAGTTTTCCAGTGGCATCTATTGTTTCTGTTGCCATTCTCAGCATCTCATACCTCACTTCTTTTGCCAATAGTATCTCAATTATTCATTCATAAACATCCCCCTCTCCCACTCACCCCTCATTTACTCCAGTAGTGGATCTGTGATTCATACCCAAACAGCAGAACAGCGAGTGCGCACTAGTGATAGTGACTGTTTCAAGGATTAGCATATGGGTTGATCCAGGTCAATGAGTCTCTAACCTGGTATTTTACTACAAAAAAAAAAAGCTCTATTTCCCATGAGTATATTAAAAGTGTTAGAATTGAAAGTCTAAACTACAGATGATCCTCTTGCCACCCCTATCACAGGAGGGCAGAGGCGCAGATTCCTGATGACACTATTTGAACATCTGGTTTCAACTTTGTTGGAAATGAGCTTCTCAGTTTCTTATTAAAATCAGCTTGACTTGGTTTGATATTTTTTCAACTGGGAAAGTCGTAACTAATAATTGGATTCCAATGATTGTTTTTGAGGTTTATAAAAACTCTGAAGTTATTTGCAAATGCTCTTTGTGTATGTGAATGTGTGTAACAGGGTCTTTTTTTTTTTTACAGATTTACAGATATTTTACAGTTTTCACAGATTTAAGATTTGCTCTGATGAATGGCATATTAGACTGCTGATTTCTGTTAAAAGGATATATTTAAAGTTTCAAAGAAGATAAGTCAAAAAGTAATTAAAAATCACTTAGTCATGAACATTTTCAGCACTTTATTGTTTGTAAGTTAATCCATGAGCGTTTGCAGGAAGACGAAGATAAAGAAAGCTGTTTCTCAGCAGCCAGTGTCCATGGCTAAACAAAACTTTTTTAACCAAAACTTTATTCAGAAAATAGAAACTCTATTACAACTATACAAATAAACATGCATTATGTAAACTTGATTTATTATATGTAAATATATATAGTTCAAGGTATAAAAATTAATTTATTAAAAATAAACATAACCATATGCATTAGTTCATAAAAGACTGTCTAATGTGAATGAGATCATTTTTAAAATTTCATCTGGAGATAAGAATATAATAAAACTCTTGAAGATAGTGAATTGCTTCAATTACTTAAAAAGAACTTGACCCACATGGGATGTTCAATAAAACTTTTAGGATTTGACTCCTTGAAATTTCAACTAATTGTTATATACACAAGAATTAGATACTCGAGGGAGAAATAAATTGTTATAACACAACTATTGATAACTAAAAGTGCAGAAGATGTGCTTTATTCTTTGACAAGCGTAGGAACTATTTTTTTTTAATATACTTTTTTTTTTTTTTTTTTTTTTTAACAGAGACTGGGTCTCGCTTTGTTGGCCAGGCTGGTCTCAAACCCCTGGCCTCAAGCAATCCTCCCAAAGTGCTGGGATTACAGATATGAACCATGGCACTCAGACCAGGAAGCTATTTATTTATGTAAATATAGGTATGTCTCTACAGCTGGACTTAAAAGTGCATCGTGACAATCAAGTTTGTTGTTGTTTGCTTCCAAGATAGTTATTCAAACACAAAAGTCATAGTAGTTAAAACTGATAGATGCAGGAGGAAGATAAGTAGGAGGAAGGTCCTAGGAGAATTTCCCACTGGTTTGCACACCGGGAGGATGGAGGGGAGCCTTGAGAAGTTCCCACTGTTTGCAGGAGGAAGGAGCCTGGCCTCTCCTGTTCCTAGGTGGTAAGCTGGGATTCAATCTGTGAGGTGGAAAACCTACGAGCAGAACTCTGTCTCTCTGACTTTGCTGAGAGTTATCTTTCTGTTTCCTCTTTGCCAGTTAATTCCATTCCCCCTTACCCTTCTGTCTACTTGCCTAACTTTTCCTGGTTGTGTGGCAAGAATCCATTTTTTCTACAACAAAACAACCTGTGTCATGGTCTTTATAATACACACAACTAAAGTACTGATATCATTTGTTGTCCAAACTGTGATAATTTTGAGAGTGAAGATGGTTCTGATAATAATTGTACTGGGATGAAAACCAAAGCTGTCATGAACAAACTGAAATATATGACTATCCCAGCTACAAAATCCTATCCTGAAATATGTGATTATCCTACCTAGTTCAAAATTACTTCCTTTTTTTTTTTTTTTCTGGAAAAACAGATGAATCTTTGGAACATTCTTTAGAGAACAGGCTCAGGATGGCAAATCTCCCATTGATTGCTGATTGGAACACTGAGCTAATTGAAAGGTCATCTTAAGAGCTCAGCAGGAAGGCTTGCCACGATCACTTTTCAGTAGAGAAGTCAATGATACAGGTGTGGAGTAATTTTTGGCTTTGATGGAGAATAGTATTTTTATGATTGGAATAATTGTTTTATTATACTTTAAGTTCTGGAATACATGCGCAGAACTTGCAGGTTTGTTCAATAGGTATACATGTGCCATGGTGATTTGCTGCACCCATCAACCCATCATCTACATTAGGCATTTCTCCTAATACTATCCTTCCCCTAGCTCCCCAGCCCCCAACAGGTCTTGGTGTGTGATGTTCTCCTCCCTGTGTCCATGTGTTCTCATTATTCAATTCCCACCTATGAGTGAGAACATGAGGTGTTTGGTTTTCTGTTCCTGTGTTAGTTTGCTGAGAATGATGATTTCTAGCTTCATCCATGTCCCTGCAAAGGACATGAACTCATCCTTTTTATGGCTGTGTAGTATTCCATGGTGTATATGTGCCACATTTTCCCTATCCAGTGTAGCACTGAGGGCATTTGGGTTGGTTCCAAGTCTTTGCTATTGTGAACAGTACTGCAATAAACATACATGTGCATGTGTCTTTATAGTAGAATTATTTATAATCCTTTGGGTATATACCCAGTAATGGGAGTGCTGGGTCAAATGGTATTTCTAGTTCTAGATCCTTGAGAAATCACCACACTGTCTTCCACAATGGTTGAACTAATTTACACTCCCACCAACAGTGTAAAAGTGTTCCTATTTCTCCATCCCTTTGTTTTGAGCCTATGTGTGTCTTTGCATGTGAGATGGGTCTCCTGAATACAGCACACTGATGGGTCCTGACTCTATCCAGTTTGTCAGTCTGTGTCTTTAAATTGGGGCATTTGGCCCATTTACATTTAAGATTAATATTGTTATGTGTGAATTTGATCCTGTCATTATGATGCTAGCTGGTTATTTTGCCCATTAGTTGATGCAATATCTTCATAGTGTCGATGGTCTTTACATTTTTGTATGTTTTTTGCAGTGGCTGGTACTGTCTTTTCCTTTCCAAATTTACTGCTTACTTCAGGAGCTCTTGTAAGGCAGGCCTGGTGGTGACAAAATCCCTTGGCATTTGCTTGTCTGTAAAGGATTTGATTTCTCCTTCACATATGAAATTTAAAGCAGTTTTTCTAATTTTGTGAAGAAAGCCAATAGTAGTTTGATGGGGATCGTACTGAATCTGTAAATTCCTTTGGGCAGTATGGCCATTTTCATGATATTGATTCTTCCTGTCCGTGAGCATGGAATGTTTTTCCATTTGTTTGTGTCCTCTCTTATTTCCTTGAGCAGTGGTTTGTAGTTCTCCTTGAAGCGGTCCTTCATACCCTTGTGAATTGTATTTCTAGGTATTTTATTCTTTCTGTAGCAATTGTGAATGGGAGTTTCCTTGTGATTTGGCTCTCTGTCTATTATTGTTGTGTACGAATGCTTGTGATCTTTGCATGTTGATTTTGTATACTAAGACTTTGCTGAAGTTGCTTATCAGCTTAAGGAGATTTTGGGCTGAGGCAATGGAGTTTTCTAAATATACAATCATGTCATCTACAAACAGAGATAATTTGACTTATTCTCTTCCTATTTGAATACAATTTATTTCTTTCTCTTGACTTACTGCCCTGGCCAGAATTTCCAATATTATGTTGAATAGGAAAGGTGAGAGAGGGCATCCTTGTCTTGTGCCGGTTTTCAAAGGGAATGCTTCCAGCTTTTGCCCATTCAGTATGATATTGGATGTGGGTTTGTCATAAATATTATTTTGAGATAAATTCCACTAATACCTAGTTTATTGAGACTTTTTAGCTTGAAGCGGTGTTGAATTTTATCGAAGGCCTTTTCTGCATCTATTGAGATAATAGTGTGGTGTCTGTCATTGATTCTGTTTATGTGATGGATTACGTTTATTGATTTGTGTAGGTTGAACCAGCCTTGCATCCCAGGGATGAAGAATTACTTTGGGAAATGCTACAGATACTTGGAATTCTGGATTACTAATGCATATAATAAATAAAATATCTAAGTTTTATATTAGGCAGTTATGTTATATACAGTCACTTCTTTAAAATTATTAAATTTCTATAATAAGAAAAAAGCATGGAAATGTTGAAATATGCATAAGATTAAAAATTCCAAGTTCATATAAGAGGAGGCTTTAAAATCATAATTTTTTTAATGATTTGCTTCAAAGAATTGCTTTGTTCACTGTTTTATGCACAGAAACTAGAATGGCATATTTGTTTCTTCATAAATAATTTAATAATGAATAAATGGATAGTTATATATACACTTGTGATTTTTTTTCTCTTTCTCTATTTCAATCTCTTCCCACAAAAGGCAAGGGAATTAAGGGTTAGCAAAGAGCAAGGCTGTTCAGCAAGCCCTGGGTATATTAGAATAGTGGAGAGAAGTGCCATGCACGGCTTCTGGAAAGAGCTGTGTTGAGATAGGGAGGAGTCCGTTCTTAACCAGACTAACAGTCTGATCTTAAAATCTGACCTCAAAATATGTAAACTCTCTCAGCATATCTTATCTTTAAAATAAGATAAACAAGCCTAACATTTTAATGTCCCTTAAAGTTTCATAATTTTAAGTCATGGCTTTTCTTCTCATACAAGTGACCTATGCTGCTGCATATTAACAGGGAGACTGTCAAAGTGGATGGTTAAAGTCTTAAAGGTTTTCTAGCTATTCTATCTCATTTCAAATCTTTTTTCAATCTAATTTTGAAAACATTTCATCAAATTTTCCCTAATGTTTCTGTTGTTTCTTAATTACTTTGGGTGGAGAATAACTGATAATACTTTTCCAATATTTTGTTAACAAATATCTGAGAAAGATATGCATTTAGCAGAAAATCATAAGAGATTTACTACCTATGAAAATTCGTGCCTGAGCAACATTAGTGGCTATGTATCCACATTGGTAATTTAGACGTGTTGGTCTGACTGACTGATTATAATTCTCATGTTGTTTAAGGTTATCTCAATTAGCAAACCATGATCCAAGTCTGACACAATTATTAGAATGAACAGATTTTTCTCAACATGTCTAATAGCTGCTGAGAATAAACTGAGGACCCTGGGAAATCATTTCCAATTCACACAAGGGCTCCAATCTAATTTATTTAATGTGCTCAGCTATCAAAATTAGAATGTTGCTTTCCTGGAGTTAGAGTAAGAAATTTGTACATCTCTATACTGTTTGACATATTATAATAAATACATAGTACTTTTGCAATTTAAAGATGAAGTAAAGTAGAAGATATCTGACTAGAGGCATCACCTCCTCCACAAAGAAAAGAAATAGTGGGTACGTGATCAAACAACAAATGGAGCATCTAAAAGATAACATTGGAATTCAGTAGAGAAATTAAAAAAAAAAAAAAAAAGGAGTGGAAAGTGAAGCAGCTGGTTCAGTTGAGATCATCTGGGAGCCCGGAGAAGCTTCCCAGTGCAGAGGAAAAAGGCAAGTGAAAGATATTCAGCAATCTACAGTCCCACTGTGGATTCCTGGAACCCTAGCCATAGAAGAGCCCCTCATTTCTATGAGCCCTGAGACTAGTATAGCGAGAAATGGCATTATTCTAGGGAGAGAGATCTCATGCTGGATCCCACACACCCCTGAGACCCGAGCAGTTAGAACATGGGGCCATTTGAGTGCCCAGCCCCGCAGCCTGCATTCTGCCTGAGGGCCCAACAGCTCCTGCATCTCTACATTCCTGAAACCCCACTGACATCTCCCCATGTCCACTCAGAGGGCTACCACTGTGCAATACCAATTAGACCCACAGGAGTGCAGCAGGGTCCCCAGCACTTTAACCCACACGGTGTACTATACACCCAGAAATGGGAAGTGAAACCCAGAGAGGACGCTGCCTCCAGAACAAAGGGAATAAAAACATGCATCTCACAAAGCCTCAAGGCTACCTGCCTGGAGCTGCTACCACTGACAGCAATTCAGCCCTCACCAGCAGCAAGACCACTGTGCACTTGGTGCACCTGAGATCAGGCTTCTCCCAACCCACTCAGTGGCTATAATAGCTGCCACCACAAAAGCACACTACCTGGAGGCCTGAGTATTACCTTTTCCTGACCAAAAACGCCACTGAAGAGCCTGAGGATTGGTCCACCTGGCGTGGCACTGCTCCTCCAGTGCCCCAGGGGCCTGGGGATCATCACACCCCATATACCATCACTGTCATCTGTGCACTCCTCCTGGAGACCTGGGCATGAACTCATCCAGCCTGCCACCACCACTACTTCTGGCACCCACTTGAATGTACCACCTAGAGGCCTGAGGACTGGCCCACTCAGCTTGTTGCAACTGCAGAAAATATCATCCTGTGCTGCCTGCAAGCCCAGGTTTTTTTCTCATCACTGCTACTGTCATTGCCCTGCCACATGTGCTGCCCAGGGGCCTGAAGACATGTATACCCACCTACTCAGTGCATTTCTTCCACTGCTGACACCCAAACAAGCCACCTGGAGAATCAAGAATGAGCCCACCTGGACCCATTATCACTGAAGACAGTGTACACTGCCCAAGGACCCAAGAACCCAAGGATTGGCAAGCTCAGGCTGCTGTTTCCACCACTGGGGCCTGAGGGCTGGCACAACTGGAGTCTGCATCCTCAGCAAAGCCTCATCACAGGCCTCACTAACAGCTCAAGCCTAAGCCACTGAGGAAATCACAGATATTACTGATACTATTTACAGCCAAAGAAATTATACAGAGATTATGCAACTGAACTCACTCAGAATCAAAACTGAAGTGTTCTAACTAGCCAACACCATAGATACACTTTCAGGAAAAAATCATGCCCCTATGAAAGTCAATCCAAAAATTGGAAGAAATGACTGTTACTAGATGTGCACGTATAAACATAAGTACATAAGAAACATAAAAAAGCAAGAAAATATGACACCTTGAAAGGAACATGATAAGTCTCCAGCAACAGAGCCAAATGGGAAAAAATTATGAAATATCCCAAAAAGAATTCAAAATACTGACATTAAAGTAGTTCAGTGAGATACAAAATAGAACATATTAAAAATACAAAGAAATTAGAAAAGCAATTCAATGAATGAATGAGACATTCAAAAAAGATGGATATCTTTAAAAAGAACCAAATACAGATCCTGAAACTAAAGAATATAAGGAATAAAATAAAATACAATCAAGAGTTTAACCATAGATTAGATCAAGCAGAAGAAAGAATTTCAGGACTTGAAGACAGATCTTTTGAAATTGCCAATTCATCCCCCAAAAAAGAGAAAATAATAAAAAACAAGTAAGAAAGCTTATGTGAGATATGAGATGCCATAAAATGACTAAATATATGAATTATATGAATTTTAAACGTTCCAAAATGTGAGGAGAAGCACAATGTCATAAAAGACATATTTAAGAAAATAATGCCTGATACACTCCCAAGCCCAACAAGAGATTTAAACATGCAAATACAGGAAGTTCAGAAAGCCCCAAGGAATTAAAACTCAAAAGGTAATTTTCAAGGCACATGGTAGTCAAACTAGCAAAAGTCAAAGAGAGAATTGTAAGAATCGGAAGAAAAAAGCTCTACAAGAAATGCTTAAGGTAGTCTGTATTAGAGTTCTCCAGAGACAGGACTAATAGGATATATTTATATATGAAAGGGAATTTATTAAGGAGTATTGACTCACACAATCACAAGGTAAAGGTTCATGATAAGCTGTCTGCAAGCTGAGGAAGAAAAAAGGCAGTAGTGTCTCAGTCTGAGTCCAAAAGCCTCAAAAGTAGGGAAGCTGACAGTGCACCCCTCAATCTGTAGCCAACGGCCTGAGAGCCTCTGGCAACCACTGGTATAAGCTCAAGAGTCCAAAGGCCAAAGAACCTGGAGTTTGATGTTCAAGCGCAGGAGGAATGGAAGGAAACATCTAGCACAGAAGAAAGATGAAAACGAGAAGAATCAGGAAACCAGCTTATCCTACCTTCTGCGTGCTTTGTTCTAGCCATGCCGGCAGCAGATTGAGTAGTGCCCACCCACACTGAGAGTGGGTCTTCCTCTCCCAGTCCACTCACTCAAATTTTAATCTCCTCTGATAACACCCTCACAGACACATCCAGAAACAATACCTTACCAGCTATCTAGGCATTCTTCAATCCAATCAAGTTGCTACCTAATATTAACCATCACAGATTTGTAAACCTGAAAGCAATAGAACAATACCTACCATCACAAAATCATACTGGTAAAGCAAGCACAAAAATAAGAAAGAGAAAGTCTCCAATGTTACCAGTACAGAAAGCCACCAAGAATAATCACAGAAATAAAATCACATAAAACTAAGGAAAGGCTAGGCACAGTAGCACATGCCTATAATCCCAGCACTTTAGGAGGCCAAGGCAGGAGGACTGCTAGAGTCCAGGAGTTCAAGACCAGCCTGAGCAAAATAAGGAGATCCAATCTCTAAAAAAAAGTTAAAAATTATCCAAGCATGGTGGCATATGCCTGTGCTCTCAGATTCTCAGGAAGTTGAGACAGGAGAACTGCCTGAGCCCAGGAGGTCAAGGCTACAATGAGCTGTGATCATGCCACTGCACTCCAACCTGAGCAACAGAGTAAGACCCTGGCTCTAAAACATAAGAAAAAAAAGAGAAAAGAAAAAAAAAGATGTGTGTATATATATATATACACACACACACACACACACAATATATGTTATGTACATAATATATATCTTTATATACTCTCTCTCTCTCTCTCTCTCTCTCTCTATATATATATATATAAAGAACAACTAGGAAACAATTAACAGAATGAAAAAAAATAAGTCCTAACCTGTCAATCATAAGCTTGAATGTAAACAGATTAAATGTTCCTCTTAAAAATATATATACTGGGTGAATAGATTTTTTTAAATGATCCAATTATATGCTATCTACAAGAAGCACACTTTGCTGTAAAGATAAAATATGCTTTGTCTTTTAGACATAGAGACTGAAAGTAAAGGGATGGAAAAGACATTCCATGTAAATGAAATCAAAAGTGAGCTGGAGAAGCTATACTTGCATCAGATAAAAAAAGACTTTAAGTCAAAAACTAGAATAAGATGTAAAGAAGATCATAATGTAATAATAAAGAAACCAAGTCAGTAAGATTGTTTAACACTTCTACAATATGCACCCAACACTGGAACATCCAGATATTTAAAGTAAATATATTATTAGACTTAAAGTGTGCTATAACTCTGTTACAATAATAGGTGGCAATTTCAACACCCTAGTGTCAGCATTAGATAGATCATTTACACAGAAAATCAACAAAGAAAAATTGACTTTAAATGGCATTTTAGACCAACTAGACTTAATACACATTTATAGAATATTTTATCCAACAGCTGAAGAATACAGATTTTTCTCATAGTCACATAGAACATTCTCCAGGACGGATCACATGTTAGGACACACACAAAAAAAATCCTCAAAAAATTTTAAAAATATTGAGATCATATGAATTATCTTCTCAGGCCATAAATGAATAAAATTAGAAATAAATAACAAGAAGAACCTTGGAAATTGAACAAATACAGGGAAATTAAACAACATGCTCCAAAATGACCATTGTGTTAACGAAGAAAAAAAGAAGAAAATAAAACATACTTTGAAATAAATGAAAATAAAAACACAACAAATCAAAACCTACGGCATACAGCAAAGTCAGTGCTAAGCAGAAATTGTATAGCAATAAACACTTACACCAAAAAATAAATTTGAAGAAAAATCTAACACTGTATCTCAAGGAACTAAAAATGCAAGAGCAAACCAAACCCGGGGTTATTAGAAATGGAAAACAACAAAGTTCAGAGAATAACTAAACAAAATAAACATTTAAAAAATAAAAGTATTAGGCTGGGCACGGTGGCTCATGCCTGTAATCCCAGCACTTTGAGAGGCCAAGGTGGGCAGATCGTATGGTCAGGAGGTTGAGACCATCCTGGCTAACACGGTGAAACCCCGTCTCTACTAAAAATACAAAAAATTAGCCAGGTGTGGTGGCGCCTATAGTCCCAGCTTTTCGGGAGGTTGAGGCAGGAGAATGGAGGGAACCCGGGAGGCGGAGCTTGCAGTGAGCAAGATCAGGCCACTGTACTCCAGCCTGGGCAACAGAGTGAGACACCATGTCAAAATAAAAAATAAATAAATAAAATAAATAAAAGTATTAACTTAAAAAGGTGGTCTTAGAAAGCATAATCAGAATCAATAAACCGCTAGCTGGACTAACCAAGAAAAGAAGAGAGAATATTGAAATAAACAAAATCATAAGCTGAAAGGGAACATTACAAATGATACCACAGAAATACAAAAGAAGAGACTATTCATAACAAATACTATTCTGAACAAATATATGCTAACAAACTGGAAAACACAGAGGAAGTGATAAATTCCTGGAAATAAGCAACCTACCAATATAGAATTAAGGAAGAAATAGAAAATCTGAACATGATAAAAGCAAGTAATTATATTGAATCAGTAATAAAAAGTTACCCAAAAAATGAAAAGCCCAGGAGTAGATGGCTTCACTGCTGAATTTATACCAAACTTATAAAGAAGAATTAAGCCAATCATCTTCAAACTATTTCATTAACTAGGAGGAAAAATATCCCTAACTCATTCTATGAGGCCAGCCTTGCCCTGATACTAGAACCAAACAAAGACACAATAAAAATGAAAACTATAAGCTAATATCCATGATCAACATAGACACAAAAATCACCAAAAAAACACTAGGACATTAGAAAGATAATACACTATGATCAAGTGGAATGTATGCCAGAGATAAGTAAACCAAAAATAAAGTTTTAAGCCCCACAACTGACTGAATGGACCCTTCTTCCTAGCCAAAGGTGTTTCAAAGTAAACCTGAAGAAATAGTTCCAGCCATGATGCATGTGCTCCTCCCTTTAGTTTGAGTTCCTCCCTTTAGAACTCAAGCACAACCAACCAGCATTAAAACAGAGATCTTAAAAGTGACACAACAGACTCTTCGTAAAGAAGATACAAAATTCCAACCTGACTGTAGTATAGCATCACATAACAGGTAGCAGGCTCTGAAAGAAATCACAGTATTTTACCCCTAAATATATTTCTTTGACGTATTTTGAAAAGGCCCTGCAAAGCTATCTCTTGTGGGAAAAAATCTACACTCTGTAGAGAATCCTCTTCCATTTCCACGTCTTTCTCTGATCCAGAAGAGATTACCTACGAGTCTGGCACTTTTTAGCATCTAATAAGAGATATTTACTATCTATTCTCTCTGAAGCCTGCCACCTGGAAACTTCAACTGCATGACAAGATCCATGGCTTCCACAATCCCCCTTATCTTAACTACAAACATTTATTTCTGATGACTTCAATTCTTTGGACAGAGGTTAGCCCTTTTAACCAATTACCATGAAATCTTTGAATCCACCTATGACCTGGAAACCCGCACTTCAAGTTGTCCCCTCTTCCTGAACTGAATCAATGTATACCTTACATGTATTGATTGATGTCTGTCTGTAACTTCTTCCCCCTAACATGTATAAAATCAAGCTGTAACTCAACCATCATGCTTTCAGGACCTCTAGAGATTGTGCCTTAGACCTTAATTACTCATATTTGGCTCAGAATAAATCCCTGAAAATATTTTACAGAGTTTGACTTTCGAAATTTTTGTCAATAGATGCAAGAATGGTTCTAGCTCTACAAATCAATAAACATTATGTGTCACGTCAACAGAATGAAGGGTAACAAACAATTGTCTTAATAGATGTAGGAAAATCATTTGATAAAATTCAACATTATTTTTATGATAAAAACTCTGAACACATCAGGCATAGAATGAAGATACCTCAAAATGATAAAGGTTAGATATGACAAAACAACAGCTAACATCATACTTAATGGGAAAAAGCTGAAAGTCTGTGCTTTAAGAACTGAAAGAGTACATGGATGCCCACTTTCACCAACCCTATTCAACGTAACACTGGAAGTCATAGAGCAATCAGGCAAGAGAAAGAAATAAAAGGCATCCAACTTGGAAGAGATGAAGTCAAATTGTATCTCTTCCCTACTGATATGATCTTATATTTAGAAAAGCCAAAAGACTCCACCAAAAAAACCTCATAGATCAGATAAACACATTTTTTAATGTTACAGGATTCAAAGTCAGCATACAAAAATCAGTAGCCTTTCTATACATCAATATCAAACTAGCTGAAAAAACTAGCTGAAATCAAGAAGGCAATCCTATTTACAATAGCAACAGAAAAATATATACCTAATACACAATTTATTGAAGCAGATAAAAGATTTCAGTAATGAAAACTATAAAACACTGATGAAAGAAATGGAAGAGGGTGTATTAGTCCATTTTCATGCTGCTGATAAAGACATATCTGTGACTGGGAAGAAAAGAAAAGGTCTAATTAGATTTACAGTTCCACATGGTTGGGGAGGCCTCAGAATCATGAAGGCAGATGAAAGGCACTTCTTACATGGTGGCAGCAAGAAAGAAATGAGGAAGAAGCAAAAGCAGAAATCCCTGATAAATTCATCAGATCTTGTGAGACTTATTCACTATCATGAATAACATGGGAAAGACCAGCTCCCATGATTCAACTACCTTCCTCTGGGTCCCTCCCACAATATGTGGGAATTCTGATAGATAAAATTCAACGTGATTTTTGGGTGGGGACAGAGCCAAATCATATTATTCCACCCCTGGCCACTCCAAATCTCATGTCCTCATATTTTGAAACCAATCATGCTTTCCCAACAGTCACCCAAAGTCTTAACTCAGTTCAGCACTAACCTGAAAGTCCACAGTCCAAAGTCTCATCTGAAACAAAGCAAGTCACTTCTGCCTATGAGCCTGAAAAATCAAAAGCAAGCTAGTTGCTTCCTAGATAAAATGGGGGTCCAGGTATAAGGTAAATACAGCCATAACAAATGGGAGAAAATGGCCAAAACAAAGGTGTTACAGGGCACATGCAAGTCCAAAATCCAGTTGGGCAGTCAAATGTTAAAGCTCCAAAAGGATCTCCTTTGACTCCAGGGCTCACATCCAGGTCATGCTGATGCAAAAGGTAAGTTCCCATTGTCTTGGGCAGCTCCACCCCTGTGGCTTTACAGGGCAAAGCCTCCCTCCTGGTTGCTTTCATGGGTTGACGGTGAGTGTCTGAGGCTTTTCCAGGTGGGTGCAAGCTGTCAGTGGATCTACCATTTTGGGGTCTGGACAGTGGTGGCCCTCTTCTCACAGCTCCACTAGGCAGTGCCCAAATAGGGACTCTGTTTGAGGGCTCTGACTCCACATTTCCCTTCTGCACTGCTCTAGCAAAGTATCTCCATGAGGGCCCTAACCCTGTGGCAAATTTTTGCCTGTGTATCCAGGCGTTTCCATACATCTTCTGAAATCTAGGTGGAGGTTTCCATACCCCAATTCTTGACTTTTGTACACCTACAGGCTCAACACCATATGGAAGCTGTCAAGGCTTGGGGTTTTCACCCTCTTAACCACAGCCCACGCTGCATGTTGGCCCCTTTCAGCCAAGACTGGAGCGGCTGGGACACAGGGCACCCAAGTCCCTAGGCTGCACACAGCATGTGGATTGTGAGCCTGTCCCATGAAACCATTTTTTCCTCCTGGGCCTCTGGGCCTGTGGCTTTACAGGGTAAAGCCTCCCTCCTGGTTGCTTTCACATGATGGGAGGGGATGCTATGAAAGTCTCTGACATAGCCTGGAGACATTTTCCCCATGGTCTTGGGGATAACATTAGGCTCCTTGCTACTTATGCAAATTTCTGCAGCCAGCTTGAATTTCACCCCCAGAAAATGGGTTTTTCTTTTCTATGGCATAGTCAAGCTGCAAATTTTCCAAACTTTTGTGCTCTGCTTCCCTTATAAATCTGAATGCCTTTAACAGTACAAAAGTCACCTCTTGAATGCTTTGTTGCTTAGAAAATTCTTCCATCAGATACATTAAATCATCCTTCTCAAGTTCAAAGTTCCACAAATCTCTAGGGCAGGGGCAAAATGCCTCCAGTCTCTTTACTAAAACTTAACAAGAGTCACCTTTACTCCATTTCTCAACAAGTTCCTCATCTCCATCTGACACCACATCAGCCTGGACCTTATTGTCCATATCACTATCAGCATTTTGGTCAAAGCCATTCAACTAGTCTCTAAGGAGTTCCAAACTATCTCATATTTTCCTATCTTCTGAGCCCTCAAAACTTTTCCAACCTCTACCTGTTACCCAGTTCCAAAGTTGCTTCCACATTTCGGGTATCTTTTCATCAATACCCTACTATACTGGTACCAATTTATTATATTAGTCTGTTTTCACACTGCTGATAAAGACATACCCGAGACTGGGAAGAAAAAGAGGTTTAATTAGTCTTACAATTCCACATAACTGGGGAGGCCTCAGAATCATGGTGGGAGGTGAAATGCACTTCTTACATGGTGGTAGCAAGAGAAAGGAGAAAGAAGCAAAAGTAGAAATCCCTGATAAACTCATCAGATCTCATTAAACTTATTCATTATCACGAGAATAGCATGGGAAAGACCGACCCCCATGCTTCAATTACCTTCCCCTGGATCCCTCCCACAACACATGGGAATTCTGAGAGATACAATTCAAATTGAGATTTGGGTGGGGACACAGTCAAACCATATCAGAGGTCACAAAAAAATCAAAAGACATACCATGCTTATGGGCCATAAGAATTAATATTGTCAAAATTACCATACTACCCACACAATCTGCAGATTCAATGCATTCCCTATCAAAATACCAATGACAATTTTTCACACAAATAGAAGAATAATTCTAAAATTTGTATGAAATTCTTAAAAAGCCTATTAGCCAAAGTAATTCTGAACAAAAAGAACAAAGTTAGAGGCATCACATTATCTGACTTAAAAACATGTTACAAATCTCTAGTAACCAAAACAGCATGGCGTTGGTATAAAAACAGATATATCAACAAATGGAACAGAATAGAGAACCCAGAAAGAAATTCATGTATTAATAGTTAACTGATTTTTGACAAACATTCCAAGAACATACCCTGGGGAAAGGACATCCTCTTTAATAAATGGGGTTAGGAAAATTGAATATTTGTATGCAGAAGAATGCAGTAACCCCTGTCTGTCTCCATTTACAAAAGTAACCTAAAAATGAATTGGCTTAAACATAAAACTTGAAACTATAAAAAATACTATATTTCGGAAGAAATATAGGATATACTCCATACATTTGCAAAAATGTTATGTTTAAGCTTCAAAATCACAGGCAACAACGCCAACAATAGACAAATGAGGCTGTACTAAGCTAAAAAGCTTCTTCATAGTAAAGAAAACAACCAATAGAGTGAAAAGACAACCTTGCAAGCTATTTATCTAACAAAGGACTAGTATCTAGGCTATACAAAGAACTCACACAACTAAACAGCAAAAATAGTAATAATAATAATAACCCATTAAAAGTTGGGAAAAGGATCTGAATAAGCATTTCTCCAAAGAAGACATGTAAATGGACATCAGGTTTATTTAAAAAATGTTCAACATCACAAAGCATCAAGGAAACGCAAACCCAAACTGTACTGAGTTACCATCTTATTCCTGTTAGAATGGCTATAATCCAGAAAAACAAAACAGATGCTGGTGAGGAAGTGAAAAAAAAAAAAGTAAACTTTTGTACACTGTTGTTGAGAATGTAAATTAGTACAACCATTATGGAAAACAATATGAAGTTTTCTCAAAAAACTAAAATTGAAGCTACCATATGATATACCAATTTCACTAGTGTATATTTATCTAAAGAAAATGAATTTGGTATATCAAAATGATACCTGCACCCCAATATTTACTGCATCATAATTCACAATATCTAAGATATGGAATTAACCTACATGTCCATCAACCAAGGAATGTATTAAAAAAAATTGTATATATACAGAATGGGATACTACTCATTCCTGAAAAGGAATATAACTATGTCATTTGTAGGAACATGGATGGAACTGAAAGTCCTTAGGTTTAGTCAACTTATCTAGGCACAGAAAGACAAATATAGCATATTATTACTCATTTGTTGGAGCTAAAAATGTTAGTCTCATGGAGGTAGACAGTAGAATCACAGCTACCTGAGCCTGAGAAGAGTATGTGTGTGGGTTGGAGGGATAAAGAGAATGTTAGTTACTGCATACAATTATTTAGTTAGAAGGAATAAATTTTAATGTTTGATAGTAAAATATAGAGACTACAGTTAACAACATCCTATTGTGTATTTTAATACAGCTAAAAGGCGGGTGTATTAGTTCATTTTCATGCTACTGATAAAGACATACCTGAAACTGGGAAATTTACAAAAGAAAGAGATTTAATGGACTTACAGTTCCACATGGCTGGAGAGGTCTCACAGTCATGGCAGAGGCAAGGAGGAGCAAGTCACATCTTACATGGATAGCAGCAGGCAAAGGGAGAGCTTGTGCAGGGAAACTCCTGCTTCTAAATCTGTCAGGTTTCATGAAGCTTATTCACTATCATGAGAATAGCATGGGAAAGACCTGCCCCCATGATTCAATTACCTCCCACTGGGTCCCTCCTACAATACTTGGGAATTCAAGATGAGATTTGAGTGGGGACACAACCAAACCATATTCCACCCCTGGCTCCTCCCAAATATCATAGCTTCACATTTCAAAACAAATCATGCTTTCTCAACAGTTGCCCTAAGTCTTAACTCATTTCAGCACTCATTCAAAATGCCACAGACTAAAGTTTCATCTGAGATGAGGCAAGTGCCTTCCACCAATGAGCCTGTACTATAAAAAGCAAGTTAGTTACTTTCTAGATAGAATGTGGGTATAGGCATCGGGTAAATAAACCCATTCCAAATGGGAGGAATTGGTCAAAACAAAGGGACTATAGGCCCCATGCCAGTCCAAAATACAGTGGGGTAGTCAAATCTTAAAGCTCCAAAGTGATCTCCTTTGACTCCATATCTCACATCCAGGTCACACTGATGCAAGAGGTAGGTTCCCATGGTCTTGGGAGGTTCCACTCCTGTGACTTTGCAGGGTACGGCTTCCCTTCTGGCTGCTTTCATGGGCTGGTGTTGAGTGTCTGCAGCTTTTCCAGTGCACAGTGCAAGCTGTCAGTGGATCTACAATTCTGGAGTCTGGAGGATGGTGACCCTCTTCTCACAGCTCCACTAGGTGGTGCCCCAGGAGGGACTCTATGTGGAGGCTCTGACCCTACATTTCCCTTCTGCACTGCCCTAGCAGAGGTTCTCCATGAGGTCCCCGCCCATGCAGCAAACTTCTGCTTGAGCATCCAGGAATTTCCATATATCTTCTGAAATCTAGGCAGAAGTTCCCAAACCTCAATTCTTGACTTCCGTGCACCCACAGGCTCAACACCACATGGAAGCTGCCAAGGCTTGGGACTTCCACCCTCTGACATCACAGCCTAAGCTGTACCTTGGCCCCTTTTAGTCAAGGCTGGTGTGGCTGGGACGCAGAGCATCAAGTCCCTAGACTTCACATAGCAGAGGGACTCTGGGCCTGGCCCATGAAGCCATGTTCTCTTCCTAAACCTCTGGGTCTAAGATGGGAGGGGCTGCCACAAAGGCCTCTAACATGCCCTGGAGACATTTTCCCTATTGTCTTGGTGATTAAAATTCAGTTCCTTGTTACTTATGCAAATTTCTGCAGCTGGCTTGAATTTCTCCTCAGAAAATGGGATTTTCTTTTCTATTGCATTGTCAGGCTGCAAATTTTAAAAACTTTTATGCTCTGTTTCCCTTTTAAAACAGTGCTTTTAATAGCACACAAGTAACCTCTTGAATGCTTTGCTACTTAGAATTTTTTTCCACCAGATACACTAAATCATCTTTCTCAAGTTCAAAGTTCCATATATCCCCAGGGCAGGGGCAAAAGGCCACCCGTCCCTTTGCTGAAACATAACAAGAGTCATCTTTGCTCCAGTTCCCAGCAAGTTACTCATCTCTATCTGAGACCACCTCAGCCTGATTTTAATCATCCATATCATCATCAACTTATGGTCAAAGCCATTCAACAAGTCTCTAAGGAGTTCCAAACTTTCTCACACTTTCCTGTCTTCTACTAAGCCCACAAACTGTTCCAGCCTCTGGGTAACTGCCTGTTGTTACCCAGTTCCAAAGTCGCTTCCACATTTTCAGGTATCTTTTCAGCAGTCCCCCACTCTACTGGTACCAATTTACTATATTAGCTCATTTTCATGCTGCTGATAATGGCATAGCTGAGACTGGGCAATTTACAAAATAAGGAGGTTTAATGACAGCTTACAGTTCCATATGGCTGGGAAGGCCTCACAATCATGGGGGAAGGCAAGGAGGAGCAAGTCACATCTTACATGGATGCTGGCAGGCAAAAAGAGAGCTTGTACAGAGAAAAAAGAAACTCTTTCTTATAAAACTAGCAGGTTTCATGGGACTTATTCACTATCATGGGAACAGCATGGGAAGACCTGTTCTCATGATTCAAATACCTCCCTCTGGGTTCCTCCCACAACACATGGGAATTCAAAATGAGATTTGGGTGAGGACACCACCAAAACACATCAGCAGGTCTTGAAGAGTTCCTAACACAGAAATAATAAATGGAGGTAATGGATATCCTAATTACCCCAGGTTACTCATTACACATTATATGCATGTAAAAATTATCACATGTACCCACAAAATATACACAAATATTATGTATCAATAATTTTTTGAAAAAAATCGACCTTCTCTTTATAACAGGATACAATTGGAAATTTTGGTTACATTACCAAGGCCTTCACTGAAATATCATAGTTGAGAATGTGCCTTAAATGCATGGTTCCAAGAGCTCCTAGCCTGTATTTATTTTAAAGAAATATTGTCACTTTCTGGCAGGCTCAGAAATCTTAAGACTGTAAGTAAAATGTAAAGTCTGCCTAGGTTTGCTTCCTAGCCTCAATAGATTTTTAAATCTGAGATGTCTATGTGGTCAAAGTAGAGAGAAAAAAATATATTTTTAAAGAAAACTGTAATACATCTGTTATTAGACTGTAGCTTTGTGCATTCTCTTTAAGTTCTTATTATCTACCTGTAGACTGTAGTAGATTCTGAATTCTACTAACTTCCTGCAATATTTGGCTACAATTCTCTAACTAAAAACACAAACTGTCCTGTTCCTGAAACCCTGTAAGCCGAAACTCGGTAAGTTTTAAGAAACAAGTCTCATATCCCATATGTGGGACACACAAATAGCTTACCAAGCCAATTGAGGTTGTTGATGGTTTCACTCTGTTTACAGCTTTTGCTAAGATGTCAGAACAAAAATTCATAGCATAAGGAAGTTCAAAACCCTCTTTTTTTTTTTTTTTTTTTTTTTTTTTTTTGATGGAGTCGCCCTCTGTTGCCCGTGCTGGAGTGCAGTGGCGCGATCTCGGCTCACTGCAAGCTCCGCCTCCCGGTCGAACCTCTCTTAAGGCCTACTATTTTCATTTGGCAGGAAGATAGTGTAATAGAAATTTCACTGTGAGTATCTTCTACTAGTAATTTGACAGAACCTAACCTAAGGAATCTTTTAATATCCATTGTTTAAATGAGAATACGTCTATGCAATTGTTAATACTACAGACTGTACCTGGAGATATTCCTCTGGGAATATAAACAAAAGAAAACAGGCCACATGGTTACAACAGGTATCATCTAATTCCCTAGGGTCGTTTGATTTATTCCACTGGATGTTTTGAAGCTTAGGATCATGGTTCAAAATCATTATGCAAGCTGGAAATGCCATATTACTATCAACTTATTCTACATTTTCCCTTTTAAAACTTTGTATATATTACTTGCTGAATGTTTTCAAAAATAAAACTCCTAATAAAATAACGTTAGCCTAACACTTTGGGCTGATGCTAAGAACAGACAAAATTGAGCTTAATAATGGACTCCAGGTAGACTTAGCTTGAGGTCACGCCCTGTCGAACCTCTCTTCTTGCTCAAATATGGCTAAAAGAGTTTTGACATTGACTCCTAGCCACCATTCTCTTCCCTCACTATGGAACAAGAGCAACAGCTGATATAACTCCATCCCAGCACGGTGGGACATCAACACCTAAGTCCAGTATGATAAATCTGTCATGCATTCAGAGAAAAACCTCGGTCAAAAGAGAGAAATGGTAACTACAGTTAACAACAGTGTATTGTATATTTTATTATAGCTAGAAGACAGGTCGAAATCAAAATTGGGTCACTAGTGTTAACCCTGCCTGACAAGAAATGCTATCACAAAAGGCTACAAAAATCACAACCTTGTGCAAAGGCCACTGCATTTCACAAATATACTTCTGTGAGAACATCTTCCTAGTAACTTTCTCTCCAGCCTCAGACTGGCATCACACTTTTTCTTATTTGTAGCTAAATATAATCATTTCAAAACAATTATGTAATCCCTCTAATTTTATACAGGGGGTTGACAAGTAGAAAATTGTCCTAGAAGTAGAAAGGTTATGTCCAAGGTTTATATATTTTTAGTTTCGAAAATTATTGCTAAATTTCCCTCCAAAAATATTATTCCCATTTAGATATCCAACACTAAGAACTTTTTCATTTTTTCATTAATATCAATTTTTTTAATCAAAGTTTGTTTTAATGTTGGTGAGTTTAAGCATTCTTTCCAGTGTCTATTGGCCCTTAATAATTTATTTCTGGGAACCAATTTCAAAGGAGGAGACACAAAGCAGTGAAAATATAGCCACACCTTTTTATTTATTTATTTTCTCCAATCCTGGTATCATGATTTCACCTGTGAAATTGTGTCATTGCTAAGTGAATATGACAAACTGTCATAACTGACCCTATGAATTGTATTATTAAAACTCAGCATCTAAATATTTCAATGATTATAATTGACTGGGTGTAGTTAATTGAGACTTGAAGAGAAAATACCTTAATGCAAAATGATTATTCCAAATCAAATGTAAGTGGCACTTTTCAAAAGAAACCCACAAAAAAGAAATATATTGAATCTCCTTTTTATTTTTCTCTAAATGTTCTAAAACTGGAGTTCCAGTTCTGATCTCACCTCTGAGGAGGAATACCACTGTGGAAAAATTACTTAACTCTGTGAGGCTAGCTCTTCTTGTTTACAAAACAGAGCTAATGATAGTTCCTATTTCAGAGGATTGAAATAATAATGGGAGGTAATGCTTGTAAAATATTTATTACATTAAATATTCTCAATACATAATGCTATGAGTAAGGCTGAAAAATCCAATTGATAGCTACAGAAGGATTATAATAAATCACTTATATCTAAGACAAAATGTATAATGAAAACTAGAATATGCTGAAATTGAAACAATATATAATTTGAATTTAAATGGAAGTGGAAATGTAATGCTTCTTCAAGTCATCTTTACTCATTCCAAGTCTTTTACAGTAGTATCTGATTAGAAGAACAGATAAAACCATGAAGTCCTGTAGAGATTGTATTCCATTACATAATAAAACATTTCAGGGCAAGGGTGAATTAATTAAATTCAAAACAGAAAAAAAAAGAAAAAAATGCTGTAATTTTGTTTATAAAATATACATTTCATTTTAAGTTGATTTTGTGCCCAAAACTTAAAAAATCAACATTATTTTACCAGTAATAATTTAAACTCTTGTTAAATATTAATATTACTATCTATAATGTGAATATGTTTGTTACCTTTTAAAAGCCACTTTAATACTTACATAATTGGTAATTATGAGGAAAATCTTAAGATAAAAATGAGTCTAAAGAATTGAAAATGGAAAAGAAAAATACTTTGAAATGGATTCTAATTGCAAAATGAATTTAAATCTATTCATCCTGAAAACCAAAACAAAGTCAAAATATAACTATAGCTAATTTATGAAAATAAAATTAATTGGCTCTAAGACTAGACTTCATGTCAAGTTTTCTGTCATATTTTTGGAGGTTACCATATAAAATGAAATTATACATTTTAAAAGGATTTGTGACAAATTTCAGAAAGCAAGTCATATTGCTAGATGTTTCTTCGCAATGGAAACCACAATTGACTCATTACAATATAATATTGGGTATCCAGGGGAAGAAAGAGCTATCTAAAGAGTACTGTATATCTACTGTGTTTTAAGAGTTCACATATGTCTGTAATATTTATTTGTAATAAGTAAAACAACAGTCTTACATTGCTTATGAAAAATAATCTGTAAGAAAGTTACTCAAGGTAACACAGCACATGAGTAGCAGAAGCAGCATTTAAACTCATCTCTGTCTAAGATTAGGAGGTACTAGGATGTATGTGTATTAACTGTTTGAGCTTTAACATCAGACACATCAGATGTGTAGTTTACATCAAAGTTTAATTTAATCCTAATTCATTAACTATGCCTCTAGTACTCTAGTCCTCAATCTGAGTTCTGTTTTCAGACTTTTTTGCAACAATTCAATCCATACAGACTGGATGATCTTCAAGTTCCCTCCTGAGAAGAGTGGTTGTAAAATATGCAACAATCTGCTTGGCTTCAGTACTACCAATCAGACCTTAGACTAGATGCAAACAACCAGATCCTATGAACAGCCAATTGATGGATGAATATTAGTATTGCGTCCAGGCATTTTGGACCTGGGCTTTCCTATTGACTCCCTACATACTTCTTCTCCCAGCCCCTCTATTCACTCACCAGGCTGTACTTCATCCAACATACACAAACTGGGGAGAGCGAAGGTGTGGGCAAAACAAGTAGAACTGGCAATTTTAAAATAGCTGCTTAAAAGAAAGAGACTGTTTTCTTGATTTGTATCTTTTATTTAGAAAATGTTTAACAGAGTAGGCACTTAATTGAGAAAATAAGAAATGGATTATGATTTAACTAAAAATATCTAAAATGGAATCAATAATTTTCCTAGTAAACAGAAATATGTTTATTTTCAATATACTGAAATAGGTTTCAATGAATCATTGAATCCTGTTGAATCACTGAATCATTGAATAGGTTTCAATGATCAAAGCTGGTATATTCAACAAAAGACCAAACATTAACCTACTTCAAAATAAATACTGAAATTAGAGGTGAAGTTTTCAAAGAAGGAAAGTGAAGTCTTACTTGAGTTAATAAAATTATGATTTTTATATCCAGAATATCGGAATCAAAATGTTTTTAGTCTGAATTGTGTTGTATGTATTACACCAGGTGGGTTTTACAAGCTATTTGTGTTTTTCTCTTAACAACTCTAAAAGACTAAGAAATAAATTACTAATTCCCGTTTTACAGTCAAAGAGCCTTAAACTCAGGCAGTCTAAGTAAATTTGCTAGGAATTAAAGTGGCAGAGTGAGGTTGCACTTTTACTTACCCTTCCACAGTAGAGTTCACAGGAGAAATGTGCCTAGAGGAATTGTTCACATTCCAATGCAGTGGGAAGAAAAGATCCATTACTAGTGGAAGACAGAACTTGCAGATATAACTAATATCTAAAAGTGGCATCATTTGCCTAAAAAAAAGATGAGTCTCAAATGTAGTAAATTCAACATATTCTCACCTAAAAGCAAACTTCATGTTAAAGATATACATTTAATTGCACTTTTCTCCTTTAAGATCCAAAGTTTCCCCTTCATTTCCATCCCCACATTCTATTGAAATTGTTGGCACTAAAATCATTCCATTCTAAGGGTTGTAGTTTAATGACATTTCATTATAAAATGACATTTATATGTTGAAACACTGTGTTTAGCGGAGCTGTGTGTGCATATGTTTCTGAGAACTGTCATATCTGTGGGAAATTCTGTGTTTTGCAGTGTGTGGTCAACCAAATAGGCAATGCTTCCCAAGAGCAAAATGGTCAAATCTCATAGATAAGGTTCTTGAATCTTTATTTAATTCCTCTTTTCACACTGTTATTTCGGAGTCATGGGTCTCCACTCATTAAAAATATTAACAAATTCTTGGGCAATGCCCTCAAGCAAGAGCCTCTTTTGAAGATGGTCGCTCTGAGCTTTATATAACGTGAGTCCAGTAAAAGCCTGAAGAGATATTATGTCTCATGAAATGCGTCTGGCATCGTTTGGAGAGTAATGTTTCCAAGCTGTACTAATAATAGTCTATGCATTATGAAGGAAGGCAGCCTACTATAACAGTTACGTAATCAGCATGCCTGGGGCATGTGCTTTGTAAAGAATGTTCTAATGCCAAGCAAAACAATGAGCCTAATTCTCAAGCACATCTGTTGCATGTCTAAACAGTTTTTCTCTTGACTTTCTCAAAAGGTTAAAAAAGAGGTGATTTGCACCTTTTGTAAACTGAAATATTAGGGGAACAATTTTCAGCCTCTAATTTCAACTTCTTTAAAGTATTTGATGTTACTTGTCCAACTTTCTCCTATCCTTCTGAAGGCAGGGAGACTGAGCCAGATGTTGGCTCATAAATGAGTGACTTTGAGTTCTGGCAGTGGAGGGTCTGGAACAAGCAGTTACCACCTCAGAAGAACCGATATGTCAAGATTACTGTGATGAGCAGAGAGTGAGATCTATGATCAAATAACTGAGCTTCAACTCTGGGCAGGACCTAATTCAAAAGAACTAAATAATATAAATCAAAAACTACAGAGTGAAGAGTGTAAATATAGGAAGAACAAATTAAAGTAAAATAAGTCAAGAATTAGCTAAGATTGATTCTGAGCAATTTCCCTAAACTTGAACTGGAAACAGTGTCAGGATTCCCAGGGGGTATTAGCTGGCCTAAAGACCCTGTTCTGATTGAACAGCCTCTTCTGTGGGATGTGTTCTCAAGCTTTCCTGTATTTCCCTGGAGAAAAGCTGAGAGATGTGCAGAACTCTTAGAATTATTATGACTGCCTTCCAGACAGTTTATCTTACCAGATACTGAGACTGGGTTTGGTGCACATGGAGTCCAATATGTTCTCTAGTGTGTATTCTTGTTTCCACCGTGGGCTACTGGGGATAGATGTGGTGCAGTGGTGTGAAAATATGAAACCAATAGTATTCCAACAGAGTTGCTAAGGAACAGTAAAAAAGATTTAAAGGCCTAAGAAAGGGTGCCAGAAATTTGGTGTGGTCTCTACGAAACATTTGGTTTCTCCTCATAGAATATGTAGTGTTCCAGATAGAAGTATAGGAATGACAGGGCTTAGACCCTCTGAATTGAGTTTTTATGTTTTTCCAAAGCTTCCTTATGCTTTCAAGTCTACTACTGTAAAACAAACAAACAAAAACAAACAAACAAACAAAAAAGCACATGTTAATCACACAGAATTTCCAGATCACACATCTACCATTTTCTCTTTTTTATACACACCTATCTGGAGACAAGCCTCTGATAAAAGATGGACATGGCTAAGCTAAGCTTAGACTTGTATACTTATAAATTGTCGACAATGGGCCCCACTGCTGGTGGTATTTGGAGTGGTGATAACCCCTTACAGGTAATGGCTTCACAATTACTAAGATTATCCCCAATTTTAAGAATTGTGGAGTAGGGTGGTTTCCATTAATGAAATTGGAAACCTTAACCAAGAAAAAAAAAAAAAAGAAGTTGTTGTGAGGATTCATGTGAGATAATACACAGATATACACAAAATATCTGGCACATAAAAGTGTTCACTGCATCAAAAGTCTTCCTTCTTTATCTACTTTTCAAAAATTCACCTCCTAATATGTCTTCATTCCACTCTTGTGAAAAAAATTACATGCACTACCCTACTTACAATTACTGTCTTTGTCTTGTCTATTAAAATGACCTTTTAAAACTGTTAATCCCCTTTCCTTCACCATTATCCATGGGGCTGGGTGCTAGACTTGTGTTTCTATATCTCAGATCTAATCATGTGACTACTTTCCACTTACTTTAGGAAAAACCAAAAATTATTGATTATAATTTATGTAAATCATTATACATTTTATTTATAGAAATCATTGCCCTTTGGTATTGTGGAAACAATATGGCTATAGTTAACAAATTATTGAGCTATGACAATCAATCAGTAAGCATTTGCTAAAATTTTCAACTGGGTTTATTTCCAGTGTCCACAAATTTTATTTCGGGTAATCTTTCTTAAATACATCCCCTTATCTCCTGTATATTAAAACTGTATTAGTCAGGGTTCTCCATATACATATATGTATATGTATGCTAGAAGCAGAAAGACCCAGAAACAATGTAATAATGTTTTGCAGGTTATCTGGGCATCCCTGAGTCCAGTCAAATTGACACATGAAATTAACCTTCAAAAACAACGAAGAATTACCATTGTAGTGAAAATAAAAGAGAGAAAATATATGAAGCACCTAGGGCATAATGAGTGCCAGATTAACCTTAGATGTCCATGTATTTCTCTCTCCAGCTCTACGTCCTGTCATCACCCATTCAACTCAAGTTGAGAATTACTTCAGGTTTTCCAGTTCCTGAAATTAATGTATTGCTGAGGCCATCCAAGCCCATCTAGTTAAGATCTCAATGATAATTGTCTTTGGGTATTGATAATGCTGCCCCTTCTCTCTAAAATATCCTAAATTACTTCTTTACTCAGAAAATGCTTGTATTTTATCTAAGTTTAGTCTTCAACTGCTCCATTTAAAAGCAGTATTTCCCTTTGTAAATTCTATAGAACTACCACTTCACTTTGTTATAATACTCATCTCATTGTGAAGTAATTGCATGTGTCATTGCCACCTATCATTAGAGTGGATGTCTTGGAGAAAAATACCCACTTATTTATTTCTATATTCCCCCAAATCTAAGCAGATTTTGGCTCATATGCTCATACTCAATAAGTACACAAATCTGACTAAGTTAATGAAAAAATCCAAATTGCGAAAAAGTTTTCAAAGTTTAATTTGGAGAATAAAGTTTTAAATATTTAATGACAAAGATCTATTGAGCTAAAATCTATGGGGAAAACATCAGGTATGATTTATAAAATCATAAAGGAGGAAATTAATCCTATAAAAATGGAGATCATCATATCAAAAGATATGGCAAATAAATTGTTTAATTATGTTATCCAGGTACTAAAGTTGTTTTTTTTTTTTCAAGAACCTCATGAAAATTTAGTATTATATAAGAATAAAAAAAATGAGATGTGAGGCTTAAAACATTATATTTTAAAATATTTATGTTTGTCACTTTCTAACAAGAAAGAGTTACTCTCTTTTGCTATCTTAATGTCTCTCGTCCGTATATTCACATTACGGTTAACAGATCTCCTGTGAGAAGAGATAAGAGTAGAAGCAAAAGTCTAAGATTGGGAGTTATTGTCTGTACTGAGTCCCAGTTTAGAAAGAATAAGGAGAAAAAACAAAAGTATTATAAATAGAAAATACCTTCTAAAGTGATAGACATTATTGTCCCTTTAAGTTTTGCTTCCACTTGTTCAGCAAGCTCCCTTGGCATTTGATAGTCATAAAATAAACTCTTAAAACACACACACACACACACACAACTTCATTTGGCAGTGGAATGAATTCAATGTTTGAATTATTATGTGAGGCTATTAATACAAAGAAACAGATGGTAAAAAGGCACTTTGGGAATTCAGTTAAATGCATTCTTGTTAAAAATTATACAAAGGATCTGACACAGAGAAATTCTATGGGCCTCTTAAATCAATACATGATAAAGGATCTTCCAGATGTAAAGAAAAATGTAGTTCAAAGTAAAGAAAGCACATTGCAAGTGCCCAAAGCATTATGCGTATAATAAAATACACAAAGAGAGACTTCCAGGTTTTTAGATCATTAACTCTTATAAGCCTGGGTAGTTTGTAAAATAGTCTCTATTAGGCTTTGAACAGCACCTCATAGACAGCATGCAATATTTTAAATGCTAAAAATTAAGATCAGCATTATATAAAAAAAGATCCTAAAGTCACACTTCCATAAGCACACACACACACACACACACACACAAATAAACAAAAAATACATAAATTGTAAATTATCTAATCTGATCCCCTCCAATTCCAGGAGTAACTGGATCAGTTCCATGATTAAAACATAAGGACGAAGTGGATTAATACATCATCTTGTGCTTCCAAATTATGATGTGATTGTGGTTTTGATTAGAGCTCTCTCAACAAATTACACAGTCTGCACTTTGATATTATTCGTTTAGGAAGTATTGCCTACATTAAGCAGGTGCTGACGTCTATAATTCTAACAATCTCAGTCATCAGATCTTCCTTGTATATGTTGTTTAATCAACTAAGTAGGGAGGAGCCTTTTAAAAATCTCCACTGAACTCTCTATTAACACCATATATAGAACTCTCTCTCAGACCACAGATCCTTTTTTTTGTTGTTGTTCTAAGAGATCCTTTTCTGATTGACATTTAATAATCAATTTTTCCTATAAATCCCCTGCTCAGTAAAATAAATCCATTAGCCATAGACATTAGCATTCACTATTTCTTGTGTGAACTCATATTGATGACTTTTTTCAATCCCTGAGCATTTTGGAAAAGGTACAATTTCTTTAATTTTTAATAGCTAGTAAGGTCCAGATACATGTGCAGCTTCACAAACAAAAAAATGACTTAGATCATCTTTTAAACCATATTTGTAAAGCTGATAAGCCTTGAGGCCTGTATTCTGAAAAGCATGTAAACTCAGCTCTAGAATGTACACTGTGTATCTGTACTTTATGAAAGTACAAATCAAATTACCTTGGCCTATCTAACCTATTTGTAGAAAAGCCTTATCTGTAAAAGTAAAAATGACAAGCAGCTCAATTTAAGACAGGCAAGACCTCCTACCACAATTAGACACCCTTACAAATTTTGGGTCATGTGAGGGGCCTGGTGTTCTTTGTATTAGTTAAATAATGAAGGATTACACACCTGTATCACTGTAATATTCACTACAGTAGTTGCATATTGACACTCACTAAACTGTGCTGTAAGGCCTAAGACATTCTTGACTCTCTCGAATATTTGTAGAGATACAAAATACTGAGGCATACCTAGTATACCATAGATGTCTGTCCAAACCCTATTTAAACCAGGATTCTGGATGGTTGAGAGAATCAGGCTCACACAAGAATAAACACTTAGGTTACCTCCATCTCACTGCATGAGATCGTGATCCCTGAAAGCCTTCCATGTTTTCCAATATCTGACAGTAATGTTTAACTAGAAAAACTGGTTCATAGTCTAAGTCTGGAATTGGTGGGTTCTTGGTCTCGCTGACGTCAAGAATGAAGCTGCAGACCCTCCGGGTGAGTGTTACAGTTCTTAAAGATGGTGTGTCCGGAGATTGTTCCTTCAGATGTTCAGATGTGTCAGGAGTGTCTTCCTTCTGGTGGGTTCGTTGTCTCACAGGCTTCAGGAGTGAAGCTGCAGACCTTCATGGTGAATGTTACAGCTCATCAAAGCAGCCCAGACCCAAACGGTGAGCAGCAGTAAGATTTATTGCAAAGAGTGAAAGAACACAGCCTCCACAGCGTGCAAAAGCACCCTAACACGTTGCTGCTGCTGGCTTGGGTGGCCTGCTTTTTTATTCCCTTATCTGGCCCCACCCACATCCTACTGATTGGTCCATTTTTGCAGAGAGGTGATTGGTCCACTTTACAGAGAGCTGATTGGTCCATTTTGACAGCGTGCTGATTGGTGTGTTCACAAAGCTTTAGCTAGACACAGAGTGCTGATTGGTGCGTTTACAAATCTTTAGCTAGACAGAAAAGTTCTCCAAGTCCGCACCCATCCCTGAGGCCCAGCCGGCTTCATCTCTTACTGGCACTGGCGGCGAGACTTTAGAGCACCTAGCCCTGGCACTCCAGCAACCCAGAGGGAGCTCATCCCAGACAACTAAGAGGAAAGGAGGGGAAGCGAGAAAAAGACGGAGACCCACCATCGTGGCCAACGACCCCGCGAAGAGGGAACTTGGCGGTCAACGCAGGGGACCCAGCCTCACATCAAGCCCAGCAGGCGCAGGCCACCCGTGCGGAGTGGGGCCGCGAGCCAGCGCCCACCCGGAACCCGCCCGGCCCGCGAGCGCCGCGCAACCCCGGCGGAGTCTCTCCCTCCACACCTCCCTGCGAGCAGAGGGATCCGACTCTGGCCTCTGCCAGCCCCAGAGAGGGTCCCCTACAGCGCAGCGGCGGGCTGAAGGGCTCCTGGAGCAGGGCCAGCGTGCACGCGGAGGCTGAGGAGGCTCCGAGAGCAAGCGAGGGCTGCTAGCACATTGTCACCTCTCAACAGGAGTTCCATAAGGATATATACAGACTTTTTTGGTCCAGCTATAAATAACTTTAAAGAGATGTGCCCAAATTCACATAGAATTGCAGAACTCTGATAATTCAGTAGTGTCTTGACATGTGTTTACTTCTCTGGAGCCTGCCAGATTGAAGAGCTCACAGATATTAAGGATCTCAATTTGAATCAAGTGATACATAGTCCTGTAGAGAACTTCATGTGTTGAAACATAAGTAGGATGGAGAAGAAACTCCAGTGTGGGTTCTTTTGTCAGTTTTACTATTAAGGTAATGAGCCATGGTCAGCAAAGTATTGAGGGCACTGTGATTTCCTCATTCTTTAAACTGATGGAACCATTTCTATTACAGTCATTAGACGTTTGCAAATCTACTGTCTTTAGAACATTGCTGGACTGGTTTACTGAGGAGTCTCAACCCTTTGCATAAACATAAGATAGATTGTGTTTTCCTTCTCTTCTTTCAGCATTGCCTTTGGAACATATTGAAATTCATCCCCTAACCTCCCATGAAATCCTGTTTGAGACCAACTCTTTCTAGTTATTTTTGCTTAATAGAATGTAGTGCAATCTGTATAAAACTTCTCAATTCACATGCAAGCAAAAGCTCTGCAACATTCCTGCTCCCTTTTATAGAAACTTGCTTTTCTTGGTGGTTGAGAACAAGAGGAATTAAAAAGGGCAAAGTAACTACTTGGTTGCTGACCACTGCTCTTTGGAAGCTGCTTCCTCTTAGGCCATATCCTCTCTGCAGCCAGCAATCAAACATTTACTCTCTTGCAGGATGCACTATTGGCTTCTCTGGAATGCCCCAGGAGGCCTCAGATCTGTACAATTTCCTGACGTGAGTTGTCTGGACTCCGCTCTTCCTCTTCCATTTGTAGCTGTCCCTATATGGTCCCTCACTGTTGGAGGTTGTTTGCCCAGTGAGCAGCCTTCTTGGGTGGCATACTGGTAATATAACTAATATGAGTTATTTTTTATTATATCAACTGCTCAGAGAATATGCTGCTCATAACTTGACTCAAAGAGCAGCAACGAAGTCTGATCTGTAGCCACATCCTCTGCCATCTCTCTTCATTCCCTTTCTTTGACTCTACTTGAAGATGGGTCAAATCTAAATATATATATATATACACACACACACACACACACACATGTATACACACACATACACATATATATTTTAAGATGGAGTCTTGCTCTTGTCATCCAGGCTGGAGTGCAGTGGCACGATCTCGACTCACTGCAACCTCAGCCTCTTGGGTTCAAGCGATTCTCCTGCCTCAGCCTCCTGAGTAGCTGGGATTACAGGCGCCTACCACCACACCCAGCTAATTTTTGTACTTTTAGTAGAGACAGGGTTTTGGCCATGTTGGCCAGGCTAGTCTCAAAACACCTGACCTCAGGTGATCAGCCCACCTTGGCCTCTCAAAGTGCTGGGATTACAGGCGTGAGCCACCATGCCCAGCCCTAAGCATATTTTTAAAGAGGAATTGCATCCTAATTTCCTCTTCTTATAGACCCTCCCCAAATGTTTATAACTACTTTTTCTAATGTTTTAGTTTCTTCACTTGGCTTCAAAGAAGGGAAAACCAACTCCCATCTTCTTGATTGGAGGAAAAAGTACTTTAGCAGTATTCCTTGAGTCAATCCACAAGACTCAAGAAGCTTTCCTCAAGTCCTTTTCTCTGCAATTCAAGTTCTTCCTGTAAACTAGTAGAACTGGTGGAGTAGTGCTGAACTCCAGGAGGGCCTTTCCACTGTCTTTAAGAACCTGTATAGAAGTCTTCAACCCCAGTTTATGACTGCTATGACCTCTTTAGAGTGAAAGACTTGTTTTCACATGTAGGTCCTGATAGCCAGTTGTAGGTATCTAGAAGATGCTCCAAAACCCAGTTACATAGGTCTTAAGCAGAAGGATGTTACCACAACCCATAATTAACCTCACCAGTGAGGAGTTCTGTCTCCCTCTTCATGGTAGCCAGGCAGTACAGAAAAATCTCCAGTCTGATTTAAAATTAACATTTGTATCAGTGAAGGTAATGCATATATTTTGTTCCACTTAATTAAAATCACATTAACAATGTTTCCAGCTTATTAAAAATTTTTGTGCTTTATTCCCCTGGAAGCAATAACCACAAGAGTCACAATAACACAGAACACTGATCTTGGATCCAGAGATCATGCAGTGAGTCTTGGCACTGGGCCTCTGCCCATAAAGCTGGTCATTTTGCTCTGTTTTATGTTTTACACCTGCACATTACAAAGATCTGCTTGTAATGGGTTGGACTGATGACCCCTTCTCCCTGTTATAAAGAAAGGAATCTGGTTTTAAATACCACCATTTATCTAAGATGGCTCAAACAGAGCCATTCAGTGCTTATGTGGTAGCACTTTATAATAAAAGCAATCATAGGAAAGAATAAAAATTGTTCTTAACACAATAATGATTTTTTTTCAATAAGCAGAATCAAAGATATAAAAATAGAAAGCTTTTGTGTTTTCAAGTAATACTGTTGTATCTTGAAAAAAGTAAGGAAAGGAGCCATAAGAACTGTAATGAGGACACATCTTGAGGGGAAAGTGGTTGCAAATTATACTAATGGAAATAAGGGCCTGGAGATAGAGCCTCCAACATATATTACCAAGTAAACCCCTTAGTCCAGCTTCCTCGATCTCACAAAAGAGCCTAAGATATTGCTGCTCCCATCGTGCAATAGCATACTAGCTTTCCTGTGTGTGTGTGTTTGTGAGAGTTACTTTTTTTCTAATTGTCAGCAAGAAAACCTTATGAACAGCAATATCTTAGCAAGGTCTGTGCAAAAGACTTTAGCAAAGTCTTTAGCAAAGTCTGTGCTAAAGAAAACCTAATTCTCCAGGTCACAAGAAAGAAAAGGGTCTCAGATTCCTTCAAGAAATGGGGAGGGGTAGAGTTTCCTGGGGAGGGAGTTTTTTGTTTGTTTGTTTTAGCATTTTTATTCTTTTTTTAAAAAATTGTGTTTTAACTGACTAAAAATTGTATGTATTCATCATATACAACATGTTGTTTTGAAATATGTATGCATCGTGGGATGATTACATTGAGCTAATAACTTATGTATTACCTCACATACTTGTCATTTCCTCTGGTGAGAACACTTAAAATCTACTATCCTAGCAAGTTGCAAGAATAAATATACTGTTGTTAACTATAGTCCTCATGTTGTACAATAGATCGTTAAATTTGTTTGTCCTATCTAACTAAAATTTTGTATCCTTTGGCCAACATCTCCCCAACCCTGAACATCTCCCCAACCCCAACCGCCCTGGCTCAGTTTCAGATAACACCTCTGTTTCTAGGGGTTCAACATTTTTAGATTCCACACATAAGTGAGATCATGTGGTGTTTGTCTTTTTGTGCTGGGGTTATTTCCTACAATGTCCTCCTAGTTCATTCATGTTGCTGCAAAGAAGAGAGATTTTTGATGCTTAAAAGATTAGCATAAGAAGGATTTAAGAGAAACTGGAAGAAAGAGATGACAAGAGACTGAAGTCATAGTGTGTGGTTGTAAGGGACGTAATTGTTCACACTTTCCAAAGGCATAAACTCTTGGTGTTCCTGCCGCTACCTCTGACTCTTTCTGAAGCACATGGAGATGAGCTAATTATTTATGTACCAACTTATAATTCTTCTATGTGTGGCTTTAGGATGTTGACTCAACTGTTCACCTAAAAACATCAACAACATACATTCAGCATCTTTCTGAGTGACAGTCTCTTCTCTCAGTAGAAGCTAAGGAAGAGAGAGTACCTGTCTCTAGTCACCAGGTGAGGGCCCATCCTCACAAAGCAGAGGAACAGTATCTATCCTCCTCATCTGCATTCCTACGTGTCAAACACAACAGCAAACACTCCCCAGGTATGGGACAACATTTATCTTTGTCTTCTTCTCATATCCTACCTGAGGTCATTCTATTCTGGGAAAGAAAGGATGAGTCCTAACACCAACCCTCTACAGTATTAAAAACAAAACATTGAGAAAAGATTTGGAAAAGCTTATGTATTTTCTTTAAGTTAGTAAATATAATAAATAAAGCAACCAAGATACACCATTCAGCATGTAACTCATCTGACAAGGAGTAGAATCCTCTCTCTGCTTCTTTAATCTTTCCCTTGCTACTAGTTCTTTCCCCAGCATGCACAAAGTTCATGTCTCTCCCACTCTGGGACTTCTGGCTATGTTTGTCTGCCTAACTCTATTTTGCTTGTACTCTGTGCTGTTTCTTCTAGGTTTCTTGAAATGATAATCCATATTCCACATTTATCTCCTTTAATCTGTCTTCATTTGGTTGAAAACCCACTATAATCTGGCACCCTCACCTTTCCCAAGTTGCTCTTCTAGTCAAGGTCATCACAGACCTCAATATTATAAAATCTGACAAATATTTTCTGAATTTTATATTTTGTACCTACTTTGTCTATTATCAAAATTTTCTAAGTCATGAGTGTTCTAGATTTTTCCTACTTTTCTGGATAGATGGTGCCAGTGTCTTTAGTGTTTGCTGTGTTCACACTGGGACCCCAGAGTTAGGTCCCCATTCTGTGTTCTTTGCTTCATGACTGCACCCAGCTCAGAGTTTTCACTCCCCCACATTTATGGTGATGACTCTTCTAAGTCCTAATAGGCCCATTCCACCATCACTGGACTAACTCATCTGAAATATCCTAAGAGACCACACATCAACCAACATTCAAATTTTTCATTGTTCAGAAATATTCTTCCTTTCTTCAGTATTCTTGCATGATCTCTGGTTTACTTCCTAATCTTCAACAATGCCACAATATTTTTAATGCATTAATTCATAATTTTTAATAAAAATCAGAAAGAGCTGTCTCAATTAATCATATGAACAAAAGTGATTCACACTTTCACGCCGAGCAATCAAGTTAATTGAGTGTACAACTCCAGCAGTTAAAAACTTAAAATCATTCACCATTTTCCTTCTTATCTGAAGCTTTGTATGGCTCTTTTGTTTCTCTGCCACACCATAATCTATAGACAGCTTGAAATGAACAATTATTATCTGTGTGTCCTACCGTATTTACTACATAAAAAGTGACAAGCCGATCACACTGAAATATGTTTATTTGTGTATGTGTAATTTTTTACTATAATTTGAGTTTCCTAAAGGCAAAAACTATAACTAAATGTTTTTATTTTATCTGTTTCTGGCATAGGTGACACTCAATATTAAGTATTTTTGACAAATAATAAAATCCATTAGATGTTTTCAATGTAGGATTTTCTTCTTGCTTTAATTTGTAAGTAAGACTTTATTAGATGATGTAATATACCCTTTTAAAATATCTTTAATTTTGACTAAATGATCCATTCTGCCTATAATAGGGACAGATACATAGTAACTGCATCTGTGTAAAGAAAACATCATAATTACTGTAATCCCAGCACTTTGGGAGGCTGAGGTGGGCAGATCACTTGAGGCTACAAGTTTGAGACCAGCCTGGCCAACATGGTGAAACCCCATCTCTACTAAAAATACAGAAAGTAGTTGGTTGTGGTGGCACATGCCTGTAGTTCCAGCTACTCAGGATGAGGAGGTGGGAGAATTGTTTGAACCTGGGAGGTGGGGGTTGCAGTGAGCCAAGAACGCACCAGTCTGAGTGACAGAACAAGACTTTTTCAAAAAACAAAAAACAAAAAAAAAAAAGGAAGAAAGAAAAAAACACCACCATAATTCATGAACGATACTCTATAAAATAGCGGTAGTAAATTTACCTCTGCTCAATTTGAGACATGTGGATGGAAATCTCAACAACTTGGAGAGTTTTTCAATTACACACAGCAGACTCAGATTCGTCCAGGCACTAGTTTTCACAGCCCTCCAAGAATCTTTACCAGAAGGGCTACATTGCTGCTGATGGGATGGTGTCCTATCTTTCAGCTAAATTAGAGTTAAAAACTATCAGAGGGAAAAAAAGTCAGAATCACAATCAAACACTATTTTCTCCATCTCTAAAAATGGAATGAAGCATATTAGCTATTTTAGAGGAATGTTCCAAAAATGAATGGTCACTGAAAATGTTATTAAACCTTCTATAATTTTCAGAGCATTTTTATTTAATAAGATTACATATTTATAATTGTGTCATAATTCCTAATTCAGTTTTGAGAATTTTGATTAGAATAATGACAACTTTTAATGAAATGGATCAGAATGCCATTACTCAGTCTTCTGTACATTGATCTAGGCAAAGAATTTATGACTAAGACTTCAAAAGCACAAGCAACAAAAAACGAATATAGATGAATGAGAGTTAATTAAACTAAAAAGCTTCTGCATAGCAAAAGACATTACCAACAGAGGGACAGACAATCTACAGATGGGGAAAATATTTGTACCCTACGGTTCGAGAGGGGACTGATATCTAGGGTTTACAAGGATCTCAAACAATTCAACAACAGCAACAAAAGTAGATAACCATTATAAAGTGGACAAATAATATTAATAGACTTTCTTTGAAAAAAGACCTACAACTAGCCAATAAGCGTAGGAAAACAATGCTCAACATCACTAGTCATCAAAGAAGTGCAAATTAAAACCACAATTAGATATCATTTTACACCATTATGGAAAAGACAAAAACGCAAAAATCAAAAAACACATGTTGGGCACAGAGAAAAGGAAATACTTGTACATCATTGGTGGGAATGTAAATTAATAAAGCCTCTATGATAAACAGTTTGAAGATTTGTCAAAGAACTAAATATAGAGCTACCATTCAATCCAGCAATCTCACCACTGGGTATCTACCCAAAGGAAAAGAAATCACTTGATTAAAAATGTAGCTGCACTCTGTTTACTGCAGCACTATTCACAATAGCAAAGATATGGAATCAACCTAAGTGTCTATAAAAGCATCATTGGATTAAAAATGTGTAATAAGATAGATGACAGATAGATACATAGATAGATACATGTGGTGTGTATGGTGGTAAGTGAAATAATTCAGAAACAGAAAGTCAAGTGTTGCATGTTCTCACTTATAAGTGGGAGCTAAATAATGTGTACACTTGGCCTAGAATGTGGGATAATAGACATTGAAGACTGAGAAGGGTGGATGGTAGCACAGGGATGATAAATTACTTACTGGGTACAATGTACATTACTTGAATGATGGATACATTAATAGCCCAGCCTTAACCACTATGCAATATATCCGTGTAACAAAATTGCACTTGTAATCCTTAAATTTATGCCAAAAATCTTCTGTAGTTATTTCAGATCAAATTTCAGGCCTTAAGAAGATCTCTGCCTAAATGATTTCTACTTTTAAATTTTCTAAAGAAAATCAAGTTAACTATATAAAAATCTGAAAAGTTGGACATTGATCCATGGTTTCTATAATGAATATATAAAACTGAAAAATAATCTATTGAGTGATGTGGCTTCAATGGTTTTAGATCTGAAAAGTTTTATTTATATAAAAAGTTATATTTGTATAAAAACATTCTTACCTAGAGAGTAAAAAGCTTAATTTGTTGTAGTCAACAACTTGAAAATTATTGTCTGAATGATAGAGTAATTTCACAGTCTTAACTATGATTTTTTCTAAATGATAGGAAGAATAATCTCCAGGAGCATCCAGAGTCTCTTGGACCAGTGACACACAAACTCCAGGAGATTCTTGAACAAATGGCACATAAATTATTTGTTAACAACAACAACAAAAAAAAAGTAAAGAAAAAAGAAAAAGAAAAGAAAGAAAGTCAATCTGTTGTCTGGTAAATACAGCTAAAATTCTGTTATTCCAAAAACATATGTTTCACAATATTAAAAATATTTATGTCTTCAGAATTCACCTGCCAAAATCATGATAATTCACTGATAGAATTTATTTTTCAAAATTTGTTTCTCAGAATACATGTAGGTCTAATTCCCTTGCATTTAAAATGGAAAAGCAATTCCTCCATAGAAATGGCAACTTAAAAGACAAGTAAAAGATATAAAAGACATAGCTTTATAAAAATTCCTTTATATCTGGTAAGAATTTATCTTGAATATTCATATATTTCTACATCAAACAGCCGAGTCTCTGATTTTTAGTGTGATTCACTTTACAAAACAAAGACATAAAAAGTTCTTACTTGCTACAACTCTAATAAAAAATGTGCCACATGTATTCAGATCATTAATCTGTATTCCATTTCTAAAAATAAGAGAAGAAAACTTAACCTGTTATGACAGAGAAATTTTACTTACACTTTATGATAGTAAAACTTTAGAAATCTAAACAAGGATACTCAATACTTATGAATATGGGAACATCAAAATTTTCTGAGTATTAGATAGAGTCAGAAGCTGTTTGAGAGGTTTTGGTAATGTGAGTCACCATGGCAAATATGGTATAACTTAAATCTATTTTAGCCTTCCATGTAGACACAAAACAGCTTATGACTGCACCATAACTCAGTATGCATAACAGTCTATTGCATAGCTTTGGCTGCCAGATTTTCATTTCCTACTGTCTAGACAGCCAGTCTAAATACTACACTCTAAAACCTCCCTGGAGCATAATTCCCCCAAAGACTGCTTAAAGCTCCTAGTAGTGGGAACTACTCTAGACACTCCCATTTTATTGCTTTCCTATGGTACAGTTGGTGTCCAGAAAAATAGAATACAGACTTCCTTAGAAGGGGAAAAAAACACTCAGTCATTCTTTAACTTGTCAAATCAATAAGACCTTAACAACCAATCACCCACTCTCAGTCCACAGTCCTCCTGGTGGCTTTTAAGCTGTGTTCAGCAGTCAGGCTGAGCAGTTTTTAGAAGAGAAAAACTATTTTCATGAAATAGACAATATGTAAAATGTTTCCTGAGAGAAAAACAAACCCCAGGAGTTAAAATGAATGCTCTCTTTAGATAATTATAACACTCAATTTATTGATATTTCTAAACAGATGTCTTGTAAACATAGAGAGAATAAAATAAAATAACTTTATCTCTAACATCATAGGGGGCGGTGAAACATAATCACTTTAAAACCCAAACAAGAAAAACGGGGTTAAATCTGAGAATAACTGTAAGACTCGAAGAAAGTCAGCCAAATTCAAGCAGGATATCCATAGGGGTGCTTAAAATAAGAAGATAATTTAGCAGTCAGGGACGGAAATTAATCTAAGATCAAAAGTCAGTAAAAGACAATGAGGCAGCAAGATGGCGAGGAATACAGGCAATGGATACTGTCAAGAAACATTCAGAGAAGAGCAGAAAGATACTAAAATGTTTGACTACTAGTGTGACACAGAAAAACTTTATTAAAGAATATATAGAAATTATTATTTTGTATTGGCCTCCTGATAGGGTTTGGCTCTGTGTCCCCACCCAAGTCTCATCTCGAATTGTAATCCCCATGTGTGGGGGGAGGGACTTGGTGAGAGGTGAATGAATAATGGGGCACTTCCCCCATGCTGTTCTTCTGATAATGAGTGAATTCTCACAAGATCTGACGGTTTAAAAGTGTAGCACTTCTTTCTTTGCTCTCTCTCTCCTGCCACAATGATTGTAAGTTTCTTCAGAAATAACCCGGTCTCAGATATTTCTTTACAGCAGTGTGAAAACAGACTAATGCACCTCCCTACAAAACTGTGATATTCTCGCATTGAACAATTTTTCAAAAAATTGTTATAAACTGCAGTTCCTGGAACATAACAATATATTCGGAAAAGCAAGTTTATAGAAGATATGGAATGGGGCCAAGAATGGTGGCTCATGCCTGTGATCCCAGCACTTTGGGAGGCCGAGGCGATTGGATCACTTGAGGTCAGGAGTTCAACATTAGCCTGACCAACATGGTGAAACCCCATCTCTACAAAATACAAAAAATTACCCAGGCATGGTGGCACATGCCTTTAATGCCAGCTACCTGGGAGGCTGAGGCAGGAGAATCGCTTGAACCCGGGAAGTGGAGGTTGTAGTGAGCCTAGATTGTGTCACTGCACTCCAGCTTGGGCAACAAGAGCAAAACTCCGTCTCAGAAAAAATAGGTTATGGAATGGAAGGAGAGAAGAATGGCGGATATACGCACCAAAGTAGTTCTTGAGTAATACCTGACTCCTCTTAGTTGTTAATGTCTAGACCTTACAAATAAACATTAGCCTGCAGCTGAAGAGAGAAGTAGCTATGTAGAAGTTTGTAGCAAAAGAGAAACAGGATCAGCAACTTACAGCTGGCAGATTGTGACATAAGTTTTTCCATAGAAGGCTCTCAGGCAAGTAATGACTAAATATCATATCGAAAGGAACGGAAAATCTAAACATTCAATTATGAATGTCACATTCTTAAATGTGTCTTCTTATTTACATCAGATTAATATGTTCTATTATTTTCCTACATTTTTCTTCATTTATGTTTTAAACATAGGATGGCTTTTTTTTTTTTCTATAAAGAGCTAGAGAGTAAATATTCTGGGCTTTCAGATAGCATATAATTTATCTTACATATTTTTTTTTCAGGTGTGTGCATATGTAATGCTTTAAAAATGTGAAAATAACTCTTATCTAGAGGGCTGAAAAGAAACATGCCACAGGCCAGTTTGCCAACCCCTGTTACAGAATAAATTGCTTTTTGACATCATTGAGACCTCATCAATTGCTGTTGACCATAAGTGTATCAAAGGCAAACACACAATCACACAATAATTGGATTTGTAAGTATTCAGTTTGCTTCCTTCTCTCATTTCACCCACATACATATGATGTGAATATTCAAAATCGTATGCATCTATTAAGCTGGCAAAGAGTAAGGATTGACATGCTGATGTGTCAGTGGTTTTCTTGCGTTCCGGGCTGGTTTGTACATATTTGTAAGTTAATGGAAAGCAAAACTATTTAGCTAAGCTTGGAAATCCAATTATGTTGTATTTGCAGGCATATTTTATGCTAAATGGAGACGTTTAATTTACATAAGTTTCTGATAAGTTAAAATTCAATATGACCCAAATAAATGTCAGTATAGATATTGTACGATAACACTCCCCTTTTTTTTAGAAACCACACACATGATTTTTTAAATTTCATTGAAGGCATATTTGGAAAGGCTAATGACAATATATATAATATTTATTTCCATAGAGCACAAATATTTAAAACTGTCTTATCTATCCTCGTTTTATTAGGGGGAGTGTGTTAGGATTATTATTAATGTATTCAGCAGATGTTTATTGAACAGCTAACGTGTCTACTTAGAATATAATGAGTAACAAGATAGACATGGTGCGTACCATGATGGAGTCTATTTCCTATGAGATTGAGAGGTAATTTTTAAAAATAAGAAGTAAGGCCGGGCGCGGTGGCTCACGCCTGTAATCCCAGCACTTTGGGAGGCCGAGGCGAGTGGATCATGAGGTCAGGAGATCGAGACCATCCTGGCTAACACAGTGAAACCCCGTCTCTACTAAAAAATACAAAAAACTAGCCGGGCGAGGTGGCGGGCGCCTGTAGTCCCAGCTACTCAGGAGGCTGAGGCAGGAGAATGGTGTGAACCCGGGAGGCGGAGCTTGCAGTGAGCTGAGATCCGGCCACTGCACTCCAGCCTGGGCGACAGAGCGAGGCTCCATCTCAAAAAAAAATAATAAAAAAATAAAAATAAGAAGAAAAAGTAAGATAATTATAGTCTATGAAAAGTGAAAGGTGTAAGCATAACAATTTGGATAAATAGCATGGCCTCCAGAAAGAATTACTATTAAAGCTTAGAACTAAATATGGAAGAAAAAGAAAAATTTTAAAGAAATGTGGGCAAGCATTCCAAACCTGAGGAGGATCAGTAAAAAAGCATCCCACGAAACCAGTTTAGTGTGTTAAAGGAATTATTATGAGGTCAGTTGTCTGAGGTAATGAATAAGCGACATGAAATAAAACTGAGGAGGAAACTGAGATTAAGACTCACACTGCTACTTGGAGAAAAGACTGGAGGAGGAAAGAGTAGAAACAGAAAGACCAGCGAAGAACCAGTATGCCCCCTTCCCTCTGTGAAGAATCTGCATATTTTCCAGGTGACAGATTACAATGGTTTACAGTAAGTTAGTGGCACAAGGATGGAAAGGGATGAATGGACATGGAGATGTGGGACAAGGGGAGGGTTGAGGCCACAGTCTATTTTCATATCTGTAGGAATTATGCAATAGATAGAGAAAAATTAATTATGCAAAAGCAAGAAGAATTAACTGAAAATTCAAAGTTCTTTCGAACTCAATTACATTTCATTTAACATATTTTAAATCATAAAAATAATGGGGGAAATTTGTTTAAATTCATTGAAAATTTTAAAATGGAATTTAAAATGTAAACTATGAACTCTTCCCTATGTTAAAGATAAATGTTTGTCACATGCCAGTCTATCTGCTAGATACTGAGGATACAAATATAGAAATATATAAGTTTTGACATTTATGAGCTTATATTCGGGTACTATTTATCTTTGGTAAATGCTTATTTAAGAGTATTTCATATTTTTCTTCCTATTTTCTGTTATATTTTAACTAAGTAAATAAATGAGATGCTTCAAGACTCCATAAGGACTCTGTCTCTATCTCTTGCTTTTCTTCCTCTCCCTTTCCCTTCCTAAATAATTGATTTGCCAAACCATTAAGTGAAGCAGAGTAGGGTATGTCTGCATTGGGGATGGGAATTCTGTGTGACCAGAGTGGGGTGTTGAAGCCCAAGAGGAGTGATGAGGATATCTACGTAGAAACATGGGTATGGCTGGACAGTTTGGTATGGAGAGTCAGAGCTAGAGCAAGCTGAGGTGGGTATGCATATATTGGGGTGGTCCTGGGCAGGGAGTTGGATCTCAAGCAGGATGTGAAGGAAGTGCGTCATCCTGCTGCAGGGTTTTGGCATCCAAGTAGGATGAGAAAGGTGTCCATAAAGGTGCCTTATGTATGGAGTAAAAGCTCAATCAAGGTAAGGATGGCAACTGTACAAGAGTCAACCCAGCATGGGTTAGCAGAGTTGCAGTAGGGTGAGGAATCATGGGAGCAGACAGGTGTAGAGATTTGGAGCCCAAATATGGCAAGAAGAACATCCAGGCACTCTAATATGGGAGACTGGGACTTGAGTGGAGTGGGGAAGGCATCCATGAGGCAACATGCCCCAGTGCAATAGAAGCCAAAGCCATGAAGAGGATCTAGTTAGAATGGGGTTCAGAGGGCATCTAACTGGTGGAGGAGTGATCATGGAGATGGGGGATTGGTTACTCTTGATCTCCCATAGGAATCAATTGACAAAACACATATGAAGTGTAATGGGAGCTAGGATTCTCACTATCAAAGAAAGAATGGAAAGGAAAAACTAGAATGTATGCTAAGGTGTTGAATTGGAATTAGAAGTGTCATTGTGAGCCCGGTGTGGTGGCTCAGGCCCACAATTCCAGCTACTCTGGAGGCTGAGGCAGGAGGATTGCTTGAGCTCAAGAGTTCAAGGCTGCCATGAGCTATGATTGTGCTGCTGCACTCCAGCCTGGGCCACAGAGTGAGACACTATATAAAAAATAAATAAATAAATAAAAATAAAGAAATATTATGGATTTATGCTACATAATATTTATAGATAAAAATATAAAACAGTGTATATCTATACATAATATAATACTATACATATAAAATATTTTTCTGTAGCTCTGTCTATTGAGAGGGCCTGGGAGTAGCAGCACCCCAATGGCAATAAGCACATGTAGTATATAAATTGTGGCTTCTGAACACATTCTCCTCTAAGAGGAACTAGGGTTCCTTGGATATATGGTGAATTCCAATGCTGGGGCAGGAAAAGTACAGAATAAACGTGGAACTTACTGTTGGGCTGGAAACTAAGAAAAGCTTAAAGAAAGGGGGAGACATGCTAAAATAATACAGAAAACAGCTTCAAGAGGCTCCCACTTCTCAGGCCAGCAACCGTATGAGTAGTATTAAAAGCAAACAAAACACGATGATAGCACCGGATTACAAATTGGCTAACAAAATCAGAAGCTATAATCTATATAGATATAAGCTAACAAACACACAAAAGTATATAAATTTAAAGCATTAAAATGGAAGAGGTATCTATATAGTTTTAAAGTATCTTCCATAAAAGTCATATTGTTTTGAAAGTAGAAAAGAGACTCTTTCAAATGGAGAAGTCAGGCAGATACACATTTAATTAAAAATCAAGCACAATTATTTTCATTAGCAGGACAAATCAAAATTATGTATCATCTGATAGGTTGGATTGGTGAAAACAAAGTGTCACTTTTGTGATATTTCTGCCAAAAGTGCCCAAAATGAATCTAATCATGTGAAAATATCAGAAAAAACAAAATTGGAAGATATTCTAAGGAGGAACAAACAACAAATGAACAACAAACTAGCCTGTAATATTTTAAAACATCAAAAAAATGAAAGTCAAAGAAGTGCTAAGAAACTCTTCTAGACTGAGGAAACTGAAGATATATTACAACTAAATGCAATGCTTGATTCTAAACTGGATCATTTTGAATTAAAAGATTTTATTAAAACTATTGGTGAAACTTGAATGGGGCCTGTGGATTGGGCTATAGTAATGAATCAGTGTAAGTTTCCCTGATTTGGGTTGTTATATTGTGACTGCGTACGTGTATTCTAAGACACTGGGCATTAGATCGGTAGTTATTTTCTAGTGGTCAAAAAACAAACATTCTTGTACAATACTTCAAACATTTCTGTAATTTAAAATTGTTTCAAAATTTAAAATTAAAATACAATTTTTTCAAATTAAAAATACAAGTCTACTTTGCTTTAATAATGGTCTCTCTGTTCATTTATTCAGTTAATTCATGTATTCATTTACTTTCATTCAGTCATGCAGAAATTTGTGTTAAAACTATTCTGTGTCAGGCTTAGCATGAGAAGTTCAAACATTTTATATTCATGTTTCATTTAATCATAACATCTTTGCAAGGTATGAATAATTATTTTAATTTGTACACAGAAATAATGTTCGGCTAGTTGTGAAAAAACCCACGTACAATGTAGGAGAGCCTGAGTTCAATTTCAAGCCTTATAGATTCCAGTCAGAACCTAATATTTAGCTCAATGAAAGACATTTTAGATAAGTCATGTATCCTTTTGATTAAGTAGTCAATTAACAAATAATTGTGGTATAATTTAAAATCATCTTAAAACTACAATATCATTTTTCTACCTTACTATTTTTGTTTTACAATAACTTCCAACAAGGAAAGAGAAATAACAGGTGAAAATATAAGTAGGAAAAGACATAAAGGAAACAAATGTATATTACACAGTGAAAAAAGCTAACCTGGAAAAATTATATTCTGTACGATTTCAACTGTATGACATTCTAGAAAAGGCAAAACTATGGAGACAATATAATGATGAGTGATTGCCAGGGGTTGGGGAGAGGTAGAGATGAATAGGCAAGCACGGAGGATTTTAAGACAGTGAAACTATTCTGTGTGACACTATAATAGTGGGTACATGTCATTGTACCTTTGTACAAACCCGTATAGTGCGCAACACCAAGAATGAATGAATGTGATTGAAGAATTTTTGAAATTTCTATCACATGCAGTTTGTACAATGAAGTTACTGAATACAGCCAAATATCAATATGATTATATATATATATATATCATACACATACATATTACCACAAATATGTGTTTCATCATTTATTTTTACACATGTGTATGCATACCCACATGTTGTAGGTATATACTGAGAAAACTTACACAATAAAGTTTTACTTTATAATGAGTTCGGTTCCACAATGAAGAGTCAAAGGCTCTTGGAAATACTTTAGGAAAATGCCTGATTTAAAACACACTCCTAGCCACTTTCATTAACTACAGAACAACAAAGTTTCCTCCATTAGAAATAGGTCATTATTTCTTTGATTGAGAACCATATGAAATTGGTTAATATTTGTGTATCTTTTAACAGAATTACATATAACACTGTGAGTTTACACTGACAGATAATTTTCAGAACTGAGACTAAAGGGCAGCAGATTCCTAACTCCCATGCCTGGCTCACCCATTTAGGGAACTAGGAAGACAGTAAACTGTAGAATTTAAATTATAAGCATGTTTTGTTTGTAAGATGAGTATTTAAATGTAGATTCACATAAGTTTAATTCATAAGACAATACTCCATGAATATGTATCTGTAGGTATGGATTCTGTCATAAGTCAGAACATAGGCTCTGAAATTTATGAAGAAAATCTGTAAAAATACTCCAGGAGAAAAATTGGTTAAAAAAAAAGTTTTACTCGGTCAGCCACTTCAACAAATAGTTATTTGTTGCCAGTTCAATATTTCATGCTAAGTAGTGTGAGATGTTTGCCCCAAAGAAGTATTTTCGATGTGAGAACAAATTGAGTGAGAAAAAGAGTAGGAAAAGGGAGAGAGGACAGTTAAAGAAAGAAATTTTATAATCTTGAAAATATACCTTAACTTTACAAATTTATATATTATACTAATCAATTTTGATTCATAGAATGTCTCTTAATTTAATAAACTAGAAATTTGTAGGCCCATTAGGCATTGATAGAAATAAAAAATCTGGATAAAGAACTACATTAGAAAATTGAAAGCATAGGAAATAGGTTAAACACAATTTGATTGAGCATGTCTGACTGCAAGATTGATGAACAAAAAAGTGCATTGCTAAAAGTGTGTGTGTGTGTGTGAGAGAGAGAGAGAGAGAGAGACAGAGAGGGACAGTGAGAGAGACAGAGAGGCAGAGAGAAATATAATATTCTCACTATCCAAGCAGTCTTGTATTTTGGAAAAATATAACTTTGAAATCAAACTACAGAAACAAAAACTTTATTTAATATCAGAAAGTGGGCTAAAAATACAAAAATAAAGAAAAAATGTGAGTGCACTGTAAAATCTAATCCTTTTCTCTTTTCTTCCCCTGTTGGCCCGTAGAGCAATTCCCGTGCAACAGCTCCATTGCTGATGTCTATGTGGCAGCAAGTGACATTGCTGGCTCATATAAATTATCCTAAGGGTGGATTGATGGTTGTTAAATCACTACTGAGTCACATCTGTGTTCATCTTATAGAGATGCAGAGACAAGTATTAGAGCCCGTAACTGTGTGTAAGTTACTGTCTCCGGTTCAGTAATTCCACAAAAGTCAAATCCATCTTGTTTCTTGTGGAAAATATCACAGAATGAGGGAAAGTTCTGCTGCAGCAGGTACATGGGCACATGAGTGCAGCCTAAATGTCTTCTGGGGCCTCTCCAGCCCTCAAGAACAAAGTAAGATTACTATGAAACTGCATAGAACAACAGCAACAACAAAAATCTCACTAAGTTAAATTTCTGCTAATCTCTGAAAATTGCCTCCTACCTCCAATTTCTGTGGGTTTACACATGCTACTCTTTCACATCATTACTTTTATTCTTCCCAAACATGGGTGTCCACAAAGCTCTCAATAAGTATATCATGAATTTCAGTACATTTTACTAGAAATGAAAAATAAAGAGAGAATGAGTTTACATTCCCCTCATTTCTCTTTCTTATACCCTTCTCCCATTTAAAAAAAAATTAAAATAGTCAAAACATATTCAAAACAAAACACCTCGTCATCTGGAATGCATATTAATTCCCTTCTCTATGAATGTCAGTATTATCTGACACTCAGTCTCACAATGATACAAATTCCATCTTAAATTAACCTATCAAGAAATCACTCTCAAATATTGCATGTACTCTCAGAAGAATTCTAGTAAATGGGACATTCTCAACCTTATCACCTGTAGTACATATCGATGTACAGCTCACATGTACTCAACACAAGTATAAAAATCTGTACACACATGACAGCCACTAAGCGTTTTCTGGAAAACCAGATGATTTCACAAGAGGTTGAAGAGTCAAGAAAGACATTTACTTCCTGGTGTCTGCCTCTAATAAGATTATTCACTTTTTGATGTGGGAGAACTGGCCCAAGTTTGATCGTCTGTTTTTCTCAATATATTTATTCCCTTTTGAAGCTAAACTTTTTCAGCCTTCATTTTCAGAAATATTGCAGACTAAATAACCCAAGACCACTGCCTCTGAATAAAATTTATTTGTAAAGATCACTAATACGTGGCTGAGCTCACATGATAGTAAAGGAAAACCCGTAATAGCCTTGATGTTCAAATGCCACCACTGATATTCAAATATATCTAAAATATGGTATCAATTTGTCTTCTAGCTCTAGGATTGCTTCTTTTGTGGCAATGGCCACCAAATAGAATGGGTGTCATGTTACAGGGTAATCACCATTACTTTGGGATTGTGTTTTCTTGAGATTTCTTCTAGAATGCACTATTGGCCTCTCTCTGCCCACCTCTCCAAACCCCTGTTTCTGCCCAGGAGTGGCGAATTTGGAAGAGGAAACTGAGTATACTCTGAATGCAGCTAAAAATCCTATGAAATATTTCAATTAACCTTATACATAAAGAGTAGATAAGCTGTCGTCCATCTTTATTGATGTGTTCAAAACTGTGGTCACAAGGATAGAGTGCAAAAACAAGAGTTGGTTATTGCTCTCTCCGAAATGCCAGCAAGATGTAATGTAGAGTCATGAAAAACACCTAATTTCCAATCACTACGAACTCATCAGTAAACTGATGACTGGTTTGCAGTACTCTGCAAGTTTCCAAGTCTATAGGCTGTGTAAAATACATCTTATTTACATCATAATCCTAATTTCATAAAATGTCCCACTGTAAACTTTCTTTAGTGAATAGTTGTCATGTTCTAATTATCCAGGGTATTTAGATCATCTATTTTCTGTTTAGGGAATTCTTGAAATTCTAAGCTATGGCGTTAGCTAGCTCGTTGTTGATTAACTAACACCATTAGCCTCTAAGCCTGATTTGAACCCTCCTGAAATTGTGTAACTTTCTCAATAACCTTTAATTGATGCCTTTTCTACTTCAATGGCTGTGGATACTGTTAAATGTATCTGAAAATCTGAATAAATCCTCTGAAGTTCTTTTAGCAAAGTTAGACAGAACTGCTTGCTCCCACTCTCCCACCCCTACTGGTTACAATGGTCTTTGTTAACCTGTGGCTTTGCTCCTAATAATATCATTAAATTCAAGAGAGGAGCCTTTAACAAAAGTACAGTGTACATCAGACATAATTGTACTTTTTAAGTCTTAGGAGAACTGTCCTTAATGTTCAAAAACTTTCTCTAAATACATCAGCCCCTCACTTGTTCTTTTTTGAACTCTAAAAACACAAACCGCCTGTATAATGCAATTACCCTTTCTGAACTTAGGTTCCTTTTTCAAGGGAGCAGAGAAAGCTAATTTTATTGAATTTGTACTATGGGTAATGCACTGAGACAAATGCTTTATGTACATTTTGTCCTTTGACTTTCCCTTTCTGACTACAAAAGCTACATGAGTTCTCTACCTTTACTTTACAGATAAGGAAAGCAAGGCTCACAAAAATTATACAACTTGCTGGCAGTCACACAGTCAGGACTCAAACACAAGTCTGAAGATTCCAGCTATTTTCTCTCACTACACTTAGCAACACAGATCTCAGTTTTAGATCCAGCTTATAAAATATTGAAGACCATGTCAGGTATAATACATTGTTCTTCAGGGAAAAAAAAAAAAAAAAAGGCTCAGGGGATGATGGTTCCCATAGAAACATGGGAAAGCAGTAAAGGAGAGAATTGAAACTAGATTGAGCTCACACTCTTGGATAGGACAATCCTATTTGGTAGGTCCTCAGGAGCAGACTCCTAGATGAACCTCTCAAAACATAGCAGATTCATTTGCATTGTAGAAAATGGTTCACATTATTTAATAATGGCCACAAGAACAATTTCTATAGCGGCTGACCCCTGGAAACCAGGACTATAGCCATTCATAAGCCATAACTGGACTCTGAATCAGTTCTGCTCATTCGTTACTGAGTGTCTGGTATACAGAAGATAAATGATTTTTGCAAAAATTAGCAACAACACAAATCCAAAACCTAAGACACATACCTCTCCTTGGTATATACAAAACTCTAATTTTATGAGGGATTTTATTATCAAATGATGATAATAGTGATAAACTAAAGAATATACATTCAGAAATTATTTAGACCAGGAATGGGCAAACATTTCTATAGAGGTTCAGATAATAAACATATTAGGCTTGTGGAACATACAGTCATTGTCACAAAAACTCAACTTTGTTATTGTAACATAAAAGCACCCAAAGACAGTAAACAAATGAGTGTGACTATGTTTCAATAAAACTTTACCTATAAAAGCAGTTGGCAAGCAGATTTGCTCTATGGGGCATAATTTGCTGACCTCTGATTTATAGACTGTCTACAAGAATGTTGTAATTTATTTAACAGTAAAAATTAAAATTATGGAATGTCTTTGAGCAAAGCTCAAAAGCTGAAGTCAAAAGTGCAATTATTCTCACTTTTAAAAATTGCAAAAAAAAAAAAAAAAAAAAAAAAAAACTGAGCCAGACACAATCCCTGAGGGCTTAACAAGGGTCCATAAAATCTTACAACTGCCATCCACAATATATATATTCCACATTCCACTCCTAGCTAACTAAAAGAGAGGAGAAAAAATGGGGCAGGAGAGAGGGTTTTTCAACATAAATATATAAGCTTTCTATTTTATGAGAAATAAATGTTAGTAATGGGAACAAATTCTTCTGCTAAAGGAACAACAGTGTCTTCTGCCCCCAACTCAAGTGTCATGGCAGAAAGTTTTAGCTCAACCACAAGCAAAGATTTAAGAAGGGAAGGTAATCACTTCACACCCTGGGTGGATAACTCAAGAGCTGTAGGATCTTGAGTTTCATCCTTGTGCCACAAATAGAATGAAATTAATCATAAGGAGTAGTTATTAGGTGCATTTGACATAAAACCTCTGCAACTGGAAACAGTGCATACACATTAAAATTGGTATTCATTTGTAGTCTATGAATTTCTAAGAACTTGAAACTTCTTGGAAAATCTTGTATCAAAAGAAAATCAATAAACCAGTTACAATATTCTTGTGAAGAGTATAATCCTAGCTCTTGGACACCTTCCCCCAAAACCTGTAGACGAAGAAGCTGGCATTTTTCATGAAGGGGCACCAACATTCAAACAGATGTCAGGCACTAGAAAACATCCAGGGACATCTAGTCTCTTGAGTGGACAATTTACCAAGAATGACTTGGGGACATGAACCACTGATGAGATTAAGAGAGAACCATCTGCCTTTTTCTTTAAGGTTCTTCAGTAATTTAAAAGAATTAGAGGAAACTGAACACTCCTCCCAAGTAAACCTGTGCAATTCCCATAAAAGACAATCACATTGGTGGAGCTGTGTTCCACCAGCAGAAGATGACCTTAGACAAATTGACACAACCCTGTGACCAATACAAACTTGCTTATAATAGAAATTATTATCTCTCATGTCTGTGTGACTACAACACTTGTAATAGCTCAAAAATGTTAGAGATGTGTTTGGCATGGTTGCCCATGTCTTCCCCCTTTACTCCAAACAGATATACAGCTCAAGCCTATGATGGAGAGAAGACGGTTACATTTAAATTGAGTTTGAGTCAGAACTTTCAAATTACTTAGAATTTTATTAACTAAAGGAAAAGTGAAAATTGTGGAAACTTTAGATGGTAAGAGATGTGAAAGGAGTAGTTTGCAAGTTATGCCTGGAAATGGTAAAATTACAATATTTCATATTCATTAATAACAGAACAACTCAAAATACAACACACAGAATGGCGGTTAGTTTACTCAAAATATTTAAACAGATGATAGGACGGTTCAGGGAAACATGTTTCAAAATTAGAAAGAACTTAGAATTACTATATATGTATAAATTTTTACTAGACCACCTATCCGTGATATTGATCTCCAATTATGTCGATTGTTTAAGTGTATTCCTTCAGGAAAAGAAGAAAATATTGATTCCGCTTCTATTCCGCCCATTTTTTATGGATTCTAGAACATACAGGGGAAGTTTCTCTGGAAATAATTTATTTACATGGATCACCTACACCTCAAGTAAGAGCCAAGGAGAAGTATTTGGATCCTGAACATGTTTGAAGTAGCACTGCATTTTCAAACTGTAATTGAAGCTTGTTCTGTGACCATGTAATAAAGGTAAAAATATTATCGTGTACCAAGGTGATGAATATACCATAACCCATTGGATATTCACTATGTGCTAATTCATAACAAGATGTTTGCAATTACTATAGTATAAGTTACTCAATATGAGTGTAGTAAAATAACCAGGCCTTTTATTTATTTATTTTATTTATTTTATTTTTTCAAGTGGCTTTGTTATATTGTACTTTAAGTTCTTTTTTAAAAAAAAAATTTGCAATTAATTTTTTTTATTATTATACTTTAAGTTCTAGGGTACATGTGCATAACGTGCAGGTTTGTTACATATGTATACTTGTACCATGTTGGTGTGCTGCACCCATTAACTCGTCAGCACCCATCAACTCGTCAGCACCCATCGACTCGTCATTTACATCAGGTATAACTCCCAATGCAATCCCTCCCCCTCCCCCCTCCCCGTGATAGGCCCCGGTGTGTGATGTTCCCCTTCCCGAGTCCAAGTGATCTCATTGTTCAGTTCCCACCTATGAGTGAGAACATGTGGTGTTTGGTTTTCTGTTCTTGCCATAGTTTGCTACGAATGATGGTTTCCAGCTGCATCCATGTCCCTACAAAGGACTCAAACTCATCCTTTTTTATGGCTGCATAGTATTCCATGGTGTATATGTGCCACATTTTCTTAATCCAGTCTGTCACTGATGGACATTTGGGTTGATTCCAAGTCTTTGCTATTGGGAATAGTGCCGCAATAAACATACGTGTGCATGTGTCTTTATAGCAGCATGATTTGTAATCCTTTGGGTATATACCCAGTAATGGAATGGCTGGGTAGTATGGTACTTCTAGTTCTAGATCCTTGAGGAATCGCCATACTGTTTTCCATAATGGTTGAACTAGTTTACAATCCCACCAACAGTGCAAAAGTGTCCCTATTTCTCCACATCCTCTCCAGCACCTGTTGTTTCCTGACTTTTTACTGATTGCCATTCTAACTGGTGTGAGATGGTATCTCATTGCGGTTTTGATTTGCATTCTCTGATGGCCAGTGATGATGAGCATTTTTTCATGTGTCTGTTGGCTGTATGAATGTCTTCTTTTGAGAAATGTCTATTCATATCCTTTGCTCACTTTTTGATGGGGTTGTTCATTTTTTTTTTCTTGTAAATTTGAGTTCTTTGTAGGTTCTGGATATTAGCCCTTTGTCAGATGAGTAGATTGCAAAAATTTTCTCCCATTCTGTAGGTTGCCTGTTCACTCTGATGGTAGTTTCTTTTGCTGTGCAGAAACTCTTTAGTTTAATTAGATCCCATTTGTCAATTTTGGCTTTTGCTGCCATTGCTTTTGGTGTTTTAGACATGAAGTCCTTGCCCATGCCTATGTCCTGAATGGTATTACCTAGGTTTTCTTCTAGGGTTTTTATGGTATTAGGTCTAACATTTAAGTCTCTAATCCATCTTGAATTAATTTTCGTATAAGGAGTAAGAAAAGGATCCAGTTTCAGCTTTCTACTTATGGCTAGCCAATTTTCCCAGCACCATTTATTAAATAGGGAATCCTTTCCCCATTTCTTGTTTCTCTCAGGTTTATCAAAGATCAGATGGCTGTAGATGTGTGGTATTATTTCTGAGGACTCTGTTCCATTCCATTGGTCTATGTCTCTGTTTTGGTACCAGTACCATGCTGTTTTGGTTACTGTAGCCTTGTAGTATAGTTTGAAGTCAGGTAGCCTGATGCCTCCAGCTTTGTTCTTATGACTTAGGATTGTCTTGGAAATGCAGGCTCTTTTTTGGTTCCATATGAACTTTAAAGCAGTTTTTTTCCAATTCTGTGAAGAAACTCATTGGTAGCTTGATGGGAATGGCATTGAATCAATAAATAACCTTAGGCAGTATGGCCATTTTCATGATATTGATTCTTCCTATCCATGAGCATGGTATGTTCTTCCATTTGTTTGTGTCCTCTTTTATTTCACTGAGCAGTGGTTTGTAGTTCTCCTTGAAGAGGTCCTTTACATCCCTTGTAAGTTGGATTCCTAGGTATCTTATTCTCTTTGAAGCAATTGTGAAAGTTCTAAGGTACATGTGCACAACGTGCAGGTTTGTTATATATGTATACATGTACCGTGTCAATAACCAGGCCTTTTAAATATCATGTGATTATTAAATACCTTGTTTCACAAGATCCTCTAATCAAATAGCTCTGCTTTCACTGACAACGTTAATTCCAAATTTAAACATCCCCCAAATATAACTGTTTTGAAAATACAGGAGAGTTAAGTTTTGTTTGATATGAGAGAAATAAATTGTCATTTTCTATTTTCCCATAAGTCAATATACATTGTCCAAAACTGAAAATTCAAAACATATTAGAAAGCACATCACTATGCAAACAGTTAAAGGTACTGCCTCTGGAAAACGAAACCCAGAATTGTGTTAGAGTGAGTGTATAAGGTGGGTCTCTGTAAAGATCCAAATCCTTGCTGATTAAGAATTCGGAATTCAGTAATTTTCAATTTAGAGAGGCAATATAGTGCAAAAAATAATACGTATTATGTAACACTTCCAATGGAGTATTGGGCAGCACCCTATAATCAAACATATTTATTCAGATTTCTGATGTGAAACATTTGGAAGTTCATAGTTCATAGATTACAACAAAGATTATAAATAGCCTGAACCGGGCGCGGTGACTCACGCCTGTAACCCCAACACTTTGGGAGCCCGAGATGGGCGGATCACGAGGTCAGGAGATCGAGACCATCCTGGCGAACACGGTGAAACCCCGTCTCTACTAAAAATACAAAAATTAGCCAGGCACAGTGGCGGGTGCCTGTAGTCCCAGCTACACAGGAGGCTGAGGCAGGAGAATGGAGTGAACCCGGGAGGCGGAGCTTGCAGTGAGTGGAGATCACGCCACTGCACTCCAGCCTGGGTGACAGAGAGAGACACTGTCTCAAAAAAAAAAAAAAAAAAAAAGATTATAAATAGCCTTATGTAACTTTAGTTAAGGTTTTACAACAAACGTTTTTTATCTTTTATTTTCAAAGCTTTTTAAAAACTTGAATTGTAGATAAGGAATATTTTCACCTGTTTGAAATTTTTGTTTTTAACACCATGTACATGTTGTTTAATAAAAATACAGACACATTTTTTAAAAGGCAAATAGGTAAAGAGTAAACCAATGTACAATTAGGAAAAATTGAAGATTGTTTATAAACATGCAGTAAATTAAAAATCAAAAGAGTTAACATAATCAATATATATAGAATATTTGAAAGACTTCACAATGGCATCAAAAATATTTCTTCACTTAATCGGTTCCACATTGAAATTCTACAGTGTATAAGAAGGGGTTAAATTAGTAGGATTGAGTTGTTGAAATCCTGCACGTTCCCAAGAAAGACCTTTTTTTTCATGACTTTGCCTTGGCTGGCTCCTGACAGCTGAGCTCTGAACCTTTGGAAGCTTTTGTCTAACAAAATGTTTCTGTATATAGGCAGGCTTGGACCATGCTATAATGATGTAACCGAATAGTTTATGCTAGCAATGTGCTTTATGCCGAACAATTGTTCTTTTCTCTGGTAGTCTGGGGTCTGAGTAGCAGAATAGCTGAGCATTAAGTAATATGCAGTGCCTTACTGATTGACCCCCCAGTAGAAACCTTGGGAGCAAAGGCTCAAGTGAGCTTTTCTGGCCGGCAACTCTTCACACGTTGGCCCACATCATTGCTGGGAAAATTAGGTTTCTCCTGTGAGACTGCACTGTACTTGGTCCATGTACCTTTTCTTTTTTGGGGTGGGGGGGAGCTGATTTTAATCTGTATCTTTTCACTGTCATAAACTGTAATCCTGACTATAAGACCTTTGGAATCCTGTGAATCCACTTAGTGAATAACTGAATCTGAGGATAGTCTTAGGGACCACCACATGTGGTATTAAAGATTATCCTAAAATAGTAACACTTGGCATTAAGTATGTGTTTCTGATGCCAGAAATTAGGTTACTAGGACTTCTTTGTTTGGTTAAGTTGTCCAGCTATTGTTACACTTATTTACAATACATTTATTTTAACTTTTGATCTTATATTTTGTTGTTGTTTTGCATATTAATAGCCTCTCTGAAGTCTAAAACTCTGTCATTGGAGTAGGAGCAATCAATGGTCACTACCTTATATTCTGATGCCCTCTCAGGAGATGTGTTACATCAATTTTTCAGGTAAAATTTAATCCTGAGTTTTGGTATGAGCCATAAAGAGTAATATGTGCCACGTGGGAGAAACTATTGATCCTTTCAGCTGGGTTCACAGTGGCCAATATAGCATAATCTCATTTAAGCAGCAAGTAATGTCAAATTGCTGGCAACCAGTACCAAGAACAAATACACATTGCTTGTATCTAACTCATACTTGCTGTTTAGAAGAAAGCCCGCAATAATGTATATGGGAATGGCTTTGTAAATTCAATACAGATGCTAGTTCCTACCTTTACTAGGCATTTATAGATTAAAGCAGTTGCCAAATTGCTCAGTTTGTTTCTTTTCCTCAAGATAGGTCCCTTCTTCAGCTCCGTAAAGAAGTAGTCTTGTAAGATTGCTCATGTCTGGATGATGTCCCAGTGAGAAGGATTTCAGAGTCATATCCTGCTCAACAAGGTAGGACAGAATCTGCAATGAGGCTTCCCCAAAATCAGGGATAATAAATGTCTCTCAAGTGGTCTATTATCAGATAGCTGGAATGGACCACATTCCCAAAGGAATTTCTAACTTGAAGAATAATTAGAGCAGATTCTTTCTGACTAATGAGCCTGTTTTTTCAAGGTTGAACACAAAATATTGGAAGACTAAAGGTTTTGTATAAACAAAGCTGCATCTGTTGTGATCATTAACTGAACACCCTTCTCTAATACACAACTGATGTTTTCTATTTTTGTCTTTGAGCTGGTTTTTCTTTCTGCCGACCATGTCCTGCCCCTTGCTGCGCTGTCTGCTGCTTCCACTTCTAGTCACCGTAAAAAGAAGCAAACCTGCAGAGAGAGAGCATCAAGTATTTTCCTTCCCGCTGTGCTTTCAAAAATGTTTATATAAAAATATGTCAAATGTAGAAAATTGTTACTTTAACCTGTGAAAAGCATACCTTGAAAATACTTTTAAAATACAAATGTTTTATTTTCCTAGAGAAAAAAGACATAATACATTGTAATTTGGAAAGAAAAGAAAGATTATCTGTCCTCTACAAATGGATTCCTTTCATTTTCTTCACTTTGCCTCTTATGCAGAAGTCCATTGACATTAAGGAGAGTAGAATTCAGCCCACGTTCCTCAGCACCCTGTTGAAAGACGGAAAAGAAAGTATTGACATAACTGAAAATGCAGAAAGAAGCAGAGTGTGAGTCTGATGTATACCCATTCTCTTTCTATTTTCTGCTTCCTACAACTTCTATCTCTATCTATTTCACATACCTTAGGATTTAATTTTAAAAGAATGAAGTTATGACTGTGCAGGGACGGACTATTACCATGCAAATTCATTGACTAAATATGATTATGGATTGTTTACATCATCAAGGACTGTCTATTAAAATGAAGAGTATCCCAAGGAAAACAAAACAAAGTCAGATATCTAATTATACATAAATAAAAGGACAATAGCTAATCAAAAATTCACTGATTTTGCTTTCCGATGCCTATAGTCTTTGATAAATTTAGGATCTCATTTTGCTTCCAAAACAAATTACCATCATTTAATTGGTATTAAATTTATTTGTGCCAGTTATTTTTCTAGGCACTCAGGATATAGCATTTAACAAAACAGACAAAAATCTGTCGTGAAAGAATTGATGTTCCAATGGAAAAGATTAGACAACACACAAAAGTAAATGAATATATCAGATAATTTACTGGAAAGTAATAAGTGCCTCGGATAGAAAGAAAGCAAGTTGGTGTGGCTGGGGAGAGCAAGGGAAAGAAAGGGGACGAGCAATCGGACTTGTGGTGAGAGAGGCAGCTGGGCAAGGCTCACCATGGACTTTGCATAATTCACAATGACTCTGGCTTTTAGTTTGAATGAAAGAAAGGACCACTAGGTTGTTACACAGATGCGTAACATGTCTCAATTAAGAATTTTTTAAATCACTGTGACATGAAATCACTGAAAGAAAGAAAATAATTTGTAAACTCAATTTCTTCTTCTTTTTAGAAACCTGGGCAATCAGATTGTTTATGTCATTAACTGGAAAGCTACAAAATGGGCCAGAAGACTGGATTTACAATTCCTGGGGACAAGAAATAGATCCAACAATGAAAACGCTGAGGCAAGCAAATCATTTAGAAAAATGTCCCTGGGATATCAAGAAATTTCTTGAGGAAATAAAACAAGTGGAATCATTCCATCCCTTGTTATTTTCTTGAGAAATCCTCCATTATTGTCAGCTCCTGGCTCTCACTTCACTCATCACCCTGGTGGCTGCAGTCCATCCAGTCCTCCTGTTTTGAATGCACCTGCCATCCTGAACATTCTGTGATCAGGCTACCTCACAGATACATTATCCACCCACCTCTGCCACAGCCCAATTCACTTCACTTATTGAAGTTCCCTTTGATGTAATGTTTCTAAACTGCTGTTTCAGAGGCTTTGCTCACATTAATTTCACAAGCCTTCTGAAGTACATATTGTACTTTAACCTCTTCATTCATGTTCTTCAAAGCAGAAGGGATCTTAAGAAGGTGCAGTATAAGTTGTTAACATCTAGGATAAAGACATACAGGGCAATTTATAGGAAACAAATGATATTAATTAACTATTTAAAAATTATTTATTTTGTTCAGGAAATGAACAATTCTGAAAAATAATAATAAAGATAGGTTAAAGACAGAGCAAGTTCCGCGAGTCAACAGACAGCTTAAAAGTGTTCTAGACTGAATTGTGCCACCTACTCTCCTTCCTAAATTAATACATTGAATCCCTATCTCCTCCAATGTGACTGTATTTGGAGAAAGGGTCTTTAAAGAGGTAATTAACAATTAACGACATGAGACAATAAGGATGGGACCCTAATCTAATAAGACTGGTGAGCTAGTAAGAAAATGAAGAGATACCAGAGGCATGTGCTCATACATAGAAAGAACCCCATGAGAACACAGTGAGGTGATTCTTTGCAAACCAAGGAAAGGGGCCTCAGGAGAAAATCAACCTGCTAGTGCCTTGATTTCAGATTTATAGCCTCTATAACTGTGAAGAAATAAATTTCTGTTTTTTAACCCCCAAAATACCAGTCTGTGGCAGACTATCATGTGCAATCCAAACTGACTAATACAAAGAGATTGAAGAAAGGCAGGACTTCAGTAAATAAGACTAGAGGTTAGGATGTGGGAAAGGGTTAAAAAATAGCGATTGGCTTGTCTTAACTGTGGAGAGATTAGTAGTTATAAGACCATGAAGATGATCTCTAAGTTTGAGCTGAAGCCTTAGAGAGAAATCAGACCTACACAGGTGTAGAAAGTGCATACAAGTTACTTGCAACTTGTTATAGACTGCATGTTTGTGTTTCCCCATAATTCATATGTTTAAACCCTGGAATGGTATTAGGAGGTGGGCCGCTGAGAGGTGTAACTGGGTTTAGATGAAATCATGAGGGTGGAGTCCCACAATGGGTTTTGTATCCTTACGTGAAAAGAAAGAGATTAGAGCTGGTGCTCTATGCCATGTGAGGATATAACTAGAAGGAGGATGTCTGCAAAACAGGAATTGGGCCCTTACCAGACACTCCATCGGCCAGTGCCTTGATCTGAAACTTCACAGTTTCATTGAATAATAGATTGTTATTTAAACCACCCAGTATATGGTATTTTAATGACAGCAGCCCAAACTAACAATAACTATTTCTAAAAAGTAGACTTTTTTTGATAACATAATTCTGCCTGAGCTGTGCTCAAATGGATAAGACAATGAATTCCAGTGAATTGTAACCCTATATAACAAATGTAGATTTTCTCAATTATGAAATATGAAAAAATTTAATATTTTATAATTTTGATTTTTAACTCTACTAGTTACCACAAAGGTTTTATTACACTCTCATTTTTATGTGACTCTATTATCTCATGACTATAAGTAAAAGAATATGTCTAGTGGACAATAAGCAATATGCTTAAAAATTGGAGAATTATACAAATAAGGTACAGACTTATAGAACACTCTGACAAGAAACAGTGGAATCATTTGGTCTAGTTCTTTCATTTTACAAACAATATAAGTGAGGTTTATCTAAGATAATAGTTTGAGGACTTCCTTATGATGGCCGGGCAGAGGAGTCGTTAGACCCAGGGTTTATCCTTCCCACAGCAGTGTTATGTCTATGTCCAAACATGGGCTTCATAAACACAAACATATTCCAACATTTCTTATTGCTAAATGCTAAGTAGCTGCATTTTAGAGCTTGAATCTCAGGAATTGTGTAATCTGATTGTCTTTATTTTACAGATGAGGGAATTGAAACATGGATATTTAGTGGATGGAGCATAACCTCACAGATTATTCTCCTTGCAGATACAGAGCTACAACTGAGTTACTGATTTACAGCTATGTTAGCTCACAGACTACCTTGTGCCTAAACTCTGATTTAGGCACATGCCAATGATTGAGCAGCCAAAGTAGGCAAGAGGAGAACTCATTGTCTGTAGAGAAATTAAAAACAATAATAAAACAGACTCATTTGGTCTGTCTTTAATTATCCGATGCACCAGTAATTACAAAGAATTTCAGTGATAAAATGTTTCTCTCTGAAAAAAATGTTATTAGTGAATATCCTAAACAACTGTTGAAGAAATTGTTTAATAATATACATGTAAGCTTCAAATTAGCACATATTTGTTATTTATCCATTAACAAACATTATCTTATATATGAAAGTAAATTTGGAGAATTTCCAGATATACAGCTACACGATGAATCCCCGATGTACCTGAAATCATTTTATTCACAAAAAACAATGTAGTCTGTGTTTAGCTATTGGGATAGTTTTGTTCAGCCTTAACGAGAAATTGGACCTACACAGGTGTAGAAAATGCATACAAGTTACTTGCAACTTGCTATAGAAAAGGACACATTTTTTTCAACAACGTGTATATAAAGAGAATTTGAGTGTATTCACTCCTGCTTTTAAATTGGCTCTCAACACCCAGAAAAGAAGCAAATGGTCATACACAACATACATTACATTCATATGTTCAACAAGAAATTAAAAAGTTCCATCCAAATGAAAGAAAATTCAAAAACAAGAAGTGACAGCTTTTCAGATGAGAGAGAATCAGTGCAAGATCTCTGGCAATAGAAAAATAGAGTGCTTTGACAGCCCCAAAGCATCATACTAGCCTTTAGCAATAAATTCTAACCAAAATGAAAATTCTGAAATGACAGGTAAAGATTTAAAATATGGGTTTTAAGTAAGATCAACAAGAAAAAAAGTGAAAATTTAAAACCAACACAAAGAAATTGGAAAATCAATTACGGATATGAAAGACAAGATGGATATATTTCAAAAACAACAACAGAACTTCCAGAAATAAAAACATCACTGACGCTATTTTTGATAGGCTAGATGAAGCAGAAGAAAGAATTTCGGGGCTTGAAAACTGATCTTTCAAATGTACTCAGAATAAAATAAAGAAAAAATAATTTTAAGAAATGAAAAAATTTTAGGAAATTTGGGACTATGTGAAGTTAACAAACCTATCCCTTCTAGGCATTCTTGAGGGAAAAGAAGAAAAAATTATTTAAAAAAAACTGAAAACATATTTGAGGGAATAATTCAAGAAAATTTCCTTGAGCTTGCTACAGATGTAGACATTCATATGTAAGAAATTTGGAGAATACCTGGAAGAAACTCTGTGAGATGAACATCAGCAAGGCACATAGTCATCAGACTATCCAAGGTCATTGAGAAAGAAAAAGTCTTAACAGCAACTAGAGAAAAGATTTAAATCACCAATAAGGAAAATCATAAGACTAACAATAAACTGTTCAGTAGAAACCTTACAAACTGGAAGAGATTGGGAGCCTATTTTTAGCTTTCATTCAACTTATATCCAAAAAGTCATTCAATAATTTTATATCATGCCAAACGAAACTTCATAAATGATGGAGAAATAAAGACTTTCCTAGACAAGAAAATGCTAAGGGAATTTGACACCATTCTCAAAGGAATTTTAAACATGGAAATAAAAGGATAACACTTGCCATCATAAAACCACATGCAAAAACAAAGTTCATAGATTCTATAAAGCAGTTATACAACTGAGATTACAAAAGAAATAGCTGACAACACTATGACAGAAATAAAACTTCACATATTCATATCAACCTTGAACATAAATAGCCTAAATACTCCACTTAAAAGATATAAGCAGTAAAATTAGATAAAAACAAGACCTAACCATCTGAAGACATGCACAGACTCAAAGTAAAGTGGTGCAAAAAGATATATGAAGCACATAGAAAACAAAAGCAAGAAGGAATAACTATTTTTATATCAGATAAAAGAGACTTAAATTAACAAACAACAGTGTAAAAAGACAAAGAAGGTCATAATATAGTGATAAAATACTCAATTCAACAAGAAGATTTAACTGTCCTAAATATATATATACATATAGTATACATTATATACATTATAACAATACAGTAATAGTGGAGGACTTTGAAACCCCACTGATACCACTAAATAGATCATTGAGGTAGAAAATCAACAAAGAAACTCTGGACTTAAAGTGGGCCCTAGACCTAACGGACCTAATAGACATTTGCATAAATTTCTTCCCAACAGCAACAGAATATACCTTTTGTCATCAGCACATAGAGCAGTCTCCAAAATCAACAACATACCTGGCCATACAGCAAGTCTTAACAAATATATAAAAATCAAAATCATATCAAGTATATTCTCAGACTACAGTGGAATAAAACTAGAAATCAATGCCAACAGGAACTCTCAAAAATATACAAGTACATGGAAATTAAACAACTTTCTCTTGAATGACTTTTGGGTAAACAATGAAATTAAACAGAACTCAAAATAGTTTTTGAAATGAATGCAAATAGAAACACACAATAGTAAAATTCCTGGGATACACCAAAAGCAGTGCTAAGAGGAAGATTTATAGTGTTAAATGCCTACATCAAAAAGAAGGCAAGATCTCAAATTAACAGGCTAAAATTGTGTGTCAAGGAACTAGAAAAATAAGAACAAACCAAACCAAAGGCAAACAAAAGGAAAAAAATAACAAATATCAGGAGGGAACTAAATGAAATTGAGACCAAAAAATGACACAAAGTATCAATTAAATGAGAAGTTAGCTCTTTAGAAAGAAACAAAATTGATAGACCACTATCTGAATTAACCAATAAAATAAGAGAAAAGATTCAAATAAGCACAATCTAAAACAATAAAGGTACATTACAACTGATACCACAGAAATACAAAGACCATCAGAGACTACTATGAGCATCCGTACAATCACAAACTAGAAAACCTAGAGAAAATGAGTGCATTTCTTGAAACATATAGCTTCCCAAGATTGTACCAGGAAGAAATAGACACCCTGAACAGACCAATATGAGTAGTGATATTGAATCAGTAATAATACATTTTCCCAAAACAAAAGTCCAGGACCAGAAACATTCACAGTTGAATTTTACTAGATTACAAAGAAAGCCTTTTACCAATCTGCAGCTATTCCAAAAAAAAAAAAAAAAAAAAAAAAAAAAAAAAAAAAAAAAAGAGGAGAGAGGACTCTTCCTTAAATCATTCTGTGAAATCAGTATTATCCTGATACCAAAATCCACAAGGACACACAAAAAAAGAAAACTACAGGCCAACATTCCTGATGAACATAGATGCTTCCTTAGCTTGACTAAATTTCAATTAAATTTCTTTCTAAATTTAGGCCCCTGACTTTCCTTTTCTTACAGCATTTACTCTAGATAACTTAACTGCAAATTTTTTACCTGCTTCTTGTGCATATAAAGTTGTTTAACAGATTTGCCATAATTAAGCTTCTTGGCATCTGTAAGACAGAGGGAATGTCATATTCGAATATCGAGGAAACATTTGTTAGAAATTTAATTTTTCATGAAGATAAGTCTTCTACATCTCAGTATCTTAGAGAGGGTGGGTGCCTAACTTTGGTAGGCACCTTACTTCAATCAGTCATTAAGATATTGGAAAATTTTGTTTTGAGCAAGACCCAGTTAGTGAATATCGGTGGCCTAAGATTTTTCCCCTCACTCCACCCCAATTCATAAAACTCTAGACCTTTGATTCAACAGTGTGATGTTCAATCTCTTTCCCAATTGTAATATCTTGAATAAAGTCTTCCTTGCCCATTTAACTTTGCCCACTGCAATTTTTCTTTGACAATGTTTTCTCTAATTCATTGACCTAACTACTAGTACTCATATAATGGATTCTAAAGTAACCACATGTATTTCAAAATCTGTCAACTGGTAGAGGAGGTCAAGAAACTTTGAAATGAATAAACCCTCTTTATTAGCATGTTTACAGTTTATCCTTAAGAGATATATTGTATCTTTATTATTGAATTTGCAAAGTTTGATTCTAAAGAGCAAGGGCTCTGCCTTATATTATTTTAATTTCTGTAATGCCTAACACAATATCTACCACATAAAAAGAACTACAAAATATGGTGATGTTACATGAATATAGTCATTTGTTTCAAAAATTAATATCTAAGACAGTTGAGACATAATCATAAGCTATATTTTAATTTCAGTGTATCTACTTACATTTCAGAGAATACAAATATAAAACAAGTAAAAATAGCCTAAATGTCCAATTGTAGATAATTGGTTCGATAAATAATAATAATTATGTATGAAATGGAATAATGGGCAAAATATATATCACAATATGTGACTGGAGGATTGGCTGATTACAGACCTGGGATAAGAAATACACAAGATCAGACTGTGATGTTCTGTTATTACTGAGAAAAGAAGCTATCAAGTAATTTGGCTCTGGTGAAAATGGCATAGAGCCAACATGAAAGGGCCATGAACAATTCAGTGTACAAATAAATAATAAATTAATGAATATAACTGATCAAACACGCTAATATTTTAAAAACCCAGGAGCTCATAGTGCTATTTTTAACAAGGAAAGAGAAAGGAAGGAAAGCTGGAAGGAAGGAAGGAAGGAAGGAAGGGAGGGAGGGAGGGAGGGAGGGAGGGAGGAAGGAAGGAAGGAAGGAAGGAAGGAAGGAAGGAAGGAAGGAAGGAAGGAAGGAAGGAAGGAAGGAAGGAAGGAATAAAAAGGAAAGGAAGGAAAAAAGGAAGGAAGGAAAAATAGGAAGGAAGAAATCTGACTAATTTTACACAATCAGGATAATCATGGCACCAACTCCTTATTCTAAAACTTGATATTTAAAAGAAAAAAAATAGACATTGATTGTGATCTTCTGCACAAATTATTTTAATTTAACCAAATCATCTGAGTTGATAGAAGAAAATTCTTTACAGTTAAATTCTAACAAATAAATATGGAATGATGACATTTTAAAAATCACTATTTACAATTGCTGCTAAAATCATTGATTCAGGCAGTGTTTTTTAATAAAATGTTAATTGGGAACTTTATAATGAAAGAATCAAGTTGACACCACTTGAACCGAATGATCAATCTCAACCTTCCTAAGTGTATGAAATGTAGACATTTTATGTTGTATGACTGTATGCAAGATAAAACTGAAAATACCACCTGTGATGTGTTTTCCAGAAAAAGAAATGTCTAATCTAAATGCACTCAAGCTTCTAGAGCTAAAATATATTACAATAAATACAAATAAAGAGGAAAAGTTCACTGACATCACAAAGACTAAAACAAACAAACGCAGAGTGGAATACTTTGTCAGTCAACTGTACTGATTTTCTGTGGGGAGCATAACTTTACAAAAGATTTAGTGGCCAACATAGACTTTGTTGTCTTACAGTTCTGTAGGTTAGAAGTTTGAAATGGGTCTCACTGGGCAAAAATCAAAGTATTGTCAGGGCTATAACTCTTTTTGGAGTCTCTATTGAAAAAATCTGTTTCTTTGTTTTATCCATGTAATAGAGACCACTCACATTCCTTGATTCATGATCAACTTCCTTTATCTTCAAAGTCAGAAAAGTTGCATATCTCTGACCATTCTACTGCAATCTCATTTCTCTCTAATTTTCCTCTTATATCTTTCTCTTTCACTTTAGGTAGTCTTGCGATTAATTACATTGGGTCCATCTGGATAATCCAGGATAATCTCTACCTGAAGGTTTTTAATTTTATCATATCTATAAAATCCATTTCTTTATGTTATGCAACATATTCACAGGTTCTGAGAATTAGGATAGAACATCTTTCAGGGCCATCGATCTGTCAGGCTCAACAACTGACAAATTTTCTTTAATGAATCAATGGCATTGAAAAGTTAAAAGTAAAGATCATTGTTCTAGGTTTAAATATACATAAGAGACACAAAAAATTGTTATATGTGGTCATTTTCAATACTAATTCAAACTTTAAAAGGCAATTTTGTTAGGTGTAATACTTGAATTATGGTAATGTGAGAAAATGTCCTGGTATTTTACAGATACATACTGAAGTATACAGGGGATTATATAATTTTTGGACTGTCTTTAAAATACCTCAGCTACAAACAAAAAATAAAAGTGAGGGAGGGTAAGAGAATCAAAATGTAGCTATACCTATATATTAGTGAATATATTATAGGGATCCATTACACCATCTCTTTATTTTTATGTATACTTGGAATTTGCATACTAAATATTATATACATATATATTTGTTGAAAATAGATTATAAAGTTTTATGTATAATATAAACCTATTCTTGTTTTTTTAAACAACTGAGTGTGGGTGTGGGTGTGTGTCAATACTATGTGGAAAGGTATATAATATATTAACTATGTTATTTCCTAAAGAAACAAATATGGATAACAACCCCCTTTTATTTTTTTGACTTGCCTATATTTTATAACTACAATGAGTATGGATTTTGGGGATAATTGGAGTTAATGATAAAAATGAGAGGCAATAGAGGCATAGATTTATATCTTCCCAGGTCCAGAAAAATAAAAACACAACATGTGGAGCACGTGCTTTCTGCCAGACATTGTGCTCGAAGCTATAGTATATATTTCATAGGATCCTTATGGGAGTCTCATTAGCTTCATACCGTTTTCTCCATAAAGTAAATCCTTCAATGGCATACAGCAAGCAAATAATGATTTGAGATTTAAATCCGTATCTGTCTGATGTTAAATCCTATTGTTTCTTGAAATGCCATGCTAGCATTACTCTTTTTCTCTATGCTCAGCACAAACAGGCTCATGCATACATTTATCAGGGAGAGTTCACGTTCCAGCTATTTGTTGATCTGGAAAACTGGGTCATTTCCTTTCAAACCCGGCTTGCACTATGGGTCCCAATAAGCAAAACTGCCATCCAGTTAAGAAATAAGTACCACTTAAATGGCATTACCGTACTTGCCCCTACTATTCTAGAGCCTCTTGGGATTATTTTGACTTCCCTCATCTCTGCTGGAACTCTGTGACTGCATTCCACACAGCTATCATTCTAAGAGAGGTCCACTGTAGAAAATCCTGTCCCCAGAAGGCATCACACATGGTTCCCTAAAAGTCCACTCAGTGCTCCACCACTATTCTTTTGGACATGAAGCATCTAAGTCATGTCTTATTTGTCATCATAATGCTCAGTAGAAAAAGTGGTATTTGTTTTACCTAAATACTGGATGATAAAAACAGTGAAAAACAGGAAGGTGAATACTGCATGATAAAAACGGTGTTATTTACAGAAAGAGAGTAGATTGCTTTAACTGACTTTCAATGCAACTCACGACCCTGCCTTAGAAAAGCAGCATTCATCCAAAATTTCGATGGCATGAACGTAGAAATAAATATCAATAAATTTATTAAATTGAGTCTATCAAAATAAAGGCAGGACTAGATTGTGGAAATCTAGCATTAAGCTTTCTTCACTAAAAGCTAAAATTTGAAAAAGCTTAATGCTAAAACAGTTGTGGATGCTCTCTGATTTGGGAATTTATTAGATGATTTATGTGATTTGTCCTTGGTCTTTTAGAATATAATAAATTTTCATTTTAAATCTAAGTTCTTAATAAGCCTGATGTCTTTTGCACTGATTGTACAACAAAGAGACTACATCCTTAGCAACAAACATGCTCAGCAGCACGCAAATTTCCAACCTATTATTCTCTAAGCTCTACTTTTTTCTGCCTCATAAAATGTATGTTATCCATCTACAACCTTTGCAGCCCTCCCACCAGAATTTCAGTTGTATTATCTTTCACTAGAGCTACAGATGTAGACCCCAGTGGGTCCAACTGCTTCCAGTCTCACCCTTCTTAAAAGCACCTTCCACAGTAAAGCCAGTGGTTTTCCAAAAAGCAAATATACCTACAATATGCCAGTTATAATCTCAGTTATTTAGCATGATGTATACAGTCCTTCACAATTTTAGCCTTTGCCAACTTTTCAACCTCATCTCCTATTATTTCTCAGCCTTCACTCTGCATTCAAATAATCAAAAATCATTTGTATTTTCTTCAAAAAAAAAAAACAAAACTCGGTTCTATCTTAAACCTCAGAAAGGACACCTTTCCAACCACACTTTTACAGCCTTTTTCCCTACCCATAGACAAAAAAAAGATCTGTTTCTAGTCAGCAATGGCCTGTGGGAGTTTCTCCAGACACTATGTTCTGTTTTCCTAAACCGACTGCCTTAATGACCCTACAATAGGCCTTTGATTCTCCTCTCACTTTTCTCTTCTTCTCTATATGTCTTGCCCAACTAGGCCTTGCCTTATTCCCAAATTCTGTGCAAGTTAAAGACACTGATCTGGACAAAAGAGAGAGATCCCTCAAAATAAAACTGCCATTCTCGCTTTCAAGAATTCCTACCCCTTTCATTCATTTTTATTATTTGGAAACACTTCTACAATACATTAAGTCTCAACCCAGATATATCTTCTCTGATAAGCCATCCTTACTATTTCCAAGTGGAGCAAAGCTCTCACTCCTCTCTGCTCTCAGACCAGGATATTCATGCTTATGTAATATGTACGTGATTTTTTGTCTTACCTCTCTACACTGTGAGTATCTAGAGGTCAAAGTCTGTCTTTTATATCCAAATCCTAGGATAGGAACTGAAACATAACTGATGGTTTGTAAATTTCCTTGAATTAACTTAAAAAAAAATCTTATCCATCTTCTACTCACCGTTTTACTGCTCATTCTCTTCACCTCAGGTCTCTTATAAGCAGTACCATTGGTTCCTGTAGGAACCAACATAACCATATTTGAATGACGTGATATGTAAGGGAATGTTTGTAAAGTCTTAGAGGAAGGCAGGGAGTATCCATGTTTGTTTTATAAAGGTTAACAAATTAATGATTTCCATGCATTCTGCCCTCATAAAAAATTGTTATGTATGCATATATGGCATTTTACTCCTTTGTTTCATACGAAAAAGAATGATCAAATCATGGGAATACCAATATAAAAACATATGAAGCATTTAAAGCATTTAATTGAACTACACACAGCTACCTAAATCCAATAAATGAGAGTCTGAGGTAATGCATTACAATATTTGAACAATATGTTTTTTTTAACATGTGCAAACGTTGCCTCTTGAAAATGTATACATTGGTAATGTTAGGAACAAGATATTGACACAATAGCTTAAGAATTTTTAAATTGCTAACTTCAGCTGAAAAATATTTGTTATCTGTGGCACCTAGAGAGACTTATCCTCTATCAAAATAAAAAAACATTTAAAAAAGAAGTATACCACACCATAGAAGTTGAGAGTTTTTACAGGAATTTTAGTGTCATTTTCAACAGAGCAACATAGACATTATCAATAACCTGTTAAAAAAGAGTTTAACGTAGAATTCAAATGTTGATTTGAGATGTAACAAAAATCGGTGACTTCAGAATTAGCAATAGCTAGGCAAATAGGCTACATTTTTACAGTTTCCCTTGATTGTATGAGCTCTTTTCTTTATTTACTAACGTGTTTTTTCTGCTCTAAGAAAAACATATTATCTAACTCCTAAGAGTTCTTGCTAAACAGGTGTTATATAGACCCAAATTGACAATAATGGGTTTTGATTTCCCGATTAAACAGGCCAAGTAAAAGTACACTCTGGAAGCAAAGTGTTCCCGCATAAGAGGATCATCTATGTTGGGGGTGTGGAAGTGGATTAGACCCAGCCATATGGAAGCACCTCTTTTCACAGCACACAACTGATTTCTTTCAGCTCCAGTAATTCTGCTTACACTACAGCTGTACTAACTCCACTCATAGGATTTCTAGGTTCTTAAACCTTATTCATTCTATTAAAAAAAAAAAAAAACCCTCTTAAATTGTTTAAGATTTAAGTTGTTTTAGAATTAGTTGAGTTAGGTTTTGTTGAATAGTAATTAGTCGGTTGTTAATGAGGTATTTGGAGGTTGGAAATAGTAATATAGGAAATAGAACGATGGGTATTACAGCGGGTAAGCCTAGGAGTGTTGGAGTTGTGAATGGGGTAAATAAATTTTCGTTCATTTTAGTTGTCAAGGGTTATTAAATATCTGTGTGTTAGAGGTTTTTTGTGATGGGGTAAATAGTAGTTTGTGATTAGTAGTTTTAGTTGTATAATAAGATATAGTGCAGGTAGCATGGTTATAATGGTAATAAACCATGTAGATGTATTTAGTTGAGGCATTTCACTGCAGAGAAGAATGTTTTCTCAATCTTTAACTTAAAAGGTTAATGCTATGGTAGCTATACAGTGGATCTTGGTCACCTTAATGGAATATGCCTCCCCCAAACTCTCAGTTGGAGTTAAAATGTTTCACAACTTTCACAGGATTTTTGTCTAAACTTAACAAATATTTTCAAAGTAGTCACAGTCAAAATGACCCTTAAAATTTCTCAGAAGGGTGTCACTTTAGAGGATAATAGACTATCTCTCAGTATTTCTTTCATCATTAGGAGAGACCACTAATCTATATCTGAGCACCAGTGAAGGGATTTCTAGGACTGTGCTGTTCATATAGGAGCCACCAGTCATATGTGGGTATTGAACACATGCAATGAGTCTAGTACTACAAGTTGAAATGATGACATGTGAATAACTCGGTTAATAATAAGATGTATTATCAAAATGATTTAACCACTTCCAGCTTCCAGTCTGACATGTAAGGAGCTTAGAAGCTGCCACTCTAACAACAAGTAAAAAGTTGAATAAACTGAAAAATCAAATTCTCAGATCCATCAGAGAAGTGATCACAAGTCGAATCACCACCTCCAAAATTGGAGAGACCAACAGGTGAACACAGAGAATCACAACTCACTAGAGCAGAAACTCCTGACCACAAATCTCTGTGAGAATCAGTGCTAGGTTAGAAAAAGTTGAACTGTAATTGATGAATTCCTGGGGGCTCTGTGGGGACAGGTCTCTGTGTGAAAAACAACAAGCGGTTCTGGTTGTAGAGAGGCCCTCACACTTTTGTGAGGTTCACCTCCAGGACATTAGTTCTCACAGAAAATATCAGAAAAGTCTCCCCCATGGTTCTGGCAGGGAGAGGGGAAAATCAATCATTTGGAATAATCCAGAGAATTCTGTTTTATGAAAAAAAAAAAAAAAAAAGGACCTGCCCTCAGGAGCCTCAGGAGAAACTATTCTACCAGAACCTAACCTGTTAGCATTTTATCAGAGCCTAGAAAAAAGGCAAAGGAAATATTTAACTCCAGGACCCTCAAGCCATCCTCTTGCACCCAAGGTGTGTTTGAGGCAAGGGTAGAGCCTGAGTAGTGCTGGTGAAGATTTTAGTCTGGGGCACAGGCTCACCAGCAGACTGAGGCCTAATTATAGGACTATAGAATACCTGCTTTCCCCATACTGTAACCATGACATTATTAAAGATTTAATTACTACAGTTATTTTCACCTGATAAATTATGTCCACTTTTAACAAAAAATTACAAGCCATAATAAAGGGCAAAAATAATACAGTTTGGAGAGACTGAACAAGCATCAGAAACAAAGTAAGAAGATATTGCAAGAATGTTGGAATTATCAAACCAGGAATTTAAAATAACTTGCTGGGTCATGTACGGTGGCTCATGTCTGTAGTCCTAGCACTTTGGGAGGCTGAGGAAGGTGGATCATTTGAGGTCAGGAGTTCAAGACCACCCTGGCCAACATGGTGAAACCCCATCTCTACTACAAATACAAAAATTAACAGGGCATGGTGGCTCCTACCTGTAATCCCAGCTATTCAGATGACTGAGGCACAAGAATAACCTGAACCCTGGAGGCAGAGGTTGCAGTGAGCTGAGATCACACTACTGTACTCCAGCCTGGGCCACAAAGCATGGCTTTGTCTCAATAAATAAATAAACAAATAAATAATTAATTAAATAATTTGCTTAGTGTTTGGGTCTTTTTCCTGCAAGATGGCTGACTAGAGACATCAGACACCAGTTCTCCTCAGAAAGTAGAACCAAAGTTACAGGTGAAAAATCATGGCCCAAGTGGCATACTGAGTGAAGAGTGCTAGAATATATCAGAGAACCTAAAGGAAGAAGCTGGAGAAGATGGGAAACATACAAAGGAGGGTAGAGTTTGGCAGAAATTTACCCCTGAACATCTTGTAGTCCCAGAGAAAGGGTAGGTGGAGGTGTTGTACGGCTTCCCCCATCCCTGTGGCAGACTGCTGACTTTCAAACTGTCAGAGAGACCTCTACTCTCATGAGCCCAAGCCCTGAGAAATTTGGGAGCTCCCTCAGGGCAGAGTCATTGGCTGGAAGTTTACACAGTTTCATTCACCATCCCCACAGAATTGAGCTGAGAAGATGAATACCATGATGGATGTACACTCACTGTGCATCCCTATATCCTGCCCAGGCATTCTCAACCCTTGTATCACCACATCATTAGTCTTCCTGCAAACTTTCCCCAGACTCTGCTTAGCCTGCAGCAATCACAAAGGACTAGGAGGATCCAGGGGATCTGTGGGATTCCCAGAGATCTAATCTGTAGGGTGGGCTGCTCCTAGGGGAAGAGACAGTGCAGCACACCAAAGTGCCCCTTAGGACAAAGGGAGCCGGAGCATGTGCTCTCCTCTGCTTGAGAGCTCCCCACTTGTGAACTGAAAGTGACTGTGCTCCTCCCAACAGAGACACAAGTATGGTACTAGACCCCACAAAGGAAGAGTATGATTCCATCCCAGTGGCCAAGGAGCACACATTCCTGGGAATGAACAACGAAAGGGGGGTGTCTCTTTTCACCCCCAATGGATGCAGCCACAGCTGTTTCCAAGGGGGTTAGTGCAGCTACACCAAAGGCTGGACATTCCAGGGCCATTATGCATGGCTGCATCCCTATTGATGGTGTGTTCACTGGCCCAGAACTGCACAAAGGGGAGAGCCCCTTCTGCCTCCCTACATGGAGCAGCAGTCTTCCTGCAGTGGAACACAGGTGAGCCACAAAGTTGTCTGTTTTGGGCTGATAGAAAGGTTCCACCCTGAAGCCATTTTGGCAGTAGCCACAGGATAGGCATTTTTCACAGCCATCGCTTATACTGCGACCTGGAGATAAATGACAGTGTCTATCTGAACCAAAAAATTACAAGCTCTTGGGAAGGAGTGTGATAGGGAGATATACCATATTTCTGTCTACCCAGGAGGTATAGCTGGTACAGAACCCTCAGCAGGGACCTGGGTATACTTCACCGTGAGCTCTCCTGGCCACCCCATAAGGGCATGTGCTTTGGCTAATCACTGGGTTATCCAAGAAAGAGCTTGGAGATCCAACTCCACACAGCTTTGTCCCCCACCAGGTACTAAGCAGAGAACTCAGGACATTGAGCATTCTGCAGACAAGCCCATCATCTATGACAACAGAGAGTACCTCCCAGAAAAAAAGATCAAGCTCATACCCATCAGATTCTGCCACAGCCAGCAGCTCTCGCCCATAAGCACCACCTATTGGACTGGAGGTTAAACTATACAACCAAATAAAAAATCTGGGCCAGGCACGGTGGCTCACAACTGTAATCCCAGCACTTTGGGAGGCCGAGACAAGTGTATCACGAGGTCAAGAGATGGAGACCATCCTGGCCAATAATCCCGTTTCTATTAAAAATACAGAAATGAGCTGGGAGTGGTGCACACACCTGTAATCCCAGCTACCCAGGAGGCTGAGGCAGGAGAATCGCTTGAACCTGCAATGAGCCGAGATTGTATCATTGCCCTCCAGCCTGGGCAACAAGAGTAAAACTCCATCTCAAAAAAACAAAAAGAAAAGAAAAGAAAAAGGTTTCCAAAATTGACCAAATGCTTGGCCATAACGCAAATCTCAATACATTTTTTAAAAAGATAATATCAAGTAACTTTTCAGACAATGGTGGAATAAACCTAGAAATTAATATCAAGAGGAACTCTTAAAACATACAAATCCATGGAAATTAAACAACCTGTTCCAGAATGATCTTTGTAAATGATAACATTAAGGTGGAAATTAAAAGTTTCTTGAAATGAATGAGAATAGAGACGCAACATACCCTAACTTCTTGGATACAGCAAAAACAATGTTACGAGGAAAGTTTAAAGCATTAAATGCCTACATGAAAAAGACAGAAAAATCTCAAATTAACAGCTTTATGCTGCATTTTTGCTTTTATTTTTAGGAGCTAGAAAAATAAAACCAAACCAAACTCAAAGCTAGTGGAAGAGAAGAAATAACAAAGGTCGGAGCAGAACTAAATGAGATTGAGACCAACAACAACAAAAGCAAAAATACAAAGGATTAACAATTTTTTTTCTTTGAAGAGAAGATAAAACTGATAAACACTAGTCAGATTAAAAAAGAAGTAAGGAAAGAAGATTCAAATAAGCACTTAAAAGATAAAGGTGACAATACAATGGATACCAGAGAAATATAAAGACTATTACAGACTACTATGAGCATCCGCATGCTCCCAAACTAGAGGAAATAAGTTCCTATAAATATGCAAGCTCCCTAGATTGAACTAGGAGAAGTACACATCCTGAGCACAGCAATAATGTGCAATGAAACTGAAGCAGTAATAAAATAATCTCTCAGTTGAAAAAAAAAAAAAAAACTGGAACTTTTTGGATGGGCTTTTAAATTACAGCCAAATGGGCTTTTAAATTATAGCCAAAATTTGCCCGATGTACATAGAACTGGTACATGTACATTCCAATCCTACTGAAACTAAGGAACCCTTCCTAACTCATTTTTTGAAGCAACATCACCCTGATGACAACACAGGAAAGGAAAGAACAACAAAAAAGAAAACTGTAGGTCAATATCCCTGATAAACATAGATGCCAAAATTTTCAACAATATAGTAGCAAACAGAATCCAGGAGCACATCACAAAGATAATACACCACCGCCAAGTGGGTTTTGTTCTGTGGATTCAAGGATGGTTCAACTTACAAAAATCAAAAATGTGATTTATCATGTAAACAGTACTAAAAACAAAAACCATACGATCATCTCAATAGATGCAGAAAAACCATTAGATAAAATCTAGCATTGCCTCATGATAAAAGCCCTCAACAAATTGGGCATCAAAGGAACATACACCAAAACAATAAAAGCCATAAATGACAAACCCACAGCCAACATCATACTGAATGAGGAAAAGTTGAAAGCATTCCACCCAAGAAACAAGACAAGGATGCTCACTCTCACAACTTGATCTATAGATTCAATGCAGTCTCAAGAAAAATCCCTGAAAGTTATTTTGTGAATATTGACAAACTTATTCTAAAATTTATATGGAAACGTAAAAGACTTAGAATAGCCAACTCAGTGTAGGAAGAAAAGAGCAAAGTCAGAGGACTGAATCTATCCTACTTCAAAACTTACTATAAAGCTGCAATAGTTAAGATATTGTGCTATTTGCAAATGCACAAGCATGGACAACTAGATCAATAGAATAAATAGAGAGCCCAGAAACAGACCCACATAAATAAAGTCAATTAATTTTTGACAAAGGCACAAAGGCAATATAATAAAGCAAAGATAGTCTTTTCAACAGATGGTGCTGGAATAACTAGATATTGAGATTCCAAAATATAAATCTAGACACAGATCTTACTCACTTAGCAAAAATTAAGTCAAAATTACCACAGATTTAAACATAAAACACAAAAATAAAACTCCTAAAAGATAATTGTGTTAGTCTATTTTGCATTGCTATAAGGGAATACATGAGACTGGGCAATGTATAAAGAAGAGAGGTTTATTAGGCTTAGGGTCTGAAGGCTGTGCAAGCATGGCACCAGTATCCGCTTGTCTTCTGCTAAAGAACAGGAAGCTTCACTCCGGGCAGAAGGCAAAGTTGAAGCAGGCATCTCATATGGCAAGAGAGGGAACAAGAGTAGGAGAATAAGGTTCCAGATTCTTTTTAACAATAAGTTCTCATGTGAACTAACAGAGCAACCTAACTTTCTCATTAACAAGGGGTGGAGGCCGGGTACGGTGGCTCAAGCCTGTAATCCCAGCACTTTGGGAAGCCGAGGCAGGCGGATCACCTGAGGTCGGGAGTTCAAGACCAGCCTGACCAACATGGAGAAACACTGTCTTTACTAAAAATACAAAATTAGCTGGGTGTAGTGGTGCATGCCTGTAATCCCAGCTATTTGGGAGGTTAGGACAGGAGAATGACTTGAACTCAGGAGGCAGAGGTTGCAGTGAGCCACGATCATGCCATTGTACTCTAACCTGGGCAAAAAGAGTGAAACTCCATCTCAAAACACACACACACACACACACACACACACACACACACATACAAAACAAGGAGTAGCACCAAGCCATTCATGAAGAATCTGCCTCCACTTTTCAACACCTCCCACAATGCTTCACCTTCAAAATTGGAGAACACAGTTCAACATGATATTTGAAGGAGACAAGCCATCCAAATCTTATTGATAATGTAGATAACTTTAGGTATGTTATGACTATGTAAAACATGTAAAACATGAAAGGCTTGTTACATAAAATAAATAATTGACAAGCTGGATTACATAAAAATTAAAAACTTCTTCTCTAAGAAATGCAATGAGAAGGAGAATACAAGCCAAATACTAGGAGAAAATAACTGCCAAAGACACATCTTATGAAGAACTGTTTTCCAAAACATACAAAGAACTTCTAAAACTTAATAAGAAAACAATCAACCCAATTAAAAAATGGACCAAAGACTTGAACATATAGCTCACTAAAGAAAATGTATGATTGATAAGTAAAATGATATGGAAAATGTTCCATATCATGTGTCATAAGAGAAGCAGAAATTAAAATAATAATGAGATACCACTATACATCTATTGGAATGGCTGAAATCTAAAACTGATAAGTGTGAAGCAACAGGAACTTTCATTCATTGCTGAAAAGAATGCAAAATTGATGATAGTGGGAGCAGAGAGGTTCCTAGGCAGGAAGGGGCAGGTCCTTGGTGAAACCCCACGTTCAAGCCAGGGAGGGCCTGAAGCCTGGGGACTGGACTGCCAGTTCCAGGTGAAGTCTATGAACTGGAGTGAGAAATTCCTTGATGCCATTCAAGTGGTGCCTTTTCTGGGCCCACCCACGGACCAATTAGCACATGCTTCCTCCTGCTCATGTATCAGTCATCACACACTTCATTCTGAGCTCATAAAAACCCTGGACTCAGCCAGCCTCAGATTTCATCATGCCTACCCACCTGCAGATGGGAGCTACACACTTCATGTCTCCTCTCCTCTGAGAGCTGTTCAATCACCCAATAAAACGCTTCTCCACCTTGCTCACCTTCCAGTTGTCAGCATAACCTCATTCTTTCTGGATACAGGACAAGAACTCAGGACCCTCTGAAAGGCAAGAGCAAAAGGAACTGTAACAGTTTCCCGGATGGCTCACGGAGCTGTGGGCCGGAACTAAAGGGGCTGTAATATGTTCCTGGCTGGCTCACTGAATTGCAGGCAGTGACATGCTCCCAGCCTGTGGGAGTGAAGAGTGGTGACCGTTCTGGGGGCTCAGGCCTCGAGATTCCCTGAGCCACAGCAGTAACACTATAGTCCTTCTGCCCTCTGCTGGTGCTGGGTGGCCACCCCACACAATGGGAAGCAGCAGTGGGGCCAGGCTAGCCCAGGAGCTGTGGGCCAGAGTGGGATGGCAGGACTGAAAAAGCTGTAACACAATGGATTGAAACATAGCCCCACTGAAATATGCTCCCCCAATTTACCACACTGTGGGCAATGAAAAGGAGAGAAGAGCTGCAGTCCGTCTGGGAGCCCAGATACCAGGGCTCCCTGAGCCAGGGCTGTGACACACGGTAACAGCCTCTTTGGGGCTCTGCAGTTCCTGGTGTCTCCAAGCTTTTGGGCACCACCACGTTCCCTTTAGCCAGATGCTGGTGCCCACGGTGGAAGCCTCTTGTAGCACATCTGGTCCAGCTGTAGCCTTGCACAGAGCTAGTACCCATGCCAGTGCCAGGAGCTGCCCACCCCACTGCAGCAGCTGTTTCACCTGGCTGTGTGTAGTGGCCAGACCCTGCATTCACTTGCTCACACACCCCTCACTACTCTGCATCTGGCTCACTCTTTGCAAGTGTGGGATCTGGGCTGGTGGCATGAGCCGAGCGCAGCCTGCCTGGCTGAGTGTGCAAAATGAGTTCAGCAGGCACGAGCAAAACTCAAGCAGAGGTGCTGCCAACCACAAAGGTTTCCGGCTGGTGAAGCAACACCCAAGGGATCCTGTGACAAAGTGGTACAGCCAATCTGGAAGACAATTGCCAGTTTCTTGTAAAATGAAACATACTTTTAACATAGGTTCCAACATTGCTCTCATTGGTATTTATCTAGAAGAGTTGAAAACTTAAGTCTACATGAAAATCTTCACATAGATGTCTACAGCTGCTTTATTTATAAGTGCCAAAACTTGGAAGCAATCAAAATGTTATTTTGTAGGTGAATGGGTAAATAAACTGTGGTACATTCAGAAAATGAAATGTTGTTCTTTGCTGAAAAGAAATGATCAAGTCAGGAAAAGACATGGAGGAAACTTGAATGCATATTACTAACTGAAAGAACCGAGTCTGAAAAGGCAACATACTGTGTGATTCCAATGATATGTCATTTAGAAAAAAATAAAACTACAGAGGCTATAAGTCAGCAGCTGTATGGGTTGGGGTGGGGGAAAGAATGAATAGATACATCACAGAAGATTTAGGGGACAATAAAAATACTCTGCACGTACAGTACTTTAATGGATACACATTAATGTATGTTTGTCCAAATCTATGAAATGAATGTACAATACTCAAAGTGAACCCTAATGTAAACTATGGAATTTGGACGATTATATATCAATGTTTAGAGATTGTAATAAATGTATCGTTATGGTGCAGGATGTCGGTACTAAAAGAGATTGTGGATATGTGTAGAAAAGAGGTATATGGGAACTCTGTGAGTTCTGCTCACTTTGGCTATGAACATAAAACTGTTTTTAAAAAATAAAGTTTATTAATTTTTAAATATTCATGTTCACAAAGAAAATCAGAAAGTTCCTTTTTTGATGTTTTAATAATTTACATTCTCAGATAATTGACCCATATTTTCAAATCTACATGGATGGTGTTGTAATATTTTAAAACATTTATTTCAAAAATTACCTATTTATTTTGCTTTTTAAACATGGTTAGTAAAATATTTAAAATTACTTATGTGGCCAACATAATACTTCTTTTGGACAGTGCTTCTCTAGAAAAATAGCAGTTTTACATTTCCCAAGTCAAGCTACCACCAGCTATAAGATTCATTGAAATAAATGGTGGATTCTTTTTCTCTTTTGGTCAAATTGTGAAGTTAATTTAGTAAATAAATGAGTGAAGGAGATCTGGTCTATTATTTCCATTATGTACGCTAAGCACATACTTTCTAATGTTGCTCAAATTTTAGCAACAATAGAAGGACTTTTAGTCCTTCCTTCTCTTCATCTCACCTTTTTTATTATTATGTGTGTGGGTATGTTTTATAACATCACGTATGTTTTTCAGGAAGCAATTTAAGGGCACAGGCCTTTACTCCAATAACATCTGGCACAAGGAGAAATATGTACATTATAAATATGTATATTATAACATATATAAAATGTCTATTATATTACAATATAGAAGATATAGAATGCTTAATATATTAACTGTGCATTATATTATAAATATATGTATATGTGTATGTGTGTATGTAATATTTCATATAAATACAAAGTGAATAAAATTACAAGTTTATTTATGACCAATTTCTTAGAAAATGCCAGTGACTTGAAAGAATAAACAAATGTCACATAAATAACTATTTCAAAAGTAATTTATTTTATTAAAAAGATACCAAATTTCCATTATAGACATTTATTTTTGTATGCGTGATTGAATTTAAAAGGAAAAATCGTATAGTTACATTTTAACTACGTGCATTAAGATTGGATGTTTCCAAACCAAAATTATCATTTTTGTGTGATTCTTTGGAGGAAAGAAATTTTGTCATTGTGTTCTAGAAGTCCTTCTTAAAAACCAGCAACCTGGCTGAATGCCACATAATAATAATTTTTGATAGGCTACTTAGAAAGCAGAACATTTACAGGTGTAAATATGTATCTGTGATGCATTGATTGATTGATGTTTTTAAAAATCTGTCATTTAGTCATTTGATAGGTCAGAGTATAAATTAATTGAATTGAACTTCTTCTGATAACAGTAAGATATCTTGTAGAAAAGACACTTTCCCCTGAAAATAGCTAGGAAGCATCTACCACGGCAACTAGAACTTGACAGGTCAGAATTCTGAAGAGAATGAAAGCTCACTGAAGTGAGCTCAATGTAAAAGTATGCTATACTTTTCCTATAAGTTATATACCAAATCATAAGCTACACATGGAAGAGAGGTAGCCTGAGGCATCAGCTAGAAAAGTTGAAATATGAGATGAGGGTTCAGCAGTCATATGTGGCTGGCAACCTAAACTCAAGAATTCAGGTGACTGAGCATACAGGCCTCTGGGGTAACAATCCCAAAGAGAAAGTGCATTAAGGTGAACACACATATTGTGTTGCTTTCCCCAATATGCCCTTTACAAATATAGAAGTAGCTTCATGGCCAAAGGCTAATAAACTAAGTAAAATGCTGGGAAAGCTCAAAACTTTTGGAAGTTTATAGATTAGAGTTAATAGGAATTAGAATTCAGTCTGTCAATGGAGAATGACCCTGGCAAACACACCAGCCTTCCACATGGGATTCTAGGATTGATGTGAGTTAGGAATAAGATAAATCTGAACATGAATTTACCCTAATAAAATATTTGAATCCAATTCTGCATAAGTTTAATCTCAAATTGAATTATGGTAATTTATCCATATTCTAGCTGCATGGCAGAAAACAAATTTAATTCATTGTTCAGTGTTGCTAATAATCTTGACAAGGCTTTATAAACAATGTCTGATAGTTGATCAAGGATTACTATTATATCAAATAAGAAAGACCAAATGACTGAAAACCCATGGGGAAGAAAAAACAACAGAGACAACCCAAAGGTTATCTAGATGTAAGATCTTACACATGGATTTTAAAATAACTGTGATTGATATATTTTTAAAAAAAGACAAGATTGAAATTTAACCTGAGAACTGAATATATTTTAAAAGATGATTACATGGAAATTTAAAAAACTAAAAATATTATGTCTAAAATTAAGATACCAAAAGATTGGTTTAATAGGAGATTGGATATAGAAGAAGAGAGAAGGTAAACAGAGAATGTAGATCAATAAAAATATTCAGATTGATTCATGGGAAGCAATAAAGGATGGAAAATATATAGCATAGCTAAGAGAAATTTGATAATAAATATGTATAACTGGAGACTAAGTAGAAGAGGGAGATAGAGAAGTGATAATTATTTGGAGATACCAGTGAAAAATTGCCAAAAGTATAAAAAAAAAAAAAGTCCTACAGACATAGGACTCTTTAATAACCAAAAATGGCAAATGCAAAGAGAATCACACCTAGACACAACATAGTAAGACTTTTGAAAATCACATCTAAAGAGAAGATCTTCAAAAGTAACAAGAAAAAAACACATCCTACTGTCAAAGAAGCAACAAGACTGACAATTTTCTTTTCAAGAGAAACAATAGAAACCAGAAGACTATTATGTGACCATTTAAAAGTGCTAAAATAAAATAACTGTCAAACTAGAATTCTGTATTTTGTGAAATCAGATGGTGAAATGACGATAACTTTTCTTTAAATGTTAGAATTTGTCACTAATGGGTTGACACTGGAAAATATTTAAAGTACACTATTTGTTGGAAGAAAAATAATTACAAATGATAGCAAAAAATTTCAGAAAATAATAGACATAATTAGAAAGCACATGTCTGTCTGAAATAAAGATAAGTGTTGCAGGAAAATTTCCCAGGTGGCCTTGGTTCAACAAATCTCCTGCCCTTTTCTTGCTTGTAGTACCCCAGATTACCCACAGAATGTACTGGGAATGCAATATCTGAGATAGAAAGGAACTGGCTGAAAGAGACCAGGCTTTGTTCTGCTCCATTCCTCCAAAACAGGATGTCTTTCAACAGGTTACCCCAAGTCACAATGCCCTTGGTATAAACCCCAGAGCAGGCTGCCTTCCTGGTTCCTCAGTTGCAATGCAAGTGGGGCATGTGCAGATGAGATTCCATCCACCTTAGAAAGCTTTCCTGAGCCTTAGGGAACCAGCTTGTGATGCATTCTTGGCTTCTGCTGTTCCTTGCTACCTATCTGTAAGTAATAAATTTACTTCATGTAACTTGGTGTGTGTGTGTGTGTGTGTGTGTGTGTGTGTGTGTGTGTGTGTGTGTGTATGTATGTGTGGAGGGGAGCAGGGCTGGGGTTCTGTCTTACCAGATTCAGACAAGTTGGTAATCAGCCCATGGAACCTGCCTCACAATGATGATGATGATGATGATGATGACGATGACAACCATGATGGCAATGATGATGATGTCACATTTTGGGGTTTAAAATACAGAACTATAATATTCATTTCAACAATAGTACAAGAGGCTAGATCTTAAAAGAAGACAAATGGTATAGGAAGTGGTAAAAGTATTAAATGCTATTAGATTGTATTAAAGAGTCTATGTTGTAATTTCCTGGGTAACCATTAATGATTAATAAATAACAATTTTCAAAAAGTCATTAAAGGGAAAAATGGAATGATTGATGATAACAACAACAAAGCCCCAGATTGATCCAAAAGTAAGAAAGGAAAGAGAAGCAGAACACATAGAAATTGAAGGGGAATTTGAAGGGGGAATTTGAAGGTAATAGACTTAAACTCAAATATAGCAGTATTTTATTCATTAAAGATGAAAAGATTTCCATCATTTGTTAGTTGCTACTAAAGCTAGACATAGGCATAGCCTATGAACTAGTAATTGCACTCCCAGTTATATAGCCCACAGGATTGCATATGTACCTGTGCCAAGACAATTACAAGAACTTTATAGCAGCATTATTTGCTAATAACTGAAAACTGAAAACAATCCAAATATCTATCAACTACCAATCTACTAAAATAGATAAATTGTATAATATCTTTTCAATACATTACTATACAGTAGAGAAAATTAAATTACTACTAAAGGAATCACTTAACTGAATTACATAAACAAAATGCTAAGTGTAAAAAGCAAGACATACAAGAGTATATAATGCATGACTGTACTTAATTCAAAAACAGTGAAAACTAATATATGGTTTTAAAATCAGGAAAATGGTAGTCCTTGGAAAGATGAAGAGGTATTAAATGAAAAAGTGTCTAGGGTTTTATGGTATGCTGGTAATTGTCTTTTTTTTTAATTGATATTGGTCATTTCTTGAAAATCTATTGAGCCATATACTTATAATTTGTGTACTCTTCTGAATGATGTTACAAATGAATAAATAAAATAATTTCATGTAAATAGGTAATGAGAGCTCTCCATATAAGGTGAATTTAATATGTGATATTTTGTAAGTTAAATAAAATGAATTATGAAAATGTTTAGCCAATATGCAAACCTTATTATTCTGAAAATATTATTTCTTGCTTGTCATCAAAATAATACAAAAATAGATTAAGTCTATTTTTTAGTATAGTCTGAACCCAACAAAACAGATGTGTAACATTCTCTTTATCTTATCCTTTAGCCAGTACTCACTATCTAATCTATGTGTAACTTTAGGTACTTCAAAGAATGTAAATATATAAATGGTATAGTAACACTCTAGTTTATGTGAAGTGTGAATGAGAGAAAAATTTGCTTCCTGGTTAATTTTCTGTTCTAATCTAGCTTACTATCATTGCAAGCATCTCCTCCAAGGATGGGACTTTTTTTAGTCTAGGAAATTATGTCCAAAGCAGTCAGCAAGTTTTGTTAGTTGTTCTTGAGTCATATAATCACTTTTGGAGATGTATAAAAAATGTAAATTGTTTATTTTTTGTATGTAAAATACACTTTACTGGAACAAATCTATCATGATTTCCCCTGTTAATAGCATTTGGGAAGAGCAAATACAACTAAAAATGTGTGGTTTAGAGCGCACATGTCAGGAGAAATATTCTGGAGCACTCTTCATGAACTGCTTAACCAGATTTTGTCTCCAACTTCAGGGGCTGGTGTGAATTTAAGTTCAGGACTAGCACCAGAATGATTATTTGATGGTAGCCTGAAGGGGTCCTTCTAAGAGGTTAGAGGAAGCAAGGCTGCATTTCCAGTGCAACATCTTTCACGAGAGATATTAAATTCAAATTATCCTGGGGAAACATTGTCACTTGTTCCACTGCTGATAAATAGAAAAGGTACGTGTACCATCTCTAAACAATACCCTTTCTAAACTTCAAGGTCAGCTCTGGCCCTTGGTGAGTCTTAAAGTGCTGCTACATCTGCTATAAATCCCCCAAATTATATAATGCATCTCTTTATAGGGTGAGAAAAGCATGTGCGTTTGTAGAGGAGGAAATGTGCTACTCTGAAACTTAAAATCTATTAGAAATTGATTTAAAACTCTTGCCAAATTATTCCTGAGTAAACTGAAATATGGAAATATGTATTTATGAAGCTTTGAGGATTAATTTGGAAAATAATTTCTGTTTTGCTCAAAAAAGTATGTGCTCTCTCAGTCCACACATATACTCCGCAATAGTGTTTACATTTCATACCCCAAATTTCTGTCTTATTTCCAATAAGGAAATTAAACAATATTGGTTGACAACTTAGTCTCTGCTGCTTTCAGGTTGCTGGGTCAGTAAGGGGCTCATAAATTTGTGGGAGTTATGAAACAGAAAAAGCAGTATCAGTGTATTCAATATAGAACCAAATGCCAGACAATCAACACTAAGGAAAGCATGGTTAAGGAACATTCCAGGCAGGATAAAGAGTATAACTAAGGATCAAAACATTGAAAAGGTACCTGTTGTATCTGGGAGACAGAAAGGTGAAAACCTGAGGGAGTAGAAGTTACCAGTTTGAGAAATCAGTAGTAAAGTATAATGAAAGCTGATGAAGTGCAAGGGATGGCAAAACTTGAATGCCAGAACAAGCATTAGGGACTCACTGTTCACTCATTTCTTTGGACAAGTCTTGCAGCAAAATATTAAACAGACTAATAAGAGATGGAAGGAGTTTGAAACAGATGAGCCAGCTACAACATTTGCTGAGTTAGCCCAGGCATGTGACCTAGGACAGCAATAACAAGAATGAAGAAAACAGAACCGTTGAAACTTCAAGACAAAATGTATACAGCAGGTGAAAGGAAACAGAGGGATAACAGCCAAGTATTTTAAACATGCGTATTGTCCTTCATTTGTGTTGTAATAATACTAATATAATTCATACTATCAGTCCAGATTGTTTTAATTCTAATGACTAGTTCAACACATTTGACGGAAAAGAGTTGCTCACATAATTGTCTGTTTACTGATAGTATAAATTACATAGATCAATAGGAAATCTCAAGGGGTAGGACATCAAAGAGCATCTAAAATATTAATTCCAGGCCTTCTATTGAGATAAACTATTTTCAAAAGCTCACATTGTATTTTTTAGCATGTTCTGAAGAGAAAACAACAATCATAAACAATGACAAATGATACTTATGTAGCACTTAGCATGTGCCAATCACTGTGCTGAGCATTTAAATACATTTTTCCATTTACTCCTTACAAAATCTTTTCCAGGTAACATCTATATTTACCACCAAATTATAAGACATAAAATAGAGGCTAAGAAAGATTATAAAATAAAACTTATTATGTCAGGAAGTTACTACGTGGCAAATCCTAAAGCAACACGACCATTACTCCCTGTTGACAAAACTCTGTCCTTACTATATATATTGCCCTAAAATAATTTTTTTTTTTTTGAGATGGAGTCTCCCTCTGTCACCCAGGCTGGAGTGCAGTGGCACGATCTTGGCTCACTGCAACCTCCGCCTCCAAAGTAATTCTCCTGCCTCAGCCTCCAAAGTAGCTGGGACTACAGGCACACGCAACCACGACCAGCTAATTTTTGTATTCTTAGTAAAAAGGTGGGGTTTCACCATATTGGTCAGGTTGGTCTTAAACTCCTGACCTCAGGTGATCTGCCCACCTCAGCCTCCCAAAGTACTGAGATTACATCATGCCTGGCCTAAAATAATCTTTTATAGCACACTCTGCTTGGTACTAAAGTTGAAAAATCACATCACAAGAGTGAGTTAAGATATCTGGTTTTAAAACTTTGGTCTGTTAATAATGGGTTGTGTAACTTTGGGTAGGTGAATTAATCGTACTGGCTTACAATTTCCCCATATACAAAATGAGAAGATTGGGGTACCATGATTCCTTTAAGCAATAAAATTATATGACTAAACGATATTTACCATATGCCATATTGTTAAGCTTGCAGCACTGAAATAATTTATAATAGACACATTCTTCTTTTGATATTTACAGGAATAATGATTTCTTTTTTTTCTTTATAGTCAGAGAGTTAAGGATCCCGGCTGCTTGCAACCTCAACTTTTGATTACTCAGCTTTGTAGGTGATAATAAATTTTGTTTTTGAAGAACATTATTTTGCTCTGCTCGGTCCACATGTTTTATTTTATTCTAGATTTCATTATGTAGAAGAGCTTTGTATCTTCACTCTCAGCATTAACATTCAATTGTGAGTTATTATGCTAGTGATATTATAACGTTAAACTCATTTAATGCATAAATACATTTAGAAAGAACATATTTAGCATGAATTGCACTGGCACATTACAATTAAGGTTCAATCCCTTCCAGAAAGTTATAACTATGAGTATTGTGCATGTGGAAATTGGGAAACGAGCTTAAATTATTTTTTAAATTTTAAAATCACAGATATGCATGTACACACACGTAGAAAATGTATTTTTGCTACTCAACATCTGTTAGTAATCTGAATCACAACTTGCACTTGCTTGAGTTTGACAGTAACTATTTTCTTAAAATGTTAAGCATAATCTCTATGGATTTGTTCCAAAAGCCAATATCAAATTCATTTAGACAAATAAATGTATAAATAAATTAGTAAGATTAAAGCAAATCTCATGGTATTCAGTTAATAATAATAAAAATAAGAAGTGACACATTTTATATGTACTGACTTAAAAAAATTTAAAGGTACGTGTACCATCTCTAAACAATACCCTTTCTAAACTTCAAGGTCAGCTCTGGCCCTTGGTGAGTCTTAAAGTGCTGCTACATCTGCTATAAATCCCCCAAATTATATAATGCATCTCTTTATAGGGTGAGAAAATATCAAGAATAATGAAATTTTATTCTTATCAAACATGAATTGCCAGTGTGGTTCATTATGACACATCACAAGCTGGTGATTCTTCAATTACGTGCAAGTTGGTAGAATTTTTCAAAATCTAACTTAAAACATAGGAAGCAAACTGGCATCAAGTTGAACATACATTTCACTTGTACTAATTCAACTCTGTATTTCAAAAAGATATGAATGGGAATAAAATATCAATTTAAATAGTTGGAAAAATTACTGCCTTTTGGCATAAGCTTAGGCATGAGATGGGAGACACAGATTTGTTATCTCCCAAATGAGTCTTCATCCCCTTGTGCATTTCAGCCTAAGCATCTTACTGGGTTTAATATAATCCTGTTGGTTAAAGGTATATATTTTACAACATGACCCTAAATAGTAGCCAAATGACTTCAACATGTTTTTAAGCAAAGCAAAACCAAAAAACATTAATGTGTTCTCCCAATGGGGAAAAAACAACTAGTTTTGTTAGAGTTATTAAAAGACTGTATGTCACCAACATAGCGCTTTCCCAAGGAATTTTCAATGTCAAGTTTGTTAACATACCATTTTTTATTTATTTATTTTGTCTACTGCACTTTATAAAAAAATTAACTACACTATAGTATATTTTAAAATTTTGAACACACCTGTGTATTTCAGTTTACACTTTCTATAGCAGTCTGATCACACATTATCATGGATATTTATTCTCCCAACCTTTACTGCAGTACCACACAACTAAAATGATCTTTCTGATAAATTCTAGAGACAATATCTGTTGTTCTGAAGACACAGCCTCTCCAGGATACAGCTGCCATATTTTCTCCTGTTTAGCTGGAGAAATAAGAAATATGAATTTGATTTTGAGGCAAGGGATTGCAAATTCCCAGCCTGTGCAGACCAGAGAACAATTAATGTGTATAGAGAATGAAAGTACTTGTCTCTCTCCTGCATTTAGTCATTTTGGAGACTTTTGGGAGGCCACTGTATCCACCTGGGCATCAGCAGCTCTGATGAGCAAAATTTCTGCCAGGTCATGTGGTTGGGAGAGAATGGCCTCTCCTCTGCTCTCATCCAAAGAGACCTGAAAAACAGAGGTTTCCAGGTCTTTCCACTACTTTCACACTCACCTCATTCCTAATCTTTGCTTCCATGTATAACTGTTTAAAAATTATACAGTTAGGCCAGACGTGGTGACTCACACTTGTAATCCAGTACTTTGGGAGGCCAAGGTGGGCGGATCACCTGAGGTCAGGAGTTTGAGACCAGCCTGACAAACACGGTCTCTACTAAAAATCAAAAATCAAAAAATGAGCCAAATGTGGTGTTGCACACCTATAATACCAGCTACTCAGTAGACTGAGGCAGGAGAATCTCTTGAATCTGGGAGGTGGAGGTTGCAGTGAGCCAATATTACACCATTGCACCCCAGCCTGGGAGACAGAGTGAGACTCTGTCTTAAAAAAAAAAAAAAAATCCAATTGGAAATTAAGACTTTTCAAAATAACTCATCAATCAAAGAGGAAATCAAAACAAATTACAGGTTACTTGAAATTAATAAAAATAAAACTATTTCGTACCAAGAGGTAAGACCACACTGATCTATGTTTATTAAGAACCTCAGACTTATTCAGTAATTGGAGATAACAGATACCTCTGGAGGCAAGTAACTACAGCAGAGTTCAAAAGTTAGGACCTTTGCAGTCTTAAACTTGGAACATTCTAATTCTTCTTGGACTCCAAAAGAATTCTAGAAGAAAGTTGATTCTTTCTAGAGAAGTTGATGAAAAGTGTTTTGACCTTGGGATACCAGGTAAAGTTGATAGAGAAAGTGGAATGCATTATGGAAAGTAGATTGAATGGTCTCTTCATACTTAAAGGTGGACTCCAATCAAGCAAACAAAAATAAGTTTTATGAAATATACATTTATATGATAATCTATAAACTTTACAGGCTTATATTTTAGTATTAAAGTTATTGGAGCATCAACGTGTATAATAATACTTAAATACAGTCACCTTTGATATTTTGCTGACTTTCAGTCATATAAAAACCAGGGCTTTTACACATATTTTGTATTCTGTCAATACAAAAGTATTTTCATTGACAGAGAAAGATAAAACATATCTTATGCAGTAGCTTGTTGGCTAGCCTTGTGAATTGTAAGTATTTAGGCATTTGAAATGTGGGCCTCCACTTGTACTTTTGTCATCAGTCTTGCAGATACGAGTAATAGACCTGTTTCTCTTATGCTACTTTTTAGATGAAACCTGCTCAGATAAAGTATAAATATGTGTATTTTGAATGGATCACAGGTCATATTTTAACTGAAATAAGAGCTTCTCTTAGCAACACTACTATTACCACAACACAATTCAGAATACCCAGTCAATAATAGATATAATAAAAGTGATATCAGAAGTCAGTGTTTGATCTTTATTTTTATTTAAATTTTTATCTTTAGAGTTTATTCACATCAATAGGATTTCTCCTGTAAGTATAATACAAGGCAAATCTATTTGAGTTAAAAACATTTCTTCAAAATAAAATTTATATGAACCAAACAATATTGGCAAATGGGCTTTACTGAGTATAGATTTCAAAAATGAGATCTTAATGGTATGTATTGCCCATTAAAACAATTTTCATTTTACACGTGGTGTTTTAAAGAAGCAAATACAATTGAAGGGTAACTTTACCATAATTGTATTATTGGTAGTTTTTTAGGAAACTGAAGCTACACTAAAAACTTTATAATGCTCCCTGTGAAAAAGTGTGTTGAAGGAGCCTCATGCATATATAATTTAATGTGTCCATAAAATAAATTCATAAAAAAACCCTATCTTGAAAATCAGAAGAGTCTCATGGGCTTCAATCATAGAGATTACAGTCTTTCTAAGCCATATGTGGAAGAAACATCTGGTTCATAAATTGATTAGCATTCCCTAGGACATCAGAAATTGCCTATGGTAAGGAGGCCAGTATACCATCATCCATGTTCACTAAATATGTAGTGATAAAGCAACTTTACATATGTCCCACAATACTGATTCTAGAAATTTCATCTACACTTACAATTTAGAAAGGAAACAATTTTTTTAAACTGCCTGGTTTAGAACTCAACTATTAATAGATATAATAAAAAGCACATTTGGTTTACTTCTATCAGCATTCATTTGAGAGGTAATAATTTATCTCAGAATTAAGTGGCAAAATAAACATCAGTTACAGGACTTGCCTAATCACAGATTCCTTTGTGGAATACAAATACTACTTTATATTTTGGCCATAACTGGATGGCGTATTTTTAGTAGCTACTTCATAAATCATACTTTTTCTCTTTAAAATGTTTTGGTCAAACTGGAAGTTTGCATTGTTCCACTGCACCCCCTGAAAAAGCATAAGTTCAAGAGAGCACAGCATAGCTGATGCATGTAAACAATAGCCTTCTCTTTGTATAATATATTGATAGAGAGTAAGTCTCTGCCATAGCTCTGTGCTTAAGGACAGATTGGAAGATGAATAATGGATGCTTGCTTTGGGAAAGATTGCCTCTTAGCAGTACATTTACAAGAAATTCTACAAAATGAATATGACCAATGTATAATTACATATAGCAAATGGAAAGAGCTGCTAGAATAAAGCCACGTATAGGAATACATCTCATGCTTGAAATAGTGAAAAGCAACACGAAGTTCAATGTAAACATCTCATATTTCTGGTGAATCTGATTTAATTTAGTTTAATTTTTAATATTTAGAAAGTGTTTGTTTACTTCTCCACCAGTTTGCTAAAAGTTGAAGAAAAATGAGTGCTATCCTTGTGTAAATGTGCACACACTTTTTATTCTGTCAACAGTAGGCTTATTCTTGTATTCCTATAAACTACTGGTAGTCTCTTTAATCTTGGTATTGTTTAGTTAAAGGAGTAACAGATGGTTAAAATTTTATGTATACAGTTGTTGCTAGCTACAACATTGCTTCCTTGGAAAAAGTAAAGAACATACTTGTACACTTGGATAAAAGCACACAAATGTTTAAACACAAAACAAAACAAATCAATCTTGGTTTGAATGTACTTTTTGATGTAACAAAAATAAAATGAACAAATACCACCTATAAATGATAGCTCAGGCCACCCTCATGAACTTTGCCTGAGGAGAGCTTGTGCCTTTGGCATGAAAGATGTGGCTACACGGTGAGAAGACTTTGGTTGGTAGATAAATAGTGTTGCCTTAAATAACCTGCCAGACTCAGGAACTGAAGCCAGGGACAGAACACCACAGTCAATCCTGTGAGTCATTCTGTAAGAGGAAAATATTGCAGAGAAGTATAGATGTTATGTAAAAATAAGTGGGGATGATAGAAAAAGAAAAGTTAGTGAGTACAGAAAATGTAGTGCCATTTAAAGAAAATATTTGTATATAGAGCATGTGTGTGCATATTAATGTTTACATCTGTGGGTATATGTGCTTGGTTTGTGTGAATCTGTCAGGTGTGTGTTAGATGTGTTTTCTGTGAATTATCTTTCCTAGTGTAAAAAACATATTGGGGATATGTGGGTGTGCTACCTTGTAGTAATATCATATAAATCGTAATGTTTAAGTATGTATGTTTAAAGCTATTCTTTGTGACAATATGATATTGCCATCTGGAAATGAATGTCTTTCAAGACTTATTTATAAAGAAAACGGAAGCCTCTTTATCTTTCCAGAAGTCAATGTACGTATCTGCTAGAATTTTCTCATTTGTACCCAGTGTAATTTTACACATGCTCTCTACAAACATCTGGGATTTTTTTTTCCTTCCATTTATTTCATTTCTATGGAAAAAAAAAAAAAGAACAAAGTATTTTGTTCAAGGTTTTCTTTTTCGGGCAGGCATTTTCTTAGAATGGACATGAATTTTTTCAATTAAAGTGCATGTAATAAAGTATGTGCAAAAAAAGACCTGAGTAAATGTATTTCTTCCAAGAAAGAAAGAGAAATGAACTTGTGGTTGTGCAATTTGGAAGGCAGAAACTGGGTTAGAGCCGCATAATAGAGAAGAGTGTCAGAGAGGCATTTTGGGAAGAAGTGTAAAAAGGCCAGGCTGCTGGGCACCGTGTAAAAAAAAGAAATTAACAGACCCAAATGTCTGGGGCAGGTAGGAGGAAAAAGGAATTTAGGGAAAATAAAAGGTCTCATACAATTTTTAGGTTGATGCACACAGTATATCAGGCTGTTCTTACATTGCTGTAAAGAAATACCTGAGACTGGGTAATTTATAAGCAAATATGTTTAATTGGCTCACAGTTCTGCAGGCTATACAGGAAGCATAGTAGCAGATCCTTATGGTGGGACCTCAGGAAGCTTCCAATCATGACAGAAGGTGAAGGGAAAGCAGGCACATCTTATGGTGAAAGCAGGAACAAGAGAGAGAGAGAGGAGAGGAGCCACACACTTTTAAATTACCAGATCTTCCGAGAACTCACTTACTATTGCAAGTACAGTACCAAGAAGATGGTACTAAAACAATCATGAGAAATTCGCTCCCTCCAGGCCCCATCTCCAACACTGGGAACGACTATTCAACATGTGATTTGGCTGGGGACACGTGTGTGTGTATGTGTGTGTGTATTTACTCACATATATATACACACACTGGGTCTAAATTTGGAATATGGATTTATAGAGGATGAAAGGCAGAAAAAAACAATAAGATAGCAGATATTCAGAGTACATATGTTCTATGATACTATTTAATACACTCTATCCTAAATGAACTTGAATTTAGTAGAAGAGAATTATAAAAAGGGAGGGTGTTCTTTTAATGCACTGGTGGATCACCTAAAGTCAGGAGTTTGAGACCAGCCTGGCCAACATGGTGGAACCCCATCTCTACTAAAAATACAAAAACAATTAGCCGGATGGGTGGTACATGCCTGTAATCCCAGCTACTGGGGAGGCTAAGTTAGGAGAATCACTTGAACCCAGGAGGTGGAGGCTGCAGTGAGCCAAGCCGAGATCACTCCATTGCACTCCAGCCTGGGTAACAAGAGTGAAACTCTTGTCTCAGAAAAAAAAAAAAATCTTCATATACAGTTGTTTTCTGGGGCCAGTGATGCCAGTGGACTAACACAAGACAAAATTACAGGTTTATCAGTTGACTATTCAGTCCTGTACTGGGAAGTAAATCCTTTTTTTTTGACTTCAGGCTGGAGTGCAGTGGTGCAATCTTGGTTCACTGCAACCTCCCCCTCCCAGGTTCAAGCAATTCTCCTGCCTCAGCCTCCTGAGTAGCTGGAATTACAGGTGCCTGCCACCACACTTGGCTATTTTTTTCTCTTTTTAGTAGAGACGGGGTTTCACCATGTTGGACAGGCTGGTCTCGAACTCCTGACTTCAGGTGAAATCTTCTTTTATATCTACCTGTTATTCATTCTAATAAGAGGTATGTGGAGGAATTCAACCTAGATATGTGGGAAAAAATTAAGACTGAAACATTATTAAATTACATTACATTCCAAATTGCAACAAGACACAGCTTTTGATTAGACAATTTTGAATATTGTTTCACAGGTGTTAACCAGACTTTTAAAAAATTTGACACTATTGAAATTCTGGACCATATTTCTTATTCAAATATTGGATCATATTCATTGTATGGGTTTGTCCTATACACTGTAATGTGCAGCGACATTCCTGTCCTCCACCCAACAACCCCAAGGCATGACAATCAAAATGTATGTCTTAAGATATTGCCCAGTGTCCCTGGGCTAGAGAGTAAAATTATCCCTAAAATTGATAGCCACTGGTTTAAACTAAGTAAATTAAAACTCAGCACTAACATTTTTGGAAAGAGAATTTTACCAGAAAAAAATCAACTTTAGTGCCTATTGTTCCAAGGTAAAAATAATGTCTTCTAAATAGTCACTAAATAGTTTCAGTAATGTCAAATTTTCCAGTGTGCAAGTGAAATTCGTGTGTTTCTATGTACCATAAAGTAACTGATACACATGAATCCTAATGCAGTAGGTCATAATACAATATTTGGGGCAAAGAGTAGCTTGAATACTGTTTGAATAACAACTATGTTGGATATCTAATTAAGATGTCACCATCTATCCACACCTTCAATACATTACCTGTGTTCAAAAGACGTGCTAATCATAAGTAAAATATTAAAAGAGAAAACCAGAAACAAAACTAGAATCAGACATAAGATAAAATTTTTTTTGTAGTTTCCAAAGACAGAAGAGAAACTCAAAGCAGAGAATGGAGCTGTACTCACAGATTCATCCTCATAAATTGCTGGAATCCAGGTGGAGAATCAAGAAAGAATGGTTGGAAGGTAACAGTGATAAGGGCGATTGAGGTTTGGCTCACTGAGGGAAGTCAGTGGTTAAATTAGTATCTTTTTGATCAACAAGCTTTAAAAAAAAAAAAAAAAAAAAAAAAAAAGCCATAGTGAAACTCTGCCCGAGGCTTCAATGTATGTATAGAGAGAAACTTCTTCCCTTTCATTTCAGACATTCCTTGTGAGATGATTTTATTTCTTCCTAAAGTTTATCTTGTAGAAGAGAGCTTCCCAGTTGGGGTGTCATGAATGACTTACAGATGTACACGAGATACTGATATCCTCAGCCCTTAGCACAGATGGTGGAGACTAGAATAGGAGGAGCCTTGGGGCTGATCTCTGGCCATGAGTAACCTCACCTACTTAAGCCAACGCACTACAAAAATACTATCATTTTATATGTGTGCTGTGATTTGAAAATGTTTAGGAGTCAAAGTATTAGTACTTCCCTTTATAAGGGTCTGTATTATTTTGCTAGGGCTGCCACAACAAAATACTAACACAGGGTGAATTAACAGAAATTTATTTCCCACAGTTCTGGGAACTGTAAGTTCAAGACCACGGTGTTGGTAGGTTTGGTTTCCTCTGAAATCTCTCTCCTGGTTTGCAGATGGCCATCTTTTTTGTTGTGTCTTCCCATGGTCTTCTCTGTGTCTATTTCTGGTGTCCATTTTGTGTCCATATTTCCACTCTTTTCTTTTTTCTTTTTTCTTTTTTTTTTTGAGACAGAGTCTCACCCTACAACCCAGGCTGGAGAACAGTGGCGTGATCTCAGCTCACTACAACCTCTGCCTCCTGGGTTCAAGTGATTCTCCTGCCTCAGCCTCCCGAGTAGCTAGGATTAAAGACATGTGCCACCACGCCCAGCTAATTTTTGTATTTTTAGTAGAGACGGGGTTTCACTATGTGTGCCAGGTTGGTCTAGAACTCCCGACCTCAGGTGATCCGCCTGCTTTGGCCTCCCAAAGTGCTGGGCAGATTTCCACTTTTTATAAGGACTCCAGTCAAACTGTATTAGGACCCATCCTAATGGCCTCAGTTTAATGTAATCACTTCTTTAAAAGCGCTATCTCCAAATACAGTCACATTCAGAGGTACTAAGGATTAGGGCTTTAACGTGAATTTGGGAGAAACACAATTCAGCTATAACTGGATCTACTGTTGGTAAACCCCATTAGTATTTTATCTGAAAATATCTTTATTTCACCCTCAATATTAAATGATAATTAAATTGGATACTGAATCGTCAGCTGGAGTTTTAGTCTTCACTAATGATGAACTAAGAAATTCGTATAAATCTTCACGCAAGTTACAATTTTTTAAAAAGGGAGAGAAAAGAAAAACCTGTACATAAAGGCACTGCAGAACCAGTAAGGAAGCGGAGACGCACGGGGCCAAGACCTAGGAGAAGGAGCTCTAGAAAGATGACCTTGGTGCTCCGCTGTAAGCACGTGACAATTCTAAAAGAGGTGGCTGAGATGCGGCGATGCTGAGCAGTATTTCCACGGGCTTACAGGCCAGTGATACAATACGAAGTAAAAAGCCTAATAAAGAAGACAGTGTCTGGTAAAGCCTCTCTCCAGATCTGGGGTTAGAAAAACCCAAAAGTAATTGAAATTTGACCTTTGAAGAGACTGAAGCCCAGCTTTAAGTCACTTCATTCTATGATTGGTTTAGAGTAATTCGGCATTGCTAATGCCACTCAGTGTCTCTTCTGCCCCGAAAGAGGAAAAATGAATCAGATTTGGAGGAAGATACCGTCATTGCAGATTTCAAATCATCTTTCATATACATATATATTATCTAGCATATATACAAACATATAGAGAGAGAGAGAATCTAGTATACATTTTTAAATGACTAGACATTTGAAGATAACAAACAACGTGAACAAAATTCATAAGAAATAGCCAGGCGCGTTGGCTCAAGCCTGTAATCCCAGCACTTTGGGAGGCCGAGACGGGTGGATCACGAGGTCAGGAGATCGAGACCATCCTGGCTAACACGGTGAAACCCCGTCTCTACTAAAAATACAAAAACGAGCCGGGCGAGGTGGCGGCGCCTGTAGTCCCAGCTACTCGGGAGGCTGAGGCAGGAGAATGGCGGGAACCCGGGAGGCGGAGCTTGCAGTGAGCTGAGATCCGGCCACTGCACTCCAGCCTGGGCGACAGAGCGAGAGTCCGTCTCAAAAAAAAAAAAAACAAAACAAAACAAAACAAAATTCATAAGAAATAAAAGGTAATAGAACAGATTGCAAGGGTTTCCAGATAATACAGTTATCAGATACACATTTTAAAGTAATTATTATTCTGCTCAAGAAAATAAAACGATAAAATATTTAAGAACTGAATATTTTAAATGATCAAACATAATTTTTGAAAATAAAAATATATAATGAGTTAATTGACCATTTCATAAATATATTTACTAGTAAATTTTACATAAAAAAGGAATTAATGAGTTGGGATGGGTCAGAGAAAATATGTTAAATAAGCACAGAGGAAAACGTTAAAATGTGAAATACTGAAAGAATGTAAAGCTTCAGTCAAAAATATGCATAGGAATTCCAAAGGAGAAAAGACAGAACATAAAATAAAAAGCAATAGTTGAATAAATAATAGCTGACAATTACCCAAAACTGATTTTAAAAATCCAAAATCTGATTTAAGAATTCTCAGGCAAGATAAATATAAACAAAACTGAAACTACACACATAATTATAAAACTACCAAAAATCAAAGACAAAGGTAAAATCTTATATGTAGGCAGAAAGAGAAGAAAAATTACTTTGAAAAGAACATCAAAAGAAGGTTAATTTGCAACAAACACATTGGGAGTCAGAAGACAATATTATATCCTTTTGGGTCCTTTGGGACTCTTTGTGGGGAAGAGGCAGGGGTTGGGAGATTGCTAACGAATGTTATAACCACAAAAATATCAATCAAAAATGGAAGAGAAATGTTTTGGAACAAGATAGAGGTGGTGGCTGCACAACATTTTGAATGTACTAAAAGCCACTGAGTTATTCATTTTTAAATGGTGAATCTCAGCCAGTCACAGTGGCTCACACCTGTAATCCCAGCACTTTGGGAGGCCTACGTGGGTGGGTCACTTGAGGTCAGGAATTTGAGACCAGCCTGGCCAACATGACGAAACCCTGTCTCTACCAAAAATCAAAAAATGATCCAGGCGTGATGGCGCTTATCTGTAATCCCAGCTGCTGAGGAGGTTGAGGCAGGAAAATTGCTTGAACCCTGGAGGTGGAGGTTGTAGTAAACCAAGATGGCACCACTGCACTCCAGCCTGAGCTACAGAATGAGACCCTGTCTCAAAAGAAATAAAAAATAAAAATAAAATGCTGAATTTTATGTTTATTTCACCTTAAAAGAATAAAAAGAAGTTAAAATAAACCTCCAATAATTAAAATTAGAGAGGTTTCATTGTCAGTAAATTCATATTAAAATTATCTGATTATCTTAAAAGAGTCAGTAATAATACCTGTAAAGATTCAATGACCGTTCATAATATAATCTTTCAGCACACTAGCAAGAAACCTCCCTAAAGTAGAGTAACATCATGCTAAATAAGAAAATGTTGAAAGCTTTCCCTCTGAGTTTGATAAGGAAACATCATTGTAATAGAGGTTACTGTCAAATAAATTCAAGAACAGAATATAATTATAATTGTACACAGACTTTTAGTTGAATTTTTTTAATTTTTGAAAGCAAGTCTCAAATTATAGTCACTAGAGAAACTTATAAAGTTTTTATGTTCATTAGTAAAAATGATTAATAACATATCAAAGGGCTTATATCTACTTTGAAGCTATATAATTGAAAAAAAGGTAGCATATGTGAAAGTAGACTTTTGGACCTAATGGGGAGGAAAATGATAGGTAATCTTCTTTCATTAGTATACACACAAAATTGTTTATAAAGAGGCAAACCTCTTCTGCATTGTATATATTTTTCCGACAGACTTAACAAGTAGATAAAATTATGTGATACAAGATTTATATCATGTAATTTATACATTAATACCAGATTTATACCGGTATTAATTTTGGAAAAGAGAGGGGAAGCTATTGAAATTAGGCTTTAATTTTTCTTAGTTTTTAATTTGTTAATCTAATCTTTAAAAATTTTACATACAAAAGCCAAACCAATAATATCATTTTAATGAGAAGACATGTTTCTTTTGGAAGCCTATGGAGTATGAAAGCAGTTGCTTTATGTGATTCCCCTTTATTTATTCTTAATGAAAGCCTAATTAGATGTTCAAATTTGTATCAAGCTCAAGATGATAACTCTTAGACACTAGAAAATTTTTAATCATTAATGAGTCATGCCGCTATAAAGACACATGCAAACGTATTCACAATAGCAAAGACTTGGAACCAACCCAAATGTCCATCAGTGACAGACTGGATTAAGAAAATGTGGCACATATACACCGTGGAATACTATGCAGCCATAAAAAAGGATGAGTTCGTGTCCTTTGTAGGGACATGGATGCAATTGGAAACCATCATTCTCAGCAAACTAGCACAAGAACAGAAAACCAAATACCACATGTTCTCACTCATAGGTGGGAATTGAACAATGAGATCACTTGGACACAGGAAGGGGAGCATCACATTCCGGGTCCTATTGTGGGATGGAGGGAGGGGGGAGGGATAGCATTAGTAGATACACCTAATGTAAATGACAAGTTAATGGGTGCAGCACACCAACATGGCACATGTATGCATATGTAACAAACCTGCACGTTGTGCACATGTACCCTAGAACTTAAAGCATAATAAAAATAAATAAATAAAGTATACATTTTCATTTATCATTAAAAAAAGAACTTCAGCAATTTTGATACATTTAAAATTTTTTTGTTTTTAAATATTAAAACATATAAGAAATCCATCCAAAATAACTGTATATATCAGGAGTGAGGATTTATGAAAACGAGTATACTCAGACCGACCAGTAACTTTCATGCCTTCACTTCTCCATCTCCCTTGTAATTGCAATGTGAGGAGATAATATTCTTACACTAACGCTTCTTTCAAGATTGTAGAGGGGAATTTGGGACCAGAGAAGTTTCTTCATAGTACAGCAGCAAATGATATTCTTGGGACCTCTTTTGTGGATTTATATTTTTCTCTTTCTCTAAAAAAGAGACAAAAGTTATGTCCAAACATGAGCTCAGAAGTCAAAAAGAAGTACACATATGAGAAGTACAATTCTTATAAAACAGGAGCCACAAAATAGACAAACACCATACGTGATGCAAAATGTATACAAAAAAATGGTCAAGAGCTTTTCATAAAAATAATAAATATCCTAAATCATATTAGAAAATATACAGTAATACACTTATGATATATTATAGTAGCAACATGTGAAGTCAAGATCCCATCCAGAATAACTGTAAAAGATGTGGAGAAGTATAGTTTTGAGCTTTCCATTGTTACTGTACTCCAAAGCAGGCCAGAAGGTGTAGAAAATAGGTATTGAATGAGTTCATTTGTAGTGTTTACTATTTAAAAAATCAGCTGCAGAGTAGATAAATAATTGCTGGTGTAGTCATATGCTACATTACTATAGAGTATGGAAATAAATTATGTATTCACACATCAAATGGATTAATCTTCAGAATAAAAGGGTAAAAGAAAAAAGCAAGTCAGTAGATTTGATATGATATAATTTTTATAAAGTTCAAAACCATGAGAAAGGAAACAACATTCTGTTTAGGGATACACCTGTATGTGGTAAAAATATTTATAAAAAGTAATTGAATAATAATAGGCTTTGAGTATTTAACTCTGTGAATAAGGGAAGAGAATGGGATCTGGAATGGGCCTTCAGAAGCCTCAAAATTTTAATAGATTTCTGGTATTTTTCCCCTAAGGTAGATAGTGAGTAAAGGGGTGTTTGTTTTGTTATTATCTATATTTGAATCATATGCTAAATATGTTATTTTGTATATATTCGATTTTCATAGAAAAATTCTGAAAATGAAAAGAAAAAGTAAAAAATCAGTCATCATAACTAGAAGAAAATTAGTATGCAAATTTTTAAATTACTGAAGAAGTGGGGAAGCTCAAAGAAGTCACTCAATCTAGCAAATTCAGGAGAACAAATTTGAAGAATAAATAGATGAATAATACAATCTTAGCAAGCGGAAAGGGAAAGTGCACACTTGGAAAAGGGAACAGCTATCTAGGGAATGGCAAAGAAACTTGTGGTTTTGCTCCAGAGGAGAGATAACCAAATATGTGAGGTTAGCCTAAAAACATAGGCGACAGCCCAAAGGAACCACATTGTCTGCTTAATGAGTTTGTGAGGTTTATTTTTGTTCTGTATGTAAAAAGCACTGGAAATATGTTAAAGATTTTTAGATAAATAGTGTATCCTCAATACATCATGTTGGAAAGCTAAGCTGTTTGTCCTGAGGAAGATGAATTGCAAAGAACAGATAAGAAATAGACAGCAGAGTAAAGGTCTTGAAATCATCAAAGCAATGCTTGACTGTTACTTTTTGGCATTTAATGCAAGCATTGATTTTTGGTCTTTATGCTTAGACCTAGTAAAGAAAGTGCATTTCTGCAGTGTGACTTGTGGTGTACCTTTGCTTCATGGATACAGGCAGTTGGTCTGCCTTTTATATGCTTGTAGTCCAAATGTTTATGGCAGTAAACAAACATTATTGGTTCTTTTCCCCCAGAAAGCACAGTGAAAAAAGGTTAAGATAAATAAACAAAACAAAAGTCAGGTAAGAAAAAAATAAAAGGAAGGTAAAGAGGGAGGGGGAGAGATAACACAGTAAAGAGGGCATAAACAGTGGGCTGGGGACCAGAAAACCAAGTTCAGAGAAGGTCGCTGGCCTTAAGCAAAGCATTTAACCTTTCTTGCCTTCAGTTTTCTCATCTGTTAAAAAAAGAAGTTCAGCTAGACGACCCAAAGTCCCTCCAGATAAGTGTGTGGCATTATTCTACTACATTTTATGATTCCATTACACAGTTTACAGTCATTCTTAGAGAGTTTTCTTTGAAGATACTGAAGCAAGAATTCAAAAATGTTAAAACCGTATTACATAATTATATATATATATATTGACATAAATTTCTTTAATTTCAGAGTTTTACATTTTTTCAAGAGCTTAATTTGTATTTGGGAACAAAATGAGGACATTAATAACAGTGCTCCAGCCTCCTAGCAAATTGTTATTACTTACTTTGTTGATAGAGAGCAAGAGGAGAACTCTAGTGACCTGCCCAGGACTGCTCATTATCACATGTTGTTTACAAAACCAGAATTTAATTATCTTTTTGCCTTTGCTGTTTTAAAATGATGGTATTCTCAGCAACATATGTAGAGCTTTTAATTCTGTAAAGATTTGCCTTCTTAAGGTACCCAACCCTTGATCCCTAATAAGTATTCCAGAAAAAATAATTGTCCTAAAAAGCAGTAGAGCAATTAGAAGATTTGATGGTTAAGAAATTCAAATTAATCAAATGAATACCATTAATAATCTAATAGTGGAATTACTATTATAGTAATCACAATTATAAAGGATAGGGGAACAAAGTCATAGAAAGTCAGTATCAAGTAGATTAACTGATTTTTGTCTTTTCATTTCAACTCGGAAGCAGAGAAAAATACTGGTTGTCTGGTCTAATGTGTCTTTGTTCATATATTTTATATTTCCTTACTGTAATGTCTTTACTGTAATGTCTTTTCTACAGTAATAGAAAAGACTATTTCTTTTCTGACTCACTAATAAATTTGCATAGGTAAAAAAATGCTAATACAGTAAATCAGCAAGTGTGATTTAAGACAGCAAATATTTGGAGGAGTTTATTTGTATCAAAAATTTTGCTTAAAAATTTTGGTACATTAGTACAATTAATTCTTAAACTGATGACAAAGATCTTCTCCTTGACCAAACTCTAGCCAGGCTCCTCTGAACATTTTCTTGACTAGGCCTCAATCTTGGCCTATAAAAACTTGATCAAAACACTAACATAGTTTCCAGTAGTGAGGTCACTTTCCTAGGATGACCCTAGCCCCGCTTAAAGGGCCTACCTGTCACTCCTTTGGGACCCACCATAGTACTCGAAATGCACTCCCAGATTACAAAGCATTCATTCTTATAAACATCTCATCTTTTTCTCTTACAATAGCAGTAAGAAGTAAATTATGAGATCCCATTTTAATTACCACCATTTTTTAAATTAATTTCAAGACTATTCGGGGAAAAAATAAACCTTTACTATTGTCCTAAATTCCTCAGTTTCTCCTTTTTCTACTCAAAATTTTCACATTCAATTTTTAAATATTAAAAGAATTCTCACATGCAGCCATCTTTTTAAAGCTATAGTCACGTGGATGGGTGATTTCTGTTGCAGAACAGCATTTTAGTTAGAATCCCTCAGCTACAAATTAATGAATACTTAACTAAGGTTGTTTAAACAATAATTATATTATTTATTCCACACAAAAAAGTTAAAAATAGACTTTTATTTAGCAGTCCATTAGAAACTAGATTCTTTCCGATTTCTGTTGTGCCCTTATCAGTTGTTGGTAAAGGTTTTTCTTGGCACAAAATGGCAGTTGCAGTACCAACCACCATATTCTTAAGCGATAGCACCCCAGGCAAGGAAATGAGTGATGGCATAAAGGCCTTTACTATATGCTGTTCTTTTATCATAAGTTAAACCTTGACAAATTTTTTAAAAAAAGGCACTCCAACCAAGACTCCTGTTTTAGCTAAAATGCGATTCCAAAATTTTTGGCAAATAATGGGAGTATGATTGGCACAGGCAAACACAACTTATTCCCCAGAGCTAGAGATGGTTGCCACTCAAACATTAAAATGTTTCAACATAGAAATATGGAGAAATGGCTATTCCCTGGACTAACAACAATTACCATGAAAAGAAACAACAATTACCATGAAAAAATGTTGTGCAAACTGGGGCTGTTTTTAGCCCCTATTTGCCTTTCACTAGGACTTGGAACAAATTCTATAAAATTCTATGATAATATGGATTAAGGAACGGTTTTACTGAGAAAAGGAGAAATATAAAACATAAAAGCTGAGTCTGTAAGGTAGGAGAAGGTAAATATTCTACATTCTCTAATTTTTCCACAAAATGGTATGTTGGAGCCTGGAATAAATTACAAGTTTCCACTTCAGTGAAGAGAAACCATTACCCCATAACTCTTTATTCTTATACTTAGTTAAAAGATGCATAGGCTCCATGAACAACAGGACTTGAGTGTCCACTTTTTACAGGAGTTTTATGGGGATGACATAAAGACAATGTCACCTGAAGCTAATGGGTCTTATAAAAACTTGTAATCTATTTGTCAACAGGAGGCCATTGCTCCTATGGAAACTTGCAGCCCTTCCAATAGAAAGGTTGAGCAGAACTGTTACAGTCAGCTCATTTTTCAGGCAATTCAGAAGGACAATATATAATCATTTTCAGAACATTCTTCCCCATGGTCTCATCAGATATGAATTTTTCCAACATGAGAACTGGACTGTCTGGATACTGAATAGGAAGAGAATGAGAGTGGTATTACTTTTTATTTCTTCATCCTATTCTCCCATTCCCTGTTTGACTCTGAGATCCAATTAATTTGAGTTCATCTTAGTTAATCCAGGTTGCCATAATATAGCATATATATAGTCACACAGCACACACAGTCAGTCATCCCTCAGTATACCTGGGGGATTGGTTCCAGGACACTCCCACTATCTCCCCTAGTATACCTTGTATACTCAAGCTCTGCAGTTAGTCAACCCTGCAGAACACACATATATAAAAGTTGGGCCCTCAATATATGGGGGTTTTGCATCCCACCAATAATGTATTTTTTAATCTACTTTAGTTGAAAAAAATCCAAATATAAGTGGACCTGCATAGCTCAAACCCATGTTGTTCAAGGGTCAACTGCTTAAGGAGGCTAGAAAGTCCAAGGTCAAGGTGCCTGTTGATTAACTTCCTGGTAAGGGCTCTCTTTCTAGTTTGCAGACAAGCATGTTACTATATCCTCACACAGAGGAGAAAGAGAACATCTCCTGTTTTTGTTATAAGACCACTAATCCCTTAATGAGGGCTCCACCTTCATGATCTAATTACCTCCCAAAAGCCCCACCTCCAAATAGAATCATGTTGGAGATTAGGGACTCCACATATGAATTTTGGGAGGACCCAAACATTGATTCCATTGCAGAATTTATTCTTCTCCTTGGGAGTGAGTCAGATTATCTATTATTTGTTTTGTTTTGTTGTGCTATTGTTGCTTAATAAGTTCTGTGAGGATAGAAAAGTTGAATTTTGTCACCACCATTGGTGACCTCAAAGGACAGGTGAGCATGGGTTAAGTACCACCAAAGGCAAAGCCCGTGTCTCTCTCGGCTCATTTAAACATAACCTGCCATTTTCTCACTAAGGTCAAGGTAGTAAAAGAATAAGGATTATTATTTCTTCTTGCCCCTTACTCACAGATTTGTGACCCTGCAAAGGGTCCAGAGCCTTCAGTACATCAACCAGCAGGAATCATTGATAAGGTTTATCTGTGTCCCCATCCAAAACTCATCTTCAATTGTATTTCCTGTAATCCCCACATATCATGGGGGGACCTGGTGAGAGGTAATTGAATCATGGGGGTGGTTTCCCCAATGCTATTCTCATGATAGTAAGTTCTCACAAGATCTGATGGTTTTATAAGGGCCTTCCCCTGTATTCAGCTTTCATTCTTCTCTTTCCTGCCATCATGTGAATAAGGACATGTTTTCCTCCCCTTCCACCATTATTGTGAGTTTCCTGAGGCCTCCCCAGCCATGTAGAACTACAAGTCAATTAAACCTCTTTATTTTATAATTACCCAGTCTCGGGCAGTTCTTTATAGCAGTGTGAAAATGGACTAATACAATCATCAACTCAATCCATCTCAAAGTACCAGCTGTTGGTAATCTCAGGAATGCAGGGGTGGAAAGGGCATGGCACATTTTCTCCCCATCATGAGAGTCATAGTCAATACTCCTGCAAGAATACACAGGCTAAGAAAAAAAAGTATAACAAATTTATTTAAAATTTGGTGTGCCATGGAAACCTTCACAATGAGGACCCGAAGATACAGACAAAACTATCCATTTTTATGCTTAGGTTTGATGAAGAATGGACAGCTATGTAGAAATATGAATATGATTGGACAAAAGGGTGTCATCTAATGCTAATAGACTGAATTGGGAAACCCAGAAAGGATGTCAGTTTAAATTCTTCTTGACCCCTCTGTAAAACATTCCTTTCTCCTGGGAATGGGGTAGGACCCATCTGGAACAAGGATCTCATGACTTACGATCAGGCAAGAGTAGGTCAGAGAATTTCTTTATAGAAAGCTGCTAGATAGGCAGAAGATTAATAATACTACTTTGTATGACTGACTTTGGAGAAAATGGGTTGCAGTTTCTATGACTTGCCTTGAATAAAAGGAATTCTGGTTTCTATGACTGACTTTGGGGGAGGATGAGGGGAAAGAGGCAGGAGGGCACAAGAAGGTCAAAGAGACCTTGGTTCTGAGGCTGCTTCTGAGGTTTTCCAACATCCTTTCATTCATCACATTTAACATGCCAAGGGGCCATACTTTGGGGTATTATTTTCTGAGCCCCAACAGGATCCACAGCTACTTACACAGAGGATGATTTCTGAAGTCGTAATTACTAATGTGGTGTCAAGCATGGGTGACACTGCTGTCTGTGTTGGTCAGAGCAGTGGTCATCACCTCTATTCCCTTAGGCAGTGTCAGTGTTGATGAAGATTCCAGCTCCTGAGGTGCCGATGGCCACATGGAGGTTATAAATATCAGGGTTCAGGTGTTAATTTATACACAAAAACCAATGATCCCTTCTCTACACAAATTCTACAAATATCTGTCATGACTTAAGTATTAAGCCTTTTTATTTCCTATTCCACCATCTTAAGGTTTTTGTCATAATGGATGTAAAATAATGAGTAAATTGCCCTTTACCATCATTGTAATACTCTCTATATATCAATGACCTATCTGCTTCAACCAACTTCCCTTATAATCAATTCTTTATTAGAAGTCTCCTCGTTGTCTCACATAAATACGTAAATCGCTGCCTTAAATCACTAGTCTTCCAAATATGCCCGAATGGTAGGATGAACACAACATAGGCTCAATTTAATGTCCTCCCTCTTTCCACCTCCCGACATTAGAATCTGGAATCATTATCCCTTTCTATATTCGCTATTTGTATCTGTTTCCCTGTGAGGACTGTCAGTGAAGATCCTTAAAAATAAATACGCTTAAGTGATTATTTCTAAGAACATCAAATACAAAAATGACTTTAATGCTCCCCTACATGTATTTCTTGCATTGCTTAAATGTTTTAAATAGTAATTCCTGTTTTTATAGTTTAAAAAATATTGAAGATAAACAAAAAACACAAAGATCAACTATCTAGAAATAAAGAGAAAAACAATGTTTACAAAATAGGCAGCTCAATAATAGCTACTGAGATAAAGGAGGCTGAATGTTGGAACTAAACAGAGATTCTTCTTAAGTGATCTGAGCAGAGGTCTGTGGTCAGTTGACAGAAGTGCCCCGTGCATTCTGTTACGGCTCCTTCCCCACTTCCTCAGCCTTTTAATATACTTTTCAAACCAAAGTCTCTACATTGTGTGACTAGTATCTCAATTCTGTCCCTGTATTCTGTTTTTATTTTTTATTATTTTTATTTTGTATTTTTTGAGACAGAGCCTCACTCTGTCATCCAGGCTGGAGTGTAGTAGTGTGATCTCAGCTCACTTCAATGACCACTTCCCAGGTTCAAGAAATTCTTCTGCCTCAGCCTCCCCAGTAGCTGGGATTACAGGTGCTTGCCACCATGCCCGGCTAATTTTTGTATTTTTAATAGACACAGGGTTTCACCATATTTGCCAGGCTGGTCTCAACCTCCTGACCTCAGGCCATCTGCCTACCTCACCTCCCAAAGTACTGGGATTACAGGTGTGAGCCACTGCACCTGGCCCCTGTGTTCTACTTTTTACCTGTATCTGTATGAACCCTGAAACCATATATACAATGAAGAGAATGTAGTATTCCAACCTCGTGTGAAACTATAATTAAATATCATTTTCTGGAACAATATGTTCAGAGAACCTGAACAAGATTAATTCACACACACACATGCACACACCCACATGCACACACACACAAATAACAGAATGGCAAAATTGACCTGAGTTTTCTGCCTTCCACTGAAATCGCGTTTGCCCTTGGCAATTTGAAAAACATTACTAAAGAAAATGAGGAAGAGACTCTGACAGACAAATTAATTGGAAGAAAATCAAAATATGCTAGAACTAAAAGAAATCTTAACACTTTAAGTACATTACATTAACATCCTCAATTTATTACTCTCTCCTAATCCACATTCTTTGCCATATGATGTGGCAGTTCCTCCTCCCATTAAAGAAACAGAGGAATCCCTTTTGAGTTTGTCAAATGATCTATTTTCGTTCATGGAATGTTAACAGAAATTTGTGCTGTTGTACCTGCTCTCTTTTACATCTGCCATAGCATGAGAAGAATAAGCCTGGGGCCTCCCAGGAGGAGAACAGAGACACATGGAGCAGAACCATCCACAGAAGTGCTCAGCCTAGATCAGCTGACCCTCAGCTGACCTGCAGGTTTGTGAGTTAGGCAAATGCACATCACTATATGCCACCCAGAATGTGTAGCTGATTGTGACACATCTTTTTTGTGTCCATAAATTAACTGACACCGAGCCCACCGACTTCAACTACTCTAAATTAAAGAGGATAAAATTGGACCCCAAAAGTGGAACAGACTCACAGTAGTGGCAGGAATGAAAGTTAGGCCTTGAAACAGAAACATAAAGATCTGGGTTTTACCATAGGCTCACATACTTGCTGGCCACATTGGCCTTAGAAGGCCAATTAGCTTGCCTGAATTTCACTGTTTCATTTTTAAATGGTAATCATGAAACGGGAAAAGTTCCCTTATCCCCCTTGCAGGGCATGTGACAGGAGTGTGACTCACTTCTTCAGTGCCCCTCTACCTAAGGAGAGCAGGTAGTCAGGCAGTTTATGGGGAGCATTTTGGGCTCCAACCCCATGGAAGTATCTAAGGTTGAGGTTGTAACATAACTCCAGTGGGCTTGTGTTACAGTGTGCTTTTTCAGTTTTGCCATCTGCAGGCAGCTTGTGTCAATCAGCTCAATTAGACCTTCTGCCTTATCACAAGGACTAGGGCTTTCTGTATCCCAGGTTCTTGCCTTCCTGTACTGGAAAGGAACACACATGGGCTTGGAGAATGACTGCAAGGTTTTACTGAGTAGAGGTAGCTCTCATCAAAGTGGATAGGGAAGCTAGAAGGGGGATGGAGTGGGATGGTGGTCTTTCCCCAGCATCGGGCCGCCCAGTGGCTGGACTCTCCTCCGACCACACCCAACTAAATTCCACACCGTCCCACTGTTGATGTCCTGTTGATGTCTGCTGGTGCCTGTAGGTGTGCTCTTCTGTTCCTGTAGGTGTGCTCTTCTCTACTCTGCTTGATGTCCGGCCACCTGTGTGTGTGCCCACCAGGGTCTTGAGGTTTATGTAGGTACAGGATGGGGAGTGTGGCAGGCCAGAGTGGTCTTGCAAAGTGTAACATTTGTGTGTAAAAACAGGAGTGCCTGTCCTCATTTAGGTCTGTGGGCACAGACCTGAGGGTGGAGGAGCCCTCACCAGGGTTCCTGCCCTTCTCTACCCAGCACTTCCTTGCCCCCTGCCGTATCAATTATATATACAGTACTCTGCATCAACAACTATAAATTACATGGCCTAAATAAGATAATGAATGTGAAAACACTTTGTGGAAAAGAGAAAAAGAAGCTAATGTGAATTTAGTGCTTACTTTATGCCAAGTAGATGATTAAACATTTATTTACATTATGCCATATTATCTCCTTTAGTCCTATTAATACCTGTCTGTTAGTAAGGTAGGTGCTCATTCATTTGGTCAACAACAGCTGATTATTACATGCTTACTCAGAGCCATTACTTAATGAATGAGTAAATTGAGGCTAAGGGAACTTATGTAACTTACCAAGTAACTGAACCTGTAGTACTTGGGATGATTTTACTAATCAGTAGGTAGCCTACTGGTTGTAGCTCAGGAAAACTGTTAACCATTGCTAAATAAACACATTTTTACTATTGGTGACCTAGAAACATTACAATCTCAGATTGTATTAGAAAAATCTTTAGTTTTGGTATCCAAGGTGTCATGATCTATACACTATATCTCCCGCCATTAACAGTCACTCTGTTCTCTAATTATAACTCCATTTCACCTGCACTGGAAGACAACTGCCCTTCTCTATGAGGTGCTCCTAAAGGCATAAGGTGCATTTCAAATGTGCCACATGACCTATATTATTATTCAGACTACACCAAACAAAATTTCCAAAGTCATTAAAAATAAATAGATTTAACTTCTCTGGATGAGGATTGCCTATTTTTTGAGGTTTCTCCTAAGAGCTCTCGAAATGAAATATATCAAGATGTGTACCTGCAAACTGGAGGGAAAACAGAACAGAAAAACAATTTTTATTTATACCAATGAATATTATTTGAGGAAATATAAGGTCAATTCTCTAAATTACTGGGAATGTTTATTAGCAATACAGAATCTTGCCTTGAGTGAGACTTAACAGAAAGCCATAAGAAGATTGAAAATTGTATGAGGGCACATAAACTGATTTTTTCTCAGCTTCAAGAGTGTTGAGTTAAAACTCCTTCTCTATTACATAGTGGTTTTACATTTGAGAAGAGCTTTTTTGAGATGAAATCTTATGCAATTTTTTAGCATCTTCAGGCATTTTTGTTAATCCAGATTAAAGTAAATCACTCAGAATTTGAGAGGATTAAATAATATAATTTTATTCCACCTCAAAATCTCTTTCCCAATAAAATTTATTTGACATAGATTCTATTAGCAGGTCTTAAAGCTTAACAATATTCTAAAGAAAATGAGGGAGGACGCTGGAGGGAAGTGGTGGAACCCTGACAGAATCTGAGATGACTTGCCTTTTGGCTAAGTTTCATTCTGATTATTTTCATTGCACGGAGTCAAAATTTTCAGAACACAAAGAAAGGAAGAGACAAGCAATGAGGGCTTCCTCTTCCCCTCCCAATAAAGCTTTGCAAGTCCATTCTGCTCTTGACTTTTGAATAGAAACCTTCAACTCATGATTTCTGAACAAAAATGTGCTGTAGACAAGAGCCATGTAAACATTTCCTATTCTTTTCATCGATGAAAGATTTTTATTCATATTTTGGAAGTAAGCATGCAGTTGGAAATAATCTTATATAAATTGCTTAATAATGATAGTCAACTGACTTAATAATAATAAATAACTAGTTTAATAGTATATATATATGTATATTAAAGTGGCAGGGCAGTCTTTCATTTCATGAAGGGAATACTAACTTAAAGGTCTTCTTTAATTAGCAAAATATGCAGTATTTTCAGTTGAAAGATATTAATGTATACTGTGGAAGATGAAGGTGGCTTTGTGGTCATATCCTTCCTGCATTCCACATAGGATAAACTCCAGGAAGTGCTTACTTACCTCCTGTCTGCATTTCAAATAATGCTTAAAACTGACTGTGTCAGATTTAAATTATAATGTATGTTTGCAAATTCAAAAGTGCTCTTGAAAAAAAAAAATATTTATTTCAAATGGAATTCAACCCTGGGTAAAGTGAGTGTTTGTTGTTTTTAATCCCTAGCCAAATCAATTTCCTTTTTATTTGGGTTTTAGGAAGATAAATGGGGAAAGCTTTTATATCTTCTAAGTGGGCTTTTGCTTAAAGATAATAATAAATGGTATCTACACCAAAACTCCTCTCACAAAGGCAAAGTACTTGTGTCAGTATGCATGTGGTGGCACGATATTTTGAAATATTATCAGATCCTCTTAATTTTTCTGTAATACTTGACCTTTCTTTCATTCGAACACCTGAACTGTGGGATCTGCTTTAGGGTAATGATTTCATAAGTAGAGAAAATAAATTTGATATTTTAGGGGCAAAAAAAAAAAAAAAAAGAGCCTAAGTCAGAGCCTTCATAAATTTTAAAGATGAGGAGTCTACTACCATGATAGCCAAAGATTTGATTGGCATGGGGGGTAGGAAGATGGCATAGGTCAGCAAAGAGCAGCAAAGAGTCAAAGTGTGGAGGAAATAAGGAATAATTAGAACCTACAGTTCCCTGAGATAGGTGGATTCTGGGCCCTGTCCAGTAGTCTGATAATTGAGGGGTACTTGAAACCCCAATTTGTTTGGGGATAGTGATAGATGGACCCGGAAATCACTAAAATTTATATCAAATTACATTTCAAAGCCAGGTGAGGAAAGAGAAAGTGTTCTAAGAACCCACAATTCTTAATACCATCATGAGATTGACACTCATTTTTGTGAAACACTCAGTCTTATCTGTTGGCCTGAGCTGCTTCAGAAGCAATTCTCAGCCATGAAGACCATAGCTAGTAAAAAGGAAGGAGACAGAGAAAGTAAGCCATTTGCAGCTTCTACAAAACTTCCTGGCAACTGGTCTGCAATCCACAGTCACAGCTTGGTGTGAAGGTGGAGGGATAATTTAATGAGAAAGCAGCAGTAGGCATAAATATTAAACAGGAAAATTTACATTTTAAAGGGATTGGTAAGGCAATGTGCACACAAGTAAAATATATTGAAGCACTACTAGGCAGGTCTGCGCTATGCCTCCCTTGGTGGTAATGTGAAGGTGCGTATGTGCCTGGCAACCAGGAATGTACTGACTTTGCTTATGCTAATTCTGGGGAAGAGCATGGAGTTCACTGCCCCAGAGAATCTGCTAAATAACAACGGTTTGTTGCCTCTCATAAAGCACAGCTACATGGCATGACTTGCAGAAATGGATAAAAGCTTGAAGAACTCAAAGGGAAAAACTTTATTTTTTATTTTTTTTATTTAAAATATATATATTTTAATATATACTATGCAAATAGTGCTTTTGTATTTACAAAAATTCAAATGACTAAGTTCATTTTCAATGACACCAATAAAACTAACCTGGGGTTCTCTGTAAAATCAATCTGCCTTCTTTCTAATCATAAAACAAAGTAAGAATATCTAATACATGAGCAAAGAGCTTGACAGCAACGAATCATCTCATGTTAGAAGTGGTATTTGACACACACACTTTAAGAGGAGTGTACCAACAGATTGGTGTTGCAAAGAAACGGAGTAGGCAATTGTCAAAGAAAAACTGTGCCAACAGTTAAGCAAGAAAGACTTTATCCAAGACTGTTGCAGTAAGAGGGGAAAGATTGAACTCAGCTTTGTTAAAATAAAAGGTGGGAGAGTTTTTAAGCACTCCAGTGAGCTACTGGAAAAGTCCTGAAGGCCTTTAGGGTCACAAGAGAGCTGTTCAATGTGATTAGTACATCTGTGTTTGCTAATTAGTGCTTACGGAAGTTAGGCTCCTACCCTCCCTCAGAGACTGGGAGAGAGGGACCCCATCTTTCTTGTTGATTGTTTTTCAAAGAGATAGCTCCTATGACCTTGAGAAAGACATTGCTGGGTTGTAAAACCAGCAAGAGGCTAGGAGAAAATGCACATCACAAAGGAGCAGAGAAATAATTTGTATAAGTTTTCTAAAGTAAATGCTCTAAAGAAAGGGAGATAAGGGGTTTATAGTCAGGAAGAAGCCTGTTTTAAAATTTAGTCAAGATAAAAGGAATGTTAAGGCTGCCCTCATCAGAAGGTGGAGCTGGGTTTGGGATGTATTTGAAGATACTATCGCCTCCTAGCAGTAAGACATAGCCACAAGGGCATGGGGACTCAGGACTGGCAGTCTCCTATGCTGTTATTGGGACTAGAAGAGGCACATCTCTGTTTCTCACCACTGGTAGGCTAGCGAATGTTTCCAGAACAAAGAAACAGTTTATTTTGTAGCATTTGCTAATTTCCATAGTGTAAATACTTTCACCATGGCTTGTCTCAAGCTACCTATTTGATCACGTTGAAACATGAATTTGGGAGGAGATATGCACAATTGGCTCTTCCAGGGTAGACCAGCCTGCTCAAGCATGCCTCTGCTCTTCAGCCATACATACTAGAAAAAAATAGGAAGGACAGACACTGAGAAATGAAAACAATATATGCTAAGGCTCCAACTCCTAGTTAGTGAGATTTTAGACAACTTCATATAGAGAAGTTTAATGTATGCATAGCTTAATAATTATAATAGACTTACTGACTTACAACACCTTATAAATTACAACTGACTTGATTCTCATTATTGAGTTCAGATGAAAAACCTGAGGCTCTCACCTTCTCATAACTAGTAAATAGCCACACTGGTAATGAACCAAAAGACGAACCTGCTTCCCAAATCCTCTCTCTCTGCGCTATGCAGAGTACAACGTGTGTGTTGAGTGGCACCCATAAGCTCGACCACGAATGACACTCACGAACCATTTTCCCAAGGTCCACACCCTCAAGAATATGCTTTATTATTTCACTCACGATCTCACAATTTCTACAGGCTGATACCCCTTTAAGGGTAAACATTCAACTCAGTTAAAAATAATATGAATATTTGTCTGTGAGGTGCATCATGACTCCATCAGCTCCTTTTGCAAACTAGCAGTGGATATTCTGATTTTACTTGATAGGTTAAAGAGGAAGGACATTCTTTTATTTGGGAGACGAAAGGTATAGGAAATCTTTATTATATTTTATGTGTGTATGTATCTTTTTAGAAGCAGGGTCTCACTCTGTCACCCAGGCTGGAGTGCAGTGGCACAACCCTAGCTCACTGCACACTCAAAATTACTGGCTTAAGCAACCCTCCTGCCTCAGCCTCCCCAGTAGCTAGGACTACAGGTGTGTGACACCAAGCTAGGCCTTTATTTTATTAGTAGTATTATTATTACTTTTTTTTTTTTTTTGGTAGAGACCAGGTCTCACTACATTGCCCAGGCTAACCTCAGACTCCTGCCTTCAAGCAATCTTCCTGCCCAAGCCTCACGGATAGTAAATTTTAATAGTTTGATGCTCTATTATCATAAGTTGGAAAGCAATTGCAAGTCTTCATGGAAGAGAAACAAAAATAAAGCCTTTTGGAAACAATAATCGGTAGACATTCATCTTTGTATTCTTAGTTTTCTGTAGGTTGCTTGATATGGTTGGGCTCTGTGTCCCCACGCAAATCTCATCTTGTAGCTTCTATAATTCCCATATATTATAAGAGGGACCTGGTGAGAGATGATTGAAACATGGGTGAGGGTCTTTCCCATGCTATTCTCATGATAGTCAGTGGGTCTCATGAGATCTGACGGTTTTAAAAACAGGAGTTTCCCTGCACAAGCTCTCTCTCTGCCTGCTGCCATCCACATAAGATGTGACTTGCTCCTCCTCGCCTTCTGCCATGATTGTGAAGCCTCCCCAGTTATGTGGAAATGTAAGTCCAATCAACCTCTTTCTTTTGTAAATTGCTCAGTCTCTGGTATGTCTTTATCAGCAGCGTAAAAACGGACTAATACAGTAAATTGGTACCAGTAGAGTGTGGCGCTGCTGAAAAGATACCTGAAAATGTGGAAATGACTTTGGAACTGGGTAACAGGCAGTGGCTGAAACAGTTTGGAGGGCTCAGAAGACAGGAAAATGTGGACAGTTTGGAAATCCCTAGAGACTTGTCAGATGCCTTTGACCATAATATTGATAATGATATGGACAATAAAACCCAGGCTGAAGTGGTCTCAGATAGAGATAAGGAACTTGTTGGGAACTGGAGCAAAGGTGACTCTTGTTATGTTTTAGCAAAGAGACTGCAGCATTTTGCACCTGCCCTAGAGATTTGTGTAACTTAGAACTTGAGAGAGATGATTTGGGGTATCTGGTGGAAGAAATTTCTAAGCAGCAAAGCATTCAAGAGGTGACTTGGGTGCTGTTAAAAGCATTGTTTTAAAAGAGAACAGAGCATAAAAGTTTAGAAAATTTGCAGCCTGACAATCCAATAGAAAAGAAAAGAAAATCCCATTTTCTAAGGAGAAATTCAAGCCAGCTCTAAAAATTTGTAGCAGTAACAAGGAGCAGAATGTTAATTACCAAGACAATAGGGAAAATGTCTCCAGGGCATGGCAGAGACATTTGTGGCAGCTCCTCCCATCACAGGCCTGGAGGTTTAGGAAAAAACCATGGTTTCATAAGCCAGGCCCAGGATCCTTCTGTTGTGTGCTGTCTAGGGAGTTGGTGCCCTGCATTCTATCTGCTCCAGCCATGACTAAAAGGGGCCAAGGTATAGCTCAGGCTGTTGCTTCGGCGGGTGAAAGCCCAAACCTTGGCAGCTTCCATGTGGTGTCGAGCCTGTGGGTGCACAGACGTCAAGAATTGAGGTTTAGGGACTTGGCCTATATTTCAGAGGATGTATGGAAATGCCTCAAGGTCAGGCCAGAAGTTTGCTTCAGAGGTGGGACTCTCATAGAGAACACCTGCTAGGGCAGTGCATAAGGGAAACGTGGGATCAGAGCCCCCACACAGAGTCCTTACTCGGGCACCACTTAGTGGAGCTGAGAGAAGAGGGCCACCATTCTCCAGACCCCAGAATTGTAGATCCACTGACAACTTGCACTGGGCACTTGGAATAGCCAGGACAAAGGTGGTATACTGCAAAGCCAGTCCATGAAAGCAGCCAAGAGGGAGGCTGCACCCTACAAAGCCACAGGGATGGAGCTGCCCAAGACCATGGAAATCCACCTGTTGCATCAGCATGACCTGGATGTGAGACCTGGAGTCAAAGGAGATCATTTTGGAGCTTTAAGAATTGACTGCCACCCTGGATTTCAGACTTGCATGGGGTCTGTAGTCCCCTTTTCTTGGCCAATTTCTCCCATTTGAAATGGTTATATTTACCCAATGCCTGTACCCCCATTGTATCTAGGAAATAACTAACTTGCTTTTGATTTTACAGGCTCATGGATGGAAGGGACTTGCCTTATCTCAGATAAGACTTTGGACTGTGCACTTCTGAGTTAATGCTGAAATGATTTAAGACTTTGGGGGACTGTTGGAAAGGCATGATTGGTTTTGAAATGTGAGGACATGAGATTTGGGAGAGTCCAGGGTGAAATGATATGGTTTGGCTCTGTGTCTCCACCCAAATCTCATCTTGTAGCTCCCGTAATTCCCATATGTTGTGGGAGAGACCTAGTGAGAGATGACTGAATCATGGGGGCAGGTCTTTCCCATGCTGTTCTTATGATAGTGAATGGGTCTCACAAGATCTGATCATTTTAAAAATGGGAGTTTCACTGCACAAGCTCTCTCTTTGTCTGCTGCCATCCACACAAGATGTGACTTGCTTCTCCTGGCCTTCTGCCATGATTGTGAGGCCTTCCCAGCCATGTGGAACTGTAAGTCCAATAAACCTCTTTCTTTTATGAATTGTCCAGTCTTGGGTATGTCTTTACCGCAGCGTGAAGATGGACAAATACATTGCTGAACTCCTGATAGGTGCCTGACATTAGTTTGAAGGAAGGAGAGATAATTGGAAGGGAGGATGGGTGGAAGGAAGGATGGAAAGAAAGAGAAGGAGAAAGGCCAGAAAGGAGGGAGAGGTACTTGGTGGTTTATACACTTTAAGGGTCTTGAAGAATGAAAAGGCTGTCACAGCAGAGAAAGTAGCCATATTTTGACATTAAACGATGTGCTGGCTTCTATAGGCTTCCTAAAATTAAGTGAATTTTATTTATAACATTCAACTTGCCAAAACATCAAATTCCCCTAGTGACTCTTATCTGTAGGGCATGCTTGTTAACTTTTATACTGGACAAAGGGAGGGCTATTTTCATTGAAAATAATTTCAATGAAAAGTATATATATTTGTATTTCAAATTGCGTATACATTATATTTGTATTTTTTTACGTGGAAAATAAGAAAGATTATTTTATTCAAATTGCATAGCCATAAGGAATCAAATAAAAGTGCTAGAAAGCATTCCCTCTTTATTTAGTGACATCAATTCACTGCCTAACTGGAGGGTATAGTTTTTATTGACATCACTTTGTAGATTAATGGCAGCTTCTCTGATGCAGCCACTGATAAAAAGTATATTTTCAGATTTTTAATGGAATACTATTCTATGGGGAATATTATAATCTTCCATTGCAGTTATTTTGTAGAGTAGTTTATTCTCTCCCATTTGCATAATCTTCATTTGTTATCTAGACAATACTACAGTTAAATAACACTGTATACTTAGGATTAATGGATTTTGTCATAGTTTTCTTTTTTTAACTAATTATCAAACATTAAATACTTATCTGTTAATAAGTACTCATTGACCACAGAATGGTATTTATGTTGTGAACACTCACATTACAAAAGAATATAAGGCCTCTCAAATTCTTTATACAACCTAATGTTATTAGCTGATAAATTTTCCAAGACCCTAAGTAAATAAACTATGCTATACTATAACTATAATCATCAGGGTCAGCTGCTCATTAAATTGGAGAAATTTGTTTGCAGAAGCAGAATCTGATTTTGATTGTTAAGCTGCAAACTATCATGTGTTCCTAGGTTTAAAATCAGTAAGAAGTCTTTTTCATGTGTTTTTCTTCTTCTTTATCTCTATCCATTCAGAAGAAAAATGATTATTGTCAGGAGTCACTAAGCACCTCAGGAAAAGTAGAACCTCTTGACAGAAAGTGCTTCTGCCAGATAAGAGAAGATGATGAACTAAGGTCATTTAAGTTTAAGCTTCTAAAATAAAACAGAAGAAGACAACCGAGATGGATTGGATGAGCTGCTGTGACGATAAGGCTAGCTCTAGACCTCAGAGACATGAGGCCTGGTAGAAAAGACAGTAGAGAAACAAGATTTAAAGAATTTATCAATTTCTACCTCAGGAACTCAAAATATACTGAAAAGACACAAAAATGGCTGTATTATATTAATATTTAATTTAATAATATTTCCAAGATTTTTGCTGCTTAACATTTTTAAATATACACACACATTGGGATAATGCTCAGCATGACACCCACCATCAGAAAGAATAATGGTGACACTGATGTAGGGTCCTGGAGAAGCCCTACTGGACCAAGCATTAACCCTTTAGGTCCTGGATTATGGAGACCTGGTAGATCCCTGGTGGAGAAGTGTCTTAGTCCATTCAGGCTGCTCCAGCAAAGTACCCTAGACTGGGTGTCTTATAAGCAACAGAAATTTGTTTTTCCTAGTTCTAGAGGCTAGAAAGCCTAATTTCAAGACCCTGGCAAATTCAGTGTCTACTGGAGGCCTGCTTCGTAGTTTATAGATGATGATTTCTTGCTGGTGGAACGTAAAGGGCAGCTCTTTGGAGCCTCTTTTGTAAGGCCGTAATCCCATTCATGAAGGCTCTATCTTCATAATGTAATCAGCTCCCTAAGACCCTATTCCAAATACCATTATATTGTAGATTTCATTTCAACATATGAATCCTAGGAGAACACAAATATCGTATTCTATAGCAAAGAAGTTAGTGAATATATACAAGTTTCAGCATTTTATTATCAATGTATTCTAATTTAATATAAGCACCTTCACATGTTGAATTCTATGGGTATTTCTGCTAGTAGGTGCTCTCCAGGGTCTTTTGACTAATACACATTCCTTCATACCCTCCAAACCCTAATACACTTTTAATTATGCAATATTTCATCATGCCATCCAATCATAATTTTTAAATACTGTGCCCTTACGTTTTCCTCTCACTTTATGTTTTGAGAGTAACTTGCACAGTGACACCAATATCATGAAATAAAAAGTGATGCCCTTGTAGGTTGAATTTTTTTCCTGATTTCACTCATTCTCCCCAGTAAGTTTGCTAGTTGCTACACTATTCACCCTGAAAATGGGAGCTATTAAACTCAAAGAACTACATCATCAACTTACCTCATGAGCCAGAAATATGCATCTTATGCAGAAATATATGTAACAGCCACAAAAAATCAACATATAGATATTTACAGCCCCTTTTTCCTCCCCACACACACCTATCTCATGGAAGATTTTCATCAGCATTGTTTATCCCTTGTCTGCTTATTAGGCAAAGAAAATCATGGGAAATAGTACTTGGGGGTTAGGAAGGGAACAAAAATATTAATACTCATGTCATAATTCTTGTTACACACACACACACACATACACACACACACACACACACACCGCTTGAATGTGATTATCTTGTCTAACCAAAATAGTAATATCTAAAGGGATCTTGTACATCGCAGCCTCTGAATGATGGATTTAACCAAATGAACAAATGAACAAGTGACTATCCAACCAGAAAGTAGTTCTTTCTAGGAAGAGTTCTTTATTTGATAGATATCTCTCCTCTTCCCAAATCATCAGTACTATATTTCACTGTGCAGTCAGCCATGAGTATAACCAAATATCAGAGTTTGAAAAAAAACTTTAATAAATCAAATTCTTTTAGACTCACAGATGTTCATTACCCACATTCTGGCAACGTCACCATCTTTTATTCATTTACTGAGTCCTTTGGGATGGGATGGTAAGTGTAAAACCAGGGGGGAAAAAGAGTTTTATTAATTCACTGAGCATTTTTATAGTACTTAATATGTACTGGTACCAAATCACTCAATATCTCTTTTAAAAGTAGGTAAAGTATAACTGCATCAGACACAGGCCTTAAATTTTAGGAAATTCCAGGGCATTAGTAAGTCCAAATAAGCATACAGGATGATAATGCAGGAATAAAAGTACCATGATACATGGAGAAGTGTACTATAGTACCTATAAGATCAACATAGGATAGCAGCCCATGGAAGGGCAGTGGATAATGACAGGTGAGTACCAGTGAGTCTCTAAAAGAAAAGGAGAACAGGTGTTTCAAGCAATTTAACAAAATTGTAAAGGGAACAGGCTATAAAGTTTTAAATGATTCAGAAGGATGTGAGTTTGTGTTTCATGGTTTAATAACTACAGAACCTAGGCCGACAACTTTTCTTCTAAGAAACTGTTTACTCAATCTATTCACACCTTAGAGGGTGAGAGAGCAAAAGAGAAAGATAGCACTCAGCAGTATGTAAGTATTAAAAAAAAAATCGTATTTTTATTTGCAAATTTATGGTGACAAACCCAGGGGACTGTAATTTTTTCTGGGTAGAGTGAAAAGCAGCTTAGATAATGATAATCAAGGCAGAAAGAGTTCAGAGTTAAAGGAATTTCTGGTAGAAATTACTAGTTGTTGCAGGTTGAGATTTCTGGAAGCAGATGTAGAGGGACAGGTGGCTCAAAATATTTATAAGGGATTAAAACCTACAAAAATAGGGAACAGAAAACAGGAGAGAGCAGAGAAAGAAGTCAAACTGAGAGAGAAGCTTGACAAAACCTCAGCCACCCATATAGAAAGTGGAGTCTTACTGCATGGGCTAAAGTGGCCAGGCCTTTATACTCCTACCTCCCTCAGTCACTAAATATGGGCTCCCTCTGCAAGGGCATGGCCTTGAACAAGGAAGCTCTCCACAGCTGAGATAAACTGCTGGAATATGTTTGCTAACCAAACTTCCAGCAGCTTGGCAGCAGGAACAACTTGGAAAGTGCATCACTTCAGCAGTCCCACCTGTGTTTGCCAATAGGCTGTCTTCTCCTCCTTCTGGGAGGATTCAGCCCTTCTCAGTTCCCTTGGAGGTGATCTGAGCAAATGACTCAGTGATTCTTTGTAGACAATAGAAATCCCAGGGGTGAGTCTTCCATTTATTTTGTAAATATGGCATTGTTAGAGACTCTTAAGGAAGACAGCAACAAGATCAGATTTGTCTTAAGAAAGATAATCTGGCAACAATGTACGACTGTTTTGAAAGAGGATGAGGCTGGAGACATAACTAATTGGTTGCTGCTTAGGTGAGACAAATAGGATGACAAAGGAAAAGGATTTAGAGTAAAGGAAAGAAATTAAAACTACAATTAAGGGTTAACTATACTATTTAATAACAGATTGGTTGTAGGGCAGAGTATGCAGTCTGGAGTAAGGTTAGTGTAATACTGGTGTCATTTGTTTTATCTCCCATCAGAGTGGCTCTGATAAAGCAACAATAGCAGGTAATATTTACTAAATGCTTCTGTGCACCTGCTACTCTGCTCATCACGTTTCATGCATTGCCCTATCTTCTGGATAGTCACTAGTTATCCCTTCTACCTTGCTGACAGAACCGTGGCTTTATGTAGTAACTAGTCATTCATGTATCTTTATGGGGCTTCCCTCTCCCCAAGGGGCAAATGTTCATTCGTCTGTGCCAATCATAATAATTCTATTTCTCTTATCAATGATTTGTTAGACATGGTCATGTGACAGAAAAACAAGAGAAAGAAAAGTCAAATCAGAGATGTCAGGGATTACTTTCTCCTCATAATTAAGAAAGGGAGAGCTCAAGTAGGGACTTCTTGGTTCCTGGTTTGAGTCACTACCAGGTGAAGCACAATGCCAGCAGTTTCCCCTTTTTGTGGTCAAGAGACTACCAGAGAGACAGACACAGGCCCTTCACATCCCAGCTCTGGACTTATTTGTTTAACCACTTTTGGTGTCTTCAGTTACTTGTAGCTTATTTTTCTCATTGTTTAAACCACATTTGGTGTATTCAGTTACTTGCAGCTAAAGAATTCTAACTAATATTAATGTGTTTAGCATTATCCGTGTATAGAGGAGGAGGGAAAAGGAGCAAGGAAAAGCCCCAGGCTTCCCAAACCTTCCAGGGAGAGTGGAAGGCCCTCTCACAGATTTGGAAGACATGCCAATGAAAACATTGAAATCTTAAATGCCAGCGTCAAAAAAGTAATTTCCTTTTTGACTTTTTCCTACAACCGGACCTCAGGCTTTCACAGTCTTGAGGTTTCTTCTCAAATGTTAAACATCTTTGTTTCATAAGATTTCAACATCAAAGCTGGTTTTCCTCACTTCGTACTATGACCCTTAAATATTTACTGATGCCCCTCCTTACCAAAGTTTATGAAAAGTGTCATTAGCTCTGAATAGTTGCTAGTGGCTCCTAAAGAACTGACTATACAAATTCAACTTTTCATTAGTAACTGTGTGTGCAGTTTTACAACATCTAATAGGGCCCTATGCTCTGCAGATCAAAGGACTAAGAGTGGCTGTTTCTGTAGCCGTGTATTTTTCAAGGACTGTGTTATTTAGAACAGAAGATGCTGCTACCAGATCCTCAGGTGGTGTCTTTTGGTTTCACAGTCTCATTAGTGGCTAGGCTGAAACTACTCTTTCCATCAGGATAAAATTGTCTATGTTTTCTCCCTTCAATAAAAATAACTTCAGTGAGTAACACCTTTAGAATTGCATTCTTTTTATTTTCATTTTAAAGTGGTTTTCTAATGAAGGCAAGGCTAATCCTGAAGGGTAAGCATGACTGGCAAAAGCACATGTGCTAAACCAAAAAGAGGAATTCGAGAATGGTAAGCATTATAATAACTGTAACCAAATCTTATCTTGAAGATTTTTTTTTTTTTTTTTTTTTTTTTTTTTGAGACGGAGTCTCGCTCTGTCGCAGGGGCTGGAGTGCAGTGGCCGGATCTCAGCTCACTGCAAGCTCCGCCTCCCGGGTTCACGCCATTCCCCTGCCTCAGCCTCCCGAGTAGCTGGGACTACAGGCGCCTGACACCTCGCCCGGCTAGTTTTTTTTGTGTGTGTGTATTTTTTAGTAGAGACGGGGTTTCACCATGTTAGCCAGGATGGTCTCGATCTCCTGACCTCGTGATCTGCCCGTCTCGGCCTCCCAAAGTGCTGGGATTACAGCCTTGAGCCACCGCGCCCGGCCATCTTGATGATTTTTTAAAGAAAGGTTTAGTTCTAAATTTAGTATTTAAGTATAGACAATAATAATACATTATCTTATTAAGATGCTATATTTCCCAAAAAAGAAATTTGGTATTAAATGCCAATTCCTCCACTTGGGGTTTAGATTTTGTCTTATCTCCTTCTCAGAGACTTTCCTCAGACACACCTCTTTCTTGCATCAACAATTTCTCAATTATTTATAAAATATTACACCAGCTGAAAAACAAGAATTATTTTTTTCCCTTGAAACAAAACTTCCACATCTTTTGAACTCCACCTCACCTTTCTACTGCTGCCCCATTTCTTTCTTCCCAATTCATTGTAAACCATCTTGACAAACTTCGAGTCACCTCATATGATCTTCTAAATCCACTATAATCAGGTTTTTATTATCTTTCCAGCAGATAAAAATCTTGTCATGGTAACAAAAAGTTTGCTCAGTGGTCACTACTCTTTCCTCATCTTATTTTGACATTTCAATTCTTTTAAGTATAGGTGATCACCTCCCTTCCTAAAACCCTCCCATTTCTTGGTGTCTAGAACCCCACAAGCTTCTGGTTGAGTGCCTACCTTGTAGCTGCTTTATCTCAGTCTCCTTTGTGGGTTCCTTTTTCCTTCTGAGCCACAAAATGTCCTTGACTCCATTATCTTCCTTAAACATGCTTTCCCTCTTAGCAATATTTTGTGAGCCTATGGCTTTAAATATAACCTGTTTGCTATGGCTTCCACATCTACAATTTAAGATTCAGACTTGCCCTAACACTTCAGACTTATATCCAACACACTTGATATTTGATTTATTAAATGTTATTCAATAATCATTTTAAAATTAACACAACCAAAACAGAACTCTTGATTCTCCACAGGACCCAACCCACCAAACCAGCTTCTATCTCAGACTAATTAGGGTTTTTATTATTATTATTTTTTAAATAAACAACTCCATCTGGTTTCTTTTTCTTTTTTCAGACAGAGTCTCACTCTGTTTCCCAGGATAAAGGCTGGAGTGCAATGGTACAATCTCAGCTCACAACAGCCTCGACATCCTCGGCTCAAGCAATCCTCCTACCTCAGCCTCCTGGATAGCTAGGACCACAGGCACATGCCACCACATCCAACTAATTTTTGTATTTTTTGTAAAGATGAGTTTTTGCCGTGTTGTCCGGGCTGGTCTCAAATTCCTAGGCTCAAGCGATCTACCCAGCTCAGCCTCCCAAAACGCTGGGATTGCAGGCGTGAGCCACTGCACCCGGCAAATATTCCTTTTGTCATTTGCATTTTACACTTGCTTACCTCTGGCCCAGAAAACAATTGATATGCTCTCTGCTACTATAGATTAGTTTTGCCTGTTCTGGAATTATTTCTACATGAATTCATTTTGTGTATGCTCTTTAATGTCTTAGGTAGCTCAGCATAATGTGAAATTCATCAGTGTTTTATGCATAAATAGTTTGTTCCATTTTATTGCTGAGTAGTATACTATTATTTGCATATATCACAGCTTGTTTATCCATTCATCTATTAAGGATCCTTCATTTGTTTACAGCTTAAGGCTACTATGAATAAAGATGCTATTAACATTTGCATGCGAATCTTTTTGAAGACATGTTTTCATTTCTCTAGGGTAGATAACTAATAGCAAAATTGCTGGAATACATGCTGACAAACTCTTTTCCGTGGTTACAATGTTAAGCACTCTTACTAGCAAGGTATGAAGTTCTTTTTCCACATCCTCACCAATACTTGCTATTTTCAGTCTTTTAATTGTTACCATTCTCATGAATATGTAGTGGTATCTCACTGGAAATTTTAATTTGCATTTCACTGATGACTAATGGTGTTAAGCATCTTTATCTCTGCTTAGTAGAAAAGATAGAAAAGATATCTTATGTCATGAATTTTAGTAATATAACATTTATGTTATGTTATGTCAAACATAATGTTTAGTAATATTTTTGCCCTTTACATATCCTAAATATATATATATATATATAAAAACAAAAGGGTTTTAAATTTATATACAATGGTTTTATATATATAAAAACAAAAGGGTTTTTATATTTATATATGTATGTGTGTGTGTGTGTGTATATATATATATATATAGTTCTTAAGTGATACTCTAGGAATTTTCCTTGGTTTCTCTCTATCCATCAAATATCCTCACTCTCAAATATACATATCAAAATAATCAACATATCATATACAATTTGCCTTCTATGTATATATAGAATACCTAACAGTTTGTAGTTTGCCTTTTCATTTCCCTGTGTGTTTTAAAGAATAGAAATGTATACTTTTGATAAAATTTTAATTGACTTTTTGCTTTTATATTTAGCGAGTTTTGTACCCTGTTTCACTAATCCCTGTCTGCCCCAAAGTAATAAAGATTCTTTTATGTATTTTCTTTAAATCTTAATTTAAATTACTATTTTACTATACTTTAACTGCAGGACCTTTCATTCTATCACTGTCAAATTGTGTTTTTTTTTTTTTTTTCTCTCTCTCTCTCCCTCTCTGTCTCTTTCTCTTTCTGTCTCTCTCATCAGTCTAGCAGGGGTTTTAACAATGAATTTTAATATTTTCAAAGAACTAACTTTTGGTTTGATCTACGTTTTATATTATTTGTCCATTTTCTAATTTATTTATCTTTAGCCTCATCATTATTGTTTCTTTCCTTTTGCTCTTTTGGGATTTGTTTCTTCTTTTTCTAGTTTCTTTGGGTCCATGCATAGATCTTTGACTTGAAACAATTATTCTTTTTTAATATAAGTAGTTGATGCTAAAAATTTCCTCTTAAGTACTATTTTCAGTACATCCAACAAAGTTCAATGTGTAATGTTTTCCTTTCCTTTCAGTTCAAAATACATTTAAATTACTTTTATAATTTCTTTTCCAATCCATCAATTTTTCAAAGGGTAATTTCTCAAAAGTTTGAGACATGTAGATTTTTTGTTACAAATTTCTCATATAATTTTGTCAGTTAAGATATCCTCTATTATTTTAATGCTTTTGAAGATATTGAGATGTTTTTTCAAAGTAACTACATTTGAACACAGAAAAGCCTCCCCTCTGACATCCAGAAAACTTTTTCCAAGTATTTTTTTGTAATTTCCACTTAGTTGAAGTTCTTATAAGAACCCATTTCTCACACAATCCCTGAGGCATAATTTGGAGAAAACTTTTTTCAAATGCTATTTAGAAATGGCAGAAAATTCTTCTATCAATAAAACCAATAAATAGGTCATAACAAAAACTAAACTCTTGGAAATATAATGCTAGAAAATTCACCAAATGAAATACCCATTTAAAAAATCATATAATCAAGGGGATATATGCATACAAGCTCATTCTTTAATGGGAAATATGAATGTACAGTAAGTAGTTTAAACATAGTGAAAGACGAGTGAGTTTATGTGATAACAGGCTACATTTTTCTGGAATAATAATGTACCAGGTTATTTGTGCTAAAAATAGCATAAAATATTTTGACCACTTGGAGCACCTTACGTAAAATAACCAGGAATATGAAACATCAGCATTAGAAACAGTTTTATTCTTCTCAAGATAGGAAATGGGAAATTAGTTGTAGGATGAAGTATCCTCCAATGATTTGAAATGATTACCCTACAACTAATTTCCCATTGTATTCCATAGGAATTAGTATTGACTACATCGTCAATATAATGATGTATATTTTCAACTGATTTTACATTATTATTGACTACAATGTAATAGTAAGCAGTAATGACTACAGTGATGTGTTTGACCTACCATACACCTGATTTCACATTGAAGGGAGGCGCATTTTGGAAATGTCTTCCTAGCGGTTACACAGACTTCAAAAGTGTACACATCATTTATTAAATCTGGTAGCAATTTCAATTCTGAAAGCAGGGCTTTATTCCCAACTAATATTACATTAGTATTGACTACATAGTTGTAGTGAAAAAAAAAAAAAGTCCTGCTAAGTAAAAAATTAGATAAAAAATTAACCAGGCATGATGGGACTCTCCTAGTCCTAGCTACTCAGGAAGGTGAGGCAGGAGGATTGCTTGAGTCACAATTTTGGGGTACAGTGAGCAATGATCCCCCCATTGCACTGCAGCCTGTGCAACTGAGTGAGAACCTGTCTCTTAAAATAATAATCATAATAATAATCATAATGAAATAAAATGTACTTCTTCTGGATGACACACAATTGTATTTAGCCTTTTAATTAAGTATAATAGTCTGGATTTATTTGGAAAGTTTCGATTATTTATAATTAATCTATTTATATGGTTGTTTGGGGGTATATTTGGCTACTGATTTTCAATTTGTCTCATACATTTTTTGTTCGTTTACTCTGCATTCCTTTTGACTATTTAAATATGTTAATTATTCATATTTCTCTATTATGGCCTTACTAGCTATAACTCTTAAATGTTACATAGTAGGAGCTCCAAAGTTTGCAATGTGCATCTTAACTTATCATACTCTATCTTCAAGTAATGTTATTCCACTTCAGATAAATGTTAGAAATGTATAATCATATACTTCTATTTCACCTTTCTCTTCTTTTTACCATTATTGATATGCGAGCTACATCTATGTATGTCATAAACCTAACAGATACATTATTTATTATTAAATAGGAAAACATATTTTAAATAAATTGAGAAATGAAAAAATTAAAAAAAATTCACATAGCTACTATTAACACCTCATTCCTTACTACAATTGTTGATGAATATTTCTTTAGCCAGAAGAAACTTTCCTTAAACTTTTTTTAAAGTACTAGTCTTCTGATGAGGAATTCTCCCAGCTTTTCTTTTTCCAAAAATATATTTGTTTTACCTCATTTCTGAAGAATCCTTTTTTCTGAAAGCAGAATTCTAGGTTGGTAGGCTTTTTTCTAGGAATTTAAAGATGTTGTTCCAGTGTATTCTGGTTTGTATTGCTTGTGATGAAAAGTCAGTGTTATTCCCTTGTATTTAATCCCTCTTTTTTCTCTTATTGCCCTTAATGTTTTCTCTTTAACAATTATTTTATGAGATTTGATTTGCATGCCTCAGCTTCTTTTGTTTGTTTCTCTGATTGGAATTTGTTGAACTTTCTAGAACATGGGAGCAAATTTAGAAAATGTTAGCCCATTTTTCCTTCAATTTTTTGTCACCACCTTTCTGGAAGTTCAGTGGCACTCTTGTTCGACTTCTTAGGATTACCTTAGAGTTTAATGAACATATTTAATGTTAATATAAACATATATCTAATTATTTTCAATATTTGTTTCTGTTAGTGCTTCTGTATGGATAATTTGTATCACTGTATTTTTTAAGTGCCCTGATCATTCTTCTGGGATGTTTAATCTGCAGAAAGTTCAGAAACACATAAAATGTATTTTCTAGAGGGTCCTAGAGGTTCTATCTGGTTCCTTTTTATTATGTTTTATTTTTCTCCTTACTACATCCATGTTTATATCAATCTTTGAAAGACTGGATAATTTCCTTTCTCAATGCTCAGGTTACCATAATGAACATTTGTGGGTCATTCCGGTGAAGTATGGAGAATTACTACTGGGTATTTGTCATAGTGGAAAATTACCCTTTATCATAAGCCTACCCTCTCTTTTACTAAATGAGGTTATGGTCTGAGCAATGGACTGATCTGAACCTGGGAAAATAACTGATTTTTCAGTGGACAGCTTTCCTAAGTTTCCTGATCATCTGTCTTTGATTTGCTTTGATTTTATAAATTAAATAAAACCCAAGTTGATTGCCTGTTAATTTTTCCTCAAGGACTGACATAATCTGTTAACTGTCTTCATATCTCACTGTGAGTAAAGACTTCTCTGTCTGCCGTTCAGATGTTGCCAGTCATTGTACTTACCTTGCTTCTGATGGCTAAGCACCACCATCTTGTCTTTATTATTTTGAGTTCCAATCATTCTAATAATTATCACTCAGTTCTACAACAGCATCTCTTGTGTCCTCTAGGACTTCTACCCAACACTGTCAGCAGTTTGTCTAGACTTACATTGTATATTCAATTTAGCATGCCCACTTATCTGATGCTTTCTTTTTCTCACCTTCTGCCTGGCAACTCTAGCATTTCTACTTAATTTATTTGGAGTCAGCAATTTTTCATGTTCCAAAAACTATCCTAGAAGAAAAGTAGCATGATCTCATAGGGTAGATGCATTACATTTTGTTTCCTAGGATGATACTCACATTTTGATGAACTCTGACTTCCCTAACTTTCTGTTCTGTTCTGTTCCCTATGATTCAGGATTCTCAGCAGCAATCTCATGCCCACAGGCTCATCTAATGATGGAACATTGATACATATTGGTCAGATTCTGCAGCAACTTCTGCATACATTAACAGTTTTCCTCCTTAGTCAGCCTAACAGGTGTCCATATGGATGTTTCGAAATTCATGCTGGTACCATCTTAGGCTGGGTTCCCTGGAAATGGGGATTTGAAATGAGAAGGTTAATTGAACAGTGTTTTTAATTTTGCCTGTAAGAATGTGAGAAAGGCAGGATTTGGCAGTAGAAGAAGCTGATCCACAGTGCAGTTGCAGCTGAATAATCAGCCAACTTACAGAAAGTTCTGGAACTTGGGGTACCCTTTAGAGTTGTCCCAAAATAAGATAGTGATGCTAGATCTTCAAGCCCTGCATCACCCAGTTGTATATCACCCAGATACCAGATCTTCAAGCTCTGTATCACGCGGTTGTCCACAGGCATCCTCCTTCATCTTCTCACCTTACCACAAGAAGGAATATAATTTTAAACAATGCAGCTTTTTGATGAAGGAAAATCTTTTAGCTTTGTGTTATTTTGTCAGCTGTTGGCAGATAGATACATTGGCCCTGAAGAGGAGATCTGAGAGGAAAACATAATGTCCACTACAGATATATGAAATGTTGAAAGCAAATTTTCTCATTTTTTCTCTTATTATTTCTACACTTACATTCAGCAATTGTTTAAAGCTAAATTAATCATCTTGGTCAAATTTAGTATCATGTTATACCTTAGTAAAATCTACCTTTCTATGTTTTCTATTTTCTATTTCAGTTGGTGGCATTACTATTAACCTCATTTAATGAAGTAAAACTCTGGGATTCATCTCTGAATCACTTATTTTTCTGTCTTTGATCTTGCTTTTCCTGCTTACAATGCCCTTTCAGTCTCTTCTCTAGTAGTAAAATTGCATTCATCCTTCAAAGGTGAGCTTTAATATATCTTCCTTTTTGGAGTCTTCTTTAATTGCTCTAAGTAGCATCAATTATTCTTCCCTCTGTGCTACTAATACGGTTTCTACATCCTATTAGTCAGCTTGGGTGGCTATAACAAAATGCCATAGATTGGGTGGCTTTAACAATAAAAATTTATTTTTTACAGTTATGGGGGCTGGTAGTTTTAAATTGGCATGCCAGCATGATTAGGTTCTGGTAAGGACTTTCTTCCTGGCTTGCAGACAACTGCCTTCTTGCTATGTCCTCACATGGCAGAGAGTAAGAGGAAGCTCTCTGATGTCTCTGCTTATCAAGGCACTAATCCTATCTTGAGGATGCCATCCTCACAACCTCAGCTAATTCCGATTACCTCTCAAAGTTTGCATCTCCAAGTAGCATTACATTGGGTTTCACTTCAAGATATGAATTTTGAGGAAACACAATTTCATCCATAGCATATATTATTCTATACAAGGTCTTACCACATTGTGTTGGTGTAAATAGTATATATGTGTAACTTCTCTTTAAATGAGATTCTAAAAAGCAGGCACAGTATCTTTTTTTTTTTTTTTTTTTTTTGACACTGTGGTTTTTGGTCTATCACCCAGGCAGGAGTTCAGTGGCATGGTCATAGTTCATTGTAACCCTAAACTCTTGGGCTCAGGCAATCCATCCGCCTCAGTCTCCCAAGTAGCTGGAACTACAGGCACACACCACCAAGCCTGGCTAATTTTATTTTTATTTTTGTGGAGACAGGGTCTCTCTATGTTGCACAGGCTGATCCCAAACTCCTGGTCTCAAGCAGTCCTCCTGCTTTGGCCTCCAAATTGCTGAAATTACAGGCATGAGTGACCATATCCAGCCTCATTTTCTTTTGATCTCCAATGACTAGCACAGAGATAACTACTGGGATATGTCTAAGGCTTATTTGCTAAATTTTGAAATAATCTATATTATGCATGTGCCATATTTAACATAAAATGACAAGTCAATATCTCTAATCATATGTTTTTTTTATTAATGCTGGTATACTGACAATATTGTGGTAGTCATGAATTAGTTATGCTTAGGTGGTAAACCTTATTTTGCATTCATAGAATATTGTACTTGCACTTCATAGCACTTTTCACCAATGTAACGAATCAGGTGTATAATGAACCCTTAGCATTTTTACTATAGTTCCACAAGGATGGAATATCAAATTATAGGTATGAAAGTATTAAGCTTAAACAGCTATGGAAAACACGGCTATGGAAAAATAGAACATTTCAAATACTCACCGAGGAAGAACATTTTACACAGGTAAGCCTGGGTATTGATTGCCAGTGTTAAATAATAATAATAATAACAATAATAATAGTAGCACTTACAAAAGAAAAAGCCAGCTTTCTTTGACAATAATTATGTAGATTTGGAGGGTAAACTTCTGAACTAAAAGAACAATCTTTGTAAGGAATAACTGCAGTAACTACCCAGTTGATAAAACTTTGAAAATTCCAGAAATTGAAAACCTTGAATGCCCAAATCACAACTTAGTCACAGGTAAACACATGGATAGAAAAGATTTACATTCCAAAGAAAGTGTGGTGATACCTATAGTATTTTCTGAAACAATAACTTTGTCCACACGAAGGTAAAAAGTTATTTAAAGGAATATTAGGGTACACATATTGGGTGAAATTTATACATTAGATGTTTATGAACTGACACAGTAAATGACTAGAATGCTAAACTGTCAGTGATTAAGGAAATGGTAAGGATTATTATTTCTATATGTTTTATTAAATATTTGATATAACATTTATTTTTCAAAAATGTGAAAGAAAATTTAAAATTCATTCCAAAAATGTGTTGCTAATCTTGGAAATCAACTGAGTGCAGAATTGTCCATTTCATCTCATGTATCTCTCTGATGAATCTCTCCTTCAGTTACAACAAACAAAACTGTAATACTGGTTCTTAGGAAGAGCACATTCAGTGGAAGTAACTGGGGCTTATAAACTAAAATTGACATTTGGCTTAAACTATGATATGAACCCATTGGCCAAAAGACAGTGATAAATACGAAATGCACATATGGGACCCTGAAAATTGATGACTCAATAGGCTGATTTAAATAAGGATGACTCACATTCCAGTAAATCTTCATTACTCTGAGCAAACTAGGTTGTAACCTTTCAGCGTTCTAAGAAGAAATTGGTTATTGACCATAAACAAAAGTCATAGAATTTGATGTGCACATAATGGAATAAGAAACAGGGAAATATTCTTCACGATCATGGCAGTTAACACTTCCATGCACCTTCTGTGGAAGTAATCCAAACCTACTTTAATGAGCTTTTCTTCCACAAGAAACATTTTCCAACTTGTGTTCATTCTGTGTGCTGTACGGCAGGATTTATTTTCTAGAGTAATGGCATCAAGCCCACAGAGCTTTCTTGTTTTGGACTTATAACCTCCTCATTCTCATTTCTTTCTTAGTTTATAATTAAATAGAACAGTAGATATATATCTATGCAATTAATCATTAATATTGTAGGCTTTTTTCCTATGCAGCCTCTGAAAGTAATTTTCAGATATGTAGTTTTAAGTGTATCAGCAATTTGTCTTGAAGAAACACTGAGCAAAATGTGTTTTTACCATATGTCTGAAATTATGGATGATAGTTTGTATTTTCATAAAATTTCTTTTTGCTTAGCTGTTCCACATAAAATAACTGTCAAAATTTCAATATTAATACAAGAAGTTGGAAAATGACATTTTAAAATAACTTGTTTTTAATAATTATTAATTATAAAAATAGCTTAATATACTCTGAGCTATAAATGGGATTTACCTTTTTACTAAGTTAAAAGGGAGATATTATGAATAAAAATCCTTAGTAGGAAAGAATAATTGGTTTATCAATGACTACAAACACTGTATGTGAGTTTAAGAAACAATTTATGGGCCAGGCACTGTGGTTCACACCTGTATTCCAAGCATGTTGAGAGGCCGAAGCAAGCAGATTGTTTGAGCTCAGGAATTTGAGACCAGCCTGGGCAACATGACGAGACCCCATCTCTACTAAAAGTACAAAAAAAAAAAAAAAAAAAAAAGCCAGGCATGGTGGTGCGTGCCTGTGGTCCTAGCTATTTGGGAAGATGAGGTGGGAGGGCCATTTGAGCCTGGAGGCAGAGGTTGCAGTGAGCCCAGATTGCATCACTGCATTCCAGTCTGGGTGACGGAGCAAAAATAATATATTACACTTTAGGCAGAAATACATCTATATGAAAATATAAACTTAAATTTTTGTTGCTACATTAAAATACAGAAATATATTACCATATTAATTATCAATAAATATTAACACTCTAAGCAAGGTATCTGTTTAAGCTGATAAATTCTATGAATGGGTCAATGATTATTCATTACTTTGCAAATTTCCAGAACTATGTACATTATTAGAATTAACATGTTTATTTGCAATGACACACAAGAAATCTGTGATTTAACCTTTCATACATTTGTACAGTAATTACATCAGTTGATCTTTTAAATGTATTGCTTCAGTTATTTAATGTATTACTTTAAAATACCATGTGAAATTACATGGTACTCTTTTAGCAGAATGAGATAAACAAGATTAGTAAAATTAAAGTGACTTTAGTAAAAGTGATCAAGAAAAAGAGAAAACACAAATTATTAATATTAGAAATAGAATAGGAATATTTTATAGGTCATTTGAACTTAAAAAATTAAGAGACTATTATAATCAACTTTATGCCAATAACTTGACAACATAGATGAAATGGAAAATCCTTTAAAAACACAACTTGCCAGCCGGGCGCAGTGGCTCACGCCTGTAATCCCAGCACTTTGGGAGGCTGAGATGGGTGGATCACGAGGTCAGGAGATCGAGACCATCCTGGCTAACATGGTGAAACCCCGTCTCTACTAAAAACACAAAAAATTAGATGGGCGTGGTGGCGGGGGCCTGTGGTCCCAGCTACTTGGGAGCCTGAGGCAGGAGAATGGCCTGAAGCCGGGAGGCGGAGTTTTCAGTGAGCCAAGATTGCCCACTGCACTCCAGCCTGGGGCACAGAGCAAGACTCCGTAACAAAAAAAATAAAAAAAAAAAAACACACAATTTGCCAAAATTGACAAAAGACATAGAAAGTTTCAATTTCCTCTTAAATGCTGTAGAAATTGAGTTAATTTTCAAAATCTTATTACAAAAACTCAAATGGTTACACTGTTGAATTCTATCAAACACATAATGAATAAATCATGCAACTTCACAAAAACGCTTTTAAAGATATAAGACAAGGAAAGGCTTTACAATTTATTTTATGAGGCACTCATAACTGTAATACCAAAATTTGACAAAGTCATTCTAAGAGAAGGTTATATAAATTGAAAAACACCTTGAATACAAATTGAATCCGACCACATATAGAAAGACAACATATTATTAAGGTTACCCCTGTAATGAAAAGTTGGCTTAACATTTGAAAAACAACCAACATAAATAGCATATTAGCAAAATAGAGGAGAACATTTGTTTCTTTCAATAGTCTCAGAAAAAAAAAAATTCAACCCACATGGGTAATAAAAAAAGGCAACTTTTATTCAACCTACAACCTACAAAAAGGTCTCTAAAAATACAACTGAGATGATTTATATGATGAAATATTGAACTTTTACCCCAAAGGTTAGTAATATATCATGCATGTGAATTATACTGTAAGTTGTTCTAGGTGGTGAAAGAAGACAATAAAAATTAAATATAAGGCATGAATATCAGAAAGAAAGAACAATTCTGTCTATTTATAAGTGACATGATTGTCTTTGTAGAAAATTCTTACTAATTTCCAAAGCAACTATTAGGTTAGTGAAAAGTAAAAGAAATGACAAAAACTGCAATTACTTTTGCACTGATATAATAAGTAACTAATAAGTAAGTAGCAAGATTTCTTGGTACAACATCAATATACAAGAGTGTCTTGCCTTTCTATATATTGCAGAAAACAATTGGGAGATGAAATTTTAAAAGTTTTACTTTTAATAACATCAGATAACATATGTAAAAAGAAATTTATCAAAAAATACAAGATCTTTGCACCAAAATGTTGCTAAGACAAATTAAAGAAAACAAAGAAATGGGAAGATATACTTTTTTATGTATTAGAATACTCAATAGGATTAAAAATGTAGATTATTTCAAAAATTGACCTAAGGTACAATACATCCCCAATCAATATCCCAAGTAATTGCTTTAGAAAACTGATAAGCTAATTCTAAAATTTAAATAAAAAATGTCAAGGAGGTGGCAAGGATTTACAGTAGCCTAACTAATTTTGCAAATAAATAAATAAAGGTCCAAGTTGAAGGATATACCTTGCCTAAATTTAGGGATTGATATATTAATATAGATCCATAGTGATGAAGACAATAAAGTATTGACATAAATAGGGCAAATAGATCAACAGCACAGAGTCCAGAACTGGAGCTATACTGATACTGTAATTCAACAGGGAAAATAAAATCTTTAAAACAAATGATATTTAAACAGTTAACTATATACTAACTATAAAACTAACTCAATATTTTGAAGGAGGGATGGTAAAATTTCTTGACTCTTATGGAAACAGGAGTTAAGAAGAAATCACTTAGGCAGATAGTAAGGGTATGGGAGTCCTCGTCAGGCTTTTCGTTTTAATGAAAAGCAGCTCCAAATCATTTTCTAACAAAGAACAGCCTGTAAAGTCAAGCTGCAGACATAGACAAGCAAGCTGGGAGCTTGCACTGGTGAATACCAGCAGGAACTAGGGACTAGACATGTTCAAGACGGCGGCTCCATCTTCCCTTGTCTTTCTCAGCCTTAGCTGTCCTGTGAGGAGCAGACAAGATGGCCCTGATCAACTGGAAAGTCTATTTGCATAGTAAGATTAGGGTGGGACGACCAACCTTTCTTGGGCATTATGTAAATGTCATACCTGAGTGAACCAATCTGTGAGCCCTATGTAAATCAGACACCACCTCTTCAAACTGGACTATAAAATCTGGCGCTTTTCCTGCCAGCCAGTCCTTTCCGCTTGAAAACCCCTTTCTCTATGAAGAGAGCTGTTTCTCTTTCTCTTCTCTTCTGCCTATTAAACTTCTGCTCCTAAACTTCTTGTGTGTGCCCTGTCCTAATTTTTCCTGACACACAATGGTGTGTCACTGCAGGGTGTATACCCCAGACAACCTAGCTGCTTCATTAACTCGCAGCAAACATAAATTACACATTGGAGAAGGATTATCATAGTCCATAACTTTTGAGATAAAATTATAATGCTCTCAATGAAATCATAGGAGAATGTCTTTGTGACATAGGAGTAAGCAAATACATCTTTGGCAGGACACAAAAGGAAATAATTCTAAAAGAAAGAAAAGAAAGTATCAAAAATTTTAAAAATCTGTAAATCAGAGGAAAGTATAAAAAAGGATAGGAACTGGGAGCGGTGGTTTACGCCTGTAATCCCAGCACTTTGGGCCGCCAAGGCGGGCGGATCACCTGAGGTCAGAAGTTCAAGACCAGCCTGGCCAACACGGCGAAACCATCTCTCTACTAAAAGTACAAAAATTAGCCAGGCATGGTGGCGGAGGCCTGTAGTCCCAGCTACCAGGAGGCTGAAGCAGGAGAACTGATTGAACCCTGGAGGCGAAAGTTGCAGTGAACCGATATCTCCGTCTTGTCTTGTCCCTACCAAACAAGGTTTGCTGGCTTCAGTGACAGGACCCCAATGCAGCAGCCACCCCAACATGGACCGAAAGGCAGTGCTCACCCCCGCCCCGATATGGAGCAGCATTGTTACCACCTTAGAGAAAAGGCAAAACATAGAGCTGTCTGTATTGGATTGAGAGAGTATGTTCTGCCTCACAAACTACACTTGTAGTGTTGCAAGACAGGCACTTTCATGGATCTCGGTCACATTGTGATCTGGAGATAGAGTATAGCATAGATATGAACGGAACGTTCTGAGCCCCAGGACATAGATAGAAAAGGGAAACCGAACATGTTCTTGCCTGTCTGGGATGTGGAGCTGATGTAGACCCCTCACCCCGCAACAGAGACCACAGTGCATTTCACATTTCACCAGGAGCTCCCCTCAACCGACCCTACCAGGACTTTTGCCTGTGCTCATCATTGAGTTATTCATGGGCAAGCCAGGGTGTCCAGTTCTACCAAGCTGGGTTCCCCCACCCAAGCTGAACAGGAAGCTCTGCACACAGGGCCCTCTACTGTCCGGACCGTCACCTGAAACAAGAGAGAGTACCTCACAGTAAACAAGATCAGGTACATACCCATCTGCTTTTGCTGCAACTGGCTCTTACCCATCAGCACCACCTACTGGTTTGCAGGTGAAACCACACACCTTAATATAAAATGTGCTGACAGAAGTGTACACAGCTATAGAAGCAAAGCCAAAAAGACTCTATCCAACATATTCTACAGTCCCGTTCCCTGTAAAGGATGAGAAAAGGGAAAGGAAAAAAAATAGCAAAATAAAACAAAATCATATTCAAATGAAAATAATTTCAAAAAGTAGAAGTAACCGCCTCTGAGAAGAAATCAGTGCGAGAAATCCAGCACCATGAAAAATCTGAATGTTGTGGCACCACCAAAGGATCACACTACCTTTCTAGCAGTGGACTCTTACCAAAATGGAAACTCAGAAATAAAAGATAAAGAAGTCAAAGTATTGATTGCAAGGAAACTCAATAAGAGCCAAGAAAAGATTGAAAATTAACAACAAAGAAAAATACTAAAGCAATTCAGGAAATGAAAAATAGATATTTTGGCCAGCCGTGGTGGCTCATGCCTGTAATCCCAGCACTTTGGGAGGCCGAGGCGGGCGGATCACGAGGTCAGGAGATCGAGACCATCCTGGTCAGGAGATCGAGACCATTCTGGCTAACACGGTGAAACCCCGTGTCTACTAAAAATACAAAAAATTAGCCAAGTGTGGTGGTGGGCGCCTAAAGTCCCAGCTACTCGGGAGGCTGAGGCAGGAGAATTGCTTGAACCCTGGAGGTGGAGATTGCAGTGAGCCGAGATCATGCCACAGCATTCCAGCCTGGGTGACAGAGCAAGACTCCATCTCAAATAAATAATTAAATAATTATATAATAAATAAATTTCAAATAATCAAACAAATTCTGGAAATAAAAAAAATTACTTAAGGAATTTAAACATGAAATTGAAGGCTTTAACATTAGACTAGACCAAGAAGAAAGAGTTTCAGAGCTTAAAGACAGGTCTTTCGAACTAACTCAATCAGACAAAATAAGTAAAGAAGAATTTTAAAATGAACAAAGCTTTAGAGAAACGAGGCATTAAGTAAAGTCACTACAACTACATCTATGAATTATTGGAAGTCCTGACATAAGAAGAAGAAGAAGAAATAAGCAACATGGAAAACATATTTGAGAGAACAATTCAAGAAAATTTTCCTAATCTTGCTAGAGAGGTAGACATCCAGTTACAAGAAATGGACAGAATATCTGTGAGACAGCATACAAGACAAACATCTCTAAGGCATATAGCCTTCATACTAGCCAAAGTCAATGCTTTAGAAAGAAATCTTAAAGGCAGCTAGAGAAAAGCATCAAATCAGAGAACCAATCAGATTAACAATAGACTTCTCAACAGAAGCAGTACAACCCCACAGAGGAGGCCTATTTTTATCCTTCTTAAAGAAAACAGGTACCAGACAAGAATTTTATATCCTACCAAATTAAGCTTCATAAATAAAGGAAAAATAAGGTCTTTCCAAGACAAGCAATTACTGGGAGAATATTTCCCCACTACACTGCTCCTAGAAGAAATTCTCAGTGGATTTCTAAACATGGAAATGAAAGTACAATACTTACCATCAGAAACGACAAAATAAGTTCATAGCTCACAGATTCTATAAAGCAGCTAAATAATTGAACATTTAAAAAAATAACTACTTGGTAAGAACATTATGTCAGGAACAAAACCTCACATGTTAATATTAACCTTGAATGTAAATGGTCTAAATGACCCAATTAAACATTCCAGAGTACAAACTGAATAAAAACAAAACAAAACCCAACCACCTGCTGTCTACAAGAGACCTACATACTGGGTAAAGACACATTCAGACTCAAAGTAAAAGAGTGGAAAAATATAATCACACAAATGGAAAACAAAAGTGAGCAGGAGTAGCCATTCTCATATCAGAAAAAAAGACTTTAAATAAACAAGGGTGATAAAAGACAAAGAAGTGCACTGCATAGTGATCAAAGGTTCCATAAAATAAGCTTTAACTATCCTAAATATATATGCACTCACAACCGGAACACCCAGATTCATGAAACAAATACTGCTAGACCTAAGAAAACAGACAGATAGCAGTACAATGATAGTGGGGGACTTCAAAACCCCTATTGACATGACTATGTAGATCACTGACATGGTTTGGCTGTGTCCCCACCCAAATCTCATCTTAAATTTTAGCTCCCATAATTCCTACGCCTCTGCCATGTTTGTGAGGCCTCCCCAGCCACATGGAACTGAGAGTCCATTAAACCTCTCTTTCTTAATAAATTATCCAGTCTTCGGTAGGTCTTTATCACCAGTGTGAAAACAGACCAATACAATCATCAAGGCACGAAACCAACAGAGAAATTCTGTATTTAAACTGTACTCTAGACCAAATGTAACTGATAGACATTTACAGAATATTGTGCTCAACACCCGCAGACTATACATTCTCATCTGCTCAAGGAACATTCTCCAAAATTGACCATATGTTTGACCATAAGGCAAGTCTCAATAAAGCAAAAAAAAAAAAAAAAAAAAAAAAATCAAAATTATATCAAGTATTTTCTCAGGCCACACTGGAATAAAATTAGAAATCAATACAAAGAGGACACTCAAAACTACACAAGGGCATGGAAAGTAAACAATTTGCTCTGGAACAACTTGTGAGTAAGCAATGAAATTCAAGCAAAAATTAAAAAGTTATTTGAAATGAATGAAGATAGAGACCAAAACCTCTGGGTACAGCAAAAGCAGTGTGAACAGGAAACCGTATGGTATGAAATGCCCTAGATAAAAAAGATAGAAAGCTCTCAAGTCAAGAAAACCTAAAGTTGCACCTAAAGGAACTAAGAAAACAATAAACCAGACCCAAAGCTAGCAGAAGAAAATAAATAACGAAGACCAGAACAGAACTTAATTAAATTACGAGGAAAAGAGTCATACAAAGTATGAATAAAAAATTGGTTCCTTCAAAGCATAAGTAAAATTGACAGACCCCTAGCTAGGCTAAGAAAAAAAGAAGTTTCAAACAAACACAACCAGACGATAAAGGTGACATTACAACAGATAACAGAGAAATACAAAAGATCATCAGAGACTACTGCAAACACCTTTACACTCACAAGTCAGGAAACCTAGAAGAAATGGACAAATTCCTGGAAACATACAAACTCCCAAGACTGGAACAAAAAGAAATCACAACCATGAATAGACCAATAGTGAGTAATGAAATTTAATTAGTAATAAAAACCTTTCAACAGCAGGAAATGCCCAGGATAGATGGATTTACAGCCAAATTTTACCAGATGTACAAAGAGCTGGTACCAATATTACTAAAAATATTCCAAAAAATTGAGATGGGATTTATCCCTAATTCTCCAAGTCCAGTATCATGCTGATACCAAAATCAGGCAAGGACAAAACAATAAATGAAAACTAGAAGCCGATATCCCTGATGAATGTAGATGCAAAACCCCTCAACAGTATACTGGAGAACTGATCCAACAGCACATCAAACAGATAATTCATCACAATCAAGTGGGCTTTATTCCAGAGATGCAAGAATGGTCGACATATACAAATCGATAAACATTATCTATCACATAAACAGAACTGAGAACAAAAGTTGTATGATCATCTCCATAGATGCAGAAAAACATGTGATAAAATTCAACAATTCATGATAAAATCCCCAATGAACTAAACATAGACAGAAACACCTCAACAAAATAAGAGCCGTATATCATAAGCCCACAGGCAACATCATAGCAAATGGGGAAAAGTTGAAAACATTCCCCCTAAGAACTGGAATAAGACAAGGATGTCCACTCTCACGATTCCTATTCAGCATAGTCCTGGAAGTCCTAATCAGGCAAGGGAGGGAATAAAAATGCATCCTAATTGGAAAGAGGAAGTTAAATTGACTCTGTTCACTGAAGACATGATTATATATTTAAAAATCCCTAAAGACTCCTCTAAGATACTCTTAGACTTGGTAAGCCACTTCAGTAAAGTCTCAGGATACCAAATCAACATACAAAAATCAGTAACATTTCTGTACATCAATAACGTTGAAGCTGAGAACCAAATTCAGAAACCAATCCCATTTACAACAGACACTAATAAATAAATAAATAAATAAAACACCTAGGAATACATTTAACCAAGAAAGTGAAAGATATCTACAACAACTCCAAAACACTGCCGAATGAAGCCATAGATGACACAGCAAATGGAAAAACATCCCATTCTCATGGATTGGTGAAATGAATATTGTGAAAATGACCTTATTACCCAAAGCAATGGACAGATTTGACTAAACAATTGCTATCACATTTCCAATGTCATTTTTCACACAATTAGTAAAATCAATCCTAAAGTTCAACCAAAATAAAATTCACAACAACAACAACAACAACAAAAAAGCAAGGAAAGGAAAAAAAGACCAAGCCAGGCTCAATGGTTCAGGCCTGTAATCCCCGCACTTTGGGAGGCTGAGGTGCACAGATCAACCGAGGTCAAGAGTTTGAGACCAGCCTGGCCAACATAGTAAAGCCCTATCTCTAGTAATAATACAAAAATGAGCCAGGCGTGGTGGTGGACACCTGTTATCTCAGCTACTCAGGAGGCTGAGGCAGGAGAATTGCTTGAACCTGGGAAGCGGAGGTTGCAATGAGCCAGTATTGTGGCCCACTGCACTCCAGCCTTGGCGACAAAACCAGACTCCATCTCAAAAAAAAAAAAAAAAAAAAAAAGCAACTCCAGTAGCCAGAGCACTACTAAGCAAAAATAACAAATCTGGAAGCATCATATTTCATTTCCTTTCTTCACATTACAGTATAAAGCTATAGTAACTAAAGCAGCATGACACTGACACAAAAATAGACACATAGAGCAATAGAGGAGGACAGAGAACCCAGAAATAAAACTACATACTAATAACCAGATCATATTTAATAAAGTTGACTTAAATAAACAATGGAGAAAGGACACTCTATTCAATAAATTGTGCTAGGAAAACTGGCTAGCCATATGCCGAAGAATGAAACTGGGCCTCTATCTCTCACCGTAAACAAAAACTAACTGATGGATTAAATATCCAAATGTTAGACTAGAAACTATAAAATCACAAGAGGAGAACCTAGGGAAAACTCCTCTGGACATCGGCATATTCAAACAATTTACGATGAAGACTTCACAAACAAGTGGAATAAAAACAAAAATATGCAGTCAGAAGTTAATTTAAACTAAAATGCTTCTGCACAGCAAAAGACATAATCAACAGAATAAACAGACAGCCTACAGAAAGGGAGAAAACATTTGCAAATTATGCCTCTGGCAAAGGATTAATATCCCGAATCTGTAAGGAACTCCAAAAACAAGAAAAATATTAAAAACTGCAGAAAGGACTCAAACAGGTATTTCTCAAAAGAAGAAATACAAGCAACCAACAAGCATGAAAAAACTCTCAACATCACTAATTACCAGAGAAATCCTAATTAAAATCACACTGAGATATCACATTTCACCAGCAGAATGGCTTTTATTTAAAAAGTAAAATATATATATATATATATATATGTTGATGTAGATACAGGGAAAAAGGAATGCTCATACACTGCTAATTGGAAAGTAAATTAATTCAACATTTATGGGAAACAGTATGGAGCTTTCTCAAAGAACTAAAAATAGAACTACCATCCCACCCTGCAATCCCACTGCTGGGTATCTACCAAAAGGAAAAGAAATCATCATATTAAAACGATATCTGCACTCTTATGTTTATTACAGTGTTATTTACAATAGCAAAGTCCTAGAACCAACCTAAATGTCCATCAATGTAGGATTAAATAAAGAAAATGTGATACACACACACACACACACACATACACACCATGGAATACTATGCAACCATAAAAAGGATAAAATCATGTCCTTTGCAACAACATGAATAGGACTGGATGATGGGTACACTAGAAACCCAATCCCCACCAATGCGCATGTAATTCTCATGTTACAGACAAGTACATGAGCCCCTGAATCTAAAATGAAATAAATTAAAAGGGAAAAGTAATCATAATCTGGGAGAAAATGTAGCAAATATTTATCTAACAAATAATTTGTATCCAGAATACATAAATAATTCTACAACTCAATAACTGACACAAATAATTTAATATAAAACAAACAAATACTTGACACTTCACAAGGAAATAAAAATAAAAGTAAATAAACTTATTAAAACATGCTTAACATCATTAGTCATCAGGAAAATTTAAATTAAAACCAGAAAAAATATTACGACACACCCACTATAGTGGTTGAGCTGTATTAAAAAAAAGAAAAACAAAAACAAACACACTAGCAACCCAAGTGTTTACCAGAATAGGAAATACCAAGGACTCTCATAATTTACTGGGGGAATTATATATATATACACATATATGTATGTATATATATATACAAGAATTTTGAAAATCTGCTTGAAGTCCTTAAAAAATTGAACATATACCTTGTTCATTACCCAGAAATTCTAATTCTAGGTATTTATGCACGAGAAGTGAAAACACAAAGAGCCTTGTACAAAATACACACCGCAGTACTCAGAGACAAAAACTATAAACAACTGAAATATTCATCAACAGAAAAATGAATAAATGCATTTGGTTGTAATATAATCATATTTTAGAACATTGCTCAGCAGCAAAAGGGATACATTACGTACATATACAACAATATGGTTGAATCTCATAGACAAGCTGAGGAAAAGAAGTTGGACATGAGAATATACACTTGATGATTCCATGTATGTAAAGATCTAGAAAAGTCAAAACTATTCTGAAACAAATAGTCACCCCAGAATGAGTAGACATTGAGTGTTTGGGACACATGAGAATTTCCATAGTGATGGAAATCTGTATCTTGACAGAGTTGTACAAACATTTATCAAACTCATTAAATTCAAAATTTTATATTGGTGCATTTTACTGTATCTAAAATTTACCAGAGAAATTACTTTAAGCAAATATTGAATTTCAGCTACCAGGTTTGCTTTCCTTGACGTTATGAGTTGGCAATTTTGAAACTATTCCGTCTATATTCTGGAGTTGAGCAAATGAATATAAATTTTCGGAATAATGGAGCCATATTTTTCCCTATTGGGGAAATAAATTACAAATATGGAAAAAGGAATGTCTAAAAAGTATGTTGTGTTGTTGATTTTGAAAGAAAATCATCAGTATTAACTCATGGCTTTTTATATATAGGTAAAAGAAAGAAACAAATACAAATAAAGAAATAAATATAGTGTGTGTGCATATATACCCCTTAATATCTTGTGTGTATTTCTACTTTTACTCTGCCTAGAAGCCATAAAATACCAGTAGCAATGAACACATTTAGCACTCAGAATCTTGGTTACTAAATATTATTTTTCATTTGGAAGGAGCTAGACTTTCTTAAAGAAGGATGATTCCAGGTCTTGGACAAGGAAAACACAAAATTAGCCTATTTGCCAGAAAGTAGGAATATTTGCAAAGAATTGAGGTAATATATAAAAAGTCAAATTGAAGGGGTTCCTAATTCCCAAATCTGTATAAATTTGAATATCCAAAATATATAATTATAATATTACATTATAACCCATATTATACAATAAGAATCCATTATTCCATTCTAATATAAATTAACAAGCAAGTAGGAAAATTTCTTACTGTAGAATGTCAAATGATAAAGAAAAATCACAGAATTAAGAAATTATAAATGGATGCTAAAACTAGTGAGCAAACGGTTGATTGATAGTTGACTATCTACATATAGTCGTTGTAAACTCCTCCAAACTACTAATTAATTGCAAATGAAAAATAGCAACATTACAGTGGAGAAGAGTAGTAGTCTCCCCTTAAAGTAATCAAAGTTAATATGAGCAATATTGGTATAAAACAAACTCATAGTCCTCCTGATACCCACTAATACATCTGATACTAATGCGTAAGCCAGGTCTATCTATCACACACACACAAAATCAGAATTACCAAAATTAAGAGACATTCTTAAAAGACCAAAATTAAGAGTACAAAATAACTATTCTGTACTCTTTAAAAATGTTAATATCAAGTAAGAAAAAACAGTCATTTTCAGATTTAAATAAACAGATATGACACATAAGCACAATGTGGAATCATAGACTGGATTCTGGACTGGGGCCATAAGATGGAATTTAGCCATTTTGAGATACTTGATAAACTTTGTGCTTTCAGTAGGATAATATTATTTTTACAATGTAAAATTTTCTGATCTTGATTATTGTGCTGTTGTGTAAGAAAATATCAGTGTTTAACAAATGCAGTTAGAGTGCTCACTTTGGCAGCACATATACTAAAACAAATGCAGTCAGAAATCTTTAGAGGTAAAGAGACATAATGTCTACAACTTACAAATGGTTCAGGGGTAGAAAGAGAATGAGAACAAGTGACTACAACTGGGGCAAAAAGTAAAGAAGTAAGAAATGTACATATGGGAATTCTCATTATTATTGCAACTTTTCAATAACTTTAAATTTATATCAAAATTAAAAGGTGCAAAAATTAAAAGAGAGACTGAGAAGTAGTAACTAGTAATGTTGAATATAAAAGAAATATGTAGTGCTGGAATCTAAGTGCAGAGAGTGTGTCAAGGATGAGAAAATGTGATCAATTGTGTCAAAAAATGCCCAAGTAAGATGAGAATGAGAAATGACCACAATTATTTTAAGAAAGTTTTCATGCTGCTGATGGGAATAAGTCAGGAGATAACAAAAACGAAACAATGATCCAGGATAGAGAGGGGACAGTCACCAGAGTGGTATCCTTAAGTAGGTGAGAGTATATTCTAGTGCTTAAGTAAATGGATTAGTTTTAGACATAAGCTTGTGTGGATTAATCTGGTGACAGATGGGAAGGCAGAGTCTGCCAGTACAGATACATGTAGATGGGTAAAGCTAGGGGTGGGAGTTTGTGGAAACTTTCTTCCTTCAGTTTAAATGTTCAGTCATCAGCTAAGAATGAGGATGTGAAGAGACATAATAGTGGTTAGAAAATAAAGGAGAATATATAATTTGAGTAGAAGAATAAAGTAAAGGAAGATTTCTAAAGATCATTAAAGACACAAACTCTTCTTGTTCATTGTTTTATAGTGGAATGGAGGAGCAAGTTTACTGTTCTTTCTAGCCCTATCCAATTGTATGGATACATCTCTATAATGGATATTTGAAGAATTAGATTTAACCATAGTCATTTAAAGAAGCAAGGGAGGGATAAGGGAATTGGAGTTTTATCAAAACGAGTGTTTATAATAACTAAGTAAATTATTAATGCTATGTAAGGAAGTAAAAACGTTAAGAATGTAAGTGGCTGTGACCTCAATTGATGGAAGTGTGGGAAGGGCTTTTGGAATGGGAAATAGAGCACTAAAGGAAGGAGTGGAGAAAGAGAAGACATATTCAAAGTGAAATACAGAAAATAATGAATAATGTAGAGTTTGGGGTAAAAATAAGATCTAGGTTATGGTAGGAAATGGTTGATGAAAAGTTGAAGTCAAGATGAGAGGTACTCAAGAAATGAGGGGGAAAGATACTGGAAGATCCATCTATGTGTATATATTTACATTGTCACGAATTTAAGACAGTGGAAGTGTTGAAGGTAACAACAAAGAACCGGGAGCTAAATACCCAAGAAATGAAGAGGAATAGCCAGGGCATAGCTAGATGATGGAAAGAATGAAAGATAAAGGTTACTATAATCTTTTATCATAAGATTTAAGTCTGGGTGGTGGGGAGGTTTCCAGAGGAGCACAAGAGAATTGTCTAAAATGGCCTGTAAGCAAACTACATTATAGATGACACCAACCCTCTCTTAAAGTTCAGTGATAAAGACAACTAGGGCTAAAAAAGCAGCCACTGATTGGAAGTTTCAGGGGAAATTGATTCTTTCAGGAAAATCCTAGATTTTTTTAAAAGCTGGAAAGTGAAGGGAAGTTTAGAGAAGAATTTGTGAATGCGTTGTTTTTTTTTTTTTTTTTGGGTGGGGGGAGGGGTTAGTGAGTGGTATTGATAATGTACTGTGAATTCCAAAGAGCAAGTTAAACCTTTCTGAGAAAGGGATAGAACAGGAGATAGAAAGGGTAATTAGAGTGAGGCGACCGTGACAGAGAAATCTGAGGTTCTTGGTGGTAATTACATAAAGACGAAGGGAAAGTTTAATAAAATTACTTGTTCTGGATTTAAGACAAATAGAGTTAGCAAGGTTGTGAGCATAGTGGGTAGGGAGTGATGAGTATCTGGTGCACCATCTTGACCCAGTTGATTGGGAAAGCAAGTCTGGGAACTTATGTCTTATTCACTCTGTGAAAACCTATTTATGAATGGAATTTTAGGAGTTCAAAACCTGAAGAGGTCTTAGACCAGTGGATGTGTTTACCCTTGAATTCTATTGACAAACAGGCAATTTTACATCAAATTTAATCCGACTTAAAGATGTTTATATTCTGTAAAATAAAAAGTTACACATTCTAGCTAATATTAATATTTGTTTAGTACTTAGTACTATGCTATGTACTGTAAATGTATACTAAGAGTGTGCGTGTTATAAGTCAATTAATCCAAACAACATTACAAAATAGGTGCAATTATTATCTTTATTTTACAAATAAAGAAACAGAGGTGGGGTAGTTTAAGTAGCTTATCAAGATCACAAATCCAGAACTGTTTTTAAGCCAGGATTTTATCCCAAGGAATTCAGCTCTAAAATCCATATATTTATGTAAATGACAATAAATGAAAACACAATGCTCCTTTATAGTCTATCCTAGTAGAATGTCATTTTTATATGTTAAAAGCTCACCTACAGAACTTCCAAACCAGTGCAATGGAGTGAGAAAACTATGTTGTTCTGTTTCAATTCCTACCTTTAACAGAACACCTAGAATTATCATATTTTATATTTGGTAATGAAAATTACGTTTAATGGATTCAATTATTTCCACTTTGCAAATTTTAATTATTAAACTATTAAAAACATTTGTTTTTTATCCATTAATTGCAGCTATTAGGCAACATAGAAACACATTCCACCTCAGGAAGAGACATTTAAGAAGTATTTTTAACAACGATGCTTCCAAGACTGTTCCTTCTCTTTGGCTAGAGCAGAGTCAGTCATCAGAGATACAGCTGTGAAAGCAGCACAGAAGTGAAGTGTCACTAGAAAGAAAACTGTAAATAGCTCCTCAAGGAACAGGCAACAGAGAGGTCAATTATTTGGAAAGCCATTAGACAAGAGCCTGCTCTGATTTGCATGTCCCCAAACTCTGCATTTGGGAATCCAGGGTGGTAAGTGTGATCAAACATTATTTTAAGCAGCAGCCAGATAGATGCTCAAATTACACGCTTTGGCTTCCAGCAGTTTTCATGATAGGTTGATTTTGCAATGTTTCTTACACTTAGCAGGTGCCTTAGTGTCCACTCTACACAGTTCAAATTGATGACAAGCCACCAGTCATTAAACTAAACATAACATTGTCTTGGATTAATATTTTCTACAAATTTGATATGAGTTTGTAGCAGTAGTTAGTTACAAAACAAATCCTCAATTTTGCAAATTTAAAATTTATTCTATTAAATTTGGGGGGCTTTAGGGGGCAGGGACACACAGGTACATACTTCTATTTTATCATATTTCACTTTTCCTTGCTATGAGTTATTATTAATAATAATTTATGTTCCATTTCTGAATGGAACATAAATGTTCACAAGTGCTTCCCCAGTTTCTGGATGGGAGAAACCAGGCTAAAAATCAATCAATGCCAGACTGAAGAAAAATCAGTAAACCGAGGTTTAACACAGTACACACAACCAGGAGAATTTTATCTTTACTTTAAAAAGTCTACTTAATAAGGTTTAATTATGCCAGTTTATTTTTGCATTGTCTTCATGGAAACTAAGTGCTTAACAGTCTTTTCTTTGTAAGCATTATTCACACGTTTGAAAAGCATTTGTCAGTTTTCCCCTAACTTGTTTCTTCTCTAAGTTAAATCATGTCCAAAGCTTTTGTTATCAATCTTATTATCTAACCCTGTAACCATTCCTGTATGTTTTTGCCATTATAACTAATGAGACCTGTAATGTTCTCCAGAGTAATAATTTAACATATGAAGACTTCAAGAGTAAAAAATAAAGAAATAAACTAAATGGAAGGTGAAAAATACATCAACCACTCCTATTACCTATTATCCTGTTGATGATCCAGGACTATCTTCCAATTCTTAAAGTATGATAATTACCAGGTGCACTTTCTATATGTACATAGTGTTCTTAGCACTCAGAATTCAAAGCTTATTTGCTGTTTACCAGTAGTGATGGTAAAGTTAAATCAAACAAATCTATTTCCTCACTCTCTCCTTTCAGCAGTAAACATTGCTAAGAAAGCTGGAACACCCTGGAACAATGGATACTTGCATATTGAAGTGTTTTCCTCTTCTTCTTAGGAAACCTCAAGGCTTTTAGCTACTCACACCCTAGATACAGGTTCCATGCATGCAGAAGAGCATATTATTTGATACTTCCAAGCTCCTGGGAAAGCTGAAGGAAGACCTGACCACAACTAAGCCAGTTGAGCACTACTCATCCCAGACTGACAACTAGAAGTTTTGCACAGAAAAAGAGGGACGAACTGGGATAGAAAGGGAGGTTCAGGGAAAGCAACATGGTATAAGGGACTTGGAGTGAGAATGAGCACCAAAGGAACATGGTTGAGATCTTCACATTAGTTCCAACAAAGAAGCATGATTGGTCATCCATTATCAATGCCGCCCTGGTAAAAGAGTCTTTATAGCCCACTCCATTCACATCCCCAAGGTTTTACACAGATCAATCATACAACCGTTCACTTAGGACCCTAAGGTCTGAGCCTGACATCTCACCCCTATTGTGTTACCTACCAATTATCCTTAGGTCCTCTCCCTGTCCAGACGAGCACCACAGCAACAGCCCTGCAGAACACACCAGTCCCTGGGTAACACTGCACCTAATCATCAATTATTGGATGCTCCTTGTTGCTCCTTTCTACTTTGTCTCTTATAATAAATCAGTTTTCGTTGTTTTTTTTTTAAAAAAAATTAACAATACAGTCTCAGTCTGAGACTTAACAGTAATGCAAGCTGCCTGGATGTCTGTTCTTTCACCCTGCCAAAGCAGGTATAATATAACTCAAAATAGAGTGGCTCACAAATACCACTTGAATTGAATTTGTTGATTGCTGGTGAAGCTGGAGAGTTAAATGTGATTACTCACCATGTGTAGTTCTAGACCAGCATCACTTTGCATACATAACCAGATAGAATATGAGCCATCATCATGATCACCACATGTAACTCTTGTAGCCTTGTCTATAAGAAGCTAATTTGCTCCTAACACATAGTTGAATATAAAGTATATACATAGATTGCCTTTTGATTGACTACTGGGCTTTTTGCTAAAATGAGGTTAGTCATTTTCATGATATTTGGTATTTGACCTCTTAAAACACTTTTTTTTTTAACTTTTCATTTATCTTAGTTTTTTTCTATTTTACTAGCCCAATGTTCACATAGTTCACACATTGGTGTTTCTTCTTCATCTCTCTGACTTCCAAATAATGGAGTGCCCTAGGATTCCATTCTTGTATACTGCTTTGTATAAAATAGTGTTGTAATAACCCTTACTTTCCACATTTTCATCATTTTCTATTCACCACACACTGCTGTAGTTTTCTTTATATTTCTTATTAACATTGGACATATTCTGTATTTGTTATTACATTTGTGTTTACTGGTCATCTAACTATTTTCATTAGAGTACAAGCTCTATTGTTTTTCTTGCATTATTTTATCCCAGTTCTTAAAATCATCCCTCAGCCTAGTAGACACTGATTAAAAATTTGTAGAATGTTAGCATCAATCCTGAATTTCTAACATATTTGTTTCTTGTATAATTAATATGTTTGTAAAGTAATTAAACTTACTGTATTCCCTCAAATGATTTCTGCCCTACCAAGTTTATAGAATTATATAAATATTTGATTATTATGTTTTGTAACTACCAGTACAGATGATAACTTAAGCCATTAATGTGAACAGAAGAGAAGACAGGCCTTTACATCTTTGTATTCTCTCTCTCTTTCTCAAACAAAATATAGAACAAACAACAACAAAAAGAACAAGTTTAATGGTTTGGTTAATCATTTTACCACAAGAGGGCATAAGTTCATTTCTAAAAATCTATCTACAACAGTGCTCATGTGGAGAAAAACAAAACACAAAAAATGAGACATTCACAGTGAAACCATCAATCCCTCTCCCACAACTTCTAAGGAATTTCTTTAGACAGACGAAAAAAATAAATATTTCTATTTATTTTCTATCCTACCAGGTGCCTAAAAATTTCATTGTTTTAACAAGCACTCTCTTAATTTCAAGCTTTTAGTGGAAAGCATTATATAGATGGGACTTTATTGAAGAAATTATCTCAAAGAGTTTTCTTGGCTTTGCAAAAGAAGGTCTTAATGATAAAGTGCTTTATTTAAGAAAGTGACAATCATTGGGGCTTGAAGGCAGTTAGAGACAGAATGGTCTGAAAATGTGGTCAGCTGAGATGGCTGTAATTTGGATATGAAAGAGAGATTACAATACGTAGGATATGAACAAAAAACCCCGACATTCTGCAATGCAAAATGTGAAATTTTAGATTAATACTATCCAATGTACACATTAAAATGAGTGCTGGTCCTTGAGCAAGGCTATCATCCTCCACTATTTCTCTTGTTTCAGTAAAATTTGCTAGACCCAGAAAAGCCATGTGTTATTTGTGCCTCAGTGAAAAGAGAATACAGGTGGTGTTCAGTCTGAGGAGAAACAGTGCGGAGAAAGATACCTAGCCCAAGGGCTGACCTGAGGAACCGAGAAATCAGTGGGAACAGGCAAGTGGAGGAGTTGGGAAAAGGGAGGAATGAACATTCTGCAGAGACGCTGAGAAGGAACTGGTTTATCCTACAGTGCGTGACAAGCAGGGGAAAAGGGAGTTTATTCAATGTGGAAAAAAACAGATATTTAGAGGATTTGGGAACTCCAAAGTAGCAAAAAAAATTGGCTTATACAGAAGAAAGGCTTTTATATCCAGTCATCTAGTTATTTCAAGTTCTAGTCTTGAAAAAATAAGAAACAACAAACACACTGCATTAGCATGCTCACTTACAAAACTTCTTTTACTGAAATGTACAGTACTTCATTGTTAAGCTCTTGGCTTTTATTGCATTTCTTGCATTTCTTGGCACTTTGTTTTCCTCTTTCTAGTGAATTAATTATACAGATTAATATTTTTCAGTTTTGTCCTGATTTCTAGGAAGTTAAATTTTATGCTTTGCAATGCGAATGTATTAACCCTTACAGTAAAAGCATTTGCCTTATCTCCTTTCTTTTGCTCCTATGTTCATGTTTGTGACTATGAGTTTTTTTTTGTTTGTTTGTTTGTTTTTTTTGGCATGAATTGTCTTTGGTATAGGCTTCCTCAAGTCCTTTTTGGAAGGGAGCATAATAAAATAAACCATTTCAGAATACCACAGGTCAGGAACATATCACCTGATGGCCAATCCAGAAAGGACTCTACCTTCTATGCCCATCCCAGTTGGTGGAGTATTGACAGAATATGCTTCTTTAGGTGATATGCCACTCCAAGTGATGACTTTAGATATGGTAGTTTATTTAGAAATGGAACGGTTTCCTTTAAGGCAATCTTAATTTCTCTCTAAGAAAATATATATACTTTCTGGCATCTAAATTCATTGGCATCAAGAAAGTGGTTTGAGTATGAGTGAGCTCTACCATCTGTACCAAAGGTCTTCTCAGTCTGTATTTTAATTGCCAGATTCCTTGACCCTCTCTGAAGTAGATTCCAGGTTCCATGAGGGCAAGCTGTCTATTTTGTTCTTCATTCAATCCCTATTCACCTGAGCAAATTCAGAACATACCTGCTCAATATTTGTGAAATGAGTAAAGGAGAATACTCAAGAGCAAGATTTTAAATTGGACCCAGCCTAAATTCAAGGATTATGAGTTTCCTGGAAGAAGGGTTGATGAGTTTAAAGTGTTGGATTTCATGAAGATTCTTTTAGAAGTTAAAGTTGCCAGTAGGTTGAGATAATTTGCCTCCAGAAAAGGCTGAAGAGAACTACTTTGGGGCTTCCTTTGGTAATTTAATATTCAAGTTATTTTTGTCAGTATTTCCAGTAGGTAATGTTGACAGATCTTTTCTGCTTTGAAAAACCTGTATCTAAAAGAGCTTTCTCACAAAAAAAGGGAGGCTGCTTCTCAAATCTCAAGTAAAAGCAAACTTTTATCTCTTCTCTCTTTTGCTTTCAGTTTTGCTTCAGTTATCTTAATTTTCTTAGCAAATTTAATTATTTTCTTTAGGAAAACATGAGTGTCTAGTTTCTATCACAGATGCTGAAGAAAATAAACCATGCTAGTAAAAATCCATTGGCAAAGTCCATTTCTACTTCAGCACTTCTCAGTATTCTCTCGAATGGTCTACATGGAAGAAGTAGTTTAGAACTATTTCCTATTTCTTGGGGGATGGGAGTGTTTTTCTCTGAGAAAACTAAATAATTTTAACTTCTTAATCATCTGCTAATTGTTCATGACAATACAACTTTAATACCTACATACATTAGTTAATATTTGGTAGAATATTAATACTTTTAATGTGCAAATAGAATATTTTGACATTTGAAATTCAAATGGATACTTTTTATTTCCTTTAAAATAACTGTTAGGCTACGTAAGTGGACATTTTTATTTGTTCTACATTAATTACTATGTATATTCTCCTGTTGAAAGTGTTGAATTTCTAAAAGAAGCAATTTTGTGACTAAGCCGCAGTGATTATAAGAACACATCTCCTATTTCATACCATAATTAAACAACTGTTTGTTTGTTTCTCTTAAAAGCATGATTTCATTCTAGAGGGGGAAAATATTTAATGACCCTTTAAACAGAAGCCTTAACATTAACTGACATCACACAACAAATAAGATTTAACAAGCATAGTATTTTCTGATGTTTTGTAAGTATCCCTAAGGAGCATGTTTTGCTTTTTGAAATGTATTTCTCTTCTTTCCTTGCACTTCCTTAACTAATGTCTACATCTATACTTTTGGAAAATAATAATTACTGCACCAAAGGACATTTCTCCAGTGAAATTTCCTATTACCTCTCAAACTTAGGTTTTTCTCCATTCTTAATTTTATTTCTTATTAATTGAGTAGAATTTCCTGAAATGAACAAAGGACTTTTCCTACAGCACTACCATTACTATCAAATAATAAGAATATAATTCAAAAATCTGTAGCATTTATAAATGCTATAACACTGGCTATGGATATTCTTGAAGAAAGAGGTGCTCTCAGTTTCTACACTGGAATATACACAAGTGCATAGAAAATCAACTACACCAGTGGCCCATACAGTATTGATTGTAAGAGCGGAAAATAACCTAAATATCCCACGACTGAGAAATGAGTGATCAAATTAGCATTTGACATAGATAAGGCATTATCATGAGATACAAGTAACAATTTTTAAAAATATATAATATATATTATATATGTATCTATCTTTTCATATATAAATGAAAAGATATTCAAGATTGATTCTTTTAATTTTTTTAACTTATAATTTTTGTGAGCACATGGTAGGGTGTATATTTATATATTTATGGGGTCATGAGATATTTTGACACAGGTATATAATGCATAATCATCACATCAGGATAAATAGGGTATTCATTACCTCAAGCATTTATCCTTTGTATTTCAAACAATCCAATACACTCTTTTAGTTATTTTAAAGTGAACAATTACAATTTTTTTTACTATAGTCACCCTGTTGTGCTAGCAAATACTAGGTCTCATGTATTTTTACAACTATGTTTCTGTACCCATTAACCACCCCACTTCCCTGCTGCATTCACTGACCACCCTTCCCAGTGTCTGGTAACCTCGTTCTACTCTCTAACTCTATGAGTTCATTTGTTTTAATTTGTAGCTCTCGGAAATGCATGAGAACGTGTAAAATTTGTCTTTCTGTGCCTGGTTTATCTCGCTTAGTGACCTCTAGTTCCATCCATATTGCTGCAAATGACAGAATCGCATTCCTTTTTAATGACCGAATAGTACTCTATTGTGTGTAAGTTCCACATTTTCCTTATCCAGTCATCTGTTGATGGACACTTAGGTTGCTTCCAAATCTTGGCTATTGTGAATAGTGCTGCAATCAACATGGGAGTGCAGATATCTCTTTGATATCTGATTTCCTTTCTTTGGGGTATATAGTTAGGAGTAGGATTGCTAGCTCATATGGTAGCTCTATTTTTAGTTTTTCAGGAATCTCCAAACTATTGTCTATAGTGGTTGTACTAATTTACAATCCCACCATCAGAGTATGAGAGTTCTCTATTCTCCACATCCTCAGCAGCATTCGTTATTGCCTGTTTTGGGATATAAGCCATTTTAACTGGAGTGGGATGAAATCTCATTGTAGTTTTGGTTTGCATTTCTCTGATGCTTAATGACATTGAGCACAAGGCCTTCTGTAACTATTCCCTGGCTATTGCTTATGTTAGCTCATGGCCCTGGAGCTCTACAGTTAGCAGGTGGCAAAGTTAGCAAGGTCGGTTCCCTTTCCGTCAGGACAGTTACCGCCCCTGGCCAAGGATGGGGCCAGAGTGCCATCTGGGAACCAAGGACTAGAGTAAAAAAACGTAAAAGTCTACCTGGCGTTCTATTGCACTGCAGCTGAATTGGCTCTCAAACCACAGGATGCAGTTATTCCCACTCTTCCCTCCCCTTGTCAAAAGTAGATGAGCCTTGCCCCATGGCCACTGCCACCACAGACCCATGGGGAGTACTGCCAGGCTACTTCCAATGTTCCCTTAAGGCACAAGGGCTCTTCAGTCAGCTTGTGGTGAATGCTGCCTGGCCTGGGACTCACCCTTCAGGGCAGTGGGCCCTCCTCTGTCCCACGGAAGGTATAGAAATTCCATCTAAGAGCCAAGTCCTGGAATCAAGAGCTCTCTTTGTGTTCTATACCCCTGTGGCAGAGCTGGTACCTTTGGCACAAGACAAAGTCTACTTTATTTTTTCCTTCATTTTTCTCAAGCAGAAAGAGTTCTCCTTATAGCCACCACTGCTGGGAATGTGCTGAGACTCACCTGAAGAAATCAAGTCTCAGAGTATCACCCAAGGCCCACAGCGTACTACCTGGTAGGGCTGTTGGTTATTTCAGGCCCAAGGGCTCTTTAGTTAGCAGGTAATGAATGCGGCCAAGAATAGTCCTTTCCTTCAAGGTAATGGGCTCCCTACTATCCAAGGGTGTGTCTAGAAATGTTACCTGTGAGCTAGAGCCTGGAAAGGGGGCCTTACAACTATGACCAGTGCCTTACCCTGCTGTGCCTGAGCTGGTATCCAAGATGCAAGACAAAGTCCTCCTCACTCTTCCCTCTCCTCTCCTCTCCTCAAGCAGAAGGAAGGGATCTCTTTTGGAGCCACAAGCCATGCTTCCTTGGGCTAGGGGAGGAGTAGCGACAGCTCTCTCCCAGCCACTCTGGTGGTGTCTCAGTTGGTGCTACCGCCTCACACCACCACGCACACATACACTGGCTCTGAAACCAGTTCATCCCTGGTACTTGTCTAGGAGTTGCAGTTCTTGTGACCTAGACAACCTTTGAGGTTTATTTAGGGCCCCAGAGCACTCTAGCCCAACGTGGTAAGGCTTGCCGGAAGTCAAGTTTCAACCAGTGGGATGTGATTCCCCTGTGGCTAGGGCTGCTCTAATCACTCCCTCTGTGGGTGGGCATCAGCTGAGTTCAGTCCAGTTTTGCTTTCTGGTATAATAGAGCAGCACTGAGATCAATGCACTGTCTCACAATTACTTTTCTCTCCCTCTCCCAATGGCACAGATTCTCTCTCTGCAGGGTGAAGCTGCTGCTGGGCAATGGGGATGGGTGGCACTGGTGATTCAAGACTGTTTCTCCTACCTCTTCAGTGCCTCTTTCAGCAAAATCAAGTTAAAACCAGGTACTATGAGTGCTCGCCTAATTTTTGGTTCTTACAGTGGTGCTTTTTATTTGTAGATAGTTGTTAAATTAGCATCCTTTCTAGGGGTTAGATTAGTGGGGACTTCTATTTTGCCATCTGGCTCTGCCCCTCTCTCCCAAGATCCATTTCTGAGTGGAACAAATTTAATTATATAAATTATGATTCTATGAATGTAAAGCATGCATGTACTCATATTCATATACACACCATCCTATTTTTCTATTGACATTTATATTTAATTTATATTTACATCAAAGATGACAGTAATTCCCTCTAGAGAAGAGTGTGCAAATGGTAGTATGTGGGGACTTTTGTTTTATATGTATTATTTTTATTTTTATAATAATGATGAATTTAAAATATTTCTTATGTAAAATGAAAATTTGAATTTAAAGTAATGTAAGACACTGTGTATCTTTCTCATATCCTGGTCAAGCTTTTTTCCCTCAATTTCTAGATATTTTAAGTTAAAGTGCATTTCCTTTAAATATGATAAAGTACTGTGTATTTCCTGCTTGCTAATTTTCCAAAGGAACTGTTGTTAGTACACTAAATATTATTCATTTTTGCAGTCTTTCAGGTTTCACTAAAAATTTATGTGTATTTTATTTGCATTCAATTATAGAAACATGGAAATTATTCAGAAATAGATTCGTTAGCAAATTGCAGATTCAATTTGTACATTAAATAATATAAGAATAAACACTATTGACATATTTAGATACTTTTCCAAACACATTATAGAGCATCCTCAGAGAAATTGACTGGTGCTTGCACAACATATGTGTCCATGGCTTAGAACACTCATTTTGATCATAAGCTTTGGTTAAATTAGTCTTCCAAGGATTAGCTTTACTTTTTGATTAAAAAGATTGCAATGTCTTTAATTCTGTGGACTTCCTTCTCTCTGATGGATCACACTGCATGTCATAATGTGTTCTATTTTTTCACTTCTAAATCTCAAATCATTTTGATTGATGTAGTTGTTTTATACACGCATGGTTGGCAAAAGACTAAAGAAAGTATATGACTGTGGTTAGGCAAGTGCTTATAACTGTGGAGACCTGCATTTTCTGTGGAACCCATGGATCTCCTTTACATAATTACTTTTACATTTTGAGTGTGTTTTGTTTCCTCAATCAAAGCCTCAGGAATACCTGAATATTTTCACTATCCTCAATAAACAAGCCCTTCTTTAGACATGTCCAAACCAAAAGGTATGAGGGATGCTTTCAAAGACCCAGCATAAAATGTGCCCCGAAACGTTAAGTACTTGTTAAGTAAATACAATATTGTATTACTTTAGTGTTCCTTTTTCCAAAAAACAAGTGATAAAAACACCCTACTAAAATGTGCACAAATCAGTTATTGATAAAGTGTATCTACGAATACATTAAACTATCATAATGGAGTGTAAATGGCCATAGTTACAATTTCCCTTACAATCCCTTTTCTCACCTATAAAGTGCATGGCCTTATGAACCAGAACCACAGTGTGATGAGCTGTTTGCAACAGGAGATATGAGTCTCACCATCTGATCACTCTTGTGCACATATTTACAGGAAGGAATAAACATGAGTGTAGCAGAATCCTCGAAGATTAAATGTGCATCTGCTGTGACTCTACTTCACCAATTTGCTCCTGAAAATATATGCTGAAAATTTAACTCTCTCACATTTGCATATAATTTAATGCCAAAAATTCTCAATATTCAAACTAGCACATGATGAATTAGATGGTTGTGTATACTATAATTTATTTTCTGCAGCCTCTTTAGTGTCAGAATGCCAAATTCATTCAACATGGCCAGCCAAAATACTGAATTCCTGAATTCTTCCTATGCTTCAGATTTGAACAATGCCAAAGATACCAAAATATTGTATGAATAGTTTTCAGTAAGTTTTCTTTAAAAGAAGGAAATAGCTGTCTCCTCATCCTACTGCCTGGAACATGTGCATAATGTCTGGAGTTCTATCTACCTTTGAGGATCATGAGGAAAAATGTTATATTTTAAGGATGTCAGAGCAGAAAGTTGAAAGAAGCCTGATTCCTGATGATTTCATAGAGTTACCTTTTTAGGTATAAACAGACACTTATTTATTATTTTGGGTTTTCTGGCAAATATAGGCAAACACAATATAACACAAGTTAGTTTCAACACATTTTTTATACATGTTTATTGTAAGTCTATCTATAGTTGCTGAAGTCATTATAAATTAATATAGGACTACTGAATAATTTTTTATCTCCATTGAGTATCATGTCCTGTAAAAGTTTGAAAATGCTTCCAAGGCCATTCTTAATTTTTTAATTTAGAATTTTGATCTCTTTGATATAGACACACCTCGAAGATGTTCCTGGTTCCAGGTCATTGCATGAAGTGAATATCTCAATAAAGCCAGTCACATACTTTTATTTTGTTTCTCAGAACATATAAAAGTTATTTTATTAGATACTATAGTCCATTAATTGTGCAGTGGCATTATGTCTAAAAATGTATATATGAATTTAAAAATACTTTATTAGTAAGAAGTGCTAGCAATCATCTGAGCCTTCATGAGTTGTCATCGTTTTGCTGGTGGAGGATATTGTCTCTATGTTGAGGGCCTTGCTCTGGATTAGGTTTTGGCTTAAGGGAATGTTGTGGATGCTTTGATCTTCTATCTAGACCACTTGAACTTTCTCCATATCAGCAATAGGGCTGCTTCACTTTTTTGTTTTATCATTTGTGCTTTTACTAGAGCAGTTTTAATTTTCTTCAAGAGCATTTCCTTTGCATTCACAACTTGGCAAATCATTTGGCACAAGAAGTCTAGCTTTCAGCCCGTCTCAGCTTTCAATATGCCTTCCTCACTAAATTTAACCATTTCTAGCCTTTGATTTAAAATGAGAAACGTGCAAATCTTTCTTTCATTTAAACACTTAGAGGACATTGTAGGGTTATTAATTGGTCTAATTTCAATATTCTTGTGTCTTAGGGAATAGGGAGGCCTAAGGACAGAAGAGAAACAGGGGAATGGCTGCTTGATGAAACAGTCAGAACACACACATTTATTAAGTTCACCATCTTATATGGGCGTCATCTTGGCACCCCAAAACAATTACAATAGTAACATCAAAAAATCACATATTACCATAACACATATAATAATATGAATATCAATATAACAATGATGCATATGCTTGAAATAGTGTGAGAATTACCAAAATATGACATAGAGACACAAAGTAAATGCATGCTGTTGGAACATGGTGCTGATAGACTTGCCCCATGTAGGCCACAAGCCTTCAACTTGTAAAAACCACAACATCTGTGTGAAGCACAATAAAGCAAAGCACAATAATATGAGTCATGATCATATTCATTTTGAGCCTCTTTTTCTTATAGTTTACACTCAGTCAGATATATTTTAACCTGTTGTTTCAATTGTGTAACTTTCTGCATTTCTTTGTTTCGTCAGTGCAAGTAAATCTTTCCTGTTTATGAGTGAGGGAGATTATGGTGGACTTGGTGGTGGGAGGGAAATGTCATCTTAGTCTTTTCAGGAGTGAAACATACCTACATTTGTTGTACTGGATACATTCAGCACATAACCACATTCCATTAACAAGGAACCATGTATATTTACAATGGTGGTCCCACAAGGTAATACCATATTTTCACTGTATCTTTTCTATGTTTAGGTATGTTTAGATACACAACTACCTTTGTGTTACCACTGCCTACAGTATTCAATACAGTAATTTGTTGTACTGGTTTGTGCCCTTCAAGTAAATAGGCTATAGAGTCCAGGTTCATGTAAGTAAATTAGATGATGTTTGCACAATAATGAAATCACCTAACTCCTCATTTTTCAGAAAGTATCCCTGTTGTTAATCAATACATGACTATACTTCTGTCATTTCTGCATACTTACTGTTTTCACCCTTCATATTGTTTTACTCTTCATACTGTTTTATTCTTTATATCGTTTTTACTCTTCATATTTTTGTTTCTTTACCTAGGATGTAGATAGGTAAGATCTGATTTCCATCTAACCAGTCTTCTCTGCACTACTCTCTTTTTTCTCTTTGCACAACTCTAGACTTTTTCAGGTCTTCCGATGTCTTACTTTCTTCTTCCCCTTTGCAGTGTTTTGCACATGATTTTCCCTTTTCACCCACTTGTCACCCTTCAGATCTCAGTTCAAAGCTTTCTCTACCCACTGGATTAGATCCACTGGACATGTGATATCTGCATACCATATACCGTTTATTTTTATTTTTATTTTCTTTTTTCTGAAAAAAAAAATGAAAAGAAAAGCAACGTCTTTTCAGGAGTTACACATACCTATATTTGTTGTACTGGATACATTCAGCACATAACCATATTCCATTAACAAGGAACAATGTATATTATACAATGGTAGTCCCACAAGGTTGTACCATATTTTCACTGTGTCTTTTCTATGTTTAGACACACAACTACAGAAGGTCTTACTCTGTCATCCAGGCTGGAGTTCAGTGGGCACAATCTTGGTTCACTGCAAACTCCTCCTCCTGAGCTCAAGCCATCCTCCCACCTCAGCTAACCAAGTAGCTGGAACTACAGGTGCTCACCACCATAGCCACCTAATTTCTATATTTTTGGTAGAGACAGGGTTTCACCATTTTTCCCAGGCTGGTCTTGAACTCCTGAACTCAAGGGATCCTCCTGGCCTCAGCCTCTTGAAGTTCTGGACTAACAGGCATGAGCCACCACACCCAGTCCACATACTTTTCCTTATATAATTTAGCATATTGTAATTTTTTGTTAACGTGTAATTAAATGTTTAATGTAGTTCTCTCCAACTAGATTTTAGACTCTATTAATATAGGTCTATATATTTACATATATCTATGTATTTTTTCTCACCCTTTTGTTCCTAATGACTTGCATAATTCATGTCCCACAGTGAGCACTCAGTAAATAAGCAAGATTATCTTACCTAAGTAATCATAATAATTATGTGACCAGAGGCCAGCAAGGAGAGACTTGCATATTATGTGTAAGACACCAGCATTCTAAAAGCAAAGGTTAGGAAGTGAAGATTATCTACATTGCCATTTTGAGATAAAAATGAAAACCTGTTAAGTAGTACTTCTTAGTAGGGACTGGCAATTGTTTAATAGATTTTGTAAAAGTAATATTGACTTGTGAGAATAGCAGGTTTAAAAGTTGAAGATGAAAGAAGAAGCAGTGATGGACAAGTGAAATAACTAAGAAAGTAAATATAATCAAAACCTAAAGAAAAAACAAACTAAATTCAAGGAAAATTTTAGACACTCTTCCTAGTCTGGCCACCTCCAGTCTTACTCTAACTCACTTTATAAACTACTACTGGAGTTATCCTGCTGAAGAACAGATCTGATCATTTCATATATTTGCTGTCTTTTAGAAGCTCATCAGAGACTACAGCTGATGAAATGCTGTTTCTCACTGAGTATAAGCACAAAATAAAGAACTCTATTTTTTTTATCACATGTGCTTGCCTAATTTTATTGTTAAATATTTTTGGGAAAGTTAGCTTTCCTATTTATAAGTTCAAATAATTTATAGATTGAAGCAGTCAGCATGGATTTTAAAATAATACAGATGAGTCCAGGCATCTATTTCAATGCCCATAATCTCACAGGAACTGGAAAATTGATTCCTTGCTGGATTATTTTAATGTACTATGTATTAGTTTTCAGAGGTTCAAATCATGCAAAACAAGTTTTCTTCATTACATTGCAAGATATTCTAAGTACCAGGAGGTATTGCGGAGTGTAAACCAATTTAAGTATACAGAACAATACGTTGGGAATTTGATTTTATATCACAGTTTAGGAATAAGCCTAATGACTTATTCTTTTAATTGTTAAGTGCAATTTGTGTGAATTGTACACTACAGTCAGCCCTTTTTGATTGAGCTCCATTTTTGCTCCAGGTATGATTACCTACTCATAGATAGATGATAGATATAGTTAGATATGGATAGATAGATGATAGATAGATAGATAGACAGACAGACAGACAGACAGACAGACAGACAGACAGACAGACAGATAGATAGATAGATAGATAGATAGATAGATAGATAGATGATAGAAGTTCTTAGCAGCCTTCTGGATAACAATAATGAGAACACTTTAGGTATAATTAATGACCTTTTTTATCTAATTATTACCTTCTGAACAGAATTCCAGAAACTAAACTTAGAAAAAATCCTTACTGATACGATACCTGAGCTTTCTGTTTTCTAGCAATGTTCCTTTGTACTAAAATTAATTCTCAATAGTTACTATAACTATAATATTAAAATAGCCCTTCACAAGAAAGTCATAGTGAAAAATATATCATGTTTTTCAGAGCTTAGAAAACAGAAAGCATAATTTTATACTACAAAAATATTTGAAATATCAATCTTCCATTAGTTCTGAATTAATATGACAAAAGCTTGCCAATGAACCAAAAGAAACTTGTTTTCTTGGTAATGAAAACCAAATCAAATAAGCAACTACAAACAACACATTTATTTAGAAAAATAAACTGAAAATGCTGTTTGGCTATAAAAACTGTTACATGCCAAATACAAATTAAAAATGACTTTTTAATTAAGAGAACAAATGGATGTTCAACACAAATGCTTAGTATGCATTTCACTGTATTTGACTTCTTGGTTGTTAATGATATCAAATGATCTTCATTAAAAACTTTGGATCCCTTTCTCATTCATTTGACCACACTGATGCTTTTTCATTGTTATTCTGTAGTTGTTTTTAAATTTGTTTTAAAATCAAATCCATTTTTTATTAGATAACTGATTTTTTTTTTTTGGAAGAAAGAAAAATCAATGTCTTGAGAATTCTTACATTTTTCCATTTTGTATTCCTGCAAGAAACTGCTTGCTGTGGTCTCAAAACTCACGGGACCATCTGTGCAAATAACAGCACACATCATTACCCTGAATGGAAGTGACAGTGCAAATATTAGAAGTTCACTGAGAAGTAATCAGTAAGAACTGACTTCCTCCCTCTTCCAACCATTATAGGGTGAAGGATTGAACGCGAAAATTTTTCAAGCAATTGACAACAATGCTATTATCTCAGGATGGCTTTGAGGCTATACACAAGATGGCGAACACTCTCTGTCTGGAAAAAGCAACATTTGTCCTAAGACTGTTCATCGCTGCAATGTTTCTCTGTTCGTTCAGTTTTTTTTTTTTTTTTTGTCTACATATTTTGAAATGATGTGTAATTCTGACTAGAAGTACCTCGTCTGTGTATACTTTAACCTTCCCAAATGATAAATCAGTTTATAATTTACTGGTTTAATTACTTAATATTAATTTTGTTGGTCTCACATCTGGGAACAGTTTATTTTCATAGTGAAACAAGATGAGTTGGTTGGTGTTTAGGTTTTGTTGGCTTCTTGTTTAGTCCTTTCCATCTATTTATTTTATATTCATGGTAGTTTCTGAGTGAAGAGATTTAAGGCTGTGGCTGTTTTTACCCCCGAGGCTCTGCTCATGGCTGTCAGATAGAGGAAGATGATTTTACGCAGACTGTATCAGAGATCATTTGTGCTCCAAGGCTGAGAGATTCGCTGCTCTGAGATGGTCAGGCTTCTGATTACTTTAGAATTAGATCTGTCCTCAAGAAGTCATAAAGATGAATCTGAAGTGAGAAAAACGAATTGACATGCCCCCAAGTAAAGGTATTCCTTCCAATCTGAAGGAGCTGTCAGAAGAAGGAAAACAAAATACAACAGTAAATATGGTTTAACAGTTTAAACAGTAAATATGGTTTAACAAAAACACATAAAAATTATTAAAAATGAAGCAATCATCTGTTAATAATAAAAATACTTTTAGATTATTTACATTGTCAAGCATTTTATTTTAAATGTCTAAACATTTTAAATAAATATTTAAGTATTTAAATAAATATTAAAACATTTAAATTGTATATATTATTTTGTAACTTAGTCATCAAAATTTAAGTACAGTAGTATGATTATACCTAAATTAAAAGATCTTCCCTTATTCCTAACAGTGTTTAGAATTTCAGATAAATTTGATATTAAGTATAATAAATTTTCAATATAGTTAAGAAATACTTTTCCATTAAGGTAGATCTTTCATTTGAAATAATAACCACAAAGTGTAATTTCACAACACTTTATAATGTACGGATGATGTAATTTTTATTGCAATCTATATAGTTTAAACTTATTACCAGATTAAAAAAGGGATATTTTTCCTTGATATAGCAGATAATTAGCCATAGAATTAATCTTTCTTCACTTTAGGAATATCTGCAATACTTTTAAAACAGTACATTAAAATAAATTATATCCATATCTCTAATTAATGAATTTTTTTTGGAAAACAAAAAGAAATGCCACAATTATCACCCTGACAAGCCAACATCAGACATGTTTAGCACCACTTAATGTGGAGTGCATCTGTGGTCTTCTATTTAAGTTAGGATGTAATAAAGAATATTTATGCTTACACTCACAACAATAGGTTCAGAATGCTATTACTATAAACCTAGTATAATGATTAATTGATTTATAAATTATTAGAAAAGTCAGAGACAGAGGAATGCCTTTAAGTGTATTTTTTTAAATCTTAGAGTCCATCTGAGAAACCCCTGTTTTAACCCTTTCATTTGGGGTTAAGCAAACCCCCAAAGAGAATGTGGTTTTCCCCCATATAGCCACATGAACATACATACAGGCAGCAGAGTAAATAATTTAGTCATTCTGTGACAAAATTATTAGTCAGTATTCTATTAGATTAATAAGTGATAATTTTCATTATATTACCCAACTACAATGACATTGAAATTTCATTTCATTATATTACCCAACTACAATGACAATGTCTTAGTACTAAATGATCTAAATGAACAATCAAAAAGGAAAAAAAGTCAGTAACTCTCTCTCCTACCTCCAAGATTAAAACCGGAAGAATCACTGAATACAGGTCAATGAGACTCGAGGGCTTACTCTGAGTCATTACTAAAGGTGTTCATGAAAGACAGAGAAGCAGTAAAAAACAATCTTTCATCATGTAGTTGCTTAAGAAGATGCAAGAACTTATCTGTACAGGAAAGTGGAAAAGCCTGGATGGAACTGGTCTAAACTTTATACAATCCCACAGCATTGCTTGCCTCTATTTGTGCCATTTTTGTATCATCTAGAAATATAAGTCTCTATGTATTTAAAGGAAACCAGCACTCAAGCTGTTATTAATGAACAAGCAGTAGTCCTACAATAATGTTTTTGTTTTAGTATTAAATAAAAATAGTATGAAAAACACACAAAGCCGACTTTCCACAAATGTGTGAGTACATAATTCATATATTTGAAACAAAGATAATTAAATGTGCCAATTATATTTTTAATGACTATGTAATATGGTAGTCTTCAGCAGCCTTTGATAAGCTGCTACAGTTTATTAAAACTTCAATCTATTGTTTGCATGTTTATTTGTTTAAAAATATTGATTCATCACCTATTGTATACTACTCTAGAATCCATGGATACAAAAAAACTTACTTATTGCTCTCCAAGGAGATTAGTATCTGAAGGTTAAAAAAGCAAACATTCATAGTAAAAAATTGGTGCCACAATATACGTAAATATAATATTTTAAAATGAACATTGGAATAGTGAGCCTACAAAAGATGGCGTTTGAATTGAAATGCAAGGGACAGGCTGGAATTTTCAAAAATAATAAAATGTTATTAGTTATGAAATAAGGGTATTTCAAGCAGAAGGACAAGCATGGTCAAAGGCATAGAAGCAAGAGAGAGAGAGCAATACCTTCAATATTGTATAGCATAAAACTACAAAGAGAAAAGACACGTTTCTGAAGAGCTTGACAGAGGGCAAGGTGTCCTTTTACACTAGTAAAACTAGATATTTATGCTAATGGCAATGGGAAATGTTGAAAACTTTTGATGAGGAGCGTGCCTGGAAGAAGTGTGGAAAGTACAATGAGGAGGAGAGAAGTACTTATGCTCCATGTTTTCAGTAAAGACATGGTGAAGACACCGGCTGAAAGCAATAACTGTGACTACAGTTGCAGATGCTTTCTTAATGGTACATTGAAGCGAGTAAACTAACCCATTCCTTCTTACTAAATTAAGAGAGCATTTTATTCAATACCATCCATTCAAGATAAGAGCAAACATTATCATAGGCTTTTCCTGTTCCACCAAATTTTTAGGTATCTTATGGAAGCAGATATTTGCCTCTCAACCCTCAGTGGTCATATATTACAAGTAGAAAACAAAATCGTCTAACCAGTAGAAGCCCATATCTGCTGATTAGATTCTAAGAATGGATATTAAAGGAATGTATTTAAATATCACTGAATTTTGAATATTTGTTACATATATCCAGGCTTCTTACTGGATGGTATGAGATATCACATTTGATCCATTATCTCAGGCCCACTAAACAAAGCCTCAAATAGCTTTTCATGTATAATTTTGCCTATTTAATAATTTTATGAACTTCCATTTTTATTGGTTATAAAATACACAAATTTTTAAACCTCCACATTCTTTTTTGCACATTTACTTCAAATATAGAGATGTAATATACTATTACTGTTACACAAGTTAAATAAGTCTATTCTGCATTGAAATAATAAAAAATAAATGACAAACAGAAAGACTTTGTACAATCAAAAATAAATTGAGGCACCCTCCATGGAAATGCCTTCCGACCCATTTTTCATTTCCATGGGTTAATTGCTCTATTATGTTTGAAACGACTTGGCTTAAAACCATATAAGATTTATTCACTTTTTGGATGGAATAGGTCAAAGTTTTCAAGCACTTCAAGGGTCATTTTCTCATTCTTATAAATGTTTCGAGGCCCAAATGTAATATGCAAAATGTGAATGATGCTAGATAATTTTTAGTCTTGAATCATTAAATGTCAAGTTAATTAATTTATATAAGTAACATTTTAAGCGACTGAGAACATTTCTATGCAGTAAGGGCAGTATGATTAAAAAATGCCAAAGACAGCAAGCAGAGCTAAGGAAATGCTGAAAATAATACAAAAAATTTTTCTAAGCAGACATGTCTCATAATTATATATTTATTTGGATTTTGGTAAAATTTTTATAATTTTCTTCTTTGTAATCTATATTTACATATTTTAATTACATACATTTTTGTATATTAATTATAGCTTTTTAAATATATTTTATAAAATATTTATATATACATATTTAATTTAAAATATTTAATATATATAATAAATATACAATTTTAAATATTTTAAACTATAGGACAATGTGTCATGTGTCTGTTGCATCATAAGAAGTAGTAACTGTTAAGAGATCAAAATCATGTTAAAGAAAATCTATCTTGTTTTGCCTGTTAAAAGCAGCCCTCCCAAACCAGATGCAGTTTATCCATCCTGATTTATTTTTATTATAGGCAATGTTGCCTAGTAATATGACTGACAATCTACCAGTATCTGGTTTCCATGGAAATAAAAGTTGAAAGTTAAGCCAGGGTAATTTTTATGCTTATGGAAAAGAAGAATATGTTTTGCTATCACTCTATTCATATTAAGAAACAGAAATATTTGGGAATTTAGATACCAAACAGACAATATTTTCTGACTCATAAAACAATAAAATTCAAGATAACAGGTATGCATTTAACTCAAGAAACCAAAAATAAATAAATAAATAACAAAATCTTCCACAAACTATGAAATACTAATGAAAATTTAAAAATTAATAAAAACTAGCAAAGTTACAAAAAATGAAAAACTTGATTTTTGAAATCATCTTTTATTTTGAAAAGAATGACTATAATATATATATATATATATATTGCCATGGAAGAATAAGAGGAAAAACATAAAGAAAAAGCAAATGGATAACTTTAGAAATCAGGGAAAAAGAGCATTTAAGAGACTTCTAGGCCAGGCGCGGTAGCTCACGTCTGTAATCTCAGCACTTTGGGAGGCCAAGGCGGGTGGATCACAAGGTCAGGAGCTCAAAACCAGTCTGGCTAATATGATAAAACCTGCCTCTGTTAAAAATACAAAAATTAACCGGGCATGGTAGCAGGCGCCTGTAGTCCCTGCTACTCAGGAGGCTGAGGCAGGAGAATTGCTTGAACCTGGAAGGCCTAGGTTGCAGTGAGCCAAGATCGCGCCACACCACTCTAGCCTGGGTGACAGAGAGAGACTCTGTCTCAAAAAAAAAAAAAAAAAAAAAAAAAAAAAAAAAAAAAAAAAAAAACAGAGAGACTTCTATGTGTACAAGTAAATCAAATAATCTGATAGAAAAATATAAATTACTAACTTTGCCTTGGGGAACATTTAAACAATCAATACCAAGAGAAGAAAATAAAAGGCAGTCAAAGCTTTCCCACTGAAATAAGACATCATGATGAGATGAGCTTTCTTGATGCTGGGCATTTTTGTAATTGGTCACGTTCTTTGCTTATGGACTGTTATAATAGATACTGATTCCTATTTGGGAATTAAGTGTAAGTCAGGATAACTCTCATACCTACTTATGGTCTTCATCTTTTACACATGACACTTCACAGAGTTAGAAAAAGGTTGTAGCCCTAGACACTTGTCACAACTCTCATGGATAAAAAAACAATAATAACCAGTAGTGCACTACTGGCAAGCTTTGTTTATGATATTTGTATTCTTCTAATGAAGCCATTAGCAAGTGTGGCCTACTGTAGTCATGTGAGATTGTTCAGTTGAGCCTACAACTACTGGATGTTATACACAGGGAGAGTTTCCTTTTATTCACACTTATCAAAATGTTACTGGTTTCATCTAATAGCAGAGGGTGGTCAGGGGAGGTGTGGAGTAGCCTGTGTAGCACCTGCAACTAGTTATATAGTTTAAAGATACACCTAGGCCAGGCACGGTGGCCCACGCCTGTAATCCCAGCACTTTGGGAGGCCGAGGCAGGCGGAACACGAGGTCAGGAGATCGAGACCATCCTGGCTAACATGGTGAAACCCCATCTCTACTAAAAAATACAAAAAATTAGCTGGGTGTGGTGGCGGGTGCCTGTAGTCCCAGCTACTCGGGAGGCTGAGGCAGGAGAATGGCATGAATCTGGGAGGTGGAGCTTGCAGTAAGCTGAGATCAGGCCACTGCACTCCAGCCTGGGCAACTGAGCGAGACTCCATCTCAATAAAAAAAGATACACCTAACACCTGAGAACCATCAGGATGGTGCCATGGATACTCCTGTCCTGCTCATAATGAGCCCATGATTTTTTGATTCTGAGAGAAGAGAGAATTTTGAATAAGATGTTCAATGTCACTCTTCTAGGAAGAATTAGCAAAAATGTAAAATGTGCTATATTAGAGACAGTTGAGCAAAAGTTTCCTTGAGACCTGGGAAAAGTTTCAAAGAGCTTTCATGAATAAAAATTATGTTTAATCTAGCTCTTAAGACAGTTATTTCTTCTTTAAGAAATGTCTACTCAGATCTCTTGCCCATTTTTAATCAGATTTTTTTTTTTTTTTTTTTTTTTTTTTTTTTTTTTTTGCTGTTGAGTTTTTTGAGTTCCTTACGTATTCTAGTTATTGAGTTCCTTACAGATTATTGTGAGTTGAATAGTTTGCAAATATTTTCTCCCATTCTGTAGGTTGTCTCTTTGCCAACAGGCATATACAAAATATGCTCATCATCAGAGAAACGCAAATCAAAACCACAATGAGGTATCATTTCATTCCAGTTAAAAATGGCTTTTATCGGCCGGGCGCGGTGGCTCAAGCCTGTAATCCCAGCACTTTGGGAGGCCGAGACGGGCGGATCACGAGGTCAGGAGATCGAGACCATCCTGGCTAACACGGTGAAACCCCGTCTCTACTAAAAACTACAAAAAACGAGCCGGGCGACGTGGCGGCGCCTGTAGTCCCAGCTACTCGGGAGGCTGAGACAGGAGAATGGCGTGAACCCGGGAGGCGGAGCTTGCAGTGAGCTGAGATCCGGCCACTGCACTCCAGCCTGGGTGACAGAGCGAGACTCCGTCTCAAAAAAAAAAAAAAAAAAAAAAAAAATGGCTTTTATAAAATAGAGAAAATAACAAATGCTGGCAAAGATGTGGATAAAGTAAAGCTCATACACTGTTGGTAGGAATGTAAATTGGTATAGCCATTATGAAAAATAGTATGAAGAATCCTCAAAAAACTAAAAGTAGAACTACCACAAGATCCAGCAATTCCATTGCTGGGTATATAGATCCAAAAGAAAGAAATTCAGTATATTAAGAGATATCTGTACTCCTATGTTTATTGCAGCACTACACACAATAGCCAAGATATGAAATAAATATGTGTCCATCAACCAATAAATGGATAAGAACAATTGGAACATATACAAAATGAAATATTATTCAGTCATAAAGTAGAAGGATATCCTTTGTAATTACATGGATGGAACTGCAGGGTATTATGTCAAGTGAAATAAGTCAGCCACTGGAAGACAAATACATATGTTCTTGTTCATAGGTGGGAGCTTAAAAAATTATCTTATGAAGGTGGAAAGTAGGATGATGATTACCAGAGGCCGGTACGGGTAGTGGGAATGGTGGGAAAAAGAGGGGTTGGTAAATGGGTACAAAAATTCAGTTAAGTTGTAAGAATAAGATCTAGTGTTTGGTAGCACAGTAGAGTGACTATAGGTAACAATAATTTATTGTATATTTCCAAATAACTAGAGTGGGTTTGGAATGTTCCCAACACACAAAAAAAGATACATGTTTTAGGTGATGGGTGTCCAGACACCCTAATTTGAGCATAACACATTGTACACTTATATAAAAATATTTCATATACCACTTAAAAATATACAACTATTACATACTCGTAACAATTAAAACAATTAAAAATTTAAAAAATACAGGTAGGCAGCATATTACCAGTTTGAAAAAAGAATGTTGAAGGAAGCATTCTAGGTAGACAGAGAAAATGACCTCAGTGCAGTTTCTAAAACATGATGCCGTTTTACCCATCTAGAACGTTCTACATTCTGCCCATGTATCAGTTCTAAGTTTTGAGAAGTTTGTTTTGGTTATTATATGGATATATATAGAATTAAGCACCTATGATTAAATTAGAAAAAGTCATTTATGGATGTACTTCATTGTAGTCTTTAAGTCTGATTAAATAACTAGCTACTTTAGAAAAACCTTTCATTTCATGCTTCACAAACTATGAATACTGAGTAAATCACATTGAAAATGATGATTGTAATGTGAAGAAAATATTACTAATTCTACCATTGTGGTTCTAAGTTAACACAAATAATTATTTCTTATGAATTATATATGACATTTTCTAAAATGCAACTGTAATTCTCTGATGGCTGCACCTGTTTTCCTGAGTCTGCGAGCAGTGCAAGCACTGCCCAAGGAATCTGTACATCCACCAGCAAGACATACTGCATGAACTTTGAGTTAAGTGCTTCTCACATTGAGGATATTTAGTAAGTGTGCATCTGCCTGACAAGCAACAACTTAGAGAGATGACAGTTTGAATCTTTAAGATTAGATGGCCATTTTCTAAAGTAAGCACCTGATACCCCGAAATACCATGCACTTCAGAACTGCCCTTCTCATCTGAACTGGTGGGTTCGGATAGTTATATACATTAACATTCGTTCCAAATTACCAGGACCAGCCACAAAATTTGCAGGGCCCAAAGAAAATAAAATTCAGGGCTCTGTTTGAAAAAGCAGGATAGAAGCTTTTTCTTTTTCATCCAGTCTCTCTAGATTTAGCACTTAATGCCTGTTCCACCGGACACAGGGATGCTTACAGAGTGAACACAGACCTTCACAATCCCTGGAGCCCTGCCTTTTAACTCATGACAGCAGTAGTTAGGTCCCCACTGAGATAGAGGGAAGCAGCATATGGGAGGGAAAATAGGTAACTAGGAACTCATCCAGGGAAATGTGGAACCACCCCCGAGGGGAAGCAGGGAAATGTGGAAACACCCTGGAGGGGAAGCGCTGAGTTCCTAGTCATGCAGCATTGTCCTGTCGGGCTTCACTTTTAAAACACAAATTCAAAGAAAAAACAATTAAAATCATCAAGATGGTGACTGTAGACCTTAATAAAACCCCAAGTGCCACGGGGTCCAGTTATGAAGGTGGGGTGCGTGTATGGAGGGATTGTGGTTTTGGAGAGAGTACTTCTGAACACTGAGCACAGGGGCCTGTACAAATGTACTGGTCACATACTTAGGAAGCTGATCCTGCAAGTCTGTCCCAAATAGACGATTTAATCTGTCCACTCCCAAACTCTTACATTAAGGTTCAAAATAACACCAACCACACATTCAGTTTAGGTTGGTATTATGCTTTATTGTGGGTGTTTTTTCATTCAAGAGTCACTACAGAAGAACAATGTGCATGAAAGAAAAGTGGTAACATGAACAATAGTAGAAAGAATGCCCTGAACTGTTTATATGCTAAATCAATATTTTTATTAGTAAATTACAAATACCCACTTGTTAAAGTTGTTACAATTTTACCTAGAAAAATATAATTTTTATCAATTCCTGAAACCTTTTCCCTTTAAAATAAGGACATAATTTGTAAGGTCTATCTACAATATATAAATACTTGAAAAACGAATTTGGTGAAATTCCCTAAGAAAATTAGCTATAGATATTAAGGAAGATATAGAAGCTCTGTTGTCCATGAAACATCAGCATGCACACAAGAAAAATACTGCTTTTATTACTATCTGAAATTGTATCTTTTTTTCACATATGTACATTGATGGGGTTGAGAACATGCTACTTCAAAATATGGCTCCTTGGCATACTGGGTATTTTAAGCTTAAGATATCTGAGAAAACCACAGAGGCAGGAAAGTGTCTCTGACCTTCTCCTGATCTCCCTGAAGCAGATGATAAAATCCTTACGTGCGAGATGCCTCCCATACACCAAGGAAAGGGGTACTTACCTCTGAAGAACAAAGCATCACAGAGAAGAATCTGAATAGGCTTTGCTGTTTCCTCTAGTTAATTACCATTAGATCATACTTTTTTATTCACTCATGCGTCCCCAAAAGCATTCCCATTTTTGTCAAAACTAACATAAAAAATGCCCAGGTCTACCCATTTCTTCTGGTCTTCATTTCTTTATAAGTGCTTCTATGTCACATAAAATTTATATTTTATAAATTTGTATGTTTTTATCTTGTTAATCTTGTTAGTCTTTTTTTTTTTTTTTTTTGAGACGGAGTCTCGCTCTGTCGCCCAGGCTGGAGTGCAGTGGCCGGATCTCAGCTCACTGCAAGCTCCGCCTCCCGGGTTCCCGCCATTCTCCTGCCTCAGCCTCCGGGGTAGCTGGGACTACAGGCGCCCACCCCCTCGCCCGGCCAGTTTTTTGTATTTTTCAGTAGAGACGGGGTTTCACCATGTTAGCCAGGATGGTCTCGATCTCCTGACCTCGTGATCCGCCCGTCTCGGCCTCCCGAAGTGTTATTCTTTCTTTTCAAGAGCTTCAGCCATGAATCTAAGGGGATAGAAAAGAATATTTTCCTCTCTATGATATGCCCATGTAGAATATCATCAGTTTTTTTTAAAAAGTCATTTTATCAACTAATTTAATTCAGTTGAAATAAATGTTAACATAATATTTAATAATTATGGAAATGATAGATAGATAGATAGATAGATAGATAGATAGATAGATAGATAGATAGATAGATAGATATTTTTGAGATCTTGCTCTGTGACCCAGGCTGGAGTGCAACTTCCGCCTTCCGGGTTCAAGCGATTCTCCTGCCTCAGCCTCCTGAGTAGCTGGGATTACAGGCGCCGCCACCACGCCCGACTAATTTTTGTATTTTTAGTAGAGATGGGGTTTCACCATGTTGGTCAGGATGCTCTCGATCTGCTGACCTCGTGAACCCCCACCCCCCCCGGCCTCCCAGAGCTCTGCAATTACAGGTTTGAACCCGCCCGGCTGGAAATTATATTTAATGAAGGATGTCATTCAGGTTACTACGATGTGGTAACTTTTTAAGATATTAATAATATCCTTATATAATTGTTAGATATGTGTATTGTAAATAAAAGTTAAAAAGCTTATTTTAGAAGCCTAGATCAGACTTAATTTGGGATATTTTGTCAACCTTTTGGAAAAATTGTACTACTATTATATACATTTTAGGATTAAATATTAAAGTCAAATTCTAGCACAGAAAAGAAGTAAATGATGTAAAATGAAAATGTTTTTACATCTTTTAGATCCAAGTTGAAAATATTATCATGAAAAATGTTTTCTAGAAATCCCTTTCTACTGCCTGTTATGGGCACAAATAAGCAATTAAATTAGTTAAGGCTACCACCAGCTTCTTATAATTAAGTGTAAATTGCAATCACTTACACAATACTCCTTCTACGGGAATTAAGCAATATTAATTAAATCGTTTATTTATTTATTTATTGACATTATGTGTAATTCTATAGTATATCCTTAGTTATAGGCTAACATTGAACTTTTCATATCAATTGGTTGATTAGAAAATACTGATGAACTCTAAAACAGTGCCTGGTAGGATGTGATGTTTTTGGAGTCTGGAGCTCATAATTAAGTTCCATCCCACAGTAGGTCTAAGAATCTGTACAAGATAGATTTTGAGACTCAGTTTTCCTTTCTGTAAACAACAACAACAAAAAGGATAGACATTAATATCTACCTCCCAAGGTTGCTGACAAAAGTAAATGAGAGCACAGGTACAAATGAATTTGCAATGTTCATTTATTTACCCTTTATAAAGAGACATAAACAGTCAACAGATATAAATTTTTGTAGATAACTCCACAGGAATGCTGAACAAGCTACCCAAGAGCTTGATTCTTGAAAGGGACCCAAGGCTACTTGGCACACCTCGATAGGAGAGCTGTCATACGCCCTGAGTCCAATCTCTGACAACTGAAGGAGGTCGCAGTAGCAGATATGCCAAGAAATGAAACTAGAATCAAACTAACTCTCTTTCTTTCTCCTTTGCTGTTATTAAGAATATCAGCATGTGCCATTTTTGCAATCAAAGAGTTGTAAATACCCTCTAATATTTAATTATTTTAGGATAATGTAATACAGAGCATAGAAAGTACTAAAGTATAAATGCTAAAAGACCCAATTTAGAAAGTCACCAGAATACTGTGTTCGTGGAAAATGACACAGTATTCTGGTGACTTTCTTTCTTTTTTTTTTTTTAATTTTTTTAAATTTTTTATTTATTTATGTATATATTTTTTATTTTTTATTATTATACTTTAAGTTCTAGGGTACATGTGCATAACGTGCAGGTTTGTTACATATGTATACTTGTGCCACAAATGCGAACATTTACTGCATCATTTGAGGAAGTGGGGGATTCAGCTATATAAAACAAGGATGTTTTGTCTAGCTCCCCTTGATCCTCACTAATGGTGTTCAGAGGATAGTTTTTTGTGTTTTTTGTTATTTTATTTTAAAGCTCTGCTTTCAGAATGTTTCCATCAACCTAAGCTAAGAAGTAATTTTATTCATGATAATGATTGTGAACTGTTTTCTCTAAAGCCAAAAATGTTTTTGAAAACTCCTTCATCCTAAATCCCTGTTTTCCTGCTCCTCCTTTTAATTTCCTTTTTATTCACTGATGTGCTGCTTACAGAAACTGTTGCAGCCAGATTGGAGAGTGCTGTGAAATGAATGGCTGTGATATCTATCCCTCCTTCTGGCAAAACTTCTTTGTGTAACTGCATTAAACTCTGCGGAATCTAATGTTAACATGTGCATATTTTACTGAGTTCTATTGGAAATGAGGCATGCTGGAAGAATGACATTATTTTTTCATGGTAGAACGAGAGTACCTTCAATCAGAATAGAATTAAAATGCTAACATTTCTCCCTCCTCCTTGTTTAAACATTTTTGGCAAACCATTTCATTTCCATTTTTAATTTATTACTTGAAACAAGTGATAACAATACTTCCCTCTCTAATATCCACTGATGCTTTTCAACCATTAAATGCATTAGACAAGTAATCAAACGCTGCTTTCATCTTTATGAAACAGCATTTCTTTTTTTCCTCTGGCTTTCAAATAGATGACAAAATGCCTGCCGTGAATCAGCAAGTTGGATTTTGTGGGTTGAAATTTTATGAACTTAATCAGGTTAACTTGTCTCTCCTACCAAAACACAGGCAGGGTTAGAAGTCAAAAACAGTTTGATCAGCCATTACTAATCCGCTGAACACAATCATGTTAAATTCTGGAAAAGGAATCTGGGATTTTCTTCTGTCATTAAGGTCACTGAAGCTACTGGACTTGGGAAAACATCTAGTTGTCTGTGTAAGAGGGCGTCTCTATTCTCCACTTCCTTTATTAAAACATTGTACTCAAAAGACATTAGAAATAAAGCAAAATAAAATATATTCAGCTTAAATTTTATTTTTCTTCTCAAATGTATTTCTCTTTAGGCAAACATGAATAATGTAAGATTAAGGATAGGAAAAATGTCTTGCTCCAGCTACAATAGAATGGTGTTTCTCGAAAGCTCTTGAAAGCGCAATATTAATAAAATCTCTTAAAATGGTTCTGTTTTACTTGAGCAAAATAGGACATCCTACAAGTTTAATTGGCAGGTATCTATGATATTTTTTACTTAACCTGAGAATGGGTCAGTTCCTTACCACCTGTCTTTTTCTTAACCCCTATTATTCTTGTAAATTAGACAAATAACTGAATGATCAGCAGTCTTTTTTGCCATTAAACTTGTAATTAATTTTAGGTTTTAGGTATCTTAACATTGCCAAGATATTTCCCAAATAGTATCTAATAACATGGTGTTTTATGTCCAAAAGAAGTAAACTACACTATCGAAGGGCTACTATCGTACTATGTTCAGAATTAAATATAATAACTTCCATAATGGTGAAACCAAAAATAGTTTCAGTGTTTGGCTCTCAATGCATTTTTGGTTCCGATAGTCTAATAAAGTCAACTTAATATTTCCTCTTTTACTTCCATGAACAATATGCAAACAAGTAGCACCTATGATTTCCACATTTTTAATTTTGCATTATCAATCAGCACTGACTTTAATAGATCCCCAGAATTCAATGTGCTTCTGCATATATTGGATTCAGAGGAAAATAATAAGACACTGTGGTATGTATAATGAAATAAATCAGAAGGCCTCTTTTCAGTTCTGGCTTTTTCACTTCCTACTTATATCACTAGTCTAGATATTGAAATTTTCTGGTTCTCAGATTCTCATCTGTCAAATGTAGATTTGGATAATAAAACAGGGAGAAATGCTTCATAATAAACCATAAAGGATAAAACTAATGAGAATAGGGAAAAGTGAGCAAAAAGGAAGGAGCAGGTGGGGAACTTAGCTGAAATTCAAGTCTTGTCTGATAGCTCAAAATTGCTAAAAAAAATACCAAATTTAGGCCAAAAATAATTATTTTTAAGTCTAAAATAAAATATACAAAATAAAACACAATAGCAATTTTAAATTTGTATTACTTTTGAGAAAAGTTAAACAATATGCGTATTTAACCTCTTATTGATAAATGTTAAGAAGCACAGTGTTCAACATATAGCTGGCACTCAATAAGTAGGTTGAATAAATATATTGAACAATAAAACTCAGTTGGTTATTTTCATTGCCTTAAAGTTATTATACTTGATGAGATGTTAAAAATTATTTACATCAAGTCTGAAAATTTCTATTTGCCCTGGTGTTAACCTCTATTAATTTCTATTTACATGAGAACCAAGAGCATGGGGACCAAGCTGTGGTAATAGAAGGTGTTGTTGTTGTTGTTGTTGTTTGTCTGTTTTTTTTTTTTAATTAACACCAAATTGCCTCCAGCCCTCTAGGATTTCTGAATTTAATTCAGATCACATAATATCTTAAACAAAATTTTGGATAGTGTTGCTTTGTTTATACAATTTAAGTCTGTAAACCCCTACGTTCTACAACCCCTACTACTGCATAAAATTTCATCAACAATAATGGTCAAAATAAAAACAGAGCAATACTTTTTAGAATATTGATACATATGTATTTTACAATTCATTATTAATTTTGATCCTAGTCTGCAAATTGTGATATGAAAGAGACTTTAATAAACATAGCAATGAAGTACAAATGCAAATATAATCTATGAGAAATTTAAATAATATCTGTTATCTCTATGTTTTGAAATAAATGATTTTAAATCTCAAATTCTTTTATTTAGGTGATATCATATTCTATACATGAAACAGGAAATCATGTGAATTCCTCAAACTATTTTGGAACCTTATTTATCTATGCTCTTAATAACAGTCATTTCAAAAACTAACATCCAAGCTCTAATTTTTAGAGCTCATATTGAACTGTTTCATTTAACTCCTCCCATAAATTCATGGATTTTCTATTACTTAGTATTAAGCAAATCTAGAATTTCCATAGTGTTGTCTAATCCAGTTACAGAAATATTTATTGAAAATGTACATATGTGCTATGAACTGCCCAAAGCGCTTGAAAACCAAAGATGAAAAGATGTTAAAGTACCAAATGATTTTTGAGCAGAAATATAAGAATGATGAACTCTACTTCAGGGAACTGGAAAATACTTTGAAGCCCAGCTTCCTTATGAAGGCTGAATAGAATTTCAACAAGGGAGGGAAAATCACTGAGGCATAGCAGGAACAGAGTAAAAAGTACATATCCGATGATAGCGAGAAATCAATGTAGTTAGCCGCCAGACTCCAGTGGGAGCAGCTACAGTGGGAGACAAGGCCCCAGAGGGAGCTTAGACCTGCATTTATAAGATCCTGATTGCCCTCTGTAGTTAGGATGTTACCATGTAACAGTAGGAAGACAGATCTTTAGTGTTTTTATCTGGAAAGTAAGCTGGTTAGATTTATAGTTTAGGCCGGGCATGGTGACACATGCCTGTAATCCCAGCACTTTGGGAGACCAAGGTGAGTGGATCAGCTGAGGTTGGGAGTTTGAGACCAGCCTAGACAACATGGTGAAACCCTGTCTCTACTAAAAATACAAAAAAAAAAAAAAAAAAAAAAAAAAAAAAAAAAATTAGCCAGGCGTGGTGGCAGGTGCCTGTAATCCCAGCTACTCAGCAGGCTGAGGCAGGAGAACTGCTTGAACCTGAGAGATGGAGGTTGCAGTGAGCCAAGAACGTGCCATTGTACTCCAGCCTGGGTGACAAGAGTGAAACTCCATCTAAAAAAAAAAAAAGTTATAGTTTAGAAAGATGTCTATCCAGTGGTGTAAACAATGAAATGGAAATGAACAGAATCAGGAAGAGCAGGTTAGGAAACTATTAAGGCTATATTTCAACTAGAAGAAAATGAGATATTGAACTGAGAAAACAGCAGCAGGGGTAGAGACGAGGGGGTGGATTTGATTATTATATTTAGGGTGTAGAATGGACAACACATTCTACCATGTGTTTCTATTCAGAAAAATAACTGAAGTTGCAAATGAGGAGGTGAGGAAGATTTCCTATTATTGTTTCTGGCCTAGTGACTTGGACTGACAGTAATGCCATTTCCCAAGATAGGAGAAGAGGACAAAGAGGAGGTTATGGAAAAATACCTACTTAACTGTATAGTATATGCCTTAAATGAGTAAGGTTAGAGTACATGCGGGAAAATGCCTGAAAGAGAAGCTTGGCTGAATGGAAGGAAGATAATGTGTGATTAATACAGTAAAACTCTTTGAGGTTGTAAATGAATTCAATGGCTGGTTTTTGAAGTCATAAATACCTTAAGAGAATCAGATGAAAGCTATAGACCTGATCTCTTATAAATATTCAGATATATATATATATACATGATATTTTGCTTATGACTGTAAGATGGCTATTCATGGACTCCCTTGCATTGCAGAGACCTTAGCTTAATTAAGAGCCCTTGGTTTAGAGTTTAGAGTTGGACAAGTTTAGTTGTAGAAAGGTATTATTTTAAAAATCACATATAGATTTAGAGGTATCTTTTTAGCACTAATAGGGAATGTTCTCCCTTCCAAGTAAATTCTTAAAGATCAGGGTTTTACAACTCAGCAGGATTGACAGTTGGGCTAAATAATCTTTTATTGGGATTGAGAAGCAGAGACTGGCCTGTGAACTGTAGAATGATCAGTAGCATCTGGTGGCTTCTATCTGCACTTTGTCAAATTTCTCCTAGAAGTTAAAATTGCCCCCGTTTGAGAAGTCTTACTACAGAGAATAATGTTTATACATATAAAACTCCAACATAAGAAATCAAGTTAGGTATTATTTTTCTGAAGAAAAAAAATCATGAGAAAATTTTCTAGAACAGAACTACAAAGTGAGTAAGCAGATAAAGCCATACTTGAGCTTTCCTGTTTTGGGGGGACAACACAATCTTTTCTCCTGTGTCTCTATACTGTTATAGAAATGAAACTTATCCCTTCTGCGTAGGTAGCTAAGAATTGTACAATTAAATCATGAAACCATAGCAGCTGCTTTTTATCTCTTTGCTTTCATCTTGTTTAGAAAAATTAATCTCCTCTTTAAGAAATTACTCAAACTTAAGAAACTGAGAAGCTGATATTTTCATAGCAACAGGAAATCTATCAACTCAAATAAATAAAATATTATAAAAGCTAGTTAGTAATTAAGTATACTACCATCTGCCTTGTGACTTTGTGTTCTTATAAACACATTAACTTTATCAAGTTTTGTAAGGGGTAATCTGCAAGCTATGGAATATCAAGTACAAAAATATGTTAATACCCACACATAGAGATGCTTATTCAACACGAAGTCTGTTGACATCTTTTTGCCATTTCTGCCTTGCTCCACAAAACAATGCATTTAGTCTGCCTTTATCATAATTGATATTTCTTTATACTTCCTATTTTTCAGTAAACTAGACATCTGTGTTTTGTTCCCTGTACTCATTTCCTTGACTCCTGATAATATTCCCCATCTTTATTCTAGTGGACATTCCCACTCCAAGTCTTAGCTCACATGATTCTGACAGTCTGGCAGAGAGATAGCCATTTTTCCTTAAAAAAAAAATAACACCTAGTTTTTAGTTAAGTAGTTGACCATATAGAATAAATTCTAACTTGAAGTTAGGTGTGGCTGTGTGACAAAGTTGGAAAAGGAAAGAAATGAAAAGCAGCTTCTGGAAACCTTTTGAAAAGAAAGCTAGACCTGTATCTGTGGCCAACAATTTTCTTCCATTCCTCTGACTACTGACTAGAATGTTGATTTGATGGCTGTAGCTCTGGCTGCCATTTTAAACCATGAGGATGACTTACTATGTCAAGAATGGCCAAGAGGAACATTTAAAACAAATTTAGTCCTTATGGACTTTACAGACCAGACTTGCCATATAAGCCATCATCTGCCTCAAGACTTGTATGTAAGAAATACACTTGTACCTTATTGTTTTCAAGTCACGGTGATTTGGGGACTCTTATTCACATGGGAACATAATCTTAACGATACTAATAAAAATTTTAACTGACACTGGGTAAGAATCTTAACTGATACTAGTAAGAATCCATTCTCAAGTCAGTTTGGAACCTGTGATCAAAGTCAAAGCCACACACAGATTACACTGCTTTGTTTCAGAAGTAGACATTTGCTATAGCAACATCTATATAATATAGCATACTTACAGCCACCTCAAGACCATTGTTCTTCCAGAAAAATGTGGGTGAAAGAGGTACAAAGATGATGTGAATCAAGAGTCCACAATATCTAGTATATTTTGGCTTAAATGTAAAAATTCATATGAGCTTCAGATAAAGTAAAATCTTCATGTAAAAACTGTATATGGTTTGAAGGTATGGCACTGAACAGCCTCAGGGTTATGCTATTGAAACAAATTTTTAGAGAGCCATGGAAGATGTTTTGTGAGCATCGAAGACTGTAAATAAGATAGTCTGATGTGAACTTAACAAATTCTGGAATTTGTAAAAACCACAGTATCCGGTGCTTGATTGTATCACACATTGTGTGACAAAGCATTATCCATCAATCTAAATAATAATCTTATGTCCATTCCAAATAATAATCTTATATCCATTCCAATCAGCCCTTCTGGGTGGTTGACCAGTCTGTGAGAAAGAGAATAAAAAACTTAGTAGCTTTTAAAGTATGGCAGAATTTTTTAAAGTACTAATAATGCCAGGAAATACTGAGTTCATTAATAATACATAGGCTTTGCTTTAACAGTATATCTCAAGTAACTATTACTAGTGGCCACAATCACGTTCAACCATTATTGAATTATGCATTCTATATGCCAGGTACTATTGTATATACTCCAGATACGGTAGTAAACAAAAGAGATTAAAGATTACAGATGAGATTACATGGTAAAGTAAGCTAAGTCAAAATTTAGGAGGGTTTTGCAGTTTGAGTGAGGAGTAGAAGAGGCAGAAAAATGCTTCTCAGAGGAGAAGAAACATCTTACCTTTTTGGAACAGTTAAAAAGGAAGAAGAAACAGTGCTTGCAATACTGCATGTTTTGAGTTTTCCATATTGCTTAAATTTGAAAAGATTCATTTACTTGTCAAATCTCAGAGATAGGATATGGCAGGTCCACGATATTCCTATGCTTGTTTTTTAATGTTAACATATTTTTTTAATCTTTGAATTAATACATGACTATTTAAAATCCTTGGAAAATAAGAACAGCTTAAAGAAAGGATATAATATCAAGCTGACACTCAGAGGCATCCACTATTATAGCTTTCTTATATTTTATTCCAGTTTTTACACATTTTTTTCTTATTTGATGTAATTTTCAATGCATATTTTTATAACATAACAAAAATCACTGTAATATAATTATTTAATGGCTATATAATATTTCATATAATATAAAGTTATGTTTCTGGTCATTTTTAAAATTGAAGTATATATTTTCATAATATAAAATATACTAACAAATATCTTGGACATAGGATTTCAGCATTTAAACAGTGCTGAGTTGGTACGGTTCATTGTTAATCCCCTTCAGACTCAAGCACTCTGAGTTGAGAGCTGGTGATTGCTGCTTCCCCTCCCTCATTCACCACTCTTGACATCCAGCCATCTCCTTTGCATAAAAGTTCAGTTATGAATAATAAAAATGACTTTATGATGGTTTCTCCCTTAGTGTCATATTAGCTGACAAGTTTTGAGATTGAATTAGGTTTCCATAGAGATGTCTCTCAATTGTATAGTGGTCTGTCCTGAAGCTCAAATCTCCTCACTCTACTAAAGGAATGATGATATAAACTGCCAGAATCGAGACATTTGCTTTTGTGTATAGTATGCTGCATCATCTCTCAGGCTATTCTCTGGCTCATACGTGGTCATGGTCAGAACTACTGCAGTGTGTTTGGGTTGTTGCTAATGCTTGTTGCATCATTTTGAGTATTTGTCCTCATTTTGAAGTAGAAAAATAGCTTTAAAAACCCTTTCTTTCAGCAGTCCATAACCAGAAAGCACATTTTTAGCCTATAATCTTTAAAACGTTTAATACATATTTAAAGTATATCTAAAGATGGTTTATGTATTATCAGAAAGGATTTCTGTCCATTGGTTTATTCTTAACTTAGTCAACAAAAATACATCTAACTTACTTAATTTGAACTCTGAACTACGTAAGATACCAGAAATACCAGAAATGAAGAAATGAATGTTATATTATCTTGTAATTAGAGAACTCCCAAATCCAATAACAAAGATAGACATTCAAATAAATAGAAAAGACGCAAAGTGTGTGTGAGAGAGAGAGAGAGTGTGTGTGTGTGTGCGTGTGTCTGTGTGTTCCAATGAGTCAAATGCTCACAGAGGTATGGGAATTCAGAAAAGCTAGTAAATGAGTTGTATATCCTTGCAAAAAGAAGATGATATCTGAATTTTGTTATAAAGTATTTGTCAGAATTTACAAGGCAGAGGCAAGTAGGGAGAGCTAGTCGGTAAAAATAGTGTGTGCAATAAAAGTCATGAAAATAGGGTTATTTGTCCACTTGAGTTGTAGATCCTCCTTATATTTTTTATAAATCAACCCTTTATCAGATACATGATTTGCAAGTATTTTCTCTCGTCCTTTAGATTGTCTTTTCATTCTGTTGATCATTCCTTTTTTCGTGAAGAACATTTTTAGTGTGATACAGTCTCACTTGGCTATTTATGTTTTTGTTGCCTCTGCTTTTGGTATCTTAGTCAATAAATCATTGCCAAGATCAGTGTCAGAAAGGGTTTCCCCTTATGTTTTCGTCTGGTAGTTTTGTAGTTTCAGACCTTATGTTTATGTCTTAAATCTATTTAAAGTTGATTTTTCTATATGATGTAAGACAAGGTTCCAGTTGCCTTCTGCATGTGGATACCCAGTTTTCCCAACGCCATTTGTTGAAGAGACTAATATCTCCATCATGGATTCAGTTGATCATGTATGAATGGATTTATTTATGGGCTGTCTAGTCTGTTCTATTGGCTTTTGTGTTTGTCTTTATGTCAGTGCTATAGAGTTTTAATTACCAGGGCCTCATAATACATTTTGAAATCAGGAAGTGGGATGACTCCAGCTTTATTCTTCTCTCTCAAGATTGTGTAGGCTATTTTTGTTCTTTTCTGGTTTCATATGAATTTTAGGATTTTCTTTATTTTATAAAAATGTAACTCAACAATCAAACAATAACCCAATTTTTAAATGGGCAAAGGACTTAAAGAGACATTTTTTTTTCAAAGAAGACGTACAAGTGACCAACAGCTGTTAAGAAAAGACGCTCAACCTCATTATCAAATGAAAATCAAAAGTACAACGAAATATCACCTCACACTTGTTATGTTGGCTTTCATTTAAAAAATCAAAAGAAAACAAGTGTCGGTGAAGATATGACAAAATTGGAACCTTTGTACACTGTTGGCAGGAATGTAAATTGGTACAGTCATTAGAGAAAACAGTATGAAGTCTCCTCAAAACATTAAAAATAGGACTACCATATAATCCAGCAATTCCACTTCTGGGCATGTATCCAAATGAATTGAAATCAGTAAGTCAAAAAAATCTGCATTCCAATGTTCATTGCAGCTTTAGTTGCAATAGCAGCTCAAGCATCTATCGAAGTGGAAACAACTCAAGCATCTATCCACAGATTAATGAATAAAGAAAATATGGTACATACAAAGAATGAAATATTACTTGACCTTTAATAAAAGGAAGTTCTGCAATAGAAACAACAGGGAATGGAAAATGAGAAGTTGTTCAGTAGGTTATAAAGTTTCAGTTGTGCTACATAAATAAGTGCTAGAGATCTGTTGTATGATATAGTACCATAGTTAACAATGTGGTATTATGCACTTCAAAATGTATTAAGAGGGTAGATCTCATGTTATGTGTGCTTACCACAAAAAGACGGAGGGGCAGACACAAGAAAACTTTGGCATGTGTTGTATATGTCTATTGCCATTACTGATGATGGTATCATAGTGTTTGCATATGTCCACATTTACCAGATTATACACATTAAATATATGCAGTTTTTTTGTGCATCAATTACATCTTCACAAAACTATTAAAAATCAACTGTGTAGAAGTGTTGTTCTGAGGACTAAATAAAGAAATTAAATGTTTGACATTTTCTGGCATTAAATAGGTGTATGAACCTTAAAAAAATAAAGGCATGAAGGCATGAGGTATCTTAATTTGTTTGAGGACACTGATAAATATTTTGTTTTTTGTAGATCAGGTACATGTTGGAGAATGGTAGTCTGAGTTTGCATATGTAAATTTTGGTAAGCTGGTCAAAGCCTTTGGGTTTTACTCTTAGAGTAATGATCAGGAGATAATGAATGACATTGTTTTAATTAATTTTTTAATTAGCTTCACAGCAATACAAAAATACGTATATCCACTGAAGGCCACAGTTGTAGGCAATGTATGAGCAGGGAAAGGAATCAGTCAAACCTGTTCTCAGATTATTTTCTTGCTCTTACTCTTAAACTTGCCACATATGTGCTCCTTTCAAATGTTTTTTGACTTTAATCAAAGTCCTAAGAAATGTAAGCTGCAGCAACTCTGACTGCAACTATTTATTTATTTATTTTATTGATTTATTGATTTATTGATTTATTGATTTTTTGAGACGGAGTCTCGCTCTGTCGCCCAGGCTGGAGTGCAGTGGCCGGATCTCAGCTCACTGCAAGCTCCGCCTCCCGAGTTCACGCCATTCTCCTGCCTCAGCCTCCCGAGTAGCTGGGACTACAGGCGCACACCACGAGGCCCGGCTAATTTTTTTGTATTTTTAGTAGAGACGGGGTTTCACCTTGTTAGACAGGATGGTCTCCATCTCCTGACCTCGTGATCCGCCTGCCTCGGCCTCCCAGAGTGCTGGGATTACAGGCGTGAGCCAATGCGTCCGGCCTATTTTTTTCAAAATACTTTTGCAAACCTTTGTTTTTCCCTTTGTAATTTCCTTCTTATAATACCTCAGGTGAATATGGTGAGTAAAGTGTATTATTCTCCCCATACTTACTGAGTATTAATTCAGGATTCAGAGTTCTTGAAGGTAGGTATTCACACCAGCTTCTATAACCAATTAGAGACAAAGTCAGAAAGTCAATAAATTCTATATTTTATTACCTAATAACTGATCATTTTCAAGGAGTGAAGGTAGAAGAAATCATTGCTTAAAATACTATAGTGACATCTCAAACTAAGGAAAATATGACGGATTAAAATGAACAATAATTTATATTAAGAAAATAATTAATAAATTATAATATCTAGCACTGTTTCTTTTAAAAAATGTTCTAGAGTTATATTGTGTTGTGCTATTTTATAAAGACCTATCTATAATAACTGGAAATAAGAATAAGGAAAAATTAAGATTTGTTTTTAAAATTAAAATATGTAGTAAGATTGAGTGGAAACTATGTATTTTATTATTTCATTTATGTGATATGGCCAAATGAGACAAATTGCTAAAGAACAAAAACAAATTACTGGTTGATTTGGGCTGGGAGTACTGGTTGATTTGAGCTAAGAGTAGGTGGATGAGAATTAACTTTCACTGAGGTTTCTTTATGGGGTGATAAAAATATTTTAAAGTTAAACTGTGGTTATGGTTGCATAATTCTGTGAATATACTGAGAAACACTGATTATACAAAAGTGGAGTAGCAAGAGCTCAGTCATTCTAAGTTGTGATTTTTTTTTAATGCAAAAGTTGTATTTGGAAGGGGTGTTGGAATTGGGATGAGCTACAGTGAGAACCGTGTTTCAAGTCTTATATTCAAGGTTGCCATATTTGCTATAGCCTTTTCATTTGCTTTTATTTAAATAGTGCCTTTTTAATAGGTAATTTCATCCTGTGTCGTCATGTTTGTTTGATTGACTTCAACTTCCCTGTGTGATTTGGCTGTTGTGAAATAGTACTTCCAAACTTTACGCAATCAAAGTAATTTCTGTATTCTCAGGGAGGTGAGACTGCTGAAATTTGAACTCAGATGACAAACATCTTTGACTCTTCAAACTGGAGTGAAGGAGAACAGGTAATGCTGCATTTGTAACTCCTTACTTATGTCTTTCCCGACATCACTTTGCCCCAGTGACGGCATTTGCTCATATTGGTGATTGTAAAGAACCATGCTTGAAGGGGTTGTGAAATACAGTGTTTTATTGGAGAGTATAATTAGCATAGAACTTTGTGAAAGTTTGCCTTTCACTTGGGCATGACAAAACATGTTGCCTACTTCTATGGTGCCCTGTGGCATCACCAAGTCAACCAATGTCCTAAAATCCTTCAATCTGGACTGAGATGTTTTGACTTTGTAATAATGAGACATTATTAACAGCTCTTAAAGATGAGAGCAGTGTAACACAAATGTGAATATTAACTTTTAACCCTTTAAAAGTATTTTCTGTTAATTCTTGCTATGTTCACATCAAAATGTTGTTATCCAGTCATGACCATCTGTTCCCAAAATTTAAGCAAATGTGAGCGGAGTAACTTAAAGAATGGATACACAAACATTCTTGTTTTATTAATGTTTTTACATCAAATTTTGAAACATTTACTTTCTGGAATAAAAGAATCACTAATATTTTGCCTTCATCCAGTCACTATAGAGGAGAAGATAAAAAAGGTACTTTGAAATAAGTTTAAATCAAATATTCTACCTGCCAGAATTGACAATTAACCAGGATTATATTAAACCCATTTTTTTTTCATTTACTGGCATTGATAGAAGGGGCACTACTTGGGGAACTGTCAATTTATAGCTATATGTCCAAAGGTCATTTATTTTTATCAAATGTTTAATAATCATATATTATATACCCAACTCTATAATTAGCTGCTTATAGCCCTGTGGAAAAATAAGGCTTTTGTGCTATATTGAAGATTGCAGTTACTAGAAAATCAGTGAAATGGAAGATCAGAGTGAGCTGATTCACCTAAGAGAAAATTTATGAACAAAGAGGAATTAAGCTGATTTTTAAAAGTGGGTAGAAATAAAAGTCACCACTTTGATAATGAAAACATAATTCACGAAGAGAGAAGACATTTGCAATGCATATATGGCACAATTTGCCAGTTCAGAGTATGTCAAAACTATGTGTATCAATGATTAAAAAAAGAAGATACGATAGAGAAGTAATAAAATAGTTGAATAGACAGTTCACATTGGATGAAATCCAAATGGCCAATAGACATGTGTATTTTTAATGCTCAACTCCATTAAGCAAAATAAAAATGAAAATTAAAAACAATATGATACTACTACATACTCTTTAGAATAGATAAAACAAAAGCAGGCCATGACTAGCTTTAGGAAGGACAGGGTGCGACCTGAACCCTGAAATGCTGCTGATGTCAGCTGTAAATTTGTATTAATATTTCAGAAAGCTATTTGAAGTATCTACTAAAGCTAAAAATACAGACACAAAACTCATGGATTCCACTTTTGGTGTATAGCTAATACCTAGATAGCTTTACCAAAGTACAGGTACTAAAATGTTTACAGCATCACTGTTTATAATAGCCCTAAACTGCAAAGGATACCTATTAACTGTATCTATCAACACTGGAATGGATAAATAAATTGTGGTATATTTCCATAACAGTGATATATAGCAATGAGAATAACAATCAAAAACCACATACAACAACATGGGTGAAGATTGTAAACACAAGATCAGTTGAAATAAATTAATTATAAAAGGCTATGAACTTACCTCTTCATGTATAAAACCGACAAAACTAAACAGTGGGATTAGAAATCAGGAAAGAAATTATCTTGAGTGTGAGAAATAGTGACTAAAAGGTATATGAGGGCTTTGGAAATGTTGGTAATTATCTATTTCTGGATTTCAATGCTAGTGCCATACTACATTTAGTTTGAGAAAATTCATTGAGCTATAAAATGATGATAGGTGGACATGAATGTATACATATTGCAATTCAATAAAGGTTTTAAAAACTGGATAAAAGAGGTTTAGAAAAGAAGTAAAGTGGTTAATTTTTGTATTAAAGAATACTTTTTACAGCCAAATATTTTCAGGGAAAAATGTTCTTTTAAATAATAATAAAAAGGAAAGGCAGCACTTTTAAACTCTAAAAACTACCCCAGAGTTTAATGTTTTTCACAGTTTATATGATGCAATCTGCTTAAGCTGGTCTATTCTAAACAGGCTTTCACCACTGTCACAGTCCAAAATCAACAACTGTTATTTATACATGTAAGAGACTTCCAAGGGACATTTGAATCATCAAAGACAGACTAAAATACGTTCAACTTCATTTAAGTCTATTTGGTTACATTTTCTCTCTTTAAACATCATTAGAGGCACATGTGATATCTAAGGGAAAATATTTCACAGATTATTTTCTGGTCATGCAAGTGTTCATGACCCATTATTTATATTTTAAAGACCTTTTATTTCATTTTAGGACCATATAATTTTGTTCTCTACTTTCTATCTTCCTTCTTACAATTATATGGTGTTATAAGTAGAACATACATATTCCAAATCAAAGTATGTCAGGTTTCATAAGACAGAGGATATCATTCAAACATCTGGGAAATGATGCAAATTTGGGGGGAGGTTTCATATTGTTGTATGATGAGAAAGGTTAATGAATTTAAATTTCAAAGTAGAACCATAAATGCCAGTGGGTGGCAGAAAGTGCTAATTATCAATTATTTAATTTTCTTGATGTTAAAAAGAAATGAAATATCTTTGACAGGTAATTGACAATGACCTCTACAAGTAATAAAATGCTTAATTAAGAATTTCTAAAATGCATTATATATACTTCTTTGCATTCTTCAGTTGTCAACACTAAAATAAAATTTAATATTTTCCTTGATTAATCAAGGATTTAAAAATCTTCATTATATGTTACACATAGTGAATAGGTCACCTTTCCATCTAGTTTTGAAAAGCCTGACACCAAAATCAAACAATGACAAGAACACACAGAGATAAAACTACAGGCCAATATCTAGAGCATAGACACAAAAAATCTTCAACAAAATAGCAACAAAGTAAACCCAAGAGCACATCAAAAAAATTTAAATCATGATCAAGTGGGATTTATCCAGGAATGCAAGGCTGGTATAACATAGCGACATCAATAAACATGGCATATTACATCAAGAGACTGAAAGGCAAAGACATATGATCATCTCAATATATGCAGAAAATGTATTTAGTAAAATTCAATATGATTTCGTGATAAAAACTTTCAACAAACTAGGCATAGAAGGAACATACTTCAACATAATAAAGGCCATATATGATACACCCACAGATAACATCACACTGAAAAGGGAAAGCGGAAAGCTCTTCCTCTAAGAACAAGACAAATATGCCTTCTTTCACCACTGTTACTCAACATAGTAATGGAAGTCCTAGCCAGAGCAATCAGGCAAGAGAAAGAAGTAAAAGTTCTCTAAATTTATAAACAGCTTGACCCTTGCAAATTGACCCTCTTTACATTTAGAAGAGCCTCTAATTTAGAAGATCCTACAGATTCCACCAAAAACCTCTGAGATCTGACAAGCAAATTCAGTCAAGTCTCAGGATACAAAATCAATATAAACAATCAGTAGCATATTTGTATATTAATAATAAACTAGCCAAAAAAGAAACCAAGAAGCCAATCCTATTTATAATAGTTACAAAAATAAAAAAATAAAACACCTAGGAATAAATTTAATGAAGAAAGTGAACCACCTCTACAAGTAAACTTACAAAAAACTAATGAAAGAACTTGAAGAAGACATGAACAAAGAGAAAGATATCCCATGCTCATGGATTGGAAGACTTAGTATTGTTAAAATGACCATACTATTCAAAGCGATCTAAAGATTAAGTATAATTTTTTATCAAAATACCAACATTATTTTTCATAGACATAAAAAAAAAAAAAACTAAAACTAATATGAAACCAAAAGAAAGCCCAAACAGTCAAAGCAATCCTGAGCAAAAAGGACAAAACTGTGAGCATCACATTACCTTACCTCGAAAAATATGTCCAAGGTTATAGTAATAAAAACATTATTACAGGCCCGGCGTGGTGGCTCACACCTGTAAGCCCAGCACTTTGGGAGGCCAAGGTAGGCTGGTCACTTGAGGTCAGCCTGGACAACATGGCGAAACCTCATCTCTACTAAAAATACAAAAAAATGAGCCAGGCATGGTGGATTATGCACCTGTAATCCCAGTTACTTTGGAGGCTGAGGCAGAACTGCTTGAACTGGGGAGGCAGAGATTGCAGTGAGCCGATACCATGCCACTGAACTCCAGCCTGGGTAACAGAGTGAGACTCTGCCTTGAAAACAAAACAAAACAAAAATACTGCTATTAAAATGGGCATATAGACAAAAGGAACAGAATAAGAATCCAGAAACAAATCCACGTATTTATTTACAGCCAACTGATTTTTGTAAAAGGTGCCAAGTATGCTAAGTACATATATTGGCATTATCTTTAGTACATGGGGCTGGGAAAACTGGATATTCATATGCAGAAAAATGACACTAGACCCCATCTCACCATACACAAAAATCAACTCAAATTGAATGAAAAACTTAAACCTAAGACCTCAAACTATAAAGTTAGTCGAAGAAAACAGGAAAAAATACTCAAGGACATTGATATTGGCAAAAATTTTATGACTAAGACCTCAAAAGCACAGATAACAAAAACAGAAATAAACGAATGAAACTTTTAACTTAAATGCCTCTGCACGACAAAGGAAACAGTCAACAAAGAGACCACCTCTTGAGTGGGAGAAAATATTTGCATACTATTCATCCTACAAGGAACAAATACCTAGAATACACAAGGTACTCAAGCAATTCAACCAGAAAAAAAAAAAAAAAAAAAAAAAATGCCCTTAAAAAGTGGGCAAAGAACCTGAATAGACATTTCTCAAAAGGAGATACACAAATGATCAAGATTGCTTGAGCCCAGGAGAGCAGCCTGAGAAACACAGGGAGATTTCATTTCTAGAAAGCAAAACAAAACAAAAAATAATAGTCAACATAATTAATCATCATGGAAATGCAAAAATGCAAATCAAAACTACAATGATCACAATAAATTATCTTACCCTACTTAGAAAGGGTGTTTTCAAAAATACAAAAAAAAAAAAAGAAAAATTAGATGCTGGCAAGGTTGCAGAAAAAAGAAATTTTATATACTATTGTTAGGAATGTAAATTAATATAACTATTATGAAAAACAGTATGGAGATTTCTTTAAAAACTAATAGAAGTACCATAAAAATTTGCAACTCCACTACTAGATATTTATCCAAGGAAAGGAAATTAATATATCAAAGCGATATCAGTCCTCCACAATGCTTATTAAAACACTATAGCAGTAGCAAAGATACATGGAATCAACTTAAGTGTCCATCAACAAATGAATGAAAAGAAAATGTGGTATATATACACAGTGGAATACTACTCAGCCATAAAAAGACTGAAATTCTGTCACTTTCAGTAACGTGGATGAAAACTGGAAGTTATTATGTAAAATAAGCCAAGCACAGAAAGATGAACATTGCATGTTTTGCTCATATGTAGGAGATAAAAAAGTTGATCTCATGGAGGTAGAGAATAGAATGATAGTTATCAAAGGCTGGGAAAGGTATGTATTGGGGGGAGGTAAATGAAGAGAGGTTGGTAAATGGCTACAAGCATACAGTTAGACAGAAGGAATAAATTCCAATGTTCAATAGCAGAGTAGGGTGAGTATTGTTAACAACAATGTATTGTGTATTTTAAAATAGCTAGAAAATAGGACTTGAAATGTTCCCAACACATAGACATGATAAATGTTTGAGTTATGTATACCTTTAAAACTCTGTCTTGATCATTACACATTCTAGGCATGTAATAAAATATTACATGTACCACATAAGTATGTACAAATATTATGTATTGATAAAAAAGATAAATCTAAACAAAATATACCTTGATTTTAAAATAAACTTTTGATTTATGTATAATTTTGCAATCTCTAACTAATAGATCTAAACACTTATGCATGATTGCTAATACAAAGAACAAGAGAGAATCAGGCATTTCCATTATGCTCCTTTTTATAGATACAGTCTTTGAGATATAGCCTATGGGTAGCTTTGCCAAGGGGAAAAAAATCAAATCTTCATCTGGACAAGATTATATCTCCAAATACGATTTAACTAACAAAAAATGATCCTGTTAAACTACAGCTCGGGGATGTAATCAGCAAAGGTCAGGCCATGAGAAATGTATGAGTTAAACAATCCAGTTTCCTCAAAAAATAAACTACAAGAAATACAGAAGATATGAAGGGAACCATGCATAGAGATTAATTAAAATAGAATTAAAATACATATGAAGCAATAGATATGGGAGGGCCTTGAATCTTGATTTTTAATATAAAACAATGTATAATAAAATAATACATTTTATATGTATAAGACAATTAGAAATATTAACACTTAATATTTTATCCCATTAAGAAATTATCATTAATTTCTTTAGAAAATGTGACTTGGTTTGATCTCCCTCCAAAACAGATTCTGAAACAAGAATTGTAGGACAAGCAACTTGTTTGGGAGGTCATCTCAGGATACAAATAGAGAAGTGAGGAAGTAAGGCAAGGACAGGAAGGGATTCCATACAAGATGCACTATCCATCAGGTTTTCATTGTGCTACTGGAGCTCAAGCCTGCTGTAATGTACATCACACTTCAGACGTATCTTAACTGAGGGATACAAGTTGGGGAATTTATCCCCTAAATTCCTATTTGATATTGGTTGAAGGCTGCTCCCAGCCCTTGCAGCTTATTCTACACAAAGGCCTAATGCTATCCTGTGGTCAGGAAAAATGAAAGTATTAGGCAAAGTCTCAGGTAATTAAGCAAGATGCTTTGGCTTTAGAGGTAAATGCTAAGGCACCAGGCTCAGTTCTGTAGTACCTTAAAGATGTAGTGGTGATAGTAAATAAACAAGGGATTTTTTGTTTTAGATATAACTACCAAAATTTTATAAATAAAATATGATACCCGGAATACACTTTAAACTAATATGAGGGGGAGGCAGAAGATGCAAGCATAGATGAGACAGGTTTGGTCAGTAGTTAAAAATGGCTTAAGAGGGTATGGGTATATTGTATGATTACATTTTCACATATATTTGAAACTTATTATTTCCATATGCCACCATATGTATATAAATTAATTTAAACATGAGTTTTTACTGATATGCCCAAATTTAATCGATTACAACATGGCTCATTCTACCCTCCTCCTCTTACTAATCTGTAAATTTACTGCAACAGTGAGAAATATGGCTCCAATCATCCACCATTCATTTGCTTAATTATTCAGTTCAATTATACATGTGTAGTAATATCAAAATTAACTTACAGCCTGTTAAGAAACAACTTTATCAAGAAGTACACATATTTAGGTCTTTTTGCTTTTAGACTTAGAGACTCTAGTCCTGCGCAAAGTGACTTAGATTAGCACCTTTTACACACACTCCCTTCAGAGAGCAATATTATTTCATACGTTGTTATTAGAGTTAGGTTCTATTGTCATATTATGCATTCCTTTTGGGATCCTCCAACCTTCTAAATGATTTTTAAGCATCAACTCTAACAACAAGTGTATGTATGCAGTTCTTTTTGTCTTTAGACTTCAAGACTCTAAATCCTATCCAAAATTACTTAGGTCAGCATCTTCTACACACATCCCCTTCAAAGAGATTGTTTCATATTTAGTTTAGATTCTATTATTATGAATTCCTTTAGGATCTCCAAAAACTTTTAACTGATTTTTTAATTTGTATACACTAAGGTTCAGTCTTTGTACTATAAAGTTTTGTGAGTTTTGACAAATACATGTTACAAGTCTACCATTACAATATCATAAAATTTAATTAATCTTTCTAAAGAAAAAATATTGTGCTTCATATATTCAACCCTCCATGCCTCCTGCTGAGCCCATGGAAGCCACTTATAGTTTTACTGTATCTATATGTTTTGCTTTTTCATATAATGTTATATAATTAGAATCATATACTATATAGCCTTTTGTAGACATTTTTAAGAGTTCTTTATATGTTTTGGATACGAAATAATGGTATAAAAATCAATGTACAACTCTTCAATAACTGCAATTTCTATTTGTATCAGCAACAATGTTCAAAAGGAAATATGCTCAAAATAAAAAATACGACAAAGTTATGTAAATGATAGGCAAACATATTTTTTAGACTAATGTATTAGTATGTTTTCATAGTGCTATAAAGAAATCCAGAGACTGGGTAATTTATACACAAACGAGGTTTAATTGACTCACAGTTCTGCATGGCTTGGGAGGCCTCAGGATATTTATTCATAACAGAAGGCCAAGGAGAAGCAAGGCCCATCTTACATGGCAGCAGGAGAGAGAGACTTCAGGGGAAACTGCCACTTTTAAACCATCAGATCTTGTGAGAACTCCCTTACTATCATGAGAAAAGCATGGGGAAAACTTCCCCAATGATCCAGTCACCTCCCAGCAGATGCCTCCCTCAATACGTGGGGATTACAATTATAGATGAGATTTGGGTGGGGACGCAAAGCCAAACCATATTTACTAAGTAAAAAAAAAAAGTTTTCATTTTTCTCATGCTCTACAACAGAATGAAAATAACTTTCCAATTTCTTGAAGAGATCATATATAAAAGCTGATAAAATTTAAATGAAATTCAAGAGCTGATGCATATGGGGCCTATGATACAGAGCCCAGCAACAATAAGTCTTGAGAAATATTAGCTATTATTACTTTCACTTATTATGAAAACCAATACTCATCTAAAAATACTACATTTGAGAACACAAAAAAATTACCTAACATATTTTATAATAAAGATAAACCATTTCCATTACTTTTGCATCCAATTTGATTCCAAATAAGTTACTTACCTAAATATGTAATTACAAATACCTACAGTGAAAAAAACATGTTAATGATGTTAATGAAGCTTTCACAATAAAGTTACAAGAATAATACACATGTTAATGAAGTCTTGATTAACAATAAAGTTACAAAAGTAGCCATATTAAAAATAGTTTTACATTCTAAGTTTACATGTAATTACTCACTCCCTATTTATCTCATAAATCATAGGTTAATGATAATTTTTACTCCAATGTATTTGACAAAATCTTCATAGAATGATTATGAATATGAAAGCTATAGTTCCATTTTTGTATTTAAATCCAGAGACTAGCAATATCACTTTCATTTTGAGTATATCAGTCACTACAATTTCTCAAAATAAAAGCAGTAAGAGACTTACATTTGCCATTAGTTACACATCGTCAATTCACCAAACCTATGATCTCAATTCATCTGGTATTATCTGTGATTACTACTTTATTATTTAATATTAAATGAAGAATATCATGATCCTATGTTTAGAAATATTTGCATCAAGGAGTATTTATAATCATATGATAACAACAAAATAAATTTAAATTATTTTCTTGATTTCAAACACCACATTATTTTTCTTTTACTATATAGCAAAAGAAAAAGAAATCCAATAGATCAAATTTTCATCCAGAAAACAGTGCTGAAAGAACTCACAGATGAGACAAACAAATAGAGAAACATTGCATACTCATGGAATGGAAGAATCAATATCATTAAAATGGCCATAATGTCCAAAGCAATCTATAGAGTCAACATGATTACTGCTAAACTACCAATGTCATTATTCACAGAACTAGAAAAACTATTCAAAAATTCATATGGAACCAAAAAAGAGCCTGAATAGCCAAAATAATTCTATACCAAAAGAATGAAGTCAGAGGCATCATGTTACCCAATTTCAAACTGTACTTATAGTACTTATGAGGCTACAGTAACCAAAACATCATGGTAGTGGTACAAAAGCCAACAAACAGACGAAGAAAAGAATAAAGAACTCAGAAACAAGGCCACAAACCCACAGCCATCTGATCTTCAACAAAGTTAATAAAAATAAGCAGTAAAGAAAGGACTCCCTGTTCAATAAATTGTGCTAGTATAGCTGGATGTCCATAGGCAGAAGAATAAAACTGGACCCCCTACCTGTCACCATACACAAAAATTAACTAAAGATGGATTAAATAATTAAATGTGAGACCTTAAACTATAAGAGTTCCCCAAGAAAACCTAAAGACTACCATTCTGGACATTGTCCTTGGGAAAGAATTTATACTGAGTTCTGAAAAGCAACTGCAACAAAAACAAAAAAAGAAAAAACAAGTAGGACCCAATTTAAACTAAAGAGCTTCTGCACAGCAAAAGAAACTATCAATAGACTCAACACACAACCTATGTAGAATGGGAGAAAATATTTGGAAACTATGAATCTAACAAAGGTCTAATATCCAACAAAGGTCTAATATCCAGAAAATATTTGGAAATTATGAATCCAACAAAAGTCTAATATAAAAAGTTCCATTTAGAAGGAACTTAAACAATTAAAAGACAATCCCATAAAAAAAAAAAATGGGCAAAAGACATGAACAGACACTTCTCAAAAGAAGACATACAGGTAGCCCATAAACATGAAAAAAAAAAAAAAGTGCTCCACTTGCTAATTATCAGAGAAATGCAAATCGAAAACATAGTGAGATACTATCTCATACCAGTCCGAATGGCTATTAAAAAGTCAACAAACAACCCATGCTCATGAGGCTGCAGAGGAAAGGAAATGGTTATATACTTCTGGTAGAAATGTAAATTTGTTCAACCACTTCGGAAGGTAGTTTGGAGGTCTGGAGGCAGGGAACCTATCACGCTGACTTCCTACAACTAAATCAAAAGGAAAACTCAAACTTCCCATGCTTAAGTAACAAAAGGATCAGAGGGTACTCCCTTTGCAAGCCCCTCCCCGCTTCTGTGTTGCAGATGAAAAATGGAAAGTTTCTCTGATTGGTTCCCTACTGCAAACAATCAGACTGGTTGCAGGCCTAGTCTTCATGTGTAACTTTGTAACTTCACTTCATTATCTGATTGTTTCCCTCAGGCAACCAATCAGACGTTTACATAAAGTGTAACTTTGTATCTTCACTTCAGCCTCTGACTGGTCACTTTCCACAACCAATCAGACTAGTGGCAGGCCATTCCTTCATTTACATAGGGTGTAAACTAAGTAACCAATGGGAAACCACTAGAGGATATTTAAACCCCACAAAATTCTGTAACCAGAGCTTGAGCCACTGCTTGAGCCCTCTGTCACTTTGGAGTGTACTTTTGTTTCAATAATTCTGTGCTTTCATGGCTTTATTCTTTTGTTGCTTTTTTGTGCATTTTCTGCAATTCTTTGTTTAAAACACCAAGAACCTAGACTATTCATAGTCAAGAATCACCACTGGTAACACTATGACTGGGTATGTATCCAAAAGAAATAAATACTTCTACCAAAAATGCATGTGTACTCATATGTTCATCACAGCATTTTTCACAATAACAAGACATAAAATCAACCTAGGTGGTCATCGACAGTGGATTGGATAAAGAAAATATGGTACATATACACCACGGAATACTATGCAGCCATAAAAAATGGATGAAATCATGTTATTTGCAGTAACATAAATGCAGCTAGAGAGCATTATCCTAAGTGAACTAACACAGGAATAGAAAATCAAATACTGCATGTTCTCACTTGTAATTCTGAGCTAAACATTAGGCACTCATGGACATAAAGATAGCAACAATAGACACTGGAGACCAATGGTCAGGAGAAAGGAATGAGAAAGATAAGGGTTGAAAAACTAGGTATTGGATACTATGCCCAGTACCTGGCTGACAGGATCAATTATACTTCAAACCTCAGCATCTTGCAATATACCCACATAACAGGCCTAACATGTACCCCTTGAATCTAAAATAAAAATTGAAATTATTTTTTAAAAGTTAAAAATGAGAAAAGAAAGAAGTAAAGAAACTTAGTCACATAATACAGCTTAAAAATGATCAACCCTAGGTTTCAACACAAGCAATTTCTCCTCTCTGGTTTGTACATTCTATGATATTCCATTCCCAATTTTCTATAGCATTATCAAGTGAAATATTTTCACTCTCCTTAAATCTCATGGCTTCTGACTATTGAACTAGGAGGTTTTGATCCATATCTTTGACTTGGCTCTTAATTTTTAATTCACCAATGGTATAGAGTTAGTAATAAATAAAAGTATCAGTGTTATTAATTGTATTCATCTGCTGAGGAAGACAACTTTTTACAATTTTGCTAATGTTTTAGTTATATCAAGAAGAAAATATAAGAACATTTCTAAAATTATTCCACATAATATATGTAAAACTCAAGGTATATTAGAGTACATATAAGTAAATAACTGAGGAATTTTCATTCAAATTTGAATAATGATAGTATATACCTCATATGGCAGTTGTAAGAATTGAACAAGGCAATGTATGTGAAAGAATCTGGCACAGTGATTGGCATATAGTAAGAACTAAAATGTTTTGTATATCTAATTCATCAGTATCATCCCTATCATCATTGTCACCATTCTCACACTGATCTAAATTCTGAAGCAAGTGTAATTTTAAGAAAAAATAAGCACACAGATATAGATCACTCACCATTCTTTACTCATCAAGTTTCTAAGACTCCATTATTTAACTAAAAATTTCTAAATTTATTCAAGCAAAACTCATGGCTTCTGACTTGTCTCAACAAATGGGGACATTTCTTTTTGTTCTTGGCTCCATTATGTACCTGTTCTTCCTCTTACTTGAATGGTAACTTATTATTTGAGGCACACAAAAGACATTTTAACCTCCTATGGCCTTATTTCCAACTGTATTACTGTGCTGAAATTATACTTTCACAAATGAGTGACCGATTGTCAGATTCAAAGGCCATTTCTTTTTTTTTTTTTTTTTTTTTTTTTTTTTTTTTTTTTTTGCCTTTAACTCAAATCTTTATTTTTATAGACAAGGAAACATCTAAAACATAAAGTAATTTCTCTTACTTTGAGGAAAAAACAAAAAACAAATGACTTCATTAAACAGAGAAAAATGTCTAAGTAATCTGCCGCTTATACATTATTTGCATTTTATCAGGTGTAATATTTATACTGAACTCAACCTACTTATATAGTATCAATATTACTTACTTCATTTACTGTTTTTTCCCCCACTTTCTGAACTGTCCTATCTAGAACTTCTAATAACATAATGTAAATCACTGCTGTCCAGTAGAACTTTCTATAATAATGGAAGTGCTCTATATTTATGCTGTTAGATACGATGGCCACTAGACACACATGGTTACTGAGTACTTGAAATGTGACTCATGTGACCAAGGAGCAATACGATTCATTTAATTTATTTTATTTTAATTAGTTTAAATTTAAACAGTCATAATTGGTTAGTGGGTACCATATTTAACAATGTATATTAAGGAAATAAAATGTGCACCTCCATAATTCCTTTTGACTTTTTCATAGGTAACACATCAAAAGAGAAAGTATATACAGTGATAATTGTATTCCTTCAACATTGATAGGTACCTCTTGAAAATTTACATATGTTAGTTTTGAACATCTATAATTGGTTAACACTTGTGATAGTATTATATAATATTATTGTTTTTTTTTTATTATACTTTAAATTCTAGGGTACATGTGCATAACGTGCAGGTTTGTTACATATGTATACTTATGCCATGTTGGTGTGCTGCACCCATCAACTCGTCAGCACCCATCAATTCATCATTTATATCATGTATAACTCCCCAATGCAATCCCTCCCTCCTCCCCCCTCCCCCCTCCCCATGATAGGCCCCAGTGCGTGATGTTCCCCTTCCCGAGTCCAAGTGATCTCATTGTTCAGTTCCCACCTATGAGTGAGAACATGCGGTGTTTGGTTTTCTGTTCTTGTGATAGTTTGCTAAGAATGATGGTTTCCAGCTGCATCCATGTCCCTACAAAGGACGCAAACTCATCCTTTTTTATGGCTGCATAGTATTCCATGGTGTATATGTGCCACATTTTCTTAATCCAGTCTGTCACAGATGGACATTTGGGTTGATTCCAAGTCTTTGCTATTGTGAACAGTGCCGCAATAAACATACGTGTACATGTGTCTTTGTAGTAGAATAATTTATAATCCTTTGGGTATATACCCAGTAGTGGGATGGCTGGGTCATATGGTACATCTAGTTCTAGATCCTTGAGGAATTGCCATACTGTTTTCCATAATGGTTGAACTAGTTTACAATCCCACCAACAGTGTAAAAGTGTTCCTATTTCTCCACATCCTCTCCAACACCTGTTGTTTCCTGACTTCTTAATGATTGCCATTCTAACTGGTGTGAGATGGTATCTCATTGTGGTTTTGATTTGCATTTCTCTGATGGTGAGTGATGATGAGCATTTTTTCATGTGTCTGTTGGCTGTATGAATATCTTCTTTTGAGAAATGTCTGTTCATATCCTTTCCCCACTTTTTGATGGGGTTGTTTGTTTTTTTCTCGTATATTTGTTTGAGTTCTTTGTAGATTCTGGATATTAGCCCTTTGTCAGATGAGTAGGTTGCACAAATTTTCTCCCATTCTGTAGGTTGCCTGTTCACTCTGATGGTAGTTTCTTTTGCTGTGCAAAAGCTCTTTAGTTTAATTAGATCCCATTTGTCAATTTTTGCTTTTGCTGCCGTTGCTTTTGGTGTTTTAGACATGAAGTCCTTGGCAAAGGCCATTTCTTATTTGCTCTGCTCCTGGGCTTCTTTAGACCATTTAATTCATTTGACTTGTATTTTCCTTAAATTTCTTTGGTTTTACTTCTCTCCAAATCTACTCTGTACACCAGATTGACCTTTTACAAATGCTCAGTCACTGCTCTGCTCGCTCCTCTGCTCAAATCCAAAATCGTATCATTTCTCTGCTCACAACAATTAATGTTTCCTCATCATTTCATGGAGAAATAAAAAATCCTTAGTGTGACATTTGACATTATCAATAATATTATCTTCATTTATCTTTGTATAATTTTCTAAATGAAAGAGATGAAAAAAGTCTTACATTGTTGTCTGATCTATTTCACCCATTCTCTACCCGAGAAAATATTTTATATACATCATTGAAACTTCAACTTTCATTTTTTCTTCATTTTCTATCTACTGCTTTCCACTGACTACTTTAAGCTAAATAACGATCTCTGTAATTTCCCTATTTGAGCTAAATTGATGAGTGATCAATTTGAGCTAATGGTGAGTGATCTATATCTGTGTGCTTATTTTTTATTCCCTATTTGAGCTAAACCTATGAATAAATAGAAACTTATAACCAAATATCAGTCTTTAAACTTCTGATCTAGATATAAAAGAAATAATCTATTTATGACTTTGGGCAGTTCGGTCAGTTTTATCTTGTTACACAGTATAGGAAGATAGAAGTTACTAATTGTTGGTCTCACATAATGGTATCATTTCATATAGGAAGTTTTTAAAGAAAATCTTATTTTCTCTTTTCTTTTGGGTCTCACTAGGTCAGTTTGATCTAAGCACAAATAAGCCTAATCAGTGCATAGATAAATAGCAAGATGAGAAAATATCTCTCATGTACAAATGATAGGCCACTCACTGTCCCTCCTTACCTTCCAAAAAAAAAAAAAAAAAAAAAAAAAAAAAAAAAAAAAAACAACAATAAACAGGTTATGAAGCAAGGTTTTTCTTTTATTGTATATTATTTCCTCTCTTTCCTCAGCCCCACATTATCTTCACTGTTATCTGTTCTGTAACCCATCATGGATGCCAAGGTCTTGTCTGGAATTAATGTATTTATTGCCTATTTCACATGGGCTTCTCTTGTCTAATAGTCAAAGCCAATTGGAAATATATTTCCCAGGAGTAGGTAGTGTTTCATAAAAATGACCAATTTTCTATTTGGAATTCAGTTTTTTTAGCAAGTCTTCCTATAATAACAAACTCCTAAATGATGTATGACTGTGTATGACTGTAATAACCAGGACAATGTAATAGAATTAATAATAACTTATTTAAAGGTGTTATAAGAACTACATTAAGACGTCACAAGCTTCTTCAGAAAAAGCCAATTCTTCTTGACAATGAACAATTTTAAAAATAAAGGGGAAATCTTTGAACTACCTAAATAAAGAGGTGACTGGAGTTTAATATCACATAATTCTGAGGAAGCAAACTTAAATGAATGTTCCAGAAGTACAGTGAAAACATAAATACATAAAGGCCTGCCTGTGAGCCTGTGTTAATGGAGAACACTGAAATACTTCCACCCACCCCCTACAAAGAAGATGTCCTGATAGTGAAATGAGATTAATAATTCTATATGACTGGTTCATTTTCATCCACCTGTTCTTTCAAAAAACACTGTCATAAACTTATAAGGTCAGAAAGAAAGAAAGCATGTACATATTTGAAGTAATTCAAATAAAAATATTTTACTTATTATATTCCTTTTGTGGATCCTGGGAGGTAAGTTCTCTGAAAATACACCATTATGAAAAAGAATTTAAACAATTTAAACTGTAGAGCTAAAATAAACAAGAAAATGCCCAATATCACTAGTCTTCAGAGAAATACAAATCAAAACCACAATGAGATATGGTCTCACTCCAATTAAAGTTGCTTTTATCACAAAGACCAAAAAATAATGAGTGCTGATGAGAAGGCGGAGAAAGAGGAATGCTCTGATACGTGTTGTTTGGAATATGCAAATTATTATAGTCACCATGGAAAACAGTATGGAGCTGTCTCAAAACACTAAACAAAGAACTGCCATATAATCCAGCAATCCTTTTGCTAGGTGTATATCTAAAAGAAAAGAAATCAGTATCTACTCCCATATTTATTGAAGCACTATTCACAATAGCCAAAATATGGAATAACCTAAGTGCCCATCAATCAATGAATGCATAAGGAAAAGTGGTTCAGATACAGTGGAATACTACTTAGCCATAAAAATGACATGAATGAAATCTCATCATTTCAACAAGATGGATGGAACTAGAGGACATTATGTCAGGTGAAAGAAGCAAGTCACAGAAAGACAAATATCACATGATCTCTTTCATATATGGAAGCTAAATTGATCTCATGGAGACAGAGAATAGAATGATGGTTACCAGTGGCTGGAAAAGGTCGTAGGGAGTAGGGGTTGGATAAAGGAATAAATTCTAATGTTCAGCAACACAATACTGTGACCATAGTTAACATTAATTTACTGTGTATTTTAAAATAACTAGAGAAGTGGACTTAGAATATTCCCAGCACCACAAAAAATGATAAACGCTTGAAGTGGTGGATATCTCGATTACCCAGATTTGATCATTATACACTGAATTTGAATTCTTGTATCAAAATATCACATGTGCCCCATAAATATGTGCATATGTATGTATCTATATATATATGTGTGTGTGTGTGTGTGTGTGTGTGTGTGTGTATATATATATATATATATATATATATATTTTTTTTTTTTTTTTTTTTTTTTTTTTTTTTTTTTGAGATGGAGTCTCGCTCTGTCACTCAGGCTGGAGTGCAGTGGTGAGATCTCGGCTCATTGCAACTTCCTCCTCCCGTGTTCATGCGATTCTCCTGCCTCAGCCTCCAGAGTAACTGGGATTACAGATGTGCGCCACTACACCAGGCTAATTTTTTTGCCTTTTTAGCAGAGACAGGGTTTCACCGTGTTGATCTGGCTAGTCTCGAATTCCTGACCTCAGGTGATCCACCTGCCTCGGCCTCCCAAAGTGCTGGGATTACAGGTGTGAGCCACCGTGCCTGACCCTGAAAATTTTTTTAAATAAAATGAAGTGTCATCCAATATGTTGACAGGGTAAAAGTATTGGTTGAGTTGAATCCTACGGAGTTTTTAATTGGCTTATATCATATCAGGATGAATCAATGATTTACCTATTAGGCTCTTATATTACGTTTGAAACAAATCAGATGACTGAGGCTGAATGTATTTTTTTCAAGAAGCTCTTTTACCAATCAGTTAACAGCTTATTTTTTTTAAACTCCCACAAAAATATTAAACTCAACAAAACCATGCTGCTGAATGTTTTCCTATACAAAGGTACCCAATTTTTCACAACAAAGTAAATGAAAAAAATTCAGAGAATGACTCATGTTGATTCATATGTATTTTTTTCTGGCTTCAAACATATTCTAATCTTCATTATATCATGGGGGTAAGGAGAGGTGGTTAGACAAATTGTTACATGATCTTTTCTAAACAAAGAGTCTCTTTAAATCTACAGAAGAAAGTTTGATTTGAAATTCGACATTAGAACATTTCAACATGAAAATACTCTTTCGTTCTTTTGTACCATTCATTTCTCAAGACACGGACTATTCAAAAGGGAGTATCCACATGCACCTTCCTTTCTGTAAACACTGTTTATTGCTATCATACAGAATTCTTTCTATTTACTCTTGCTATTTGAAAATAAAATTTCATAACAACATAAATAACTAGATTTTGGTATTAATTATTTTGCATTATGGGTGAAATCAGTGATAATCTTATCAGCTCTCAACGCAAAGAGATTGGAAATGCCTATTGAAAATAGCACATAGCATGACGATCTAAAATAAATACTCTCATGGAACTGAAAATGTGAAAGTGAGAGTACATTGTTATGAATAATAATCAACACTTGGAAAACAAAATATTAAAAGACTTACATTTGGCTTTTCTACAATAATTTATAACTATTCTATAACACATATTCAAGCTCAGGTAGCAACAACAATTTTCCCCATGGATGGATAAAAAATAATTTATGTGACATAATTATTCAAACTCCTAACATAACAATTTTGTCTTATTTGATGTAATTTCAAGTTAAATTTTGTGCTTCTAAAATTTGAATTCTCAAGTTAATCCTGTATATTTTTTATGTTATAAAGATAACTAAGAATGTTTATGATGATGATATAAAAGATACAAAATTTTCAAATCATACCTTTAACTGTTTTTCTAGTGTTTTCTATGAAAATGAGTTTAGCATTGCTTTAGTTTTAATTTACAGATATATGCATTCTATGTTTTCAAAGAAAAAAGTGTTATTACATATTATCTATAATTAAATCTTACTATTTGACATATGGTAAGGCCTTGGCATACTACTGCCACTTGGTGGTGTCATATACAAAATAAATATCTAGATTTTTTTTTCAGCAGGAGTATATAAAAATTGTTTAAAGTGTACAATTATAAAATCAAATTTAAGAAATTGCTAACAACAAAATAACACTCTGATTCTATTTCTATCATTTCCCTTAAATAAAAGTACATTTTCATCCTGACATTTCTAGATTTCTGCATGATCTCATCGTCCCTGGGTCTTCTCTCCTTTGCTGTCTGTCCACAAGGAGCCTTCTTTCAGTTCTTTTAATTCTTCATGCATGCTCTTTTCTCCCTCAAGGATTTATGGCATCTCATTTATCTGCCTGACATGTTACCTGTTAAATGAATGCCATTTCAATCCTCTGAGTTTAGCTCAAATGTCATTTTCTTCTATAAGCTTTCCCAGTTTCAACCTTGGATAACGTCTCCCAAACGTTTCATAAGACCTTGTGTTATTTTTTCATAGACTTATTAAGATTTTAGATGAAATAATTATGTCTTTGATTAATGTCTGTTTTTCTTACTATTCCATATTTTCCACATTGAAAGATACTTTTTTTTAAGTTATTAAAGTCTCAAAATATACTAGACACATATGAAATGTCAGGTGAATGAATGAATTCACGAAAGAATGAATTATACATGCAAAAATGGTGTAAGGAAAAATATGTGATACTTCAGCGTTAGTTTGTCAAAAGTAAAGCAAATATGTTTTGGAAGAGAATTACTGTTTGTCTGAAAGAGATAAATATTAGTAAATCTTGTCTATTTAGAAATCATCAACCTCACTACAGTCTGAACATGTCATGAAACCATATAATCTAAAAATAAGTGCAGAGAAGCAACTTCGTTTCCTATTTCAGTATTTTACTCTCTCAAGGCAATATTAATAATCATTATTAAAAATTCCATCTATCCCAGAAATTTAATCATTCAATAATATGTTGTCAAAGGGACTCCCAAACAGAGCTCTGATAGTGCAGGAATCATTCACATTTTTAAATTGTTGGATAATATATAGAGAAATATATGGCAGCAATGATTGATAAATGACATACTTTTATATAATTATAAAAGAAGTAATTCTAAAATGTGGAGAATCAATTGCACAAAATGTAGATTTTCTAGTTTTTTGGAATTAAGTGTACACATAATTTTTTTATGTAAATTCTAGCAATACAGGAAAAACACAAATTACAAATATCACTTAGGAAATGTTGACAAACTAAATGACTTTTTAAATTTCCTTCTTTTTCTCCTCCCTCCCTCCCTTCCTTCCTTCTTTCCTTCCTTCCTTCCTTCCTTCCTTCCTTCCTTCCTTCCTTCCTTCCTTCCTTCCTTCCTTCCTTCCTCCTTCCTTCCTTCCTCCTTCCTTCCTTCCTTCTTTCCTTCCTTCCTTCCTTCCTTCCTTCCTTCCTTCCTTCCTTCCTCTATCTTTCTCTTCCTTCCTTAAACTGTTTTCTACAAACAGACTAAAACCCTAGGCTCTAAAAAGCACCTTATTCTATATGTACATCTTGCTTTTGACTAAGCAATGCCTATCAATTTAATATTAAATTATGTATCTACAGACATTCATTGTGTGTACAGAATGCCAAGGGTAGCTTTCTTAGTTAACAAGCAATGTTGCTCGTTTTTCACAGTAACATCTGCCACTGGACATCTTACAACACCTTGAGAATCATTGATCTGATTGGCTCTACTGGAGACTGAAGCATTTTCTAAAGGATGAAGCCTTCTACATCAGATACAATCTAATTGAAAATGCAGCTCACACATTTACAGAAGTTTGGTTAATGCCATTGGTTCTTAGCAGAGTAAAAGTTGGAGTGCTTAATTTACACATCAAATTAACTAAAAACGTAAAAAATAAAACTTGAACGTATGAAGCATGCCTAAGTAAATTGACTAGTAGGTCAGTAAATCAACTGTTAAACGTAAATCTTCCAAGCTGTCTTCTTAGCCCCACACATGTGGCCAGTCTCTAAGCATAAATCTATATGTCCTTTGGGGTCTTGTATGAAAAAATATGTTTGGGATTTTCAATCACATTTAACTTTGAATGCTTTTTCTTCACGGTAAGTTTCAGATAAACTTAAAAGTAAACTTTCTCTTCAACAGCGAATAACGAAATGAATCTCTTGGCAACTCTGATGAAGCAAATTTCTTCAAATGGAGCTGACTTTAAATTAATATTTTAATATTTTTCATTCAAATTTAAATGAAAGTTTGCTTTTTAGTCCTCAGAAGAAAGATGATTTTATCCAATAACTATGTTGGACAATAGTTTAAGTCAAAATAATTTCTCCTGTAACTCCTGATGAAGAGGAAATAATTTGCTTTCAATTACTCTCAAATTGTGGTCCAGTTAAGCCAGTATTCCCTTGCATCCCTTCCTGAAAATGAGTATTCCTCCTGATTGATTTTCTGTTACAATGTTTCTCGACTCTGGCTATACATTAAAGACCTCCAAGAGCTTTTGAAAAAAAAAAATATATATATATATCACTATCAGAGTTGCACCCAGACAAATTGAAAACAAATTTCTGGAGCTAGGACCTGGGCAGCTACTGTTTTTAAAAATTCTCAAGCAATTCTTATACATAGTGAATGTTGCAGACTACTAATCCAGTGTTTCATCTGAAAGAAATTTTCCAAGGATAAACACTGCAAAATTATGGAAAAATATTGACAAAATTGGGAAGGACATAGTTTTAGTTCCAGTTGGCTCAAGAAGTCTTACTAAGACACACTTCACCAAAAAAAATCTCTGAATTCCTCTTGTATCTCCAAATGTCTTACTTTTTTAAAGACTTAAGGGTACATTTCAGAAAATCAATTGTAACTTCAGAAGAGAGATGTTTCTCAAATCAAAATCACACTTACCAGGACTAGAAGCAGGAACAATACCAGGACTAGAAGCAGATCTCATTTCCCTCAGTATCATTACTTTTATACCAAATTCAATCACAGTTCTGGTCACCTGGGCCACGGAGATCACATTCAGCCACATGTTTCTGTGTCAATCGTTTTATGGAAATGATACAAAGGGACAAAAATGTAATATAATTAAATTTTCAAAAAAGCTTTTAGAAAAAATTGAACAAATCTAAATACAAGCCTCTAAAGATGACAAAATTATGCCAAATCTCAAAATTTCACTGCCTCCAAACTAAAATTACGAATGCAAAGGCTAAGGGCCACACGCAGCGGTTCACGCCTGTAATCCCAGTACTTTGGGAGGCCAAGCTGGGCGGATCACTTGAGGTCAGGAGATACAGACAGTTTCACCAGCCTGGCCAACATGGTGAAACCCTTCTCTACTTAAAAAAAAAGAAAAGAAAAAAAGTTAGCCGGACGTGGTGGCAGGTGCCTGTAATCCCAGCTACTCCAGAGGCAGAGACAGGAGAATCACTTGCACCTGGGAGGAGGAGGTTGCCTGAGCTGAGATCGCCCCACTGCACTACAGCCTTGGCAACAGAGTGAGACTCCGTCTCAAAAATTAAAAATAAAATAAAATAAATACAAGGCTAAAACAAAACACAACAAAGCAACATACACAACCCTCCACTAATACACTGGAAGCCATAAAATCAAAAACCGGTAGCCAGAGAAGGAGAGTATTATTTGTTGTTGTTTTTGTTTTAATATTCTACAAACCCTGAATGCTCTACACAATTCTTAACAGTCCTATCAGAAGCAGAGGGAGACAAAGGTGATTCTAAAACATCCTGAAAAAATCTACTAAAAATCCGTGGATGGAAAGAGCACAGTGAGAAAGAATGGAGGCCGCTTAAAGAGAACAAACTTCCAAAACACCTCAGGAAAAGGAAAATGGTTGATCTTAATGATTTTGGTTTTCTGGCTGGGAGTAAAGCAGAGAGAAAAAGCAGAAACATTTCAAACACTCAGAAGCAAGATCCCATGCATAAACAATAATTTCATTAAACATAAATGTAGAGAAGAATAAATAAAAGATTTCTGGGTAGTAAGAAGCAAAAGAATATGTAAAATATATCTGACCCACTTTGGACTCAGTACAGCGCCCTAAAATCTCTTTGACAATCTCTTTATCGTCTTATGATTATGGAGGATTGAGAAAGACTTTTGGGAGAAGCCAGGGTGAAACGGGGTCAAAAACTGCTTCAGCAGCTGCTCACTGATAAATACCAAGACTCTAAGGTTCTGCACCAAATTCATCGGTGCTCCTTGAAACCTGAAGATCTTCTGGCATGGAGGAGGATACATCTTCTCTACAATGAATTGGGTTACAGGACATTAAGTTAAAAGATACAATTCAAATTTTCTAATTAGTTTTACACCTAGTTTCAGTTGATTCCCATTTTACCCCCATTGGCAATCCCTTTTCCTCAAATACACACCAACCACACACAGAGGTGAGCTGTAGCTTTGAGAAAAGATGACTAAAAGTCAGATAAGGGAAAAGAAAGTATTTATGACAAATGTATGCAAAAAATAATGATGCAAATAGAAAATGTGAACTAAGTTGTCCACGTTATAAGTGAGTCAGGTGTGAAGTGTCATGATGTCTATTTTAAAAGAAAATAATGGATAATTTACATTTAAAAGTTTAACAGGAAACACGAATCTAATATATCAATATTGTAAGTGCTGGGCCAGTCTTATCTGGCTGTTCTCTATTGATAATAGAATGTCCAGTTATTTTGCAGGCACAGAGTTAGGAGTCTGCAAGATATGCAGACAGAGTATGTGCAGGAAAGAAAACTCAGACCTCAGATAACACCCAGAACTAAAGATCCGTCTCCTTCCCCAATCCCCCTTCCACACCCATGGAACTGAAAGATTGAGACATGGCTGGCGCCAGACAACTGGAACACCCTCAGAAGTAAAGGGTCCCTTTTCTAGGAATATCTGGTAAGAAGACTCCACTCCATGCCTTACTATACTCTTGTTTGAAGTCCTTCCAACAAAACCTACCCTGCCAGCACTTTCACATACCAACTTGTCCTCCTTAACCCATAAAGCTTGCCCCAGACCCCAGATTGAGGAGACAAATTGGAGCAGTGCCTCCTGTCTCCTTGCTGGTTGAAGTCACAATAAAGTCTTCCTTTTTCGCAAAAGCAAGTGCCATAATATCGGCTTCTATGTACATTGTACAGTGAGTCCATTGCTCAGTAACAATATCTCAAAGATAAAGTTATAAAACAACAGAAAGAGATGAAAAGGAAAACTGAAGTATAACGAGACAAATATAGGACCAGTGCTATCCTACTACTGAATTATTGCATATATTGGATGCATAAAGGAAAATAATGGATAAAAATGTTCACTAACCAATAGGAAAAAAATATTCAGAATGAAAACAAATGATAAAATAAAGTGATTAAAGCAATTAATAAAAAGACTCTGGGTATGAAAGTTAGGCAAAGTTCACCAAACCAAGGATAACTGGAGTCCCTGAAGGAGCAAATTCAATTAATAAGATCTAAATGCTTTCAGAGACAGAAGAAAAATTTCCTAAAATACAGCAAAAAGTAAAAGTAACCATGAAAGAGCATTTTCTAGGAGTAATATCTGCTACAAAATTATTAATAATAAAATAGATCTCAAGTAATTGAAATGAAAAGATAAAGTTTGCAAAGTGACTTACCATTAGACAAATGTGAGGCTGTCTTCAGACAGTTCACTACAATATTCGAATGCAGAAGACAGAACAATAGCTCTGAAATTCTAAGGGAAAGAAAATGTAACCCAACACTATTGTACCAACTAAGCAGACATTCACAATGAAAGCTATAGCCCACACCCTCAAACATTTTTTTAAATCACCTATGAAATATACCAGTGGTGAGACTTTCTTGAAAAAAAAAAACAAACAAAAGCTTCTCAAAACTAAATTTTACTAACCAAGATATAAAAGGAACACTGAATTTATTTAAATAAAAGTGAAAATAAAGTAACTGGGGAAATGGAATTATAGGAGGTGAATGCCTGAAAATAAGCCACATAAAATACAGTAGAAGAAAATATTAAGAGAAGAAAAAAGAGAAAAGAGTGTGGGAGATGGAATAATGACACCAAAGACGTTCAGTTTCTAATCCTGGGAACCTATAAATAGTTACATTCCAAGAAAATAGGTAGAACAGGAACTTTGCATATGCAATTAAATTAAAGATTTTTAGATGGAAGATCTTCCTGGATTATTCAGGTGTGTTTAGCATAATCACAGCCTTCTGTCAGATGAAGGGAAAGGCAAGCTGTAATGATGGAAGCAGAGGTTGGAATGGTGCATTGATGGCTGGAAGGGGGCCATAAGCTAAGTTATGTGGGCAAGCTCTAGAAGTTGAAAAGGGCAAGAAGATGGACTCTCCTTTAGAGCCCAGAGGGAGCCAGCCCTGCTGATACCTTGACTTTAGATCCATGAGACTCATTGTGGACTTATGGGGTCCAGAGTTTTTAACAAATAATGTATTTATTTACATGGTTTTAAGACACAAAGTTCATGGTAATTTGTTAAAGCAGAAAGGAGAAACAAATACAGATAGAAAAAAGTTTAGATACATTATTTTAAAATTAATCTTGCTTTAAAGAAAGCCAATAGGTATTAAATACAGAATTAAATTAAGAAATTATGCTTTTAGTATCTTTTGTAAAATTAAAATTTTTCGTTTAAAATTAAAATAAAAATAATTTAAAATTAAAAAATAAATTCAGAGATCAAGGGGTAACTAACATTAAAAAATACATAATGAAGACACTTATCAAGAATCTGATATGCAATATCAAAATTTTGAATGTAAGAGCTGAGAAAAAGAGCATTATAAACTTTCCAAATTTTCTGAGGAAAATTGGCACACCTGCACACACAGACATCTAAACTATAAAAGACAGATTCAAAAACAAAAACCCACAAGTAACAGAACATTGAACATAGAGGCATTAAAAATAAAGCAGACAACAGAAATTCAAACTAACAAGTTCATTACATTAGCAAATGTAAACGAATTTATTCATAGGCTTCAAACCCATGTATTTTGTAAAAATAATGAAATATTACATATTCTATAAAATAAATGCAGTTAACACTGTGATACAAAAAGCTTAATTATAAATAAATGAAGATCAGACAAATGCTAACAAGAGGAGAGAAAATCATCTTAATAGACCAGAAAATGCATTTGAAAAAAATTTAATAACAAATTATGATTAAAAAGAAAGATACTTAGCAAAATACCAGAATAGAACTTTCTAAATCTTATAGTATCTATAAAAACCCCACAGAGAGGCCTGGTGTGGTGACTCATGCCAGCAATCCCAGAACTTTGGGAGGCTGAGGCAGGCGGATCACCTGAGGTCAAGAGTTGGGGACCAGCATGGCCAACATGGAGAAAGCCCATCTCTACTAAAAATACAAAAATTAGCCGGGCTTGGTGGCACGTGCCTGCAATCCCAGCTACTCGGGAGGCTGAGACAGGGGAATTGCTTGAACCAGGGAGGCAAAGGCTGCAGTGAGCTGTGATCAGGCAGTGCACAACAGCCTGGACGACAGAGCGAGATACTGTCAAAAAACGAAGCAAAACAAAACAAAACCCTCCACAGATACTTAATGATGAAATATTGAATGCTTTTTTCTGCGATCTGGAATAAGAAAAAAAGGTTTACTAATGTCACTGCTATTCAACATTGGCCTAAAATGCCAAAACTTTGTAATAACTGAAAAAGAAATAAAAGTTATAAGAATGAAGAAAGATAAAATAAAACTTTCCTTGTTTATAGATGATAGATATGATTGCATACGTAAAAATTATGAAAGAAAGCTGGATGGAGTAGCACATGCCTGCAATTGCAGCTATTCTGGAGGCAAAGGCTGGAGGATCTCTTAAGCCTAGGAGTTTGAAACAAGCCTGGCCAACACAGTGAGACTCTGCCTCAATAATAAAATAAATAAATAAATATATGAAGGAATATACACATAAATTATTAGAATTAATAAGTGAATTTAGCAAAATCAGCAAATTTAAGGTCAACATGCAAAATTAACTGTACTTCTATATATAAAAAAATTTATTTTAAAATATGCTATTTATGTTTGCAGCATAATATATCAGATGTGGAAGAATATAGCTAAAGAAATATCTTCAAGTGTTCTACATAAAATACTACACTATAATGCAAGAGAAATTAAAGAAAAATTAAATAAATTGAGGTATATATTGAAAGGAAAAGTAATTGAGCTCTTTATTTTTGTAAAAAATGATCTATGATTTTGCTATGAAAGTAAAATGTAAAGTTAAATGTTACCTTTTTATGGTATCATACAATAAAAATAACATTTTAAAACACAGAAAAATAAAAATAATGCAAAATAAAAATAGTGCTGCATATTATAAAAATGTAAATTATACTTCAGTTAATCTAAATGTTCAAGATAATCTGTTCCCCTCCACCAATTCCTGTGAACTTTTTTGAGGATTTTGGAAAACTGATTCCAGAATTTATATAGAAATAAGAAAGTTTAAAAATAGCTGAGGATTTAAACTACCATATATTGACACATTTTGCAGAGCTGTTATAATTGAGACAGTGTGGTAATGATATAGTCATACAAAAGTAGACCAAAGAAACAGAATAGACAGGCAGCAATAGACCCACACATGTATAGTCAGTTGATTTATGACAAAAGTGACAGTACAGTACAGTAGTAAAATGTGGTATTTTCAAATAAAATGTTTAAAAGTAAAAGAGAAATGAACACAAGAAACTTCCAGTAGAAAGTCTGTGTGAATTTATTTAAAATTTTTATATGGAAGTAGTCTTTTTTAGCCATAACAAAAAATACAAAAGCCATAAAGGAAATGTAGATAAACTTGCCTATAGAAATGTTTTATGAATTCCAAAGAGAAAAAAATTTAACTTTAGTGAGGAAATCTGACAGACACCATACAGCTGCATGAAATACCCAGAGAATGGATCAGTAAGAAGAGAAGAAAAATGAATCAGGCCACCATTTCTGCTTATGTGCAAATAGCATCTCAACAGAAGAAAAGCAAAGACCAAAGCCCCTTAAGTATTCAATGACATTGCCATTGTTTTAGAAGTAATAATCACTGACCCATTAGTCTGTCATTCATCTAGCTAAGCTAAAACTTTAAACTGAATAATATTCCAGGATCCTAGAGGTTATAATATAACCATTTAAGCATATGAGTATATTTGCCTTTGCCATAAAGCATTTTAGTAGATCAAGTCTGCCATTTCTGATTTCATTCATCTATTATATAAATTTTAAAATATGTTTTAGCATTTCAGTAATTTATTTGAAGCTTACTGAAAAATTGCATCCAGAACTCTACTTCCTCGAACCTGACAGGAATTGCAGAATTTCTAGAAGGCTAAAAATATGAAACATCCAATGTATATTTAAAGATATTTAAGACATTACTTCCTTCTTAAATTGATAATTTGTGCTAATGATTTTTTTCCTAATGAGAGAAGAAGCAAAGAAACTTCTATAGCCAGAACATTTTTTGCAAGTCTTCTTAGAGAGTGGTGCTATTGTTAGGTTTAAACTTAGGGTTATTGACTTCCTATGTACAATGTAAAATAAACCAATTTGTTAAAACTATCTAAGTAGATTGTATCACTTGTTGACTCATGTTAGTCCCAATTTTATCTTTCAATATACGTTCTAAAAGGTTGATTTTTATATGCACAACTCAGACATGACAACTGTCTTTCTTTTAAAGACTTGTTCTCATAGTTGAGTTAGACAAAGAAAAGTAACCCATTCCCCTCTCATAACCATGTAAAAACTTGTGATCTGCAGTTTCAGCCTTGTCTTTTGACAGCAGCTCAATACTTAATGATGTGTATTTAGATACGTGCAACTTGAGAGACCAGATCTATATTCATATTTCAGCATTACAAATTTTTATAACAGTATCTAAACATCTCATAATCCAGAGACCATCTTTTATATAAGCATCCTATTAAAGGATTGTTCTTGTGACATACTCACTTACAGAAACTTTGGTTTTCAGTATCTATCACTACATTTTTCTGTTAGGGTGGCCTCCCAAAATTATACCTGCTTCATTATTCCACTTGCTACTGCTTATCTCTATTTATTTCAATTTATATTTATGTTCTCTGAAGACATGAGTCATGTCTTATTAGTGTTTTTATTCTTTGTTAGTGCCTGAAGAGTGGTAAATGTAGTATGTAAATAATAATTTACTATGCAGGAAATATTAATGTCACACAAAAATTCCAGGAACCAGATCTCCTCTGCAAAACTAGTATTTGATCCAGCCAGTTCCTTTTAATTAATCTTGGTTTGTCTCAGTAGGTGTCCCTGTCTCTCTGCTCACTGCTATTTGCTAAATCGCCTCTTGCAGTATGGAACTATCTGCTTAAAGCTGTAATTACTGACACTGAGCACAAATCACTCAGTCACTCCCTGATGAAGTCCAATCAAGTTGGTACACAAATGCACCTACCAAGATAATAGGCCAAATTTTGAACTCTGTGCTTAAGAAGAGAAATCTACGATCAACTATGGGCCTGTGAACTTTTAAAATGGTTTGGTTTTATATGTTCATAGGTTTTTACTAGTTTAAAAAGGCTTTGTAACACATGCAAAAATCATTCCCTCACTTTCAGCGATAATGATGATGTTATTAAACTTATTAAATGAACAAAATGGAAGGAGGTAGTGGTGCCTTTATTAAAACTTGAAAAGTTAAAAGTGAATTTCAAATAATTAAGAAAAAATGTGAAATAAAAATATTAAATAAATAAATTTCTATTTTTTTTCACTAAGAATATCATATCTAGATTGGAAACTCCAGATACTGGGTTGGCCAGGTTATTTTCATTTTTATACCCACCCTCCAACTTAATGAAATAGTTAACTTTATTCAATAAAATCAAAAAGAAGATTACCTTACAGTTATACCCACAAGCCCCCATAGATGTATTACTGATAGGAGCAATGCTTTTTAAAAGACTGTCAAATAATTCCATATTGTATATTCTACTTATTAAATATGTTATTTCCTATATGGACAGAGTTTTCTTCTTTTTTTCCAGAAATTTCTTCTTCTCTTATGATTCTTTATACCACTTTAATACCTAGTTCCTACACTTTTTGCCCAAAAAGACATTTTCTTAAGCTTTCTTTGCTTCATATATTTCCTGAATTGATCTCCAAAATTTGATTTTTCTTTCTTTCTTTCTATTTAAAGAACAAATTTCTCAACATCAGTATTGTGTATCATTCCAGGGACAAGGAACAGAAAACTAAGAATTTTAAGATGCAAACAAAATAAATAACTTAGCAAAAATGGATAAATTCTTGGAAATACAAGCTATCAAGACTGAATCATTTAGAAATTAAGAAATCTGAACAGAAATCAAACCAGTGAGGTGATTGAATCAGCAATCTAAAATCTCCAAACAAACCAACAGAATTAACAAAATAATCCCGTATTAGATGGCTTTACTGAAGAATTCTACCAGAAACTTAAAATAGAATTAACACAAATCCTTTTCAAACTCTTCCAAAAAAATAAAAATAAAAAAAGTCAGGTAAAGCTATTACAAGAAAAGATGTGCAAAATACTAGCAAGCTAAATTCAATAACACATTAAAAGGATTATACACTGTGATCAAATAGTATTTATTCCTGGAATACAAGTATGACTCACCATATAAAAATCAACCAAGGTAACACACCACATTAACAGAATAAAGGACAAAACTCACATAATTAACTCAATGGAAGCAAAAAAAAAAAAAAGACAAAATTTGACACCCTTTCACAAAAAATACCTCAACAAACTAGGAATAGGAGGAATCTACTTCAACCCAGTAAAGCCATGTATGTAAAAGCAACAGCTAACACCATACTCAAGGTGAAAGACTGAAAGTTTCTCCCACTCAGTCAGGACTAAAGCAAGGATGTCCACTCGTACCACTTTTATTCAGCATAGTACTGGAAGTCTTAGCCAGGGCAGTTAGGCAAAGAAGAAAAGTAAAAGGAATCCAAATTGTAAAGGAAGAAATAAAATCATTTATCTGCATAAATCATTTCTCTTCACAAATGACATGATCTTATATGTAGAACACTCTAAAGATCTCTCTCTCACACACACAAACACATTGTTAGAACTAACAACAGATCTTTAGCAAAGTTATAGTATACAAAGTCAACACACAAAAATTAGTTGTTTCTATTCGCTAACAATGATCAACACCAAATGGAAATTAGGAAAGCAATACTAGGAAAGCAATATTATTTACAATAGAACAAAAAAGCATAAAGTATGAATAAACTGAACTAATGAGACAAAAGACTTATTCACTAAAAACTGTAAAACATTGCTGAAGGAAATTAAAGAAGACACACATAAATGGAAAGACATTCAATGATCCTGAGATGATTGAAAGACTTAATATTGTTAAAATACATACTACTCAAAGTGATCTACACATTCAATGTAAATCCCATCAAAATCCCAATGACACTCTTTGCAGAAACAGAAAAAAAATCCTAAAAATTCATATAGAATCTTCAGGGACCCCAAATAGTCAAAAAAACCTTTGCACTTTGGGAGGTTCAGGAAGGCGGTCACATGAAGTCAGGAGTTTGAGACCAGCCTGGCCAACATGGTGAAACCCCTTCTCTCCTAAAAATACAAAAATTAGCTGAGCATGGTGATGCATGCCCATAATCTCAGCTACTGGGGAGGCTGAGGCAGAAGAATTACTTGAACCCACGAGGCAGAGGTTGCAGTGAGCCGAGATTGCACCACTGCACTCCAACCTGGGTGACAGACTTTGTCTTAAAAAAAAAAAAAATTAAGGCCGGGCGCGGTGGCTCACGCCTGTAATCTCAGTACTTTGAAAGGCCGACGCGGGTGGATCACGAGGTCAGGAGATTGAGACCATCCTGGCTAACACAGTGAAACCCCGTCTCTACTAAAAACACAAAAAATTAGCCGGGCGAGGTGGCGGCCCCTGTAGTCCCAGCTACTCAGGAGGCTGAGGCAGAAGAATGGCGTGAACCCAGGAGGCGGAGCTTGCAGTGAGCCCACATCGCGCCATTGCACTCCAGCCTGGGCGACAGAGCGAGACTCCATCTCAAAAAAAAAAAAAATAAATAAATAAAAAGAAAAGCAAAGTTAGAGGTCTCATGCTTCCTTCCTTCTAAACATAGTACGAAATTTTAGTCATGAAAACATTGTGGTACTGGCATAAAGACAGGCATATATGACAATGCAGTAGAATCGACAGCCCATAATTAAAACCTTGTGTGTGTGGTGAAATGATCTTTGACAAGGGTGTCAAGCCTATTCAATGAGGAAAGAATAGCCTCCTCAGTAATTTGTGCTGAGAAAATTGAATATCCACACGCAAAAGAAAAAAATTGGATCCTTACTTTCCATGGTGTACACAAATTAATTCACAATTGATTTTAAAAAATATAAGGCCAAAAACTAGACAATTCCTAGAAGCAAACATAGGAGAAAATCTTCATGACATTGTATTTGGCAATGATTTTTGAATAACACAAAAACACAGGCAATGAAAGCAAAAATATACAAGTGGGATTATATCAAACTTAAAAGTTTCTGCATAGCAATAACATTTAAAAAAAATCAACCTACAGAATAGGAGGAAATTTTTGTAAATCATATATATGATAAAGAATATATAAAGAATAAAGAAACCAGAATATATAAAGAACTGTAACTCAACAATAACAACAACAACAACAACAAATACTATGAGTAAAAAACTGGGCAAAGGACTTCAATAGTCATTTCTCCAAAGATACGCAAATGGCCAACAAGCATGTTGAAAAGATGCTCATGATCACTAATCATTAGAGAAAAGGAAATCAAAACCACGTGAGCTCTCACTTACCCATTAGGACTGGCACTGTTTAAAAAATTCCAGAAAATAACAAATATGGATAAGGATGTGGAGAAACCAGACCACTTGTGCACTATTGATAGGATTGTAAAATGACGCAGCCAATGTGGATATATACATCCCCACTTTGAAAGCAGAATCTTGATGACATTTTTGCATACCCACAGCCTTTGCAGCATTATTCGCAATAGCCAAGAGGTGGAAGCCACACACATGTCCTCCTACAGATGATGGATAAGCAAACTCTGGTATATACATATAATGGAATATCATTTTGCCTTTAAAACAGAAGGAAATTCTGTCAAGTGGTAAAACATGAATGAACTTTGAGGACCTCATGTGAAGTGAAATAAGCCAATCACAAAAGACAAATATGTATGCTTCCACTTATGTGGTATTTAAGAAAGTTAAATTCATAGAAACAGAAAGTAGAATGGTGTTGTCATAAGCTAGGGTGATGATGAAATGGTGACCTGGTATTCAATGGCCATAGAGTTTCAGCTGCCCAAAATGAGAAAGATGCTGGAGATCTGCTGCCAAACTGAAATTTGAAAGAAAAATGTGTCCAAATTGTATTCATTCATCCAACAGATACTTGTCAAGCTGAATGTAGATATTGTTTCATTTTTTAAGTCCAACAAAATATTCTTGACTTGTACAGATATTCAATATGCTATCTCAAACTAGTGAAAATCTCTATAACATTGTTTTAAACTTGGGAAGATAAATATTTCATATTAATAGTAACAGGCACAAATACAAATAAAAGAAATATGCTAGGTGCTGCAATATACAACTTTGCCTTTTAATAAAGGAATAAATTCAGAAAAAAATGTAAAAAGCAGTTTATTTTCCAATCGGATAACATCAACCAATGTTTACTAGGTACTGGTATAAGAATTTTCAAAAAAATAAAATCCCAGCCAGGTTAGCATTCGTACTATCTTTCATGTTTAGCAACAGCTGCTGCAAAATAAAAACTAAATAACATTTTTGACTAAGTTCTAAATGTAATGACAATTATCAGTCTCAAGGGCTTTCCTTCCTAGTGAAAAGAACATATTATAAATGAGAAAAACTGTAACGAATAAACATGCACTTACACACACATACACACACACACACACACACACACACACACAGAGGAGTGTGAAAAATGAACCCCAGCCTCCTGTTCCCTCTTCCCTCCTCACTCCTGCTTTTGTTTTTCAGCTGCTTCCCCTTATGCGACTTTTCCCTGGGAAGCCCAAATGGTCACTAGTGCCAATGCTCTGGGCAGGCAGGTCTGGGCCAGGAGCCCCCTCTGCTTCAGGCTCCAAGCAAGAGAGGAAAGAGCACATGTGCAATGAATCCCAGGGCTTACATCCCCTGTGTGTCACTCCTTTTACACGGAGATTTTAGATGTAACACATTTAAAAATTAAGAGCTAAAAAAAATCAGTTACACAGTTTTATTAATGAATAAGTAGGTTTTTATTCTATCTGCACAAATGTACACATATCACTGTAAGTAAGGGATAACATAGACTGAAATAAAATAAATGTAACTTTTAAGTACGTTTTAATGCATTGAAACTATAGCAAAAACATTTTAATTGGTAAAGGGCTCCGTAATCTTTTGTTTGTTTGTTTTTTCAAACCAAGGGATACATTGTAAACACTAAAATAAAATGAAAGAAAGAAAACAATTGATAAAAAATGACAAAAATTCTTAGAAACTCTTTTAACCAATTCATTAAAACTGTGGAAAGTCTAGGTAATCAGGCTGGATTCTAAAGTTTCTGTATTAATTACAGTTTGAAAACTCTAGCTGCTTCCCAGTTGCATAACAACAACGTTACAGAAAGAGTGGAGCATAGGTCTAATGTTGTTCATGATTATACAACTTCTTGAGCTACTGAATGAGTAATTTAAATAATCTTCAGCAATATGGGTAGAAATTTTGCACAAATAGGGATCTGGGGAGTTGTACACTGGGAAATGGGGTCAAAACCCAAATATATATTTTATAATATTACAGTCTATCCTTTTTTTTAAACCCAGATCCCTTACAACAAAAGAATACACAATTTGAGATGTTAAAGTGGGAGGATTTCTTGAGGCCAGGGGTTCAAGACCAGTCTGGGCACCACAGTGAGACCCCATCTCTTTAAAAAATTTTAAACTTAGTGGGCATGACGGCACACACATGTAGTTCCAACAACTCAGGAGGCTGAGTTGGGAGGATCACTTGAGCTTGAGCCCAGGAGTTCAAGTTGAGCTATAATTGAGTCACTGCACTCCAGCCTGGGTGACAGAACAGGACTCTGTCTCAAAAAAGAAAAAAAAAAAAAGGATATACAACTCCAGAGATACCACCACATTACCAGAATACTAGAATACTTCAGTCACATTAATAAATAGTCCACTGCATCATCACATTGTATGTTGGGTGAGGCCACTCAGGTTTGCAGGCTTCCATTTCATTTTGTCAGGTTCCAATAGCAAAAGTTGTCTCAACAAACATATAGCTTTACCCTTTCAGGCATCTGGTATAATTGAGCTAAGAGACATGTCATCTCTTACTCTGAGCCTCTTGTGAGGTGCATTTATAATATCTGATTTTCCCTAATTAAAACTCATTTATTCATTCCTTTTTCTTCCATTTATACCCCAAATTTTCACCTTTGGAAGGGACATTAGAATCTGCCACTGTGCTGGTCTAGACTGCAGACAGCAATACTAGTCTAACAGTACCTCCCCCTTGGTCCACTCCCTTTCATATGGGGTAAGGTTACATAGGTGCTGACCTAGTGGGCCATCTTTACTATCAGGCAGTATATATGCATTCATTCTTGGCTCTAGTTTTGCCAGATGGGGTAAAGGTGCCAACGTATCCCCATCAGGCCCTTAGGAATTTGGGCCTAAGGTTTAAAAATGTAGTTACAGTTTCTGCTTAGGAATTGTATATGCTTCCAACATTTGTGGTTGCAGCCTTGATCCTAGGACCACTGCATCAGGTAGGGAAAAAAATCAAGTGATAGTGAGAAGAAAGAAAAAATAGTATCATCATTATATCAGGGTACTGCTCCCTTGGCAAGAATTATATAGCCACACCAGCATCCTTACCCACTCCCTCATCTTCAGATCAACCAACAAAAATGGAAGAAAAGTCTAGTGGGGACATTCCTTTACTCCTACTCATGTTAAGCATGAACATACTCATGAAGATGTGTAAGCCAGCCCTACGTGTTGTAATTTTATCTTCTTTTAGACAACTGATAAACCAATTGTCCATTATAATTCTTACCAAACTATTACTCTGAGGAGGATATCTCTATGTGCACTGCTGAACACTATGAGCTGTACAGTGTGTTTCTTGGTTTAAAGAAATGATGGTTGGCCATCCAAATCTGTGCAATGTCTTTTATTTTCGTTTCTCTATAGTACTCTGAGCACTTGCATCTTCTACTAGGAAAGCAAAGCCCAGTCCAGGGTGAGTGTCTACTTCTGTTAAGCCCAATTTGTAGCCCCCTAGGGTTACCAGCACCAGTCTCTCTCACCAGCTATGTTCAGGGCCTTTTCACCAGGGAATCTTCCACATAGCTATCACCAATCTGTCTCTTTGGCTAGCGCACAGAACGCTTTTTATTGGCATTATTGATTATGAGCCTGTTCATGTTAATATGATGCAATATTCTAAATGAGTGAGCATTCAAACAGAATCGGTCCTATTTAGCGTATAAGGCACTGTCATTGCCAGACTTGTCTTGCTGTGAAAATTAAGAATGGATACAGCACTTTATGCAATTGTATTTTAATGTACTGGGGCACAAAAAAAGAGTCCTACTAAAGGAGAAGATAAATGCCCTTTGCATTTTCTGTGTTTTCTGTCAGTGATGCAAATCCAATGATGTGCTGGTTAATTTTAACAACTAGCTTTTCAGGGGTGGAAACAAGCCTTCATCTGTAGTATTTTTATGAGTTCCATGGTGTTAATATTTCCACCATGCCTGATTGCAATTACCACATGATATCACTGAATGTGAACTTGAGAAATGGTGTATACAATTGGTTTCTATGAGGTGGTGCGAGCCAGATCCAGCACACCACTGTGACAACAGTAATCCCCAAATTTTATTGGAATTGAAGCTCCCAATCATTCTATGCAAGGCTTCTCCTACAGTTTAAGAGCATGTGAAGAGCTATGAAGATTTCTAATTCACCATTCTTGTTCTCTGTGTTCCAGAATTAAATATTTTAGTTTACTATAGATTTTTAAATACAAATATCTACTGCCCATATATATCTCTGTTTTTTTCCAGGGAAATATTCCATCAGATTCATGCACAGAACGTGTTAGATTCTGAGATCTGTTGACACATAAAGTATAACTTGTATCTCAATTTTCTCACAAATATGAAACCTAAATGCCATATTTTAAACATGAGATTAAAGGGATCATATTTAAGACTATCCTGTTCTGGTGTATAATTTATGCTTTGTTCATACTCCTCAATATTCATAGATGACAAAACAATGAACTCTAACGTCCATATGAACAGTTTTCAGACTAGATAAACATAAGTGAGTCCATAGACAATAAAAAGAGCAAAAGATTCTCAGCTGAGCATTGCGATAATTTAAACATAGATGATGTGGTAGTGCTAGAAAGATCATCTCAGGGTAAATAACAATTTTGCTTTCCATATTCATGAAGCATAATTTTGACTCTCTATTTCATCAATTCAATAGACATCTTATATTTCATACCTTCATTTATTCCTTTTAAACTCAACATGCCCATGGCTTCCAAACTATCCTATTACCTCAAGTTTGCTAATCAAACTGTCCTAGTTTTCTTTTTTACATTGCTTACCATTTCTTCATCTCCTTGCTGGACTCTATCCAGTAATTTGGTCTCTGAAGAACCAGTTATTCCTAAGAATCCATCCCTGGTCCACTGCCCCTCACTGGTTAATTTTCGTCAACTCTTATAATTTGACCACTATGCAAATGACACCCAAATCTATGTATTCGGCTCAGAAATGTTCCCAATCATCGTATTTGTCTACCTAACTTTTAGTCAGACACCTCTTGCTGGATATTCCGCAAGTTGTGCAATAACAGGAAGGAACTAAATTGATTGCACATCTTCACACTAAAATCCATGTATGTCTCTGTATTTTCCACCCTGGTTGTACCATGATTAACGTTTTTACCTACCTTAAAAGCCTGAGAATTCATCCTGTAGAGAGCTGCTAAGATTATATATCTAAAGTATAAAATCTTCATACCTTTCTCCTGCACCAAATACTCCATTGTCACTGCTAAAAAGTTATTTTTCTATCTATCATAAAGTAGTACATTGATTTCTAAAATGAAGCATACAGAGAAACTCAAAAAGTAGTATTTAAATGCATAAAGAAAATAACAGTTCTGGTTGATGTCTTATACTGGGATTAGGGGAGAGAAATGGGAGTTGTAGAATAAAGTCCTGTCTATATGGCTATCTCTCCATATTCTTTGGCATTTTTGAGGCACTGTGAGGAGCCCATGTGGATCCACATAGCAAAGATTAAAAGCCACTTGACTGCAGAAAAAAGTTAACTTCTTTGCATGGCATGCAAAGCCCTCCATGACACATAACTTTTCCCCACCTTAGCCTTCACAGCCCAGTGAGATCAAACCAATGGCAGTTATCCTGGGAACTATGCTGTTTGTCATTCCCTGTCTTCGATCATGTTTTGTGAGAAACTTTCTGAGACTCTCCACTCAATATCATTTGGATATACTATCCACTTTAAAGACTTATATTGGAGGATATTTCACTCATTCATTTATTTAGTCAAACATCCACGCATAAACAAAATAAATAAAATTCTTACTTTCATGGAGCTTACAAACCACTGGAGGAGAAACAGACAATAAGCAAACAAACACTCAAACCCTAGTAAATGAAGGACTGTTCAATCATCATTTATTAGTGCCATGTTGGCCGCATAATAGACACCCAAAAATGTATTAGTGAGCGTCTTTTAGTTGTCAATCACAAGGCTAGATGTTTTCATACAACTCTTCATTTTAACTCTCAAAGTTATGTTAAGAAATAAGTATTGTTCTGCCACGTTAGTAGATAAGAAGACATGGGTTCAGAGAGACACAAATTTACTTATGGCCACACAGCTGGAGAGCATGAATCTGAATACAAACCAAAAAATGTCTGATTTTAGAAACCATCCATGTTTATGATACTACTGACTTTCTTTAGTTATTAAAAAAATACAGTCCTTCCTTAAGTCAATTCACATGTTCACATTTGTCGTGCCTTGATGGATTCTACTAAATTCTGTGAAGCTTAGAGGAAGTTTTACAAATGTAACACTTTAGAATTCAAAGGATTTCATCATGAGCAGTGAATCTGCAAAAATATGCTATCAGAACCCCACTGGTTTCAGCAGAAGGAAGGAACAGTATCCTGCAGCATCTGTTAGAATAAAATGGCTTAGGGAAGGTGGGGGAAAGCATAAATGATATACTGAACACCTGGTATTTAAGGCATTCTGTGCTGTATAAGCATCAAATTAAATCTTCATTTATTCACTTTGAAGATGCATATAGCCTTGCAGTAAGATTCTCAAATAATAGATGCAGGCTTCACACATAATCACCAACATATGATTTCAAAGTAATATGTGGCTGCTATAAGAATAAGTAGAGTAAACAATGCCACAAATTAGGCACTTGAGTGCCTGGACTGCAGGTTACTGCTGCCCAGATGCAGAAAAGCACTCCATCCAGTTTGACAGACAGATAAAGCATTTCCCTGTAGAGTCTGAATAAATTCTCTTCTTGAAAATATCAACATAAATTCTCAAGAGAAAACAAAACTAGAAAAGCTCAAGTTCATATTTGATTCCAAATCACCCCCTTTCATGCTTTGCTAAAATAAGGATACCATATGGGAATTTAGTATGATCTGGACAGGTGTAATTGCCATCACCGGAGAAAATATCCTTAACATCATTTCATAATTATATCATCAAAATTTAATAACTTTAAGAATTGTCTCCTTAATAGAAAACAGAAAAAATAATTTGTTGTCTTTGTGTCTCATGTTTAAAATGAAACATCTTTCCAGGATCCTGTGTAAAAAAAGGTTATTTTTGAAAAAATAAACTTGTTACTGTTACTATATCAAACTATTGTAGTATGTCTTAACGCTTATACTTATTTGGGATTTTTTATTTTTTTTTTTGAGATCAGAAACTGTTGCTTCAGCAATTTTTGTTTTCTAAACTGTAAAAACAAATTATAGTAAATACTATTTTAAAAATTAATCTCAGCTTCCACATACACTTACAATCTGTATTTTGAAATTTATTTTATGTATAATTTAACCAAACCATATATGTAATTCTATATAATATTTTTTTCATGTGATATATTACAAACACTGACACTACTTTCGATAGCTGCCTAATATTCTGTTGAATAGATATTCTATAGTAACGTAATCTTATTTTTGAATATTTAGATTACATTCAGGGTTTCTTCTATTATTAATACATTTGTCTAATCTGTAAGATTTTCAAGCATTTTATGTATTTAAAAGTTTTCTTTGTGATTTAAAAAATGAACGTATAGGAAGCTCTATAGTAAACTTTCTTATTTTCTATATTTTCACATTTCAAAATGAATATGTTAGATATTTAGATATCTCACACATCCATGTTAGAATATGTCAGAATATGTTAGATATTTAACATAAATATCTAAAGTATTAATTTTATTTGTATATATTACACAGGCAACAATAAAGATTTTTAAAACCACATCGTTTGCTAAATTCATTACATATCTGCAAAGTAATTCTTCAAGACAGATATTATTCTCATTTCACAGATAAAGAAATATTTCCAAGTGTTTAAACAATATTCTCCTGGCTTACTAAAATGGGTGTCTGCTGGGTGACGTGAGTGAAAAGTTGCAAAGGAAAGAACAGCACAGGTTTGTGGGGAGGAGCCTGAATTCTGTCTCAGACACATTGGCTTCACATTGCCTTCAGGATACCCAAATAGAGTTATGTGAATGTACAGATTAGGCAGGTGAACATACAGATTAGAAACTTGGAAGAGCAGATTCTTCGGAAGACACCAACTGGAGGGTCCCCAGCTTGTAAGTGGACTTGAAGTCATAAAACCAGAAGGGATTATCACATTAAAATATGCAACATGTAAGGCAAAGGGAGACAAGTACAGAATCTTGGAGCAGCAGATATACTTGGCATAAAGAAGAAACAAAACTTGAGACACAAAAAGAGAAAAAAGTAAAAGAAAATACCAGTGGGTGAAGTTTTAGAAATCAAGGAAGAAGGAAATTACAGGACAGAACGTTGATCATTCAGTGGATGATTAATTGGTGATTAACTGGATGCCATTGGCTTGAAAGAAAGCTTCAGTGTTGTTCTGGGGCTGAAAGGGGATTTCAGTGAGTTGATGAGCAGCTGATCCATTTAATATGAATAACTATTTTAGAAGACAAATGTAGAAAACAAGAAAAACACTTTGCTACTCTTTTATTAAGTATAGTAACAATGCTACTACATAGGTGGGTAGAAGGCCAAGGCAGTTTGCCATGGAGATACTCAAACAGGCCTTCTAAGTAAATACAACCCTGAATTCAGCCCATTTCTATGAGAAGTTGACACTGAATGTTTTCTTACCATCAGAAGTGGACACGTCAGTCAGAAGAGGCAATAGATAAGACCTGTGCATTAACTTACATTCCGAATGAGTAAAATCAACAGCAAGTACTCCTTTGTCATCTATTTTGTTCAAGGCATTATTAACTATCAAATCATATCAAACCATGAGCTATTAAACAAACTAAACTAAGAAATATTAAAATTTGTAAGAATCCAAATAGTAAGTTATGATTTTGACAGCAGCCTTTTCCCATCTGCATGCCATTTCTGTTTGTCAGGAGCCAGAAGAGAACAGTTTGAAATTTGTTAATATATGATTCTGAAATATCTGTATTTTTTAAAAATCAAAATACTATGTGGTGTTGAGGAAAGTTGTGCAGACATTACTGTCTCCATATTCCCTCACTGGAAGACCTTTAAACTGTCAGTCTTAATGTTTATCCCCCCGCTGCACTGCCACGTAAGCCTTATGGAGGAAGAGTGCAATTGTGATTTCTTGACATCCACAGATAATTACTACTGCTGTTTGAATCCAAAGGATATAATCTTTGCTCTGCCTTTCTTTTGTTTAGCATAAAAGCACTATTTACATCCCAACTTCCGTTACATTTTTAAATTAAAGCATTATCAGCAACTACCAAAAAAACATGCAGTCTATGGAATTCTCTTATTCACTATATTCAGTACTAAACTGTGTAAAAAATATTTTTAATGGCATAAAATGAACAAACTTAGTGCCAAGTAGAAAGGCAGTTGTTTAGCATAACAATTCCCCTCTTTCCCAAGTCCTTTCCAAAACATTGGCATGACTACATCACCCACAGCTCTGGAGTCTCAAAGAGGATGGACTAATAATATGCTGCAAGTGGAAACTATTAATTTCCTTCCTTAGATAGCAGGGGTTCTTCTGCCTTCTCACTATAGTATTCATTCACTCATTCATTCATTAATTTAAGAAAAAATTACTGAAAATCAATGTTACCCAATATTTTACTTTTTAGGACTCTAAGCACTCAGAAGAGTAAAATAATTTCTGCACTCAAGGCTATCACATTACAGTAGGGAAAGGTATATAAACAGTTGAGAACTGCAGCCTGAAAATTCCACAGTAAGAACATTTTTCCTCTGTCACTCAGGCTGGAATGCAATAGTATGATTATAGCTCACTTTAACTTAAAACTCCTAGGCTCAAGCAATCCTTCTGCCTCAGCTTCCCAAGCATCTAGGGCTAAAGGCACATGACACCATGCCTGACTAATGTGTGTGTGTGTGTGTGTGTTTATTTTGTGCAGAGATGGGGGTTTTACTATGTTGCCCAGGCTGGTCTAAACTTCCAGCCTTAAGTGATCCTCCTGCCTTGGACTTGCAAAGCACTGGGATTACAAGTATGAGCCACTACACCTGGCCTATTTAACTGAAGACGCACTATGTTTCAGATTCTGGGTTAAGTCTTGAATATGAAAAACAAACAAACAAACAAAGTGTCAAATTTACAACTTCAAGGAGTTCAGAGTCCTGAACATGAGACTTAAGTTAATCATATAGTCCTGATCTTGTCATGACACAACTTCTACCTACTCCTGGCTCATTACTCTGCTTCAGCCTCCAAGCCTCATAAAGCCCAGCTGGCTCTCATTTCAGCAGCTTTATACAATTCTGCCTTTGGTGGAAATACGGTTCCTCCAGATAGCACCATGTCTTGTTCTCTTATTTTATCCAGTTATCTTTTCAATTATCTTCTCACAGTAGTCTCTCTAATAATCTTTTTCAAGATAAAAGGATGACATGTTCACTTGTCATATTTCAAATATTTGTCCTCAAAATATTTATTGCTACTGAAATTATACTATACATATATATATATATTTTAAAGTTTTATGTCTCCCCCACCAGAATGCAGATACCATTAAGGCTGGAACTCAGTTTATTAGTTGTTGAAGCTTAGAAGAATGACTGGTATGTGGTAGACTCTTCCTATATATTTGATGAAACAATGAATGAGTTACATGGCAATTTAATTATGCACTGAGATGTTGTGCTAGGAAAGTCCAGGACATTACAAGAGCATAATAGATGTGGGGGTAGGGAGATATCTGAAAGGTCACCTGAAGAACTGACATTGTGACAGGTAAGTTTAGGTCTGAAGAATGTCAAAAAGTTAAACAAGCAAAATGACAAAATTATCATGATTCATGGAATCTGTATGAAGATAAATGTAATGAGTGATTTAATCAGTCACTGAAAATCATAATATATAATCCATGTAAAAATAGTAGCTAATATTTATTGTGAATTCACGGTGTTCCAGGCCCTATTCTAAGTGCTCACTTGAATAAACACATTTAATTTTCTCAGCAACCCTTAGGAATAGACACAATCCTCATCCCCAGTTTATAGATGAGGAATCTAAAATAGAGAGGGGAGAAGCAACTTATTAATCATTACATGCACAGCAAGTGCTAGAGTTAGAATTTGAATGCTCGGTCTGTGGCTGTAGGTCCTGCGTTCTTAATCACAATTCTGTGGGAAGACTAAGTATAGTGAAAATAAGTTAATTCTTCCCAAATTAATTAATAAATGTCATGCAATTCCCAGTAGGGTTTTAGGAGAGTGTAAGTTTGCAGGGAAGAGAACCTAAGAAAGAGTGTCTGAAGTTCATTTGCAATTAATAGCCAGTTGGGAAAGCTAATAAAAGTTTGAGAAAGCCACATGCTTAGGATGTCAACCATGAAAAATATATTCAAAGACTGGAAGAAAATATTGCAAACAGAGGTCACCCGCTTTTTAAGATTATGGGTAGTTTTGTGCTTTTTTATGCCATAATTGTCTGTATTTTCTCATTTTCTTATTTAATAATCATAAAATTAAAAACCACTTCATATTAATGCAAAACCTTAAGAATAAAATAAAATTAATAGCTTCAAATAATTCCACATTGGACGATAAAGCATTTTGAATACTTACAAATGATAACGTAATACCAAGAAAAAGTCTTAACTAAATAAATATGTACTGCATAGGGACAAAATAAATGAAGAAGTAGTGCGTGGCCTGGAATGTTAGGCAATTCAGAAGCACAGGAAATGTACTAGTCTGGAGTAATTGCAATAAATGCTTGAGTAATTTATAAACAGTGTGAAGTTCAAGCATTGTGAAAATCAAGAGTCTTATTTCTGTCTGGCACAAATATTAATATAAATGACTTGTATTGTCAAATACAAGTACCAGCACATTTGCGTTATTGAATATATAAAATGCTATTTGACATCAGCATATTGCTTGTATGTTAATTATATGGTTAAAGTCATTGAATTTTTGTCATTGTGCTTTTTTAAATTATTAATTTACTTAGAAAAACTATTTCTCATAGACAGCACAAGAATTTTCTCTTTCCCGTGCTGAAATTACTGATAAGATGCATAGAAATGAATGTGGCTTTATGTTTTATAAAAGCACAAGTGAAATTGCAATGAGGTTACTCAGAAAATAAACATCTAAATTGAGTATCAAATACATACCAAGTATGAAGCATAATGCTGGCCACTACCATGTAATCAATTCTTCTGAGTCCTATGTAAAATCAACCATTTTATTAATAATTACAAATTACTTTAGATTCCATATCCTTAGATATAATTCTATAAAATTCTTATAGAATGAACTACAATGATGGTATTGATGCAAAAGTGAAAGTGATAATTCAAAATGTGATTTATATAGAATATTAAATTGTATCCAATTTTTTACCTTGATATGAATGCATTAAACACTTTTAATATTTGTTAAAATGTCAGTTTTAGCAAAAGTTTATAGCTTATTATATACCTAATTCTTAAAATATATGGAGAGTCTAGATACAAATATAGAGATAGATACTTTAAGAATATATATATTTTATATATATACAAAATATATCTGTCTCTATATTTACAGATCTACAGAGAAAGAAAATTCCCACAAATTCAGGTGCCATTGCTACCCAAAATTTACAGATAACAAAAGCTTAGAGAAAGAATGATTAAGAAACTTATTCAAGTTCTCACAGCAGCATGTGGTAGCGACAACTATGGAAACGAAACAGTCTGCTCTAGGGTTCATAATCTTCACCGTTTTGCTACAATGCTCAGGTTAGTGAAAATTTGAGCTTCCAAGGTAACTGAGATATCAGGAATGTTCATTAGCTCTTTTACCAGAATTTTAGTGATTTCATACTTTTTTTACACTGGGATTTTCCATTGGCTTGAGATAGAAAAATACTAGAACGCTCAGACCCGCATTGTAAGTGACTGAAAGATATAACATGTGTAAGAACATTTCCTACAATGTCTGGACCTTACTATACATTCAATAAATGTGAACCACAGTTATTGTGGCTGTTGACTCTATAAATCCTATAATTTATTACATTAAAGTTCAACATAATATATTTTGCCAAGAGCTTACCCCATTTTTAGATTTCTGTATTGTTCTTAAAGAGAATGCTTACCCCAGAGATACACAGAACGATAGTATCTGAGTCTTTTCTTTTTCTCTCACAACCTAGGAAATCTTGGCTCTATAAGAATACAGCAGATGGAATACTATGCAGCCATAAAAAAGGATGAGTTCATGTCCTTTGCAGGGACATGAATGAAGCTGGAAACCATCATTCTCAGCAAACTAACACAGGAACAGAAAACCAAGTCACATGCTCTCACTCATAAGTGGAAGCTGAACAAGGAGAACACATGGACACAGGGAAGGGAACATCACAGACCAGGGCCTGTTGGTGGGTAGGGGGTTAGGGGAAGGATAGCATTAGGAGAAATACCTAATGTAGATAACAGGTTAGTAGGTGCAGCAAAGCACGTGTATACCTAAGTAACAAGCCTGCATGTTCTGCACATGTATCCCACATGTATCCAAGTATAGCAATAACAAAAAAAGAATACTAACAGATTTTATAACTTCCAATTGGGCTATCTGGTGCAAGCACCATTTTTTTTTTTTTCTGAATTACTATAATAGCCACTTAACTGCTGTTCCGTCTTGAATTCTTCCTCTTTATAGTATATTCTCAACACAGGGGCAGGAGCAATAATTTTAAAATGTAAGTCAGTTCACATTAGTTTTCTTTATAAAACCCAGAAACTTTACAATGGCTTTGAAGGTCCCATATAATGTGGCTTCCTTCCACTACTTGCTCACGATAATTTGGCACACTGAACTCCTTGTTCTTTCTCAAACACTCAATGGTGTTGCCTCTTCAGGGATTCCACATTTGCTTTTCCCTCTGACTCCAAAGCTCATAATGCATATAACTGCATGGCTTAGTCTCTCATCTGCTGCCAAGTTCTAGCTTGAAAATATTATCTCCTCACTTAGGTCAAACATGATACCACTATTTGAAATTGCAAATTACCGGCCAGGCGCGGTGGCTCAAGCCTGTAATCCCAGCACTTTGGGAGGCCGAGACGGGCGGATCACAAGGTCAGGAGATCGAGACCATTCTGGCTAACATGGTGAAATACCGTCTCTACTAAAAAAAAATACAAAAAACTAGCCGGGCGAGGTGGCGGGCGCCTGTATCCCAGCTACTCGGGAGGCTGAGACAGGAGAATGGCGTGAACCCGGGAGGCGGAGCTTGCAGTGAGCTGAGATCCGGCCACTGCACTCCAGCCCGGGCCACAGAGCGAGACTCCGTCTCAAAAAAAAAAAAAAAAAAAAAAAAAAAAATTGCAAATTATATGCCCCTTCTTCCTAACCTGTCATTCTAGATCATCTTACCCTGATCTATACATATTTTTCTGTTGAATTTATCACCTTACAACACCCCATATAATTTAATTATTTAATGTTTATTATATAATTGATTATGTTTCCCCCTAAAATAATCTTCGACAAGGGCAGGAATATCTGTTTTGTTCACTGGTGTATCTCTATGTGCTTAGACAAATCTGTAGTAAATAATAGCCACTCAGTAAAGTCTTATTTAATAAATGGATGAATGGATAAGTGAATTCCATACATTTTATTCAACAACTATTTATGGAACATACACTTACATGTGTAATTTGGATAAGAAATTATGAGGTTCAAAAGTTTCCATATGATGATGGTCATCAGTATAACCTTTTCCAGTAAATGGTGAGATGAATGATGAAATGATGAAATGTGATAATGCTTTAATTACCATTGGAAGATTACCACAGTTCTCTGAGATATGAGAGACTCCTCTTTCATACTGATGAACTCTGAAGGATAGGGTATTTGAATATTCCATCTTTTTTACCCCAAAAAGAACACTTACATTTAATTTAAGTAAAACTATGAAACGGGAAAAATATAAATCCATCATAAAACTGTTCAAGAGACACTTTGAGAAAACATTTGCTTTAAATATAGAACACATACAAATATAATAAAACTGCATAATGCAGAATTTTCTGTTAGTGTGAATCAATTATTCAGGCAACATATTTATTTTCCACATCTCAATAGTTTTGTAATCTCCTGATCAAAAAGTAGGAAAGAGAAATGAGGGTGGATATCAACTATCCACCCAAAAATAATTTTACTATAAATTGATAAAGCCAGAAAAAATGGACAGATATTGAGACCAGTTATGTGAATGTTAGAACAATTCTGATGTGTCTTGGGGTGAGAACTAATATTCTCTGACATTTCATGAATTAAAGCATGTGAGAGGGTTGGGAGGACTTCATTTTGTTTATATGTAGAAGAAAGATGCACATATTTTCATTTGGAAAAGATGAAGAAGATGGTAATGGGTCAAATGGAAATTTAATAAACTTTAGTTTTGGTAGACGGCAGAATAAAAATTCAAAAAAGAAAAATGATGGAAATGAAAAAGGAAGGAAGAAAAGGTGAAATAAGTAGGGACATAAAAGTAGAGAACATGCTGAATCCTGAGTCTGGTGTGCCACATTCACAGAGACTGAGGTCCCCTTTAGCAAGTCAGGAGATAGGAGGCAAGACTATTATTCTTATGGCTATGAATAATTACTTCACTTTTGCCACCAGTTGACAAAATGAAATATCAATAAAATAATATAGAGTATATAATAAACGTTTGCTCTACTTTGGGCCTAAGTAACTGATAAAACTCTCCACTATATGAAGGGGTTTATGTAAGTTTCTTTAATTTTTAGGCAATATGTGCCATGACTTCTTCCAAATTAAGAACAAACTTGGTAAATATTTTATTTTAGATAAATGTTATAAAATTTTCAGGGATGTCAGATCAATTAGATATAACATATGTCATTCTCACTTAACATAAATTCATATGTGAGATCAAGATACAATAATTTTTTAAAAATAAACTTAACTGAATCTAAGATGTGCCAAAGACAATGTCGTAATATCTGTCATTAATCTATTTTATTTGAACATTTCTACAAACAGAAAATTTAAATTAAAGCTTTTCTCTTAGAGTTGCCATGCTATTTTTTTTAGTTTTACCTAGAATTGGATATATGCATTTCATCAGACAACTGGCTTATTTGGTTGTTCTGCAATATGTCTCAAATCATAGTACTATTCAAAAATGGATTTAATGAGCATAAAAATTTTCCCATCAGCAACAAGTCTGGAACCTCATATCTATCTCTCTGTCCTTTTGTGATTATAACAGAAAAATTGAAAAAGACAACCTGTTTTCTGCTATTTACGTGACAGTATACTTGAAAATTACTTTGATGGAGTCAATTTATTGTGTAATAGTTTAATGATGTTTAGTATACCAATACAAAACCTTAGAGTAAAATATTTTCTATAATTGATCTGACATTATACACAATCAAACCAAAAATGCCATCACATCTATCTGTGACACTATGATTATCTATCATGATTGTCATTATCACTCTCGTCAATGAAACTCACCAGGTTTGAAAAAATAAAATCTAACAATATAATGAAGATTTAGATTTCATCTTACTTGTAAATATATATCCCAGGGAAAGTATCTAACAATGATATTTTACTTGTAACTGAAGCAATAACAAAAATCTTTAAGATACCTTACACAATTTTGTCAAAACTTAATGCGCTGAAGAAAATTATGACATATTGCCCAAACTGCATTCATTTATAATCAGGTAGCAATAATATCTGTCCTCTAATCTTCTCCTCAGCTGTACTATTTCTGACTACTCCCCTTAATCTAAAATTACATGTCCCTCCTTCAATGAGAGCCCCAGTTGCATTCTATTAGTGGTATACATTGTCGTAATAGTTACAATCATTTATTGTTTCATTAGCTCCCCACACTACACTGTAAAATACTTTAGAGACAGAATCTAGTTTAATTTTTGAGGTAATATTTGCCTGCCTGCCTAAAGCTGAACCCCCATAATTCATTGGTAAGAAAGTCCTGATTATATTCTAGGTTCACCCCCATGCACTATGTAATCCATGGCTGAGTGATGGTTTTCCTGGACCAGGGGAAACCATGGATTGTAACTACATATCGTAGTTCCCTTCTATTTCTAACGACTAGTTTAGGTGTAGGTGGTAGACACAATTTTGGCCAATGAGAATATAGGGGAAGCCTGCTGTGTGGCTTTTGAAAAGATATTTAATAAGCCTTAAAAAACACACACAAGAAAGAATTGACTACTGCTCCTTCAGAGACTTTGGAGTCTGTATGCGATATCTATAACGGGGCAAGGACTTAGCAATTGGAAAAGGAGTTTGCCAGAGAAAATAAAGATTAAAAAACCTGGTTTCTTGCCTATATTATTTGCTCCTGAACTACCATTCCCAGAGTTGTGTGTCTTCTTGGTATGAAAGATAATTAATTTTCTCTATGTTTAAGCCAGTATGTTGGTGTTTTCTGATACTTGAAGTCAGAGGTGTCCTACATGACATAGATTTTTTCCACTTAATTAAGCAGGACCACAGAAATGGTAAATGAATATTAAACTCTAGGTTTCACTGCAGGATGTGAATATTAGATGGGAAAATTTCATGGAAATGCTATCACATGCATTAGTGAGGCACATTATGGGATTTTTGAAACTCCTCCACTCTCAATATGAACTTCCAATAATGTTCCAACAAGTGTAGTGCATTATAAAGATGATAGGTTGAATCCTCAAGGCATTTATCTTTTGTCTTAATCACAATAAATTTTTAGATTGAGGAGGGAAAAAAGCAGAATATTAAATTGCCGCTACCTTAAATTTTTAGTACTGAATGTAAGGCTCAGTTAAATGTATAAAGCAAACATCACTAAGTATTTCTATTTAGATTCTGATATTAAAAGATAAAACCTCAGTAGTTGTTTATAAAGTTTTCGTTGTGACATTCAAATTTAATTAACAGTCTCTTGATGCTAGACAGTGTGGTTTATTTTCAAACACTGATTTATAAAGAGCACAGATTCACAGAGAGTGGCAGATGAGGTAGGATATTACATCAGATTCTTCACAAAGAAAATATAGCACAATGCTCAGATCAGGCCTTTTTCCTTTTAAGTCAAATGCCACCATCTTTCTAGATTATTACCAGGCAAAAAGAAAAGGACTGCATATGTGACAGACAGCATTGTTATTTTGTTTGCAGCCAGTGGATAAGTAGAAAATTGAAAATACACAGGTGTAAGAAGTAGCTTTGTGATTTCTATGCAAATCTCTTCTGCAGGAGTTTATTAACCAAATCATCATTTTCATCAGGTTATTCATCAGCTTCTTTAGAAGGTTTCAAAAATAAGTAATCAAGGATAACTAGAAAATATCAGAAACAATTACTAGATCAGAACTAAAATATATGCAACTATAAAATTTCCCTTTAGAATTCTTTTTCCTCTGGCTAAAGACATATACAAGAATCTGCCACTAGTTAGAAATCCATATTTTATTAATACATGGAAAGTGGAGGAGATAGTAAATAGTTAAACCTTGAAGTGTTTGTACTTTTTCATCCAGTAATTCTATAACTGAAAATGTATTCCAAATTATTAGTGTAGAAAAACATTTTTTAGTAATCTATTCATCACAGCATTATAATAAAACAACTTAACATCAAAATACTTGTCAAACTATGGGTGACAAGGTCACAAAAAATTGTTAGATTATAAATTCACTGAGTATATGAGCCACATCCGTCTTCCTCACCTGTACCAGCGCATTGCCTGGTATAGACTAAATGCTAAGGAATCCTGATTAATTCACTCACTCCTGCATTCTACTCATTCATTCAAGGACCGTGATTTTTGTTTGTTTTGTTTTCTTTTCTTTTTTTGAGATGAAGTTTCTCTCTGTTGCCCAGGCTGGAGTGCAGTGATGCAATCTCAGCTCACTGCAGTCTCCGCCTCCCTGACTTGAGTGATTCTCCTGCCTCAGCCTCCCGAGTAGCTGGGATTATAGGCGCTGCCACCACACCCAGATTTTTGTATTTTTAGTAGAGATGGGGTTTCTCCATGTTGGCTAGGCTGGTCTCGAGCTCCTGACCTCAGGTGGTCTGCCACCTCGGCCTCCCAAAGTGCTGGGAATGCAGGCGTGAGCCACCATGCTCAGCCCCCAAGGACCATGTATTAAGCCTTGCATCCATTTCAGGAACTATGTGAGCCACTGGTGGTACCAGGCAGATTAAAACACAATTTTGTCTTTAAAGGGCTAGGGCTGGTGATACGGTTGCTGAAACAGCTGGGGTAGGAAAGAAGAAAAACATGTAAAAGGGTGATAAAGTGCTAATGCTCCTCAGATATCTGATGCTGGTTTATGGAGTAGGTAGTGGAAAAATATATATATATATCTCCCCGACAAAATGAGAAGGGTTGAAAACAAAAGAGATGGAATTCACTTGATTCAAAGAGCAAGAGGAAATCAGGGCTGCTACCTGAGAAAATCAGTCAGGCAGGAAGACAGATCTCTGCTGGTCACAGAGTCAAGGAGGGTGGGGATTTGGAAAAGGGTTTGACAAAGAAGGACCCCAATAAATATATGTTGAGTAACTGTAGCAAAGACGTGGGAGAAAATGATTTAGTAATGTACATTTCCTCATGTTGGACAATTTCTGGAGATGCTTTTTCTAGACTCTTCTGATTTGTTGTTGTTGTTGTTGCTCTTTAGATTTGTAATATGAATGCAGATGAGATATATTGGTGGCTGAACTAATCCTTGCCACTGCTAAAGCCTAAACCCTAGTTTGATGTTCAGAATTCCATAAAGGAGAAAGATTTTTCTGGTGCACAGCGAGCAAAAGGGGAGTGGAGCTTCAACATCTGCTCTGTAGAGAGAAGTCCTGTGTGAGCAAAGCAGCAAGCTTTGATAAATGTCTCCCTGTATTATTTCTACTTACTCTTCATCTGAGAAGATATTGAGGAGGGGGACAGCAGCAAACTTCCAAATACAGTCTATCTCCTGAGATGTTCAAACATGAAAAATAACAAAAGAAAAAATACCAAGCAGTTTAAGTTATTTTGATTTTCATACATCCCACCACTGCTTTTACTTTCTTTATTTGTTTTAACATGATAATCAGACTATCATAGGGCCAAATAATTTGCTATTTGAAATCTGAGATGAAATTCAGAAGTGAAATTGCAGATGGCATTGATAAAGAGTTTGTTAACACATAATAGTCCTCAACAGAGATCATATTAATACATATGAAGAATTATCATTAAAAATATTTTCATTCAAGTTTGTGAAAGAAACGCACCTGTGAAAGATTCAGTTATAGCTTACTTAATACCCAGTTAAGCCATAAATAGGATGTGTGTGTTTGTCTAGTTTTCATTGAGTAGTAAGGGCTACAAATGTGAAACACTGAAATCATAAAAGCTTCCATGGACTTTTCCACAGTGCTTTGTGCCACTCATAATAAAATCCAATAATTAATTTGAGAATCAGCATTCAGAATTCAAAATGTATTTATTTTTTATAGTGTCTGTAAATAAAGTTTTATTGAACACAGATCTAAGTGTAAAATAGAAAACTATAAACTCCCAACAGAGGAGATGATAACAGAAGAGAAAGTCTAGATGACCTTGGCTACAACTACGACTTCTTTTTTTTTTTTTTTTTTTTTAAGTTCCGGGATACATGTGCAGAATGTGCAAGTTTGTTACGTAGATATGCATGTGCCATGGTGGTTTGCTGCACCTGTTGACCTGTACTTTAAGTTCCCTCCCCTCATCCTCCACCCGCAACAGGCCTTGGTGTGTGTTATTCCCCTCCCTGTGTCCATGTGTTCTCATTTTTCAACTCCCACTTATGAGTGAGAACATGTAGTGTTTGGTTTTCTGTTCCTGTGTTAGTTTGCTGAGGATGATGGCTTCCAGCTTCATCCATGTTCCTGCAAAGGACATGATCTTATTCCTTTTTATGGCTCCATAGTATTCCATGGTATCAATGTACCACATTTTCTTTATCCAGCCTATCATTGATGGGCATTTGAGCTGATCCATGTATTTTCTATTGTAAATAGCACTGCAGTAAACATATGTGTGCATGTGTCTTTATAGTAGAATGATTTACATTCCTTTGGGTATATATGCAGTAATGGAATTGCTGGATCAAATGGCATTTTCTGGTTCTAGATCCTTGAGGAATCACCATACTGTCTTCCACAATGGTTGAACTAATTAGCATTCCCATCAAAAGTGTAAAAGCATCTCTATTTCTCCACAGCCTTGCCAGCATCTATTGTTTCTTGACTTTTTAATAATCGCCATGCTGACTGGTGCGAGATGGTATCTCATTGTGGTTTTGATTTGCATTTCAGAGTTGAAAATGTAAACAAGGTTGTCACTTACAGGAGTCATACATAGGCAACCAATAAATTTCTATACCTCCCACTCCAAGTCAATTTTGGCAAAAGGTAATTTTGATCACAATACTTTCTTACTCAGAATATTAAATTAGTTCAAATTATATATTTCACATTATGTTCTTTTATATTTGATTTTAATAAATGTTCTAAAAAATTGCTCAATATTAATTATCAACTATAGCAATCACACTTGGCATTTTGGCTATTTCTTTTAGTGAACTTAATATTGTGATTTAATATCATATTATAAATATATCAAGCACAAAGAAGAAATTGTTTTCCTGAAAAAAATAAGTTACAGAATTTTTCCTTATAAATTGTTTTCTGATTATAAAATATCAAGTATATAAATCTAAGAACACTAGGAATTTTCATGTGTCTTGGAAATGTATCAAAACTTTGAACAGGGAGCAGTTTTCTAATATAAATCTTGTTTTTGATATAGGAGAACCACTTGGAAAAAGATTGCTTTGAAAGTTAAAGTGCATTCACATGCTTTCATGGCACTCTAAATATATTCTTATTAATTAATTGTACTATTACATATTTAAATGCTCAAATTGTTATAGTAGACATATACTATTAATCATAACAATTATTAATCTTAAAATTATCATATAAAAAGATGTACTATGAAACAAACAGAAAAAGAGGAAAAACTACTAGGAAAAGGCCTTGGTTCTAACTCTGGGTCACTGTGGAGCTATGAAAACTTGGGCAAGCTACTTACTGCCTTTCGGACTCGGATTGTTTGTCCACAATATGAATGGTTTAATCACACAAGTTTTAAAATCAAAACTTCACAAATTTTCTGATTGTGAATTGCTGTTTCCCACATATAATATGCATTTTACTACTTTTCAAAATGGAGAACTATAAAGATAAAGAAAACAATGTTTTCATTTTATATTTACTATTTCTTATCAAGAAAAAAATAATTCTTCTGTGTACGTGAAAACATGTCTGGATTAGTCAGTATGTTCTTTCCCTAGCCCATGAAAGGAAAGTTGAAAGCCTTGAATATGCACAGATTATAGATATACTATGCTACATTTATGTATCTAGGTTACAAGACTCTGAAAAGAGATTTTACACATACGTGAAATTATGCAGTATTTTTATTTCTATGTCTGGCTTATTTTACTTAGAATTATACCCTCCAAGTTCATCCATGTCGTCACAAACGGCAGTATTTTCTTCTTTTTTAAGTTTAAGTAACATCTGTGTGTGTGTGTGTGTGTGTGTGTGTGTGTGTGTGTGTGTGTGTTTGTCTGTTATGCCTCACAATTATTTTTTCCATTCATCTGTCCATGAGCCCAGGTTGTTTTCACATTTTGGCTATTGTGAATAATGGTGCAATGAAGACTGGAGGGCAGATATCTCTTCAAGTTACTAATTTTATTTCCTTTGGTCGTATACGTATATGCTAGGTCATGTGGCCCTTCTATTTTTGACTTTTTAAGAGACCTTGGCCGGGCGCGGTGGCTCACGCCTGTAATCCCAGCACTCTGAGAGGCCGAGGCGGGCGGATCACGAGGTCAGGAGATCGAGACCATCCTGGCTAACACAGTGAAACCCCGTCTCTACTAAAAAATACAAAAAATTAACCGGGCGTGGTGGCGGGCGCCTGTAGTCCCAGCTACTCGGGAGGCTGAGGCAGGAGAATGGCGTGAACCCGGGAGGCGGAGCTTGCAGTGAGCCGAGATCGCGCCACTGCACTCCAACACCCCTGGGCGACAGAGCGAGACTCCGTCTCAGAAAAAAAACAAAACAAAACAAAACAAAAAACCTCTATATTGTCTCCGATAATGGCTGTACCAACTTACATTCCTATCAACAGTGTGCAAGGGTTCCCTTTTCTCAGTACTGTTGCCAACACTTATTATCAATTGATTTTTTGATAATAGCTGGCTAACAAGTACAAAATGATAACTCATTGTGGTTTTGATTTGCATTTCCCTAAATATTAGTGAAGATTAGTGATGTTGAGCACCTTTTCATATATCTGTTTGTCATTTGTAGGTCTTCTTTGGAAAAAATGTTAATTCAAATCCTTTTCCCATTTTTAAATTGGATTTTTTTCTTTTACTATTGAATTGTGTTTCTTATATATTTTGAATATTAAACATATATGTATACACCTTTATTAGATATATAGTTCACAAATATTTTTCCCAATCTGTAGGGCTCCCTTTCATTTTGTTGATTATTTCCTTTGCTGTGCATAGTCCTACTTATATATGGAATCTAAAAAATAAAATGAAAGAAGAGAAAAAGTCAAGTACATAGAAACAGTGCAATAGTGGGGAAGAAATGTACAGATGTAGGTCAAAGGGTACAAACTTGCATTTATGTAGAATAAATAAGTTGAGATCTCATGTACAATAGGAAACCCATAGTTAATGGTATTGTATTATTGCATATTTTGTATTGTATATTGAAAATTTGCTAAAGAGTAGATTTTAAGTTATCTTACCACACACAAAAGAGGTAACTATAGAAGGTGATGGATATGTAAAATTGCTTACATGTAGTAAGCATTTCACTACATATACGTATACCAAAACATCATGTTGTATACCTCAAATTTAGATGATAAAAAAGTCTGAATTTAGCACAGCCATTAGTGATATACAGAGCACTAACAACATACAGTCAGAAACTTGTCAATCAGAGGAAAAATTTAACACACAGGTGGACAAATTAAGGCTAACATAATAACTTAGGCACAGAATTTTCTGGGTGTGAAAATGGGAGAGGAAACTGCCTTTCCTCTCCAAATGTCCACGGGAGGGGCTCCATAGAGTAACATTCCTGGCCTCTCTCTGTAAATCCCTTATCCCTGACTGTAAAGACAAGTGCAAGTTATCTGGTGAATTTGGAAGAAAGGAAGGTCATTCTTGGCTTACCCCCTCCCCTTTGCAGATCATAGACTCTCTTGTGGACTATCTCTTATGCACTACAAGGCTTGCATCTATAATAAAAGCAGGATTCTGTCCAGCACAGCTTCAAGCAGCTTCAGACCTGGTGGCCAAGTAGGTCCAATCCAGGAGAGCTGTATCTATGGGACTATATGGCCCAGATCACATATCTGAATTTTATGAGTAATAAAGTGATATACTAATTAATATCCTTCTGCTGAACCTTTGGGTAAAATCTCAGAGAGTTCTTAATCAGCATAGAGTAGTAGTATTAATTTGGCAAGCTAAAATCATAGAAAACAGCACATTAGATACTTCATATTGTTTTCATTCCTCTATTCAGTCTTCGTCCAACCAATCAGGAGAAAATGAAAGAGACAGACATGATTACTACTCTACACTGAGTCAATATTCTGGTGGGAGAAAACAGAAAAAAGACAAGTAAACTATAAGTTAAATAATTGTAGTTGTGTTAGGCAAAATGATGGCTCTCCAAAGATGCCCACATTCTATTCCCCATAACCCATGAATATGCTGTTATATGGCAAAGGGGAATTAAAATTGCAGATGAAATAAAAGTTGCTAATCTACTAACCTTGAGATGGGAAAAATTTTTTTTCTGCATTATCCAATGAGACCAATATAACAAGAGAATTTTAAATGTTGAAGAGGAAGGCAGAAGACCCAGAGTCAGAGTGATGCAATGTGAGAAAGACTTAACCAGTCTTTTGCTAGCTTTGAAGATGGAGGAACAGACCATGGGTCAAGGAATGCAGGCCGCCATTAGAAGCTGGAAAAAAAAGGCGGGGGGGGAGTGGATTCTCCACAAAGGACCATAACCCTATCAACTCTTTTATTTTAGTCCAGTGAAACCCATTTTAGACTTCTGTGTATAAGAATTATAATACAAACTTCACAAAGAGGCAGTATTATACCCACTGAGGTTTATCCAAGGTATGATTCTTGCTAATCAAAAACTTTTCTCAATATCTCACCATGATGACTTGAAGTCTGATATTCGACACTGGCAATTTCTAGAAATCACTATGGGGCTGAATTTCAAAAATAATAACAATACATTTGTGTCCTTTTAAGCCATCAATCTTGTCATACTTGTTACAGCAGCAATAGATAACTAATACAGCAGCAATAAGTTCTATAGAGACATCTGTAATAACAGACTAGAGTGTAACTTGGAGTGAGGTTGGTGAGCTACCATGCATGTGGTAGTTCAGACAAGCTGGCTAAAATTTTTAAAAATATTTCTAATTTTAATCCTTTTAGAAGGTCTATAAACTTTCCCACTGTTCACATGCCCCCATAATTGTTTTTTTTTTTTTTTTCCACTGGATATTATGGGAAGAGTAGCTAGAGCCTATGAGATTTTCAGTAACCAATAACAACTTTGAGATCCTCCCCTTTCCTCCCACTAAAATGATAATTTTTTTTAAAAGCCTTGTATGTACTGTGCACCAGCCGATTGTACCACTGGAGCTATGATGCTAAACATCACTAAACATCAGAGAAATGTAAAATCATCAGGGAAATTCACATGATAAAAAGATATCATTTCATCCAAGTCAAAATGACTTTTATCAAACAGACAGAAAATAACAAATGCTGGCCAGGATACAGAAAAAAGGGAAAGCTCATATACTGTTGTTAGGAATGTAAATTTGTACAGCCATCATGAAAAACTGTATGGAGAAGCCTCAAAAAACTAAAAGTAGAACTACCACATGATTCAGCAATCTCACTGCTGGTTATATATCCAAAAGATAGGAAATCAATATATTGAAGACATATCTATGCTCCTGTGTTTATTGCAGCTCACAATATCCAAGATATGGAATCAACCTAAGTGCCCATCATGGATAAACTGATAAAGAAAATGTGATATTTAAACACAAGGGAATATTATTGAGCAATAAAAAGAATGAAATCCTGTCATTTAAAGCAACATGGATGAAACTGGAGGTTATTATGTCAAGTGAAATAAATCACGCACGGAAAGACAACTATCCCATGTTCTCACTCATAGCTGAGAACTGAAAAAAACCTGATCCCGTGAAGGTAGAGAGTAAAATGTTGGTTACCAGAGCTGGGAAGGGTAATAAAGAGTAGGGAGGAAGAGGTTTTGGTTAATGAGTACAAAAATACAGCTAGATAGAAAGAATAAGATCTAATGTTTGATAGACTAAGAGGAGACTATAGTTAACAATAATTCATTGTATATTTCAAAAAACTAGAAGATCTAGAATGGTCACAACATAAAGAAATGATAAATATTTGAGGTGATGAATATCACAATTACCTAGACTTGATCATCTCATATTGTAAGTGTATATCAAAATGTCACATGTACCCCATAAATATGAACAACTAATGTGTATCCATGTAATTGTTTTTAAAAAATAACATTGCAAAATAAAATTAAGAATCTTAATTGCATCTTAAAAACTATATTTTGGAAGGCTTACCATTAATATTAACCTGAGAGAAAAACACTGTACAGGGAAACGTAAATTGTAGCCCTTCCAAAATACAGATTGAAAGAACTTCATTGGAAAGAACTACTTGATTGTAGGACTGTGTTTGGAGGTGCCTATAATTCAGACTCCATAATCATGGTAGAAACAGTATCCTTATTTCAAGATAGCCATGGTATTTCTAAATTGGTATTTGCTTCTAGAAGCACAAGCATTTTACCAGTGCAAAACCCTTGTACCAGGCCACTTTGAGTTTAAAACAAACCATCACCAAAATAAATACTGTTTAAATCAAGCCACTGTTTGGTTTAAAAATATTATGCTAAGATCAAGGGATTTTATCTGGTGTTTCATGTTAATAAAACTGTTTCTTTCATTTTTTTTTTCCAGAAAGAGCCCATAATATATAAAATTACATATAATTATAAGAATTTTTAAAAAGAATGCTCCAGGCCGGGCACGGTGGCTCACGCCTGTAATCCCAGCACTTTGGGAGGCGGAGGCGGGCGGATCACGAGGTCAGGAGATCGAGACCGTCCTAGCTAACATGGTGAAACCCCGTCTCTACTAAAAATACAAAAAATTAGCCGGGCTAAAACTCTTTCCTGCAGAGACTTCCTGCAAGTTTTGGCATCATTTGTAGATGATCAATTAAGAATGGCCCAGGGATTCCACTATAACCAAGTGCTAATTTAAACTAAATGCATTTAATAATGCTCAGGAACCTTCTTTAACTGTGCTCTCTATTTCCACGAACTCTTAACAAAATTTAAGTTGTGCATGTACACTTAGTTTAATTCTGGTCTCCTTTGGTAGGATTGGGTTCTGAAACTGACATACTTAATTCACGAATATCTTTCTTTAATCTTTCCAGAATTTGATAATTGCTTTGTACACTTACTTCATAAAATCACAAGTGTCTCCTTTACACCTTCCCTTTTAGTTCCTCAACATTAATAACATTTTTAGCTTTTCCTGTCTGACGTTTACTGGAACATTCACATATTCAAGTAAAGATGTTTTGAGGTAATTTCATGCAAGATATCCTAAGGAAATAATTTCCTGACAATTAAAATTCAACCAGGAGCTCATTACTGCTTTTATAAAAAGAGAATAAAAGCAACTAATCACCACTCTGTTGAAAAGTTGAGATAAATAACTGCTAGCCATAACTAGAGCATTTGATTTCACTTTTAAAGTTTTTGATAAATTCATTACCACAAAGAGGAACTTTTTGTCCTTCATGTAACCTAAGATAAAGAGCAAGGAGTAATGAACAACATTGACTACTTTATAGTAAATGCATGACTGGGAAAGGCAAATGTACAACACTGAAGGCTACTAAATTTAGGAGATTTAACTGGGATGAGAAAGGTGTTTTCACTGTCAGAAATACTGACAAATTAGATAGTTATCATTTGCTACATTAAAAATCAAGACAAATTATTATGGTGAAAATATTTATCTTTTCATGTACACTGATCCTGTACAGAGAAAATTATACTATTTTTTTCATTCTCAGAAGCTGAAAGCCAAACAGTAATTAAATGAGATAAAGACTTCTGTCTCACTAGGCCATTGGTTTATAGCCCACCACCCGGATCTGATCCCAGGGCATTTTCTCAGCTGACAGACCTCATCCTCATATGCAAGAGAATTGCCCCTTCAGAGCACCTGGCAACTTTTTCATTGTGTGTTTCCCTTAAGGTTTTAATAAAAGAAATTCTCTTTACTAACAATTGAAATAATTGTCTTTAATTGTTATTTTCTTCTTCACCTATCAAGAATAGTGTCTTAACTCTTGAGTAGTGCAGAATAAATTTTCATTTAAGAGGGTAAATGGAAATTTCCTAGAGCTATGCCATAAATATCCTAAGAGACTCATGTGCTGTCTATAAGAAACTGTTATTAAAAATACGGAACATAACAGCCAGGCAGATTATATGGCTCTTCCTCCTTTAAAGTGTCATCTGTTTTTAAGTCAGTGAAATATTTCAGTTGTTGAAAGCCATAGAACAAGTGGCTTATAATAGTTTTAAATGAACAGAACTTCCTTAGAGAGAAGTTTATTTTTCCAAAAGTATCTAGAAGAGCTTTTTGACCCATTATGTGACAATCCCTCCTATTTGGGCCAGCGTTCTCCTCCCATGGAGGACTTTTGTAAGCCTGAAGTGTATTGGTAAGGTTACAAGCTTTGGAGCATGTCAGAATTACGGTCGTGTCTCTACTCCGTCTCATAATAGCTGGGAGACTAGGGCAAGCAAAAGTAACACCTCCAAGCCGCAGGCTCTTAGTAAGTAACTTTAATGGTGAACAAGATGGCCTTCATAGTCCCCTAAGCTCTTCTAAATGTTAAATAAGACTACAAGCCTCTGACATCCCTTTTCTTAGAGCTATTAGTTTAGAAACCCTTCAACTGTAGATTTTCCTTGCTCCTTTGAGATGTAATTTTTCTCCCAGCCTCTTTTCAGTTTTACAACCTAGGAAGATCTTTCTCAATCTGGGAACCATTCCTTTGAAATGCAGTCAAAAAAAAAGATAGTGTCCCTATATATAAACTCCCTATATCCCAGTGTCTATCAGAGGGTAAGAGCTTAACTTTGATAAGCGGTCATTAGCAAACACAGATGGCCTAATCACATTGACCAACCTCCTTCCCACAATAGCTTACAGCAGTGGCCAAAACAGCCTGTCTTTTGTCTCCACGAAGTTGAGTTCAATCATTCTCCCTTATTGAACTAATCTTATCTTGAAACCGTTTGAATAAAATCTTTTTTGTCTGTTTAACCTGTCCTATGCAATTTTTATTTGACAAGAGTTGATATGGGAATTAAAGTAGCATATGTAAAATACTCAACGTTGCATAAAATGGTTGCTTAATAAATGTTACTTTTTCTCAGACCCCTCTCTTTCGAACCGCAGAATTCTCTGAATGGAGATCCTTGAAAACTCAAAATGTCTCTTTTCAAAGATCAGGTATAATGGTGTGATATGGCAGTTGAACAACTTAAAAAAAATTCCTTGTGTGTTTGCTGTTTTGTTAAATGAAGAAGCAGGCTGAAGGAGCATATCGGCATGTTCTGTTTCTACCCACTGAGCCGGCCTTTAGTGCGCACATGAACGCCAATAACAATGACGGGACTTGGACGACTGCAACCTGGCCAGAAAAAGCAAAAGGTCTTCAGCTCAAATATTAACATACATTTCAAGCAGAGAGTGAAAATATGTCCCCAAAGTCAAACTGCTAGTTTCTTCTCTAGGAACTGACAAAAATCAAGAGGTCAGAATATCTACATGTCATTACATCAGGAGGCATGGTGATGACTTACTTAGCAGCTATCAAATGTAAAATCGTGAAGTCCATCTTAATCTAAAGGTAATACAGAGTTAAACCAGAGAAACCCTTCTTTCAAGTACTTCTTTGAGCACAAAAGAATAAAATTGTCATTTTCATTAATGTGGTGTCTTTCTAGTTATTATTTACTGGGATCATTTGTAAGGCCATTGGAAGCCATTTTTGTACCCATTTAATTAGACTACATGTCTCTGAACTTCGTTATATGACTGTTAAGCACAATGATGAAAGATACAATGTGAATTTTTGAGTAAATGCGTTTTTTCAGAGGTTCATTTTCTGTTATGCAATAAGCAACCAGTGATGTACCAAGATCTTTGCTGTTAGAATAATTCATATTTTTTAGGCTCTCATGTGTTACAATTTTTTTTCTATCCACATCATCCTGTACCAGGCTCCAGTTCAAGTTTATTAACTGACAATATTTATTTCTACCAATAATTACTATAGAGTCAGAGAAGAGCACTGTGAATTGTTTACACTTGTTACTATCTTTTGTATTAAATGTACATTCAAATACACATAATGATCATAATGATTATAATGTTGTTACTAACTTATATCCTGAATGTCAGAAAATGACTTTTATTGCCTTAGCTAAAGACCACAAAAACATGAGAATAAATAAAAATTTAAATTTTGTTAAAGTCAGTGTGGAAAATATAAACTGATTATAAAGAAAAAACATAATGAACAGAAAATATCATTTGGATATTTGATATTGAAGAATATCATTTTCCTGAACACTGAAAATTGACTTCTATTTCCTTAGAATAAAAATCTAAAAGATGAGCAGATAAAGTTTTTAAAAGCACATGAGGAACATACTAAGATATATATGCTTATTATAATTTGTCAACATGATATATAGAAAAAATTTGAGGGATATCATGAAGAATATAACATTTCTGACAATGTTGGGATATTTTGTTGGATAGTTTAGCTTAACTGCACCATCAAAATATCTGAATAAAAGCTATAAATGAATAATTTTCATATAATTAACATAACATTATATATACATAATCACTTCAGAATTACTGATACCTAAGCATATTACTGATACCTAAGCAATATTCTTTGAATGCAAAATATTAAGACTTTGCTCTTTTTAACAATTTATTGTTGAAATGTACTCTCGTTTTTTTACAATGGACATTGAGCCAGTGAATCACAGAAACTTTAAGTGTTAAAGTAATGCATGGAAGTCAAATATTTCCCACTCTAAACTAATCTTAAATGGATCTCTAGCTCAGGATTACTTTTTAATACTATAGTAAATTTAAAAAAGGTTTTAATGCTCCACATAAACTTTTTAAAATATAAATTTCTAGCATATTCTTGTCTCTTACACATATGGTGAAAAAATACATAATAGGCTTCTTAAGTACCAATTCTATGCTGTCTCAATTAGGATAAAATAATCACAGATGTGCCATTCTCTGTATTGTGTTATTTAATTGTTGTTAATTCTGCTGATATACTAGAATCACCTGGGTCATTTGAAGGCTACTGATGTCTGAACCCACCATAAAGAGATTCTGATTTAATTGGTCCAGCTTGGGAAACAGGGTGTGAAGCTTCCCAAGTGATTCTGATGTTTAGGAGGATTATGATTCATATTGGTATATAACAGAAAGCAAAGAAATAAGGCTCATGAGTTTTAAAATACTCCTGAGTACATTGGTGCTCTAGTTTCTATACCATAAAATGCTAAGAATTTTTAGAACATATATTCTTAGATTTGCTCATCTCTCCATCTGGAAAATAAAATCGTGTTCTCTTTGGTGCAAATAGTACAACATTTATATAGAAACCCTGCATTCTTTCAGGTTTGCAACACATCCCTAGGCCAGGAAAGGAGGGAAAAGAAGAAAACAACTTCAAGCCAATGATGTCAGTTTCCCACACTCATAGAAACCAGGCCTCCCCTCCACCCATCTCTGCCCATTTCCAAGATTCCAGATTGGATGGGAACTCAGTATTTCATAGCACTATCTGCTCAGAATCTAGAAGGATCTTTTATCCTTCTCCACCACCAACAAAATTTTTGTTTCCCATACCCCTTTTTGAAAAGCTCTTTTCTACAGTTTAGAAAGGAGCCTATGTTCTCTTAAGAGAAAAGCTTCTTATGTTAACTTCTGTGTTTGAATTTTGACAATGGAAAAACAAAGAAACAAAAGCCCAAAAATCTGTTTGTCTACCTAAGTCCAGCTGTATCTTCAGTATCTAAATCATTATAGAAAAACTCCCAAAATACCTAGAGACAGTACATACTGACAAATCCAATTTCATCTCTGTGTACAAAGAATTGGGATATATTATGTAATTGGCAGCTATTTATGTGGGACTTAAATTATAAGAAATCCAGAATAACTTTCTTCATTTCATGGATTAGGAAATCTATGAGGACTAACCTTTATAACTGCATGCTAAGTAAATGTCACACTTTTTAACTATCAATAAGAAAACTCTCACACAGGGAACCACAGACATAAAAATAGTATTTTCAAATCTTACTCCAATCTCTTCAAACACTGCAAAGAACAACACATTAAACAAAAGCAATAGACAAAGCTGTGAAAATAGGAAAAGATAATCAATAAAGCACTTCACATCTGATTGTTCATTCTATGAATTCAGTAAACAAATACATATTGGGATGGCAGCTGTATCTTTACCAAAGTGATTTCATCAAACACAAAAGAAAGAATGCTGTGTATTCAGTGCACATGACAGCACTCCACAGGAAATGAAACCACATGAGGTTTCAGTTCACTAGGCTTAGAAAATAAATTTGATGTAAATGCTGAACATAACCATACTGAAACTATTAGAATTTTCTCACTGGGCAGAAAACTCATATAACTTTGTGTGTTTATTCCAGTAAGTGGACAGGTTTAGGATGGTTTAAGGAGAATGCCATCTGTACAATTCCAGTTGCAAATTGTATTTATCTCTTATATTTTTATCTTTGTATCTGACACAGAGATCATTTGCCACCAGGGAGTACTCATTCTTGTCCCATCTCTATCACCATAGTGATTGGGATGGAGTTTAGCATGAGATGGATCTTTAAATGCATGAAATTGAATGACTAAATATAAACCTCACTAAAAGCCTCATCCTCATGGGAACATTTATACAAGGGACCTGTCTCAGAAATCATTTGCTTCCTTAGAGGAAAAAGCAACTTTTTCTCCACATCAAGTCAGTCAAAGTAGAGAATATCTTCAAATTTGTTTTCCTTTCAAACTTGCTTTAAAAAAGTAAACATAAATATTATAATCTAAGTGGTAAAAGTGTAACTAAATCTTCATGCATTAATTTAAGGGCCTAACTTTTATTTTATCTTCTTGGTTCAGGTCAAATTTTAAGCACAATATATTAATTGCTTATTTCTTTCATAAACTTTTTTTTTATTTATTTAAATAGATAAAACATTTATATGTATTTATCAAGTATAACATGTTTTGAAATATGTATACATTGTGGAATGGCTACATTGAGCAATTTAACATATGCATTACTTCACATACATATTTTTGTGGTGAGTGTATATTTCTTAATTTTATTTATTTTTCACTTCCTCTCCTTTTTGTTGAGCACTTTCTGAATATATTACAGCATTTTACATCATTAGCTCAAATATTCTTGCTTACCTCTTCTGAACCAAGATTCAGATACTAACACACCACTTTGTAGCAGTCCATCTTCTCTAGAAAACCACTTGGTTGGAGGAAATAGGAATATATTTTATCTCAAATGAGGAAACTTACATTTCTGTGCATGTGTTTTCACAAGTTTATTCGGCCTTTTAAGAGGTCAATAAAGTGAAGGAATTCAATTTAATCATTTTACATTTCTTCAACTTTATTGACCCTATAGTTTCTTGTTAGTAAAAGTAGGTATGGTAAGTGTCGCCTTTAATAAAACTGCTAATTTAAGAAAAGATGCACACTACAAAAGTATATTTATTTAATTACTAATTATTTTTTCCCTATATATTTTTGTTTTGTTTGTGAATTTTTACCTGTGTTGTACTCATTAAACCACTGTGGGGTTTTTTTGTTTGTTTTTTTGAGATGGACCCTCACTCTGTCACTCAGGCTGGAGTGGAGTGGCGGGATCTCGGCTCACTGTAACTTCTGCCTCTCAGGTTCACGCCATTCTCCTGCCTCAGCCTCCCGAGCAGCGCCCGCCACTACGCCCGGCTATTTGTTTGTTTGTTTGTTTGTTTTTTTAATAAAGACGTGATTTCACCATCTTTGCCAGGCTGGTCTCGAACTCCTGACCTCGTGATCCACCCGCCTCGGTCTCCCAATGCACTAGGATTACAGGCATGAGTCACTGCCCCGATTTTATATATATATATGATTAGAATAGATTTTTTTACAAGTCAGGATAGAATTCAGATAAATGGTGAAAATCTACAGAGCAAGGCTTACAAAACGAAGTTATTTCAGGCTGGGTCACAAATCCAGGAAAAGGTGCAGCCAGGCATGTCAGGGGAACAGTAATTAGTCTACTCAGCTGGAGCAGCCTTCTCAGTATTGGGGTCGCTAGATTGGGAGATTCTAAAGACAGACTTTGAGGTGTTTTTGTTAGGACTGCCAAGCCCAGAGGTAAGAATTTTAAATAGCAGACAGTCCTAAACCATCAAAATTTTTGGATTGAGATGAAATGGTGAGAGGAAATTTTCTCTGTTGGCTATTGGCAGGATGGAGTAGAAACTAAGGCAAGAGGTCAAATGAGTAGGCAGGTGGCAAATGCAACTTTCAGAAGGGAGACAACAAAAGCCCATCTAAGGAGAGTCATTGGGAATGACTTTATAAAGGAAGACATGGCAAAAAGTTAAAATTACTTAGATTTTAAAAAACGAGAGATTGAAAAGCTAACTATAGCTGAAATTTGGAGTTTAGGTAATCAGAAAAATTATTGAGAAGTCATATGGAGGAGCTAATTTTAATTCCCTAACAACCGATTGATAAGTCCACTTAGAAAAAGAAATGTTTTGTAAACCCAGAATTTCAGTACTGTATTTTCAATATCACATAAGATACAGTCATTATTTGATACAACTATAAAGTTTTTAAAAGAAGATAAAATACATCAATCCAAATACTCCTTTTTTGTCATAAAGAGTGGTTTGAACTGGTAGAAAATAAGAGTTCCAGATGATATTTTTGGACTTTTGTTGGCAATATTCATACTGGTGAATGTGTGAAGGCCATAAATCACTGTAACCATAGGACTCCAGTTCTCAGTCCTTTTGAAATGCCCTTCACTGAAATATGTATTCAGATATATCACAAACTTTTATTAAAGCAAAGCTATAGTTAATGCTTGGTCAGAATTTTTAAAATATCACTGATAAATTAAGTTTTAAACCATAAACCTAGACTTTTTTTTAAACAAAAGATGATTTATTCTTATATGAATATTTTTAGAAGATGTAAAGATTACTTGTGTATTAGACTTTAGTTTCACGAATTATATTCCAAATACATTTATTCATGTGCTATTACATGTTATTGTAATTAAAACTAGGCTACACTTGTCAAAACAGTTTAATAAACCATACTTTTTGGTTCAGTTTTCTTAGAATTCTATCATGTTCATTTGCTGACTTCCTAATTCACAAAATGTAATCCATCAAAAATGAGACTTCTGCAAATGAATCGGTAAGGTTCTAAGAAAATCATTAGGCTTACCTGATAAAATAAACTACAAAAATATCTAAGTAAAGTGATTACTTTATAAATAAGATGAAAACAATGTCATTAGCATCAACTAATCCACCATATTAACAAAGAACACGAATAATTTGGTAAGAAGTATTGCAAATTAATAACAATGATTTGTATTTGTTCAAGGTTTTACTCTTAGTATTTTCACATTTATTAAGTAATTAGGGCCTCATAACAATGTGTTGTCAGGTGGTGTCCTTCAGAGGAGGAAAGCAGGGGAAATTGTCAGGAAACTGAGTGGTAATAGAAGATAGACAATTAATGTTACTAGAGAAATACATATTTAGAAATAAAATGTGTGAACCACGTAATTTGAGGAATGAGTACAAGACCAAGACCTTGTGAAGGATTAGATAAAATTAAGCAGGGGTAATACATATCATTTCTATAAATGTTACTACAAGAAAGACATGGGTTGAGAAAGAGCTGAAGTTTGAGTAAATAAACAGAAAATATAACTGACCTTAACTATGTGTGTAACCCATTCTGTGTTAGCAGAAGAGCTTTTATTCCATGCAAATAACACAGTAACATTTAAAGCAAAGCATTGGGTAAATGGTAATTTCCTATGAAACCATACATAGTCTAGTTAGCATCAATCTAGAAGATATTATAAAAGTTTGGGACATGTTTCTGACCTCTGCAAAGAATGAAATAGAATAATTTAGTGGCTCTGTCTATTCAATAACTGAAGGTTCCAGACTTGTTGAATCCTGAAATTGCACATCCATGTTGCCTCATCCATTTTGCATTTCAGCATTGCTGTCTAGGGAAGAACTAAAGCTTGTAGTCCCATTGCCTTAGAAGTTCATCTGGGGTTTGTGTAATTGTAGCATCCTTCTGTTGATATTGTTTATTACATTGTAATGGGGGAGTCCTGGTAATCTCAGGATACATACTTAATGACCCAACAGCCCCATTAGGTAGAAAGAGTGGCACCGTTATCTATACTTTAAACGAAATCTCAAACCTGGTTGAGTAATTCTATCAGGAGCACTTAAGATCTGGGAGGAAGGCCGGGCGCGGTGGCTCAAGCCTGTAATCCCAGCACTTTGGGAGGCCGTAGACGGGCGAATCACGAGGTCAGGAGATCGAGACCATCCTGGCTAACACGGTGAAACCCCGTCTCTACTAAAAATACAAAAATCTAGCCGGGCGAGGTGGCGGCGCCTGTAGTCCCAGCTACTCGGGAGGCTGAGGCAGGAGAATGGCGGGAACCCGGGAGGCGGAGCTTGCAGTGAGCTGAGATCCGGCCACTGCGCTCAGCCTGGGCGACAGAGCGAGACTCCGCCTCAAAAAAAAAAAAAAAAAAAAAAAAAAAGATCTGGGAGGATCGAGACTCAAACACAGACTTCCTTGTTTCAAATTGATATTTTTATCCTGATATACTGTCGTCTAGATTAATGTTATATATACATATATCATAATTTACATCATCATGGTCCTAAATTTCTGTAGTACATCATGATATTTATTTGGCTATTCTGGAGAGATTAGTATGTATCTTCAAATTGGGTTTATGTAATATTAGGGGGACAATTCATTTAGGAACTTAATTATAATTGAAAGATTATTTATTCAGAAACTTGCCAACTGAAAATTTAGTATGAAATTCTAAAGTGTTTAACTTACAAATGCCTGTTGGTGACTATTCTGAGACAGAATTCAAATATGGTTATTAAAAGTTGTTTAAAAAAAAACCTCAATCCTCATCATACTAAATGTTGTTAATTCCTCCCACTAAGCTTTTAGCAGAGTTATAGTAGATTCATTCCTATCTGTGTTTAAAATAAAATGACATCCTAGTTTATGAAGAGATTAAGTGAGCATGAGGTAATATAAAAAGAAAATAAAGTCTTCAACAGTCTATAAAATATTCAAACACTAAAAAATTACCCCTTTGAAACTGTGATGGCTATGACTTGGGCCCACACCCATATGCAGATCTCCTTCCATTTCTGGGCATAGGGGGACTACAAAAAAGCCATGTGACTAGTTTTGGCCAATGACATATGCAAGGGCATCAAAGCACCAATCTTTTGTGCATAAATCTTAACTGATGTAAAAGCATCAGTAAGATTCTCCAGTTGCCCCTTACTATGTTGTGGTGATCCTCGATGAGAATGTTGGATTCCCAGGGTCAACACAGTCTTTACTATTGAATAAACCACTTGAGAGACTCCTGCTCTGAAGATTCTCCCAGGCTCAGGATGAACTCTGACAGAGTTCATAACAAAGAACTCAGATGTTTCTGAGATACTGGAGTTATTTGTTATCATAGCATATAGCCTAGTCTATCTTGGCTAACACAGAAATACGTTTGTTTTTCTACCTTATATCTCCCAACAGCCTTCTAAGGCAAATTCCAGAAAATGATGACTTTCAACTCTACAGATTACCTGTACACAATGCAGGACCGATGTTTTAGGTGGTGCTGAAAGATGGTAAAGAATATGGATTGTGGAGGCAGACTGCCTGCCTTATAATTCCGCTTGACCACTTACTGGCCCTAAGATCGTGGGCAGCCAGTTTCCAAAACTGCAGTTTTCTCATATGTAAAATGTGGATAATAATTGTGTCCAAGATATCAGGTTGAAGGAAAAAATGATGTTATGAGGAAATGTTTTATATTCACGTAAAACCCTTAGAAGAGTGTTTAGAATAAAGTAAGCCCTTGATAAGGATTAGCTAGCACGCATCTTGCTGCCATGAACCCTGACCCACTTGAGGCACACATTGTTTTATTTAGCTGGTCTAAAATCCCTTTGAGTGGTTAGGATAATTGACAATTACATTATGAAATACAGGGAAATCATATCCATAGTCTAATAATAAAAGTATAGAAATGCTTTTATTAGAGAGAGTTTTAATGCACTCTTTAGAGATTCCATGGAGTAGATCTATTGCTACTTTCGGCTTTAGGGGTCAATGTTAAATAGATGAAATTCACAAGTGAAACACCAGTGTATGATAGTGACAAATTCAGGGTCAATGGCATAATTCTACGGAATCAGAACTTCTTAGGGAAAAGATCCAAAATAATAGTCTTTTAACATAGAGAAAAAAACTAAAAGGTGAAGCCACTGGTAAAATACATGAGAAAATGAGGCTTGCATTATTCAGCAGCTCATTCATTTTAGATGGTAGCTAAATTGCCTGAAATCCCTTTCATATTCTGCAAAGATCAAACACATTAAGAACGTCAAAACAACATTAGGTAACCCCTTTCAAGCGCCAAAATAACTGATCGAAATAAAGGAAAGATTTACAAAGTTTGGGGCTATGAAGAACACAATTAAGTGGCGATACTGTGGAGAGAAAAAGCATGGTGAGTCATGCTGGCAGCACAAAATGCCAGCCCAATACTTATGAAGGGGAAAATTTTGGCAGAATATTGAAACTGAGGTCTGGAATTACTCCATTTGTAAATAAGTGTACTAATTCCTATGTTATGTATTAGTATTAGAGATATGTTAAGTTTGAGAAAGAAGTTAATATTAGTCTACCTATATTTGATGAGTCTAGAAGTTATAAATTATAAGCAACATTTCCTCCTTATTTTCCCTTTGTCTTTACACAATTCCATACCCCATGTCGGCTTAACCATATTTTAAAGATAGAGTTATTTGTAAAGCTTCTTTATATTACACTTCAGGATGTTTTTTCCCCAATAGATCAGAATGATAAATCCAAGTGCTTCAAATGAAATGACAGCTTTCATAATTGCTACTCCATGAAGATAAGACTAACTGCAGTTTTATATTCAACGCTACTGTGTGCCCTAATCATAGCATCACATCTGCCATTATTTCAGAATCATGTAACTTGAAGAATTTGAAAACTCCAAAATGTTTACTGTAAACATTTAAATGTGTCATAGCTACACATTGACCTAGAAAATGTGATGTGATTTTGTGAAAATGTCTAGTAATTGTCTGATGCTGTGCACTTTATCTACTTTGGTGATACGGCTTTTTATAGAATTTATTGCTCATAAATCATTTCCCCACTTAGAAATCATCAGTATTTTATCAAAGTGCATTGCAATGTAATCTTTTGCTACAACTTAGAACATAGGTTATAGCAAGATGTGCTGCCGACAGAGAATTAGAAGCAAGAAACAAAATCGTCAGGATAATTACAAGACTCAGCATCGCATTATCACATACAATCCATGGAAAAAAATTCAGTCAAGGCAGTGATTCATGACTTGATCACACCATTCCTTGTGCAATTATATGCAGAACTACGCAGAGTTTTCTTCACAGAGCACCCAGAAAGAGCTATAATTAAACTTTGTAGATTCAAGGTCTTGTATAGTTTCAGAGACTGTGAGTAGCTGCTACTCCGGTCATGCTCATCTGTCCACAGAAAGCTATATCAACTGTATCGTATTCCTTTATTCATTGAATAATGAGGATGCAGTTATAATTCAAACACAGGATAATTTAGGTTAATTAAACCACTTCTGCTAATAGTAGATTCATTTCTTGCAATATTATTCAATGAATGAGGGAAGAAATGGATATAATAACATAAATTGCAAGAGTGAAAAATTTCTGGTTTTGTATGCCCTTGTATTTTTGTGAAGATATTTTTAGATTTGGCTTAAGCATGACCTTAAAAATGTGTTTTATTTCCCTTTATAATTGCTACAGCTATTGGTGGGTGAAAGATAACTTTGGTCAATTTTTATTTTCTTTTCACCTTTCATCAGTAGAAATACAACAAACTCCAAAAATGGGAAAATCTTTGTCTAAAGTAAAAAAAAAAAAAAAAACCCTGTGTATTCCAATTTAATTAATGAGTACCATGCCTTTTGAAATATGCCCCATTTTTACAGTATGAATGGAGATTATCATAAGAAGTGTATTACCATTTTACATTTTGTGGAAACGTCACCTTCAAAGGAGTATGAATGCTGGCTCTGTGGTAAACACTATGTGTAAATAAAAGTGTTCAAATGCACATTGTTACCAAAATGCAGTCTCAAGTATTTGAGGAAAACACTTCTGTTTACGGTCTTTAGGAAGAGGAAGTATGTACTCTATTTTATGAGGATTTAATGGATGATGTGTAGAGCTTGCACTTCAACATTTACATTTTGAAAGCAATGTTGGCTGATTACAAAAACTGTGCTGCCACTTATGACATTTTAATTATAAGTTTGCAGGCAAATATTATGATGCTCTATGTTAATTGCTTTCTGTTTTACAAGTTTGTATATATGTAAAACTATAACTAAGTTCCAATGAATGTGGCAATATTATCACTTGGGCAAGAAAACATATTAGTACAATATATTCCATGCATTAATAAAAAGTGAAATAGCATGGAGTAAATAAATTCAAAATAAGTCCAAAGACTGCTGTAACCTAACATTACATGTTGATTATGAATAAGCTAAATAAAAGAGTAAGATCCTTATTAGCAAGGTCGAAACTATAACATTTGGGGGATAACTTGGATTTCTAAGCCAGTAGTTAATTATTTATGTGTTGAATAAAAACAAATGTAGTTTTGGTATATGTCACCAATCACACAGAAAAATATGGTCTTTCATGGAGAAGGTCTGCCTATACTTAGAGAAAGAGAAATGGATTTGGAATTCTGCGATTGTTTCTAGGTGTCTGGCTCAATGTCTTTACTCAACCAACTTGAATGTTTCAACTTATTCATCTTGCTTTATTGCAAGGAAATTATCTGTTCTGTGGGTGATGTGTCGTTGCTAGAAAGCTCTACCTCGGGATCAGATTCGGATCCCAGACATTGAAAAGTGTCACAGTATTAAATTATAGGTTGATTATTAGGTCACAGTAACTGGTGGAAGACAAAAGATGAGTTGAAGAAAGACAACTACATGTCTTCTACAACCGTGTATAATATTGAACGGTCTGGCTCTTGATAGACATGTGAAACGAAGTAATTATTTAACCCTAGAAATATGATAAAACCCTGGCTTTATTTATATCAAGACTAAATGCATGCATTAAAAAGTTAAGAACACATTATTTTGGTATTTAATAAGTCTATTATTTATTTACCTGGCTCATATCTATTAAACTTCTTAATAATACAGATACCAATTTTAGATTATGGCCTTTCTTGATTATGGATCTATGTTTGGTAACTTTCCGATTATTATATGTCTGATTATTTTGCTTTCATTATCTTCATGTCCAACATCTACGAAACATAATGCTGAGTAAATATTTAACATGACATTCTGTTTTTTTACCCATTTGATTGTCCCTTCAAAAAATAAGGCCTATTTTCTTTCTGTATTCCATCTAAAATATATAATCATTTTTAATAGGAAGCTGTCAAAAACACTATTTAAATTACCATGATCTAGCTTGAAAAAGGCAAGAAAGAAATATGATTGAAGGCTACCTCCCTGTGCAAAGATTACAATTTTGAGAGCAAAAGCCAAATATTCATAAAAGCCATCGGATTCTGTATCAAGTTGTGCAGTAAATACATTTCCACAAAAGATGACTCCCTCTACTCTTACCACTAAATGAACCAATTTTGTTTTCAGGAACCTGTCCTCATCATAACTCCAGGGGAGAGAAACTCATTTCCAGCTCCAGGACAAAATATCTCATCAATTGAAATGAATGCAATTGGAAGTTAAATTTGGCCCATGTGTGGGTAAAGTTTCTTAAGCTGGTAGATAAGACTGAAGAGGAGGACTTTTATTTGATGTTAGAAGGAAAGATTCCTTCTCTTTCTTTTAGAGGACAGCAACAGCCCATGGTATCTTTCAACTCTGAGGGGGAAAAACTTATGCCCAATGCTGAACACATCCTGATACCAGAAGCATTCAGATTTCCCCCTATAATTCTCCTATAAATGTGGGTTCACTTGGGGAGGCAAAGAGTTTGCTAACGCAGGAGGCAAAACACCCTACAGCCTCAATGTAATAGTTTAGGGTACATCCTGGAAGAATGCTGAGTATGAAGAGGGCTTGGCAACACAGGGAGAGTTCAACAGAAGGCTCTTGAAGTACCAAATGGAAATATAAAATATGTAGTGTGTAAATTTCTATTTATGATGTGGAATATGATATTTCATTTCAAAAATTCTGATATACACTCACTGTAACTTCTCCAAACTCTGTCAGATTTGCTGCCCATTTTGAGGAATGTTAAATGAGATTAAATGAACCACTACTTTAGTTTAATTCTGAGGAACATTTGGTTTTGTCATTATTTACTATTGTTTATTGATTTAACAGTATTTCCACAGACCAAAGTATTTTATTACATATATAGCTGAGCATGTAATTCATAATTGTATAATATAGAAAATAAACTTCTTGGTATTGGCCTCAGCATTTAATAATGAAAAACTAATGACAAACATCTTTAGAAAAAAATAATAAAATAGTCCTTCAGTATTAAAATTTCCTAGTAAAAAGCATTAGATCAAAGTTAAGAATATGACATGTTAATGCATAGATGACTTAGGCATAAATAAAATGAATCAAATCCCAGCTCTTATAGTAAATCAAAATAGGTGAAATCTGCAGGTTCACAGTTTGTCATAGGTCAATTGCAAAAACAATGCATTCGTATTTTTCATCATTCTGAGGTTTTTAATGATACAACATTTAAAATAATGCATACCCAGGATATAAGCAATGTGCTGCATACTTACCAGGTGATTTTTATGCCACTTTGCTGAATGCAGGATTAATATATTTGGGCTTTTTATTGCTTGAGTAGAAAGTGCTCGTTACTTATTATTTTATGTTTATAATATAGAAAATTAAAAAAAAACATTTTTTTTTTTAATGGCATACATCACACGGTTGTAGTGGTTGATTTCCTCAAGATCGTCTTCTGTGGTTTTGGTGCAGTGGGAGGAGGCACAGTTGCAGGTCTGACAGGGGGGAAGCTGTTACTGTGGCTTATTCCCATTCCCCCATTTTCTAGTGGGAAAGGAGTGAGATGGGGTGGAGGAGGGAGGGGAGGGCCTTGGTGAGGAATCTTTCCTGGTGGGTGGACAGGTTCGCTGTGTAAGTGGACCTCCCTGTTTTTTATGTTATACCGGGTATCACAGTCAGGACAATAGCCATGGTACTGTACTTTTTCATTAAACCGAACTCGTTCTCGAGGCCCTGCCTGGGGACATCTGTCTTTTTCAGGTCTATGCATCAGAGGCTGGACTGGAGCCTTGTCCAAGTTACTGTTGGGTATGCAGCAGATATCTCCATTTGGAATTTTGTTAGGTCCACCTGGTAAGCCTCCATTTCGTAGAAGGGTGCCATTGGTCTTTACGGGATTGGCAGTTGGAACCACCCTTTTGGGGTCTTCACACTTCACAGGTGTCAACCGTGGAGGAGGTGGTGGAGGGTTTGGCTTTCTCAGGACCGTGAGGATAGCAGATGGGTGTGCTGGGGGTTTAATAAGAGGTGCATTAGCCTGCACTTTGATCTTCTCTAGGCTGGAGGCTGTTGTGCCACTTGAGCTACTATTCAGCGTGTCCGTTTTGGAGCTGTCAGTCATCTCATCCTCCAGCTGTAGGTCAGAGGTCAGGGTGTCAATCTGGTCAACCACCTAGTGGAAAGGACAAGGTAATGGTTTTGAAGAATGACCCAAACAAAGTATACCAGAAACAACGTCTTTTTGTCTAGGGGAAATCTGCTATGGAAGCTTTAACTGATATTGAACTGAGCATTCCATCGCTGTTTGATGTTTTCAGTCAATACATTTACAGACTAGTGACCACCACACAGAGGACCAACTGTTTGATAACATAATTTCACATGCCTAGAACATAACATATGATTCACATATGCATTCTATTTCTGACTCTGATATACCCACCCATAGAATATGAAACCTGATGCAGAAATATAACTGATGTTTTAAAATAATCAGAGAGTGCTTCCCTTCTGCTTAACACGTAGAAAGCTGTAGGAGAACATTGCTTCCAATCTTGAAATAAGAAAAAAAAGATCATCAGCAAAATCATAACTTTTCTTGAGACCAACAGAGATCTGACCTCACAAGGCAACCAAATGCACTGAACTGTCAAGAGTTTCAAGCCCTCTGAGGATATACAGAAGACATCAACTGTTCAACCTTTAGAAAATCACAGGAAAAAAAGCAGCAACCATCAGAGTGGGTAAAGAAAACAACTAAAACTTTGATGACTAATTAAAGGTTGAATATGTGCTATTATGACAATTTAGACTCCTGGGAAGTCTCAGACACAGTGTCATCTGTACTCACTCATGGCCTCCTTTTACAGACCTCTCAGGCTGAGAGGAGAAAAGAGATGGAAGAGAGCTGGGCACACAGGCACAAAACCCCATCCACTTCTCAGACTGTTCTCCTTTATGAAGCAGAACCTTTACTGGTGCGTTAGCAAGAAACCCTCCAACCTGTAAGATGCAGGCAACGATCTTTTGCTTCCGAGAGAGGATAGAAGCAAAAGCTGTCTCACCTTCCAGAAAGGGAAAGGAAATTATTTGGGCCCAGGACGCTAAACTAATAAAAAGCAGACGTTTACTATCACTGGGGGAATGACAGGAAGTCACATCAGTCAAGGGCTACTACAGGCACCAGGCAGAGGAACCAGGGACTCAGATAAGGCTGGCAGAGGCATCAGAGCATAAGGCAGGTCATCACCCATGTTAAGGAGAGAGGTTGTGAAGACAGGAACATTGAATGGAAGTATCTTAGACAATGCAGTTCTAAGGAGAGTTTGGCAAGGATACTGGGGAGTCTGACATCTCCCATAACAGGGCTACCTTAGTGTCTCTGCCCTGTTCAGTCATTGGCTGGGAGCAGCAGTGTGGTCACTGCTCAAATGCTAGCTTTCAGAGTACAGCATCAGGGTCCTCAGTCATTTACACTCTGCATTCAGAGGTCTTGGAGGCTATTCTCATAGCCACCATATATGCACTGTTATACATATATGAGAATGGAAAAGTTAATGGGCTGTTTTAAAAATAGTTTATGTAAGGAGACAGTTCCTTCATTTCACACATTTCCATCCATTTATTCCATATGGAGATTGTTCCCTCCTCTTTTACTTAGGTCTAAGTTTAATCAACTGTGAAGTTGGCTCTTTGTCACATGGTGGCAGGATTGGGCTCCAAATGAAAACACCAAAAGCATCTAGATGTTGGACAGGATATAGACTTTACCTCTTCCCAACGAGACTCTTAAGTGATTGATTCCAGCAGGCAGGTAAATGCCACCAGGGTTCAGTCTTTGGATATCTCAAAGGCCTGCAAACTCAGCAGTTTCAAAACATTCAACAGATATAATAAATTCCACAAATTTTTTCTAGTATTTTCTAGTTTAGCAAATGACAGTACAAACCTCACATCTGAATAATCAGAAATCCGGAAACTATATTGGATACCATCGTTTCACTCGCCTTCTGGTCAGGAGAACAAGTCCTTCTATTTTAGCTCCTAAATAATGAATCTTAAATCCATTCACTTTCCTCCATTTTCACTTCTGTCATCCTATTCTGAGCCTCTATGATTTGCCATATGGACTATCTAAAGCCACTTTACTTCCTTTTTCATTTCAGTAGTCTCAATGACTTTTTCTTTTCTTTTTTTTTTTTTTTTGAGGCAGAAATGTGCTTTTGTTAACTCCCCATTTAAATCCTTTATATGTCTGCTCATTTCTCCTGTGATAAAGATTAATTCTTAAGACAGACTTCAGGATTCTGCACGGTCTCACTCAGTGGAATACTGCTGTTTATCAACTGGCTCTTGGCAGTGTAAGGAAGTCTTCATTCGAAAGGTTTTGTGGAAAATCCCACTGTGGTTGATTTCAGGTTAGTAATGCGACATTACTGAATCTGAGGTTGGGAATAAATGTACAGTAGCACACAATTAAAAAGTATACTATATATAAACTCAGGAGCACAAATAATAGTGAACTGCAGTAAAATAATTTAAAATAACAGGGAACAATTAGAAAACTTTTGTTTTTAAGGTAATTAGTTTAATTAGTTTATACAGTTTCACTTTTTTTTTTTTTTTTTTTTTTTTTTTTTTGAGACAGTATCACACTGTCGCCCAGGCTGGAGTGCAGTGATGCGATCTCAGTTCACTGCAACCTCCATCTCTCGGGTTCAAGTAATTCTCCCACCTCAGCCTCCCAAGTAGCTGGGATTACAGATGTCCGCCACCACACGCAGCTAATTTTTTTGTATTTTTACAAAATACAAAAAGAGACAGGGTTTCAGTATGTTGGCCAGGCTGGTCTCGAACGCATATCTCATGATCCACTCGCTTCGGCCCAGTTTCACTTTTAATAACTGTTATGTTTAACAACCAACCAGCTCACAAAATTTTAAAAAATATGATTGGCTTTTTAGCTAGTATGAATCGGTTCCAGTCACCGTCTCATGCTCCTAAATAACTTTCAATCCTCAACTCTGTATTTCTGCTCCAAGTCTCTCTGGTCTTCTTTAGGCCCTCAAAATTGCCTGTCTGCTTCCTGCCACAGAATGTTTGCACAAAACATTATTTCTTCTTGAGATGCTCTTCCTTCTTCTCTTAGTCTAGTTAACTCTGACACATCCTTACAATTTTTCCTATTGCATTCTAAAGGCTTAACATAACAACCGGCATTAATTAGGGGCTCAGCAAGGATTTGTTAAGTAAATGCTCCGAGGGCTATTTCTTCAGTTTAAGTGTGAGCAAAAGGCATTTTCCTTCCGATTTGATTTTTGGAAGTGGTTGTTACTTCAAAACTTGCTCAGTTATTCTAGAAGAAAATGGGAAGAAAAGAATGTATCCATGAATGACCACCGAGTTGGTTGCATATTCACCAGCTCTGTCTAGAAACTAAAGTGAAAGGCTGTCTAAACAATGTGAGAGGTAGACAGACAGTCTTGGCTCATAGGTCCCTGTCCTATTTCACCTGGAGGTTATCTACCCCACACATTTTATTGTAGTAAATTCTGCAGCAAAGGAGAGAAAACATGTCTTTTATGAGAGAAGTGAAGTTGATTTTCAGGATGAATAAATGCCACCTCAGTTCCTACCTGGTTTCCTACCACGCTTCCTACCTGGTTTCAGTCTCTATGTTGTTATGTCCCGAGTGTCTATAAAATTCCAAGAGAATAAAAAACAAAACACTGCTTTCATGAAGCAGGGAATCCAGTGGAAAGGCCTGACTTTGACTAGATCCTCAAACAAGTAACTGTAAAAGTGCAACTAGCTCAGGTACTCTGAAGAATATAAGATGTTATAAGGGAAGAGGAAGACCCCATCAGAAAGGTCAGTGAAGCATTCTGTAAGGATGAGTTGGAGCTTACTGGCAGAAGAGTGGTTCAAGCAGTCTGCTCAGGAAGGAGCCTCATAAAGGCCCTCTGACAGAAGAGATCACCTGAGTGTGACTGATTTAAAGACTGTTTTGGCTCAAGGGTACTGTGAGAGATGAGGTTGGAGAGTTAGGTAGCAGCTATCCTGTGAGAGCCTTTGAGATGATGTGATAAAGTACCACATATTTTTCTTTTAAAGAGTTGCAGAAGTGAGAGGAGTATTCAAACAGACAATGAATTAGTACTTTCAGAACTGAAGTGTCCTCTAGTTAAAGTGTACAGAGTTTCAAACAAGAAAATATTAACAAACTCTCACCCAGATATACCATAGTGAAACTAGAGAACACTGAAAAACAATGATAAAAGTTTTACAACAACAAAAACGGGAACACCAAATATTTATAGAATAACAAAAATTAGGCTGACAGATTTTCACACAAGTAACAGTGGTCCCAAGATAATTTAGAAATAGTTTCATACTGAAAAAGTAATTGGGAATGTTAATATAGTTTAACTGATACAGAAGTGAGAGAAATAGACATTTTTAGACAACAAAGACTGAGAGAGTATTGCTCTTCTAGCTCAGTATTGAAAGTATTGATAAATGAAAATTCAGTGAAAGGTAAATAATCAGAAGGAAGAACTGGAATGCAAGAAGCATAGATAAACAAAGGTACTGGTAAACAAGTAAGTCAAGTTATGCATTGATTACAGAACATAATATATTAGTGACTAATTTGGGATGGGGTAAGAAAAATGGGAAGCTAAAATACTAGGAAAAAGAACATGTCTGATTGTAGGACAATCAGAATTAAACTATTTAAGGTCATTGTCTTTGTTGTGTGTGTGAGGAAAATTATTATCTATCTGATACTGATTAACTTTAATAAGTCAAAAGTGCAGGTGCAAATTTTAGAGAAACTATTGAAATAACAGATATAAAATTATCACTTCCAAAATAAATAAGAAATTAAAAGTGAATAAAGGAAATTCAATAAATCTAAAAAGGCAGAGAATAAGAAATCTTAAATTTTATCACAACAAAAAGCACTGTAAATGAAAGTTGCTCTATAATAGAATAAGTGATGCCAATACATTTGTAATCACAAGAGTGTAAATAGATTAAAATAATGGATAAAAGTAGTGATTGCTGTCAAAAAGAGACACAGAAAGACAATATAAAGTTATAGAAATAAGATACATCAGGCAAATATCCAAATGCAACCTGATGCAGCCATATTAATTCCAAGCACAAAACTTAGTCCAAATCTTTCTTAAGCAAAGCAACAGTATAGTATCGATACCAACTCAGGTGAATAAATAAAACATAATTTAGAGTTCATGTTCATGTGTACACACATATATGAGTGGAAAAAAGATTATGAAGTAGCAATTCACATCAAGTGAATACAAATTTCCAAACACCAATAACCGCACACTCAGTCTTACTAGTAATTGAGGTCATGCAAACTTGAAAAAACAACATAACATTTCTAACTCAATGATTTGGTAACAATGAAACAACCTGATAATCTGTTGTTGGTGATGATCAGTTGTTGGTGATGATCAGTTGTTGGTGATGATCAGTTGTTGGTGATGATGTGTATAATTGGAACTTATACATTGTCAGTGCAAATGTAAATTCAGTCAGTTCAGACAACTTTTAAAGAATATCTTATAAATTGAATAAGGTACATACTTTGTGGCAATTCTACTAGGAACACAGCCTCAACTATGCCAGGGAAAGTCCGATAGATGCTCACGGGGTTGAAAATACACAAGGATATTCCCTGTAGGTTTTTCATTTTTGTTATAGCAAGAAATCTGAAACAACCTAAATATCTATTGAAAAGTGATTGTGTTAGCAAATATACAGCAGTTAAAAAGAATTAACTAGTGCTATATGTATCAGCGGAGATAAATCTCGAAAACCTAATGTTGAATATTTCAACAAATAATAAAAAAATATATTCAGTAGATATATCTTGTTTAGGCATAGAAGCACAGGTAGTTTAGTTAATACATAGAAATAGATAGGCCGGCGCGGTGGCTCAAGCCTGTAATCCCAGCACTTTGGGAGGCCGAGACGGGCGGATCACGAGGTCAGGAGATCGAGACCATCCTGGCTAACACGGTGAAACCCCGTCTCTACTAAAAAATACAAAAACTAGCCGGGCGAAGTGGCGGGCGCCTGTAGTCCCAGCTACTCGGGAGGCTGAGGCAGGAGAATGGCGTAAACTCTGGAGGCGGAGCTTGCAGTGAGCTGAGATCTGGCCACTGCACTCCAGTCCGGGCGACAGAGCGAGACTCCGCCTCAAAAAAAAAAAAAAAAAAAAAAAAAAAAAAAAAAAAAAAAAAGAAATAGATAATACACATCAAATTCAGAGAAGGAGAAACAGGAACAAATGAGGGAAATCATCAGCTACATAATACCAATATTTTATTGCTTTTAAAAGGATATAAAGTCATTCTGAGAAAATGTTAACATGTGTTAAATAAATTTTATTGTGGATATTTAAGGTACACATAGGTTATAAAATGCATATACAGTGAAGTGGTTTCTACAGTGGAATGAATGAGCATCTCCATCATCTCACACAGTTACCCATTTCTCCCCAACAAGAGAGCTATAATCTACTCATTTAGTAAAAATCCTAAATACAATACAATATTGTTAACTATAGCCCTCATATTGTACATTAAATCTTTCAACGTATTCATCCTACATATTTGCTATTTCGTATCCTTTGACTTACATTTCCCCATTCCCTGACCCCCAACTCAGACCATGGTAACCACTGATTTTGTTGTTGTTGTTTTAGATTCCACATATAAGTAAGATCATGCAATATTTTTCTTTCTGTAGCTGGCTTATTTCATTTAGCGTAATGTCTTCCAAGTCCATCCATGTTGTGGCAAAGGGCAGGGTTTCTTCCTCTTTCTCTTAAGGTTGAATAGTAAATATTTAACATTAGCTAAATGATTTAGAAAGAAATAGAATAAGTAAACCTTACAGATGCTATGTGGAAAACATACTAAAGGGTGCTGCATTTTATTGACTTAACCAATTAGATTTTATTACAGCCAAGTGAGAAGTAAATAAACCACCTAGCAAAGGAATCCACTATATCCTTATAATTGCACACCTCTGTTTTGCTTAAGGTATTTCAAAGTATGAAATTGCACCTAAAGGAATAGTAACCACAGGCATGATAGAAATTAAAGAAAAAACAAAATGAAAGAAAGTAGGACTGAAGGGATAGATTTTTTGCAGACAATTGGAGGTGAGAAGATAGCATGGCATCAATCACAAATCTGGGAACATCCACATGTAAACATCAGGTATCCAGAAAAAATGTATCTCAATCTTGAAATTGAGTCATTTGTCCAAATAATTGTGGCTAGTCGGGTCTGTGAGGGACTCGGTTAATCACAGTGAAACAAAGAGAGTTTTAAAACAAGAATAATGGCAGAAGTTGTGTTTGAAAATTCCAGGAGGTTTTTAAAACCATGTATAAAAAGGAAGCTACAGTAGACTGGAATAATTAAGAATAGTGATAAATATGAGTTAGGAATCACATGAGCTCAGTATTTTCACATATGGAGAAATACATCTAATTAATTTTGAAACAGAAAAGCAGATTTAGAAGAAATTAAATAATTATATAATTTAAGTTATTTGTGGAAATCCAAATTCAGTTTATATTACTTCTACAAATCTTAAACTACAATGAATAAGGGTAATGGCACCATAGAGGTATCATTAGAGTGGAATTCAGATGTCCTAGCTAGAGCAATTAGATAAGAGAAAGAAATAAAGGGAATCCAAATTGGAAAATAAGAAGTTAAATTAACTTTCTTTGTGGATGATATGATCTTATATTTAGAAAAGAGTAGAGACTCCACCAAAACACTATTAGAATTGGTAAACAAATTCAGCAAAGTAGCAAGATAAGAAAACTATTAGTAGCTCCTTTTCCTATGCTCCCACTGTGTTTTGTCCTTTTAATACTACAATTGCCTTAATGTATTAGGACTGTCTATTTATGTGTATTCCCCCAGAACATATAAGCATGTGTTTCCATCTTTTATCCCTGGCAGAGAGCACAGTGACTGCACATAGTAAGAATTCACTAAGAATTTCTCTAGTGAGGGAATTGAACAAATATAGACACTATGAAAAAAGTCATTTATTGCCAATATTTCCATGCTACCTCAGCTTTCCATGGTTGGGTCTGATTTTCACCATCTTTAATCCCTCCAATTCCAGATGGCCCAGAAAGACATATAAAATGGATTAGACAGAGAAAAATACAGAATTGGTGAGACTTGGTGAGCTCTCTTCCTATTTTGCCTAACTCATAAAGCTTTGCTCCAAAGCTTGACACAAAAAGCAGTTGAGTCCAACTCCAAAACAACTAAAAGAGTTTAAGTATATATTTTTCTTCAAATAAATTTCCATATAGCACTAAGTGTATTTAGAACCTAAATCTTACTTATATTGTTTAATAAAAATATATATATATAATTCAATTGCCTTAAGAACAAAACAAAATGTAAACCTCTTTCAATTTGAGTGAATCTTTAGCTCCTCCTTGTCAACAATTCTCAACCACAAGAATTTTCAATGACAAACTTAATGGAGAGAAATAAGAAACTTAACCCTGACTGAAACCTTTCCACGAACATTTATAGATTCCTGTAAAATCTTTAAGATTGACTTATAAAAACAATGACATTTTAAATATGGTGGCATTATCAGCAAAGAACTGAAGAGAGAAATTAATGGGAGCTATAGGAATTTCCAACAAGAGAAGGAGACAGGTAAAAACACTACCTTCCCATAACGATTTGATCTTTCTCAGTAGCTGAGTCCAAATGCTGGTGGGTAAAAGAACTGTGTCCAACACAGGCACAATACATAGGATAGCAACTGGCATATCCTTCTCTGGAAGAGCCCTGATATAAGCCTAACAGAGGCGAGGCAGGAAGTGGTGGAGTCAACAGTGAGGATATTCCAGCAAGGACACAGCACAGGAAGGCCACTTTGCCCTGAGTTCATAGTCACCGCACACACACTTCACATAAAATGTGAAAAATCTCTACCCACCTGTCCTAATGATCTACTGACAGGATGAAAATAAGCACTTCATTATACAGCCTACAACTCTGTATTCTGCTGCTAGATCACAGTATTTCTGATAGACTGTATATGAATTAATATGTGTGAATAAACCCTGTAGTTATCTTCTGAAAGGTAAAATTATATTGAATTCTACTTGCGTTAGAAACAATGTCATAAATGGAAACGTTTACATTATCTCACAATTTGGTTAACTTCTCTTTGTATTTATTTACGTAGAATAATCTATAAAAACTTTAAAATTAGGAGTGACTTGGGCCTCTTTTGACTTCTGAAAATGTTCAACGTCCAGTATGAAAAAGTTGCTCAGATCTTCACTAAATGCTTGTTTCCAAAGGGAAGACTAGAACTGCATTGGGTTCCTAGGCCTGTCTTTGGATTTCTAGAGGAATCACATTTCATTAACAATATTATTGTTTCTTACAGATGAGGCCAATCAGCTCCTGACATAGTTCCACATTGTTCCTAAGTTCTTATCCCCTAAAGCAACTAAGCATGTCTCTCTTTGCAGTCTGAAACATCTCAAGCACCATAATTGTATTATTTAACTCTTTCTTTTTTTCCTTGATATATTTGAAAAATCCAGAGTAAGTTAGACGGTCTTGATGTTGTCAGAGACCCAAGGTCTGTGTAACTTTCTGCTCTGCTATACCAAGGGGGTGGGCTCCATTATCATGTCCAAATTGAGGACTGGGGCCCTGCCTTCATATATACATTTCAAGAGGTAGAATGAAAAAGGGTGGGGAAGTCATAACTACTCTTTTTTAAGGAGATGTTTTAGAAGCAATACATTTTATTTGCTGACATCTCACCAGTCAAAATAAAGTCATCTTGATACATGGATACTGGGGAATGTAGACATTTATCTGGGATATGGTTCTTCTACAAAATAAAGAAGAAAGGATATTCCAAAGCAACAAGCTTTCTCTGAAAGAGATACTAAAACAAACACACAGTGACAATAAATATACACACCCACACAAAGGTACATGTCTAATCATACTGTCAGAAGGTAAATACGGAGGATATATACTTAAAAATGTTTACTAAGTATATAACTTTTTTTGCAAGTTTTTTTTTTGTGCAAGTTTTTCTGGAAACAGAGTCAGGTGCATTTTTGGGAGGTGTGTTGTTTCCTTTCGTAATATGTATATAAGAGGCAACTTACATCCTGTTCTCTGGAAATAAACCAGATTTTAAAATAGACAACAATCATTATTCATAGTTGAGCCTGATAAATTAAGTATTTACTGCCTAATACTTTTTGTCAAAAGCAAGTAAAACTATAATGCGATTTGTCTTATTTTTCTGTGTTCAATTGGATTCAATTAATATTTATTGTGCAAGCACTATTCATCTGGTAATATGTAAGATACTGAGGATAAAAAAATAAGTTTCTAGTTTAAATGAGACTGACCATATGTACTTCATGTCTTCCTCCTCAGATCATCTTTAAATGAGAGTAAAGAAGTAAGTATAGTAATACGCTCAGAAAACTTTGAGAAAAAAGTGAAATCTAACCAGAGATTTTTATAAATATGTAGGTGAATTAATAAAAAAGGTGGAAAAAGCACTGATGACATCCCAGAAGAATTTCAAATTTTAAAGTGGAATATAGAAAAATTGGAAGAGATAAGTAATACAAAAGTTAGAGTGGGGCATTGTTGAATCACTGTATTTCACAAGAACACATTGTGTCTAATGGCCCCATATTCTTTCACATTCAACACAATTGTAACAACATAGTAACAGCTAATAACCTTAAGAAAAAAACTGAAATCCTTGCTATAAAAATATGAAACAATGTCTCTGGATAAGAATGCTCTGAGTATGGTTAACAGCAGTTCGGAATAAAGCTCTTAATTTTTTCCATTGGGAAAGTCATAAAGATGGAGTCACAACATCCAGCCATTTGCTCTTGCTCCATGTATGGGAAGATTCTAAAACATCTATATTATAAGACATATGACTAAGTTTCATGAGATTTTTGAGATAAGCAACAACACAAAACAGAAGGATCAAAATGAATGAATTGATCAATGTTGAAGATGAAGCTGCCATTATTAGTGAACTAAATAGAACTTTGTAGTAAATCTAATTAATCTGTTTAGAGATGCTTGAAAATGTACTGCAGTTATAAAATAATAACATATGTAAAAATAAGCAATCATAAAATAAAAAATTTGAATATAAAACAAATGCTAAATTTAAAAAATATTAATAGGCTGAAAGATAAAAAAACTTAGAAATATTATCAAATATAAAGCAAATATATATTTTAAAACTACAAGAAAAAAGTTAAAAGACATAGAGCATAAAGATCAATATTGGAGCTTCAATAACTGATTAAGAAGTTCCAGAAACAGAAAAAGAGAAAATGTGAGATGGTAATAATAAAATAAATAATGGAAGAATAAAGATTTCATGGCTGACAATAGAAATGGAGCTTCAAATGTAAAGGACCAATTGAATGCTGATAAGAATGATTGAAAAATAAAGAAAAGTCAATTTCAAGACACTCAGAAAAAATACAACTCACATGATCAATACAGTTTATTCAGGAGGAACAGACAGTCAAAGACATTTTACCAGTAACTTCAAAAGTTCCAGGAGAAATTATTTCAACCCCAGTTTTAATTCCTGGCTAAATTAATAATTTTGTAAAAGTAAATTAAAATATTTTTAGATATTAAGGACAAAGACACTTACTTCCTTCACATCCATTCTTTAAAAGTTAATTAAGAAGATATTCTGGCACAATAAAAATGGAATCCAAGAAAGATGAGATGCATAGGATCCAAGAAACATTACATTTAACCCAGCCATTTTTTTTTTTTTTTTTTTTTTTTTTGCCAGAGGCAGCAGCATATACAGTGGCATGCAAGTATGAAGGGCAATTTTTTCTATATTGGTAAAAATAAAGTAGGTAGATGGTATATCAATACCACACATGTCCAAAAAAAAAAAAAAAAAAAAAAAAAACAGTTAAGAGGTTGCAGGAGGCCCTGTAGTGTTGCCATGTAAGACTTTAGATACTAGTTGAAACTTTAAAGCTCAATTCCTAAAAGATGTGTATTTACAGGATTGATTAAAAAATGTAGGAAGTATTTGTACATAGACTGTAGATGAATGCACATGTTTTAGTAGGTTTTTTTTTTTTCTTTTCTTTGAGAAATGGTCTCACTCTGTCGCCCAAGCTGGAGTGCAGTGGTGCAATCTCGTCTTATTGGAGCCACTGCCTCCCAGGTTCAAGCGATTCTCCTGCCTCAACCTCCTGAGTAGTTGGGATTACAGGCATGTGCCACCATGCCTGGCTAATTTTTTTTTTGTTTGTTTGTTTGGTGTTTTGTTTTGTTTTGTTTTAGATATGGGGTTTTGCTATGTTGCACAGGCTGGTCTCAAACACCTGAGCTCAAGCAATCCACCCACCTCAGCCTTCCAAAGTGCTGGGGGCTTACCGGCATGAGCCATTGTGCCTGGCCTGGTAAATTCATGTTTTAAGTCTAATTATTTTATAGCCATAGCATAGGTAGTATATAAACAGCCCATATCTAAATATAAAATTCCACTCTAGATAAGATTTGTGTAAAAATGTTAACAGACCCTTGTAGCCTTGAAAAATTACACACGATTCAGGGGTTTATGTTAATTGAAACACTAAATGATGTAAAAATTTTAACACTATAATTTGTAAAACAAGATGTTTACGTGCTTTTTAAAGACCCGTAATATAATGCCAAAGTACCTGGTTTCATTTAATTCATTTTGTCACACAACCGTACGCATTTGTGAACTGCACTTGAAATAAGTAGAAATGACCTAAATCATCATGCACCAGTTCTAACTTCTAATTGTCACATGCCGAAATCCTATTTAGGAAAAAGAAACATAAAACAAGTACTAAGGGAGAAAGTGGCATTAAAGCATCACATAGTTCCATATAGTTAAATGTATTACATGTTATAGTCCCTACATGTAATTCTCACGTTTACTTGTCTATAAGTTTTATAAATGAGGTTTTTGCTTTTCTTTCATTTGTAACAACCATTATTCACAGATTATAATGGCTGAAATATCATTGCTAACTTTAATTCCTGTTTTCATCAGCTACCTTGTGATTTTAACAGACAGCATGGCTCTACTGAGCCTTCCTGTACAGCATGGCAAAGGAAACATCCTTCATCACAATTGCTTTAGTAACCTAATAGATGTAAAAGCTGCAACTACTTGCATTTTGTGTGTATACACTTCAGAATGATTCTATTATGTTAATCATGTTCAGAAAGAGACTGTAACTCAAGATAATGGAACTGTAAACTTTAACACAAGCTTATAGCTTTCAATATCTGTAATCTCTTTTTGTATGTGTGAAGTATGAATTAAACAAATCCTCAAGTTGTCTCTTTTAATTTTCCCTCTAGATGTTAAACTAGTTCAATAAAAAATATTTCGCAAGCATCACAGTAAGGTAGTAAGAGTAAGACTCTGCTGTATCCACTCTTTCTTCTGTTCAATCCATTCTCTGCCTTGCAGTTAGAGAAGACTTTCTTTAAATATGTATCTATTTCACACACATACACACACACAGACACACACACACAAACACACACAATATAAATTATTAAAAGCCCTTAATTAATTTGCAATTGCTCTTAAGATAAACAGGAAATACTTAACAAGGCTACAATACTCTGAGGAACCAGGTCCTACCATCCACACCAGGATGCTCCTGTGTCACCCATCCTCACTCCACACTCTTTTCACTTCTCTTAATGCTTAGAAGATGCTAAGTTCCTGCCTGTGGGTTCTTGTATAAGGCATTCTCTACTTAGGACTAGTTCGTTTCACTGTTTCCTCCCACAACACACACACACACACACAAACACACACACACACACCTCACCTGCCCTTCAAGAATTAGCCCCTGTATCTCCTCAAGGCACTCTTCCCGATTGCCTTCAAGTCCTGTTATGCAGCCCTAGATCTCCTGTTCCTTTGTTTCACACCATGTACCACATGGTGATCCAGTGATTCACTGTGTAATCAGCCCCTTAAGGTTTGTCTCCTTGGCAAGACTGTAACCTCCCAGAGGGCAGGAAATCCTGTGCATTTATGTCTAGAATAAGAACATATGTTGAATGAATGAACGATAAACATACAATAATCAAAGGAAAAGTCTTACAACAAAATGTTTTTATATTAGATTCTTATTGTTTACATGATTACAAGCTTTTGAAGTAATCAATTTGGGTGGTAAATAGTCTATGTTCATGAGATTTATAACTTCTTTGTTTTTCATATACATATATATACACACACAGAGATACATAAATTTAAAATGTATGGCACTTTCATAGAGAGATGGTATTCACGTGCTATATTAAAACAATTTTGAAATATATAGCATTAGTCTTATCAATATTTTTAAATAAATATTTACATTTACATTAAAATGACATTTTGACACGTTTTTACTTTTTACATCTCAGATACTGAGCAAAATGCTTAGTATACAATGCAAAGGAAGGCACATTTTAGTAAATTATACTTTATTTGCTTAAATTATCTTAGTATCTATTCACAGTATTAAATTACTTGTTAAAAAGATCAGAAAACTCTATCTTCTCCTTGATATCTCAAGCAGATATTTCCACTGTAGAAATAATAGCATTTATCATGAATTCAAAGTAATATTACTAGAAATGTTGATACTGATAACACTACTGCATGTAAAGGTAAGATGGTTGGATATATTCATGATTTGGACTCTCACTAGTTTGAGATGATAAAACTGGGTTTTTCTAGTGTTAGCTCTGTACTTTGTAATTTTTTTAAAAGAAAGTAAAAAAGAAACTCTGATATCTGATCTTTGAGAGAAGAGGTGGAAAAAAGTAGGGAGCACATAAGACACAATAAAATGCACAGTAAAAGGAAGATTTGAAAAATAAAACGAGAGTTCTAGGAGTACAAAACCATCCAATGTAGTACAGCGTTAAGGGGTATGGTGTGTGTATATGTGCACATTTTAGGATTTTAGTAAATAAACGGGCAAGCCAGAAAAAGGAGGAAATGTGTAAAGACAGAAAGGGAAAAAGATGCAGGTAAACAGGTTTGAGAATGCCTAAGGGTCTTCAACACCATGCTAATGGGTGGGGTTTTACCTGAAGGTAATAGGCAGTCACTCACAGTTCAAACGGAAAAGTGCCAAAAAGCAAGTCATAAAAAAGGATTATTCTTGTCACAAGCAAACCTACGGAAATTACGGAAAATGATACAAATTGTGAGATTACATCATATTATATTTGTGTTCGTGAAAACATCTGAAAATCTCTAAATCCCATCTTTGGCATATTCTCCACAACTTGAAAATACCAAGTTTGGCTCAAACATGAGGGGAGTGTGCTTAGCATGAATGCACAGGAGGATATTATCCTTGGTTCACTAAAGGTATAGAGCATTATGATATTCCTTTCCGTGCTGGAGTTCCAGCATTCGTAATGGAGTAAGGGGGTTGCATTTTAAAATACAATATCTTCCTGTCTTATTTAATCATCCAGAATATGTGACATGAAAGAGAGGGTTTAAAATCTGAAATTCTTGTAGAATAGGCTTTCTAACCATTTCCTTTCACTGTCATGGGGCTCCAGAGAATTTTTATAAAAATAAATTACATGTAATTTGAAAACAATGAAAGTCTACATAGCAAATATAAGTCATTTAAATCTGCCAAGAGATTTTGAAAATTGATATTTTACAGCTCTCATTCTGTTGCCAAATCCCAGAAAGACTTCAACATTCACTTTTTTTCTTTATGAAAACAGAGAATTTAGTGTATCTATAGCAAAAGCCATTCATGTTGTTTAATTTTAACAAAACTATGTTGGGAGATCCTATAAATACACATGTTCTATCTGTGGTACTGAGAAAGGCAAAACATAGAATATTTTTTCTAACTCCTAAAAATGTTAAGGCAATGAACATATGAAAACTGTAAAACCAATCCCATTGTGAATCCGCATTATTTGTCACTTTTCACATGTCCAAATATAAAACGTTGCCTTCATCACCTACAGTGCATCAAAGATATTACATATTTTGCTTATGGTCAGAATAAAAGTATTGTTTATTTTGTGTATTACAACATTTAAAACATTATAATTACACCCTAAAATCTTTGGTAGTCATATAAATCCATTGTTTATCTTCATATATATACTCTCATTCGTTTAAAAAAAAAAAATCAAAGCCCCCTAGTGTTCAAAACTGTATATTTCTATTGTACTTCACTAAATTCTCTATGAATTATTACTTTAAAAAATAAATTAGCATGTTTGTTACGCTGTGAACGTAAAACCTAGAAACACTTTTTTCTTTCAAAACAAAACTTTTTCTTTTACTGAGATCTAATTTAAAAGAAAAGGTGAAACAATTGTGGCATTTAAATTAATATCATTATTTAAAAAACACCTCTTAAAATATGCTGGGTAATTCAAAATTATAAGTTTGACAACATGTTTTAAAATTTCAAATTTAGTATGTGGAGGATTAGACATATGGGCTGTAGAACACATGATTTTCACATGTAGAAATCAAAAACTAGAGGATAATGTCTAATTATTCTGAGTAATTTGTAATATCTATCTAGTCTAATAACACATTTTTCCAGAAGGCTAATGCTAATCATTCACATTCACATAAGAGCTATATAAGGAATTATTTAAAAAACGATAAGCCATTTTCAAATTGTAGAGTTGGCAAATTAAAAGGGGGAGGTGTACGAATACACCGCCATCAAGCAGGGAGCTATGATAAAGAGGGGAGGGTGTGGCGGCCTCATATTGCCCTTTTCAAAAGGTTTTCAGAGAAGCTAAAATGATTTTTATGTGAAATTTACAGATTTTCAAACACTGGTGTAATAATAAAAATAATTTAAAAAACTGATTGTGCAAGCTGTGCCAAATCTGCTTGGAGGAGTTAATGAGCTCATACACACGTCAACATTTTGAGGCCATTTGCTTAAAAGACTCCGTGTCATTACATGCAGCCACCACAGAGTTATTCTCTTACAGCATGTTACAAAAAAACACTTGGATAAATCTTCCTCAAAAGTAAAATAACTGCATTTGTCTTTCCTAAACAATAAATTCTCATAGGGCATGCCCTTGCAGAGGGTCATTTTTTCTCTTAAAATATTTTTTCTCAACCTTTCATTGCCTCATCGCATCTAACAAGATCTGCTCACACGGCCATGCTTCCCAGGATTGCAGCACGAGTACCTTAAGACAGATAAGGATTTGTCCAGTATTTTTTTTTTTTTTTTTTTTTTTTTTTTTTTTTTTTTTTTTTGAGACCGAATCTCACTCTGTCTCTCAGGCTGGAGTGCAATGGTGCGATCTCAGCTCATAGCAATCTCCACCTCCCAGGTTCAAGTGATTCTCCTAACTCAGCCTTCTGAGTAGCTGAGATTACAGGCATCTGCCACCACGCCCAGAAAATTTTTGTATTTTTAGTAGAGATAGGGTTTCATCATGTTGGTAAGGCTGGTCTCAAACTCATGACCTCAGGTGATACGCCCGCCTCGGCCTCCAAACTACTGAGATTACAGACATGAGCCACCGTACCCGGCTGGATTTGTCCAGTTCTTTACACACTCACTGTTTTAATCAGCATACTAATGAATATAGTTAATTTTTAAAGTAAATTAATTCCACAACTTCAATATTTATTATTAGTAAACAATAGTTACCTTCAGTCCACTTCAAAAATGGGTTGTGACGCACCAGAGCGTCATAGCATGTCACTGAGGAACTTTCTATTACAAGTTGTTTTATTGCTTAGCAAAGTGTACCAAGATGTTGAGAGGTAGCTTAGACACAACTGTCCAAAGCAACAAAGTAACAATCCAATTCCCAAAAATACACATGCTCTACAGTGATATGAATGTGTACCTCAGAGAGGCAAGAGCTTCTTAGATAGGAGAAAAGTTGTTTCTAAGCTCACTTTCCTTAACTTCAAGTATTTTAGCATGAGCTAAAGTACAAAATCTACTTAAGACGGCATGATGAAGAATGGAATCTCTAGGAAATAGTAACAAAGGAAAAGTTTCTGGACAGTAAGAGCAAATAATTAAAGTAGGCAGTGTGCATTGAAGGAAAGTGGAAATAAAATGACTTCTAATTTTTTTTATTTTTACTTTTTGTACCCTGTTCAACTTTTTTAACCTTTTCAACAGCAAACATGCATGATTTTTACTTATAAAAAGTGAGGTCATAGTGAAAAGTTGAGAGAGAAGATGATGGAATAATCATTTGCACTTATTCTACAATAAGTACAAAGAGCAGAAATTCCTTGATTGTCCTCCACCCCCATTCCTGCTCCTAAGACCCCCAGGCCTTCAAGCTGTAGGACTGTGTCTGGAATGAAATAAGCTCACCTTCATGCTCGGCCTTGCCTAGGAGGATCATCAGTCTTAGACACGAGAGAAACATGTTAAGGAAAAGTTAGCACACTTTTCAGGTCTTTTTCAGATCGTTTAAAATTAAACATAGCAAGATGAAAAGAACTGGCAAGGTGACTCTGTAAACACTATTGTGACAAGGTGTGTGGAAGGGTAGAAAAAGAAAGAAAGAAATATATAGTGCAAAATGCAGATGGAGAGCTGTTTGGAAGAGAAGAAAAACTTCCCTGAGTGTTTTGTGCTACAAAAATACATAAGATATATACTTATTAAAAGGGAATAAAATAGAAGAGGAATTGAAGAGTCAAAGAAAAAAGCTGAGTTCAGAATAGCACTACTGACAAACCAATAATATGCATGAAGTAGGATGGAGAATAGACATGATTGCAACTGGATTATTGACGTAAACACTGTGACCACAGAAGGGAAAAAAATCAGAGATTTCTCACGTAGGCCTGCTCCTAACACTTCCAAAGCCTATGGTAAGAGTAAAATACAATATATCCAAATATTAAATAAAGGTCATTTCAAGGTAATAAACTATTGAAAATGTTTACATATTCTATCCTGCTACCTTGAAAAATACACCTTAATAAAAGATCTGAAAGGTCACATTTTTAAGACAGAATTTATGGATAACTCAGCATTCCATGTCAGTATGTAGCAGTGAAGAACCAACCCTAGCTGCCAAGGCCTGACCATAGCCCATTGCACTCCATTTTCCACCCCAGCTGTGCCTATAACATGAGGAGCCTCATATGTACATATGTGGATACCCCAGCCCACACTTCCAAGCTCTTTCCATAGTCCCTGCAAATAGTCAAATTGTTGAACAATTTCTTAGGTCTAAGGATAAACATACTAGTGGTTTGTTCTGCCCTCAGACAGAAAATTCATGACAAGGAGCTACTCTGAGTTGTTGAAATGTGTTTTGAAACAATGGTTGGGGAATTTCAGGGTCTTGGGTACTGTAGTGTGATCTAGAGGGGAAATACAGATTTGGGAAATACAGACTTTAGGTGGACAGAGATGCTTGGCCCATAGAGCAGCTGGAGGAGGAGAGAGTATAGTGTTCTGAAGGACAGTAGCTAAGGCAAAGATCTCTCTGTATTAAATTTAAATAAATTAGAAAGGAAACTGAAAAGGAAAGACTAGGTATGGAGGAAATATAAAGTTGATATACATCATAAGGAATGTTACTTTTAGGATTATTTCCATATTGACTCCATTATTATAGAACAGAAAAAAAAAAAGAGTATTCAAGAGGCTAATTTCTCTGAAAGGAATAAGCTACTGACTTTGGCCATTTAAATTGTACAACGTGTTCCAATAAAATCTGTTGGCAAACAATTGCCACTAAGAATTTATCCAGCACTTCAATGGAACCAAGCAAAAGGAGCCATTCAAGCACAAGAGAGAAAAGTCAGGCTGGTCTCAGACTTTCCCAGAGCAACAACAAAAGACAGGAGATGGAATAGCAATGGGTACAAAGTTCCGAGGAAAGAAAGTGTGACCCAAGAATGTCATATCTGGTTGCTGTGAAGTATAAAGACAACAGACATAACAGTTTCAAACCTCAAGTACCCCAGAAAGATATGAAGCTCAAAATGTACCTTCCCAAAAGATGAAAGGACAAGCTATGATAAAGAGACTGTAGCAAAATTTAATGTCCTGGTGTCTACACATTGTGAAGAAAATATGCTATCTTGGACTACTTTAAAATTGCTAAGTTATCCTTCAAGTATAGAGACACCTGACAGAAACTCTCAAAGATCTAAGAAAACACAGATTACAAGATCTCAAACAGTTCTTTAAAAACAAACACACAAATAAAAAAGCAAAATGACTTGATGATATATTTGACACCATAGGATCATATCAAACATAGAAAAGAATTTCAAATCCTTTTGTTGCTTTTTATATTCCATAATCAATACTAAATACTATCATAATATAAAATAAATTCTGAAATTATACCATTTATGCAAATTCTAAAAACACATATAAGACTGCATAATGTCATGAGGGCCTACGTAGTAAAAGTTCAAAAGCAACAGGAAAGATAAGCTACAATGTCAAGGAGATGGAGGAGATTGGCTTCACAGCAAGAGGATCAGGGGTTTTGTGGTATCTGTGTCATTTAAACAAGAAAAAAAAAAAAGCCCTAGGCAAATATGTCAAACAAGAGCATGTCTTAAATCTGGATCATTGGTACCTTGTATTATTATACTATTTTCTGTTGTAACATATGTTTAAAAGTGTTCATAATTTAAAATGTTAAAAAGTGAAAAAGTATTGACTTGCTTTACCATGAAAAAGTTTTGAATAATTGTATAATATGTGAGATTATTTAAATGTAGATTCTCTGCTAAGAAACAAACATAAAGGGCACTGTGGCATGCTTCCTTTAAAAGTTGATGTCTGTCAATGACAAAAATTAGAATTATAAAATATGTTGCCACTAATATCATATTATTTAAAATGTATTGACAAGAACAAAACTGTTCATAAGAAATACAATTTGAAATTATGTAATAACTATAACATACATGTTTGAGGACTAGAAGATAGAAAGTTTTTAAGTGTACTACAAAATTATTGGCTTGCCTAAAGTTGTGAGTGTACTTATACTGTCCTTATTCTAGTTTCATAAACTCAGGATGAGTTTAGTAATGAAACACTCTTCTATGCCCTACACTCCACACTCAATCTGGACGGAGCAATCTAAGCCTTGAGGAAGAGTGATCTGACTACAGAATGCATGGCAGTGCCTGTGTAGTCAGAAGTACTGGGGCTCTGGGTTGGAGGATATGCATATTATCTTAGGTACTTCAGCAACCCGATCCATAATGTGAAGGTGCTTCAGCTATAACATCTGACACTCTTTTTAAGCATCAAGTGATTTGGCTCAGTGGTACATTCTCAAACCACTGCAAGTTAAACCAACCTTCCCTCAGATGACTGTCTTTTTTTGATCCAAGAATGTTAACCTAGCCAAGCTGCCGTTCAAGTATAAATACAAGAGACAAGATAGTTTCAAACCTCAGGTACTCAATGAATGTAAAAAAGACCAAAATTTACCAACCCAGAGGATGAAAGAAAAAGCTATGTTGAAAGGATTATGTCAATATTAATCTACTGTATATTTCAAAATAGCTATAAATTGAATATTATCAGTATAAAGAAAAGATAAATGTTTGAGCTGATAGATATCCCAATTATCCTGTTTTGATCATTATGTATCACATGAATGTATCAAAATATCACATGTACTCTGAAAATATGTACAAGTATTATATATCAATAAAAACATACTCAGTGGGTAGGCCTATACATTCTGAAGGAGGAAACATATTACATTTTATATTTGACATTTAAAAATTGCCAAATTATCCAATTACAGAGACAACAAACAGAAGTTCTCAAGGAACCAAGAAGACACAGACTACAGACATCTTGAATGCTTCTTTAAAAAATAATGTACTTGACAACAAAATCTAGCCAACAAAGAAATAGAATAAAAATAAAGGATGATCTTTGAAAAACCCCAACTACTAGGACCTGGAATCAAATTGGTTCAGCTTTGAATTTTTATTTTGTGGGGCCCGTGCTTAACGATCATCGTGTGCATCCAATGAACTCTTTGAGCATTTTAAAGTATGGTTAATGAAATGCTTGGAATCAAACTAATATAACATCTGAGACCTTAAAAGAACTATGAGGGGGTGGCAGGGGAGAGAGACAGAGAGAGAAAACCCACATTGAACTCCTGAAAGAACCCTGATTATGACCAGAGGGAAGAATAAGAAGTTGGCAAGGGCTGGGAAGGGTAGGAGGGAGAGGGAGATGAAGAAATAAAAAAAAAAAAAAAAAAAAAAAGAAGGAAATACAACTTCTTTAGACTTTTAGATGAACAAGGGCAAGATAATTTGATTTCAGACTATATTTCTGGATTTCAGCTTTAAAAAGTATTAATTTTCAAATAATGATTTCACTCTCATATAATTAGAAAAATGGGAGCAGATTTATATACGTAGGGATTCTTACTGTTGGCATTTTATTATTGGAGTTCTTTATATAAATTGTATCTGTGTGTCTTGGAGTTCAATATGCATATGTATTGTTGTAGTATCTTATTTTTGTCTTTCATCAAATTTCAAAGCTTTTGCTAGACAGTGAGATTGGAAACAATACAGGATAAGAAACAGATTAGCAAGTAAATATTTAGAATTGAATACAGAGAGCTTTCAGAATTTATTTAATTATCTTATTTGGAACAATTTCAGTGCTTAAAGGAGACAGTGAAAAAGTGAACACAGGTATTACCTATTTGCTTCATGTTTCCCTAGTGCTGCCTGGACATTGTGCAAGTGTTGGTTCCATGAAGAACAAGAGAAATCAGAGCTTTTTTTTTTTCTTTTTCTCCCCCCCCACTCATGGGAAACTGTTACAACAGCTGCAGAAATATGGAAAACGTATAAACCTAAGTGAGGCTGGAGTTGATATACTGGGCAGACATACATGTTACACTGGAGAGTTACCCAATTGTGAGCTTCTCAGTATAAGGTGAGGAACGCCTTCCATTGTGAAATCACATATTGTTGCAGAAAAAAAAAAAAAAAAGTGCAAGAACATTATGTAGTTGTATCTGCAGAGGGAAAATTGAATTTAAATCTACTAATATTTCATTTTCAAATATGGGTCCAATAGTTAGAACTCCCTGGGAACAACAACAACAACAACTTCAAAACCCACAAAACCTCGTCACCAGTATTCCCAGGAAGGTACTCAAAAAGAAACAATGGTTGGTACTGGGATAGCAGGTTGGTGTTGGTATAGCATTAGAAAACGCCCTAAAGGAATGACAATGTCCTCCCCATATGGCAACAATCACACCCTTAGTCAAGTCCAGTTCTTAATGGTTCATTCCAAAATATGAACAAAAAGCAGAAGGTTGGCCGGGTGCGGTGGCTCAAGCCTGTAATCCCAGCACTTTGGGAGGCCGAGACGGGCGGATCACGAGGTCAGGAGTTCGAGATCATCCTGGCTAACACGGTGAAACCCCGTCTCTACTAAAAAATACAAGAAGCTAGCTGGGCGAGGTGGCAGGCGCCTGTAGTCCCAGCTACTCGGGAGGCTGAGGCAGGAGAATGGTGTGAACCCGGGAGGCAGAGCTTGCAGTGAGCTGAGATCCGGCCACTGCACTCCAGCCTGGGTGACAGAGCGAGACTCCATCTCAAAAAAAAAAAAAAAAAAAAAAAGCAGAAGGTAGGAGGCAACAGGTGGGGGAACATGCATTCACATTCCTAATGCTTTCTTTCAAGTTGTCACATCCTCACTTCTTCTGTCCTCGGGAAGGCAGACTAAACAGGAGAGTTTGGAAAGAGTATACATAATTAAAGGTGTTCCTTTTCCCTTCCTCTGATGAATAAGTTATGTGAAGAGAATCCACTTGTTTAGCTCCAGGTGCAGGGAGCATGTCTCCCAGTATTCATCTTGTGGGGCTCAATGAGTAACTCTGGGATTCAGTATTTAGACACAGATTTCCTTGGAGAAAGTGGGTAGTATTCTGTTAAATGTCCAACAACCAGCTCTCCAGGGTAAAAAAATCCCCAATGTGTCATTTACCGATTTTCATAGTGCAAATATTCCCACACAATTTGATTTCAAGGTACCAACATGAGATCATTGAACATGGAACTAGGGGAATGTGTAAATAATTAGCTTTCACAAACCCCCTATGAGCTGGCTCAAGCACATCACTGCACATGAGTCATTCTTCAAGCTGCCATTTATCAGACACTTAGGTGTTAGCTCAGCTTCAATCTGCTTACTCTAAGTTTATTCTCAATTGGTCTAAAACCTGGGCTGGCAAGAGGCATGCTAATTGTTTGTCTCCCTTAAACACCAAAATACATGTGGATCATTTCTAATTTACCTTTAGAGCTCTATGAGCAAAACAGTAGCTGAATTATCCTAAGAACTCAGCAAGATAAAAGAAATAAATCAGTTTGATTTTGTGATGATTTTTCCACCTATAAAAATAGCATGAGGTGCAATCTTCTTTCAAACAATCTGAGCTCTTTAATTAAAAAAAAATCACTCGGCTCCTCTAAAGTTAAATGCAGACATTTCTCATTCCAAAGCCCCAAGGAATAAAAATTCTAAGTTCTTTTATTTTAACCTCAAATATTCCTATGAAAAGCATTTGGATATGTTTTCTTCTTGAAGAAGCCTTCAATAAAAGGACTATTAATCTGTGCATAGACAGATGGTAATCTCATAAGAAATGTAGGTTGAATGAAATAAATTCCCAGTTTACTACAGGAACATGAAGTACAAATATATCACTTATGTATGATACTAAGTCAATAATCGGCTGACTACTTAAACTGCTTATATTTGTTCATAATAGACACAAAAATCATATAAGTGGCTATTATTAAAACTGGTAAAAAGCTACTTTGGCAAGGTATATACAAATATGTTAACTGAAATGTGTGCTTTTCGTAGCGTATTTTTTGTCACAACTAATTATACTGGATTTTAAATATTGGCATTATACTTACAATGATTTTTCCCTTATTCTGGTGTGTCTGGTAAGTACTTTAGTCAATTTTTTTTTGAGGGAGTGATTACTACTGTAAGAATGTCTATTTTCTTTGGAGCTTAATGTGACATGATAGATTATGGAGGGAAATAACAGTTTTCACATGATAGCTACCACTTATCTTACATCTGTTAAGAAGAGAGGTGCTATAAGAAAAGAAGTAATTGAACCAAAGATAGGCAAAGATATGATAAGTTAGCTATACAATCTAACTACTCAGTTGACTTCTTCTTCCATGATTGCCTGAAGATAGTATACTTGCAGAATTTCAGTCAACAGAAATTAAACTGCAGTAAAATCCTTTCATAATGTGGTAAGAAGTCTCAGAGAGTCATTGGTGTAAAAGGCAGTGATGATATTTTGAAAATAATGAAATGAACCAGACAAGCCTAAGCAGTTAGTAGGTTTGGAATTCTGGGTCTGACTGTGTACTCCAAATCCAAGTCCCAGTTGGAATTTGGCACCACCTGGTGGCAACCGTATGCTCTGTCTAAAATAGAAAATAGGGAAAAGGCTGCGTTCTGTGACTGGCTGGGGTTCCCTCACAGTGATAGTGATTCAAGGGATCTTCTGGTTAGCTGGAACCTGTCTCATCATCCCTATCCAAGGAATTGGGAATGATGGATACCAAGAATATAAGGACCTTTCCTAAACCCACCTGGATCTTCAAGAGGGTGTCTCACTTCTTTTCACATTTAGCCTTCTCATTTGACCACCTTCATTTGAAAATGTGGATTGCATTTAGAAAAAAAAAAAAAAAAAATCGTCAATTACTATCATTCCAATTTGCATTACCATGAGTTATGTGATTGCATGGTTTTATTTTATTGTGTTCCATATCAGGGTGTTTTGATGGACAATCCCACAGACCATATCCGTGAGTTACTCATACAAATTGAGTAAAGAAATATTTTGGGGAAAAACAAAGCACTAAATTTGGTTATCAGATATTCTCAAACTACTACTTGTACCACTTCCTCTCCTTCTTTTTACTTGTTTGTACACATGCTTCTATATATGTCTGTAATAATAGGTCCATCTCTCTCTTTTTTTTTTTTTGAAGACGGAGTCTTGCTCTGTCGCCCAGGCTGGAGTGCAGTGGCCGGATCTCAGCTCACTGCAAGCTCCGCCTCCCGGGTTCACGCCATTCTCCTGCCTCAGCCTCCCGAGTAGCTGGGACTACAGGCGCCCGCCACCACGCCTGGTTAATTTTTTTGTATTTTTTAGTAGAGACAGGGTTTCACCGTGTTAGCCAGGATGGTCTCGATCTCCTGACTTTGTGATCTGTCCGTCTCGGCCTCCCAAAGTGAGGTCCATCTCTTTTTATGCTTTGTTTTTACACTAAACTATAAGGGACCATAAAAACCTCTTTTTTAAAAAAAGTCAATTATTGATTTGAAGATATATCATCCACTGAAAATTCTTCCCAACATTATACATTTCTTTTTAATAATTTGTACAAGTAAATTTTATAGACTTAATGTCTATCAGCTAATATACACAATCACCAAGAGAAAATAAGCATTTATTATTAAATATCATATTATTAAATATTTATCATTACCACAGGCCTGAGTTAACATAAACAATAAGTGAGCAGAGTGATGGGTGCAGACTGGAAATCAGAAATATCATTTTATTTTTTTTCTTTTCAGTAGCTAGTATATATTCTGGCAGGTAATATATGATCAATAATTATGATTGGTGTGCAAGAGATAAAGAACGCATATATGTATACTTCAGTAAGTATACATTGAGCATCATGTTTTGCTTTGAGATGTGTTTATATATGATGTGTTTATGATTTTGATCATTCTGCCTCCTCTAATCCTTCCCTCTCTCTCTCTCTGATAATTTCTAATGGTTGGGTAATGGATGTCCTGGGTTGATCCTACAATGCTTTTATCTGTTTTTCCTAATCTTTCTATTTTTTGGCTTGTGCTGTTTAGGGCTTTACCATTCAACCCTTTTACTGAAGTTTTAAACATGGTCATAATATGTTGATATATGAGGAACCTTTCTTATTTTTATTACATATTATTTTATTACATATTTTCATAGAATCATATTCTTTTTAATGGATGTAGTATATTCTCTCTCATTCTGAAATGATTCATAATATTTGATGCTTACCTTTTCTCTCCATTGTGTATCTTTCAAATTCCTGAACCAATGGAGATGGAAGATAATTTGAGATTTTCTTTAGCTTTGCAATGTATCTCTGAATTTAATTTTTGCTGGAGGTGGTATTTATATTTAACCAAGTTAAAAAAAAAAAAAAGAAGACCTTTTTTGTGACAAGTCTTAATGTGTCAAGTAGTTTGTTACAAACTAGCGAAAAAAAGGCCACTAAATTTTGTCTTCTCCTAGTAAGTCTATTAGCTAGTCTCCTATGCAAAGAAGCAAAGGTTGAATGGGGGTAGAAACAAAACATTAAGATTAGATTCAATACGCAAAATAAAAGGAGCCTGAATGAGTTCTAACTCATTCTCTTATTCTCATGTAAAGTAGGTAGTCAAGTGCATGTTCAATTTGCATCTTCTAACTTGTGGTCCAAGATGACTTCCAGCCATCATGTCCTCATTCCAAGCAGCAAAAAAGGGAGAAGGGGCAGCAAATCAAATACACCTTCTCTAAGGGTATCTCCTGAAAGTTGTTCACATCACTTAAATTCTACTGGCTGTATCTACATTTTCTGTCACATCTACTAGTTGCAAGAGAGCTTGAGAAATGTAGGTTTTTGGGAGAGGGTGGTCATTTGCCTAGTTACCATTTGGATATTACTTTATTGAAGAACAATCAGTAATTTGTTAAGCGACAATTAACAGTCTGTGCCACCGTCTTGTTTAGGAGTTTCGATATTTATCCAGATAGTGAGGAGGAGTCATGAAAGAGGTTTAGCTAAGGCATTATTCACTTTTAAAAGGTCATTTTGACATGTGCAGGCAGGCCATCATGAGAGGCACATAAATATGAGGTGTATAGTACATAAGGGCTGCCCATCAGGGACTGGAGAAATGCATCACTACTAGTGAGAATAAATGACTGCATTAACTTTGTTCTATTTTTGTTAATGTGAAGCATTGTGCAGTTGATTTATAATTATTTACAGAAGTACACTCACCATAAACCTAGGCCTAAGTCAAATAAATGGTGATCAGTGCTCTTGACTGCAGATATCCCTTCCTAAATCTGATTAAGATTTATCTCTTATTTCTAGAATACCTTTGTTTTTCTAAGGATGTATATTGCGAGTTTTTAAAAAGAGACATGGAAAAATTTAAATAATACAAAAAAGATATACTAATATCTTTTTTAATACTGCATTGTTAATACTATATTGTTTCTTAATTTTTAAAAATCATTTTACACAAAATGCATTTTGGTGTTTAATGCTTAAAAACCCTTTATAATGTATACAATCCAATTGCCACTGAAAAAATACTCTCATTGCCGTTTTACTTTTATTGAATTATAATACATATACAGACAAATATAAAAATCATAATTATAGCTCAATTGTTTTTTTTCCAAGGTGAACACATCCATGGTACCAACATAGAGACCAAGAATCTGAATATTACAGGTCCCCCCAAAAAACACCTTGTGCTCCTTCTACAGTCACTTTCCTCTCCCAAGTGAAACCATTTTTCTTGATTTATAATAGCATGAATTAATTTTGCCTATCCTTGAACTTTATCTAAACAGATTAATATTTCATATACACTCTTATGTCTAGATTAATTGGCTGCATTTCAGGTGAATGATGAAATATATCTGCATTGTTGTATACGTGGTTTTATTTTAAATAACCTTTTTATTTTAGAACATTTTTAGATTTACTGAATTGTTGAGAAAATAGTCCAGAGAGTTACATTTACCCTTCACTCAGTTTCCCCTATTTTTAGCATCTTACATTAGTATGGTATAAGTTTTACCATTAATAAACCAATATTAATATATTAATATTATTATTAGCTAATGCCCATATTTTACTGAGATGGCCTCAGTCTTCCCCTAATGTACCTTTTCTGTTGCACGATCCCATTGAAGATACTGTATGTATCATGTCTTCTTAGGCTCTCTGGTTGTTACAGTTTCCCAGATATTACTTATTTTTCATGACCTTAGCAGTTTTGAGGATTATTAGTCAGGCATTTTGTTGAATGTCATTCAGTTGGGGTTTGTCTACACTTTTCTTAAGTTTAGACTAAGCAAATGTGTTTTTGAGAAGACCACAGATGTAAAACGCCATTCTTAACACATCACATCAATAACACTTACTAAAAATATGACTTACTACATTTATATTAAGCTGGTCCACTTGGCTTCAGGTAGTGTTTGTCAGTTTCTCCTATATAAAGTTCTCTTATTTTTCCTCTCTCTTTCCATACTGTACTTTTTGGAAGAAAGTAATACATACTAAAAGTAACAAGTTTATATGATTCCAAAGTATATCATGACTGCTATACTATACAGAAACCTACAGGAAAAGAACATTTATCATAGGTCCAACTCATGATGTCCACGTAGAATATCAATTAAAAAAACACAGACACTACTGCAAATATTTCTTTTCCATAGAATCATCTAAATCGATGATCAAAACAGTTGACTTGATCTTTATATCAATGTACATCCATAGAAACAGTCATAAACCAAGTCTACAAAAAACCAAGTGAAAGAACTTGAAAGCATAAAAATAATCCGGGTATAAAAATCATTTGACAATCTGAACTAGTTGAAGTTTGAATTATTTATTTCTTATTCTTTCTTTTTGCATGTTTCAGATTTTCTTTTCTTCTTCTTTTTTTTTTTTAGAAGGAGTCTTGCTCTGTCACCAGGCTGGAGTGCAGTGGCATGATCTTAGCTCACTGCAACCTCCACTTCCCGGGTTCAAGCAATTCTCCTACCTCAACCTCCGGAGCAGCTGGGACTACAGGTGCCTGCCACCATGCCCAGCTAATTTTTGCATTTTTAGTAGAGATGGGGTTTCACCATGTTGGCCAGGATGGTCTTGATCTCTTGACCTCATGATCTGCCCGCCTAGGCCTCCCAATAGTTTCAGATTTTCTAAAGAAAATGTCCAAAAATATACACTATATAATATTCAGAGTTAATATCACAAATACAGAGTAATGGTGAGAGAATTTATTCATAGAAGATTAATATGTTATATAATTTAATTTATTATGGAGTGCCTTATAAAAATACAATAAACAAGCAAGATACTACCATTTTTATCTCCTAAGAAAAAAAGTATTTAAAAGTCTAGTGAGAAATAAGACTGAAGAATATATTTTCATTATTTCTCCAGTTTAATATGTAAAATATTTTCTTAATCTAATTACCCAGAAAATAACACGGTAGATTTTTCCCATGTTATATTGCAAATTATAAAATGTACTCCCCACCTTTTTAATGTCATTTGGTAATCTAAACCACCTTCCAAATGGCCATAGGCTGGAGTTACATCTGTTTACTTTATGCTTAAACCCCGTTATCATATTTCTTTTTGAAATGAAGTAAAAATAAGAAGACGGATAACTCATAAATCCTGTACAGTCAATAGTAGTAGAAATGACAATGATCCTCAAAAATAGATTCTGCTATTTTCATTCATCCCTGGGGTAAAATTACTGTTGATCTTCATCCTAACGATGAATCATGTGGGCTTCCTTGACTGTCATACACCATAAATCTGAGTGATAAATGGAAATCGGCAAGAAATGCGTTGTAACCTTCCTAGAGAAAAATACCACTGTTTCCATTACATTAAAATTAATACTCATATTAAACTTCAAAAATAATAGGAGAAAAGAATATTAAAATAGTTCTAAAATATTCCCTTCGATAATTTATTTCCTACATGACTTAAGTGATATCTTCTTCCAATCCACCCCAGCGGTGTGCTGGAACCAGCTTGCACTGGCTTACAAGAGCCATTTCTTAAATCTTCTGGAATTTGTGAGCCAACTGTTAAACCATTATTAAAAATTAAATTATAATCTTACAATTAATCATACTAACAACAAAAGCAATAAACATTCAAAACTTGTTACTTTCTAATGGTTTACTATTATCCATGTTCTTGAGGGCATTTACATCCATTGTGTAAGCTAAAAATTCTACATAAAGCTCTGCTTTTGTGCATCTCTTTCCAATTCCACATTCAGTGACATAGGTTGGTAGCTTGAAATAAGCTACTATGGGAGTACTGACACTGTAAGAACGGGCAAATACTACAAACCAGGGCTTTGCCTTCCCACCTCAAAAAGCCAGTTGTAAAACATTTGTCAGCCCATCACTGACTAACCCCATATTTAACCCTTCCATCAATTCTCTCTCTGAAAGAAAATAAAATTTTAGTGTTGGTTCTCTTTAAAGATATTTGTTTTGGGGAAATGTCCTGGTTGTTGCCACTTTCAGCTCTGTATTCAGTCATTCATTTAAAAATAATAGAGATATTTATTCTCTTTAAAGAAAACAGTCATTCATTTTAAAATAATAGAAATATTTATTCTCTTTAAAGAAAAATAGAAAAATAATGTAACTCCAAACAGCCATCTCTCAGGCAGAAAGCTTCTATATTGAGCTTAACAAATTCTGAATGTAAGGGAAGGCAGGGAAGCATATTGGTGGTAGAACAAACAGTTTAACTCTGATTTTGCTATTTTCAACACCAGGAACATAATTGATCTTTCAAAGGCTTGAATCCTTATTTATTAAAAAAAGTTAATACCCTACATTACAGAGTTATGAACGTGAAATGAGATAACAAACATGAAGCTACTAAACATGAAACTATTAAAGATACTCAATAATATTAGCTGTTATTTACAGCATATAACTAGGTTCAGCAATGTATCACCACTTTGAAAATAGAAGCTATGATTCAAAAACATCTAGTGAGTACAATGTAGAATATCCTTTTCTAAACTCTATATATTTACATGGGAAATTAGCATATTAAAGTTCAGAGAAGTCCTATATACAAGAAAGCTAAATATACTTATCAGTAATATGCATTCCAAAAACTTCTCATATTTTCCTTAATCTTCTAATTTTAGTTAATTGTTAACCCATTCCTTTCCAAAATGCTGTATCTAATAGTGTAATAAGTCTTCTCTGCACAGCTAAATATGCATTTATTGCTGTATTATTTCTCTGCTAGCCCCTAACTCAAGATCTCAATACCTCTTCCCTCCAAACAAACAAAATTATGCAAACTGGCAGTTTTCTCTTGCTACTTAAAAACACCAGTTCTTTGTAAAGCGCTTTAGTAAATGGCATGAAGATGAGGCATGACATGTGGATCCTTTTGCAAAGACCTGCAACATTTTCTAGGCTGTATAAAATTTAAAAGGATTATACATTTTTAAGCAGGGTTCAGAGTTAAGTCAAAAGCAGTTACAGATCTTAAAAACAGAATTTATCAGTTACTCTTTTAGAGATTAGAATTAGTAAAGAAATAATTTGAATGGTGATATTATAATGTACTTGAAATAAGTCAAGTATTAGCAAAGGTATTGGTCAAATACAATCTATAGAGAGAGACAAACTAAAAACGAATAAGCTTACTTTTTGTTATATGTGATTAAATCTAGTTGCAAGAATAATTTCTTGGCAGAGACTGATATTTGTGACCCAGTTATATACAGACTATTTATGAAATCTCTTTTTTTGAAATCTCTTTAAAAATTAAGCAGGTTTTATGTATCTGAACAATTTTCATTGTTATCTCTTGCATGCAAAACAGAAGATTGGAAGACATCATGAAACCCTTTTCTGTTCTACAAATACATGGTTAAAGCCAAGACATATATTAGGCAACAACTGAATAATTGTTGGACAAAATTTGTTAATGTATTCCAACATTTCCTTTTTAATTCCCATTCTATACTTTTCCCGCCATAACCTTATTCTAACTCTTTTCTTAATCATACACTCCTTTTGAGGCTCCTATAAATCATTAATAATTTACTTAATTTTTGAAGGCATTTAATCTGACATTTATGATTGTGTCATTCTTAAAAATTTCTAATATTAAACATTTTTTAATATAGATGACTCAGGGATCTGGACCCAAGTCATTCAACTAGAAGAACTATTGCCTTTTCTCATTACAACATGCTGTCCCTGCAACCCATGATTCTTGGGGAAAAAAAACAAAACAATATAATGCTTGTTTCTGATATATATTATTCTGTTGTTGTTTCTCTTAGTCATTCCATTGCTAATTTATTCCTTTCCTATTTATTTATAAATCCTCTCAATTCTTACCTGTAACATTGTTAGATATGCATTTATTGCATTTTTCCCAGTCGTTAACCCCAAATCAGGATTTTAGCTCTTTCCAAATATTGATACAGCCTCTAGTCAGCAGTCCTATATTGACTCTCTTCCTCTTATATCTAACATATCATTGTCAAGATTTTCTTACTAAAACAGTGCCCTTACTCAATCACCATCCAACTCTGAAATATTAATTATCCTTAATGGAAGCTAAAAAATCATGCATTTCATACTCTGAAACTCTGAACTATAATCCCAGCATAGATTCTCAGTCTTCTACTATACTTGCCTGGAGATTCAGCCAAGTGTCTGAGCTTTCCTGACTTATAACTTTGCTAATGATGGTCCCTGTACCTGGAATGCTCTCTTCTTGGCTGCTAAAGTTCTACAAAGCCTCCAAAACCATTCATTCACTCTTTGATTTATTTAACAAAGAGGGGCATACTGATGAATAAGACTGTGAGTATTCCTGTCCTTATGAAATTCCAGTATGGTGTCACAACAGAAAGCAAATAATCTTCTAAATAAATGCCTGCGAATGTGAGAGGTGGTATGATAGACACGATAGATGTAAGATGACAAAAATTCTATAAATAAGGTGACTAAAACTTTTTTTTAACACTTTCTTCATTTATTTCACAACCACAGAGATTACTGTCATTTTCCCCAGCTGTAAACCCCTTGCCACTTTTACATTTCAATAAAACTTCAGTAATATTTCTATAATATTCATGAAACTATGATACATATAATATGTATTTTTTTTTTTTGCAATTTGAGCTTATCATCATATTTAGAGGATTGTGGCTAAGTCCTGAACATTGATCAACTGAAATCAATTATGACCCCCACATTGGGCAATAAGAAATAGAAGGGAAGACTCCTGGGCTATCTTCAGAGGATTTCCTCTGTCTTTAGAAAGATATCCACAACATTACATGGTGTATATTTATTTTCTTCTAGTCATTGTTATTCAAGATGTAATGTCTGGAAGTGCTGCAGATAAATTGATCACTAGACTGAGCATAACACCAAAACCAAGGATGACATGATGGAGCAACAAAAGAAACGTGGCTCTTGAGAAAATAATTGGGCTTTTGGCTTAACCAAACATGAAGGACCCACAAACATATGCATCCTTAAACTACTTATTGAGCAACTTCAAAAACTTTCCATTTTGTTTAAACTAGTAATTTGTAGCAAATATCATACTTATATCTCACATTATCAGATTGTAAACACTCTGAAAATGGGGAATATGTATTTTTCATCTTCATTATTTCCACAGGATCTAATATGACTTTTGCCCCTAATAGCTGATCAAAAATAGTATTTGGGAAAATTGAAGTTGCACTTCAACTAAAATAATTTATATTCTCTCACTCTCTTTCTCTCTGTGTGTGTAGGGGTGGGGACAGGTGGGCATTCGTGTGTGTGTGTGTGTGTGTGTATGCATGTGTGTGTGTATGTATGTATGTGTGTTTATAACCACACTTTTATGTACTATACAGTACCAGGCTTAAAGTCTCAGCTTCATTAGAATATGTTTCCTGTGATATTGTAACACATACATTGAAAATTTATGATGACATAGACAAAGAAGAAAGTATTTACTCAATTTTTCTAATCTTCACTGATTTAGTAAATAAAGGATTCATGTCTTGTTTCCATAACAGATGCTAAATAGAGCTAAATAATCTGCATTTCAAAAGAGAATTATAAAGGTATAGGTTTCAGAGAAGCTGTAAATAACTGACCTTCTCCAGAGATAACAAGAGATACAAATGTTGGCAAAGCATCTAGTCAGAAGAGAGGCACAGGAATAAATATTTGATTTCGGTCAACAGCTGGCTTTAGATGCATTAGTTGCAGAGATGGATCTTTCTATTGTAAATGATCAGGTAAGAAGGCTTTGTATCAAAATTGTCAAGTTATTTAAATTCCCATGTGGTTCGTGAACTTGCAAAATAAAGCAACTGAAGTACATAAACCAGCAACACTGTTTCACTATATGAAATACCTTCAATGACAATATTCTATCTCAGAAATACAGGCATCATCCTTTCCAAATGCCTTGTCAAATGAAGAAACATGACTATGCATCAGAAAAAATGAGCTAATGCTGGACTTCATCTCAAAAGATTATGACACATTTTGACCCAAAAGGCAAGATTAAGTGGAAATGTAAATGTGATTCAGTTTTCTGTTGACTCAGGTGTAAAAGCAATGGCTAACTCTCAGATATTTTCGAAAGTCCTCTTTGCACTCCCTGTCTGTGTTAACCTGCACCATGGATCTTCCCAATGTATCTCCAAATCCCATGAGGTTCTTTTAATAAGAATATGAACAACATTAAACATCATTTGTTATAATATCAATGTTTGACATTTTCCAAGATTCTTAACATACTTGGGCATTTCATTTTACCTTTTTTCTTGGCAGCCCTGCTATAGGGATCGAGCTTTTCAGAGGACAAATATTGTATATGTTAAAGTTAAATAATAATAATAATAATAAATCATTTACTGAATGCTTACCCTGTGCCTAGAATTAAGCTGAAAACTTTACAGACATTATCTCAATTAATCTGATTATGAGATAGTCATTCTTGTTTTCCTGAAGTAGAAACGAGGTATTAGAGAAGTAATTAGCCTGAATGCTCACACAGCTAGTAAGAGAAGAAACAGTTTTAGAACCCAAGTCGTTGAGCTCTATCCAGAGAGTTCTATGACCTCATCTAAAGGGCATTAGGCTTGTCTGTTTTTGTTTTTTGAGACAAAGTGTTGTTCTGTCACCCAGGCTGGAATACAGTTGTGCGATCTCAGCTCATTGAAACCTCCACCTCCTACTCGGGAGGCTGAGGCAGGAGAATGGCGGGAACCCGGGAGGCGGAGCTTGCAGTGAGCTGAGATCCGGCCACTGCACTCCAGACTCCAGCCTGGGCGACAGAGCGAGACTCCGTCTCAAAAAAAAAAAAAAAAAAAAAAAAAAAAAGAAACCTCCACCTCCTGGATTCAAGGGATTCTCCTGCCTCAGCTTCCTGAGTAGCTGGGACTACAGACACCCATAATCACGCCTGGCTAATTTTTGTATTTTTAGTAGAGACAGGGTTTCACCATGTTGGCCAGGTTGGTCTTGAACTCCTGACCTCAAATTATCTGCCCACCTCGGCCTCCCAAACTGCTATAATTACAGGTATGAGCAACCATGCTTGGCCTAAAGAGCATTAGCTTTAAGGCTATCTTCAACTCTCTAGTTCATCCAGGTTTACTGAGGTCCTACCTGGAACAGAGATTACCTGTTGCTTACACTAAAGGCTAATGAATCAATTTTATACTTTTAGGATATATCCTATAATATTCATCAGGTTTTAACAGTTAAAAAAAAGATAAACTCTATACTTTAGAATTTAGTTTTCTAAGGATTTGTAGTATTTTGACCAAAATAAAAAGGGTGAATATTTTTTAAAAAATCATGTTCTTATTTTTCTATTACTTCTGAGTTTAAACATCCAGTTCCCGGAAAGTAAACTAAACTTAACAGTTACCAGCTCCTCCTTGTACCTCTGGTAGAATTCAGCTGTGAATCCATCTGGTCCTGGACTTTTTTTGGTGGGTAGGCTATTAATTGTTGCCTCAATTTCAGAGCCTGCTATTGGTCTATTCAGGGATTCAACTTCTTCCTGGTTTAGCCTTGGGAGAGTGTAAGTGTCCAGGAAATTATCCATTTCTTCTAGATTTTCTAGTTGATTTGCGTAGAGGCGTTTATAGTATTCTCTGATGGTAGTTTGTATTTCTGTGGGGTCAGTGGTGATATCCCCTTTATCATTTTTTACTATTCACAATAGCAAAGACTTGGAATCAACCCAAATGTCCATCTGTGACAGACTGGATTAAGAAAATGTGGCACATATACACCATGGAATATGATGCAGCCATAAAAAAGGATGAGTTTGCGTCCTTTGTAGGGACATGGATGCAGCTGGAAACCATCATTCTTAGCAAACTATCACAAGAACAGAAAACCAAACACCACATGTTCTCACTCATAGGTGGGAAATGAACAATGAGATCACTTGGACTCGGGAAGGGGAACATCACGCACTGGGGCCTATCATGGGGAGGGGGGAGGGGGGAGGAGGGAGGGATTGCATTGGCGAGTTATACATGATATAAATGATGAATTGATGGGTGCTGACGAGTTGATGGGTGCAGCACACCAACATGGCATAAGTATACATATGTAACAAACCTGCACGTTATGCACATGTACCCTAGAACTTAAAGTATAATTAAAAAAAAAAAAAAAAAAAAAAAAAAAAAAAACAGTTACATGTAGTGATACTGACTACCAGGGCTCAAAGTACAACAATATAGAGATGAGAAACTCTGAATGGGCTAGAGATTGGGCATGCTAATTTCAAACGATTTAAGTTAATTCATAATAAAATAAAGAAGCTAAGAAGAAAATCACACATCCAATGTATGGGTCTCAAACAATTTGAAAACGACAGTGATAGTTTTTTTTTTTTTTTTTTTTTTTTTTTTTTTTTTTTTTTTTTTAGAAAACCTGTATGTCTTTTCTTTGTTTCAAACATTGTATTATCAATAAACTTACATTTGAATTCTCATTTAATCTAAAAATGAAGGCCCATATCACTATATCAAATATTTTATGAGGCCGGGCGCGGTGGCTCAAGCCTGTAATCCCAGCACTTTGGGAGGCCAAGGCGGGCGGATCACGAGGTCAGGAGATCGAGACCATCCTGGCTAACACGGTGAAACCCCGTCTCTACTAAAAAAAAATACAAAAAACTAGCTGGGCGAGGTGGCGGGCGCCTGGAGTCCCAGCTACTCGGGAGGCTGAGGCAGGAGAATGGCGTAAACCCGGGAGGCGGAGTTTGCAGTGAGCTGAGATCTGGCCACTGCACTCCAGCCTGGGTGACAGAGTGAGACTCCTTCTCAAAAAAAAAAAAAAAAAAAAAAAAAAATTTATGAGTATATTTATCTTTGAAAGGAATTTTATTCTAATTACAGTAATTTAAAGAGCAAGCTATCCATTTAATCATGTCACAAATACTGATTAATGACTCACGATGGGCAGAAAGACTGTGTAAGGTACTCAGAAATCAAGAATGAAGACATGGAAACCAGCAATTGGCCTCAGCAAGTATCGCAGAGAAACAGGTGTCAAGACAGAGTTACAAAACAACATGCTATACAGTGGGAGCATATAGAGAAGGAGTGTTTTCGTGTGCCTATGGGTGGGCAGTGGTAATGTGACGTGGAACAGATGATGCTCACTGAGCTTCAGATGATGAGTAGCCAGTTGTTTGAAGTTCTTGATAAGGGGACACATTCTGGAAAGAGGGACTAGTGTTCAGAAAGAGGTATGATAAATCTCAGTATATATGTGAAATAGCAAAAGTTATGGTTGCAGCATGAATTGCAAACATGCAGAGTGTAGAAAATGAGCCTGAAAAGGTGAATAATTAAGAGTTTACATAACAAGCAACAAGAAAGTTTATACTTTTTTATCCTACAGATCAGTTATTTTCAAGCTGTTTCTGTTCTTCCCTGCAGATGCACTGAGGTACCTCGTGTTATCTAGCAAGATACCCAGAGAGGTTATCAAGAAAAAAAAAAAAAAAAAAAAAAAAACTTCTCTGAGACCACCACTCTCTTTACATCTCTGTACCACACATTAAACTTTACATCTAATCAATTTCGTTTAATTGGAATAAAATATCATTTGAATGAGGTTTCTGCCCACCACAAACAACTTTGAAAACAACTGATAGGGGAAATAAACAGCTGTTGAGAAATTTTTAACAGGGAAATGACAGTATCAGATTTGCAAATAAAATATTCAAAAAGATCCCTTTGGTGGCTGATGGAGCTGAGACTGATAAGTGAGACTGCTGTCTTCATCATCCAGAGGAAAAATGGTGACTAAAAGAAGGAGCAAAGGAATGGATAAATAGAGAAGTGTGGAAGGTAGGATTGACGGGACTTGGTGATTGATTAGGTGTGGAAGGTAAAGAGAAAAGGAAAGCTACAGAAGGAACCTGAATTTCTGGCTTGAGTAAACGGATGAACAATGTAAGTCATACCTAAAGAGCAGTAGGTTTGAGACGCCTAGCGTAAGCACAGTGGAGAAACAGATGGACTCTGTTCTTGACATACTGGATTTGAAGTACTAGGGACATCCAGATAAATATCTATATGCAAAAGATGCCACCCTTGAGGTCAGGACCGAAAACTAATCTGCAGATTCTGGTTAACACTCTCTGCAGATGGAGGGTGAAGCTGCACATGGATGATTTGTCCCTGGCACATGTTTTCAGAGAGAACAGTTGCATTTTCTTTTACTTGCTCTTTTCATCGGAAAGAGTGAAAGCCAGCTAGAGAAAACTAAAGCCCAAGGTAATCAAGGGCAGTTGAGCGGGTGTCTCCCTGTAGGCATAGGTAGCATTCTTTTGCAGGAATGCTGCTTACGGTTTGTTTTTGCCACACCTTAGTTCATGCAGGGCAGTGTGATGATGCAACCTGAAAGCAGGGTTTTCCTTCAGTGTAAAAGGGCTGGATAACATAGTTAAAGGAAAAGGAACAGAAAACAAAACATTTTCTTCCCTTTCCCATGCCCTTGCAATTTCTTAGAAACTATATAGTACTTATATATTTCCATTGTTGCTTATATTTATCTAACGGCATTATAATTACTGGTCTGTCTGCCTTCCTTATTAATTTCCTCAGTTAATCCGTTAGCACCAGCAGACCAGGTATAAAAACTTCTTAATTGTTGATTCTCCAGCCCTTTCACACTGATTGATACATAATCTTCAATAAGCATTTGCTGAATGAAGAAAAATAATTTTTCTTGCATACAAAGAAGGCAAGTCATATTTGCTATTGCCTCAGCACAATTTTAAGCTAGACGAAAGTTGTGTTTAGCCTCTCACTCTCACCGTTTCCCTTTACTTGTTTGTTATTACCCTTTGGCTCCTCTCCTCTCCCAGCCCGTACTCTGTTCTTCTGGTTGCCAAGGCCTAGGCCTTACAATCGTCTCTTTTTAAAAATTGTGGGCAACGGATATTTCTCTCGCTCACTGCCTCTAGGCTCTGCAGAACGTCAGCCAAGTCACTGAGAGCTAATTCATAGACTGCCAAGTCACACAATGGCAAAGTGAAAACTGCCTAGCCAATAAGCTAGTTCAATTTAAAGGGTTAATGCCTAATAGTAGCTCTGTAGGTGAGAGACTCAGACAGAGAAGCAAGGGAGAATTGTGTTTTGTTTTGACTTGTTTATATTTTTTTCTGAGTAGTGAAGTCATTTGACAGTACCATTCAGCTACTTTTTAATAAAGATGAAAGCGTTGGCCAAAAGTTACCTTGTGAACAAAACAGCAGTTAAATTCATGTTCTATACCATATGTAATGATCCACTGACAAGTACATGCAACCAGCCTAAATGTAATTCCAATTCCCTATCTGTGTGTAAATAAAACACTATTTTTTCCACAGAATACACTGCCTTAAAAACTGCTATTTCACTGATGGTAAATTACAAGACTATTGTTGGGGGGCATTATATTAGAATGACCACTTCCACGAAAACTTTATGTGTGCGTAGCTCATGTTTCTCTTTCTATATATAGTCACCAAACATGTTAATGCCATGAATATAAAATTCATTGTAGTATTTATAGGTCACAGATTTAAACTCAGTGGCAATAATTTAAAATGACCATGAGAGTATTTTTTTCAACTTTTATTTTAGGTTCAGGGGTACATGTGCAGGTTTGTTAAATGGATAAACTGTGTGTTGCTGAGGTATGGGATATGAATGATCCTGTCATCTGGGTATTGAACATAGTACCCAATCAGTGGTTTTTCAACCATTGTTGACCTGCTACCTGCTACCCTACCCCCTCCAGTAGTTTCTAGAATCTGTCATTTCCACCTTTATATCCATGTCCCACTTATAAGTGAGATCATGTGGTATTTGGTTTTCTTTTCCTGTGTTAATTCATATAAGATAATGGCCGCCAGGTGCATCTATGTTGCTGCAAAGGACATAGTTACATTCTTTTTTAATGGCTGCATAGTATTCCATGGTGTAGAGGGACCACATTTTCCTTATTCAGTGCAATGTTCATGGACATCTAGGTTGATTCCATGTCTTTGCTATTATGAATAATGCTGTGTTAAACATACAAATGTGTGTGTCTTTTTGGTAAAATGATTTATTTTCTTTTGGGTATGTATCTAGTATTTGGATTGCTGGGTTGATTGATAGCTCTGTTTTAAGTTCTTTGAGAAATCTTCAAACTGCTTTCCACAGTGGCTGCACAGTGTATAATTCCCATCAACAGTGTATAGATGTTCCCTTTTTCCTGCAACCTAGAAAACACTTGTTATTTTTTGACTTCCTGATCATAGCCATTCTGACTAGTATGAGATGGTATCTCATTGTGGTTCTGCATTTCTCCTTAGATGCAGAAAAAGCTTTCCATAAAATCCAGCATCCCTTCATCATTACAGTATTTTAAGGCAAAAAAGAATTAGAAAAGCTATCATTCTTTTAGGTCTTTGGATTTTGAGCAGGTAAAAATCATTTCTATAGACATTTTTCACTTAGTTTAGCCAGTCAAATGATAAAAGAAAATAGAATATGATATACCTGGATATATCATGAAAGAAAACAAAAGGTTATTCCTATTCAGTTAGAACATTATTTCCATTTTTATGATCTTCTTAAAATAAAGTTGACTATAATTTAGGTCTATTTTTAAACAATTGTATGGTTTAAACAAATTAGAATAACAAAAAGACTTATTATTAAACAATAAAAATAAATTAAATCCAAAATATGCATTAAATATCTAATATCTGTTAATAGGTAATCATTATACATAAGATGACTAAGCAACAAAAATAAGTTATTGCTAGTAAAAAATGTCATTCATTTGTTTGTTCTGAGTTAGAAGACAGCACAGATTCTATATTAAGACACTACATACTTGTTTGAAATAAAATATATTGTTTTCCAATAGTAACAAAATCAGAGTTGTAATAATTTCAGAACTCCATGAAATTAATTGCACAGATAAGATATTAGCTTCAATCATATAAAATATGTACCTCAACTCCTCTAAAATAACATCTTTCTATATTAGATTAGATGATCCATTATATTGGGGCCACTATTATAAATTGAAGAGTGAGAAAATTTGTCCCTTTTCTTCCCGATCAGATAAACAGAGAGATAAATCAAAGTAGAAACATTTCTAAGATAATCATCACACCATTGGCTGTGTGTGGGTGTGTTGGGGCATGTGTGTTGGTATGCATATGTATTGTATGTGTTTGCATGTGCATGAATTTGTGTTTAAAAAAAGAAAAAGTGCAGAGCAGTAGCTCACAACTAGACTGTGGAGCCAGGCTGCACATGGCTTGGCTGTAAATCCCAACATGTCTTTGAGAAAGAGCTACCTCAGAGTACTTTGTCTTTAAATGGGATTATGATTGAATCTCATGATCTTGTTAGACTTAAATAAGTCAATAAATGGAATGTTTCAAACAGTGCCTGGTTCATAGTGGTATTATCATATTGACTACCATTACTGAAATTCTTCTAGCCTCTATGTGTCATGAATTATTCTAAAAAATGGCTCAAATACATTGTTTAAGCAGCTTTTAGATACACTTCTGTTTGAAAATACCACATTACTAATAACTCAATGGATGACTTTGGAAAAACAAGCTATCTGTGATGCCATTTCTACATAGGTTGGGCATCCTTAATCCAAAAATATGAAAACTGAAATGCTCCAAAATCTAAAACTTTTTGAGCACAAACATGTTGCCCCAAGTGAAAATTCTACACCTGACCTCCTGTGACAGGTCACAGACAAAATGCAGCCCAAGCTTTGTTTCATGAACAAAACTATTAAAATATTGTATAGCATTATCTCCAGGCTATTTGTATAAGATATATATAAAACATAAACGAATTTCATGTTTAGAATTGGGTCCTATTCACCAGGTGTTTCACTAAGTACATACAAATATTCCAAAATCTGAAAAAATCTGAAGTCTGAAACATTTCTAGTCTCAAGCATTTCAGATAAGGGGTACTCAACTTGTATTTTACCAAAGGTTACTATTATGTCTGCCAATACCAAAGGAATTCAAAAATTAATGAATCTGGCTAACATTTCTTTTGTGTTGTTGTTGAGATGGGGTCTCTCGCTGTCACCCAGGCTGGAGTGCGGTGGCATGAATGCAGCTCACTGCAAGTGATCCTCCCACCTCAGTCTCTCCCAAGTGGGTGATTTCTGAGATTTTGGTGTACCCATCACCGGAGCAGTGTGCCCTGTACCCAATGTGTAGTCTTTTATCTCTCGCCATCCCCCACATTTTCCCCCAAATCCCCAAAATCCAATGTAATATTCTTATACCTATGCATCCTCATAACTTAGCTCCCACATATGAGTGAGAACATGTTTGATTTTCCATTCCTGAGTTACTTCACTTAGAATAATAGTCTCCAATTCCATTCAGGTTACTGCTAGTGCCATTATTTCATTCCTTTTTATGGCTGAGTCGTATTCCATGGTACATACATACCACATTTTCTTTATTCACTCATTGATTGATGCGCATTTGGGCTGGTTCCATATTTTTGAAACTGCAAATTGTGCTGCTATGAATACGTGTGTGCAAGTTTTTGTTGTTGTTGTTGTTGCTGTTGTTGTTGCTTTTTCATGTAATGGCTTCTTTTCCTCCAGCTAGATACCTAGTAGGGGGACTGCTGAATCAAATGATAGATCTACTTTTTGTACCTTAAGGAATCTTCACATGTTTTTCCATAGTTGTTATACTAGTTTATATTCCCACCAACAATTTAAAAATGTTCCCTTTTCACCACATCCATGCCAACATCTATTATTTTTTGATTTTTTGATTATGGCCATTCTGGCAGGAGTGAGTGGGTATGGCATTGCAGTTTTGATTTCCACTTCCCTGATCATTAGTGATGTTGAGCATTTTTCCATATGGTTGCTGGCCATTTGTATCTCTTCTTTTGAGAATTGTCTGTTCATGTCCTTAGCCCACTTTTTGATTGGATTTTTTTTTCTTGCAATTTGTTTGAGTTACTTGTACATTCTGGATTTTATTTCTTTATTGGATGTATAGATTATGAAGATTTTTCTCCCACTCTGTGGGTTGGCTGTTAACTCTGTTGGTTATTATTATTATTATAATTATTATTAATTTTTGCTGTGCAGACGTTTTTTAGTTTAATTAAGTCCCATCTATTTATCTTTGTTTTTGTTGCATTTCCTTTTGGGTTCTTCATCATGAAGTCTTTGCCGAAGTCAATGACTAGAAAGGTTTTCCCAATATTATCTTCTAGAATCTTTATGGTTTCAGGTCTTAGACTTAAGTCTTTGATCTATCGTGAGTTGATTTTTGTATAAGGTGAGAGATGAGAATTCAGTTTCATTCTTCTACATATGACCAGCCAGTTACCCCAGCACCATTTGTTGAATAGGGTGTCCTTTCCCCACTTGATGTTTTTGTTTGCTTTGTCAAAGATAAGTCAGCTTTAAGTATTAATATTTGGCTTTATTTCTGTGTTCTCTATTCTGTTCCATTAGTCTATGTGCCTATTTTTACACTGCTTCCATGCTGTTTTGGTGACTATGGCCTTACAGTATAGTTTGAAGTCGGGTAATGTGATGCCTCCAGATTTGTTCTTTTTTCTTAGTCTTGCTTTGGCTATGCAGGCTCTTTTTTAGTTCCATGTGAATTTTAGGATTTTTTCTAGTTTTGTGAAGAATGATGGTAATATTTTGATGGGAACTGTATTGAATTTGTAGATTGCTTTTGGCAGTATAGTCATTTTCACAATATTGATTCTACCCATTCATGAGTATGGTATGTGTTTCCATTTGTTTGTGTCATCTATGATTTCTTTCAGCAGTGTTTTATAGTTTTCCTTGTACAAGTCTTTCACATCCTAGGTTAGGTATATTCCTAATTATTTTATTAATTAATTAATTAATTAATTAATTTGCAGCCATTGTGAAAGGGGTTGAGTTCTTGATTTGATTCTCAGCCTGGTCACTGTTGGTGTGTAGCAGAATGACTAATTTTTGTCTATTAATTTTGTATCCTGAAACTTTGCTGGATTCACTTAACCAGTTCTAGGAGCTTTTTGGATGAGTCTTTAGGGTTTTCTAGGTATACAGTCATATTATCAGCAAACAGCAACAGTTTGACTTTCTCTTTACCGATTTGAGTGCCCTTTATTTCTTTCTCTTGTCTGATTGCTCTGGCTAGGACTTCCAGTACTATGTCGAATAAAAGTGGTGAAAGTGAGCATCCTTGTCTTGTTCCAATTCTCAAGGGAAATGCTTTTAACTTTTCCCCACTCAGTATTATGTTGGCTGTGGGTTTATCATAAATGGCTTTTACTACCTTAAGGTATGTCTCTCTGTGGCGATTTTGCTAAGGTTTTTAATCATAAAGGGATGCTGGATTTTGTCAAATGCTTTTTATACATCTACTGAGATGATCTTGCGATTGTTGGTTTTAATTCTGTTTATGTGGTGTATCACATTTATTGACTTATGTATGTTAAACCATTCCTGCATCCATGGTTTGAAACCCACTTGATCATGGTGGATTATCTTTCTGATATGTTGTTGGATTCAGTTAGACAGTATTTTGTTGAGGATTTTTGCATTGATGTTCATCAGGGATATTATTCAGTAGTTTTCCTTTTTTGTTGTTCTTTCCTGGTTTTGGTATTAGGGTGATATTGGTTTCACAGAATGATTAAGGGAGGATTCGCTCATTCTCTGTTTTTTGGAATAGGGTTAAACAAATTGGTACCAATTCTTCTTTGAATGCCTGATAGAATTCAGCCATGAATTCGTCTGGTCCTGGACTTTTGTTTGCTGGCAAATTTTTAATTACCATTTCAACCTCACTGCTTGTTATTGGTCTGTTCTGAGAGTCTATAACTTCCTGGTTTAATCTAGGAGGGTTGTGTATTTCCAGGAATTTATTCATCTCCTACAGGTTTTCTAGTTTATATATGTAAAGATGTTCATAGCAGCCTTGCATATTTTTTATATTTATGTAATATCAGCTGCAATATCTCCTGTTTCATTTCTAATTGAGTTTATTTGGATCTTCTCTCTTCTTTTCTTGGTTAATCTTGCTAATGGTCTATCAATTTTATCTTTTCAAAGAACTAATTTTTGTTTCATTTATCTGTTGTATTTTTGTTGTTGCTGTTGCTTCAGTTTCATTTAGTTCTGCTCTGGTCTTTGTCATTTCTTTTCTTCTGCTGGATTTGGGTTTGGATTGTTCTTGTTTCTCCCATTTCATGAGATGTGACCTTAGACTATCTGTTATCTTTCAGACTTAATTTTTTGCTTTAATTTTTTGAGACAGAGTCTCACTCTGCTCCCCAGGCTGGAGTGCATGATCTTGGCTCAATGCAACCTCAACCTCCTGGGTTCAAGTGATTCTCCTGCTGGGATTACAGGCGCATGTCATCATGTCCAGCTAATTTTTATATTTTAATAGAGATGGGGTTTCACCACGTTGGCCAGACTTGTCTTGATCTCCTGACCTCAACTGATTCCCCCACCTTGGCCTCCCAAAGTGCTGGGATTACCAGTGTGAACCACCATTCCTGGCCCTCTTTCAGACTTTTTGATGTAGGCATTTAATGCTATACATTTTCTTCTTAGCACCACTTTTGCTGTATCTCAGAGGTTTAATCACTATTATCGTTCAGTTTGAAGTGGTGATAGGTTGTGTCACTATTATCGTTCAGTTCAAAGAATTTTGTAATTTCCATTTTGATTTCATTGTGACCCAGTGATCACTCAGGAGCAGATTATTTAATTCCATGTGTTAGCATGGCTTTGAGGACTCCTTTTGGAGTTGATTTCCAGTTTTATTTCACTGTGATCTGACAGAGTACTTGATACAATTTTGATTTTCTTAAATTTACTGAGACTTGTTTTGGGGCTTATCTTAGAGAATGTTCCATGTGCTAATGAATAGTATGTATATGCTGCAATTGTTGGGTAGAATGTTCTGTAAATATCTGTTAGCTCCATTTCTTGTAGGGTATAATTTAAGTCCATTGTTTGACTTTCTGTCTTGATGACCTATCTAGTGCTGTCAGTGGAATATCAAAGCCTCTACTATTATTGTGTTGCTGTCAATCTCATTTCTTAGATCTAGTAGTAACTGTTTTATAAATTTCAGACCTCAAGTTTTAGGTGCATATTATTTTGAATTGTGTTATTTTCCTGTCAGGTTAGTACTTTTATCATTACATAATGTCCCTCTTTTTCTTATCTAACTTCTGTTACTTTAAAGTTTGTTTTGTCTGATATAACTACTCCTACTCGCTCTCAGTGTCCATTTGCATGGAATATCTTTTTTCCACCCCGTTACCTTAAGTTTATGTGAGTCCTTATGTGTTAGGTGAGTCTCCCGAAGACAGCAGAAACTTGTTTGGTGAGTTCTTATCCATTCTGCAATTCTATATCTTTTAAGTGGTGCATTTAGGCCATTTACATTCAACATTAGTATTGAGATGTGAGGTACTATTCTATTCATCATGCTGTTTGTTTCCTGAATAGCTTGGTTCTTTTTCATTGTGTTATTGTTACATAGGTCCTGTGAGATTTATGCTTTAAGAAGATGCTACTTTGGAGTATTTCAGGATTCAGAGCTCCTTTTAGCAGTTTTTGTAGTGCTGGCTTGGTAGTGGCGAATTCTCTCAGCATTTGCTTGTCTGGAAAAGATTGTATGTTTCTTTTATTTATGAAGCTTAGTTTCTTTGGATAAAACATTCTTTGCTGGTAATTGTTATGTTTAAGGAAGGTGAAGATAGGGCCCCAATCTCTTTATCCTGAGGGTTTCTGCTGAAAATCTGCTGTTAATCTGATAGATTTTCCTTTATAGGTTACCTGAGGCTTTTGCCTGTCAACTCTTCAGATTCTTTCCTTTGTCTTGACTTTAGATAACCTGATGACTATGTGCCTAGGTGATAATCTTTTTACAATGAATTTCCCAGGTGTTATTTGAGCTTCTTGTATTTGCATGTCTAGATCTCTAGAAAAGCCAAGAAAGTTTTTTTCAATTATTCCTTCAAGTATGTTTTCCAAACTTTTAGATTTCTCTTTTTACCCAGGAACATTTTCCTAGGTTCGGAATTTATTCCTAGGTTTGGAATTTTAACACAGTGCCAAACTTCTTGGAGGCTTTGTTCATTTTTTTTTTAAATTCTATTTTCTTTGTCTTTGATGGACTGGGTTAATTCAAAAGCCTTGTCTTGCAGTTCTGAAATTCTTTTTTCTGCTTGTTCAAGTCTATTGCTGGGACTTTCCGGTGCCTTTTGTATTTTTCTAAATGTGTCCTTGGTTGCCAGACATTATGATTGTTTTCTTTATTTATGCTTTCTATTTCACAGAATTTTCCTTTTATATCCTGTAACATGTTTTTAATTTCTTTACGTTTGACTTCACCTTTCTCTGATGCCTCCTAGATTAGCTCAATAATTGACCTTCTGAATTCTTTTTCTGGAAATTCAGAGATTTTTGTCTTGGCTTGGATATATCACTGGTGAGCTGGTACAAAATTTTGGGGGTGTTATAGAACCTTGTTTTACCATATTACCAGAATTGTTTTTCTGGTTTTTCATCATTTGGGTAGATTATGTGAGAGGGAAGATATGGGCTGCTGTTCAGATTCTTTTGTTCCACAGGTTGCTCCGTTAGTGTAGTGTTCTCTCTCTTCCCCTAGGAATGGGGCTTCTTAAGAGTCAAACTGTAGTAATTGTCTTTGCTCCTCTGGGCCTAGCCACCCAGCAGAGCTACTGGGCTCCAGGCTGGTACTAGGGAGTATCTGCAGAGTCCTGTGATGTGATCCGTCTTCAGGTCTTACAGCTGTGGACACCAGCACCTGCTCCAGTGGAGGTAGTAGGGGAGTGAGGTGGACTCTGTGAGGGTCTTTGGTTGTGTTTTCATTTAGTGTGCTGGTTTTGTGTTGGTTGGCCTCCAGCCAGGAGGTGATGCTTTCAAGGGTGCATCAGCTGAGGTCCTATGGGGGAATGTAAACTTGCCCTAGGGACACCTGGTTAAGTATTCAGGATTCTCAGGCAGTGGTGGGGCATACAGCTCCCAAAAGATTCTGACCTTTGTCTTCAGCTACCAGGGTGGGTAGAGAAAGAACACCAGGTCGGGGCAGGGATAGGCCTGTCTGAGCTCAGACTCTCCTTGGGCAGGGCTTGTTTTAGCTGCTGTGGTGAATGGGAGTCTAGTTCCCAGTCCAGTGGAATTATATTCACAGGGAGATTATGGCTGCCTCTACTGAGTCATACAGGTCACCAGGGAAATGGGGAAATGCCAGCAGTCACCAGCCTCACCCTAATCCCATACAGCTGGCAGTTCTAACGTCCAGTACCATTGTGCCCCCACAACGCCACCAAATCTATTTCTGGGCCACCAATGACCAGGGCTGAGAACTCATCCCAGACCATGAACAGCCCGTTGAGAAAGCAAGCTGACTCACAGTTTTTCAGTGTCTCAGGGAGCCTGCAGTGGTGATCCAGTCCTTCAAAAGGTCTGCTGATTCTCTTTGCTTTCCTGGTATGTTCCTGCATAGTTCTTGGTGCAAAAGTTCACGATGTAAGTCTCCACACGCTGCTCTGTCCACCCAAGATAGTTCTGCCTCTTACCTGCCTAAGATCCAGAATCATAAATTTTAAATCATCAACTCTTACTTTGCTGTGGTGATATATAGTGATAAGGATGTCTCTATTTTAAATTCTTTAAATCCCCTTTGAAGTACTATGTTTTAAATAAATCTTCACTATCAATTTATTTTATTGTCCTCTGCTTCTTTATGATGAGTTGATTACAAACATTAAAAATCAGCTTAGTTTTGGGTGATATTGGTCCTCAATATTTAGTGAAACCATAGCTAAATAACTTAGTATTCTGGGAGACTTATATTTATCGCAATTTACTAGTCTAGCTAGACTAGATAATTTGAAACATCTCTCAAAATGCATATCTAGGTTTGTTTAAAAAGGAAAGGGACTTTCCAAGGGCAAGAAACAATAGTGTAAACCAATGAGCTGGTATGGAAATAAACCTTTGTTGGGGAGAAAGTTGATCATTTGCTGGGTAACCAAACAATTCGGGCATTGACACTGATGTAGACCATGGATAATGAGGAGGTAGAGATATCTCAATCATAGAAGGAATCTAGAACAGCTGCACCATCTGTTAGTGGGTAGACAGGAAAAATAAATATATCTATTCAAAGTAGAAGACATGGATGTTTTCCTCGTATTCTGGGTCCATGAAAGAAAAAAAAAAAGGTGTTCTTTTTTGCAACGTTTAAAAAACTTGACCTAGGTTTGGGGTTCAAACATATAGAACCTATACATCTTGGCAATTATGTCTAGCAGTGGACTGTAGCAAAAGCACAGGAACATCTGCCAGAGTAGATGAAAGTCAGACCTTAGGTGATTTCAAAGCTTAGGATGACCTTACAAGTCAAAAGGACAAAATGTATAAAAAAACAGTACACTGTGCCAGAAAGTCAGCCCAGAGAACAAGCAATAGGAATGGAATCCCAAGAACTTAGGATAATAGAAAAAGACAATCTGTGAAGTAGTATGTTTAAATTGACTAAGGACATGAACAAGAAAATGAACAAGACAAAATGAAGTGGATAAACATAAATATATTAAAAATAGAAAAAGTGGTTAGGAGATGTAAATGATAAAATAAGAAAAAAAAATTGATAGAAATTGAGAAAGAATAAAAGTAAGAAAAATGGAAATAAATTAGCATTTAAAGAATGATAATACAGAATTGGCAAAAATCATGAATCCTCAGACAGAAGAAAAACATCAGATACGGGTGTAATTTTTTTTTTAATTACACATCTTGGGTCATTATAATGGCCAATGACAAAAGAAAATAAAAGATCTTGAAAATGACCAGGGAGGAGACAGACAAATTGCCAATTAATGAAATAGTGCTGACAGCTGATTCAGGCTTCTCAAAAGCAACAGTGCAGCCCAGAAAATAATGGATTAATATTTTTAAAATGCAGACTGGAAATAACTGTTTGCCTAGAATCCTATGCCCAGTAGTAAGTCATAATCTAAAATGAACGGTAAAGTAAATATAATTCAAAACAGAAACAAAGAGAGCCTTCTAATAACTGATCTTAACGAAAGAACTAAAGGTTGTATTTTAAGAATATGAAAACTGAGACAGAAAGGTGTGTGAAGGCATAGTGAGCCAAGAAATTGGAAAACGTGTCAGTAAATTTAAATAAGCAATGTTGTATAAAACAATTCTAGTAATGGCTACTTTATGACACATAAAACAAATAATTATAAAATATTAGTAAGGTGGTGAGCAGAATTAAAACATTCTAAGATGCTTTTAATGGTCAAGAGGAATAAAAGAAATACTTAATAGCATTTGATAATTGCATTTTAGAAATAATGTTACAAAACTCATGTTTAGAAATAATGTTTGGAAATCACTTGCAGAGTTCATCTCAAAATTACCATTTCACCTAGCAATCCCATTATTGAGTATATACTCAAAAGAATATAAATCATTTTACCATGAATACACATGCATGCATATGTTCATGGGAGCACTATTCACAAAAGCACATGGAATCAACCTAAGTGCCTATCAATGTTAAACTGGGTAAATAAATGTGGTATATATACACCATGGAATAATATGCATTCATAAAAAATAAGATCATGTCCTTTGCAGATCTCAAATGATGGAGCTGGAGGCCATTATGCTAATCAAACTAGCATAGAAATAGAAAACCAAATACCCATATTCTTACTCATAAGTGGGAGCTAAACATTGAGTATATAAAAAATGGAACAACAGACACTGAGGCCTATTTGAGCATGGAGGATGGGAGAAAGATGATGATTGAAAACCTTTCTTTCAGGTACCATGCTTATTACGCAGCTTATAAAATAATCTGTACCCCAAACCCCTGTGACACACAATATACCTATATAATGAAACTACATATGTACCTCTGAACTTAAAAGTTAAAAAAGTATATCTCGTTAAGTGACATATCGAGGAGGTATATGTATGTGTTTATTTCAAACAAATTAAGGAAATTCAACAATTAAACTCATAGGCTTCTGCCTTAAGATGCTTACTGTTAGATGGGAAAGATAGATAGATAGATAGATAGATAGATAGATAGATAGATAGATAGATAGATAGATAGAGGGTAGAATGATAGGTAGAAAATTTCATACAAAAAATAAAAGATACAAATCTGCTTTATCTTGGAGAAATCTAATCTCTCTTACCTACAAATTTTTTTATCCTTTCCACTTTATTGCTGTATGGGAGAAAAGGTTCCAATACATTTATATGCTTCCTAGCCTTTAAAAACACAGTGCTAGGCTTCATGAGAAACACATAACAGAAACAGAATCATCATTCCACATATGCTCAGAGAGCTCTAACAAGTGCCTGCAAACTGGCCAACACATGTGCTTTACATTAAGTCCACCCCACTCAGTCTCACTTATATCTAAAAAACAACTGTCTTAAAAACAAAATAAATACATATAACTAGAAAAGTGTTTCCATAGTTCCCATGCATATTGCTTTATGAAAAAGATACCCATATTTGTTCCCTTACCGTCAGCACATCAGGTTCTGAATACAGAAAACATTAAGTGAAACGAAACAACTGCAAATCAAAAACAAAATATGCAGGCTTGATGTCCAGCCTTTTAGGGAACAATCCATTTTCACATGTAAGAAACATAAATCCACATGATAACCAGAGCAATTGAAAAAGCGATTGTATGATACATGTTGTTGCTAGAAGAAGCAATACACTCACCAGAGTAAAGACAACAGAAAGGAAATATTATTAAGAAATATAATTATACTAAGAATAGATCAAGAGATATTGGTTTAAAGAAACACACACATGAACTTCTTTTATTTCTTTAAGACAAACACTAAGAAAGAAGAGAGAAAATTGATTTGTAAGCTTTTGACAAGTCTTTCTTTCATAGTAAGTTGTTGAGTCCATAAGAAATGGACTGAGATCTAAGGCTTTTAAGCATCAGGAAAACTGCCATTCAGAATATTTTTGGGGAAGAAAACCTTGGAGCTCCATCAGAGCCTAATTACACCTTTTGTAAAAAGCAGCAGGGTGGCTCTCTTTTTTTGCTTTGATGTATGGCCAGCCAGCACAATAGTTAAATAATCTATAATACTTTCCTATTTTTTTTTCACAAAGATTGAAGCCCAGTAGTGAAAAATGATGCATTCAGGAACATTATTTTCAGATAGATATGTTGTATATGTGTAGGATCATTCTTTTCTGCATCTGTCTATTGGTAGATGCCTGAAGCACATCAAAGACTATTATAATTCATCAGTCCTCAGTCAAATTTTAAACCCTTGTAGCTTGTAGTTCCCATTTACTATATGCTGCCAAAAGAATCTTAAAAGATGGTAGTAATATAGCTGTTGAATAACCCAGCTATGATATCTACCATGGCTCTACAGAATTAACCAGGACTTGTTAAATATCTACTAATTTGAGCAATGAGTGCAGCACAGCAGGATTATGTACAGATCATATAAGACTAGTGTTGAGGAAAACGGAGTGCTAGTCACATCTCAGCCATTTAAAAGCTACATGATTTGGGCTTAATCCCTATATGACTCTGTTGTCTAGATTGTGAAAGGGGAGAAATAGTAAATGAATGCCCTGCATATATTACGAAGTACAATTTAGTGAAAATCAAAGGACTGAACATAATAAAATTGGATGATTGACTATAAAGGAGCATATTAGTTACTTATCCAGGGTACAGGTAGTGGATTTCTTTTAAACTTTGCAGATCTTACTTTATATATAAATACAGTAATATGATAAAACTTCCAATTAAACCTTTTCATTTGAAGAGACAAATTTTAAATGAAGGACAAAATCTAATTTATTTCCAAAGTGAGACATTCAGTTTATCATATTCAAGAGAAATAAGGTCAGTACCAAATTCTAAATAAATAAGACTCCTATTTTATTGCCAGTTTATTTTTTATGTTAAAACAATTATGTTTTATCTTTTACTCTACAAATTATGGAGGGAACACAGCTAAGTTTAAAAATTACAATGAATTGTAAAATTGAAACTTTGAGTCTGCTTTATGCTTATCATTAAACTATGGTACTTCTGGGCCATGATTCAATTCATTTGTGTCTTTTTTAAACTGTACTGAAGTGTAATTTGCATATGATAAAATTCTTCCATTTAAGTGTGCAATTCTTTTAGATAAATGATACTTAGTAAATCTACAGATTTGTGCAAAGATTGCCACAATCCAGCTTTAGGACATTTTCAGAGCCTGCAAAAGATCCCTCATGCTCATTTGCAGACATCCCTATTATAACTTGTAGTCATAGGCCACCAATAATCTACTTTCTGATTCCATAGATTTGCCTTTTCTGGACATTTCACTATAGTCTTTTATATCTGGTTTGTTTTATTTAACATACTATTTCTGTGGGGCCTTTTTGTGGTTCATCCATGTTGGAGCATGTGTCAGCAGTTGTTTACTTTTCATGGCCAAACAGTATGCCATTGTATAGGTATATCGCATTTTTTTACTCAATCATCAGTTGATGAACATTTGGATTGTTTTCATTTTTTGAGTATGATAAATAATGTATTTATGGACATCACAATCCAGTTTTATGGGTATACACATGTTTATAATGCTTACCGAGCCTTGGGAAAATTGGTACTAAGATATGCAAAGCATAAATTTAGATGTTCCAGGTGCTTGATTATTATTCTAAGGTTTCCAAGGGAGATTGAATTGTAGAGTGGTTAACAGCACAGATTCTGGAGTGGGATCCTTTGAGTTTCTCAACCAATTTAATATTGTACCAGTTTTAAATTAAGCAAGATATTACTTGGTTTCCTTTGCTATAGAAGGGAGATAATGACAATGGATCCTTTATAAATAAGCTTGTCATGAGGGTCAGATGATGCAAAACACACTTATTTAGCACAGTGCTCATTTGATGTTAACTATTATAACAACTATGCACCAGATCATAATGGAAATACATCAAGAAAGTGGTAGTGCTAATAAAACAAGATGATTAGAAGATATCTGACTCTATTTTCCTACTAAGAGATGCAAACCTCACTCTTGATTAACATGGCATACTATCAGGCACAAACCCACATATTTTTATAAAGAGGGTAGCAAAGAACTTATTTTCTGGCCACACACAGTGGCTCTTACCTGTAATCTCAGCACTTTGGGAGGTCAAGGCAAGAGGAAAGCTTGAGTCCAAGAATTTGAGACCAGGCTGCACAACATAGTGAGAACCTGTCTCTACCAAAAATTAAAAGATTAGCTGGGGATGGTGGATCACATCTATAGTCCCGGCTACTCAGGAGGCTGAGGAGGGAAGATCACTTCGTTGAGGTTGCAGTCTGCATTGAGTTGTGATTGTGTCACTGAACTCCAGCCTGGGCAACAGAGCAAGACCCTGTCTCAAAAAAATAAAACAAACTAAAAACATATTTTCCCATCTGATCACTACCACACAGTAACTGGTGGGGAAGGGACTCTCTAATAACCACTTGCTTCAAGATGGAACATCACTGAGTTCAGGGACAAAGCAGCAGAATTAGATTTCTACCAGGGAACACTCACTCTTCCTCCTATCACTTCCTTATGAATATGATACTAGACACAGTGAAAAAGAAAGGCAAAAAAAAAAAAAAAAGTACAAAGTAATTATGTAGCTATATTAGTCTGTTTTCATACTGCTGATGAAGAGACATGTGAGACTGGGCAATTTACAAAGGAAAGAGGTTTATTGGACTTAAAGTTCCAAGTGTCTGAGGAGGTCTCACAATCATGGCAGAAGGTGAAAGGCACATCTCACATGGCGGCAGACAAGGGAAGAGAGCTTGTGCAGGGAACCTCTCCTTTTTAAAACCATCAGATCTCATGAGACTTATTCACTATCAGAAGAACAGTACAGGAAAGACCCACCCCCATGATTCAATCATCTCCCACTGGGTCCCTCCCACCACATGTGGGAATTATGGAGGCTACAAACGAGATTTGGGTGGGGACACAGAGCCAAACCATATCAGTAGTTTTCTACCTTATTTAACAAATATGCTGTGCACATTATGATCAGGAGCAGTTCTTAATACTTTAAGAGTAGTAACTCATTTAAAATCTATAACACCCCTATGAATTAGTATTTATTATCTCCACTTTCAGATCAGATAACTGAGGCACAGAGATGTTGAGTAATTTGATCAGTGTCACACAGCTAATAAGTACAGAGCTGAGTTTCAAACTCAGCAACCTGGCTCCAGTGTTTACATTTGCATTGCTATGCTATGTTATCTCTTTTAGTAGAAGTAGAAACATTTTACCGAAGTAAAATATATTCTTGGAAAAGGCAAGTGGAGGCATGATCAGTTTTGTTCTACATATATACCATACCAATATTCTTTAATCACTCTATTTGGTTTATTTAAGTCACAGGAAAATGTTTCTTTCAAATAGGAGTGAAACAAGCCAGGTCTAAATTATATCTTACTTTCAGCTTCATCTTAAATCCTCTTATCCATTTTATATGTGTGTAATGCTGAAAAACTAAAGCTTTTCAAGTTCACAGATGTGTTTATTTAATACTGCAGAAAGGATCCCTAACCTGACCATAAGAATGCTCTCTTCCTACTCAGTCATTCTTTCCTTATCTGTGAATTAAGAGTAGCAGAGCGTCTGTGGAAAAATGCCCCATTGCGAAAAATCTTGCACAATTTATGTCCCGTGGGAAGATAATGATGCATATTAATTTTTTTAACTTTTTAATCACATAAACATTAAGTATACAATTGTAAAAAATTAAAAACATACAGTTGTTATGTATCTATACATTGTTTTTATATACAAATAATATATATTACGTAGAATGACTAAATCAAGCTCATTAACATATTCATCCTTATTCACATTTTAAAGGCTCTGAAAAGTCCTGACTAAAGGTATTTAACTCAGTAGTCATCAAATTTTAAAATAATGAAGTCTGCTTTTCCTCGGTGTAACACCCATTTACCTACATTGGAAAACACTGCTGCTCTGGATGTCTAATGAATCCATGACAAACTAATACAATTACTTTTTATTCTAATATAACTTTTGGGGTCTATGACACGGTAAATACAAGAGCTAATAATATATGATAACGTTGGTAAGGGTGAAGATAATAATAAATAGAGTAACCCTATATTAGCTAACATTTCCTTATGTAATGCTCAAAGCAATGTCATAAATTAGGTATTCATTAATGAATCCTCATTTTACACAAGAAGAAACTCAGTAATGTGCCCAAGCCACATAACTAGTAAGTAGTGAAGCTGGGTTTCAAAGCTAGGTATTCTAAACCCAAAATCCATGTTCTAATAATTACACTGAAGTGCCTCCCACTTTGTCCCAGGCAATCAGTTTATTTATACAGGTAGAATCCTGATTAGTAGGAATGAATTAGGACATAGATAATTACAGAAAATTACCAAGAAAAATCTAGGAATGATAGATAAAATTTATTCATAATAATTTATGTTAACTCTTGATACTGTTGCCATTACAAAACCTTTCCCTTTTTATGTGTGTGTGTGTGTGTGTGTGTGTGTGTGCGTTTTTTCCTCACTGAGGAGTCTAATGACCATAACATTTTTTTTCTTCTTCTCTTTCTATCCTAAAATGACTGTAGTAACAGTACATTTTCAAGTGGTGGTATATTCTGTAAATAGTTGAAAATAATAAAATGTCTCTGAAGTCAATACATTACTTTATATTACCCTTCAATTCTGTGAAAAAATATCACAAATTAATCCCTAATTCCAAGACATAAAATGTGTTGTGTTTATAAATAGAAAATTACACATTTTTATTATTCCCTCTCTGTGAATTAAGAGTATATGCATTCTTTCAAAGTGCTAACATTTAGTTTCTGCAAATCAAATTCCTTTTTGACACACAGTCTTTTAAAGAACAAAAAAGAAATAATGTAAAAAGTACAGGATTTAAAGAGTGCAAGAAGTAGCTAAAATATGAAGTGCCAATTTGTGGCCGGGTGCGGTGGCTCACTCCTGTAATCCCAGCACTTTGGGAGACTGAGGCGGGTGGATCATAAGATCAAGAGATCAAGACCATCCTGGCCAACATGGTGAAACCCCGTCTCTACTAAAAATACAAAAATTAGCTGGGCATGGTGGCACGTGCCTGTAGTCCCAGCTACTTGGGAGGCTGAGGCAGGAGAATTGCTTGAACCCGGGAGGCAGAGGTTGCAGTGAGCCGAGATTGCGCCACTGCACTCCAGCCTGTGACATAGCAAGACTCTACCTCAAAAAATAAATAAATAAAAATAAAACAAACAAACAAACAAATAAATAAAATATGGAATGCCAACTTGTAAAAAATAAACACTTGTCATGCTTTGCTCTCAGAAGGCAATATCAGAGTAATGAGAAAGACATATCTTCAGCTCTGTGTATCTCTTAAAAAGTATATATATATATATAGGTAATCTCTCTAAAGCTTCTAAAGATAGAAAACAAGAATTAACTGTAGAATCTCTTTCCTTCACTCCATACACACTTATTGTGCCATACTTTTCTAGATATTGAGGTCTCAGGAATAAAAAAGGGAGACGAGACTCATGCTCTTAAGGGGCTTACATTTGACAGGGGGAGGCAGTCAGCAAAGAAGAAAAGAAACACAAAAACAAGAAATCCTAAAGTGATAAGTGCCATGGAAAAAACTACAGGTAGGACTGTGAGAAATAGAATTGTACCAAGTGACTAAGTGTGTGAGTGGGAGAGATGTACATGAACAGCTAATGCTCAGGTTAAGTGGTCAGCAAAGACACCTCTGAAAAAGGTGACATGAAATGGAACCTAAATAATACAGTGAGTCAATTTGTGCATGCTAAGTGGAAAGGACCAAAGGTGTTGTATTAGTCTGTTTTCATACTGCTCTAAAAGAACTGCTCAAGACTTGGTAATTCATAAAGGAAAGCGGTTTAATTGACTTACACTTCAGCATGACCGGGGAGGCCTTAGGAAACTTATAATCACAGTGAAGGCCAGGGGGAAGCAAGGCACCTTCTTTACAAGGTGGCAGGAAGGAGATGTGCTGACCAAGTTAGGAAGAGTCCCTTACACCACCACCAGATCTCGTGAGAACTCACTCGTTATCATGAGAACAGCATTGGGGAAACTGCCGCCATAATCCTTTTACCTCCACCCGGTCTCTCCCTTGACACTTGTAGATTATGGGGATTATGGGGATGAATTCATGATGAGATTTGGGTTGGGATGCAAAGCCTAATTATATCAAGTGGGAATGAGTTTGAGACCTAAAACATGTCTTGTATGGTAAAGTACTGGACAGGGGGATCACAGACTGAGACGAGGTTAGCTCTGGCTAAGAAGAGATCACAGGGTTTGATCACAAGGTCAACAGATCACAGGGGAATGATCACAAAGTAAACAGACTGATTACAAAATAGAGATCTCCAAGACAAGCAGCATGAAGGAGCCCAAGTGGCAATGCAAGTGGCAAAAGTTTTCAGTGTAGCATAGTATGAATCCCTTTATATTAAAAAAAAAAAAAAAAAAAAAAGCCCCATTATTTTAGCCGCTCTGAGAAAAGTGAATTGTAAGAAAGCAAGGAGTAGAGTTTGGAAAGGAATTCATATAAGGGCAGTCTAATTTAAAGATGAGGACAGAAAAGTTGCAAGTAGTGAAGACAGTGAAAAGAAGGATTCAGTATACATTTTGGAAGCATATTTGACAAAACTTTCTAAAGGAAAACAACACCCAGAGTTTTGGCCCAAGCAACTTGATGAGGGTGTGATTAACTGACATAGAGAAAACTAAAGGAGAAAGAGAAATATAGGCCCCAGTATTGATTCTGAAGTTCCCGCTTTCAGTGTGTTTATTTTAAGATGCTTATTAAACATCCAATGGAGACAATGGGGAGAGGCTAATGATACAAAGTTGGAATTCATTCATATATAGTTGGTGTGGAAAGCTATGGGCTGGATGAGATCAGCAAAAAGAGCTGGGATGGGGAGCACAGAGAGATAAACAGGTGGAGGAGGAGTAAACTGGGGAGAGACAAGTCTTGCTCTGAGTATTGGGACCCTGTAACATTTAGTGGCTGAGGAGGCAAGGACTCAGCAAAACATACTAACAAGAGGCGGCCAGAGAGGTAGAAGAGAAAACGTAAATTTATCTGTTCCATACATAGAACCTTGACAGATAACATTTTGACAATAACAAAATGTAGTACTCTCTCGCACTCTCACATACATCATTGCTATCACAGCAAGTTCACTGACCTACATCACAGAACTACTTGTTTTCTGATTAAAGCCGGGTTAAAGACTGCTTCTCAGGAATAATATCTATAGTTGTTTTGATTTGACAACAAAATCAAGCAACCTCACCTCAAAAGCACACTTTCTTGCAGGTTATTAATCACTGTACCTATCTGTGGAGCATTGCAACATAATCATGAAGCTCGTCTGCCTGTTTCACCATTGCAACTTCTGGCTTTGGTGTCACAATGCTCTGTAATTCTTTGCTGTTATAATATTCAAGGTCACTCTTAGTGATAAATAAATTAAAGATAAATTTCATGCACTATGTTATTATGAAATTCTACAATCTTGTAAAAGTTCTGGTCTGAATTTTTCATCTTCTTTTCATTTCACAAAAACACCAAACTTTACCATGACTTGCCAATTTATTGTGAATCTTTCTTTAGAAATTCAGATAACAAACAATACTTATTCCAGTTTTTGAGGCACATTAATTTTAGCTCCTCTCTAATATCACTATACATCCTTACTTCATAAAACTCAGTTTATTAACTTTCTTTTTTTTTTTTTTTTTTTTTTTTGAGACAGAGTCTCACTCTGTCACCCAGGCTGGAGTGCAGTGGCACGATCTCGGCTCACTGCAAACTCCGTCTCCCGGGTTTATGTCATTCTCCTGCCTCAGCCTCCCGAGTAGCTGGGACTACAGGCGCCCGCCACCTTGCCCGGCTAGTTTTTTGTATTTTTTTAGTAGAGACGGGGTTTCACCGTGTTCGCCAGGATGGTCTCGATCTCCTGACCTCGTGATCCGCCCGTCTCGGCCTCCCAAAGTGCTGGGATTACAGGCTTGAGCCACCACGCCTGGCCCAGTTTATTAACTTTCATATTCTCTCTGATCTACCTCCAACTCAAGCAGAAAACAATTATTTTTACGTAAACATCGATATACTCTTGTATTACCTTGTTTTAGTCTTCTACTTGACAGTGAACCTATCACGGGTAGAACTGTGTCTTATTAATCTTTATATTTCTTTTTTCTAGCACAGTGCATAACGCAAAGTACATGGTCAATAACTATTGAGTAAAATAATGAATTAAATAATTGATTAGATTAGTGTAGACTGTTAATTTTTGGTTTGACAAAAATGATAAAGATATCAAACAACTGCTTTATTATATTTTAATATAGACTCTTAGGAGAAATTTTTGCATTCCTGAGATTCATCAGTCCCTCATGCTTTCTTACTTCATCTTTATTTGGGTATGTAATTTTCATTAGTATGCTAGTATAACAACAAACCATTTTGAGTGACAACTGCTAGTCGATTAACCTATGATATGTTTTCAATTCTCAGGAACTAGCTCTGTGATTGAAATCAATAGTAACATTAAATGGTTGGTTCTCTCTTTTGCTCAATGCAACAAATACTTCTTGTATTTTAACAAAATATATAGCCCCTATAGTAATGATGGAAAGACATTGCATATTCCACACTATTATTTTTACTAGTCAACTTTACAATTACTTCAACAGTCAATTCATCATTTTTATTCAACTGAACTCAGTTCAAACAGTTAAATATTTAGATCTGATTCTTTCTTCAAGAAAAATTAGAACTCAGTTTGAGAGGTGTGCCTGTCTGATAAGTGCAGCAGCAGTCTAAAGGGTACGAAATACTTGACTTTAGGAAATGATGTGTGGGGCATCATGTAATATATACAGAGAATTGCCTCTGAATATATTGCCAATGTGGCATCCCCAAACAACATGAGTTAGCAATCTATGCCCAGGTAATTTCTTCTAGATAAAGAAGAATGCTGTCTGGTTATAGACCATCAAGACTTTATTCCAGTGGGAAAAACTAGGCCTACAGCACTTTTTTTTTTTTTTCTTTTTGTGTAAAAGTCACATCAAACAGAATATGTGGACACTATGTCTTGAATTTTCTGGTCCTTTGGGTCAGCTGAACGTCTTATGAATTCAATTGAATAAGGTCTCAGGAATTCAAGTTGAATAAGTGACTTGACGAACTGCTAATTGGCAAGTTAATATCAGAGTTGTGTAGTTTTGAGGTGAATTAACATAATTTATAAAAAAGGAAAGGAAACAAAAAAAAACAATAATTCCAAGTATTTATCCATGGGTCTCTCTTAGCAATAACAGACATAGGGAGACTTTTAAATTTACTTTTTCCTCTTTATCCTGAGATAATCAACAATTTATTTTCTTTTCAGTATACCTTTTTTTCCATTTTATATGATGTGCTATAACTTCTTTTTTACTTACCTCTGAAGTAGATTTGATTGAGAAGATAAATATAGCTAAATTCCAAATACCATTCCCTCTTGTTTTACAGCAATTAGAACAAACACATTAAAATGAAGACTTGATTCATGAAACAACACCTAACAAACTGTTAAAAAACAGTATAATTACTATAATCTCAAAACTAAAAATAGTTTACTTATTACATTCTTAAAATCACTATACACTAATATAGAAATTTTATTTAATAGGCACTCAACAACAAAATCAATACTACTCATGGGAATTCATTCAAATAGAGTGTTGTCAAATGCATGACAAAAGGAGGTAACTGATTAAAGAAAAACAGTAATTGTAAACATGTTAATATATCTCTACTATTTGACATTATCCAGACATCTTTTTTATTTGATTTTAAATACAATAGATCTTTATTAAAATCCAATAATTAACTAATCATGGCATCTTTCAGGTTTTATCTAGAAGTGGAAAAATTTAGTATCCATATTTAACACAAACAGTAACTAGATTCTTATATAGATTAGGGGGTTGAAATGATTGTCCCAGAAGCACCAGAGCATAACGAGCAATAAACACATGTTCTTTTATACGCAGAAAAATACTGAGATCAAAGAAACCCTTACTGACAGCCTTTGATGATGGGAACATGGAAAATTGCAATAAAAAAATTATTGAACTTGACTATGCATGTTTTCACTTCATTGGGAATTCACAGTTGTTAAAGGTAATGATCCTTCTTATGGTCACATATGGCACAACCAAGATTATGTTATGAATATACTTCTGATGTCATGAATGAATTCTGTGCACCATAAACCAATCTTTAAAAAAGGACTATTGGCTTAATATCTGATTTTAAATTATCATATTTTTAATACAATTTTTATTGTTTTTTAGTGATTAAAATTAATTTTCTAAAATCGACATATATAAAGAGAAATTATCAAAGTGTAAACTGATTTTGTTAATAAAAAGTGTGAATATTCTAATATGACCTCATTAATTCTGATACCTTGGCAGTTAAATCTTGCAATTTCGAACAAATCACAAACATTTCTTAAAATATTTTTGGAGCCTTAAAAATAAAACATTGCTGAAATTCATGATATTATTATACTTGTTTCCCTAGGTGGAATTTAAACATAAAACACAGACTGAAAATATGATCATTTATGTGATGATAAATAGTGCTGTGAGCATTAATCACGTTATTCATGGTCATCATTTGATAACTTTAATATTCAAAGAGACCTTATTGTTAATTGCAACTCTTACATATATTTTGAATTACAAATGATATATTGGTCTTGCATGTTTCTTAGAATTCTGGTATGTGCTGTTCAAATTTCTGAAAACATCATGTTAAGGTGGGGCTGACCTTCTTGGGCATTTCCTGATGTCCTGTTGTCACTGTATGCCTGCAGCTCTGTTTCCCTGTTTCATCATGTGGGGAGGTGGGAGTAGGTAATGGAGCTTCTGTTAAAAAAATTAGAAAACTTTAAAAATTAGTTTATTTACTTTAGACTTTCCAAAAAACACTGGACTGGACATGGTGTAGGAGGTTATGAATGGATGGAGGGCATTCATCATGAAAGAATAGGATATACCGATGGAAATTACACATGGATGGAAGAGAAGAAGAGTGAACATAGGAACACGTCTATGAAGGAAGTGCACGTGAAAGACCATGTATTGTGAGTAAAAACATAAGAACTATGAGTATCGATCAGTCAATCAATCAAGTCTTCAAGAACGTTTACTGAGTACCTATTCTCTGAGAACAGTATACCACAGCATATCATTGGATGCTTTCTGTAGGTTAACACTGACTCATCATTCAATATTGTTTTGCTAATGAGGCATATATGGCTCATTTAAGAAATCTGGACTGAGAATCCAATAGCCCAGTGAGTTACTAATATAGCCGAGTTTGCTCAATTATTGACTCACTCTGTTGTTAGCTACTTGTAGAGCACCATGCTATGTCAGTACTAGGAATGCAGAAATGAGTGAAAAAGTACTCTTCTTCAAGGAGCTCAAAAGAATCAGTCTGGGGTGGGGGTTGAGAAAGGGCCCACTATTCTGTTTCTTGCTGCTTCTAATGTTATTGACTTTATCAACAATGACTTGAATATTTAGTAAAGAAAAGCAAAATTACACATTTGAATAAGCTCAAGGTATTTAACTTCATCATTCATCTACCCACGAATATATTCAATAAACTCTCACTGAGCACTAAGTATGTGCTAGGAACCGTCCTGGTTATTGGGAACATGACAATGAATAAAATGTCCAGAATTCTCACCCACATTTTAATTATATATACATGGATGACAGAAAACACTTCTGTTAAATTATAACCAAATTATAACATTTGACTGCAAAATATTAATTTAAAAAATCGAATCAATAGAGTATGCAGGCACTATTTAATTATTATATAGTATTAATGTTATGGTTAAAACATTTAACAACACCAACAATCAAAAACAAGAACTATCATATTTTCTAATCATATTTCACTTTAAATCTACAATGAATACTCCTGACATTATTAACAAAAATTAGACGTCCATAAAATTATAATGCTGAAGTAGAAAAACAGAAAATGGCAAACACCATTTTCTCTATATTAATACTTCAGAAGAAAATTACATATCTCTGTATCCACCTCCACCCTCCCCCAAAAAAAACTTTATCAAAAGAAAAAAAAAAGAAAAAGAAATCCATAGAAAGTGGCTTAAGGGCCTATAGAAGAGAATATAGATTTTCCTCTTGAACTCTGTTCTTCATTTCAAGACACTAAAGAATGGTGGTAGAAGTGTGGTTTCTATAGTCAGACTCACTAGCTATGTAATCCCAGGCAAGGTACTTGGGGGCTATTTCTCTGTACTTCTGTTTTCTTATCTTTGAAAAGAGGGCTAAAAAATGTACAAGCTTTGCAGGGTTAATGTGAGAGTTAACTAAGTTAATATATGTAAATAATTTCACACTTTTAAAAGCACATCATAAGTGCTTACAAATGTTTGCTATTTTTTTTCTGTTATACAGTCAACAGAACAGGGAAGTAACAACGCCTGTCAGAATTTTTACTGACAGAGGTTCTCAGAGCACTTGAATGAAGAATTCTGAACCAAGAACTTGGGCTTTGTAATTAATCTTCAGTGTCAGATATTCTCCGGGCAATACAGCAGCAGACCAAGCTGCTATAGCTGGTGCCCATATGTTCCTCCTCACGGCAAAATGAAGGAGCCAAATTCTGCATGTACTGCCAGAACCCCCGGCTTCATAATTGCCACCACTTTTTCCATTTTGACAGTATAGATTCTGTTCTGCTGGTTGGCTGAGATTGTCTGGCTATGCACAGTGGAAAAACTATTACCAAATCATTCCAGCCATAACTTGTGAACTTATGCAGCAATAGAACATTCCTGCCAACTACAAGCTGAACAATTCCTTCTTTTGTTCCTCTCGTGTACTTTAGACACAGTCTCAGACACGGCTAATCAAACCAAAGTGGAAAAGGCTTGAAAATTATCTGGTGAGGGTTTGAAGTAAATCATTAAAGTGTTTTCAATTATCCAAAGTATGAGTATCCATACTACAAGGAAAATGTCTAAAGTTTAGGCTTGGCATTGGCCATTGGAAAACAACAGAAAATGATTTGAATTTGTTGGACGGGAGGGTACCAAACCTGAATTCATGACAAATGTGCATTTACATTTTTGGCCTGTGCAGAATGAATCAACATCCCAAATCTGTTTTAAAAACTCCACCCTAAACATTTGCTTATTCTTCCAATAAGAATATACAAAACAGCCCACAGTATGAGAACAGAACTTGAATAGGTTTTTGAGGAGTCGTGATAGGTTTTACATTCAACTTGCCACATTACCTTGTTTCCTTTATGCTCAATGACATATATTTGTAAAACATGTCTCACGTGCAGGGTCACAGTTTGATTACAGAAAAAAAACATGTTTGTGTATTAAGCCATCAGATTTATCTGGAGATCAAGCAAACACACAAAAACTACAAGCTGCAAATATTCACCAATTGAATCTGTGTGTGTGCGAAAGTGCTTTACCAAGGAAAGCTCTGTTCAAATGCTAATCGTTACCCAACTGACTACATTAAAAGTTCCTTCAGGGAATCGATAACCTCTTACTCATCTTTACGACACCATCTTCTGAGAATCAAAGGAAATTTGTTTATTGGCTGAACACAATGAAAGCTCAGCTCTTAGGCTAAGCAGCAGAGGGCTATTGTATTCTCAGTCTGGATTTCTTAAATGAGCCATATATGCCTGGATATAAAAAACTGAAATGCAAGGTTCAGTCTCATTTTCAGTGGCCATCACCTAAACAATGTGTTAGTGCCTTAAAGGAAAAGTATTTTAAAAGTATTAGAATATAAGTATGCTGTTGAAATTGCATAGAAGACCCGAGAAAGTCCTACAATATACATGCTTAAAACTGGATTGAATTATATAATAGATCACATATGTAAACCAATCATATGAATTAAACAAAATTCTAACAAGTTTTAATATGTTTTAGTTATTTTTTCTCAAATGGAAGCCTACATGTAAGTTATTTGATAATGTTTTTGTGGGGTTTAAGACATGAATCTTAGTAATAGGCTTAAGTAATTATTGAAAAAATACAAAGCATGACTTTCTATAACAAAATAATACATAGTAAGATTTTTAAAAATGTAAACAGAAAAAATAAATTATGAAGCTTTAAATTTTATTTCCACTGAAGTTATAAAAAAGCAATGATAAAATATGATATCAAATCTAGTATTTCTTATTTATAAAATACCAATACTGGTTTGAATTATGTATTCTATGAATACTCAGAAAATCAGCAGTTAAATAACAAACACGACCTTTGTTTTAAAATTCATGCTTAATTGCTAGGTTTCCTTCACTTTCCTTAGACACTATAGCCATGCTCCATGTGTAAACTCATGGGCAAATATTTGCATTACAAGTTTTTTCAGTTTCTGCTGAACTGCCAATTGTATGCTCTGCTCATAATCTTTAAAAAGTATACCTCATGCTTATTTGTCTTTGCCCAATAAGTGTTTTGAGTTACAGAAAATAGGACAGAGTGACTTCTTTATTAATCCATCACATTAGCAAAATAAAAATATGAGTTCACAGGATTAAAATACGATCATCCCATTTGAGTGTCCAGTCTCAAGGGAATACATGTATTAATACTCATATTAAGAACTTTTACGATTTGTGAAAGTAATATCATATACATATTTCACTAAGTAATGCAATAAAAAAGAATTACATTTATTAGCATTTTAGAATACAAACTAGTATATCTTCAAAAAGAATCAAATCAAATAATATATATGTGTATTAGTCTGTTTTCACACTGCTGGTAAAGACATAGCCGAGACTGGAAAGAAAAAGAGGTTTAATTGGACTTACAGTTCTACATGGCAGGGGAGGCCTCAGAACTATGGCAGGACCCAAAAGACACTTCTTGCATGGTGGTGGCAAGAGAAAGCCAGGAAGAAGCAAAAGCAGAAGCCCCTGATAAACCCATCAGATATCATAATACTTATTTACTATCAAGAGAATAGCATGGGAAAGACCGGCCCCTATGATTCAATTACCTTCCCCGTCCCTCCGACAACATGGGGGAATTCTGGGAGATACAATTCAAGTTGAGATTTGATGGGCAGAACACAGCCAAACCATATCATTCCACCCCTGGCCCCTCCAAATCTCATGTCCTCACATTTTAAAACCAATCATGCCTTCCCAACAGTCTACCAAAGTCTTAACTCATTTCAGCATTAGCCCAAAAGTCCACAGTCCCAAGTCTCATCTGAGACAAGGCAAGTCTCTTCTGCCTATGAGCCTGTAAAATCAAAAGCAAGCTATAAGCAATGTTTCTTCCTAGAAACAGTGGAGATACAGGTATTGGGTAAATACAGCCATTCCAAATGGGAGAGATTGGTCAAAACATAGGGGTTACAGGGCTGTGCAAGTTTGAAATCCAGTGGGACAAATTTTAAAGCTCCAAAATGATCTTCTTTGACTCCAGATCTCACATCAAGGTCACACTGATGCAAGAGGTGGGTTCCGATGGTCTCGGGCAGCTCCACCGCTGTGGCTGTGCAGGGTACAGCCTCCCTCTTGGCTGCTTTCACTGGCTGGTGTTGAGTGACTGTGGCTTTTCCAGGTGCACAGTACAAGCTGTCGGTGGAGTTACCATTCTGGCGTGTGGAGAATGGTGGCCCTCTTCTCACAGCTCCACTAGGCATTGCCCCAGTAGGGACTCTGTGTGGGGGGCTCCAACCCCACATTTTACTTCTGCACTGCCCTAGCAGAGGTTCTCCATGAGGGTCCTGCCCCTGCAGCAAACTTACCTGGGCATCCAGGCATTTCCATACACCTTCTGAAATCTAGGCGAAGGTTCCTAAACCCCAATTCTTGACTTCTGTGCACTTGCAGGCTCAACACCACATGGAAGCTGCCAAGGCTTGGGGGCGTCCACCCTTTGAAGCCACAGTTTGAGCTCTTCATTGGCCCCTTTCAACCAAGGCTGGTGTGGCTTCAACACAGGGCACCAAGTCCCTAGGCTGCACATAGAATGGGGACCTGGGGCCCAGTCTACAGAACCACTTTTTCTACCTGGGCCTCTGGACCTATGATGGAAGGGGCTGCCTTGAAGCTCTCTGCCATAGCCTGGAGACGCTTTCCCCATGGTCTTGGAGATTAACATTAGGCTCCTTGTTACATATGCAGATTTCTGCAGCTGGCTTGAATTTCTGCCCAGAAAATGTGATTTTCTTTTCTTTCACATAGTCAGGTTGCAAATTGTCCAAACTTTAATGCTCTGCTTCCCTTATAAAACTGAATGCTTTTAACAGCACCCAAGTCACCACTTGAATGCTTTGCTTCTTAGAAATTTCTTCCACCAGATACCCTAAATCATCTCTCTCAAGGTCAAAGTTCCACAAACCTCTAGGGCAGGGGCAAAATGCTGCCAGTCTTTCTGCTAAAACATAACAAGAGCCATCTTTGTTCCAGTTCTCAGCAAGTTTCTCATCTCCATCTGAGACTACCTCAGCCTGGATTTTATTGTCTATATCTTGGGCAAAGTCATTCAACAAGTCTCTAGGAAGTTCCAAACTTTCCCACATTTTCCTGTCTTCTTCTGAGTCCTCCAAACTGTTCCAACCTTTCTGCCTGTTACCTAGTTGCAAAGTCACTTCCACATTTTCAGGTTATCTTTTCAGTAATGCCCTACTCTACTGGTACCAATTTACTGTGGTAGTCTGTTTTTATGCTACTGATAAAGACATAGACAACACCGGGAAGAAAAAGAGGTATAACTGGACTTATAGTTCCACATATCTGGGGACGCCGCAGAATCATGGCGGGAGGTGAAGGGCATTTCTTACATGGCAGTGGCAAGAGAAAATGAGGAAGAAGCAAAAGCAGAAATCCCTGATAAAGCTGTCAGATCTCATGAGATTTATTCACTATCATGAGAATAGCATGGGAAAGACTGGCCCCCATGATTCAATGACCTCCCCCGGGTCCCTCCCACAACACAGGGGAATTCTGGGACATGTAATTCAAATTGAGATTTGGGTGGGCACATAACCAAACCATATCAGTATGTATTGAAACTAATTTTAGCTTTAGGTTTTATTTAAATAGTTAAAATAAATATTTATTATTTCATAAATATACTTTATTAAATTAATATAATTTAAATTTAAGATAATTAAATTAATATAATAAATTGTATTAATTTAAATATAATTTAAACTAAATTAAACTGCTTAAATTAATTAATTTAAATATAATTTAAATTAATATTGCCTGAAAACTAAAAACCCATGCTGTCACATTAGGCATTCAGGGTGTAAATAAAGAGTGCAGTTTTGATAGAGAATATTTTCAGGCAGTATTTAATTTTGGACCAGTTACTTCTGTAGAGCAAGTGAATTTATTCAACTGGTACTAGCAAACAGATAAAGAGCAATGGAGGATACCTTCCTCCACCGCAAAGGGAATGAATTGCTGTTGCACCTGCCTTTTCAGGATAATGGTGGAGGTGCTAAATGGGCCCGTGAAGGGTGCCACACATATCTGGGATTAGACTGTGTCAGGACTGCCTGGAAATAAATGTCCTTATTTATGAAATGTAGGCAAAGCAGGAAGACAAGTCTCAAAACCAAAGAAACTAGCACTTCAGGAGGCACCTGAGAATTTGGAAAGCTAAGTGCGGGGCAAAAAGTAATTCTGGGACTATGGGAACAGAACTGACACTGTGACTGCTTTCCTCGAGGTTTAGACTTTATTGTTCCAGAAACAGTCCAGAGAAATGGGAAAGCAAATGGAGTAACAATTTCCAGAGAGTAAAAATAACATGTTTATTTCTCTTTTCTGTCTTTTCATTGCATAAGTAATGTAGGATATATACAAGTATCACTCACACATATCAAATTCTGAAAATAACATGTTTTAAAAATGTATAAGTGTTTCAGATTTCACCTAAAGAAAGAAAAAAAATTCAATGAGATATCCATTATTTTATTTTAATATTACTTAGAAGCTCTTCATTGTCGAAAATCTTAGATAATGGCTCTACATCTTGAGATCATTTCTGTTTCTATAATAATTTGGCAATGACCTCAAAACAATTTGAAAAGAAAAGCTAAGTAAACAACTCAATAAAGAATATTCCTTTAAAAAAATTTTTTTTTTAAAAAGTAGGTTAGAGGTAACCAGGGGCTCTAGGGAGAGAGAAGTGGGGAGTTCTCATTTATTGATTACAGAGTTTTGTCTGGTGTGATGAAAAAGGCTTGGAAATAGATAATCATGATGGTTGCACAGCATTGTAAATGTAAATGATGCCACTGAATGGTGCTTATACATATGAATAAAATGTCAAATTTTACTTATACATATCTAACCGCAGTTTTTAAAAATTAGTAATGCAATATATCAAAGCAATTGAATTGTACAAATAAGTGAATTGCAGGGTATGTGGAGTATATCTGAATATAGTTGTTGAAAAAAAAAGAATATCTCTTCTTATGAAAGAAAAGAAAATGTTTTTAGAAGATGTGATCGTTTTAGGATGAATAATCAGCTCTCTTTTGAATATGAAGAGTTTCAAGGATTATTTTTCTTAACAGAATACCAAGACTGTCAGGAGATCCCCTCTTTGGGACACCCTTCTGATTTTGAAAGAAGTATAAAGGAAATGAAGACCCCGGTTTATATTCCAGAAATCCACCAGAAATAGGTCAATCCCAGCTTATTTTCGGTAGGTCAAAATACAAATAGAACCTGGATCACGGCAAGAAGAAAAAAAAGCAATGAGAGATGAAACATCATCTAGGGGATTAACAAGATCTAATGATTATTGCAATATACTTTTTAAAAGAAAAATAATTCTATAATTGAAAATAAGTTAGAAAAAAATCTAGCCTAATAGAAAAAAATCCTATCATGAATAGATTTAAATCATTTATTTGGTATATTAAGTCACAGATAAGAACTCGTCTTTTTTCTCTAACTACTAGTTGAAAAATTTGGACTGTTAAGCAGTGAACAAGCAGTCATCTTGTGAACATGTCTATATTTTTGTTTTTGTTTTATTTTTGTATTAGTTGGATAGTTTTGTATTATTCACTTCTGCCCCTTATGTTGAAAACTAATGTAATCAAATTAAATTCTGAATACCAGTGCTGGTTTCAACATTCATACATAGGAAGAGCTCAGTGGCATCGATCTGGTCAGAGACCTAGTCTGATAAATCTGTTTTGCATAAGTAGCACACTCTTTTTACTTCAAGCCTAGGCTCATTTAAAAAGGCCAAGAACAAAGGAAAAAACGGATATTATGCAGGGAAGGCAAAATTTTACTCCATTCTTGTGCTACCAGAAATCTCTGGATTTCACTTCTTATAAACTTAGATTCAAAACTAAGCGCTGGGTATATTTTCAGGAAACATAAGGGAAGGGCTTCTACCAAAATATGCTCCCCTTTTCTTATGAACTTAAGATGTTGACGCTCAAGAACATGCAACCAAATTATTTCCATTGCCTGCATGCCTGTGACTCCAGCATGGCAACTCCTAGATTTGATACCTACTGGATGGATAAATTGGAGAAAGTCGTGATTCAAAGATACAAAAATGTACAACTCTACATATGAGGTTTGCTACTATTGATTTATTTCTGTATTTACAAGGGGAGATAAAATAAAGAAGGGTGAGAATGTCTTAGAATGTGTCAGGTATATAAGATTCATCTTGTTTTATCAAAAATGAGTTTACCAGAATTGAAACACTCACACAAACACATGCATGGTTATCATCTCTAGGAAAACAAAAGCACCACCACCACAAAAAACCCGAATTCTAAGATCTCTTTCTAAGTTAGTAAAAATCCTTCTTAGTATGAGAAGTGGAGAAGCCCTGGGAGGAAATTGCTATCCTTGTGAAGCAGGTGGTAGAAAAGACTTTGAAACCAAGATCAACCATGGAGATGGTTACAAGACTCTAATGAAGCACAGATCAAGTGTGCCTACTGCAGCATCCACATTCACAGCACAACTCTGGGACCCAACTCCATCTGCACCTATGAATCTCTGTAAGTCTCAAACAAAATCTTTATATGGTAAAATATCTTCAAAGAAACTATTTATCTCCAAAAGAGAAAAACATAAGAATAGTTTGTTTTAGTTTCTTCCATTTACAGATGACAAGATAAAAATAATTATCATATTTCACATCATGTCATTGAATGTGAAACAGAGTATATAAAAAGCAAACACTAAGATCTCTTCACTTTTCAGTAAAAGGTGAAAAGAGACAGTCTCTCTTTGAAAAAAAAAAAAAAAAAAAAAAAACCTAAGATACATATTGTACATCTGCCTACGTGAACAATGTTGTTTTAAATTATGGGTACATTTTAGTGTCTCAAATAATTTATTTTTTATTTATTTATTTATTTTAAGACGGAGTCTCGCTCTGTCCCCAGGCTGGAGTACAGTGGCCGGATCTCGGCTCACTGCAAGCTCCGCCTCCCGGGTTTACACCATTCTCCTGCCTCAGCCTCCCGAGTAGCTGGGACTACAGGCGCCCACCACCTCGCCCGGCTAGTTTTTTGTATTTTTTAGTAGAGACGGGGTTTCACTGTGTTAGCCAGGATGGTCTCGATCTCCTGACCTTGGGATCTGCCCGTCTCGGCCTCCCAAAGTGCTGGGATTACAGGCTTGAGCCACCACGCCCGGCCCTCAAATAATTTATTAAAAGAAGTAAATTGGGAACCACTATTTACAGGTTTCAACAAGGCAATTAAAAAAAAAAAGAATTCACTAATACTTAAAATTTCTATATGCAAGAATCTAATAGAATAAAATGATCTTCTTTTCTAAATGGATCCAAAAAGCACTGCCCATGTTTTGGAAATTACTTGGATCTTTGCATTGTTAAATACCTAGAGCCAATAATACATAATGTTAGGTAAAGGAAACAGTATGGCATACCACAATTTTTTGTAAGATAGTATTTTGCTCTGTCTCCCAGGCTGGAGTACAGGGATGATCATAGCTCACTGTAGCCTTGAGTTTCCAGGCCCAAGCAATCCTCCTACCTCAGCCTGCTGAGTAGCTGGTACCACAAGCATATTCTACCATTCTTGACTAATTGCTTTTCTCATTTTTTGTAAAGATGAGGTCCCACTATGTTGCCCAGGCTTGACTCTAACTCCTGATCTCAAGGAATTCTCCCACCTTGGCCTCAACATGCTGGGATTATGTAATTAAGTGCAAGAACCACTGCACTCAGATGGTTTATCACATTTTTTCCTAAGAGCATCAACTGATGACGAAAGTGACTTTAGGTGATTAATGAAAAAAATAATTAGTAATTATGTATTTATTTTAATATTATTTAGAAAAACATAACTAGCTTACCAAACCAGTAACAGAAATGTTCATTTTCAAAGAAATATATTTAAATGAAAAAGTCAATATAAAAACATATATAAAAATGCAGGTGATAAGTCAATGTGATTAAAAAATATATATTTGAAATATAAATGACCAATGTGTGGGAAATTTCTTTTATATAAGTCAAATAGTCAAAAAGCCATATAATTGGATGCCTACTGCTCTGTCTCCTCAGCTCTGGGAGTGCTGAGGAGGCTCCATCACAGCCTCTGTTGCCCTGTTACCTGTAGGTACTGGGAGATGTGTAGAAAGGACGCTGGCACATCTTGGAAACCAGAAAATGGCATTACATCAAGACTTAACAACTTTGAAGTTTCTTTGAAATTCTACCCTTGCCAGCACACACGTGCCCATGGCTGTCCCACCATCATGCAGTGTGCACATGCCCCACTGCTGCACCAACACAAATGCACCCACAACTGCCCCACCACTGTGCACTCACCTGCATCCCCCCTGCCTCTGTGGGTGTGCACTAGCCCGGAGGCCCCTGACCACAGCATACTCCTCTGTGGCCCTCCACTGTCTGGCTGGAGTGCTTTTGCTGGCAACCCCATTAGAGTGTTGTTGCCAATGGACCGAGAATGTATGGACCCCTACTAAGTGCAGCAGATATTTGACCTCCAGGGACCAGAAAACAAAGCTACATGCCTGGTCCTAGCCTGACAGGGTAAGAGCATGCAGCCCAGGAGTGCTGAGCTGAGCCTTGGCCCTGAAAAGCTTACAAAAATGAAACCAATAAACTAAAACCAACTTATATAACTATCAAACCCTAAAGGGCATCAAAGAATATAAAAGCAAAAAGCCCCATCCAAAAAACTTCAAAGATTAAAGGTAGATCAGTCCACACAGAGGAGAAGGAGCCAGCATAAGGATTCTGACAACTCTAAAATCCAGAGTATCCTCTAAGCTCCATGTGACCACACTAGCTGTGCAGCAATGATTCTTAACCAGATGGAAATGGCTGACATGGCAACACAGAATTCACAATCTAGATGTCAGGAAGCTCAACAAGATACAGGACAAAGTTTAAACCCAATCAAAGGAAATCAGTAAAACAATTCGAATGTTGAAAGACAACATAGACATTTTAAGAAAGAACCAAATTGAACTTGTGGAAATAAAAATTTCACTATAGGAATTTAATAATGCAATTTGAAGCATTAATAGACTAAGCTGAGGAAAGAATCCTATGAATCAACTCAAGTAGACCAAAAAAAAAAAAAAAAAAAAAATTAAAATGGACAAACCTCCAAGAAATACAGGATTATTATCTGAAGAGACCACACCTGTAACTCATTGGGATTCCTGAAAGAGATGGAGAAACAGCAAGCAAATTGTAAATCATATTTGAGAATACTGTCCATAAAACCACAAAAATTTCCCTAACCTTGTTAGACAGGCTGACATGCAAATTCAGGAAATTCAGAGAATGCCTGTGAGATACTACACAAGACAACCATCCCCAATGCATAGAGTCATCAGATTGTACAAAGTCAATGTTAACAACAACAACAAAAGTCTTAAAGGCAGCGACAGAGAAGGGACAGGTTATATATAAAAGGTACAGTGAATTTTTCAGGAGAAACCTTACTAGCTAGAAGAGATTGGGAGCCTGTATTCAGCATCCTTAACAAAAAGCATTCCAACACAGAATTTCATATCCACCCAAACTAAGCTACAAAACTGAAGGGGAAATAAAAATCAATTTCAGACAAGTAAATGCTAAGGTAATTGGTTATAACCAGATCTGCCTTACAAGAGGTCCTGAAGGGAGAGTTAAACACAGAAACTTCTGCCACAAAAACATATTTAAGCACATACCCCACTGACACTATAAAGCAACTATAAAATCAAGGCTACATAATAACCAACTTACAATATGATGACAGGTTCAAATCCTCATATACCAATATTGAACTTGAATGGAAATGGACTGAAAACTCCACTCAAAAGGCATCGAGTGGCAAGTTGAATAAAGAAGCATGACTAACTGTATGCTGTCTTCAATAGACCCATATCATATGCAGTGATCATATAGGCTAAAAATAAAGGGATAGAAAAACATCTATCAAGAAAATGGAAAACAAAAAGGACAGGGGTTGCTTTTCCTATTTCAGACAAAAATGAACTACATCATCAACGTTCAAAAATGATAAGGAAGGATATTACATAATAATAAAGGGTTCGATTCAAAAAGAAGACTTACATATCCTAGATATATATGTTCCCAACACGGGAGTACCTAGACTCATAAAACAAGTTCTTAGAGACCCACAGAGAATTCGATAACCACAAAATAACAGTGGGAGACTTCAAACTCCACTGACAGTGTTAGACAAATCATGGAAGTAAAAAATAAAAATAAAAATAAAATATTTGGGATCTAAACTCAACATTTGAACAAATGGACCTAACAGACATCCACAGAATACTACACCCAACAACAGCTTATACATTCTTCTCATCTTCACATGGCACATACTCCAAGCTTGACTATATACTCAGCCACAAAGCAATTCTCAACACATTCAAAAAAACCAAAATCATCCCAACACTCTTAGACTACAGCACAATGAAAAAGAAATCAATAATAATAATATCTCTCAAAACAATATAATCACATTAAAATTAACCTGCTCCTGAACTACTTTTGTGAAAAAATGAAATTAATACAGAAATAAAAATTCTTTGAAGCTAATTAAAACAAAGATACAACATCCCAGAATCTCTGGTACACAGCTAAAGCAGCGTTACAAGGAAAGTATATTGTACTAAATCCCTACATCAAGAAGATGGAAAGTTATCAAGTTAACAACCTAACATCACACCTAGAGTAACTAGAAAAACAAGAACAAACCAACCCCGTATCAAGCAGAAGTAAAGAAATGACCAAAATCAGACCTGAACTGAATAAAATTGAGACAAGAAAATTCACATAACAGATCAATGAAACCAAATGTCAGTTCTTCAAAAGAATAAATGAGCCTGATAGACTGCTAGCTAAGATGATAAAGAAAGAGAGAAGATTCAAACACAATCAGAAATGGCAAAGGTGACATTAACACTAATCCCTCAGAAACACAAAAAGCCATCAGAGACTAATATGAACATCTCTATGCAGACAAACTAGAAAATCTAGAAGAAATGGATAACTTCCTATAAACATATAACCTTCCAAGATTAAAACAGGAAGAAACTCGTATCTTGAACAGACCAATTATGAGTTCCAAAGTGCATGTGTAATACAAAACCTGCCAACCAGGAAATGCCCTGGACCAAATAAATTCACAGAAAATTCAACCAGACATGCAAGGAAGAGCTGGTACCAGCTATACTGAAATTATTCCAAAAAATCAAGAAGAAACCGCTACCTAACTCATTCTATGAAGCCATTATTATTCTGATACTAAAACCTGGCAGAGACACAACAAAAAAGAAAACTGCTTACACGGACATAAAGATGGAAACAGTAGACACTGAGACTACTTGCAGAGAGAGGGTAAGAATAGGATGTGGGCCAAAAAACTACCTATAGGGCACCATGCTCACTATCCGGGTGATGAAATAATTTGTACATCAAATCCCAGAAACACACAATTTTCGCTTATAAAAAACCTCCACATTTACCCCCTGAACCTACAATAAAAGTTGAAAGAGAAATTATAAAATGAAATCAAATCATTGGGGAAAAAAGAACCATATCATCAGACATTAGTCTTAACCCTGCTACCTCTTACACGTGCTCTTAGCAAGTCTCATATTCTCTATTCAGTTTGCAAATTTCTGAACTATTAAAATAATCCCAATTATCATTATGAGTTGTTGGAGCAATAAATAAAGGACAAAACTAAAAACACCTTGAGAAAGTTTTTAAAATATGAGAAGGTGTACATATTGTATCAGTTCAAAGTCTTTGGGGTCAAACAAAGGAAGGTAAGTCAAAGGGGCTTAAACAAAAAAGGGGAAATTCTAGTCAAATTGGCATAGTAAGTATATGTCTTAGTACACCCCACTCTCCTACAAACATAGATGATATGATTGATAAAACAGGAACAGAAAAACAAACAAAAATGGGGCTGGGCTACAAAAGGAAGAACATATCCATGAAATAGAATCATAACAGAAAAGAGAATTGGTGAACCAGATTTAATCATGACTGTTATGCTTCAGAAGTGCACCTAGATGCACATAAAACTCTGGAACTTTTTAATCAGAAACTTGATGGGCTTAAAACTATACTGAGGATTTGAGTCATTCACAGGCGAAGGCTGAAGGAAATCTGTTGCAATCCTTGACATGAGTTTTATGCGGTCCTGTGGGCACAGGGTTAGAGAACATCAGGAGCTCCTATGAACCAGAAAGAGGAAATTGACCCATCTATCTAATATCTGAGTAACTGGTTGGACTATGTCAGCAATAACACATGGGGAAACTGAAAGAGTTTCTAAACTTGGTTCTAAACTGAAAGAGGCTGGGCTAGAGGCCAGGTCAAGGCAACCACTAACCACTAGATGGGGAAAGGTAAACAGTGAGTTAGAAAAACACAAGCAAAAATAAACTCAGAAAATGATAATACATGTTAAGAAATTGAATGCTAATCTAGGCAACAAAATCAGTAAGTGAAAGAAAAATCACTCCAAGTAAAGATGTTTTAGGACACTGTGACAAAAACTTGAAAATAAGCATATTTATATGTTTAAAGAGATCTAGGAATACAAACTTTCTCAGAGGAGAGGTCAATAAATTTTTAAACAAATGAGAGGTTAAAAAGTGCTAATGTTTTCTGTCTCCTTAAAGAAGGGGAATGAACCAGTAAGTAAACATAAACTTCATTGAAGGAATTAATATTTCAGTAACTATATTCAAAATTTAAAGAAATCCATCACGTAATAGAAATAGAAATTTTCTCTTTAGGGAGAATGCAAAATTTGTAAGTTTAGACTCAAATATTTTACATGGTTACATTTTTATGTATGACTTACGCAATGGTTTTGAATGTAAAGCTGGGGTGGGAAGGAAAGAATCAGCACACATGGCTTCCAAATTACAAGAGGAAAAAGCACAGCATAGAAAATTTTATCTGTCAACCAGAAGGTAAGAGAGAAAGAAAAAAATCAGAAAAAAAGAAGCAAAGCAAGACAATAATAGGTAGAGTGCACAAAATACAATCATAGTAATGAGACTAAACATATTACAACAACAGCAAGTTTGAACAAAAGATCCCATGAAGTATATTCTCAGATTTTCCAAAAAGCTATACTCTGATTTTAAAGGCAAACTTATAATATAAAGAAATTAAGAGATTAATTTTAAAAATGAACAAAAAATTCTAACAAAGTAAGCTAACTTAACTACATTAATACCAGATTAAATTGATTTTAAAGCCAAAAGCATTAATAAGAATAAAGAAGACTGCTGGGTATTGGATAGAAAAAATGTGGCATATATACACCATGCAATAGTACACAGCCATAAAAACATTCATGTCTTTTGCAGCAACAATGATGCTGCTGGATGTCATTATCCTAAGTCAGCTAGTACAGAAATGGAAAACCAAATTCTACATGCATATTCACCCGTATAAATGGGAGTTAAACATTAAGAACACATGGAAATAAAAATGGGAATAACAGGAACCAGAGACTACTAGAGGGGGCAGTGTTGGAGGGAGGCAGGGCTGAAAAACTACCTGTCGGGTTATATGCACACTACTCGGTTGACAGGTTCAGTCATACCCTGAATCTCAGCATCATACAATATAGCTTTATAACAAACCTGCACATTACCCCCTGATTCAAAAATAAAAGTTGAAAAAGAAAAAAAACGTACACAGTCACAACTGCTTGCATAAGAAAAAGACAGGAGGGAGCCATACCAAAACATTTTCAATGGCTACAAGATATAATATCTTGGAGTTAATTCTTTTTAATTAATTAGTTTTTTTAAACTGACAAAAATTGCCTACATTTATGCTGTATAAAAAAGAGGATTGCTACATAATGTAAAAGAAACAATTAACAAGAAATGTATAAAAAATCTGACACGTATGCCCTCAATCCAGATATATAGAAAGGTAGAAATTGACAGAATATGAAAAAAATTCTCACAATTATCTATAGATAAACTAACAAAAAAGTATTTTTTAATGATGAAGTAGATCTTCAAGGACAATATTATGAAACTTCATCAGGATGGTCCTGCATATTTGTATACATAATCCATATTCATGACTGGGAGACCTCCATATTATAGCAACAGCTATTCCCCCCAAATTATTCTACATATCCAAAGAGATTTCACTAAAATTCTAAAGGAATGTTTTACAAAAATTGACAAGTTGATCTTACATTTCAAATGAAAAGGCAAAGGGAGAAAAATACTCAAGAACATTTAAAAGATTTAGAAGGAGGAGATGGAGGAAGAGAAGTAGAAAGGTGACTGAGCCTTACAGATTAGGAAGAATTACGCTCCTAAATATCCAGACATTACAGTTATAGAAATTGAGGAAATATAATATTGTTACACAGTCTATGATCATGTTACTCAGAACAAGCAAGAGAACAGAATCCTTGAAATACACCCATACTGATAGGGACCTGATATAATAAATCTGTAAGGGGAAAGACTACATGTTGTTTGAGAATATGCTATAAATACGGGATGTTAGAATATCTTTATTCCTACTTCTATTACATCCCAAAATAAATCTGTATTAATTAAATATTTAAATGTCAAAGTCAGAATTTTAATATTTTAGAAATTATAGAGAAACATTAATACATAAAAAATTCTTAAAAATGAAAGAGAAAACTTTCAAATTTTAGAAAAAACACAGGAAAATACAGTTTTATAACCTTGGAATACAAATGGACTTCTTAACAAGACTCACAAAGTTCAAAGCAAAAAGCATAGCAATGGTGAAAATTTTTACTACAAATTGTAAGATATAATATGAACAATATTAAAAACAACCAATAGAATGGAAGATATTTTTAAAGCATACCCCTTATAAAGTACTAGTACTCAAATACAATAAATAAAGTCTTCTATAAATCAATGTAAAAAGAGAGATGATCCAGTAAAAATATAAATTATGTAAGCAAAAAAATTACCAAATGGCAAATGAACACTTGTAATCAAGAAATAAACATTCATTAAATTAAAAATGTAAAACCCTTAATAACAAAAATTTAAAAACCATGATTGTGACTCAACAGGTGAGTACATGAATTGTTTTATATGTATACAAGGTAATGCCCTTCATATTCTATAATGAAATACTTCCTGGAAATAAAAATGCATAAACTATAACCAGAAGTTCTAGAAAGAAGACTGTTGCATAATTTTTTTCACAAATACATATGACACAAACCAGACAGAATTTAAAAATTATGCATATTATATCTGGACTTACACATACACAGAAAATAAATATAGAAAAAATGCATTACAATAATAAATATCAAATTCAGGATTTGGTTAACATGCAGGGACAGAGAAAGGGAAAAAGAAGAGAAGAGTTGAATTAGGGGGCTTACACAAATGATGTAAGTTGTATTTGTGATACTTTGGTGTAAAAATGTTTAAAATCAAATACAAAAAAACATTTGCTTTAAGTTGGGCAATTGATATAGAGGTATTGATTATCTCATCCTGTGCAATTTTCATATAGTTGACATATTTCATTATGTTAAAAATAATGAAGAGAAAAGCGATGCCTAAAACAAAGAATAAAAACAAAAGTAATTAAATGGCCCAAAATAAATGAAGTTACAATGGTAAGGGAAACTCCAGGAAGAGTTTGGTCCTCAGGTTTTTCCATACAATCAGGTTCCAGTTTTGTGGAAATTGTTCAGCTCTTCCTTCAGATGTTTTAACTTCACTCTGGGGGCAGAGTCTGTCCCATGTTACCACTGTATCCAGATGAAGTTTAGGTACCTTATGTAGGAAAAGAAAAAGACTTTCCCATAAGCTTCAGCAGGTTCCTTCTCATATCCCATGAGTCCAAATCAAGATTTCATAACTAAATTGATCACAATGGCCAATGGACTTAAAAAAAAAAAAAAGACAAGAGATAAAAAAAGAACATCTGGAATGAGACAGATAAATGGATGGATGAAGAGAGAGAGAAATAAAATTTTAAGTCATAAAAAGGCTGTTCTATTTCCCATCTTTAATGTTGATAAGAACTTTCTGCAAGTTTCACAGTCACTGCTCATCTTTTGATTTGCTATGAAAACCTCAAACTGAAAATGTGCTTACAAAAGACTACATTTTGGCAGGAAATATGTTAGGTAATTTTTAATGATAGGAATACTAAAGTTATATTCAAGTTGCAAAGCTAAATTTTTCTAAATAAGACTATTGTCAAGATAAAGCAATATTAGAGATCCACAAATCTGCAAAGCATTTATATGAAAAATATGTGTACTAAATGGGCAAAAGGAGAATCATAAGAACATCATGCATTCTATTAAGACTCTGAGAACAAAGCGATTGAGTCACTTAATTTTTTTAACTTTTATTTTAGGTTCACAGGTGTGTGTGCAGGTTTGTTAACACAGTCAAAGTTGTGTCATGGAGTGTGGTGTACAGACAATTTTGTTATTCAGGTACTAAGCATATTAAAAATAGTTATTTTTCCTAATTAGTTATTCTCCCTCATAGAGAAATTGTCACACTACTTTCGACAATGTTTGAACTAATTTACACTCCCATTAGCAGTGTACAAGCATTTCCTTTTCTCCACAACCACACTAACATCTGTTTTTTGTTTTTGTTTTTTGTTTTTTGACTTTTTGATAATAGCCCTTCTGACTAATGTGAGATAGTATGTCATTGTGGATTTGATTTGCTTTTCTCTAATGATCAGTAATGTTGAGCTTTCCTTCATATGGTTGTTGACTGCATATATGTCTTCTATATGTCTATATATTGTCTATTCATGTTATTTGCCCAATTTTTAATGAGATTGTTTGATTTTGCTTCTAAATTTCTTTAAGTTCCGTATAGATTTTGGATATTACAATCTTTCTTCCATTTTATAGGTTGTCTGTTTACTCCATTGATAGTTTCTTTTGCTGTACACAAGCTCTTTAGTTTAATTAGATTGCATTTGTCAATTTTTGCTTTTGTTGCAATTGCTTTTGGCATCTTTGCCCTTCGTCATGATGCCTATGCTAGTTCCTATGTTCAGAATTACATTTCCTGGGTTATCTTCCACGGATTTTTATTGTTTTAGGTTATATATTTGAGTCTTTAATTCATTTTGGGTTGATTTTTGCATATGGTGTAAGGAATGGGTCCAGTTGCAATTTTCTGCATACGGCTAGCCAGTCATCCCAATGCCATTTATTGAATAGGGAGTCCTTTCCCCATTGCTTGCTTTTGTCAGTTTTGTCAAAGATCGATGGTTGTAGGTATGCACCATTATTTCTGCATTCTCTGTTCTGTTTCATTGGTCTACCTGTCTGTGTTTGTACAAGTACCATGCTGCTTTGGCTACTGTAGCCTTGTAGTATAGTTTGAAATCAGGTAGCATGATGCCTCCAGCTTGGTTCTTTTTGCATAGGATTGCCTTGAATATTTGGGCTCTTGTTCTGTTCTTTATTAATTTTAAAATAGTTTTTTTCTACTACTGTGAAGAATTTCTTCAGTAGTTTTATAGGAATAGCATTGAATCTGTAAATTGCTTTGGACAATATGACCATTTGAGTAATATCTGTTTTTCCTATCCATGAACATCAGATATTTTTCCATTTGTTTGTATCATCTCTCTCTGATTTCTTTTCAGCAGTGTTTTATTGTAGAGATTTTTCGCCACCTTGATTAGCTGTATTCCTAGGTATTTTATTATTTTTTGTGGCTATTGTGAATGGGATTGTGTTCCTGATTTAGCTCTCGGCTTGGATGTTGTTGCTGTATAGGAATGCTACTGACTTTGGACGTTGATCTTGTATTCTGAAACTTTGTTGAAGTTGTTTATCAGCTCAAGGCACCTTTGAGCAGAGAGGATGGAGTTTTCTAGATATAGAATAATTTCATCTGCAAAGAGGGATAGTTTGACTTCCTCTCTTCCTATTAGGTTGACTTTTATTTCTTTCTTTTGCCTGATTGCTGTTGTCAGGACTTCCAATACTATTTTTAATAGGAATGCTGAGTGAGGGCATCCTTGTCTCGTGCCGGTTTTCAAAGGGAATGCTTCTAGCTTTTGCCCAGTCAGTATGATTTTAGCTGTGGGTTTGTCATAAATGACTCTTATTATTTTGAAGTACATTCCTTCTGTGCCTCATTTTTGAGGGTTTTTAACGTGAAAACATGTTGTATTTTATCAAAAGCTTTTTCTACATCTATTGAGATAATAATGGGATTTCTGTCTTTAATTTTCTTTATGTGATGAATCACATTTATTGATTTGCATATGCTGAACCAAACTTGCATTCTAGAGATAAAGCCTACTTTATTGTGGTAGATTAGCTTTTTGATGTGCTATTAGATTCTGTTTGTTAGTATTTTCTTGTGGATTTTTGCATCTATGTTCATCAAGAATATTGCCCTGAAGTTTTCTTTCTTTCGTTGTGTCTCTACCAGGTTTTGGTATCAGGATGATGCTGGCCTCATAGAATGAATTGGAGAGAAGTACTTCCACCTGAATTTTTTGGAATAGTTTCAGTAGGAATGGTATCAGCTTTTTTTTGTACATCTGATAGAATTCAGGTATGAATCCAACTAGTTCTGGGCCTTTTTTTTTTCTTGGTAGGATATTTATTACTGATTCAATTTTGGAGCTCATTATTGATCTGTTCAGGAAATCAATTACTTCCTGGTTCAGCTTGGGAGGGTGTTAGGTGTCTAGGAATTTATCCACTTCTCCTAGATTTTCTAATTTGTGTGCATAGATGTGTTCCTGTTAGTCTCTAGTGATTATTTGTATTTCTTTGGGGTCAGCAGTAATGTCCCTTTTGTCATTTATAATTGTGCTTATTTAGATTTTCTTTCTTTTCTTCTAGTTAGTAGTCTATCTTATTAATTTTTTCAAAAATGAATCTATATCTGTTGATCTTTTGTACAGTTTTTCCTATCTCAATCTCCTTCAGTTCAGCTCTTATTTTCATTACTTCTTGTCTTCTGCTAGCTTTGGAGTTTGTTTGCTCTTGCTTCTCTAGTTCTTACAGCTGTGATGTTAAATTGTTAACTTGAGCTCTTTCTAACTTTTGGATGTGGGCATTTAGTGCTATAAATTTCCCTCTTAACATGGCCTTAGCTGTGACCCAGAGATTCTGGTATGGGTTCCAAAGTTATTTCTAAGTTAGTAATTAAAAGATAAATTGCGAATGAAGTAAATTATATCTTAGGTTTTTGTAATTTATTAAAGAAGGTAGCTTCAATTATCTCATGCTTCACTAAAAAAAAGAGTAACATATTTTTAGAAGTTAGTAACTTAACATTGACATTTTGGAATATTACACAGGGGATAATAAAATGTTAGCAATATAACAAAATCCTTCTACATGCCCTATACATTAACAACCATTATTATGAAATCTAAAGTCATTTGTTAGCTAAGATATGGAGACAAAAATCTCCATTTAAACAATAAGTTATGGTCTTCACAGGGATGGGTTATGTGCACATGGGCAACAAAGACAAGGGAGAGATAAATAATGTGTAAAGCACTTGTATTTGAGATTGCTTTGGAAATAAACCACCACAAAAGATTATGGTTCTGTCATTCACCAAAAGCCTATATTCTTAAATTCATAACATAAAAAATTCTTACTTACTATGAATTCACTTCATATGAATTTAATATATCATTTGAAGCACTATCTACCAAATCAAAACAGAAACAAATTGTGTTGTCCAGAATATACCATTTTACAAGCTAGTTGTATTTACCATCAATTCAGTCAAGAACACTAGGCATCCACTTGCAGAATACGGCTCCTACTACTACAAGAGTGATTCTGCATTTTATTCTTCAGATTTACAAGTATATTTTTCATGTTAGTAAGTCGAGTATTTTAATCTGAAATTTATGTTAAAAAGAGAGTCTTTTGGAAGCAGCATGCAGCCTTCAAACAAGTTAAGTTTGTTACCAAAATTTATGGAAGGGTAGTATGACATCTTTATCATTATGTATGGCAAAACTGTAACACAGTATAATGCCTTAGTTATGCTACTTTGTCTCTTCAGACATTTCGATGATGAAAGTGATAGATGTCCAAAATACTACACAAAGATTCAAGCTGTTGTACTGCATAATAAATAAAGACTATAATAGCAGTCCTGGGGTTTTTATCTTATATATATCAAATGGGAACATAAGCTACTCTTACAAAACTGTTTCAACACGTCTCTTCAAGAAGATACCATATTAAAATTTCTATCTTTACTTGGTACTTTTGAAGATTCAAGATAAGAACTCCTCAGCCCTTCTGTGCATTTTCATTTACAACATGATTAATCTCTGAGTTTACTGTTTTAAAACTATCCTCACCATGACATTATCCTTACCATGACATTACACATCAATTGCTATAATTCTGAAAATTGAAAGCAACCAAGGCGACTTACATGTCCAACACAGGCTATGAGGTTGGTTCTGAGATAACAGAAAGTAATTATACAAATAATTCAGAAAAAATAAAATAAATTAACATAATATTTGTTTCTACTTAAAACCACAAAAGCAGTTATTGCTTTTATATAAAAATAACTTTATAAAAATTTATATAGCCTTTAATATAATGATTATGACAAATGAAGAAAGGGATATATGGAATATACATATATATCCTCCTAGAATTCTCTGAAAATCGAGGAATTGCTATAAAAGGATCTATACAGTACCATTATGTATTTATTTATTTTTATTTTTTTTGAGATGGAGTCTCACACTGTCACCCAAGCTGGAGTGCAATCACACAATCTCAGCTCACTGCAACCTCCACCTCCTGGGTTCAAAGGATTCTCCAGCCTCAGCCTCCCAAGTAGCTGGGATTACAGGCACCCACCACCGTGCCCGGCTAATATTTTGTATTTTTAGTAGAGATGGAGTTTCACTATGTTGGCTAGGTTGGTCTCGAACTCCTGACCTCGTGATCTGTCCACCTTGGCCTCCCAAAGTGCTGGGATTACAGGCGTGAGCCACCACACCTGGCCTACAAAGAAACTTTGTTTATTGTGCACTACTCTATACCAGAACTGTGATGAACAATTATGAGTAACAGATATACATACTCATTTTATTCATATTTACAATAACAGCTAATCCTCACTGAATGCATATCATGAGACAGGAGCTTGACTTTGTAGTCAAGGTCTCATTCTACATTCACTAATACCATTTTAAAATTTTGCTTCTCTATTTTATAATTGTAGAGGCTGGAACTTGGAAAGGTCACATATCAAGAAGCAGCCACATAGTGATATGAATCAGGATTTGTCTAACTTCGAAGTCTCCTGATAACTTCTTCAAGTGTAAATCTTAGCTTCTGACAACTCTAGATAAATTCGCTACAATTCAAAAATCTCAAGCTTTTTAAAGGAAGTCAAATTCTCTAAAACTTCAACCTTCAACACTGAATCAGGCTTTATAGAATGAGTATCAAATGTTACCAATCACAACAGAATAAGTATAAAGTAAAATATTTATTAAGAAATTCCTACTGACAAAATACTCGTGGAGAACAGAAAAATGTGGCAAACTTCCCCCAAGTTTGCTCACTATTTCTTAGTGAGATAAATCAAGTGCAAAAAAAAAAAAGAATGGACTCTTCCTTTCACAAAAGATTTATCTGTATCATGAGAGGCTGTTTGATAGCATTTTACACACAGTAGAATAGGACACAGAAGGACTGAATGGGTTCAGCCAGAGAGGCAAAAATTATGATGGGCATTGAGAAGAAAGAGATGAATTAAAAGGGAGGATCAAGAATCTGAGCTGGATCCTGAAGGATCAAATTGGGGAGAGGTTGGAGATGAGGCCTTGTTAAGGTAATAGAGCAATTTTACCTTATTGTTACTTAGGTTTGGTTTATAATCTGTTGAGAGTAAAACTACTCTTACAGCTAAATGTTTTCTGAAAATCATGTCTTATAAATGAAGCAAAAAACTTAGCTCTTTAGGTCCTAATAAGTAGATCAACTAAATCAGGGAAGAATCATAGAAATCTTTTGAGTAGGGAAGGAAAGCTATTTATCACCATACACTTAAGGGAAAACTACTCTCAGTTCTGAGAAATCTTCTTGGCAAGCAAATTCCAAATCCAGTTTCTCTTTAGCTTGTGGCCTTTGATCAGTTGGTTAAAGGATTACTGCCTGATATGGTTTGGCTCTGTGTCCCCACTCAAATCTCATCTTGAATTGCATTCCTATAATTCCCACGTGTTGTGGGAGGGACCTGGTGGGAGATAATTAATTTGAATCATGAGGGTGGTTTCTGCCATACTGTTCTCATGGTAGAGGATAAGTTTCATGAGATCTGATGGTTTTATCAGGGATTTATGCTTTCACATCTTCCTCATTTTCTCTTGCCACCACCATGTAAGAAGTGTATTTCATCTCCTGCCATGATTCTGAGGCCTCCCCAGCCATTTGGAACTGTAAGTTCAATTAAACCTCTTTTATCTTCCCAGTCTCAGTATGTCTTTATCGGCAGTGTGAAAACAGACTAATACACCACCCTAAATCTATAGCCTCATACTAAGCCTGTGTGGGAAGTGGTAATAGAGTTTGTACTAAGTTGGACATTCCTATACCTTGAGAATTTGTGAGTATTATCCTAGGATTGAGCTATGTTATAGCAAATGTTAATAGATTCTGGCAATTGGAAAGTAGATACAGGATATTTTATTTAAAGAGAGTGGCATTTGCAGAGGCGTAAAAGTTGCAGTCAATAAGAAACATTCAGAAATTAGGCATGTTTCAGCTTAATTGGAGTATGCATGTTTTATTTTTTATTTTTATTTTTTGAGACGGAGTCTTGCTCCGTTGCCCAGTCTGGATTGCAGTGGCGCGATCTCGGCTCGCTGCAAGCTCCGCCTCCCGGGTTCATGCCATTCTCCTGCCTCAGCCTCCCGAGTAGCTGGGACTATAGGCACCTGGAACAACCCTTGGCTAACTTTTTGTATTCTTAGTAGAGACGAGGTTTCATCGTGTTAGCCAGGACGGTTTCGAACTCCTGACCTCGTGATCCGCCCGCCTCGGCCTCCCAAAGTGCTGGAGTATGCATATTTTAAAAAAGAACATACTTTCCAGAAAATGCCATTACATTAGATAGTAAAAAACCTTGAAAATCAGGTTAATGAGCTTAATTTTTATTACTTATTAGGATAAAAAGCTTACTCATTTAATCTTTATAATAATAACCTTATCCAGTGGGTTTTATTATCATCTCTACTTTTTAGATTCTAAAATATTTTGAAGCACAGACAGATTAAGTAATTTCAAGTCACATTGCTAGAAAATGGCAGAGGCAAGATTCTAATCCAGGAAGTTTACTAGGACTTTTCTCCCTAGAAATTAATGGTAGAACTGGGTTTTAGTATAAAAAAAATCTATTGTTTAGAGAGAAAACCTACTTGCGATTTAGAGAAATTAAAGATTTGACTGTCCTATTATTTTAAAAAAGAAATTAGGAACACAGAAAAGGAAGTTTTATTCCAGGTTAAGAGCATGCTGTCAGAATTTGTGCTCTACATTCAATGATGAATTACTTAAGGTCACAATAAAAAGCTAAAACCAAGGCATATAATTTACAAATACAGGCATACCTTGGAGGTATTGTGAATTTGGTTCCAGAGCCATACTATGTTTTTTTGTTGTTTCCCACTGCATATAAAAGTTATCTTTACACTGTAGTCTATATGCATGTAATAGCATTATGTCTAAAAAATGTGCATATCTTAATTAAAAATACTTTATTGCCAGAAAATGTTAATGGTCATCTGAGCCTTCAGCAAGCTGAAATCTTTCTACTGGTGGAAGCTCTTGCCTTGATAGCAATAGCTGATGAATAATCAGGGTGGTGGTGGCTGAAGGTTGGGATGGCTGTGGCAATGTCTTAAAATAAGACAGTACTAAAGTTTGCCACATGAATGGACTCTTCCTTTCACAAAAGATTTATCTGTATCATGAGAGGCTGTTTGATAGCATTTTACACACAGTAGAATTTCTTTCAAAATTGGAGTCAATCCTTTCAAACCCTGCCATTGCTTTAACAACTAAGTTTATGCAATATTCCAAATCTGTCGTTATTTCGTCAATGTTCACAGCATTTTTACCAGGAGTAGATATAATCTCAAGAAACCACTTTATTTGCTTATCCATAAAAAGATATCTCTCATTCATTAAAGTTTTATCATAAAATTGCAGCAATTCAGTTATATCTTCAGGCACTACTTCCAGTTCTCTTGCGATTTACACATAGGCAGTTCCTCCACTGAAGACTTTAACCTCTCAAAGTCATCCAGGATGGTTGGAATCAACTTCTTCCGAACTCCAGTTAATGTCAACATTTTGAACTCTTCCTATGAATCACAAATGTTCTTAACTGCATCTATAATGGTGACTCTTCTCCTGAATGTTTTAAATTTACTTTTCCCATATCCATCAGAATTACTATGTATGGCAGCAATAGGCTTATGAAATATTATCCTTAAATGATAAGACTTGAAAGTCAAAATTACTCCTTGATCTATGAGCTGCAGAATGGCTGTTGTGATAACAGGCATGAAAACAACATTAATTTATGTATTTCTTCATCAGAGTTCTTAGGTGACCAGGTGCATTGCCAATGAGCAGTAATATTTTAAAACAAATATTTTTTTCTGAGCAGTAGGTCTCAACAGCAGTCTTAATATATTCAGTTTATCATGCTGTAAACAGATGTGCTTTCATCCAGGCTTTGTTGTTCCATTTCTAGAGCAAGGGCAAAGTAGGTTTAGCATCATTCTTAAGGGCACTAGGGTTTTCAGAATGGCAGGTAAGTACCAGCTTCAACTTAAAGTCATCAGGTGCATTAGCCCCGAAAAACAGTGTCAGCATGTCCTTTGAAACGCTGAATCCAGGCACTGACTTCTCTCCAGCTATGAAAGTCCTAGGTGGCATCTTCTTTCAATAGAAAGCTATTTCATCTTCATTGAAAATCTGTTATTTAGTGTAGCGACCTTAATCAATTATCTTCGATCTTCTGGATAACTTGCTACAGCTTCTCCATCATCATCTGCTGCTTTACATTGCACTTTTATGTTATAGAAACGGTTTATTTCCTTATCCCCATGAAGAAACCATTGCTAGCTCCAGATTTTTCTTCTACATCTTACTCACCTTTTAGCCTTTATGAAGTTTCTCAGCCTTCACAGAATTGAAGAAACTTAGGGATTTGCTCTGGATCAGGTTTTGGCTTAAGGGAATGTTTCGTCTTCTATCCAGACCACTAAAACTTTCTAATCAGCAGTAAGGCTGTTCTGCTTATCATTTGTGTGTTCACCAGAGAAGTACTTTTAATTTTCTTGAAGAACGTTTCCTCTGAATTCACAACTTGGCTGTTTGGTGCAAGAGGCCTATCTTTTGGCCTATCTTGGCTTTCAACATGCCTTCCTCACTAAGTTTAATCATTTCCAGCTCTTCACTGAAAGGAGAGATGTGGAACTCTTCCTTTCACTTGAATGCTTAGAGGTCATTACAGGGTTATTAACTGGTCAAATTTCAATGTTGTTGTGTCTTAGGGAATAGAGAGGACCAAGGAGAGGAAGAGAGGGAAATGGCCAATGAGTGTAGTAATCAGAATATACACAACATTTCTCAATTAGTTGGAAGTCTTATATAGGCATTTTTGTGGCACCCCCAAATTATTACAATAGAAGACCACTGATCACAGATCACCATAACAGATGTAATAATAATGATAAATTTTTAAAAACTTGTAGAGATTACCAAAATGTGACACAGAAATACAAAGCACACACTTTTAGAAAAAAAAGTGGTGACAAATTTGCTAGACACAGGGTTGCCACAAATTTTCAACTGGTGAAAAATACAGTAACCAAAGCCCAAAAAGTGAACCATAATAAAATGAGGTATGCCTGTATTACTTTAGAGGATTATTTACTGTTACAGTTGAAATTAAGACAAAAGTATGCTTTCCTTCCTCTAAGTAGTTTGGTAAATTAGGTCTCTCTTTTTTTAAGACCTATCACCTAGTCAATTTTTTTTCTTACAGTTGTTGCACATATTGCATCTGATGATTAAGATGTTGTCGTGTTCATCAATCAAAAAAACTTTTCTTTTTTTTTTGAGTTGGCTCACTGCAACCTCTGCCTCCCTGGTTCAAGTGATTCTCCTGCCTCAACCTCCCGAGTAGCTGGGACTATGGGCACCCACCACCACGCCCAGTTAGTTTTTGTATTTTTAGTACAGACAGGGTTTCACCATGTTGGCTAGGATGGTCTCGATCTCTTCACCTCATGATGCACCCTCCTCGGCCTCCCAAAGTGCTGGGATTTCAGGCATGTGCCACCGCGCCCGGCCCAAAAATACATTTTTGTATTTTATTTCTCTATGTAGTGAATACACTTCAAGATAACAGGGATCCTGGAAATGTAGGTAATATGTTTACATGTACCTGAAACACATACGTTCAGCTTGAAATGCTAACTTGAAGTGTTGAATAATACAGCTGAAGTTCTTCATGGAATGTAAATATTATGGGAGACAAACAAAAATTAAGTTGCATTATTTAGGGGAGATTGCATATGAAGAAGGAGTGATGTGAAGAAGGAGTTTTTTTTTTTTTTTTTTTTTTGAGACGGAGTCTCATCCTGTCGCCCAGGCTGGAGTGCAGTGGCGGGATCTCGGCTCACTGCAAGCTCCGCCTCTCCGGTTCGCGCCATTCTCCTGACTCAGCCTCCTGAGTAGCTGGGACTATAGGCGCCTGCCACCACCCCGGCTAAGTTTTTGTATTTTTTCACCGTGTTAGCCAGGATGGTCTCAATCTCCTGACCTTGTGATCCGCCCGCCTCGGCCTCCCAAAGTGCTGGGATTACAGGCTTGAGCCACCGCACCCAGCCTTTTCTTTTCTTTTTTTTTTTTAGACTGAGTCTCACTTTGTCTACCGGGCTGGAGTGCAACTGCGTAATCTCAGCTCACTGCAAACTCCACTTCCTGGGTTCAAGCGATTCTCCTGTTTCAGCCTCCTGAGTAGCTGGATTACAGGCAGTTGCCACCAGGCCTGGCTAATTTTTGTATTTTTAGTGGAAGCGGGATTTCACCATGTTGGTCAGGCTGGTCTCGAATTCCTGACCTCAAGTGGTCTGCCCATCTCAGCCTCCCAAAGTGCTGTGATTACAGGCATGAGCCACCGTGCCCAGCTGAGCTTTATAACTCTTAACCAAACAGTAAACCTTGTCCTTCATTCGTCACATCAGCTCAGTTTTCTTATACTATTGTGTAGTTGTATGCGCTGTTAGTCCAATTGACTCAAAATTTAAATAATAAAAAGTATAGCCCTCAATAAGGAAACACATTTTCCTCAGGCATATAGTTGGAATTGACATAGCTGTCTTATTCTTATTTAACATTTCAAAGTCCATTAATTTTAAAGCTGTTTCAACAATTGAGTCTTTCCCAAGGTGGAAGGGCAAATATTTGTTGTCGAGTTCAAAGAGTACTTTTGAGAGAGTGAAGACAACAGCTAAGCTGATCTAGTGAGGCAGAAAGACCAGGGGGCTTGAAATCAGAGAAGAGGAGTTTCAGCCCCCTTCTGCTTTGAGGAAGATTGAAATGATCCAGTGTCTACAAGTCTTGGTGTCTCTATAGCACCACCTATCTCATGGGATCATTGGGAAGGAAAATAAGGTAACATATGAAAGTAGCATCTAGAGGACCTTCTTCATAGAAGACTCTTAAACACAGAAGACTACTATTTTGTAAGTATTGTGATCTTAAACATGATATCTGAAGTTAGAAATCAGAAATATTACTCCTGGTTGAGGAAATTACTAAGTGTTTGATCATGGGTTATTCACAACCCATACAAAATATCTGTTAGTCCATTATAAAATGCAGATAATCTACTCTCTGTGCCTATCTAAAAAAAAGAAAAATGATTTAAGCACAAATTAGAAAATGCCTGGGGAACAGAATATCATATAAATTTAGTATAATTCATTTCAAATAGCATTCATAAAATACTTTTTAAAATTCAAGAATAAGAGCAGGAAAAAGTTTTAGCAATTAAATGTTCAGTCTGTTAATCAACTGTTGTATCTTTTCACTTTCATAGCCCAATGTATTACCCTACATTTCACTAGAATTATATAACTACGTGCTACATGCCTTCTAAGATTCTTTCCAACTCTTAAGGTTTATAATTTTTGATGTCCTCTTTTAAAAACTCCTTGCCAAGTCTCTAAGATAGGACTTAAGAAAACAAAGGCATTTTATATAGTCATTTCAGGTAAGTCTCCTCAATAATAAACTTCTCCTTTATGTCCTAGATACCACTTATCATGTGAGCCTCAACTCCTATCACTTCCCACATTGTCCTGTAATATATAATTAGTCCGTGGGACACCATTTCTCTATTCTTTTCAAGTGGTGTCCTTTTGCCTAGAAGACCTCCCTTGCTTTTACCTTTTATCATGGCATTTCCCATCCTGCAGTGAAATGGCCTATTTGCATGTCTCTCACTTTTGGTAGATGTGTTACTAAACAAAGGAGATCTTGCTCACCTCTATACTTTCATCACAACACACAGTGCTTGACCCATAACAGATACTTAGTAAGTGTTAAATTAAATAAATTTTTGAAAAGTCATGACAATCTTGAAAACTTCCTATGACTCCCTAGAGTACCAATGACAGCTTGGGTCAAATGCCTAAATGATTACAGATACAGTGCCAGTGGTCTGAGATCCCTTTGTAACATCAGGCAACTAGTGAATATCCTACAGTCTGAGTGCCCAGCACTTAAGAGGTAACTTCCACTCAAACAACAAACAATACCACCCTAAAGGATCCAGCAACCTCCAGAAATATCTTTGTGTTAGGCAACTAAGCTTAGCACTGACAGTTCACCATACCCAAATCTCAATATTTACAGTTTTAATGGCAGTCTTGACACAGTTCTTTCATTTTTAGGTCTGTCTCCAGTCATGGTCCATAAAGAAAATTACCCGTTTCTCAGTACAAATACCAATTTAAGAGACACAAAATAAAGTCTCCCCTTGTGAGTTGGCCTCACCCCTGCCATGTTTAATTAATTACCTTCAGAAGGAAAATGTGGCTCATTGCTTTCCACCTGGTTTTCTAGGCCTTCTCAGACAGAAGAGCAGGTTGTATTCTCCAAGCATGGTGACGTGCATTACGTGCATGTACACACACACAGTATTTTGTATTACCCATTAAAATGTGACACTGAAAATCCTCCAGTGAAATGTGAAATCTGTGCTCCTTTCTTAAATCTGGCTGGACCTTTGTAACTGCCTCTACCAATACAATACAGTGGAAGTAACGCTACATGAATTCTGAGGCTAGCGTGTAAAAGACAAAATGACTTTAGCTTGGCTCACCCTCTAATTTGAGACAGTTGCTCTTGAAACACAGCCACCATGTTGTAAGGTAGCCCAGGCAACATGAAGATGCCCCACGTGGGCCTTCCAATTAAAAGCCACAGCAGGGGCCAGATGCGGTGGCTCAAGCCTGTAATTCCAGCACTTTGGGAGGTTGAGACGGGTGGATCACGAGGTCAGGAGATCGAGACCATCCTGGCTAACCCGGTGAAATCCCGTCTCTACTAAAAAATACAAAAAAAACAAAAAACTAGCCGGGCGAGCTGGTGGGCGCCTGTAGTCCCAGCTACTCGGGAGGCTGAGGCAGGAGAATGGCGTACCCAGGAGGCAGAGCTTGCACTGAGCTGAGATCCCGCCATTGCACTCCAGCCTGGGCGACAGAGCAAGACTCCGTCTCAAAAAAAAAAAAAAAAAAAAAAAAAAAAAAAAAACAAAAAAAAAAACGGCCACAGCAGGGCCCCACCATCAGATCTGTGAGAGAATGAAAGTGTAGATAATTTCAACCTTCAATATTTGAGACTTCCAGTTGAGACCCACACAAACTATTAGAGATAATAGGTGATTATTGCTGTTTCAAGCCACCTTGTTTTAGAATGATTTATTATGCAGCAATACATAATCAATGTAGATCTGGCAGACTGCCAAGACTTGGGACTATCAATTTATAGCTAGACTTCAGGTGGTCTGAGACTTCCCATACTCTGGGCAATTTCTTATTGACAGACTATTTGAAAATAACCACTCTGAACTTCACATTTCTACATTAAATATTACCATTATGAAAGAGATTTTTAAAAAATCATTCAGAAAATACTATACCAAATTCCTGTTTGGTAAAAGTCCCTAGATTGTTTTTAAAGTCCTTAACAATATTTCTCTATCTATTTTTAACTATATTTTCTCTAGCATAGATCAAAGAGCATAGTTTGTGGATTTGTTATTTGTTTTGCTTTTGTTCTTAAAATTTACTTCCTTATGCCTTTTTTTAAATAAATAAGAATATATAAATTTTAATTTATTTTATTTTAGATTCAGGGGGTACATGTCATGTTTGTTACACAGGTATATTGCATAGTGATTGGAATTAGGTTTCTAGTGTAACTTTCACCCAAATATTGAACATTATGTTCAATAAATATTCTTCCAACCCTCATTCCCCTACTTATGCCGTTTTTAGAGACTCCACTGTCTATATTTCCAACTTTATATCCGTGTCTACCCATTGTTTAGCTCCCACTTATAAGTAAGAACATGAAATATTTCATTTTCTGTTTCTGAGTTAGTTCACTTAGGATAATGATCTCCAGCTCCAGGCATGTTGCTGAAAGAAGGTGATTTCATTGTTTTTATTGCTGTGTAGTATCCGGTGTTTTATATACACCACATTTTCTCTATCCAGTCAACTGTTGATGGATACTTAGGTTGGTTACATGACTTCCGTTCTGTGCTGCGATAAACATACCATTGCAGGTGTCCTTTTTATATAATTTATTTTGAACTGGGCAGAAGCCCAGTAGTGGGATTGCTGCGTCAAATGGTAGCATGAATTTTAGTTCCTCAAGATATCTCCATACTGTTTTTCATAGAAGCTGAACCAATCTACCTTCCCCTAAACAGTGTGTAAGTATTCCCTCTTATCCAAATCCATGCCAACATCTGTTGTTTTTTGACTTTTTATTAATAGCCATTTTGACTGATGTAAGATGGTATGTCAGTGTGATTTTCATTTGTGTTTCTTTGATGATTAGTGACGTTGATACATTCTTCCTATGTTTGTTGGCTGCTTGTATTTCTCCTTGTGACAAATGTCTGCTTGTGTCCTTTGTCCAGTTTTTAATGGAGTTGTTTTTCACTTGTTCATTTGTTAGTTCCATGCAGATTCTACATATTAGTCCTTTGTCAGGGACATAATTTGTGAATATTTTCTCCCATTCTGGTGGTTGTTTGATTACCCCATTGATTATTTCCTTCTCTGAACAGAAGTTTTTTTAGTTTAATTAAGTTTCATTTGTCTGTTTTGTTTTTGTTGCATTTCTTTTTGGGATCTTCATAAATTCTTTGCCTTGGCCAATATCCAGAAGAATTTTTCCTAGGTTTCTTCTAGGAATTTTTATAGTTTTAGGTCTTACATTTAGGTCTTTTATGCATCTTGAGTTAATTTTTGTATACAGTGAGAGGAAGAGGTAGAGTTGCATTCTTCTGTATATGGCTAGTTAATTTCCCCATTATCATTTATTGAATATGCTGTCCTTTACCCATTGTTTATTTTTATAGATCATTGGTTGTTAAAGATCAATTGGTTGTAGGTATGTGGCTATATTTTGGGGTCCTCATTTTGTTCCATTGATCTATGTGTCTATTCTTATACCAGAACTATACTATGTTAGTTACTGTTGTCTTGTAATATAATTGAAATTCAAGCAACGTGATTCCTCCAGATTTGTTCTTTTTACTTAGGATTGTTCTAGCTATTCAGGTCAAAATGAAGGAAAAACTGTTAAGGGCAGCCAGAGAGAAAGACCAGGTCACCTACAAAGGGAAGCCCATCGGACTAACAGCAGACATCTCGGCAGAAACTCTACAATCCAGAAGACAGTAAGGGCCAAAATTCAACATTATTAAAGAAAAGAATTTTCAACCCAGAATTTCATAACCAGCCAAACTAAGACTTGTAAGTGAAGGAGAAATAAAATCCATTCCAGACAAGCAAATGCTGAGGGATTTTGTTACTACCAGGCCTGCCCTGCAAGAGCTCCTGAAATAAGCACTAAATAGGAAAAGGAAAACCAGTACCAGCCACTACAAAAACACACCAAAATATAAAAACCAATGACACTATGAAGAAACTGCATCAACTAGTGTGCAAAATAATCAAATAGAATCATGATGACATGATCAAATTCACACATAACAATACTAATCTTAAATGTAAATGGGCTAAATGCCCCAGTCAAAAGACAAAGACTGACAAATTGGATAAGGTGTCAAGTCCCATTGGTGTGCTGTTTTCGGGAGACCCATCTTATGTGCAAAGACACATATAGGCTCAAAATAAAGGGATGGAGGAAAATTTACCAAGCAAATGGGAAACAAAAAAAAGCAGGGGTTACAATCCTAGCCTCTGACCAAATAGACTTTAAACCAACAAAGATAAAAAAAAAAAAAAAAAAAAAGACAAAGACAGGCATTATATAATGGTAAAGGGAACAATTGAGCAAGAAGAGCTAACTATTCTGAATATATATACACCAAATACAGGAGCACCCAGATTCATAAAACAAGTTCTAAGAGACTTAGACTCCCACACGATAATAGTGAGGGACTTTAACATCCCATTGTCAGTATTAGACAGATCAACGAGACAGAAAATTAACAAGGATATTCAGGACTTGAATTCAGCTCTGGATAAAGTGGACCTAGTAGACGTCTACAGACCTCTCCACCCAAAACAACAGAATATACATTCTTCTTAGTGCCACATGGCACTTGCTCTAAAATTGGCCACATAATTGGAAGTAAAACGTTCCTCAGCGAATGCAAAAGAACGGAAATCATAACAGTCTCTCAGAACAGAGTAAAATCAAATTAGAACTCAGGATTAAGAAACCCAGTCAAAACCACACAATATCATGTAAATTGAACAACATGCTGTTGAATGACACCTGGGTAAAAAAATAAAATTAAGGCAGAAACCAAAGAGAACAAAGAGACAACATACCAGAATCTCTCGGACACAGCTAAAGCAGTGTTAAGACGGAAATTTATAGCACTAAATACCCACATCAGAAAGCTGGAAAGATCTCAAATCGACATACTAGCATCACAATTAAAAGAGCTAGAGAGGCAAGAGCAAAGTAATCCAAAAGCCAGCAGGAGACAAGAAATAACTAATATCAGAGAAGAATTGAAGGAGACGGAGACACGGAAAACCCTCCAAAAAATCAACAAATCCAGGAGCTAGTTTTTTGAAAAAAATTAACAAAATAGACCACTAGGTAGACTAATAAAGAAGAAGAGAGAAGAATCAAATAGACACAATAAAAAATGATAAAGGGGATATCACCACTAATCCCACAGAAATACAAACTACTATCAGAAAATACTATAAACACATCTATGCAAATAAACCAGAAAATCTAGAAGAAATGGATAAATTCCTTGGATGCATACATTCTACCAAGACTAAACCAGGAAGAAGTTGAATCCCTGAGTAGACCAATAACAAGCTCTGAAATTGAGGCAGTAATTAATAGCCTATCAACCAATAAAAGCCCCCAACCAGATGGATTTAGAGGTGAAATCTACCAGGAATACAGAGAGGAGCTGGTACCATTCCTTCTGAAACTATTCGAAACAATTGAAAAGGAGGGACTCCTCTCTAACTCATTATATAAAGCCAGCATCCTCCTGATACTAAAACCAGGAAGAAACACACACACACAAAATACTTTAGGCCAATGTCCCTGATGAACATTGATGTGAAAATCCTCAATAAAATACTGGCAAACCAAATCCAGCAGCACATCCAAAACCTTATCTACCATGATCAAGTTGGCTTAATCCCTGGGATGCAAGGCTGGTTCAACATATGCAAATCAATAAATGTAATCAATCACATAAACAGAACCAAAAGCAAACCACATTATCTCAATAGATGCAGAAAAGGTCTTTGATAAAATTCAAAATCCCTTCATGTGAAAAACTATCAATTAATTAGGTATTGATGGAACATATTTCAAAATGATAAGAGCTATTTATGACAAACCCACAAACCCACAGCCAATACCATATTGAATGGTTAAAAGATGGAAGCATTCCCTTTGAAAACAAGGCAAGGATGCCCTCTCTCACCACTCCTATTCAACATAGTATTGGAAGTTCTGGCCAGAGCAATCAGGCAAGAGAAAGAAATCAAGGTATTCAAATAGTAAGAAAGGAAGTCAAGTTGTCTCTGTTTGCAGATGACATGATTTTATATTTAGAAAACCCCATCAGCTCAGCCCCAAAACTTGAACTGATAAGAAACTTCAGCAAAGTCTCAGGATACAAAATCAATGTGCAAAAATCACAAGCATTCCTTTATACCAACAATAGGCAAGCACAGAGCCAAATCATGAATGAACTCTCATTCACGATTGCTACAAAGAGAATAAAATACCTAGGAATACACCTAACAAGGGAAGTGAAGGACTTCTTCAGGGAGAACTACAAACCACTGCTCAAGGAAGTAAGAGAGGACACAAACAAATGGAAAAGCATTCCATGCTCATGGATAGGGAGAATCAATATCGTGAAAATGGCCATACTGCCCTTGTAAATTCAATGCTATTCCCATCAAACTACCATTGACATTCTTCACAGAATTAAAAAAAAAACTATTTTAAATTTCTTATGGAAATAAAGAGGACACCATGTAGTCAAGACAATCCTAAGCAAAAATAACAGAGCTGAAGGCATCATGCTGCCTGACTTTAAATTATACTACAAGGCCATAGTAACCAAAACACCACGGTGCTGATACTAAAACAGACATATAGACAAATAGAGCAGAACAGAGACTCAGAAATAACACCACACATCTACAACCAACTGATCTTCGACAAGCTTGACAAATACAAGCAAAGCGGAAAGGATCTCCTAATCAGTAAATGATGCTGGGAAAACTGACTAGCCATATGCAGAAAACTGAAACTGTACTCCTCCCTCACACCTTATACAAAAATTAACTCAAGATGGATTAAAGACTTAAACGTAAAACCCAAAACTATAAAAACCCTAGAAGAAAACCTAGGCAATACCATTCAGGACATAGGCATGTGCAAAGAGTTCATGACAAAAACGCCAAAAACAACTGCAACAAAAGCCAGAATTGACAAATGAGATCTAATTAAACTAAAGAGCTTCTGTACAACAAAAGAAACTATCATCAGAGTGGACAGGCAACCTACAGAATGGGAGAAAATTTCTGTAATCTATCCATCTGACAAAGGTATAATATCCAGAATTTACAAGGAATTAAACATACTTACAAGAAAAAAACAAACACCCCATAAAAAAGTGGGCAAAGGATATGAACAGACACTTCTCAAAAGAAGACATTTACACAGCCAACAAACATATGAAAAAAAGCTCAACATCAACGATCATCAGAGAACTGCAAATCAAAACCACAATGAGATACCGTCTCATGGTAATCAGAATGGCAATTATTAAAAAGTCAGGAAACAATAATAGATGCTGGCAAGGGTGCGGGAAAATAGGAATGCTTTTACATTGTTGGTGGGAATGTAAATTAGCTCAACCCTTGTGGAAGACAGTATGGCAATTCCTCAAGAATCTAGAACCAGACATACCATTTGACTCAGCAATCCCATTATAGTCTGCATGCCCAAAGGAATATAAATCATTCTACTATAAAGACACAGGCACACATATGTTTATTGCAGCACTATTTACAGTAGCAAATACATGGAACCAACTCAAATGTCCATCAATGATAGACTGGATAAAGAAAATGTGGTACATATACATCATGGAATACTATGTAGCCCTTTGCAGGGACATGAATGAAGCTGAAAATCATCATCCTCAGCAAACTCACACAGACTAACACAGGGACAGAAAACCAAACAAACACCACTCATAAGCGGGAGCTGAACATTGAGAACACATGGAAACAGAGAGGGGAACAAAACAAACCAGGGCCTTTTGCGGGGTGGAGGCTGAGGGGTGGGAACTTAGAGGACACGTCAGCAAACAACCATGGCACACATATACCTATAGAACAAACCTGCACATTCTACATATGTATCCTGTTTTTTTTTTCTTTTTTCTTTTTAGAAGAAATAAGGAAAAAAATTATAGTAACTCATGAAATTAAGGTATAATTATTAGTAAGGAAATAGGATAGCAAGAGTATTTGTAGTAGGACAATAAAATCACAATCAAGCAAATTTATGCACAGCATATTAACCAAGGAAAAACTGCTTTAAAAGGTTTCCTTGGATTTGGGGTATGTAACTGATCTATTTCTTTTCTGTTTTCTGTTATTTTTCCAAGTGTTTTCTAATGGAAGGTATTTTTAAATTAATTCTTTTTCTTATCATTGCTTTCTCTTTCTTTTCATTATATTTATTTTCTTCACTCATCAGTTAGTATACCACTTGAGTTTGATCTCTGGATTCTGAAAGCACTAGTTTAAACACATCCCAGCCACTTTCTAACAGTGTGAACTTATGTAAGCTAGTAAGCTCATAGGTTTCCAAATCTGTAAAAATTAACACAATAATAGCATCTCCATCCTCGATTGCTGGGAAAAATAAATAAATAATAGACAGCTTTTAGTATTGTCCCTGCTACAGAGTTAATCATTCAATAAATGGGATCTGTTACTATGTAATATTTTGCCTGTAATTTGTCCCACTGTGTCCTCCTTTACCTAATTTCAGAGAAATTCAGTCTTGTTAATAGAAGAAGGCACATCAAACCTTACCTAACCAAAGTAAACATTTGTGTTCTTTCCTGTGGCATTGACTTGTGCAAAAAGATTTGCCAGACTCCCAGGAGGTAGTGTTTGTGAAATGGTGTTTCCTGAAAATATCAGGAAGGTGTCCATGTTACAAAAAAGAAGAAATCCACCCAACGAACATTGGTATTATTCCTTTGCCCCTGTTTGGTTTCCTCAAAACTGAACTAGTATGCCAACCAAATTATTGCCTGTGGGCATGAAGGGTGCACGAAGATCATTCTCTAAACCTCAATAAAACAGTCTCTCTCTACTTTCTACATTTTTCTGAGTTTACAGCATTTGCCAAGTTATATGCAAGTGACTTCTCAATATAAATGTTGCAAAGTTTTAAACAAGGACATTTCAGATAAAATACAAAAACCTTGCTGTTAGGAATTGCTTGGTTAAAATTTCAGTGCACATCCTTAGAACACATATGGATTTTGTTTGGCTATATCATGATATATATGTGAGTCATATTAGTGTAAACTCACAAAAATATGCAATTATTCACACATTCTTAACCATTTCCTGAAATACACTCATGCTTTAAGAAAAGAATATTTCAGCATTGGAAAACTGAATCATTTAAAAATGCTATTTGCATTAGAGTTTTCCAGAGAAATACAACAAATGGATGTTATACACATATATATGTGTATGTGTGTATATACATATATTTAGATGTAAGAGAGAGTGAGAAAGCATGTAGAGAATTATTATAGGGAATTGGTTCACACAATTATAGGGACAGAGAAGTCTCAAGATCTGCAGGTGGCAAGCTGGAGACCCAGGAGAGCCAATGGCAGAGCTCCAGTCAGAGTACTAAGGCCTGTAAGCCAGGAGAGCTGATGTTGTAAATTCCAGTCTGAAAGCCAGGAGGCTAGAAACTTAGGAAGATCTGCTATCAGTTTGGGTCTCAAACTGTATCATTCAAGGAAAAGACCACTGTTCCAGCTTAAGCAGCCAGGCAGGAGTCTCTTTTGACCCACATAGCCTTTTTGTTATGACCCACATAACAATTATTTGTTAGCCTTTTTGTTCTATTCAGGATTTCAACTGGCTATAGTAATTTACATTTCCACCAGCAGAGTATAAGGGTTTCCTTTACTCCACATCCTTACCAACACCTGCTATCTTTAATTTTACAATAGTGGCCATTCTAACTGGAATGAAGTGATGTCTCATTGTTGTTTTAATTTGCATTTCCCTGATGATTAGTGATATTGAACATTTTTTCATATACCTGTTGGTCACTTATATATCTTCTTTTGAGAAATATCTGCTCAGGAACTGTTGCCCAGTTTTTATTCAGGTTATTTTTTTCTGTTGTTATTGTTGTTGTTACTGAGTTGTTTGAGTCTTTTGTTTATTTTGGAATATATCCCTTTACCAGATGTGTAGTTTACAGATACATTCTCTCAGTCCATAGCTTATCTCTTCACTCCAGTGATTGTTTTCTTTGTTGTGCAGAAGTTTTTTAGTTTGTCTTCGCTTTTGTTGCTTGTGCCTTTGAGGTTTTATCGAAAAAATCTTTGCCTAGACCAATGTCATGGAGTCATGTCCTGTATGCTTATAGTTTTGTAGTATATGGGTCTTCCATTTAAGTCTTTAATCCACTTTGAATTCATTTTTATATATGGTGAGGGATTAAGAGTCAAACTGCCTTCTTCTGCATCATATCCAGTTATACCAGCACTATTTATTGCAGAGATTTTTCTTTCTCTATTGTGTGTACCTGGCTCCTTTGCTTAAAATCAACTGGCTATAGATGTGTTCACAAACACAAACAATTTGACTTCCTCCTTGCTAATTTGAATTTTTTTACATTTTGTTCTCTTGCTTGATTGCTCTGACTAGAACTCCCAGTACTACGTTGAATAAAAGTGGTAAAACTGGGCATACTTATCTTATTCTAGATCTTGGAGAGAAAGCTTTTTCAGCTTTTCCCCATTCTGTATGATGGTAGCTTTGCGTTTGTCTAAATGGCCTTTATTATGTTGAGGTGTTTCTTGTATAGTTTGTTGAGTTTTTATCATAAAAAGTGTTGATTTTTTAAAATGCTTCATCTGCATCTATTGAGATAATTATATGATGTTTTGGCCTTCATTTTGTTGATCTCATATATCATGTTTACTGGTTTGAGTATGTTAAATAAACTTTGCATCCCTGGGATTAATCCCCTTCGTCATGATAAATAATCTTTTTGATGTGCTGTTGTATTCAGTTAGCTAGTATTTTGTTGAGGATTTTTTTCATCTATGTTCATCAGAGATATTGGCTGGTGGTTTTCGTGTCTGTGTGTGTGTGTGTCTGTGTGTGTGTGTGTGTGTGTGTGCCCTTGTCTGGACAAGGACATCCAGTTTTTGATTATTTTGAATAATCTTACTATAAACATTCTTTTACACGTCTTGTGGTAAATACAGCAGTCCTCATTTAACTATGTCCCAAGACTCCCAAAGGGTGCCTGAAATCATGCATAATATTGAACCTTATAAATTCTATATTTTTACCTACACATACATACTTTTGACAAAGATTAATGTATAAGGTATAGTCCAAGATTAACAATAATAAGTAATAATTAAAAGGCTATAACACTATAATAGAAGTTATATGAATGTGATTTCTGTCTCTCAAAACATCTTATTGAAACACACTCACCCATTTCCAGACCATGGATGATCATGGGTAACTGAAACTGTGGAAAGAAAACACATGAATAAGAGGAGACTGCAGTATATGAACAAGTTCCTTTGGTATGTACCTACAAATGGAATTTCTGGGTTTTAATGTTTGCATTGTTTTCAGCTTTAGTACACTCTCAAACACAGTTATCAAAGTAGTTGTGTCAATTTCCATTTTTCCAACAGTGTATGAGAGTTCTTGTTGCTGCAAGTCTTCACCAATATTCAATATATATTTTTTATTTTAATAATTTCAGCTTACAAATATTATAAAGTGGTTTTAATTTGCATTTCTCTTTGACTAATGAAACTGAGTACTGTTTCATATATTTATGGGTGATTTGGATATCCTCTTTTTTCATTGTTGTTGTTTTTGTTTTTGAGACAGAGTCTTGCTCTGTTTCCCAGGTTGGAGTGCAACGGCACGATCTCGACTCTGCAACCTCAGCTTCTTGGGTTCAAGTGATTATCATGGCTCAGGCTCCCACGTAGCTGGGATTACAGATGCATGCCACCATGACTGGCTAATTTTTGTATTTTTAGTAGAGACAGGGTTTTGCTATGTTGGCGAGGCTGGTCTTCCCTCTGCGCAGAAGACTTCCTCTCGTCACTCACATGGCTCACTCCTTCACTTCCCTCCATCCTCTGCTCAACTGCCATCTTCTAAGAGAAGACTTCAGTGACCACCATATATAAAATAACATTGCAATAACCCCATTCCAGCTTGGCCTAACATCTTACATTATTTATTTTCTTTCCTGAACCATAAACATTGCCATCTATAATACCTATTCACTTGTTTGTTTCCTGTCTCATACTTTTTTGTATTTTATTGTATTCATATTCTTCTTTAAGAAATTATATAAATTTAAACCTTAGTTGTTTTTAAATTTACAAAAAGGCTATCATGTTTATAATCTTTGAGAATCCATTTTTCATATAATTTATTATTAAGATTTATCCATACTGATTCACGTTTTTATACTTTGTTCATTTTGCCTAAGGTATTATTTTGTGAATATACAGCAAAGGACTTATGCACTATTGTCTTATTGGGATTAAGATGGTTTTCAGATTTGCTATTATGAATAGAGCTACAATAAATATTATTGTATATGTCTTCTACTGTATTATCTATGAGAATTTTACTTGGCCATACACCTAGCATTATCCTGGGTACTTGCATATAATGTTTTATCTATTACTCTTCTTGCATTAGGTCCTGTTTCCACTGAAAACCATTTAAGCTTCCTAGGTCCCTACATTATACATCTTGCCCAACATATCTACCTATGAGGGCATTTGGTGGTTGACTTTTCACCATTTATCCCCTCTTTCTTCCATCAAGAGTACCCTAATTTTTTCTTGATAAATTCCCTTCATTCTCATTTTCAGCCATTTAGGAGGGTGCCAGACCTAGGAATAGAACTGACTGACAGGGCCATTCAATGCATCCTGTCCTCTCTATCCACAGGTATCACTGGTTCATGGATAGCTAGGTAAGCCATTTAGAGATCTTTGCTGGAGCTTTTGGGAGGAAGGGTTGTATTTATCTTCCATGTAATTTATCAACAACATGCTCTCATCTCTTCATTTGTTAATGAAAGATATGAGGCTCATAATATGGGAATGAAGCAAATCCTGGGGACACGGTGTCAAGAAACAACAACAGGGAAAGCAGGTCCTGGTCACATCTGGAGGATTACTATGGTCTGAATAAGCCAAATCTAAATTGAATTCTATCCTTGGAATTGCAAGCTTTTATGAGCTAACAATTCCCATTTTCTTTTTCTTTAAGCAGAGTTTATGTTACTTGTTTCACTTTATCCCTAATTTTATCTCAATTATTGTCTGTATATCAACCCTTTACTCAAATGTTCCCAGTCAGGTCCCTTGTTTTCAAACAGTTAACTGGCATGTATTATTTCCTACTTCTGACTGGCAAATTGTCACCCACTCTTCAAATCCCAGCTTTATTCTCATGCCTTTTATGAACGCTGCCTTGATCACTCTGGAACATGACAGGACACCATGTCATTTTTCTGCTGCTTCTTTGTGGGGTGATATTTTGTTCTTATCATCTCTTTTACAGTCTTCTGTTTAATGGACATCTTCTCATGTGTCTGTCCCTTCATCCAACCTGTAAGCTTTCTGAGTTCAGGGGCCATGGGTTTTATTTCATTATGTCTTCCAAGACAGTAAATCTTTATTAAATAAACACGCTGCATCTATGCGTATTCCATGTGGTAGCCAAATTCTCACTCCAGTTTCTCCATTTCAAAGATACAGCTTCTGTTTTGAGGGAAAACCCTATAACCCCATCACTGCAAAAACTAAAGCAATGCACATGCCTTAACCTTTGCATATCAAGGACCTCTCTCCAGAGTATCAAACTGTATGCTCTGCTTATATATTAGTTTTATAAGTTTTTACAGGAATAAAATTCACAAGCTTATAAAAGCACACATTTTTAAAACATGGCTTAATACTTATAGATGATATAGTAAACAATTGGTAAAAAGTCTTTCATGAGTATACAGCAGAAAAATTTGGCACATCTGACAAAATGTTCACAAGCATTTATAAACAAAAAGAAAAATAAATAACTCCAAAAAACAGGATACTGATTAGAGGGATGTATAGAATGTGAGTATCAAACTATGAGTGGAATTAATTGATCTAATGCGATCCTAGAGTGAGAAATAAAAAGTTAAGTAGTTGGGGCATAAAAAAGAGGATCTATTCTCAAAGCTTTGAGAGATGGCTGGTGATGCTATTCTGTTTGTTTGTCAGGAACCAGTGATGACAGCATTCCAAAAATATTTCACTGTTTTTTCTAAATTTAGCTAAATTCATTTCATAAAAATTCTACTCAGATGGTTCTGAAAAGTTAACCTAGTGCATCAGACAATTAATGTCTAAATTGTGCTCACCAAAAAAGCATCTGAATCACTTAAAAAAATTTTTGTGTTGGTATATAAGCTATAATTACCAAAGAATGTGTAATTCTCATATTTGTATTACCCTGTTCACTACAAAATTTTTATGACATATCTGCTATGGTATATAATATAGACAATAAATCAACAAATATTAAACAGTATTTTCTATTTAGAATTGGTTCCCTTGATTAGGTGGTAGAGAAAGTGGTGAGACTGAGGGAAAGGAGATGGTCTTTTATTTTTGCTTTTATATAGAACACTAAAAAGTCATTTTTCCCAGACAACTTTATTTTGTTTTCTTTCAGGAAAGATCTTTCCCATAAATATCTCATATCCCTGATCATAAACAATGACAGAAAGTTCATCTCTTGCTCCATGAGGTAATAATTCCCCACTAGCTGCACAGACTTATTACCTCAGCAGTTTTTAAAAGTACAGTTACTTTGGGCCCTATCCCAGCTCTATCAATCCAGAATCTCCCTCAGTGGAACTGGAATCCTTTAATTTTCCAAAGCCAGCTTACAAGGGTCATGTATCTGCCTTTGCAAACATTGCTATTACTGCTCACTGCCTGGTCACATCCGTATCAGTTTTTCTGGGTTCTCTAAACCTCTAATATGATGATTAATATGCAAAGAAATGATTATATCATCACATAAATCTTATAATCATTTGTCCAGAAGGTACTACTAATGTGTTAAATGTGTTAACAATCCAAGCAATGCAGTCATATCATATAGTAATGAATCTTGAAACTGCAGCCGTACCCAATAGACATGTTAGGCCTGAGTGGGATGGGTGGAAAGTGGAGTGGACCTGGGTAAGAGAGGGCCTGATCCCAAGTGATTAATCATGTGTGTATTAGTCTGTTCTCACACTGCTATAAAGAACTGACAGAGACTGGGTAATTTATAAAGAAAGGAAGTTTAATTGACTCACAGTTCCACAGGCTGCGTAGGAGGCATGGCTGGGGAGCCCTGAGGAAACTTAACACTTATGGCGGAAGGGCAAAGGGGAAGCAAGCACATCTTGGCATGGCAGCAGGAGACAGAGAGTGAAGGGGGAAATACTACACACTTTTAAACAGCCAGATCTGATTACAAGTCACTCACTATCATAAGAAGAGCAAGAGGGAAATCTGCCCCCATGATCCAGTCACCTTCTACCAGGCCCTTCCTCCAACACTGAAGATCACAATTCAACATGAGATATGAGTGGGGACACAGAGCCAAACCACATCAATGTGCTGCACAGGGCTGACCGTCAGAAGATACAAAGTTGTAATAATGATAACATCCTACCACCACCCTCTGTATACTCTGACTATTCCATGTGAGTATTCTGATTAAAGAGGTCACATATGATAGGTAAAGCACAGTGACAGAAAGGTGAACTTAAGAGCCAAGGTCCAGTCTCTCAGATAAGAAGTCCTATCAGAGGTAGGCAGGTTGTCAGGACCCTAGGCAAGCAGATTGTGCTGCAGAAAAGAGAAAGTAGGCCAAAGCCCAGTGGCATAGACTGGGCATGCATTTTCCAGTGATGGACCAAAGCTGGTCATTGGACAAATAAAAGAATGCCATTATAGGCTTAAATGGCATATGTGAGACATTGAACATAGGACAATGGATTTATTCCTCTACACCAATTTATAAGATATGATAAGCATGAAAGTATAGCACAAAATGATTTGATAAGCATGAAGGGCCTAATACAAACTGCTGAAAAACTGTTAGTTTGAAACTGTGCAGGAACTGAGTATGCCTTAGGAACAGGAAAAAAAAATTCACGGAATTTCATGAGACATAGAAGAAAATCACATTTTTATCAACTTAAAAGTAATGTATCAAAGACCAGAGTGAAATCTAAAAACAGAATAATGCTGGCTAAGTTAAGGAAAGAGTTCTTTCCTGACTGAATTCATAGAGAATTGTTTCAGGAATATTTATGGAAAGCTATTCAAGAAATCATTAACAGTCATTGAAAGATTGACAGACATGGACATTGAGAGAGAAGAACCTTACTGTAAAGTACACGCCATTTCACAACATATAAATTTTATAGTGTGTACAGCTATTCAAAAATTAATCACTTTTAAAACAAGAAGTGTTTCCGTTTCTCCCTTTTATTTTTTTATACATGGATAAAATGATATTCTTAAATCAGTGATCTAAAATACTTCCATCAGCCAATAGCACCTCAGCAAATAACATAGTACTAAAGAGTTTCGGGACCAATAAATTCTAGACTTTTGGTAAAAAGAAATACCAAAATAATATATGTAAAGCTCAACAAGATTCAAAAGTATATGGCAGTTATGTTATTAGTCTGGTAACATTCACCAGAACAGGCAGGAAGAGTCACACAACCTGGTCAGCTGTCTTAGTTTATTTTCTGCTGCTGTAACAGAAAACCACAGACTAGGTTCTTTATAAAGGAAAGAGATGTATTTGGCTCACAGTTCTGGAGGCAAGAAAGTCCAAGATTCAGAGTCCACATCTGGTGAGGGTCTTGAGAAAGGGATCACACAGAGACAACGGTGAGAGAGAGTGACAGCACACTGAACAGACAGAAAAAATGGGGCTGGGTTCCTTTTTTTCAGGAACTCACTATGGAAATAACAGCATTAATCTATTCATGAGAAAGGAGCCCTCAAGGCCTAATGACCTTGTGATGGCCCTGTCTCTAACTTAATACTGCTGCAATGGCAATTAAATTTCAACGTAAGTTTTGGAAATGACATTCAAACCATAGCATCAACCATGCCATAGTTATATATTTAACATAGATTATCTTGTGATCTGTGTGATAATAAGCTAAATGAAACTATCAAAATTCAGGGGAAAAATTATTTGAAATAAATTCAGATGTCAAATACTGTGACAGAAAGAATGCATGACACAAATGTAAAGTTAATCGCAATTATAGTAAGCCCAGTACTCAAAACAATAAAATAGAATGATATTTCAGTGGTATTAGTTTTGAAGAAGATAATTACTAAGGCTTGTAATGCACTTTAGAATTAATAAAGCTATTTCATAGGAAAATGTCTTCTTTTCTTACATCCTGTAAGTCTTTCAGTAGCATGGATTATTTATTTTTATTTTATGTGTGAGAGTAGAGATTTCCTGGAGATCTTGCAACCAGTGTTAGAGACAGGAGTTAAATTCAGGATTTATTTCAATTATGTATGATTTTTCCACGTCACATTTTGATGAATTAGAAATTCAATCAAACATGGCAGAACTGGTTCTTTTTCAAAATCCTAGTATTGAATGTCTTCCACACATTTAGGCAAGGTTAATCAGATTAATCTGAATGGGCTAGTTTCTACAGATATAGAAACTAAAAATTTCATCTCATCTCAATGACATGTACAACTACATCAACTTACCACTTGGTATTTCAAGGTTATTCTTGGCCTTAATATGTTTTTTAATTATTTTTTATGCAGTTAACTTCTAATATATCACACATAAAGAAATTGAGCCGGGTGCGGTGGCTCAAGCCTGTAATCCCAGCACTTTGGGAGGCCGAGACGGGCGGATCACAAGGTCAGGAGATCGAGACCATCCTGGCTAACACGGTGAAACCCTGTCTCTACTAAAAAAAATACAAAAAACTAGCCGGGCGTGGTGGTGGGCGCCTGTAGTCCCAGCTACTCGGGAGGCTGAGGCAGGAGAATGGCGTGAACCCGAAAGGCAGAGCTTGCAGTGAGCTGAGATCTGGCCACTGCACTCCAGTTTGGGCGACAGAGCGAGACTCCATCTCAAAAAAAAAAAAAAAGAAAAGAAAAGAAAAGAAATTGAAAAGTTCCGCTAGGATTTTAGCACAAGTATCAAACACATGTATATAAGTGGATCGTCAGAATACTAGCTCCCCACAAACTGTTACAATCCATTATGCCGCTGCATACATTGAATTGTGAATTACTAACACAAGCCATTGAAATATTTTATGTTAATCTGTACTCTAGGGTGCTGTAGTCCAAAAATAACCAAAACAAAAATATCACCAAATTATCAAATGAAGCCTGTATATTTTACTGTAATGTCATAATTCAGAATACAAGATGTCTTACTCATATAAAGCAGGCAATAAAGTTCCTTAGAAAATTGGATATATAAGGACAATGGAAAGATACTGAATACTTAGTGTTACTGGTTAAAAGGATTTAGAAAAAGGTTTCAAAGACAACTACAATGACCTATTTATTTCCCAGGAGTATATGATTAATTTTTCCTTAAAATAAGAGTTATGCAAAACCATAGTTGAAGTTACATATGGAATTAGCAGTAGTGTCTAGTGACAAGAGGTATATTTTTTTTCAAAATTTTTTATGTATAAAACATAAAAGTAGAGGGCTGATTCTGTTTACAACGCTTCCCAACGTTCTTTATCTTTCTACAGCTACATATTGTTTATACAAAGAAAGAATTTACTTCACAGTCATTCTTCTAATTTACTTCTTAATACTCTTTCAGCCTTTAAAGGAAGAAAACCTTAGTGCCTTTACACTGCTTTGTTGAAAGGTGGATTATTTTAGACAACAGTTCTTTAAATTTTTGATTTCTACACTTACCAAACCCCCTCCCCAAAACATGAAAGTGCTTAAGTAATCTTAGGTTAAAAAAAAGAGCCCTGAGAAGGAGGCAGAGCAAGATGGTGGAACAGAATCCTAAACCATGTGTCCCCACGGCAAGAACACAAAATTTTAACAACTATATGCACACATTAGAACACCATCACAAGAACCAAAAAAGAGGTGAGGAATCACAGTACCTGCATTTTTTTTTTTTTTTTTCTCTCGAAACAGAGTCTCTCTCTGTCACCCAGGCTGGAGTGCAGCGGTGGGATCTCCATTCACTGCAAGCTCCGCCTCCCAGGTTCAAGCCATTCTCCTGCCTCAGCCTCCGGAGTAGCTGGGACTACAAGCGCCTGCCACCACGCTCAGCTGATTTTTTGTATTTTTAGTAGAGATGGGGTTTCACCATGTTAGCCAGGATAGTCTTGATCTCCTGACCTCGTGATCCACCCAACTCGGCCTCCCAGAGTGCTGGGATTACAGGCATGAGCCACTGTGCCCGGCCAGTACCTGGTTTTAACTTCATGTTACCTAAAGAAGCACTGAAGAGGGCTTGAATCACTGACACCACCTCTCTACCACCCAAAAGTGGCTGTGCATATGGAAAGTCTGTGTACTTGGGGAAGAGAGAGTACAGTGACTGGGGAACTTTACATTGAACTCAGTGCCGCTTTGTTACAGTGGAGAGCAAAGACATGCTTGCCTCAGCCAGTGCCCTTGCATGTAGGGAGCATGTGGACCAGACCTAGCTAGAGGTGATATGCCCATCCCAGTGGTCGGAAGTTCGGAGTTTTACGGGAAGCCTCACCACTACAGGCCAGAGTGCTCTGGGATCCTAGGTAAACTTGAAAGGCAGTCTAGGACCCAAAGACTGGATTTCTTAGGCAACTTCTAGTGTTGGGCTGGGCTCAGAGGCAGGGGGCCTAGGGTAGCATGTGACTTAAGGAGACACCAGCCAGGAGCAGTTTTGGGAATTCCTGTACCACGCCTCTCCCAACCGCAGGCATTGCAGCTCACAGCAACAAAAGTGACTCATTCCTTCTGCTTAAGAGGAGGAGAGCAAAGAGTAAAGAGAACTTTGTCTTCCATCTTGGATAGCAGCTCAGCCACAGTAGGATAGGGCACTACACAGAGTTGTAAGGCTCCTATTCCATGCCCTAGCTCCTGGATGAGATTTCCAGACACTCCTTGGGCCAAAAGGGACTCACTGCCCTGAAGAGAAGAGGACAGTCCCAGCAGGATTCATCACCAGCTGACTAAAGAGCCCTTGAACCCCGAATAACCAGCAGTAGTACCCAATTAGTATGCCATGTGCTTTGGGCTCTGAGACATGCTGACTTTAGGGATGAACCAGCACATCCCCAGCTATGGTGGCTATGGTGGAAGACTCCCTCTGTTTGAGAAAAGCAGAAGGAAAAGTAAAGGGGACATTGTCTCACACCAGACAGATGGATAAATATCAGGTAGATACCAGCTCAGCCATAGTGGGGTAGAGCAACAGGCAGGCATTTGGATCTCCAAGACCAAGCCTAGGCTCTTGGACAGCATTTCTGGATCTTCCCGGGGCAGAGGTCATACTGGCCCATGGTGAGTCTTAAACATGGCAGCTTTTACCAGAAACTGAGTGAAGAGCCCTTAGGCTTTAAATGAACATGAGCCTGTGGCCTGGAAGAACCCTCCATGGGCTGTTGGTGGTGGTAGCCACAGGGAGAAGTTCCTCTGCCTTTAAAAAGGGGAAGGAAGAGCAGGAAGGATCTTTGTATTGTAGCTTGGTGCCAGCTTAGCTTTAGTAAAACAGAACATCAGGCTAATTTCTAAGGTTTTTGATCCCTGGCTCCCAGAAAGCATCTCTAGAGCCTCTTAGGACATGGGGGAACTCGCCATCTTGAAGGGAAGCCCACAAATGTCACTGGCTTTGCCACCTGCCGATTGTAGATCCTTAGGGCCTTGAGCGAACACAAGTAGTAGCAGGTAGTGGTTACAGCAGGTCTTGGTGAGACCCAGTGCTGTTCTGGCTTCAGATCTGACTCAGCATAAGAAAAGAAAACTTTACCATAGAATAATATATCTGGCAAAAATATCCTTCAAGCATGAAGAAGAAACAAAGACCTTCCCAGACAAACAAAAGCTGAGTGATGTCATCAACAACAGACCTGTCCTATAAGAAATGCTCAAGGGAATTCTTCAGTCTGAAAGAAAGGGATGTTAATAGCAATAGAAAATCATTTGAAGGTACAAAACCCATCGGTAATAGTAAGCATTCAGAAAAATACAGAATATTATAACCTGTAATTAGAATATACAAACTAGGCCCAGGCGCAGTGGCTCACGCCTGTAATCCCAGTACTTTGGGAGGCTGAGGCAGGTGGATCACGAGATCAGAAGATCGAGACCATCCTGGCTAACACGGTGAAACCCCGTCTCTACTAAAAAATACAAAAAATTAGCCAGGCATGGTGGCGGGCGCCTGTAGTCCCAGCTACTCAAGAGGCTGAGGCAGGAGAATGGCGTGAACCCGGGAGGCAGAACTTGCAGTGAGCCAAGATCGCTCCACTGCGCTCCAGCCTGGGTGACAGAGCGAGACTCCGTCACAAAAAAAAAAAAAAAAAAAAAAAAAAGAATATACAAACTCTTAAATAGGAAGACTAAATAATGAACCAATAAAAAATAATAACTACAAATCTTTTCGAGACATCAACAATATGATAAGACATAAAATAAACAAAGTTAAAAAGCAGATGAACAGAGTTAAGGTGTAAAGTTTTTATTTGTTTTCATTCCATGTTTTTGTCTGTTTATGCCATCAGTGATAAGTTGTCATAAGTTTAAAATAATGAGTTATAAGATAGTACTTACAGGACTCCCAGTAACCTCAAATCCAAAAACATGCAATGGATACACAAAAAAATAAAAAGTTAGAAATTAAAACATACCACCAGAGAAAATCACTTTCATTAAAGGGAAGTCAGGAAAGAAGAAAAGAAGGAAGAGAAGACTACAAAATAATCAGAACGCAAATAACAAAATGGCAGGAGAAAGTCCCTACTCATCAATAATAACATTGAATGTAAATGGATTAAACTCTCCAATAAAAAAAGTGACTGAATGTATATTAAAAAATGTCACAGTAATCTGTCGCCTACAAGATATACACTTCTCCTACAAAAATACACGTAGACTGAAAATAAAGCGATGATAAAAAGATGTTCCATGACAATGGAAACCAAAAAAGTCCAGGAGTAGTTATGTAAGAAAAAATAGATTTCAGGACAAAAGTATTTAAAAAGATAAAGGAGACTATTATATAATGATAAAGGGATTGATCTAGCAACAGAATACAATAATTGTAAATATATATCCACCCAACACTGGAACACACAGATATATAAAAGCAACTATGATTAGAGCTAAAGAGAGAGATAGACTTCAATACAATAATACATGGAGACTTCAACATCCCACTTTCAGGATTGAGCAGATCTCCCAGATAGAAACTCATCAAAGAAACATCAGACTTAACTTAATCTGCACTCTAGAAATAAACAATAAACCTAATATATTGTATTGTCTGTGAGAATAAACTAATGCTGATGCTGATGAAGACAGTTCTGAGGCTGGGAAGAAAAAGAGGTTTAATAGGCCTACAGTTTCACTTGGCTAAGGAGGCCTCACAATCATGGTGGAAGGTTAAAGGCACTTCTTACATGGCAGTGGCAAGAGACAGAATGAGAGCAAAGAGAAACAGGTTTCTCCTTATCAAAGCATCAAATCTCATGAGACTTATTCAATACCACGAGAACAGTATGGGACAAACCACCCCGTGATTCAATTATCTCCCACTGGGTCCCTCCTACAACACCTGTGATTTATGGGAGTACAAGTCAAGATGAAATCTGGGTGGGGACACAGAGCCAAACCATATTATAGATATTTACATAATATTTCATCCAAAGGCTACAGAATACACATTCTTTTCTTCAGCATATGGGTCATTCTCAATAATAGACCATATGTTAGGGAATAAAATAAGTTCTTAAAATATTCAAAAAATTGAAATAATATTGAGGATCTTCTCTGACCACAATGAAATAATACTAGAAATCAATAACAAAAGTAATTTTGGCAACAATACAAACACATATAAATCAAACAATACACTCATGAATGACCAGTGAGTAAATAAAGAAATTAAGAAGAAAATTGGAAACTTTATTGAAACAAATGATAATGGAAATACAACATTCTAAAACCTATGGGATACAGTGAAAGCATTCCTAAGAAAAACACTTATAGCTATAAGACCTACATCAAAAAAGAAGAAAAACGTTAAATAAACAACCTGATGATGCATCTTAAAGAACTAAAAAAGAAAGAGCAAACTGAACTCAAAATTAGTAGAGGAAAAGAAACAATGAAGATCAGAGCACAAATAAATAAATTTAAAACAAAGAAAACAAAAAAATCAACAAAGCAATGTTTGTTTTTTGAAAGGATAAAATTTACAAACCTTTAGCCAGACTAACCAAGAATGAAAGAGAGAAGACAAACAGAATCAAAAATAAAAAAGGAGACATTGCAATTGATATTTCAGAAAATCAAAGGATCATTAGTGGCTACTACGTACGACTATATGCCAACAGATTGGAAAATCTAGAGAAAATGGATGAATTCCTAGACACATACAACCTACCAAGATTGAACCAGTAAGAAATCCATAACCTGAACAGACCAATAACAAGTAATGAGATCAAAGCCATAATAAAAAGTCTCCCAGTAAAGAAAAGTGTGGGACCCAGTAGCTTCATTGCTGAATTCTGCCAAACATTTAAAGAACTGTTACCAGTCATCCTTGAACTATTCTGAAAAACATAGAAGAGAATACTTACAATCTCATTCTATGAGGTCAGTATTACCCTGATACCAAAATCAGAAAAAGACACATCAAATTTAAAACTACTGGCCAATATATCTGATGAACATTGATGTGAAAATCCTCAACAAAATACTAGCAAACAAAATTCAACAATACATTAAAAACACCAATTATCATGACCGAGTGTGACTTACTCCAGGGACACAAAGATGGTTCAACGTGTGTAAATCAATCAGTGTGATACATCATATCAACAGAATGAAGTACAAAAACCAAATGATCATTTCAATTGATGCTGAAAAAAGCATTTTATAAAATTTAATATTCCTTCATGATAAAAACCCTTAAGAAACTGGGTATAGAAGTAATAAATCTCAACATAATGAAAGCCACATATGAGAGACCCATAGCTAGTTTCATACTGAATAAAGAAAAAAAATGAAAGTCTTTCCTCTAAGATCTGGAGAATGACAAAGATGCACACATTCATCACCATTATTCAACATGGTAATGGAAGTCCCAGCTAAAAAAATCGGACAAGAGAAAGAAATAAAGGGCATCCAAATTGGAATGAAATATGTCAAATTATCTGTGTTTGCAGATTATATGATTTTATATTTAGAAAAACCTAAAGACTCCACAAGAAAAATATTAAAACTGATCAACAAATTCAGTAAAGTTACAAATTACAAAATCAACACATAAAGATCAGCATTTCTATATGCCAATTCCAAACATCTGAAAAATAAATAAAAAATTATATATTTTACAATAGTCATACATACAATTAAATTTCACCCAAGGAGTGAAATATCTCTACAAGAAAAACTCTAAAATACTGATGAAAGAAATTGAAGAGGACAAAAAAAAACTGGAAAGATATTCCATGCTCATGCAGTGGAAGAATCAGTATTGTTAAAAGGTCCATACTACCCAAAGCAATCTACAGATTCAATGCCAATTCCTATTAGAATACTAATGACGTTCTTCACAGATATAGAAAAATAATAATAATTCTAAAATGTATATGGAACCACAAAAGACCGAGAACAGCCAAAGCTACCCTGATCAAAAACAATTACCAAAAACATTACCTGACTTCAGATTATACTACAGAGGTATAGTGACCAAAACAGTATGGTACTAACACAAAAACAGGCACATAGAGCAAAGAAACAGAATAGAGACCCCAGAAACAAATCCACTCATCTAGAGTGAACTCATTTTCAACAAAGGTACCAAGGACATACACTAGGTAAGACAGTATCTTCAATAAATCTTCAATAAATGGTGCTGAGAAAACTGGATATCCATATGCTGAATGAATTAAACTAGACCCTTACCTCTCATCATATGCAAAAATCCAATCAAAATGGATTAAAAACAAATCTAAGACTTCAAACTATGAAACTACTGAAAGAAAATATTCAGAAAACTCTCCTGGACATTGGCTTGGGCAAAAGGTTCTTGAGTAATACCACAAGCATAGACAACCAAAGAAAAAAGAAACGGGATCACATCAAGTTAAAAAGAAACAATCACTGCACTACAAAAGAAATAATCAATAAAGTGAGGAGACAACCCATAGATTGGGAGAAAATATTTGCAAACTACCCATCTGACAAATAATTGAAAACCAGAACATAAAATGAGCTCAAACAACTTTATAGGAAATAATAATAATAATACAATTAAAAATTGACAAAATATTTAAATAGATATTTCTCAAAAGAAGCCATGTAAATGCCAAACAGGCATATGAAAAGGTGCTCAACGTCACTGATCATAAGAGAAATGCAAATCAAAATTACAGTGAAATATAATCTCTCTCTAGTTGAAATGGTTTTTGTCCAAAGGCAAGCAATAACAATTGCTGGAAAGGATGTGGAGATAAGGCAACCCTAGTACGCTGTTGGTGAGAATGTAAATTAGTACAACCACCATGGAGAACAGTTTGGAGGTTCCTCAACAAACTAAAAATAGAGCTACCATGTGATCCAGCAATCCCACTCTGGGTATATACCAAGAGATAGGAAATCAGCCTATCAAAGAGACATCGGCACTCCTATATTTGTTGCATCACTGTTCTCAATAGCCAAGACTTGGAAACAACCTAAGAATCCATCAATAGATGAATGGATAAAGAAAAGGTGGTACTTATACACAGTGGAGTACTATTTAGCCACAAAATATAATGATATTCTGTATTTTCTACAACATGGATGGAGCTGGAAGTCATTTTGCTAAATGAAATTAGCCAGACGCAGAAAGACAAATATCACATGTTCTAATTTGTAGTAACTAAAAATCAAAACATGATTAGTTCATCATGGAGATAGAGTGTAGAAGGATGGTTACCAGAGGTTGAAAAGAGTAGTTGGGGAAGGGTAGTGGGTAGGTGTGGATGGTTAATTGGTACAAAATATAATTAGAAAAATAAGTAAGACCTAGTATTTGACAGCACAACAGGGTGACAATAGTCAAAATAATTTAAAATTGCACATTTAAAAGAACTAAAAGAGTATAATTGGATTATTTGTAAAACGAAGAATAAATGCTTTAGGAGATGGATAACCCATTTTCCATGATGGGATTATTATGCATTGCATGACTATATCAAAACATCTAATGTACCCCATAAATATATGCAACTACTACGTACCCACAAAAAAATTAAAAACCCTGAAGATGGTAATATGCCTAATTTCTAACAAGAACCTACACTTCGTGCTATTAAATCTAAACCTCGACCGAACACCTATGTCCTCCCCTTCCCCAAGTTTGAAATATTTTCTAAATATTATGAGGTTCCAAGTAGCATGAGTTCCAAAATGATTTTTGAGAAATATCTACATTAAAGCATGTCATTGCAAGAGATGCTAAATGATTTCAAATTGTCAATAATCTAATTATCAGATATGGTTCATATTCTTTTTCTAAGTATTTAATGGATTGAAATGTAATGATATCTTAAAATCCATATTTAAGAATAAAAAGAGACCATAGGAAATGCAACTATATGTAATCAAACCCTTTGTTTTGCATGAGAAAGTGAACCAGAACTACCAAAGAGTTGCCCAAAGTCACAAAAATAACTAATGACAGGGTGAATTATTTGAACTCAGATCTTCTGAAACTCAGTGCATATATTTTTTCATCATATCAGTGTAAGTTTAATTAGTTGTATTAGTAATGATCATTTGAAGCAATTTCCATAAAGAACACAGATACGATGAAATCAAGTATCATGTAAGTAGAATAAAATATAAACAGGGAGAAAAAAGTACATATGTATTATATAGATATATGCAATTATATATTTAGATTTAGAGCTATACAAACTCTGAGGAAAACTATCAAACAAGCAAAAAACTGGAAATTACTTACATCTAGAATTTCAATTTTACAATTACTTCCTACTTACTACTGAAAACTTCCTTTTGTGAAAAGATAACATATCAATACCTCAGAAAAGAAAAATATTTCTTCGTTCTGAGACCTGAAAAAAATTTATGAGTGTTTAAGAAAATGTTATTCATAAACAATACCTGTTTTCAACAGATTTCAAGAAGTTAAGAAATTTTATTGTTGTGTGTCATAGCAATCTTCAGTAAACATCCAGGGTCCAGTGTTACATCTGGTTCTATAAAGACTATTCTATAATGTAGTAGAAACAAACAGTGTAGAATCTTCTAAAATAAACATACCCTAGAAGACTTTTTTTTTTATGTAGCAGTTGGGTCTACTGGTTATTTATAGGAACTCTCAGACAATTCAGAGCTGAAAAGAAAGTTGTTTAATACTGTTTGGGGAAAGGACCAGGCAAGTAAGCAAGGATTCCACATATGATTTTGTAAGATCAGCTCTGAAGAGAGCTAGTTGAGGATTAGTGAGGGCAGAAATCCAGCCAGTTCTTCAGTTTCCAAGATGTGCAATAGGCTAGTCAACCCAGAGGAAGAGGGTTTTTGTAATCTGTCTGCTCAGAGGGAGTTTCTTTTTACCTGAATTGAACAAAAACATACAGGCTGTGCCAGCAACACTCTTACATGTGAATGGCAAAAATGAAACTGTCGAGAAAATGAAAGATAGAGCCTTGGTCTCCTTTAATTGATGGCAGTATAAATGAGTATCTACAGGCTATACCAGTATTCTTCTCAGGAAATAGCTTTGCATCTGTTTAATTCTTAAAGCAAATCAAGTCAGTCCCAGAGATGTATACTGGAAAGCACAGAAATAATGGCCTTCAGCTGAAGGACTGTGATCACAGAAATTATCAACATAAAAGTTGACATGGGCTCCTAGTTAGTATGAGCAAGACTGCACCCAAAAAGCCAACTAGATAAATTACACACACACACACACACCGCACTCCACAGTCATGTGAGAATACAGCAAGAAGACTTTCCTCTGTAAGCCAGGAAGCAGATGTTCACTCAGAACCAAATTGGCCAGCACCTTAATTTGGAACTTTCTTGCTCCAGAACAGAGAAATAAATTCCCATTGCTTAAGCCACACGGTTTATATGATTTTGTCGTGTCAGCCTAAGCTGACAGGTCCCAAACAATGTTATTCAAAACTGACTTATTTTTAACAGTGCTCAGTTCTTTTCAAATAAATCTTATATGACACCTCTGGGATGAAAGAGCTTGTTAGAATATGAAAAATTTGGAGCAGAGAAAATGTTCTGAATGAGAAAATCAACTCTGCCTTCCCATGAATAAGAATATCGCCTTGTGAATGCTGAATTTGCTCAGTAAATTAATAAATAAATAAACACTAAACATTTAAAAATTTCCCTTGAAAGAATGTGTAGAGATTATTAACATAAATCCTCTCAAACTGGCAATATAAACTTGCTATAAAGGAGCAGTGACCTAGCAAGCATTTGGCTGCATCCTCAATGCTGGTACCATGTTCACTAAATGGAGAGTGTCTCTCTCATGCCTTCCCCTTACTGCAACATGGAGATAAAGAAACATATGCTGTAGCTGCTTCTGCTGTGTTTAGGTATCTTTCTTGTGTTCAAGAAAATTCTTAAGAAATTATGAGAGGTGTTTTTGGTATGTTCCTTCCTTCTAATCCCAACTTAACTTGCAATGCTTCAAATTATCGTTCTATCAAACTGGAGACAGTAAGCTACTCTGACTAATGTGAGCTAGGAAGGCTGGAATCTAGGCTGTTGTGAGACTTACATGAAATACTATATGCAAAATAACTAACAGGAGATCTAAAACATAGTCTTTAGTCACAAATGCTAGTTCTCTTATTTACATCTGACCAGTCTTGTCCCTATTCAGGCAATAGAATTTCCTCTCAGATTGAACCCAAGTTGCAATTTCAATTTTATTACTACCTTTTCTTCCTATCCCTGAATTCCTGTATTACTATTCCATTGTTTCATACCTTCACTAAATATTAACAAAACAATCCTTAAAGTTCTTTAATACCTAGTTTTGTTTAAAAAATGTTTACCCATTCTACAGTTACATAAATTTTTAAAATATTAGTTTAGTATTTTAAATCCTCTGTTAAATTTGTGCATGATTTCTGCCCACCATTGCAGATGGTAATATTGTAAGTGATCTTGTAAATGTGACAAGCAAATAAACACTATATATTTATGGACACCCCCGTGAAAGAAAGCACAGAATATATTGGCAAATATCCTCCCAAGGTGAGTTTGCAGGGAGAACCTACAAAATCTTAGATGGCAGTCCTGCCTACACATCTGGTTCTTTCCACACAAGCATTAAACAAACTTGATTTTAAGAATTTGATTCTAGGTTTCAATATGTTTACTATTCATTCTTGATCGTGAATTTAGTTGTTATTCATTCTATGAATTTAACTAATTTTAAAAAATGTTGAAAAGAGACAAAACAAAACAGAATTTACTTCAGCATGATTAGAGAAGGTGTTGGCAGTTAGACTTAAGTAGAACATTTACTGAATTCCTACTGCAGGACTTGCTAGAAAATTTCCTATATCCAATCTCATTCAATGAAAGACTACTATTAGTTGATATAATGTGAGTGTGTTTTTTTCCATTGGCAATCATATACCATGTTGTAATGTTGTTGAGGTAATTATTTCAAGCATGATAATTGATTGTGGTATAGAGAACTACAAAAAATTCAACACATAATCAGAATTGCAGAATGAAAGACAGTTATTATGCCTGTATGTGTTAGTAACATATTACAGATTGCTTTGAAACACAATAAGAGATTACCAACTTTTGAAAATGATTCACTCCTTGCTGTGAGTTTGGCTTTAAAATCTCTCTGCAAGAATGTGAAGAAAAAAAGATTATAATGATCTAATGATCTTACAAATACTTTGTGAAGACAATGGAGTATATTTACCTTGAAAATAAAGATATTCAGATTGAAAATTATTTTTTAAACAAGAGAAAGTACTTCCACAACAAAATCAAGAAGCTGCCAAAACTCAGCCCTGCATGCATCATTATTTGGAAAGATTATGTGTTTGATAAACTGTGAGCAATAATCCAAAACAGCCCTTCCTCTTGGGTTTGAGAACAGTCCTTCCTATGTAACAAAGACATCATGAGACTCTTTGCAAAATGCCTCACTAATACCAAGTTATGGCACAGAGTAGTCCTTAATTTATCATTTAGTAGTCCTACCAAACATTAAATGAATGTGATGAGATTCGTTCTTAGGGAATCTACAATACACTCTGGTCATCACTGCTTTTTTCAATATATTCTCAAACTGTGGTTTAATAAATCCATGTAGAATTTTGCAAGAATACTAACCTTTATATGCCTTTCATTATATTTTATTTTTCACTAAACTGAAGAAAATGATTTAAAGGGACGTTGTCTGAGTTCGGAGTTACGTGGTCTATTCTCTGAACCGTGTCACCCAGAGGGTTCAAAATATTTAGTCAGGCTCATAAAACTGGTTAGTTGCAGAGGTAAGCTCAGACCTCAGGTCTCCCTATTTGAATTCTAATCTTTTTTTCACTATCAACATGCAGGGAATGACTTTCAAAATCAATAGGAAATATATGCCAAATAACTTCAGGTATGACACACTATTGAAATAAAAACGACAGTCATGATGTTCTCAAAGATTTCATCAGCAAAATTTTCATTACTGTAAGATACAATTTGTATAAGCTTAGAAAATTGCAGGAAAAAACGCATGTGGTTCATTTCCACAAGGATGCTCCACAACCAAAACACATGGTTTAGTTTATATATGAAAAATACTAGTTTTTGATTGACAAGAACGTTCTAAAACTATTTTTGGCTAAAAACAAACAACTACATCAGTTTTTTCAGAACAAGCTAGAAATAATCTATATACAATCAGAAAATATATTCTTATTTGCAAGTTTATCTTAAAATGATATAAATGGGATAAATCCTAAATAGTAAAAATGATAAATATTGTGTTTCAGTAACTGCCTTACAATTTCCATCTGACTTTGCCCAAAATAATATGTACACCTTATTGTTTTGACTCCATTTATAGTTACTATGATTCCATTTTATAGATCATATTTATGATAACCCCAGCAAATATCAATAAGAAAGAATCAAGCACCTAGTTCCCAGTGCAATCACTGGAGGCAATATAATGAGCCTGAAAAGAGAAATACTTCCCAATGACAACAATATCTTTTTAACAGTGTCAATAAAAAGAGCCATCAGTGGTTTTGAAAAACATAAATTGAATCTTGACTCAGTATAAACCTCACAGGTTCACGTGGTCTTCTGAAAATGGTTCACTCATTGTATAGCCTGCCACTACTATGAAAGATACATGTCACTTTTATGTGTCCTCAGATATCATAGAGGATTGTGAATTGGGATCTGAGAGGATGTCTAACACTCACTTTTATTTATGGCTCCTTCAGCAAGAAAGTTATTTTCTGGTCCTAAATGAGACAGTAAGTCCATGAGATGCTCTGTATATCCTGAACTGAATTCTTGGTGAAAATATTCATCCATAAACTTAAATAGTGGCTATTTATTAAGTGTAGAAGACATGATGCTAGCACAGCAAGAGACTCTGTTCTACCAAGTCAGAGAACCTACTAGTATCTTCTCTCTGGTGAGCCAAGCAACCCTTCCAGTGCAACCGAGGTCTTTCTCCACACCCCTGCCTTGACATTAGTTCCACATCAACAGCAATTTCTCTTACATGTTCATCATATCCTACATTTATATAAATGCACAGGTCTTAACCACTGATCAAAGCAATCATTGGTAGTTAGTAGAAAACATTGTATTTAACATACAGTGATATTTGCTAAAGCTTAACTTTAAGTTTGACTTATTTCCAGTATACAGAAGAAAGTACCATGCATTCATCATGCATTGATTATATGTCAGACCCTATGCTAAGAGAACAACAACTTGATGAGGCAGTTCTTATTATCCATATTTAATAGATGATGAAGCGGCAAGTGAAATGATATAACTGGCTAACGGTCTCACAACCAGTTAGCGAAAAAGCCAGCATTTTAACTTAAGTTCATCTAACTATGAACGTCAAATTTTCATTTTTCTTTTAAAAGAAGAAACATGGATGAACCTGGGAGACATTATACTAAGAGAAATAAGCCAGACTCAGGAAGACAAATACAGTGTGATCGTATTTATATGCAGAATTTTAAAAAGTCGAACTCACAGAAACATAGAGTAGATGATTTCCAAGGATGACAGGAAAATGAAGACATGTTGTTCAAAGGGTGCATAAGTTCTGGGACCCTAATGCACAGCATAGTAACTACAGTTACAAATAATAATGTATTGTATAGTTGAAATTTTTAAGAGAGTAGATTTTCCATATTCTCATTACACACACAAAAAGTTAACTATGTGAAGTTATACACATGTTAATTAGCTTGATTGTGTGAATCACTTCACAATGTCTACATGTATCAGAACATCACCTTGTACACTTTGAATATATACAATTTTTTGTCAGGTATACTAGTAAACTTGAGTAAATGAAAAGGAGAAACAGTACTGAGAGCTGGTAAAGAGGAATGAAAATATTGAAATAATCAGGCATCTGCCAATTTCTGTCCTTCCCTGCTTTAGGCACGCTGAATTTTAAAATTCATGTTAACAGTGAGAAAAGAAGGAATGAGGGTTAAGAAAAACACAAAATAATGGTAGAAATGGCTATGTTCAAGGTATTATGCTGAGCACTTACACAAATATTAATTAATCCTCTTAGTGTTGCTTCTGTTTTCCAATGGCGAAGTCACTCCATAACAGCACCAGGATTCAAATCCAGGCCTGACTCATAGATGATGCATTTTTCAAACACGCTTTTACGGCGTGCATTGAAGTCCACTCATTCCTGTTGGTCTTAATCAACACAAGAGGCAGTGGAAATGTTCCTCCTCTCATAAGAGTGGAATGTAGCTGCTCTCTAAAACTTTATTTCATCTTCAGTTATTCACCACTGAACTCAGGAATGCCCTACACCCTGTGCATGTAAAATTAACATAACCCACACTTTGTCACTTACTTCTTTAGGCTTTTCCATATTTTTTACAGTCAAGTAATTTCTATTCTACTAAATTTTTTAGAAAAACTAAGACAAGCTATTGAAACCCAATGTGCAGATCCATTATTTCTCGAAAAATGTTGAGATGTCTTGAACTTCATATTTAGAGGATGTATTAAGCAGGAATACAGGACTATTTGCTTGGAGATGCTTTTCTAGTAATAATGACAAATAAATGCTATGGAACATCCTGTTCAATATCGAATTTTTCTAATAACATTTCTATGAATCACATTTTCTCTGTCTAGCATATATGTATCTCCTCTTGTCATTTAGTTAATTTTGATCCATTCTCCAACTTCTTCTAGGAAAGTTTTGATCTGATTTTCTGGGCCACATCCCCTTAGTCATCCTTTACCATGTTTATGAGAGTTACGATTGTACATTTCTGTGAGGATTTATAAAATTTTAGTACCTCAGGATAAAATATAAACTCCAGGAAGTCAGACTTGACTATTTTTACTCAGCATTGTATCCCTAGGTGTCTGGCAATGTTTCTGTGTATAGTACATGCTCCATAAGCGTTTGTTAAATTAATTAATTTGCAAATTAATCACCTAAAGTCAAGATAAAACAAATATGTACCCGTGAAATATAATAAGCTTACCAGATTTGAATTTTACTTTAATTGTTAGTATCCCACCCTACCTACTTTAGCCATGACATGTTCAGCTGCTAAATGATAAGATGTTCTGAAGGAAAGAAAGTAGGCCTGCCTGAGTCTTGCAGACAATGAAAAGACAGTAGAAATGTTTCCATAAATAGAAAGACTAGAGGTAAAGAAGGGTCTTACAACCCAGTCTGAGATTTTAGTTTATGGAACAGACCACAGAGAGTCACCTCCAATTCTTAATAATAGGAAGGACACACTCGAATTTGTGTTTTGAAAAGGTTATTCTAACAAGTGTCTCTTGTAAAGAATTAAGGAGCCTGAGCCCTGGGTGTGGTGGCTCACAACGGTACTTTCAACACTCTGAGAGGTCAAGGCGGGAATGCTTGTGCCCAGGAGTTTAAGACCATGGCGATACGCCATCTCTACAAAAAATAAAAACAAAAAAATGAGTTGGGTGAAGTGACACACACACATACTCCCAGTTACTTGGGAGACTGAGGCAGGAGGATCACTTGAGCTCTGGAATTAGAGGCTACAGTGAGCAGTATTCACCCGACTATACTACAGCCTGGAGGAGCCTCTCTCAATCAATCAATCAATAAAAGAGAAACATACAAGTTTAGGCAACTTAGAGGTATGAGGAAAATAGGTCAATATGCTCTTTTAGAATGGCAACTTGGGTTTATAATAGGAAATGAAACCAAATGGATATATGAGTGTGCATGGGTGTGTGTTTGTGTACATGCATGAAAAGAGAGTAAGAGGGGACAGTTTGTTTTTAACACCAGCATGTCTCAAAGTTTTCAGCACTCGGGTATCAGTGCATTTAAACTCAGTTCGATGCATCAAAATCAAATTTGGAGAATCATACTAAAAGCAGACAGGATGGCAGTCATGCAGTGGTGTATATCACTGTTCCCTGATTCCTTAGTCACCTCTTGGCCAATGGCAAGTCAGTTGCCTTCACAATGATACATTACAATCAATCCATGAAAAGAACATGTCAAGTCCTAATTTATTTCCAGTTCTACTGATAAAAAAGAGAGTTCTAGGACAACAAAAGAACAAGCACAAAACTTGAGGGCTAACTGTAACATCTGACACTTCAAACTGAAGTTATTCTGTCATCCAGAAAGAACCCAAACAGCCTAAAATAACTGAGTTGTTATTTTTCTAGACACATCCCAATTTATCTTTAAAACAACCCTGATTCAACTAAAGTGAAAAAGTTACCTTTAATCAATAGTGAAAAGTACACACTATTTTAAAATATTTTTCTGTTTATTATTGACTGTTCTAAAAATTTCCTTAAAGAACTGTTAACTAAAGGCTAGCTGAGCTTTAAGGAGAAACTTGCAAAAGAGTAGCAATAATGTAAAAAAAAATGAATAGGAAACATTGACATATCTACCTTCAAAAACTAATATCTGCATGTGCTCAGGTAAGCAAGCATTGCTGAGCATCAAGGAAGTGAATATATTTACAGTTGCTTACTGCAAAGTAGATACAGTTTAGGAAACAAAGTAAATGGTTATGTAAATCATGTCTGATCTATCTACAGTATTTGAAAATGGGGACATACATTTTTGTGTTTTTTTCTAAAATCAAGGTTCTTTACTTGAAAAACAGTTTCTCCTCTCCTCAGTATCTCTTTAGACTTAACACTGTCATTACCAGCAAACAGAGGCTGAGGAAACTCAACCTAAATCTATAATTTATCATGGTTATTCATCAAAAAGTTTGGTATTTTTATTCTCATTACCTGGCAGTTTATTCACATTGCTAAACTCCTATGAAAATTGAATAACATGTCTCATCTACTGCCTGTATGGGTGCATTCTTTTATAAAAATTGATAAATTCATTGTGCATTTTAATCAATTCCTGAAGAAATAAGTATATATTATACCCATATAGACTCAGAGATCTTCACATTCCTTTGAATGTTTACAAGTCTCATAGTACAGAAAGGACTTAATACTTGCTGTAGAATTTTTTAAATACTTTCAACTAAGTAAGTACTTTGCTCACTTCAGTGACTGACATTCTATTCTTTTAACATCCTGTGGCAGATAACAAAACACAACCTTGTTGTTATCAATTATGTTCTTGTAGATAATGCCAAAAGATAATAGCTACTATTGTTTAAAAAAAAAAATGAAAATGCATCGAAACGAGGATAATTTGCCTTCCAAGAGAAGAAACACATGTAAAAGTAAACAGAGTCTCTAAGTTTAGAGATACTCAACCTTCTTAAGTAGTCCATGAGTGGATGGCATTTAGTGAAGTATCCTTGTTTCCTGTCTCACCTGGAAACCAAGATTATATACCAAGAATTTACATATTGCCACCCACCCATTTTTAAAGTACTTTCTCAGGAACAAAGGATTTAAGACTCTGGGAGTATTTTGCCAGCCTTGGAAATGGATAATGGTTTGAGCTCTTTAGAATTCATCAAGGCCTGCCTGAGGTAGGAGATAGGCAGTACTTTTTTTCTGGTTCTGAGCATGCTAATTGGAGTAGGATCTGGTCAATGAAGCAGCCAGCTGAAGCCTGGAGGTGGTGACAAAAGCAACCTCTAGTTGCCCTAACTGCTCATTATCATGAAGACACTCCCACCTTCCACCAGCACCATGACAATTTACAAATGCCATGGCAATGCACCATAGCAACAACTCAAAATTTACCTTTTATAGTTCCAGAAACTCCACATCTCTTTTCTAGAAAGTTCTAAATGACCTCTCTCTTAATTTGCATGTAACTAAGAGTGGGTATCAATATAACTAGCCAATAGCCCATATACTGCCACTCTGGAGACATGGCCTACGGGTTAGTGCTGCTATGCAAGGAGAAATACTTCTACTGAACACTTAATAATTAAATAGCTTTCTTTTACCAGTGGGCCACCCTTGAGGTCTTTTCTGGGTGAAGTCAAGAACCCTTCCAGGTTAAGACCCAGTTTGGGGGCTTGACTGCCCTGCATCACCTTCATTGAGATGACTGAATTTCCATGTTCACTCTTAATTCTCCTAAGACCAGAGAAAAATTATCTAGCTGAATCCTTGTTCATCTTCACTCTGTGTGCTTTCACTTCAGCAGATGAAGCAGTGTTAGTTGACAAAGCATACCTGTCTCCTCAAGTTAAACACTGACATGCAAGGATGATTTCAAACTATGTAGCAATCAATTGACCAAATCAGCCATTCAGAAACAACCTGGGTCTGAGCACAGGGGCATGCTGTGGTTAGTTCCTACTAATACCATGCAATCAAGAATCTTCTAGTTTTTAATCATGGAAGACCTGTTGAGGTACTGGGGAGAGACTTTGAGTGGTAGGGAGGGAGCAGTATGGAGCACAACTAATTTTGATTTATAAAAAAATTTGCAGCATTTTCATAATCCAACAGGTACATCTTTACCATTGTGTATTGAATGAATATTAACCATGCTTATGTATATAACCATTCCCACTATATTCTAAGAAGTGTGGTGATGTAATTATCAGCAGATTGTGAGTAGATCTTTATTACACTAAATATGGATATAGAGCAACATGATAGTTAAGAACATGGACTCTGCCACTAACATTGCAACACTGTTATTAACTCCAGCTTCCTTACTAGTAAAATGAAAGTGATAAAAATACTCTATGCGAGTGGTCTCAACATGAATAATGTATGAAAACCAATTTTCATGGTGAGTACTCAACAAACGCTGGTCCATATCAACCTTAATAGCAGAAAGCCATATCATCACCTAACCATGCTCTCAAAATCAGTACAAAATAGAGACTCTGGGTGTATTTTAAATTATCTAATAACAAATTGGCAAGAACACAGCCTACTTTTCAATCTGTTGAAGAATGACATATTCCTTCAAGTTAAGTTTGGGAATTGGGGATCAAATGTGTTTTAAAGAAAGTCTTAAAAAAAAAAGATCAAATCTAAGGCTACCCAAATTTTTAAAATCTTATTTGTAACAATACAAATGATTCACCAAGAGCAGTGTAATACGGCATTAATATTCAATAACTCATTAACAAAATATATGGTTTTAGGATATTTCTCCACAGATATCTATAAAAGTATAACATACACCATGCAACATTTTCAAAAGAGTTTAATTCATAAAGCACTAAATGTCTTATTTAGTGCTTATTTTTATATATGTATAATAATTTTTATCAGTAAATGTAAGCCCTATTCATATGAAGAATAAAAAGTATAAGGTGAACTTTTTCAGGCTTCTTTGTGACGTTATAAAAGCCACCACCATACATGAGTTTTCAACTGTAAAATTACAAGATGTGAAAGCTGAAAGAAACTTTACTGATGAACTTGACATTATGTAGAGAACATTGATTGATTTGAAATAAATTGTCTAATAATAATATAAATCAAATGGACAGAATCCAATCTATAATGTCACCTATATTTATTATCTAACAAAATCTAATTTTATTTGCCAGAAACACTAAAACATTTGGAAGAGACAAGGATGTTCATAGACACAGCTCTGCATGTGAATAAGCACAAAAAAAAGCCATCTGTAGGCAATTAAAAAGAAGAAAAAATGTGATGTTCAAATTTAGTTTCCTAAGTAGCATATCTCTGATTCTTCTCTCCTACTTCTGTGCTCAGTCTTGTCTTCTTGGAGACACTACTGTTTCCCAGTGTACTGATGACTTGGGCTACAAGGAAACCTCAAATCATCAGCACACAATATACAGTGGTTTGGGAATGTTTCTTAAGATATCAAGCTGAGAAAATCACCTCTGAGATATTTCAGATTTCTGATCTGTATGTGGGAAAATCATATTCAAGTATCAAGAATATTGTCATCTAAATTTTTCAAAAGAGTCATGAACAAGAAGTCAACCCTTGACCACGTGTAGTGGCTCACACCTGTAACCTCAGTATTTTGGAAAGCCAAGCTTGAGGCCTCCTAGTCTCAAAACCAGCCTGGGCAACATAGTGAGACCCCGTCTCTACAAAAATAAGTCAACCCATTGGTAAATCATGAATGACTTTATGAATGTGAGCGTGATTACATTTTTCAAGAAATAAAATATAAATATACAGAACAGAATTTTAAAATGTCATATAGAATAAAATAGAAAACATAATTGTATTATACATATTATTGTATAAAGTTTTAGTTTTAGTGTCACATATATAAATAGATGTATATATATACACATGCATACACATACACATGTGTGTGCGTATACTAGGTTTTGATGAGAAAGGCATTGCTTAATGTTGGAATGAGCAGAAATGTTTGAAGTCTACTGAAATAGAACAGAAATTACAGACTAGCATACAAAGGATGGGTTCCAGCATACTGAATATTTAATTTAGTCCACAGAGTGAATTTCTTTAAATAAAATTATGTGCTAACATTTGAAGATTGTGAGAGTTCACATAAACAGCCTTTTATGTAGTATCCTTTGAAAGGTCAGAAGATCTGGCACTCCTCTGGGCCACAGTCCCTAGCAGCTAAGTAATAGCTGCACCACTAGAAAGAGCATGGATTCTCTGGATCATCAGGGGCCTACGTTTTCCTTTTCCACTCAGTTCTGTACCCAGCAGATAACTTCAAGCATTTGTACTTGTCACATTTGGTATAGACCTCTGCTCCCATGATGATCGCACAGACCAAGGGGTTATTACAGAAATCCATGATTTGGCCTAGATTATCTCCACAGCCAGCCAAACACTGAATAACAACTCCTCAAGATTAAAAACAGGAAGAATTATCCCAGCACTTTGGGAGGCCGAGACGGGCGGATCACGAGGTCAGGAGATTGAGACCATCCTGGCTAACACAGTGAAACCCCATCTCTACTAAAAATGCAAAAAATTAGCCGGGCGTGGCAGCAGGCGCCTGTAGTCCCAGCTACTTGGGAGGCTGAGGCAGGAGAATGGCACGAACCCGGGAGTTTGCAGTGAGCCAAGATCACGCCACTGCACTCCAGCCTGGGCGACTGAGCGAAACTCCATCTCAAAAAAAAAAAGAAAGAACTACAAAATCATCCATCTGTAAAGCTAACACACTCCTTAGAGGTTTTTAGTCTAAACATTTCATTTCACAGATGAGGCAACTGAGACTCAAAGAGAACAAATAAAATACCAGAGATCACTGAGTTAATGTAATAGCTCCATCATTAGAAGTTCTCCTCACTACCATCCTGATGTCATTTAAATTATGCATAACTGCCCTTAGTTAAATAATTTTCAGAAATAAAAGGCAGCAAAATCATTGCTGAGGCATAACAAAGCCAATGTAATGTGGTTATACATAAATTATCTATCAGTAATATGGACATAGATGATAGAAATAAAATATTAGCAATCATTATTCTATTCTTTCCAACATCATATTTTGTTCACATCAGTTTCCTTATTTATCTACAATTTCCAAGTGTATGTTCAATTGAAGGGGTATATATTGGTATAGATTAATTACTACATAATGTATACTCTTAAGTATGAACAACTCAGTTACACAACAATATCTAGAAATAAGTGACTGATTTCTCAATGACTAAAATGAGAAGTGTGTCCATAATACAACTTGACACAATAGTCCTCAGATAAAAGTCAACACCAGGCTCATAAAATTCCTCCATCAGTTATGGAAAAAATAACCCCACAACATATTCACCAACCGCCACACTCTTGTACCTAAATATATTTCTTAAGCACCTATTAAGTAGTTTTAAGCAAGTTTTCATCAGTTTTTGACATCTTTTATAAAAATTTCCCAAGCAAGTATTTTACAATATAGAAAAATGTCAACCATTTTCTTAAGAGTTTGATAATTACAAGTTGAATCTCTGCATCTGAAAGGTAAGGGGACTATACTTCAGCCTATGGATTTATAATAAAGACAAGTTATACCATACTTATTAGAATCAGATGAATTACTATAAAAGGACAAAGATGTAATAATCCTCAGTAAAGGCTCTATTCTTACCTATTCTAAAACTTAAAATCTTCAAAAATCATCAAATTATTTCCTAATAGTTAAAAACACTGCATTAAAACCACACATTGAATAATCACTCATTAATGATTGTATTATCTCTATTCTTGATTCTTTAAATAATGACTGCTAATAATATAAACACTATCTTAGGTGTCTTCACAAGAAAGACAAATAAATGTGAATAAGCAAAAACTTATCCATCTCCAAAGAACATTTACAGTAACAGCTACACAATACTGGAAGGGGATGACACTGCCTTCAAGATATATATATATATAAGATATACCATCCTGGTTCTTCTCATTACTGACATAGACCATAACACCTTGGATCAATCAATCTTTTGGTTAATCTCTATCTCATTTTTTGCCCGTTTTTGTTTTTATGTTGAAAAGATGGAGACTAAATGAGAGGTGGTATCTTGGTTTTGGTCCTGAAATAGAAGATTATTAGTGGAAAAACTGTTAAATTCCAAATAAAGTTTGGAGTTTTGTTAATATTAATTTATCCACATTAATGTCTTAATTTCTGACAGGTGTATCATGTAATGAAAATGTTAATAGTGATATAGGGTGAAGAGTATATAGGTACTCCCTGTACTATCTTTGCAACTTTTTTGTAAATCTAAAATTATTCCAAAATAAAAGGTTTATTTAAAAATACTGAGAAACCATTAATAAAGATGAGAGGGCCGTATCAGTTAGAAGTAAAAAGAGAAGTTATATATTTATCTTGAAGAAAATATTAATTTACTTTTTCAAAAAGCTACTCCAGCATAAGTATCACCACTCAAAACCTTGTGACAAGCTGACTCCAGGCATTAACAAGGCCCAGAAGTGGCTGCAAAATTGAATTACAGTGCCCCTAAGAAATATAACACACACAAAAATAATTTTAGCTAATAAAGTGGTATCCCTTTCAGTTTCTTTGTAACACCTAAAGGAAAAGAAATGCCAATGATTTGGTTTCAACAAGGCAATATCAAGAAGATATATTGTTACTTTTTAATTTGTGGCTAAAATGAATACTCAAGACTATAAATTTAAAAAAAAAAAAGAGGAAAGGAAGGGGGAAAAATTCTGCCTGATAACTCAAAAATGATCATGAGAATAGGACGTGGCCAAGATACCCTAGAGGAAATGTCTTTTTGGCTGATGAAAACATCTATTCCCCAAAGCCCATTTAAGCCCTGAAAGTTGTATGACCCCAATTATACCGGCAGGAACACTCCCATGTCTAGAGCCACAATTCTTTCCAGAGACTAACTTTTATTATAAAAAAAAAAAAAAAAAAAAAAAAAAGAAGGCAGAAATGAAAGTATAAGACTCCAAATATTAGGAAACAGATATATTTTTTAAATGCCCTTAAGCAATCATTTTAAAGCCCAAATCTGCTGAATATATTATTTAAATGCTTATCATTAGTTCTTGAAATTAGAATGCAGTTTAATGTTCATATTGGTCTAGATTGAACAAAATCACATCCTTGTGACTAGAAATGATGCAGAGTAGTGAAGCAGAAACCTTCAGGCTTTTCAAAAAGAGTCATTGGCTGAGCGTGGTGGCTCGTGCCTATAATCCCAGCACTTTGGGAGCTAAGGTGGGTGGATCACCTGAGGTCAGGAGTTTGAGACCAGCCTGGCCAACATGGTGAAACCCCATCTCTACGAAAAATACAAAAATTAGCTGAGCGTGGTGGCACGCACCTGTAATCCCAGCTACTCAGACGGCTGAAGCAGGAGAATCACTTGAACCCGGAGGCAGAGGTTGCAGTGAGCCGAGATCACGCCACTGCTCTCCAGCCTGGGTGACAGACTGAGACTCCATCCCCCCCCCCCAAAAAAAAAAAAACTAAAACAAACAACCACAACAAAACAGTCATTTACTGTTATATATCTAGTCTGTATTACCTCTGTCCTGCCTCGAATACTAAAGCAATCAATTATAAGACCTCTAAAGAATCTCTTTATAAAATACATATATGTGTGTATGTGTACATCTAAATGCATTTGTTGCATATCCCCATGCTCATGGCACTGTTCCAGTTGCCTAAACAGAGCTTATATTCTGTCTGGGCAGGCTGAAAATGAAGTTCCAATCACAAAATTAATAATTTAATAACAGTTGTGATATGACACATGTTAGAAAGTAGCAGTATATAATACTAAGAGATAGCAAAAAGAGAGTGTTGGTCTATTCTGTGGTCACTAGGAGGCTGAGTTCTTTAACCCATTTATGCCTGAGGTTGTGATTTTTGGAATTTTTGCAATCAGACCTTGGTGATGACCTTGAGCAGTAGGATATAAATAACTCTCACAGACTTAGTGTTCCAATAATGGAACACTAGGCATAAATGGGTTGTCTTTAAGGATGGGAAAGAGTTGGTTAGGACAGACCAAAGGAGAGAGGATACCACATATCTAAAGTCCAGGACAGGAAGGGACATCATATTTTCAAGGGACAGTATACAGGGCTATGTGACCAAAATACTAACTGCCTAGGGGCACATGGTACAAAATGAATCTGGTAAGAGAGGCCTGGCTAGGGCACACAGGACCTTATAAGGACTTGAGACAGAAATCTGGATGGTGTCTAAAAACCTCAAATTTTCTGATTAAAGCAAGACCAAGCCTGAAAATCATGTTAAGGAGGAAAGAGACATTTTTAGATTTGAATTCAAAAAAGTACAATCTAGCTGCTGTGTGCAAACAGATAAGAGGTTCCTCAGGGGCCTCTGCAATGGCCCTGCTGAGAATTTGTGTCCTGGTCTGAAGGCAGGCTCTCCAAGAACAAAAAATAGAGTGTGCAAATGTGCTTGACTCAATTTAAAAAATAAATAAATAAAATAAAACAAAGTAAAATAAAATAAAACACTGTTACTGCTGTCTTTTCTGTCTAATGAGCCATCAAAATAAGAAGCCCTGTTAGGTTCACCAAAAGTAAATTAGTTTCAAAATAAACACGGAACATGGCAAGTTCTACGCTCTACCCAGGTATGAGCCTCTGGAAGGCAGCCGTACTCTCAGGCTTTAAAAGTGCCAGGCATGAATTTCAACCAAAAAGGGATTTTGAAACAGCAAGAACCTATAATATAAAACACAATAGGCTCTAAAAATTACTCAGTCATCTCTACCATCACACATGTTAACTACTCATCCAAAAAAAAGAAAAAAGAAAAAAAAACTTAATATTCATACCGTGCTCTTCACAACATCCAATTACATTATACACAACTGATAATTTAGATACTCATTAACCAATGAATAATACAAGAATCTCATGACTCAAAATGCTCTTCCTACACCCTTTTTACTGACAAAGACAGCAATTTTTTTTTTCTTTTCAAGTTCTATTTCAGGTTCAAGGGGCACATGTGCAGGTCTGTTACATGGGGAAATTGCATGTCTCAGGGGTTTGGTGTACAGATAATTTTGTCACCCGGTAATCAGTATAACACCCGAGAGATTGTTTTCCATTATTCATCCTCTTCCCATCCATAGCAAAATTTTTCCTGAAGATAACACATAAATCCACTAAAGTCTTAGATGACTATTCAAATATTATTTAATAGTATTCCTGTAAATTTCAGAATAAAATCTATATTAAAATCCTTTGGAATACCAATGGGCATTGCTTCTTGGCTTTGGTTTCTTTGTTGTTGTTATTTTAAATATTTGATATTAATTTAAAATATTTTTAATCTTCCAGGAAAAATATTATAAAATAATATTTACTATTACTTTGTTTTGCCAATACCATGATTTTAAAAACCTATGGCTGGGCGCGGTGGCTCAAGCCTGTAATCCCGGCACTTTGGGAGGCCAAGACAGGCGGATCATGAGGTCAGGAGATCGAGACCATCCTGGCTAACACGGTGAAACCCCATCTCTACTAAAAAAAAATACAAAAAAAAAAAAAAAAAAAAATTAGCCGGGCGAGGTGGCGGGCGCCTGTAGTCCCAGCTACTTGGGAGGCTGAGGCAGGAGAATGGCGTAAACCCCAGAGGTAGAGCTTGCAGTGAGCTGAGATCCGGCCACTGCACTCCAGCCTGGGCAACAGAGCGAGACTCCGTCTCAAAAACAAACAAACAAACAAACAAACAAACAACCTAGTATTCTTCAAAAGAAAATATTCATGAGAACCTGCATCAGTTTTTCTCTTTATGGCATAGAAACGGCCTCAAAGTTGCCTGTGAGAAATTTCACAAAATGCTAAGAGCCATACTGAGCTACTCCTTTCTGTTTTCTCAGGAGCCCAGGTACCTTCTCTGTCCTTGGAGTGGTCTCGTCTGCTCCTAACTTAGCCATTTTCCTTCATACCAATTTTCTTTCTCTATATTTTACTTCACCCATTTTTTCGCAATCTTCCTCCAGGGAACAAACTCACAATGCAATTGCTAGTCAGCAGCCAACACTTTCTCCCAGCAGTAGCCCTAAGCAGGCTGCACGTGCTCATCCGACTCCAGGCCCAACTGTAACTACTGGGAAAGACAGCAGTGAGATAATTCAGATGACTGATACCTTAAGGAACAGGATTATTTGGAACCATTTAGGAAAGTGTGGGAAGCAAGGACAACCTTCTTTTTTATCTGCAACTGCAACACATCAATGCAAATGCTGAAGATGCTTTCAGCTTATAAAAGCACCCTATAGATCTGTACTTCTTTCATTTCTGAGAAATTCAAACCACCAAGCAGTTATCAAACTGTTTTAACAGCAGAAACCTTTATTTGGTCCCCTAAATCTCCACTAAAAGTGGCATTTTAATAGCATATATTAATGTTTGTAAGTTCAAAATTGCAGTACATATATCCAATAAATTGAATTACATGTATTTTAACAATAAAATTTTGCAGCTGAGGTTTATAGATGACTGCTGTTTCTATAGAAAAATTATGTGTGGATTCCATTTTGGCTGCAAAGTAGTGACAAATCCTGACTCATAGAAATACAACTGAAAATGCCATGTTTTCTCAAGAGCTTCTCTTAAAAATCTCAGAATGTTTATCAATTAAACTAAACCAGTAGCTTGAAAGAGGATAGTAGAAATACCTTGTTCAGATTTGAAGTGGAAACAATAATAACTTGCTTGTATTTTCTAAATATTAAGTATTCAACATAAATGAAATCAATGAATAGACAACTCAGTCTTAATCTCTTTATTTAGCAGAAAGTATTTTTGAAAGTATATTTCCAAGTATCTTTTAATATTATGCTTACATTATAAATAACATAAAAAATCCCAAGTTATATGGGTCACCATCTCTGACTACAAAATTATTCAAAAGTTTAAAAACAACTTATTTTTTGCTGTCTCCAATTTTATTTCCGTTCCACTAATAGCACTTTAACTTCAGTCATGGGCAAGGTAATTCTGTAATCTTGCTTGGCCAAATTAAACTCATTTTGCTTAATAGCAATTGGTGTGTGTGGGGTGGGAGTGGGGAAGCTTCCAATACAATAACCACGAGTACAATGAATAAAATATTTTTATACTAGTATGGGTAACATTTGTGTAATACTTGCTGGAGATCCACTGAGTTTTGCCTGGTATGCAACATGTGTACTATAGTAATTGAGGAATTTTATATCATGGTAAATTAAGCAAATGTAACACTATACCATAGTCTAGTTAATAACACCTTTTCCAAAAGTGCTAAATATATGTCCAGACATAATAGAAAATTTATTTTAAGAGTTAATTTGGCAAAACAAATTAAATATACATGTAATTTTCCATGCATTCAAATTTAATTCATAAATGAATGTTCTTCTAGGATTTTTATATGGTTAACATTTTAACTCTTTTTTTAGGTTCAGGGGTACATGTGCAGGTTTGTTACATAGGTAAACTCATGTCTTGAGGGTTTGTTGTCCAGATTATTCTATGACCCAGGTATTAAGCCTAGGACCCAGTAGTTACTTTTTCTGCTCCTCTCCCTCCTCTCGCCCTCTACCCTAAAGTAGACACCAGCGTATTGTTCCCTTCTTTGTGTTTATGAGTTTTCACCATTTAGCTCCTGCTAATAAGTGAGAAAATGCAGTATTTGGTTTTCTGTTCCTGTGCTAATCTGCTAAGGATAGTAGCCTCCAGCTCTACGCATGCTCCCGCAAAAGACATGATCTTGTTCTGTTTTATGGTTGCATACTATTCCACGATGTATATTTTTAAAATTATATTTGAATCAAATAATTATCAATCACATTACAGTGCTAACTGCTCAGATTAAAAACATTAATCGAAATAAATCTTAAAGAAAAGGGGACTATATTAGTGGATCAAAGGCAGACAATAGGTAATCCTAGTATTCTGACTTAATTCATCAGTGACCAATGAGGACAGAGGTAGATGCACTAAACTATAAACATATACCACACCTTTTTCCACATAACAAAACTGCCGTCCTTTCTCAGGAACATGTTTTCTCTTCATTCATTCATATATGTTTTGTGTAAATTTAATGTATATGTGTACTTAATTTTTTAATAAAAAAAGAGGAGACATTTTGGGACATTTCATCTGTAGGAGTCTTTGAACTGGATAGTATCAAATATTTAACTGGAAAAATAAAGTAACTTTATAAAGTTTATTATAATAGAAAATATGTGCAATATTGTAGCACTAAAAAAGAGGTATGCACAACCAGCACAAATTTTTGCAGCTGAGGTTTATAGATGACTACTGCTTCCACAGATGAATTACTTGTGAATTCTATTGCTAGATTCCCAGCAAAATGGGAATCAGTGCATCACTAATATTTAAATCAATTGGTTACTAAGGAGATTCAAGCAGTAAGAACTCTCACGCTGCTGATCACAGAGAGGTTATACACACAATGTCATTTGCTAACTAACTATGCCAACTATCACAATTCTGTAACTAAACACCGGCACTAGTTGATGTGACATTTTATAAACAAGGTTTGTCATTTAATGAAAATAAATGATGTGTGGTTAGTGACTAAACATGAGATAATTGGTGAAATTTGACAAAGGTCTATAGACTACATAATAGCATTGTATAAGTGTTGATTTCTTTTTAAATTTTTTTCTTTTATTAAAATAGAGATGGGATTTCACTGTATTGCCCAGGCTGGTCTTGAACTCCTGGGCTCAAGACATCCTCTCGCCTCAGCTTACCAAAGTGCTGGGATGACAGGAGTGAGCCATCGTGCCTGACCAAGTGTTTTTGTTTGTTTGTTTGCTTGTTTGTTTGTTTGTTTCTTTTTTTGACAGGATCTCACTCTGTCACTCGGTCTGGAGTATAGTGGCACAATCTTGGCTCATTGCAACCTCCACCTCCCAGACTCAAGTAATTCCCATGCGTCAGCCTCCCAAATAGCTAGGATTACAAGAGTGAGCCACCACATCTGGATAATTTTTGTATTTTCAGTAGAGACATGATTTCACCATGTCGGCCAGGCTGGTCTTGAACTCCTGAGCTCAAGCGATCCTCCTGCTTTGGCCTCCCAAAGTGCTGGGATTGCAGGCATAAACCTCTGCACCCAGGAAGTGTTAATTTCTTAATCTTGGTAACTGTATTCTTGTTATATGTAAGTGAAAGTCCTTATTCTATGGAAAATGTACACAAACATAGTTAAGAGTTAAAGGGGCATCATGTATACAAATTACTACCAATGTTTTGATAAAACAATTGCAGAGTAAGAAAGACAGAATAAATTGGTAAAATATTAACATCTGAAGAATCTGGGTACACAAGAATTCCAATTACTAATTGTACAAATTCTCTGTGACTAAAAACCTTTCAAATTAAAAAGTTTTTAAAAAATATCTTACAAAACATATTACTCTTTTCATGATGATACTCAGTAAATAAACTATTGCCAAAATCTGAAATGCTGTTCATCACTTTGAGGGCAGGAGCAAAGCAACAGACAACAGCATCCTCACAGAAGCTTTTATACATACACACATGTGTAAAGTGAATTCAAATAATCATTTCAATTACATATCCCTTACAATCTGGTTCATTACATTATTTTGATGCATGTATGTTACTCATCACAATACATACGTTTAAAAATAATTATGCCCCACAAAGTCCTGATAAAATATTTGGTTCATTATAATGTCATTTCTAAAACAATAAACACTTTGAATACCAATAAAATCAAAATCTTTCATGCAAATTTTTTTATATTACGCATACTTACGTGACTTAAGAAACTGTATTTCTCTCCTCTCCAACTTGGACAGTTGAGGGTCACATCTAAATACACAGAGGCAACAGACATGCAAGATTTTACATTATAAAGATCCGTTTTAAGATAATCTTTGGAAATTCACTGAATCTTTAGAAATATACTGAAAACAAAATGATGGACCCACTTATGTTGAGCGTGTAAGGAGAGAAGAAAAAGGTCAGAGATAGAAATAAGGTGACAGATAACACATTTTTAAGTACAAATAGATTCATAATTCCATCTATAAAATGATATATACAAAAAAGATACCATAGGATACTTTAAGTGCAATAGAGTGTAAAACATTTGGGCTTGAGTCTAACATGAGCATTTCTGTTAGGTGCTGTGAATAGCACATTTATATCCTATATATATGTGTATATATATATATATATATATATATATATATTATCAAACAAGGAATATTGGAATGTAATAGATAAAAGGAAAAATATAATATTTTTAAGATATGCAAAAACCAATAGATGTGTGTGGGGCAGGTACTCATTCTCCTAATGCTGAAGGCTCCAGACTCAATCTTTGACTCTCTGCTCTATCTCTCTTAGTGATCTCATTAGTTTTGTGGCTTTAAATAAAGAGTACCCGTTTGCCAGTGGCAACCAAATTTATATCTCCCTTTCAGATCTCTGCTACAAGCTCTTAAATTGTTTATACAATTGCTTATTCAAGATATCTATTTGGATGTCTAATAAGCAACTCAGTCTCCCCCTGTTAAAACCTGAACTCCTGATTAATCTCCATGCCCACATGCAGCCTTCCCCATCTTAACGGAGGCACCTGAAAATGTTCAGGTCACAAAACCTGAATTCACCTTGGACTCCAATCTCTCAGGAAGCCTTGCTGTACCTTCAACACATACCCAGCACTCAGCCACTTTTCACTACCTCCACTGTTGCCTTTCTGCTCCAAGCCGCTGTGTCATCTTTCATCCCAGATTATTTCAATAGCCTTGTAATTTTCTCTCTTTCTGTCCTTGCAATCCTGCAGGCTATTTTCAACACAAATATTAGGATGATCTTTAAAAATGTAATTCAGGTCACGTGTTGTTCTACTTAACAGTCTGAAGTAGTCCCCTATTTAACTCAGAGAAAAGTTAAAGGTTTTTGTTTTTGTTTTGTTTTGTTTGAGACAGAGTCTCGCTCTGTGGCCCAGGCTGGAGTGCAGTGGCCGGATCTCAGCTCACTGCAAGCTCCGCCTCCCGGGTTCACGCCATTCTCCTGCCTCAGCCTCCCGAGTAGCTGAGACTACAGGCGCCGCCACCACGCCTCACTAAGTATTTATATTTTTAGTAGAGATGAGGTTTCACCGTGTTAGCCAGGATGGTCTCGATTTCCTGACCTTGTGATCCGCCTGCCTCGGCCTCCCAAAGTGCTGGGATTAAAGGCGTGAGCCACTGTGCCCGGGCGAAAAGTTAAAGTTTTGCACGGACTGCAACAGTCAGTGGACAGACTCTTGCTGCCTTTTTGTTTTCATCTCCTAGTGCCCTTCCCTTGCTCCCTCCGTTCCAGCCACACAAGCTTCCTTGAATATATCAGGCATGGTCTTGCTTTGGAAACTTTTCCCTGGTGGTTTTACTGGATAGAATGTTTTTCCCAAAGACAGTCACGTGGCCAACTCCCTGGCCTTAAAATCTTTGTTCAAGTATCACCTTTTCCACAATTATTCTACTGAAAATAGCACTTATCCCTACCCCTGCTAGCACTCAAATCCCCTTCATGTCAGTCCACCTTTCTTTTTTCACAGTAGTTATCACTTTCTAAAATGCTATATAATTTACTGATTTATTATGGTTATTGTTTAATGTCCATCTCCTTTTAAATTTTAAACTCCAACAGAGCAAGAATCGTTGTCTGCTTAATTTACTGATGTATCTCCAAGTCCCTACAACAATGCCTAACACATAATAGACACCCAATAAATACTTCATGTGGAAGATGAGGTTGATTTGAAATTACTAAATTTGACTCCTTGAGGATGTATTCAGCGGACGAAGAGAAAACACATGAAAATTTCTCCACAGAAATCTAGATCACTCCAAAAGGGCAGGAACAATGGATTATAGTGTAAACTATCCTATTATCTTCTATCTGACATCTAGGGTGAAGTTGCCATAGACCCCCAAGGTGGAAACAGCCAGAGGTGAAGCGGGGATGAAAAAGCAGGGAAGCAATAATCTGCCTGTGACTTCAGGGAAACAGCTGCTCTGAGCCAGAACGGCTCAGAAGTACTAAAAGTTAAAGAGACATTACCCAGGTCCACTCATTCTATTCATTTTATTTGTATAGAGGAAAGTTTCTGTAATGACATTTACAGAATGTTACTAATTACTTTTTGGGGGTAAATGGCTTTTGGGATAGGTTTTTGCTTCTTTGTCATTTCTCTAGTATGTGGATTTTTTTCCTAAAAATTCCTATACAATTAAAAGTTAATTCTTAAAAAAATAAAATTTCCAATAAAATCCTGTAGGCTTCATAATAAAAAATAAAGTTAATATTCTTGAAAGAGAAAACTGAATATTTTAAATTTCTTCTAAGATTCTTCAGTGCAATATTGTACATTATAAAACTTTTAACCACTTTAAGGAACAATGGTTTGCATTTGGAAAATTCTCAAAACCAGAAAAATGAAATTATTAAGAATTCCTATAAAGCCTGATGTCATATAAGATTCAACAAATATTCTAATTAATTTAATTATATCTAAAAAGGAGTGTAAATTTTGTTGTTGTTTTTTCTTATTTAACATCCATAGCACTCAGGGATAGTTATCCTACTAGTCCTTGATAAAAGCTAACCCACAAACTTAAAGAATTTTAAAGTCTACTATGTAAATTCAAGGAGAAAAATTATTTTAATATCCTTCAAAGGAATTATAGTTTTCCTAAAGAAACTATATATAAGTAATAAATACAGAAAATTTTTCCAAACACTTGTATAATATCTTTACCTAAAATGGCATGGCTGGATAAGCATCATGATATTTCTGTGTAATCTTGCCTAAGAAAGGAATTGGGCAACATTAGTTTCTCCGGATCACAACCCATTGGCTTTTATGATTTTGAGAACATATTGTACAATCACCATATAAATTTTATTTTCATTTTCTTTGTTGATAAAAAATGCAACTCATGCTAACTTTTTCATAATATGAGAAGAGAGCCCGAACATACCCAAAAAAGGAATTTCTAATGGAGCTTCTTTATAATTAGCTCTCCAATTAACTATTAACAAGTTGGATATGGTTGTCTTCAATGTATTACATGCTAATTAACAACATTTGTATCACTATCTCATCAACTTACTATACAATAGCTCAGCAGTTATGTCAATAAATTAATTATGCTTTGTAGCATATTTACATATTTAAATATATGTGTACAAATTAAATATTTATAATTTATCATTCTGCTTAGGAGATATTCCTTTTCTGTGATTTTGCTTGTGTTCTTCTCTACCAAATGCATGCCAATCTAGGGAGTTGTGAAGTATCATTTAGACAGTGACAGTGGCAAAACATCAAAAACGAAGCCACCTAAATAAATGAAGATACAAACATGAAGGTGGAAATCAAAAGATTCAACTAACTTCATACAGGAAAACACCTCAAATGTAGCTTACCTGGAATGACCTGCTAGAGAATGCATGAATCAATTGATTGGTTCCCCTTATTTGGGAGTGACTGGCATTATGGATGAAAAGCTGGATACCAGGCATGCTGTATCTCACTACAGTGCATCCTGCATTTAGGTCACAATGACCCCTGGCTGTCTGGGGCTTTGCAGGGCGTGGAAGAAGCCAGCAAGCTCCCCCAAACGATCCTGTTATAGATCTGAGCTACACCCCCCAAACAACTCTATCCATGGTAAAACAAAAGGATAATTTAAGTCATTTGCCATCAAACTACCACCACTAAAGAGGAAAAAAATGTTATATTCTACAAAGGTTCATGGTGGACAGTTTTCCTTCCTATGCATGGGAACAGACAACTTGTAGTCTGGGTTTTTAAACTACCTAGTTTTCTGAGCCAGTACAATTTGAATACAGAGAAAGTTAAGCTAAGCAATGAGAATGTTTGATCTGGCAGAAAGAGGCTGCCAGTGCATATCTTTTATATTTCAATTATTTTTACCAACTATATATCTATTTCTAACTTTTGTTGCACTAAGGTATGCACTTCATGAAATGACATATGTAAAATTGTAAAATTCTGTCTTACTCTAATAAAGCCTCATGCTAAATCCTTCTACTATTTTGGTAGCAGGGATTGTCTTAAGCTGCCTGGCTTAGATGGGAAAACAGAAACTTCCACCCTGAGTGATGCCAGGCAGTCTCTTTCCCATCCCTTAAATAACCTTTATCTTTCGCCTTTGAACTAATTTCACCCTACCATCCCTGTCTCTTACCCGTCTCCCCAATATCTCCTACACCTCACCTCATCCAGAATCAAATGCTGCTCAAATATGCTGTTTTAACAATATGCTGCTTTATGACCATCGAGTTATTCTAGCACAGTTTCACACTAGTCTCTCACACTTAATCTTATTTTTTAACTGGTTAAGAAAAGCAGAAGTATTTAAAGGAAAACAATGAAGCAAACAAAAAAGAAAGTAAGAGGCAATATGGGGAACTACAAAACAAAAAGTACACAGAGATATAATGAAAGAAAGTGAATAATGGACAAAAAAAAAGAGAGGAGAAGTCAGAAGAAAAAGATCGGGCAAGCAGAGAATTATTGACATTCATGTATACTGAGGGCTTACTCTGGGAAAGAATTGTGCTAACTGTTTTACATACAGTGTGTGCAGTAAAATACAAATATATATATATATATATATACACACACACACACACTGCAGATAAAACAGCACAATTCTTTGCTTATATATTATATATATTCTATATATATAAGCACTGCATATATATAGACACACACATATATGTCTGTAGCATATTTACAAGGTCAACTCTTTCACATGAGAAATGTGTGTACTTGATTCTTAAATAGGTTTTGTTAGTTTGCTATATGACAGAAAAAAATGTTTTAAGAATGTAAACTTCATAAAAAGTGAAACAAATTACAATGTGCTCTCTTTTTCTCATTTCCTCCCAGCACCCAAAACTCAATTTTATATTATTTTTGTGTAGTAAAAGTTAATGTTAAAAAATAAAAAAAATGCCTGTTGTATTGTGTTTAATATTTTCTAGTCTTATAAGGGTGACTTTAGTTACATGATCTTAAAATATGGTAAGTTACCATGGTAACTAGATCCTTTGACAATTATTCTATTTTAATACAAACCAATAAAAGTGGTTAAAAACACTCTATTCTTAAATCCTTAGACTCACAGTCACTACAAAAGTTTGTCCTTACCTTCCTTGCCACATTTTTCAAGTAGATGTTTAAGGATTTTTCCCTGTCCTATTTCACCCCTCATCAAGCTGATTTGAACAGGAACAGTTCTCAGGCCATGGAAGCTGATGCACTCTGTGATAGTAAATGCCCAGCAGGAATTTTTGCACTTAATTCAAATAGATAAATATCACCAGAGTTTGTTATATAACCAAGAAGGTTATGTATTCTGCTCGTTGTTTTACAGAGGAAAAATCAGATTTTTGTTTTAGAGACAGATACTTTTTTAAAAAATAAAGATGCATCATACATTATTTTAGTACACTTGTGGTCTAAAACATGATTTGAATTGCCAATAAGCCATTGTTGAACACTGTCAGAAAGAAAAAAATAGGTAGCTACTATCCCCTCTGTGCCTCTGCACCAATTTTATGTATCTCTTCGCTAGTAGTGATCATATCATAATTAACAAAATTTCTAAAGCTATTTTATTCAGAAATCATGTCATATTTATCTTTATAACCCAAGTATATCACTTGGTATTTAGTGGGCCCTCAACTAATGGTATAAAGAGAAAAGCAAATATAGTAAAGATTGGTTGCTTTGTTCTTCATCAGTGGAAGTGTACTGTTCTCCTACATAATAATGTGGGGAAAAGAACGAGAGATCAGCTTGTTACCATGTCTATATAGAAGGAAGTACACATAAAAGACTCCATTTAGTTCTGTATTTGAGAGGCTGTTAATCTGTGACCTTACCTTCAACTTTGTCCTTGCAAGAGACATGTGCGAAGGTGATTTAAGGTTAAAAGGATTTTGGGCTGTGCAGAATGTGTTAAACAAGTGCCTAAAGGCTGCTTGTGGTTAAAAGTCATCACCATTCTCTTAAATCTCAAGAAAGAGAAAAACATTTGTCTCCTGCCCCTCCCTGGGCAATGGAACATCTCCGGGTAATACCCATTGTGTGCCTTGTTTACTGAGTGAGGAGAAACCGCCTTTAGGAATAAGGTGGGGCTTGCTGGAGCAATACTGCTAAAAGGTTTATGGAGATGTCGCATATGCATCTCAAGGCACAGCATTTTCCTTTAAACTTATTCATATTACAAGGATTTTTTCATATGTCTTACTGCCGATTTCCTCCCTACAATAATCCTATTGTCCAGCCATTCCCTTATCCTTTTAATGACTAAGATAATTCTCAATAAATACCAAGGGAACTCAGAGGCCAGTGCCGGCGTGGGTCCTCTGTAAGCTGAGCGCCGGTCCCCTGGGCCCCGCTTTTCTTTTTCTACACTTTGTCTCTGTGTTTTATTCCTTTTCTCAAGTCTTCCGTTTCCACCTAACGAGAAACACCCACAAGTGTGGAGGGGCAGGCCACCCCTTCAAATAAGAACTAATGCTGCTAAGTTGAGATTAAGTTTGTTTTTCAGGGAACAGAGAAAAATTGAATCATAAAAAATAGTGATTTAATTAAATGGAAAAATATGATTTTCCACTCAAGATATAATATACCAGCCAGGTAAATCTGCGGCAGGGTAAGCCAAACATTGCCTCTTTTCACAAGGGTCCATAGTTTTAGCTAGCTTATGAAGAACATCAAAACTATTTTAGATATTTGTGCAATCCATAATAATCTGTCTCTTGTACTCCTCATCAGCATGTCCATCCCCATTCAGCATGCGGGTGGTTGGGGCTGTCAACCGTCTTTAGATGGCTGCCTCAGCCTGCCTCTGACGCTTCCAGGGTAAAATATGGTCTTGCATCATGCTCAGACTGAACTTTCCATAAATCACCTCTGGATCTGGGTTTTCTACTACAGTTCCTTTGTACTCTTAAAATTGAGGTCCCCATCCTTCTCCATTCTGCATTGAATCCTTAATGCTCAGCTGGAAACTTGAATGCTTTCACTGAACTCAAATTCATAATTGATTTACAGATTATTTGTATTTCCTCTGAAATACCACATTCTTCCCTATTTTCTCCTTTTCCATAGCCTCCCTGTTATGTCAGTTTATTTTCTCTACCCCATCACCAGAATATGGCAAAGTTGCCAGAGCTGGTCGGTATCTTGAGTCCTACAAAATAATGTGTCTGGCAATCACCATTCAATTGCACTGAAATGTAGGTCTTTGTAAGGCAACACCAAATCTACCACACTTCACCTGACTTTCTTCAACAATTGCTCTCTGTCTTCCTCCTTCTGACTCTCCACGGTGCTGACTTAGTTCGAAAACCCAAGTATTTTTGTCTTGGGTGGTGACACACTTGGATTCCATTTATTGACCTTATTTCTCCATTCTACCTAACTTTTAGAATATCCTAGAGCAGCAGGTAAACGACATTCTCTCTATCCATCCCAGGATCATAAGATGTTCATCATTGCATGGCAGGAGGACATAAGCATCCTATCACTATTAAGACTTCTGTACACCTCTCCATTCTTTTACCTAAACTAATATTTACCAAATAACTCAATTTGGGATCTTTAAAAACTGTAAGAAAGGGATCTGGGGAATATCTGTGGATTTCCCTTCACCTTTCACATTGTTTTCACATTAAGCATATACAAAAGACAAAGTTAATTTCCATTCTTATTGTCAATTTCCCTTCCAGGCTAGCATGTACTTCTAGAGAATTTATTTGATCAGAATGTCTCAGAGCTCTCCTGCTTTCTTAATCCTTTAAGACCAGGGTCAGCAAACCACAGCTGTGTGCCAAATCAGGCCTGCCACCTGGTTGTGTACAGCCCATAAGCTCTAGGAATGGCTTTTACAGATGAACATTCGCAATCAATTTGATGATAGGGAATATTATGTTTGACCAATAATTAAGGAAAACACTAACCATCCCAATAAAAAGAACTCAGCTACTCTCATCAGTAGACTTATGTACAAAAAGTTGAACTCAATTATTTTGAATTTCATCATTAAAATTTGTGGAAATTTGTTTGTTATACAAATATTGGTGATTTTGCCTCTCAGGCACAAAGCCTAAAATAGTTCCTATCTGGCCCTTTACAGAAAAGGTTTGCTGATCCCTGCTTGATTCCACTTATATGAGGTACCTAAAAGAGTCAAATTCATAGAATCAGAGTAGAAAGGTAATCAGCAGGACCTGTGGGGAGGAGAACTGAGTAGTTACTAATCAAGGAGCATAAAGCTTCAGCTAAACAAGATGAATAAATTCTACAGATCTGCTGTACAATATTGCCACTATAGTCAACCACAATGTATTATATACTTAAACATTTATGGAGGGGCTGGGCGTGGTGGCTCATACCTGTAATCCCAGCACTTTGGGAGGCTAAGCCAGGTGGATCATGAGTCAGGAGATGGAGACCATCCTGGCCAACCTGGTGAAATCCCATCTCTGCTAAAAATACAAAACTTAGCCAGGCATGGTGGCTCGCACCTGTAGTCCCAGCTACTCAGGAGGCTGAGGCAGGAGAATCGTTTGAACCTGGGAGGTGGAGGCTACAGTGAGCCGAAATCATGCCACTGCACTCCAGTCTGGGTGACAGAGTGAGACACTGTCTCAAAAAAAAAAAAAAAAAAAAAATATGTATATATATAAATATATATATATATATGGAAGATCTTGTGTTAAGTGTTCTTACTACAATAAAAGAAAAACAAACACAGGAACACTTAGCTGGAGATGTTCCACAGAATGCCAAAGATGAATTCCACAGGATTTCAATTAAGGCAAGAATTCTAGGAGTTTCACATTATATTTCTCCAGATTAATCTATGTGTGTATCTTTGCTTTTCTGCTTGTTATAATGCATATTAATTAAAGGAGTAACTGATGACTCCTCTATCCTCATTTTCTTACTAAAACAGGTTTTACTGTTTTCAAATTAATACTCATTACTAGCATTGTCCCAATGCTTATTCAGTATTAGGTTTCATATATCTCACAAACCGTCTAAGGTAGGCATTACTTCTCTTTTAAAGGTGATGATGAAATGGAGGCTCAGTAAAGCTAACCAGCTCACCTAACACAGAGCCTCTATTTTTATCAATATAATATTGTCTCCCCTGTTGTTTACCCTCTCCTTCTCAAAATTTCCTTTAACTATCTCCAGTTTCCATTTGTCCTAATTGTAGGAATGTTTCACTGTTTTTCATTCTTCCTTCCACCTCCCACTCAGAAGCAGCATAAGCAGCCATACTGACATGGGGATTTAGAAATGTAGCAATAGCTATAGTCCGATGCTAATGTGAATTTCTGGTACCCTGATCTTATTTAAATCACAAAGTCAAGTTTAGGACTCTGGACAGAGGCAAAGACCAAAGCCAAAACCGAGGGACTAAGAATGAGCCATCACTGCCAGATCTCACTTTCCTGAAATTAGGAGACTTGGCTAGAAATGTGGGGTTAGAGGGTGAGACCATGGGAAAGGGAGGTTGTTCTGATTCATTGCATGTTATACTTGGGAATTAGCCTATGTGGGCTATAACATGGAGAAGCATTATCAAGGTGAAGGTGTATACAGAGTTACAGGAAAAACAAATTATCAGGAAAGCCAATGCTTTAGCAGTAGATAAACCTAGGTTATCAATCCACCTCAATTATTAACTCACTGTGTGACATTGGCTTCATTTCACAGGACTGCTACTTTCTTGATATGTTTACTATTTTTACTTTAATGATTACTGAAGTTTCTTCCAATTCTATCTTTGCATAATCCTAGGACTCTAAAGTACACCTATACAGTGATACAATCTAGAGAACACTATCTGAGTAGGGATCCCAAGTGGGCAAATTATTCTGATACTGGCCAGTCAAATCATACATTATTAGTTCTCTTCAAAGATATATGTGGTATAGTTAAGATAGTTCTGCTACAATAATGTCTGCTAAAATAATGAAAAAGTAGATATAGTCTCAGAATGCTGGGAAACAGCAAATAATTACTGTATATTCTTTCATCTTGTTACTTTGCTATGATTTTTCTGTGATCATGGCATTCAAAATTTTTGAGAGTGTGATTTAATCAACTATTGCACTTCCAGAAAATATTATTTTGTGATTTCCAATCTCAGGTAGAGAGCAGAGTTGATACATGTGGCAGTGGCTCTACTACCAATTATGTTCCCTACTCAGGGCTGGACACACAGTTGAGCTCAGTAATACACTATAACGTGAGTAAGTGAAGGAGGGAACGGCAATAATTCATGTTATTGCCAGGATTTGTTGCCTGAGGGAAAAATATAAATAGCACAGCAATGTATTCCAAATTCAGAAAGAGAAAGAAATGGCACACAATTATATTTAAATAACAAAAATGCTTCTGGAAGATACACAGATCTGAAAATCGTGGTATGAATAGATTTAGGAATGACAACAAGAGGCTAAGATGGCCTAATTCGTGTTCTTACTGGGAAGGAGAAGGCAAGTGGAATCTGGTGTACGAAAAGGAAAAAGTCTACAAAGTTTACATATTAATAACAAGGAGCTGACCATAGGATGATATCCTTATTATCCAGACCCACAGTATCTCTGGGAGTTAATACAACGCTGCAGCTCATACAGTTGAATGACCTATACAGTTACTTTGCAGTTCATAACACAGGTAAACTTCCCCCTCAGAACAGAAAAACTAGATCTGAGATTGTGGATCTAACTGTTTCCCGGCCCCCTTCCCAGCCAAAAATGAATTACATCAAATTTGTTTCTTCAGATCTGGTTTAATCTGTTGTTACTGCATGAGGAAACACCTGTCCAAAACTGTTGATTCTTCTTTATAATTGTTGAACCAGGGAGCAAAACTTATCATTGCCTAATAATCAATTTGTTGCCTCATTGAAAAATGTGCTCAGCATCTACTGCACCAGCTTGACCACTTGAATGATCCTGGGTCCTCCTCAAGGCTTATGTTTTAAAGTCTACTAATGACTTCTAAGCACTGACATGTTCTTTACCTGTTTCACATGTGTCCATTTTATCTACATTAATTACTTTCAAGTAAAACTTTCACAAGATAATGTCCCTGACAATATCTAGCAAAATTTCCTGCCTAGGAGTTAGAAAAAAGAAAAAAAGCAATATTGATTTTGCTACTGAAGGAAATATATGTGTTCTTAAATTACGTCAATATTGCATATTCATAGTAGTCTGTGGACCGATCACTATTATATAATACTTCTATTTAACAAATATATGTATTTATAGTAAGCTATGTTCCAGATATTATTTAAGACGGCTTGAAAAGATTCTTAAAATACAGCAAGATAGCATAAATTTAAAAGAGAAAGAAGAAAGAGAAACAACAATGAAGCTATAATTCATATTTAATTTATTAAGTTTAAGCCTGGATATGGAAGAACTGGCAGAAATATGGAGCGATACTGTGTCCATGTAATGTAGTCATTAAGAATGAAAGAATTTGAAAAGAGTCTCGTGAATTTGAAGACAATCTGATTTAACATATTAAAATATATGATGGGGCCCTCTCATATTTACATGTCACTTTGAAGTTTACAAAGCGTATTAAGTACATTTATTTCCTTACATCGGTAAAATTGTATTAGAAATAAGTAAATTCTCATAAGAAAGAGAGACTTGCCAGGACAAGTTGCCTTCTAGAGGTTATCATGCCAAATATTTTCAAGAAGACTTATAGACTGGCAAGACAGGATTGAAAGTCCTACTATAAGAAATCTCCTTATGACCTTACTAACAAATAAGACATTTTTATATTATCATATTTTAAGATATTCTTCCAATATTAGGCTGAGCAATACAGTAAAAAATGGTTAACCTTTATGCCAGCCATTTCAAATGTTCAACTGAATAGTTTATTTGGCTTTTTAATTTTTAAATTTTGTGGGTACATAGTAGGTGTATATATTTATAGAGTATATAAGATATTTTGATACAGCCATACAAGGCATAATAATCACATCAGTGTAAATGCGGTATTCATCACCTCAAGCATTTATCCCTTCTTTGTGTTACAAACAATCCAACTATACTCTTTTAGTTATTTAAAATGTACTGTAAATTCTTGTTAACTGAAGTTGCCCTGTTGTGTTATCAAATACTAGATGATATTTATTGTATGTAAAACTATTTTTGTATCCATTAACCATCCCCACTTCCTCCCCTGTCCCTCACACTACCCTTGCCAGCCTATGGTAACCATTGTTCTACTCTCTATGTTTATGAGTTCAATTGTCAACCTAATAGTTTGGATATCAGTGAAAAAAAAAACGTGTATCTGCCTTTTCTAAGGCATCAAAATCTGTTCAATCATACTTAATTTTGTAGCTTGTACATTAGATATATTATGTCTTTAATACAGAATAATTATAAAGAAAGGCATGCTTTCGATTATCATTAAATACACTAAGAACATTTTTCAGAATGGTAATTTGGCTACAACAAACTCTAGACTTTGGTACTATATTTTCTGTGAGAATATTTTGGGAAGATATTAAAAACTATATCATACAGAAGGATTTTAAGAGTTTAGACATAGAAGTCAGCTTAGCAGTGTTGAAATCCTGGTTCCAGCTGCTATGTGCCACTGAGCAGGTTATATAAACTTCTATGTCTTAGTTTCCTCATCTGCACATTGAAAATAATGCTATTACTCTCTCTAACAATGAATGTCATATAACTAAGCAGTTTTCTCTTTCTAGTTTGGCTCCTGAAAAAGGCAGAGCCAAGTTGGAAGTTCGTCTTCAATTACCATATTGACACTTGTGGTCTACATATGGTTATTCTTCACTCTCTGCTTTTCAATTATTAATTCTGTATGTTTCCCTTGGGTTTAATTATCTATTTCTTCTTTGTTCCACTCTTATTAGAGTATTTCTGGCATAAGCTTAAATCATTTATAAGTTAGGTTTAAAAGTATTCAATATATCAATACATACATACACACTCACTCTGAAAATTTTGGCTTAGAGCAACTTCCACTAGAAAAGAGGTATTAATTTAAATATGCATATAATTTCAAGCATAATAAGTCACTGACTATAGGTAGTAATGTTTATAGTTCGGTATAAAGTAATGTTTATAGCTCAGTACAAAGAAAAAAATTCAATTTAAAAATAAAAATTAAATCAAACAATTTTAATTAAATAATTTTTTCTTCAACGAATGTTGCTGCAACTTAAAGATAAAACAAGCAGTATTAAAAAACCATATTCATTGACATTGACATTAAATGCTGTTTATAATACTCACAAATACAAATAAATGTATTATACTGTGCTATGACAAAGTTCATATCTGCAACTCAAGACAGTACTTCCCTCATTAGTAAAATAATAATAATAATAATAATAAAAATAATAATAATGTTAACTACTAAGTAACAGACTTAATACCATATGCTATAACTAAATTATTCCAACAAAATATATCTAACCTAAGAGGCAATTATACCTTTAAAAAGTTTCAAATATTTTCATAACACCAGTGTTGAGCTATTTATTAAAATTAGACGAGAACCACAAATAAATATAATGATGAGATGGACTATTTTCCAAAAATGCACAAGCAGTGAAATCCACCTCTATAAGATAGCAACAAGTAAATGAAAGATTTAAAGGCAAATCATTCCAGTTAACTCTTTTGAAGTTAATTTAGAATCTTAGAGCCTGGGATACATGCTCTATGATTCCAAATTAAGTCAAAAAGCAGATAACAAGTTCACAGTTTTAATATAAAAATGAATCCTATGAATAAGTTCTATACAAAGTATGGTGACTACAGCAAATAACAATGTAGTATATATTTCAAGATAGAACAGATTTTGAGCCAGGCACGGTGGCTCACACCTGTAATCCCAGCACTTTGGGAGGCCGAGATGGGCGGATCACGAGGTCAGGAGATCGAGACCATCCTGTCTAACATGGTGAAACTCTGTCCCTACTAAAAATACAAAAAAAAAAAAAAAAAAAAAAAAAAAAAAAATCAGCCAGGCATGGTGGCAGGCGCCTGTAGTCCCAGATACTAGGGAGGCTGAGGCAGGAGAATGGCATGAATCCAGGAGGCAGAGCTTATAGTGAGCCAAGATCACACCACTGCACTCCAGCCTGGGTGACAGAATGAGACTCTGTCTCAACCTACAGAATGGGAGAAAATTTTTGCAATCTACCTATCTGACAAAGGGCTAATATCCAGAATCTACAAAGAACTTAAACAAATTTACAAGAAAAAAATCAAACAACCCCCTCAAAAACTGGGCAAAGGATATGAATAGACACTTCTCAAAAGAAGACATTTATGCAGCCAACAGACACATGAAAAAGTGCTCATCACCACTGGCCATCAGAGAGATACAAATCAAAACCACAATGAGACACCATCTCACAGCAGTTAGAATGGCAATCATTAAAAAGTCAGGAAACAACAGGTGCTGGAGAGGATGTGGAGAAATAGGAACACTTTTACACTATTGGTGGGACTGTAAACTAGTTCAACCATTGTGGAAGACAGTGTGGCAATTCCTCAAGGATCTAGAACTAGAAATACCATTTGACTCAGCCATCCCATTACTGAGTATATACCCAAAGGATTATAAATCATGCTGCAATAAAGACACATGCACATGTATATTTATTGCGGCACAATTCACAATAGCAAAGACTTGGAACCAACCCAAATGTCCATCAACGACAGCCTGGATTAAGAAAATGTGGCACATACACACCATGGAATATTATGCAGCCATAAAAAAAGGATGAGTTCTTGTCCTTTGTAGGGACATGGATGAAGCTGGAAACCATCATTCTCAGCAAACTATCGCAAGGACAGAAAATCAAACACTGCACGTTCTCACTCATAAGTGAGAATTGAACAATGAGAACACTTGGACAAAGGGTGGGGAACACCAAAGACTGGGGCCTGTCGTGGGGTGGGGAGAGAGGGGAGGGATAACATTAGGAGATATACCTAATGTAAATGATGAGTTAATGGGTGCAGCACACCAACATGGCACATGTATACATTTGTAACAAAGCTGCACGTTGTGCACATGTACCCTAGAACTTAAAGTATAATAAAAAAAAAAAAAAGAGATTTCAAATGTTATTACCACAAAGAAATGATAAATGTTTAAAGTGATACATGTGATAGTTACCCTGATTTGATCACTGCACAAGATATACACATATTGAAACATTACACTGTACCCCATAAATATGGACAATTATTAAGTGCCAATTATAAATAAAAAGTTAAGAAAAAAATGAGTCCCATAAACATGAGCAGACTGTAATTTGTAGTTCTAATGATATACACATATAGGTCATGTGGAAACAAAGTACATACATTCCATCAGAACCAAATAACAATAACAACCACAATTGTAATAAATCAAAAAATCTATAGGATTAAAAAATTGCATTACTAAAGACCTGTTCTTTCTGATTATTATAATCCATTTCAAGACACATTTTAGGTAAGACCTTAACATACATTAAAAAAAAAAAAAAAAAAAAGAGGACTCATCTTGTCCTGAGCCAAAGGAAATTGTCTCATCCAAGGTTATGCTCCGTTCATTGGAGCATCCTCTCTCCTTGGTTTGGCTGATGCAGAGGAACAAAGATCTTTGTCTCAAATCAGACATTTCTAAAGGCCAAACCAATTTTAGAGCCTCCACTAGAATTGACTGTATCCACTGTTGCAAATACAACACAGTTCAAATTCCCCCTCTGCTTTACTTATTCCCTTATTGATGTTTCCTGTGGCACTTCTAATAAGCCTCTTGTGGACAAATTTCCATCTCATGGGGGAACATGACCTATGATGCTGTGAATAAAAAAAAAAAAAGTAATGTTTACCAAATTCAACATAAATTAAAAGAAAATATATGATCAATACAATATTTAAGAAATTTTTTGGTAGAAAGAGACAGAACTCCAAGAGGAATAGATCCTCAAAGCTTTAAACAAAATACTACCATTTTAATTCACACATTTTATAATACAGGACTTTGTAATTTTCAGATGTAACACATATGTGACAATTCACATAAGATGATCAAATTGAGAACAATAAAATGCAACGGTGAAAACTTCACCCAAACCAAAAAAGATTCCTTTTTAATGCGCTACAAGTAGTAAAAGTACTAGAAGCTTCAGATGTTAAAATACCAAACCATCATGAACCAAGATTTGAATAAAGAGTTTCTCTCAACCTGGGTTCTTTTAAAATAAAGCTGTCATCTACCTACAACGTCCCTTTGCCTTGCTTCCTTTTTATTCTGATTTTACTATAATTTCAGGAAGAGCAAACTCCATGCGCAAAAAAATTTTTTTTTTTTTTTTTTCTTTTTGGGGCAGAGTCTCACTCTTTCATGCAGGCTGGAGTGCAGTGACATGATCTCGGATTGCTGCAACCTCCACCTCCTAGATTCAAGTGATTTTCCTGCCTCAGCCTCCTGAGTAGTTGGGATTATAGGCGCCCACCACCATGTCCAGCTAATTTTTATATTTTTAGTGGATACAGGGTTTCACCATGTGGCCAGACTGGTCTCAAACCCCCTGATATCAAGTGATCCACCCACTTTGGCCTCCCAAAGTGCTGGGATTTGTGTGCAAAATTCTAATAAAATATTAGACATTATTGCATCAAAATAGGAAATTTTTTTCTACACTTTAATGAATCTCTTGTGCTTTCATTCCTGCAATGTTTGTTAATAATGTTCAGGATTAATGGTATCTAAAGAAGATTCATAATAAAACAATTGAAGAAATGAGTGTATGGATGTATCAAACTAAAGAAAAAATTAGATTCCTTCAGTAAAGAAGGAGAAACCTGAAAAGTGACATAATCAAGTGTTTTTTTTTTTTTTAAATGAGAAAGAAAAAACATAAAAATTACTATTTTTCAGCTCTAGGAAGCTAGAGATTTTATTTATGTTATTTACCCAGAATCTTAAGGGCCCCCCAAAATATCTGGCACACATTTCTTCTTTTTTTCTCTTAATTTCTATTTTTTTAAAAATAAAAGCTGCTCTTTCATTGTTGGTAGAAGAGATGTTTAAGCTGAGACATACAATGGCTTTCTAAGAGTTTTAAGTTTATAAATGAAAATAATCATAATTAACATTTACTAAAGTTAATTTCAGGAAAGACAAATGGCCTTTTAATATCATATGATGTGGAATTTTCATTGAGTGAAGTAATACAGGATTACTCTTCAAAAACTTCATATTTGAAGTAGAATGGTCACGACAGAAAAATAAATGCTTATATTATAAAACTACTAGAGAAAAATGTTTTATTTCATCACTCAATGCCTATCATATAAAGATTCATAACACAAATTCTAATCAGTTCATGTCTAAGAAGTTAGCATTCTTCTTTTTATTATATAATTATCACTATACAGAATATCTTTTTTTATATGTGCCATTAGCACATCTACAGCTATCTTGTATACTCAGTGAATAATAAATTAATACTGTGTTGAATCAGCACGGATCTTTCTCCTGAGAAGCACATACCTGCTGTCTTTTATGTCCTAGTGTCTAGATCCTCTCTCCATGCCCTCCAAACTCAATGATCTATTGGGAAATAAGAAGGTATACTCCCTCCTTGCAGGTTATATTCAGTTAGGAATGGGGAAAATAGGAGAAGGTTCAATCACAGGATTATTTATCCCCAAACCATTAAGGTTGCATTAGTTAACATATAGGCTTAACTAATAAAATAAAATAACAATAGTATCTTAAACAAGATAAGTTTACTACTGCCTTTTCTATCTTGTTCTCAAACATCCTTAAAAGGTGATTTCCATTTCACAGTGCAAGACGACTCCTGTAGCTCCAGCCACCACATTTATAATCTACCCAGCAGGAAGGGGAAAAGAGGCAAGGGGAAGTCATATGCATTCCCTCTGCATTCCACACACGCTTTTGAGAACAAAGTGTAGTAATTACACACATCACCTCTGTTCAGACCCGCTGTTCAAAATGTAGTCATCTCGCCACACTGTACTACAAAGGGGGTTGGAAATGTGATGTTTATTGTAGAAGGCCACATGTCCAGGAAAAAATTTATTACTACACAGGGGGGCTAAATACTGGAGACAACTAGCAGCCTCTATCAAAAAAAAAAAAAAAAAAAAAAAAGATTTTAATGAGGAATGCCTTTCAATTCACAAACACAACTTTCTCTCTCTGAAGGTAAACAAGCTTTGCAAAGATGACTGAGTCAAGATGCACTTGGATACCAGTTTCCATGCCACTCCTGGAACCCATATTGAAGCCTCATCCCTAGTCTCCTTTTCATACAAAGAATTCCCTCTCAAAGACCCCACAGTTATCACAATTTATCTCTTACAGAGTCAGTATATTGCTTTACAAATATCCATATACAATTAAAACAAATGATTGAAGACGAGGAAATTATTGCCCCCGGAACTGAATAGATACCTGCAAAATTTAATGAGAATTAAGATGTATTCAACACTTGCTTTTCTGAATGTTCTTTATACATTACCTCATTTAACCCATAAGCTGCCTATGAGAGATATGTATTACTGTCACTCTCTTTCTAGATAAAAAAGATTGAGGTAAAAAGAGGGTAAGTAACATGTCTGGGTCATAGACATCTGAAAGCAGACAAGATAGTTTCAATCCCAGACAATTTGACACCAGATCCTGTAACTCAAGAGCTATCCATCCATCACTATAATGACACAAAACTTTTTCCCCAGCCAAGATAATTTATTCAGCTTGGAAAAATACTGATGCATTGTAGAGAATCCTAGAACTTCAGAGTACAGGAAGTCCTCATAGATCTCACAGAGGTCAAAAGTAGAAAGATCACAAAGAGAGCAGTGGCAAAGATGAAATCACAACCCAGGCCTTCTAGTACTCAAAACAGTGTCCAGCCACCACTTCACACTGGCCCCTTCCTTTAGAAACAGAGTAAAGAATTACTGAGACAGATACAAAGCCAAGCTTTCCCTAGGAACACTCTTCTACTATCTACAAAGTATTAACCAGGATATTTTGGAGTTCTACTTTCGAAAAAGAACAATCAATAAAATTTTAGCTAAGTTTTAAAAGAAAGAAAATGCACGAAATTATTATTTTTTTAAACCCTGGAGATTTTGCAAGACATTTTTATCAATGTCAAATGTTTCTTTCCTTACAGTTTATGTTCTTTAAAGAAGAATAGAAAATTATATATTTTCTATGGGAACCGATTCCTATATGTGAAAAGATTTTTAAAAAAACATAATTCTCCAGGAATACAAGCAAAAGTCTCAAGCATGGTTACTGAGGGTTTGTGGGAATGGGTAGGGGTGAGGGAGAGTAGGAAAATAAAGAATCACACTGTGGTGGATGGTCAGAGCAGAATTCTGCTTCAAGTGTAATGTTCCAGTTTATTTATAGGGAAATAAATTGAATTCATGCATTGATTGTATAACTCTAGTAAAGTAAATAAAACATTTAAATTAATATTTTAAAATGAAGAAAAATAGCCTTCACAAAGGGATTCAAATCAAGCAAATCAGCCTCAGTATATTCTCTGTTGTAACAATTTCTCCTAGACTATTCCTGCACAGCAGGATAAAAGTATCTGCTGCCAAAGATTTTTTTCCTACCAATATTTTACTCTGACTCAGGGAAATCCCAAAGCAGCCTTCTCTTTGGGCTGTATTTACCTCATGAGAATTTTTCACAGAATTTGCTAACAATAGAAATTGTTCTTGGTTATGATACAAACACAGCAGGATGTTCAAAATGCCACAGGTGACTCAGTGGCCCTGCCTGACAAAGCCTGCTGGTAGGTACCATATGAGCCATATGGAAATTGCTAAAACGGGAAATAAAGCAGCAGGTTCTGAAACTGCCAGAGTCCCTTGTTATGGTAGAATTAACATTAGTCTATGGTGCAAAATATCTCTGCCTTTGAAATGTCCAAGGTCTATGAAATATCACCAACCCATGGCAAGATATCAAATAGTTTTTCAGTGTATTCTGCTGATTGCCTTTTTTACTTATTTGATTAGAGCCTGATATAACCACATTTTAAAAGAAAAAATATTTAAAAATCCATGCAGGGCATACTTTTCTCGGCAGCATTCATATTCTTTAAAAACCAATGTAGTAACAGGATGGCTTTAAAGCCCAGTGTAAATGCCTTGTAATTGCTAATGTGTGTGCGTGTGTCCTTCCCTCCTAAGAGATACCACAAAACCTCTTTCTTTTGCTTTTTTTTGTTGTTGTTGTTGAGACATAGTCTCTCTCTGTCACCCAGGCTGGAGTGCAGTGTGTAATTTCGGTTCACTGCAACCTCTGCCTCCTGGGTTCAAGTGATTCTTGTGCCTCAGCCTCCTGAGTAGCTGGGACTACAGGCACTCGCCACCACACCCAGCTAATTTTTGTATTTTTAGCAGAGATGGAGTTTCGCTCTGTTGGCCAGGCTGGTCTCAAACTCCTGACCTCAACTGATCCATCCGTCTTCACCTCCCAAAGTTTTAGGAATACAGGCATGAGCCACCACGCCCAGCCTTTGTTTTGTTTTGGTTTGGTTTGGTTTTGCTTTCTAGCAGAAAATTTTCAGTCTTGAACTGCATTGTGGAGACAATCTAGGGAAACAGTTGAACTAAAAAGAGGGAACTTTCAGGAAAGTGAAAATTGTTTACCCAAAATTGTCAATATAGAAAAAGAAAAACACTATAGATTTAAATTTGATAGATAGATATTTTAGGTGAGGCTCTCCTAAACAAGAGATTCTTGAAGAAAGAAACTCTATCAATATAATATATACAAAAATAACTTCCAACTGAATAAAGCATAAAATTATCATAATACATAAATGCTATATAGGCAATTAATGCAACATCACTGCATAACCCTCGTTCCACACAAGGCACACTGTACTTCTCCTTTCACAACATACTCCTTCAAATTGACTGTGAGAAATATGCCGTCATCACTGGAATTAATATCCACATACATGTATAGATTGTATCAAATATTGGTAAAATAAGCTATTAATCTGGGTTTTTTTTCAGTGAGTAAGAGAATAGAGATTTTAAAAAGAAAGTAATCAGAATGTAGGGTATCCCTGAGGTTATTTAACACAAGCAATTTCTAAGGAAATAGAAATTGACTATGCTCAGTTACATTTTACAAAGTTCCCCTCATCCCTGTCTTCACCAGTTTATATCATCATTATTAATCACACATTAATTTTCAATGATTTACAAGAGATTATTTTAGAAAGGGACTTGTGTTGAAAATAGGATAAAATATGTGACATTTTTGCTATGGTTTGAATGTATCTCAGTGCAAATATATTGAGAGGTAGGCCTTTAAGAGGTGATTGGGTTATGAGGCTTCTGCCCTCATGAACAGATTAATGTGATTATCATGGGGATGGGTTTGTTATCATGAAAGTGAGTTCATTATAAATGCAAGTTTGGACCACCTCTTGCTCCCTTTTGTGCTCTCTCTCACCCGTTTAATGCCTCTGGGATATTATGACACAGCAAGAAAGTTGTCACCAGATGCAGCACTTGATCTTGGCCTTCTCAACCTCCAGAACCATGAGCCAAATAAAATTCTGTTGTATATAAATGATCAAGTCCCAAGTATTGTTACAGAGGCACAAAACAGACTAAGAAAGAAAATTGGTACTGAGAAGCTAAGTGGGACTGTTGCTCTAAGAAACTGTTACTATCTGAAAGTGTGGAAGCAGCTCTGGAAGTGGGTAACAGATTCAAATTGGAAGAATTTCAAAGAGCAGGCTAGAAAAAGCCCAAATTGCCATAAACAGAGCATCAGTGGTAATTCAGGTGAGAGCTCAGAAGAAAGAAAGAAATGGAGAAAATGTCTGGAGCTTTTTCTTAAATTATTGTGATCAGAATCTGGTGGAAATGTGGACAATAAAAGGACATTGTGATGAGGTCTCAGATGGAAATGTGGAATAAGGTATTGGAAACTAGAGTAAAGGCTATCCTGGTTACACTTGCAAATAACCTGGTGAAATTGTGTCTCTGTCTTACGACTTTGTAAAAGGTAGAACTTAAGACTTAAGAGCTAGGACATCTGGCAGAAGAAGTATCTGAGCAGCAAAGTATTCAAGGTACTACATGGCTTCTTTTGGCAGCTTAGAATAAAATGGCAGAAAAGAGAAATAATTTAAAGATGGGATTTATAATTAAAAGGGAAGCAGAATGGAAAGATCTAGAGAACTCTCAGCCGGGCTATGTAAATAGAAAAGCGTGCTGTTCAGGAGAGAATACTAAGGGGACCAAGCAACCTTTTACTAAGGAGATTAACATGGATGGTAGGAAGCCAGGTTCTATTCATCAAGACAATGGAAGAATGACACCAAAGGGATTTCAGAGAACTTCCAGGCAAGCTACCGCCTTGAGAGCAAGGTATCCAGAGCGGCGCCCGCTCCTTGTTACAATGGCATAGAGAATCAGTAAATCATTAGGCTAGAAATGGCATCTTAGATTCATATATTCATAATTATTCATAAAATACTTACTGGGCACCGAATATATGCCAAACATGATGCTAAATGCTGGGCATGTGATAGTGAATAAAACAGATGTGGCCAGGCATGGAGGCTCACATTTGTAATCTCAGCACTTTGGGAGGCCGAGGCAGGTGGACCACGAGGTCAGGAGTTTTGAGACCAACCTGACCAAAATGGTGAAACTCCATTTCTACTAAAAATACAAAAAAATTTGCTGGGTATGGAGGCGGGCACCTGTAATCCCAGCTACTCAGGAGGCTGAGGCACAAGAATCACTTGAACTCAGGAGGCAGAGGTTGCAGTGAGCCGAGATCATGCTATTGCACTCCAGCCTGAGCAACAGGGTGAGACCCTGTCTCAAAAACAAACAAACAAACAAAAAAACAGATGTGATCTCTATGTTCATAAGTCTGGCCATCCATTGAGAGAGACATTAAATAAAGCTATATATAAATGTATGTAAGTCTCATTTGTAACAAGTTCTGTGGAAAACACACAGTGATGTCATAGAGAATACTGTGATGGGGAGGGCCAGTAGGCGGAAAGCTGGGCAACGAATGTCTGAGGACCAGAAGCCAGGTAAAGAGAATAAGCAACAAAATTCCAGGCAGAGGAAACATGTGAAGTCCTTGAGTCTTGAGAGTATAAAGTATTGGAGAACTGGAAGGGGTCAGTGGGGTCACAGCGCAATGAGCAATGGAGAGGAAGGTGTGAGAAAAAGTTGGAAAAATAGACAATAAGACATTACCATCAGGAGAAGTCCATCTTCATCAGGAATTCATTGAAAGGGGTCTAAACAGAGGAATTGAGGCAGGCAGTTAGCAAGGGAACAAGCATGATTACTTGTAGATAGCTAAAATACAAATGGAGTCAAACAGGTGAACACAAGTACCCTTCCCCTAGCAGAAAGAAACTGTTATGAGAGGTTGCAACAATGAAGACAGATTGCAGACATCCTGCTTTAGGCATAGATAGGAATGTAGCAAAGAAGAAACCACCCACAACTGGTTAAATCCAAGATGGCTGAAAGCTTGACTGACCCCCACCACTTGGCTATATTACATCCTTATTATCCTAAAATTTCTGAAGGGAAACCTCCCACTCCCTTCATGTACCTGACGCCATGACAGTTCTGGACTGACCATATTTAGTCTAGAAAAAAGTGGCACCCCAATTAGGGGAATTGCCTGCCCATTTACAGGAAATCCCCTCCCTTTATTATAGCATATTCTGCACCTTCATTATGCTTATCCATATAGTATGTGAGCCCTGACCATGTCGTGCTGTCTTATTCTTTTGAACACGTCTGCGCTCCTCTCTTAAGCATGTACTTTCTTTCCCTCCCCAATAAACCTTCTATACTTTCACTTTGGTCTCCTTTTCAAATTCTTTTGTGTGGTGAAGACAAGAACCTGAACTGCCCTACCAGCAACGGAATGGCTTCATTGTTACACAGGCTGTTTGGAGAGTGCCTGAAGAAAAGATAAACTGAATATCCTAGACAAGTAGAAAATATTCTAATATAATTAGATATCTTAGATCTTTATGAACATTCCCAATTCCATATTCTTGTCACAGGTAGGAAAAGATATGATTCTAGTCTCAGATTTTTTCTATGCCTCCAGAAACCACTGACCCGTAAGATGCAAAATTCATCCCTTCCTAATAACTGGGAATAACGGTCAGAAGCAGACCTCTCAGAGCAAGAGAGGCCACTCTAAGAAACTCTATCAGAGATTGCCCATGTTGGTTGGCAGTGTTCACCTCCTCTCCAAGACTGCTGACTTTTCTAGCTAGGAGCAGAACTACTTCCAGGCAATTGTGATCTTTAAGGGATTTGATCACCTGGAGCCCTCACAACCTCAAGCTCTCAAAGCTACCAGGAAAGTCACGTCTCACAGAAAAATTAAGGGCAATAGGTGGGGGAGGGAAGGAGATATGTCTCTTGAATGCTATCTCTGTATCTGGAGGGGAAACAAGGTCAATGGATGAGGGTTCCAGGAACAGCAGGGGATTCTAGGTAAAGCTGGGAGCCTGCAAAGCTGAATCAGCAGATGCCTGAATCTAGGGCAGTGCTGAAACTCAGCCGTGCTGTGGTAGGGAAAGTCTGTGAAACCCCATTAATGCCTTTCCTCTCAGGGTTCCTTGACTACACTAATAAAATATTACCTAATTGCAAGGGTGAATGATAGAGCTGAATAATTTAACTGTGGGCTTAGAGGCTTCAGACAGATTTCTCTTTCACCAAAACGTTTAAAAACAATAGCTCTTCATTTTCCTAGAAGACCCCTAGAAAGAGCAAGTTTTCTCACTTTTCTAAGGTAAACCAAATTGATGTGAAGCACACAACTGCAGCGGCCCCTCCAAGTTTCTGTTTGTCTTGTTATTTGACACTAAACTGTGTCAAAAAGATAATGCTAGTTCTCCTCTGTTGTCTAGCTAGTATTTCAAACAATATTTTTTTCTAAAGGATGAGACTAAAATCTGAAAAGTCTAATTGCCTCTTAAACACTAAGAACTCTCAAAATAAATACATTAATTGAGTAGACAGTTGCCCTAGATCTGAGTTCTTTAAATACTGAATTAATCTACCATAGGCAGTGACAGTAGGGGAGCAGAGGCAGCAAAAATTTCCATGAAGAACTTAGAAATAAGGGAGATAAGCTTTCCCTCTGAAAATTAAATTATAAATCACCATATAATAGGTCAGAGATAAGACAAGCATTTTGTAAAGCCCAAAGTGGCTCCCAGACATGGAAAACTGGCTATAACATGACTAAAATAAATAATAACAAATGGAGAGTCAGCAATGAAAGTTTGGAAAAATGTGCAAAATGAACATTTTCAGAGGCTCAGTCCAAGGTAAAGTCCATTTTGGCCCAAAAATATGGTTTTTTTGGTCCCAGTGACAAAGAAAACTTTATTTGCATGAATTAAGTTACCTTAAATTGATGTCATTCAACCTAAACTGATTCCACGCAACCTGTACAGGCTTTTAATGATATTTTAGTTCCTCCAGCCTTTAGGGAGAAAATCAGATAGCTAAAAATGATAGCCCCTTTGGCAGTGCTATTTCTCATTACACATTAATACACTGACATTCTGCTTTGATTCATTAGTTTCTGGGTGCTTGTGTATGGAGCCCTAAGAGACAGATCCACATTCAGCATGCCAATAAGTCAGGTTTCTGACATGGCAAAGCTGAAAACCAGACCGTATCACATAATACTGTGCTGTACTCTCATCCACATCATATTAGTTTCCCCAGACAAGTAGGGACAAGGCAAGCCCCATATTTCTCAGAGGAAAGAAACACAGTCATGTGTGACAGAACCTGGACCATAATCTGAGCCTCCAATATTTGTTTACCTTTCATTCCATTACAACCTTAGTGCATCGGAAATGTATATAACACTGTATTTATTGACTTTGTCTCAATTTCAAGATTTGAGGTAAGCATAAATCCTGTAGGTATTTCAACCTGGAGACCATGCTAAATAGAAGTCATTTATCTAATTAAATCATTTTCTTTCTTTTTTTTTGAGGCGGAGTCTCGCTCTGTCACCCAGGCTGGGGTGCAGTGGCGGGATCTCAGCTCACTGCAAGCTCCACCTCCCGGGTTCCCGCCATTCTCCTGCCTCAGCCTCCCGAGTAGCTGGGACTACAGGCGCCCGCCACCTCACCCGGCTAGTTTTTTATATTTCTTAGTAGAGACGGGGTTTCACCGTGTTAGCCAGGATGGTCTCGATCTCCTGACCTTGTGATCCGCCTGTCTCGGCCTCCCAAAGTGCTGGGATTACAGGCTTGAGCCACCGCGCCTGGCCTATTAAATCTTTTAAGTCCCCATCCATCACCCAGTGCATTCTATTTCCTTCATTTGCTATATGTAGGCTGCTACTGATAGTTTGAAAAACTGTAGCATCACACAATGTCTAACATCTAATATGTGAATGCAGATGCCATTTCATGGGACATAATCTTTTCCTACAAATGATAGGAAGTGCAAAATAATCTCTCACAGATAGCAGCCTCTGTTGCACAATGATAAGCGTGCCAGGGAGTAATTTTTCATTTTAGCAATTTCAACTAAGGAGCAGTTTCAACTGTCAAGACCTATCCACTCTCATATTTCCATTATGAACTGTAATCTCACATGCATTAACAAGCTCCTATGTAACACGTTGAATGTTATTATTTGGTACTTAAATAGCTTTCTGAGAACACAAAGTGTTCTGCCAATCATAAATACTTTGCCCATAATAACACTGCTTTAGAGACAGGTATAAATCATTCTCTTACTTTAACAGTTGAGAAATTAACACTAAGTCAGAGTAAGTTAATGACAAAAGACAGGGCACCTTTAAGCGATAAGCCTAGCTCATACAAAATGTGTATTCACCCAGTTTTGTGCATTCTAACCTAAGGACTTTTAACTTATCATAAACCAGCTCTTTTTGAAAGCTTCTTTTGGGCTAGTAAAAGCCTCACTGATGCACTAGTCCAAACATGGACATGTAAAGAACAGTATACAGAATAGGGAATCAGTTATCCTGTCAGAAGCTCAGCCTGTTCAATTGGGATCACTTCCCAGAAACAAAACTTGAACACCTCCAAGGCCATTATGAATTAAATATTACTCAATGCTGACACAAATTTCCAATTTAGAAGGTAATTAACTCCCTGTTAGTCAAAGTTTCTGATGGAACAGATTAAAAAAATGAATTGCCTTGATATTCACCTGACAACTTCAGGCCACATTAATTTCTTCCTACTCTAATTCAAATACTATAGGGTAAAACTCTGATGTCTGTAACATCAAAAGACAATTGAAAATTTGACAGCAGTCAGTGGCCTAAAATTTATAACTCCTCTTCTCAAATTTAACCCCTTCCAACCAGATAATGCCTAGATACTACTATATTTAACTATGAGAAATGAACAAAGGAACTGGCAATGGATAGATAAACTCTCAGTGGAGGAACCCTTCTTAACCATTCTTATTTATGCCTCACTCTGAGAAAAACAGAGCCTCAGCAACCCAGCAGATGTTCTAGCATGTGACTATACCCAAGCAAAACATTTCAGTAGCCCCAAATGACTGATCATCCTTTTACTGGTGGCCTCAGTCAATCCTTTTATTCTCACTTGATACCAAAAGCATATGGTTGTAAACGGTCCTACAGATGGATGAAGAGAACTCAACAGAAATCAAGGAGAAAATCTGGCCTACAGATGTATGATTACACCATAGAGGGCCTGTGGTGCTTACACACCATGTGAGCTAAAGAATTTACAAGATGAATACTAGAAACACAAAACACATGTGTACATAAAAGACAAAGATTTACTGTGCTACTACATTTTGCCAGCTAATTAAAAATTCACTATCGAGATTCACAGGCAACATAAACATAAGACAGAGCTATATAATCTAAACAACCTATTTTACAGAAAGCTAGTCCCATCAGTGTATATTTTCAACTTTACAATTTTTATTTGACTAAGCAAATTGTCTTTACTATCCCCCCCTCACCCAACTAAAAGTTACAGGTTATATTACAAAAAGGAGCATATAGTAATAAATATTTATTTTCAGATAATGATAGCCCTAGACTTTCTCATGACATGATTTAGTTTATGCCAGGGCAGCAATTACATATTTAATATATTCGGTGGTCGATGAGATACCTATAATTGTATGATAGCGTCGTCCTTAAACTAATGCTTTAAAACCTAAGATGATCCCTGTATGTGGGGAAAATACCCAAAGCAAAAATGTAAAATATTTGCAGAATGATGTTATCCAAATAAGGCTCTGTTAATCAAAGACACAATTTATAAGGATATTCAGGATATATTGGAGAAGATTGAGCCCTACAAATATGGAAACCTAATGATATGGGGAGGGGCTAATACCATTGTTCTAAAGCCTTTATTTTTTCTGATTTCTAAAGCAACTGAGGTTTCTTGTTATCTGTCTGAAGAAAGCATCAAATACACTGCTTATATAATATTGCAGCAGACTGCTATGAAGAGATTCAATTGTCATCAGACTCCCCACATTCTCCTTTAAGTTACTGTGACAGTTAAAAATTATGTCCAATTGCATATAAAAGAAAACCCAAACAACACTGTTTTCAGCACACAGAGTTTTGCATAACAAGAAGTCAAATTTCAAGCAATCCAGGATGATGTAACAAGCGTATAGTAACTACTCCAGATGCCATTCATCTCAGCATAGAGTTTTCATCCTCATCTTCTTAAGATGGAAGTTGTGTCTTCTTGCATTATATTCCTATTTTTATTCCAGGAAGGGGAAAGGGAAGAAAAGGAACAAAAGAGAGGAAAGGTATGTGCAGCTGAGTCTGCTCCCTTTAAAAGCTTTCCCAGAAAACCCGCCAATGACATACTTAGGCACCACTGGTCTGCTTGCACCACAATTTAGTAGGAGAGGCTGAGAAATATAGTTATTTAGTGGCCCATTAGTGTCTCAAACCAAAGAGAGGTTCTGACGTTAAGGGAGAAGGAGGGAATAAATAGTGGGTAGGCAAGTAGCAGTATCTGCCCTTGTTATAAATGCACTGCTTTGTCATCCAGCTGTCATCTAATCCAATAGAATATGGTTTTGAAAGTGTCTGAAAAATAGAAAGTTTATATGGATTCTTGCATCAGACAGTAATGTTGTTTTAAAGACATCCAAGCTTAAACTGTCATATTCAACAATTCAGACCAACCTTAAAAAAAGTGGTTCACTGGCATGCCTTTTCCTTAGCAGTTGTTGGTAAGAAAATAAAAAAAAAATCTTTTAATTAAAAAAATATAAAACAAAGCAAAATGAAACAATAATAACAAAAACACTGAATATGAGTCTTCAGGCTTTATATATACAAACTATGTCTATGTCATGTCAGTCCAACTATCATGCTTCTCTCCTTACTATTAATCCTGAAGGAATCACACTTTTTCTGTAAGATGATCAAAATAAATTGATAAGGTACTCCATCTTTTCTGCATGCAGTCACACATTTGCCACTTTTGCTAACTATAAGGTTTTTCACGCTGAGAAACACTGTTGATAAATCAGGAATGATGATCACTGAAACATTTGTTTTGCAATTTAAGTAAAATACTTTATGTACATATTTCATCAAAAATGGAAATAAGTTTTAATGTCTGTTTTATTTTTGACAGCATAGGTATATACAACATAAAAATGCCTTAAAGGGTAGAAATCTTTAAATATTATAGATACAAGGTATTATATCTCACACAAAGTGCATTTGTGGCATACTATGCAAGAGATGGTGCGCTTAGGTTTCTAGTTTCTTTAGTGATTCTAGATATATTCTCAAACATAAAAATAGGATTATCCTTTAAGACAAATTATTCACAGAAAGGATTTCTCCTATTGTCTTTCTTTAGCCTGGTATTACCACTGGTAGTAAGTTGAAATGAATGGAGTCACAGACATTGAATTTACTTCCCAAGGCCATTAACAGTTTTCTTGCCTTCTTCTATTGAGGCCAGAAAGCTAAAATGCTGACCCCCTTTGGCCTCCCTTCTGATCTTGGGACCCCACTGTGCTCAAAGAGAAGACGGGAACAAATGGGAAATTTAAAGGGATAGGCTCAGCTAGCAAGCTCTTCTTAGCATTTTTTTAGTCTTTTCCTCCTTTCCCTTTTTTTTTTGGTTTGTTGTTGTTGTTGTTGTTCTTTTGTTTTTGTTTTGGTCTGGAAACTGATGTGACACTTAGAGATGCAGCAGCCATCTTGCCACCATAACAGAAAAGTCACACAACATGTCTAGAATAGAAAGGATGAATGGACAGAGAACTAGAAGGAAGATGCCTGGGCCTTTGATAACACTGTGGACCTATTGCTGTATCCCTGGACTGCCTGCCCCAAAGAAATGCAAATCAAAACTATGATGAGGTATCATCTCACTCCAGTTAAAATGGTTTTTACCCAGAACTTCTTGTTATATAATAAAAATGGCCAGCATAACTTTAAACCACCATTAATCATGTTTTCCATAATTCAAGGCTGAACACAGTCCTAATTGATACAAATCAGTTCAGCTTACATTATATTTATTCCTTGTACATCAGGCCATATCTCTGACAGATTTTTATTTATTTATCTTTAGAAATAGGTAGTCAAAATACATTTCAATATATTTTAGTACTGTTATGCAAGAATTTATTCTAAAATAAAATTGTATTTATCGTTTCCTTAAAAAAAAGATACATGTGAAAGTTGTAAAGAATACCTAAAACCTACTTTTTGTGAAAATTGCAAATTAAAACAAGCATACACACATGGTAACTCAATAAGAATTCATGTGAAAGACCCTCCACAGCCTCTGTACAGAATATATGTTTGTCTGTTTGTTTATTTGTAAAGCATCATTTCTAGGAAATCAATACTTCTAAGTTCTCAAGGCAAGAAAAGTCTCATTGTTTGTCATATGTTACGGGCTTACAAGAACACATGATGAAGTGAATGTGATGAAACTAGATGTACTCTATGCAGAAAAAAAATGTATACACACACACATGCATACACATATATATCCTTATATATGTGTATATATACATATTACTCATACACATATGTATATGCATGTGTATATATACATATATATATACACACACACACACTTTCAGAAGAGAAGCAGTAAACTTAAAAAGTATATATCTATATCAGTTTAAAGTATACATGCTAAATAATTCATGAAAAGTTTTATCTTTATAGCTTTTGAGAAATTAATCAAAGAAAAGGGGACAACAGAAGGTTCTGAACTGTTTAAAACTTTACTCTGCAGCAATCTGTTATAAAATAAAAGTGTAAAATCCCAATTCACTTTTTTCATTGAAATAATTGACACTTGTACAGTCACCAAATGCTTTCAATCTTCATCCTCCAGTGATGGATAGTCTAGTCTTTCTTATGATAAATAATCTCAAAGTCAATTCTGAGAAACAAGTTCTGGAATTTCAGTCTCAACTACTGAAGTCCTCTCCAAGTATGAAGTGGGGTGCAAAGGAGCCCATTTGGGAAGTCCATTTGTGACTGGACACCTGCCCAAGCAGGAAGCAACAGCCACGTTCAACACCTTTTAAGCAACCTTTTCCCTGCCCTGTAAGTGTTCTTATCCAGGACTTGGATTGTTTTAATGCATTTGCTTAGGAATGCTTTAATAACCAAATGGATTAGAAATTGTTTCTTTATTAGAGACCCCTTCAGTATTTCTTTAGACATTAGAGTTTTCAATTCAAATATTTATGAGAAACTTCATTAAGTTTATATTATCGTGCAACTCATTTCCACTAGTCAGAAAAGTGTTTGGAAAGGGAGAAGAAAGAAAGCAGGAGAGGGAAATGAGGGGAGGATTAAATTAATCACATGAAATTCTTTTTTAGTATTATTTTGAAATAACTGAAATATAGCATGATTCTCCAGATTATATTCCAAATGTCCAGGAACAAATAACAGCCTGAAGAACCTGAGAGGTGCTACAATAAAAGTATTCTTGCCTTCTATCATCAACCCCTTCTCCTGTTCCCATGACTTACTGCAATCAAATCATTGAAGATGCAAGGCATTTCTTTGCCTATAGATCTGTAACTATGGGCCTTGGGGGATTTATTGGAATGGCACAGGTAATCCCAGGGCATGTGACTCTTTGGCACTGAATATACCTAAGAAGTGACATGAAAATGCCCAATTTTTATCATACCCTTAAAAGTCTTGGCTTCAAAGGGGATCCCTGTAGCTGAGGGACTCGCTTGGCTGGGAAGCAAGAAACTGGCTCAGTGCCCTTCTCTGAATTTTGCTTGAGCTCCTCTCTTCCGACCACATCATTTCCTTCCAAAGACTGACCTTCTTACATCAATGATCACCGTCCATGTCAACCCCGTGAAGGGTGACTCACTGCTCTTTTTAAATTGGAACTACTTCTCAAAGACATGTCATCCCAGTCAGTATGTGACAGACTACTTCAAAGCAGGCAGTCTCAAGACAGTAGATGAAAAAGACTTTAGATATATCCCCACAATTTCTTCTGTAACTTATCAGTTCCATGTTTAAGAGACACTTGGTAGGAATTCAAAATAATTCCTGTCCCTTTTGTTTTGTCTCCACTAGAATCTGAATGTAAGACTTCAAAAGACTACTGATTCGAGTGTGTTGCCAATGCCATTTTTACAACTTGAGGTGATACAACATGGTTGGTTGTTTACTTCTAGCAGAATCAGCACCAAGGCCAGTGCAGAAGGAAGAAGAGAGTCGGTGAGGAGCCTGAACCTCTGCCAAATATCACTGCCTCCAACAGCTGAATTATTGTGCAAACAGGTTTTTCCTAAAGAAGTGTAACTCCTACTTGAGTGTTAACAAATGTTCTCCGCTCGTAAGGTTTCTGAATCTAATTGCTCTCTTTTTTATCTTACCATACAATAGGTAAGAAAAATTCCATATTTATATAAGAAAATGTCCATGGTTTCCCTGCAATAACTCTGAGTCTGTTATTATTTCTATTAGGGCATTCACACCACATCAACAAACTAATTTTTCTTAGCTCTAAGTGAAAACATGGAAAATTATGGCACTTTACAGAAATTATAAATTAATGAAACATTATTTAAAGTAACTTTAAATCTTTAGAATTTGCATCCCTTTTTAAGTCAATATTTTTCTACAATTTTGCTCCTTTTCCCTCATTCGTCAAACATGAAATTTAGGCCCTAGAGTCTGAAAACTATGTAAGACTTAAGATTTTTTAATGCTATTTACAAAAATGTTCAGTACTCATATTTACTCATTTATTCTTAAACGTTCTTTGATTTATTGAAGAGCTTTCAATGTCTTTAACCAAGATTAACTAAAATTGTAGCAATTATCTTTTTTAACCGAGTGGCTTCTAATATTTTATATGCTTGAATGCATAACATGGAACTGTGAACAGAAAAAAATCTGTTTTTAAGTGAAAGAATAGGCCCAGGTCTGCTGAGCTAACCATTTCGCTATATGATATGAGAAGGTTTCTGAGTGGCCAAAGGAGATCATTTGCCTCCTAAAAGTAGATCATTTGAATAAGAAGAAACTACTTACTATTATTTTTTGGGACACAACAGCATTAACTTCACAATGGACCCACAGTTTGTTGGAGTTACGAGACAGTCTGTTACTCATTTTTATTAGGTTGAACTAGAAATTGCTGGTATGAAAGTGTTTTGACCAACAAAAATGGCAAGGTCACATGCTTCAACTAATAAAAAGAAAATTGTCTCCAATAGGGATTAAAAGACTTGCCCAAGGTTAGTAACAGGGCTAGAATCTAAACCAAGACCTCTGAATTCCCACAGTAGATGGCCTTGCATTTTAAGCACACAGAGCCTCTTCCCGTATCAGTTACCCTTCCATTATAGTTTCTGTTTTCTACCATTTAAAACATTCCTGTCACAAACACATAGAAGATTTAAAAGAACTTTTTTATGCCTGAGAAATAACAAAGACAGTAAGAAAAAACTTAACCCTTGAGTGCCTATTACATGTAGTTCAAATGGATTATAATTCAATTTCTAATATATATATAATATATACAAAATATATATTTGGAAATCATATTTATTGGGGTTCTTTACTAACTAGGAATTAATATTTTTGGTTGGCTAAAGTTGAAAAACAGGAACAGAATAATGAAAATTAAAGAACAAAGGAAAACATATAAAAGGAAACTGTTACGGATATTCTGATGTATACTCTTTTATTTAAAATTGTCTATGCTTCTCTGATTATTTTCTTAGGACAGATGTCTTTAAGTGAAATTGCTGAAACAAAGGACTTCCAAAGCTTCCGATAAATTTTAGCAAACTTCCCTCCAGAACCGTTGTTCCAATTCACACTTTTATTAGCATACTTCATTTGAGGAGTACTTGAGTCCCCCCTCTCTTCCACAGTAACTTTTTATACTAGCCATTTCTTTTTCTTATTTTATGAGCAACTGGACTACATTATGTGTTCAGTTTTCAATTTGGATAGTTCCACTCATTTCTATGAATGAGATCTGCACCAAAATATGGAAATGCCATCTTCATAGAAAAATCTTTTAAACCATAGGGAAAATATTGTTTATAAAAGATGTTCCCTAAGATGACAAACAACTACTTTTTTAATATACTACAAAAAAACTAGATTTATTTTTACTTTTTTATAAAGATTCAATTTATTTGTGTGTGTGTGTGTGTGTGTGTGTGTGTGTGTGTGTGTGTGTGTTTTAATATCTCCAAGTCACATTTTGTTCCTTTCTAGACAAAGGAAACATCTGGCAACAGGTTAAGCTTTTGATGGATATTCTCCCTCTTTTCCAATAATATCTCAATGTATATTTTAACCTATTTTCACATAAGTTAATGGTAGAATTCTCTACTTAATTTGTGTTATTAAATTAAATGTGTCACCTACAAAGAGTAAACCTAGTTCTGAGGATTTTGTCATTAAATTAATTCTAAGCATTTTCCTAAGCCTTTTCACATTTGCTTTATATATTCCTGCCAAACCTTTTGTATTATTTTACATTAAAAAACTTTATGCTGCTGAAGTTAAATGTTTCCTCTCTGAATTCTTTAGGAGAAAATAATCTGTCATTTGATATTTCTGTGTATTTCATTTAATAGTCACTTCCTTTTTTAAGTGTTCTTAGTTATTATATAGGAATAAGATCAGGAAAAAAACACAAAAGGGAGTGTTATCCAATCATTAAATTATATCTAATTTATAAGATAAACAAAGGAAAAAAAAGTTATAGGATTTAGCATGAACTTAATAAATTATGATGATCTCATGAATTTACTTTGTCATGCTTAACAATATGTTATTTTAACAACAGAAAATAAAATATGTTATGTCCTTTAGTATAATTTGTATATTTGCATTTTACTTAGTGATATTGACAGGATATGAAAATTTTATAAAAAAGAATAAGTTTTCCATGTGGTATTTCCATTATCTAATTTGGAATAGGCAAGAAATCAAGAATAAATGCTTCTCTACGGCACCTGCCCTATTTTTGAGATTCATGACATAAAATTTAACATTTTAGGCAAAATTCTAGTTTTTAAGACATGCATGTCTTTATTATCAAATACAGAATAAGTTTAATGTTTTGGTCTTAAAATGGAAGGCATTAAGGATTCTGCTTCCAGACAGAAGGGGTAAATGTAATTTTGTCTTTAACTTCCACAAAGTACAACTAAAAACCCTGGACATTATATATAACACTAAGATGAGATACTTCAAAAGGGTGATAGAAGAAGAAAGACAAGCTAGGGACTTCAAGAACCAATCTCCAGCCAAAAAAAGAGGTGGTGAGTTCCCTTGGGTATTCTTTTTGCCTAATATAGTCCAGACTTACAGCTGAAGAAACCAGCAACCTGGAAAGGTCATGAGGCTTGAGAAAAGAAACAGTCTAGCAAGACAGAAAACTTTCAGACTATTGTTGTTCTAATCCTAGCAAACAGCACAGAAGAACTGGAGTCCCACCCTCATCTGCACCGGCAAAAGCCAAGAGGGTGGGCTAGAGTCTAACCCTCAAGAAGCTGTAAAGAAGTACTTCCACTCCACATTGGCATGGTATCAGAAAAAGCTGAGTAAGGAGAGAGACTGGATGTTAATATTCAAAAAGCAGTAAAAAGTAGCTTCCCTCCTCCACTCTACTTTCCCTCTTTCCAGTGTTAACAGAAGAGTGTTGGGAAACTGGGCTTCTATACGTTCCTGGGAGTAGTGATATGTTACACCACCTTCCGAGACTCTCATAATGTAACACCTAAAATGTCCAGGTTTTATTTTGAATCACTCAACACACCAAGAATCAGGAAGATCCCAAATGAAATGGAAAAAAAAAAAAAAAAAAAAGGATAATCAGTAGATGTCAACAGCTTGATGATAGAGGTGTCAAAGGTTTTAAAACAGCTGTCAACAGAAAATGCTTCAAAGAATAATTAGAAACATATTGCAACAAAATAACAGTTAGAAGTAGAAAAGGAAAAGAAAGCCTCAGCAAAGATATAAGATATAGAGAGGAGTAAAATGCAAGTTATAGTAGTGGAAAATACAAAAATCAAAATTAAAACCCCAGGGAACAGAATCAATAGCAGAACAGAAGAAACAGAAGAATCCATGAATTGAAGATATAACAATAGAAATGGAAATCACCCAATGTGAACAACAGAGAGAAACCAGCCTGAAAACAACAAAAAGAGATTCGGGGATCCATGGACCATAATCAAAGAGCTAATATTCATGTCATCGGAGCTCTAGGAGAGTTGAGAAAGAGGGTAGGGCTTAAAAAGTGATTACCAGCCTAACCAACGTGGAAAAACTCCGTCTCTACTAAAAATACAAAAAATTAGCCAGGCGTGGTGGCGCCTTCCTGTAATCCCAGCTACTCGGGAGGCTGAAACAGGAGAGTCGCTTGAACCCGGGAGGCCGAGGGTGTGGTGAGCCGAGATCGCGCCGTTGCACTCCAGCCTGGGCAACAAAGGCGGAACTCCGTCTTAAAAAAAAAAAAAAGTGATTAAAAAAAAAAAAAGATGGGCCGGGCGCGGTGGCTCAAGCCTGTAATCCCAGCACTTTGGGAGGCCGAGACGGGCGGATCACGAGGTCAGGAGATCTGGACCATCCTGGCTAACATGGTGAAACCCCGTCTCTACTAAAAATACAAAAACTAGCCGGGCGAGGTGATGGGCGCCTGTAGTCCCAGCTACTCGGGAGGCTGAGGCAGGAGAATGGCGGGAACCCGGGAGGCGGAGCTTGCAGTGAGCTGAGATCCGGCCACTGCACTCCAGCCTGGGCGACAGAGCGAGACTCCGTCTCAAAAAAAAAAAAAAAAAAAAAAAAAAAAAAAAAAAAAAAAAAAAAAAAAAAAAGATGACTGAAAACGTCCCATATTTGGCAAAACACTTACAAGCCTACAGGTTGAAGAAACTGAGGAAACCCCAAATAGGATAAATGTGAAGAAATCTAAACTAAGATGCGTCATAATCAACCGCAAAACTAAAGGCAAACAAAAATAATCTTTAAAGTAGTAAGAGAAAAATAACATCTTATCTACAGGGAAAAATATAATTTAAAAGACAGCAGAAATTTTTATTAGAAACCATGGAGACAAGAAGAAAATGGCATACCATGTTTAAATGCTAAGAGAAAAAAACTAGTTACCTAGCAGCCTATAACCAGTGAAAATATTCTTAAAGAAGAAAGAGTAATCAAGATGTTCTTGGATGAAAAAAAAAAAAAGAAAGAAAGAAAAAATAGCTAAGAGAACTGGTCACAAGAAGACCTTTCCTAAAAGAATGACTAAAGAAAGTTTTTTAAACCAAAAAGGAAACAATAAAAAAAACAGCCTTAGAATATCTGTAAGAACATAGTAAACAAAAATACGGATAAATGCAATTCCTTTCCTCTTGAGCTTTCTCCCTTATGTTTAATGGTTGAAAAAGAAAGCACGGCACTGTCTGATGTGCTTCTACATATATGTAGAGAAATAGTTAAGGCAAATACACCATAAATGAAAGAAAGTAAAGGGAATTAAAAGGAGTTAAGGTTTCCATACTTCATTTAAACTGGCAAAATGGCAACACAAGAAGACTGTGGTAAGTTTTAGATAGATAGATAGATAGATAGATAGATAGATAGATAGATAGATAGATAGAGATATGTATAGATATATATGTATATATGTATATGTATAGATAAATAAAACATAAGTATTTTATATATCTATACACACACATATCATATATATATAATATCTAGAAAAACTATTAGAAAAACTACTCAAAAAGACTATATAAAAAGGCAAACACAGAAAACAGATGTCAAAATAGATTTCTAAATAGTAAATAAAAACAAAATTCTAAAAATTTTCAAGTAACACACAAGAAGTCAGGATGAAGAAAACAGAGAGAAGGAATGCCAAAAACAAAACAAACAGAAAACAAAAATTAAAATGGCACATATAAACCTTAACATATTAATAATTATATTCAATGTGAATAGCCTCAATATATCAATTAAAAGAGTTAGTAAAATGGATGACTATATACTGTCTATTAAAAACTCACTTCAATATAATGATATAGACAGATATTAAAGATGGGAGAAGATATGCCATGCAGACATTAATCAAAAAAGCAAGAGTGATTATATTAATATTAGAGCAGGTAAATTTCAAAGAAAACATATAATGTTATGTATATAATAATATAAAATAAAATATGTGATTATAATATAATGTTGTATGTTATCATTATATAATGTTAATTTCTGAGGAGAGACAAATATTATGTAATAAAAGAATCAATTCAGCTGGGTGTGGTGGCTCAAGCCTGTAATCCCAGCACTTTGGGAGGCTGAGGCGGGCGGATCACGGGGTCAGGAGTTTGAGACCAGTCTGGCCAACAGAGTGAAACCCCGTTTCTACTAAAAATACAAAACATTAGCTGGGTGTGGTGGCGGGCGCCTGTAATCCCAGCTACTCAGGAGGCTGAGGCAGGAGAATCACGTGAACCAGGAGGCAGAGGTTGTAATGAGCTAAGATCGCACCATTGCACTCCAGCTCAGGTGACGGCACAAAACTCCGTCTCCAAAAAAAAAAAAAAAAAAAGAATCAATTCATCAAACAGATAGGGGAAGCAAAAACTGATAGAACTAAAATGAAAAAGAGAGAGAGAAAAAAAAAAAAAAACACAAGTATAGTTGAATAGTTGAACAGTTTCACATTCCTTCCTCAAAACTGACAGGGCAACTAGAAACATATAGCAAGGATATATGTAAACAATACCATGAGCCAACAGAATCTAATCAATATCTGTGCAACACTCCTTGAAAGAGTAGAATGCACATTCTTTTCAAGTGTCTGTGAAACACATACAAAAATAGACCATATTCTGAGCCTTAAAACAATCCTCAGCTACTTTGTTAGAATTGAAATCGTAACAGTGTCTGTTCCCTGACTTCAATAGAATCAAATTAGAAATTAATAACAAAAAGAGAACATTAAAATCTTGAAACTGGTGGAAACTATACAACACACTTGCAAATAATTCATAGGTAAAAGAGTAAATCTCAAGAAAAATTTAAACATATACTGAACTGAGTAGAAGTGAAAATACAGCAAGTCAATATATGTGGAGAACAGCTAAAGCAGTGCTGAGAGGGAAATGTGTAGCACTGCACAGTTAAATCAGCTAAGAGAAAAAGTCTAAAATCAATAATCTAAGCATTTACTTCAAGAGCCTAGGAAGAGAAAAATAAACCAAAGCAAGCAGAAGGAACTTAGCAATAAATATAGGAGTAAAAACCAATAAAATCAAAAACACATAAACAATATAGACAAAATCAAAATAAATCAAATACAGAGCCCTTTTACTTAAAAAAAAAATTTACAAATCTCTAAAAAGATCGACAAAGAAAACAAGAGAGAAGATACACCAATACTATGAATGGAATTGGGATTATCACTACAGGTCTTTCAGATATCTAAACAATGTGAAGGGAATACTATAAACAACTCTACAAACATAAATTTGGCAGCTTACATGAAATACATCAGTTCCTTGAAAAACATAAACTACCTCACCATGTCCAATATGAAATAAATAATTTGAATAACTCTATAACCATTATGGGAACTGAATTAATAATTTTTAAAACCCCAAGAAAGAAAATCTCCAGTTCCAGAGGGTTTCACTGGAGAACTTTACTAAACATTCGTGGAAGAATTACTACAAATTCTATATAATATTTTGTAGAAAATAGAAGACGTGGGAAGATTTTCCAATTCATTTTATAAAGTCACTATCACTCTGTTACCCGAATTGATCAAGAACAATACAAAAAAACCCATCAAAATTATATACCAATGTCCATACCATAACTATAGATATAAAAATCCTTATCAATTTTTTTACCAAATAGAATTGAGCTATATATAAAATTAATGATACATCATGATCAAGTAGCATTTAATTAAGGGACGTAATACTGGTTTAATCAACCATATTAAAAAGCTAAAGAAGAAAAATCACATAATCCTATCAATTGGTGAAAACATCTGTGAAAATTACACATCCATTCATGATAAAAGTTTTCAGAAGAGTAAAAATACTAAGAAAGTTCTTTAAGTTGATACAGAGCATCTATAAAAAAAAACTACAGCTAATAATTTAATTTTAATTTAATTTAAACAGTGAAAGAATGAATACATTCCCCCTAAAATTGGACAAAGAAAAGGATATTCACTCTCACCACTCTTATTGAACTTATTCTATTCAAGGGAATAATGCAAGAAAAAGATATAAGAGTTATGCAAATTAGAAAGGAAGCACCAAAACTGTCTTTATTTGGAAAGGGTATGATTGTCTACATAAAATATTCTAAATAATAGAAAAGTTACAGAATACAAGGTAATCATATGTATCTCTCTACACTAGGAATGAGCAGATAGTTACCAAAATTAAAAATAACATACTACAGTCAGTCTTCTTTATCTGTGGATTCATCCAACTGTGGATGGAAAATATTTATGGAAAGAAATTCCACAAAGTCCAGAAACCTAAACTTGAATTTTCCATGTGCTGAGCACTATTTTGAATCCACATGAACAAAGTGATATTGTAGGCATTTTACTAAGTATTGTAAGTAATCTACAGACGGGAGGCTGTGTGTAGGTTATACACAAATACCATTTTACATATGAAACTTCAGCATGAACAGATTCTGGTATTATCAGGGGATGTGGAACCAATGCTCCATGGATACCATTAGACTAATGTATTTACAATCACTCAAAAAAAAAAATAGGTAGAAATCTAACATACACATGACTTGTACACTCAAAACTACAAAATGATAATGAAATAAATCTAACATGATCAAATAAATAGACAATCATGTTCGGGGATAAGAAGATTCAACATTGTAAAGTTTTTAACTATGCCCGAAAGTATACAATTTCTGTAATAACTCCAGCAGTATAGTAGATATTGACACAATTAGCCTAAAGTTTTATTCTGAAATGTAAAAAAAGAAAAAAAAACACATAAATTAGAATAGCGAAAGCCATTTTGAAAAAGAATATAGTGGGAAGAATCAATGTATATAGTTTCAAGACTTACATGGCTACGGTAGTCAACACTATGTGGTATCAGTAGAAGGACAGACACACGGAACAATGGAATGGAATACAGATCCATAAATAGTACAACAAAAAGATGCAGAACTGATTTTTTTATAAAGGTGCAAAAGCAACTCAGTGGAAGAAAGCTAGTCTTTTCACCAAATGGTGCTGAGCAAATGGACATCCTTAGGCAAAACAATACACCTCAACTTATGTCTCACACTGTGTACAAAAATTAACTCAAAATAGATTACAGAATTAAATGTAAATTGTAAGGGAAAAGATAGAGGAAGTCCTTCAGAATTTAGAGCTAGGTTCTCATACTTGACACCAATAACAAAATTCATAACATTTATAGATTGATAAATTGAACTTCATTAAATTTTAAAACTTTTGCTCTAAGAAAGTCCTTGTGAAGAAGTAGAAAAGACAAGCTACAGTATGAGAGAATTTATTATCAAACCCTATATCTGACAAAGAACTAATATCAGATATATAAATAACCCTCAAAACTCAATAGCAAAGAGAAAAAAACAAATTTCAAAATGGACAGAAGACACAACAGACAAGGCAAGAAGATTGATAAGGGCCAAGAGTTTGAGACTAGCCTGGGCAGCACAGCAAGACCCCATCGCCACAAAAAAATAAAAGACACGAACAGACATTTCACCAGAGAGGATATGTGTACAGCATATAAGCAAATGAAAAGATGCTAAAACATTATTGCCATCAGGGATATGCAAATTAAAACCACAATGAAGTAGCACTACACTCAGAATAACTAAGAAAAATGTAGTGACAATATCAAATGCTGGTGAGGAAGCAGAGAAACTGAATAATTTATACACTGATGATAGGACTGAAAATAATATAGTCACTCTGGAAAACTATTTGACAGTCTCTTATAAAACTAAACACGTAACTGGCATTTGATCCAGTAATTGTATGCTTGGACATTTATTGTAGAGAAATAAAAATGTGCATTCACACAAAAACACGTACATAAATGTTTATAGCAGCTTTGTTAAAAATAGTGCAAAACGAGAAACAACCCAAATGTCCTTCAATGGGTGAATGTTTAAACAAACTATGGTACATCTGTACCATGGAAAATGGGTTAGGAAAAAAAGGAATAAACCATAGATACACATCACAACCTGAATGTATCTCCAAATTATTATGTTCAGTGAAAAAAGCCTAATTATAAAAGAGTATATATCATTTTATTCTGTTTATATAGCAATCGTGAAAAGATAAACTACAGAAATGGAGAACAGATTAGTGATTGTCCAGGGTTAGGGAGTCTCTAGCAACAGTAGAGAAGTGGGTATAGCCACAAAAGAGCAGCAGGAGAGACCCTCGTGGTAATGGTGCTGTTCTGTAACTTGACTATATCAATGTAAATATTCTGATCATGATCTTATTCTGTAGTTTTTCAAGATGTTACTGGGTAACATCAAGAGGAAACTGGGTAAAGGGAAATGGGATCTCTCTGCATCATTTTTTACAACTGCATCATTTTTTACAACTGAATGAGAATCTACAATGATCTCAAAATAAAAAGCTTAAATTAAAAAAGTAAACAGTATCAACTTATTAAAGACTGGTCAAATGAGAAATAAGAAAAAGTGTAAAAGTGTTTCTGTAGTCTATAACACAATCATGTTTCTCAAAAAAGATTATAAAATAGCCAACAACCATGTGAAAATCTGTTCAACATCACTAATCATCAAGGAAATGCAAAATAAAACCACAACGAGATACCACCTTATTTCTGCAAGAAGGGCCATAATTAAAAAGTTAAAAAAAAAAAGAAAAAAAACATAGTTTATGTTCGTGTAGATGTGGTGAAAAGAGAACCATTTAACACTGCTGGTGGGAATGTAAATTAGTGCTAACACTATGGAAAATAATATAGAGATTCCTGAAAAAACTGAAAGTAGATCTACCATTCAATCCAGCAATCCTGCTACCGTGAAAATAAAAGTCATTATATGAAAAAGACACTTGCACACACACTTACAGCAGCACAATTAACAATTGCAAGGATGTGGAATCAAACTAAATGTCCATCAGCCAATGAGTGGATTAAGAAAATGTGGTATATAAACACCATGGCATACTACTAAGCCATAAAAAGGAATAAAATAATATCTTTTGCAGCAACTTGGATGGAATTGGAGGCCATTATTCTAAGTGAAGTAACCCAGGAATAGAAAACCAAATACCATATGTTCTTACTTATAACTGGGAGCTAAGCTATGAGGATCCCAAAACAAACAGAGTGATATAATGGACTGTGGGGACTCATGGGCGATGTCAAGGGGCAAGGATAAAAGAGTACATTGGGTACGGTGTACACTGCTCAGGTGATGGGTGCACTAAAATCTCAGAATTCACTACGAAACAACTCATCCATGTAACAAAAACCACCTGTACCCCCAAATCTACTGAAATTTTAAAAAGTAAAACACATAGAAATAAAAATAAATTAAAAGAGTGGTCTATAACACAATCAATAAGGCTTTTAAACTAAAAACCGAATAAGCAAAATCCAATAATAGTTAGAAAAATTATCCTTAGAAAACTGAACACTATGTGTTTTCTATATATGAATTAAATGTAAAGATGGCTTGTAACACCAGCACTTTGGGAGGCCAAGATGAGAGAATCACTTGACCTCAGGAATTAAGAGACCAGCCTAGAAAAAAAAAGGAGACCTTGTCTCTATGCGCGCACACACGCGCGCACACACACACACACACACACATATTAGCGGGCATGGGGATATATGCCTGCAGTCTCAGCTACTTAGAAGGCTGAGGCTGGCGGATCACTTGAGCCCAGGAGGCTGAGGCTGCAGTGGATCGTTATCATTCTACTGCACTCCAGACTGGGTGACAGAACAAGGTTCTGTCTCAAAAAAAAAACAAAACAAAATGAAAGCAAACAAATAAAAAACAGTAAAGGTGATCAAAGAAAGTGAACACTATAATGTATAAACCCTATACACATTTTTGTAATAATATTTATATTGGCAATTGTGTCATTCTAAATGCATTGATTCAATCAAACACTCCTCATGAATTTTGTTATCAAAGTTTTATGATTTGGGAAGTGACATAATTTCCTTAAAATAGGAGATCGTTCTAAAAAATGAAATCGATAAAAATAAAGAGTGTAGGTCAGCTGGGCATTGTGGCTCACACCTGTAATCCCAGAATTTTGGGAGGCTGAGGCGGGCAGATTGCCTGAGGTCAGGAGTTCGAGACCACCCTGGCTAACATGGTGAAACCCCGTCTCTACTGAAAATACAAAAATTAGTCGGGTTGGGTGGCAGGTGGCTGTAATCCCAACTACTCGGTAGTATGAGGCAGGAGAATCACTTGAACCCGGGAGGCAGAGGTTGCAGTGAGCCAAGATAGTGCCACTGCACTCCAGCTTGGGCAACAGAGCAAGACTCCATCAAGAAAGGAAGAAAGGAAAGGAAGGGAAGGAAGGGAAAGAAAGAAAAGAAAAGAGAGAGAGAGAGAAAGAAAGGAGGGAGGGAGGAAGGAAAGAAAGGGAAAGAAAGAAAGAAGAAAGAAAGAGAGAGAGAAAGAAAGAGAGAGAGAGAGAGAGAGGGAGGGAGGGAGGAAGGACTGTATGTCTTTAGGTCTTGTACCTAAGTTAATACAGAATGCACAAGAGGGAAAATGATTAAGAAATAGTATAAATAGTATTTATAATGCATTTTCAATGTCAGGCTTACAGATTTCCCAGAAAATTAATCTCAAGTTATTTTCCACTCTTTACCAGTGACTTCTCATGCTATACTCAGTGTGACACCAGGGAAACATTAAAAACTAAATCTAGGCATAATTTACACCAGCATCTGCAAGTCCCACTAGTAACTCATTATGAACAGTTCACTGTGGCTTACTCTATTCTGTGTACAATGCATCATTGCTTCCATTTAAGAGAACTTCAGCAAATCCATTGCAAGAACAAATAGCAGATGTTGTAAACATGTAGATAATCATGTCAATGTCTGCTTCATGTTGGCATTTGCCATTAACCAAAATGCCTCTAAGAAACATGCTGAAAAGTATACCTAATCACATATGGTCTTTTTATAATATTTCATTAATAAAATGTCTAAAACAGGATGATCAATATTTATCCTAATACTTTTTTGGAACCATGCAAAACATTTTCAAGAAAAGCATGTCACAATTACTTACAAAAGCTCAATTATTATATAAAAATAGAGAAATACTTTCAAATCCACTCTTCTAAATGGACTAAGACATAAAATATAAATGTGTAGCAAGTTAATTAATATTTCATTAAAATTGTAAATTAGGAGTGCTTAACTGCTCATTTAAAATGCTAACAAAAGTTGTATATGTGAAATAAATATACTAAAATCAGACAATCAGCTATACTATTTAAATCAGAGTAAAGATTATTTTTCAGAAGCTCAAGAAAGAAAAAATTATCTATTGCTTCTCCCATGGAATCATATGTATTTTTATTGACAAAAAATAAATACAGTGTTTTAAATCAGAGAATTAAAGTATATAAGAAATTAAATTACATTAAAACATATGTATGTATACTATTTTAAACAACTCCTTACAAGAATAGACACCAACTTCCTAATTATTCTGTAATCTTACTAGAAAAGAAAATAAGGAAAAAGTCTGTACGACATATTTTATTTTACAAATTCAAGACAGCATTATGACCTTGTGTTGCAATTTAACACTGATGGAAAAAATGATATGCTCTGAAAATCCCATGTTTCTGAAGGTTTCAGTTTTTAGGAATAAAATATATAAATATATAAATGTGTATATGTATTATATATAAGTGCATATATAAGTATAATATGTAAATGTATATATAATATACAATTATGCATTATATTGTGTATACATTTATGTATACTATATGTATCTTATACACAGTTATATAAATATGTATTAGATATAAAATAGAATATATAAGATATATATTATACATAAGGATTGTATATATTCTTATATATAAGATCTCATATATAATATTCTTATATATTATATATAAGATCTCACATATAATATTCTTATATTACATATTTTATATATAATATAAATTATTATACATTATATATATAAGAAATATATTTTCTTTTTTAACTTTCAGTACTAGAATCGGTAATCATTTCAAATGTTTTACACATTTGCCTCACATTTTAAAAGTGAGTATACTAATCTTAATTAAACTTTGTTCAGATAACTCGAGTAGTTAAGAAACAGGAATATTTTCTTCTATTAAACAATACTGTTAGTTACATGCTTGCTTTCTAAAAAATGTTATCCTGGGTTTTTCCTTTGTTGAGTTGTATGCTGTTTCATACCTCTGACAGTATGCAAATTTTTAGAAGGAAAGAAAATTTGCAACCCCTTCTAATTCAGTATTAGAAGTATAGTAATTTTCAATCTACTATAGACTGAAAATTAAGATTGTTAATATTCTGTGCCAATTAAGGCCAAGTTGGAACTGATTGAAATAAAGTAAGTTTGAGTGCATGATCTTCATGCAAATTTGTTAAGAATCACTTACATCAACTGTAGGCATTTCTTTTCCCATTTAATTCCAGGTTCTTGGCGAGATCTGCTATCTGAGATATTCAGAAATTTATATTCATGATAAACTAAACAATATTTTACTTTTTAATTTAAAATTTTACTGACAAGCACAATAAAAGCTGATATATTTGTGAATTTACTATAGGCTAAAGAGTTCATTAAAAATTAGTTTCTTCTGTTTATGATACATTCTGATATTTATTCAATTGACATGATCAAAAACACTGTTTCCTAAAACTGCTTCACAGAATACTAGCTCTGACATATGGACTCCGAAAATCAAAATCTTTATCCCAATAAATATGAGAAATAATGTCAAATGTATTGAGTTTAGCAAATCCTCTGTGAGAAGCTGCGTATGTATGTATGTATGTTAAACCTATCTGATAAAATAAATATTCCATAAACCTTATTTTGAAAAGGAAGAATCCAAAAATAGTAAAGTTGTAGCCAAGACAATACTGGGTTCATCAAGTCCAAATTGATTTTTTTTTCATAATAGATTTATAAGAAGGCTTTATTTCTCTTGCATTTCACTTGGGGATACAGTTCTCTAAGCACAGGTAATCTGTGTCATTTAGAAACTAAAATATACAGCTGTGGGTGTGAATTCTTGCATTCTTTTTTCCCTGGAAACCATATGTTGAAATAGAGTATTGCAGGAGGCTGGGTTCCTGAGAGACTCTTTGGAGTAGAGCTCCTAGCCAACTCGCACTGGAGAATACACTGTGTTAGACAAATAAACCTTTGTTGATTGAAACCACTGAAATAGCAGGGTTGATTTATTACTGCAGCATATCCTAACCTACCTAACCTACCAAAACCAATAATATAGTTGAATTCTAAGATAATGAAAGTGACACAAAGGGAGCTAACATAAAACTAAAATTACAGTTGTTCAGACACTGAAAATTCCTTATTCATCCTATGTCATCTAAATATACTTGTTGAGAAAAAATTTAAAATGTTATGTTTATAAATCTTCATTAAATATACTTTGCTATGTTGCTACATGATCGGCACTGTCATAAGTTAACAGGGTAAAATAACATAAAAGGCATACAAGGTTCTTACTCTCATGGAGCTAAAAATTAGTTCAGTCACTGTGGAAAGCAGTCAGACATTTCTCAAAGAACTTAAAACAAAACTACCATTAAACCCAGCAATCCCATTAGCAGGTATATATCCATAAGAAGATAAATCATTCTACTAAAAAACACACACACTCATGTTCATCGCATCACGATTCACAATAGCAAAGACATGGAATCAATCTAGGTGCTCATCAATAGTGGACTGGATAAAGAAAATATGGTACATATACACCATGTGATACTACACAGTCATAAAAAAGAATGAAATCATGTACTTTGCAGTGACATGGATGCAGCTGGAGGCCATAATCTTTAGCAAATTAATACAGGAGCAGAAAATCAAATATATGTTCTGACTTATAAAGCTAAACACTGGGCACTCAAGGACATAAAGACAACAGTGATAAACACTGGGGACTAGTGGGGGGAGAGAAGAAGGGGGAAAAGTGTTGAAAAACTGTTGGATACTATGCTCACTACCTGAGTGAAGGGATCAACTGTACTCCAAACCTCAGCATCACACAATATACCCATGTTGAAAACCTGCAAATGTACCCCCGAATCTAAAATAAAAATTGAAATTATTTTTTCAAAAAAGAAAGAAAATGTCCAGTGGGCAACAAGCTCATTTTTTAAAAAGGTGACAAATTTTTCATTCTTTGTGTTAGATAACATACGTAATTTCTGTTCCCATGCTAAAGTTCATTTAAAGACACATTAAAATTATGGCACTCATAACAACAATTAAAAAGAACTATTGGCCGGGCGCGGTGGCTCAAGCCTGTAATCCCAGCACTTTGGGAGGCCGAGACGGGCGGATCACGAGGTCAGACCATCCTGGCTAACACGGTGAAACCCCGTCTCTACTAAAAAATACAAAAAAAAAAAAACACTAGCTGGGCGAGGTGGCGGGCGCCTGTAGTCCCAGCTACTCGGGAGGCTGAGGCAGGAGAATGGCGTAAAACCGGGAGGCGGAGCTTGCAGTGAGCTGAGATCCGGCCACTGCACTCCAGCCTGGGCGACAGAGTGAGACTCCGTCTCAAAAAAAAAAAAAAAAAAAAAAAAAAAAAAAAAAAAAAAAAAAAAGAACTATTAGTCAATTGTCTGTTAGAGTGACAGATTGTGACCAAATCAAATTAGATACTTCTTGGTTCTCTTGTGTAATGGAAACCTAATTGAATATAACCATTAAACGATTTCAAAATTTATTTTGAAACAGAAAATTATTCTAGGCAAATTGAAACAAATTTCACAAAACTGCTACAATTTAAAATTTTACCACTAACCAAATTCTGTTTCTATGACACAGTACATGAAGCACCACTTTTGTTAGAAAATTTCTCTTAAATTTGCAGAAACATCTTATTTTTAAATTATATTTCTAGCCATGTTAATCGAACATATTCCACTGTATTGATTAATGTAATCTGCTTTCTACAATTAAAAGGAACGTTATTAAAATAATACAGTATTATTTTTCAAAAAACAGAAGCTCTTCCAAAGACTTCCATAATTTTATTATGCATACAATACATGTATGTTAAATTCCTTTCCTATACTAATAGTGGAAACAACATTGGCAATGATATATTTTAAAAAGGGCCGGGCGTGGTGGTTCACACCTGTAATCCCAGCACTTTGGGAGGCTAAGGCAGGCGGACTGCTTGAGCTCAAGAGTTCAAGACCAGCCTGGGCAACACGGTGAAACCCCATCTCTACTAAAAATACGAAAATTAGCCAGGCATAGTGGCGCATGCCTGTAGTTCTAGCTACTCAGGTGGTTGAGGCAGGAGAATCACTTGAACCTGGGAAGCAGAGGTTGCAGTGAGCCCAGATCACGCCATTGCACTCCAGCCTGGACGACAGAGTGGGAATTCATCTCCAAAAAAAAAAAAAAAATAAAATGAAATAAGATATATTTTAAAACATTTGTAAAGTAGCTGTGTTTAATCTGAAAATTCACAAATATAAAAGGGAATTAGATGGGCCAAAGTATTGCTTGCCATGTACTTCATATTGAAAAATACTTCAAGTCAATGCTAATGTGATTAGTGTGGTTTAAAGGAAGACTTCTGAAGACATGAAGTGAGTCAGACCTCATCTATTTACTGTTAGCACAGAGTGAAAAAAGAACATTTAATATTATAATTGCATAGGAAATCAAAGTTTCTTAATAAAAAATACTTAACTGGTTTACTTTCCTCACAATTTAAGACAATCATCATCTTGTATCAGCTTAGTAAATAATGGCCTATCTGCAGGTTCACTAAATATTTTAACAATAGTATCTTGTTTATACAAAACAAGACTTAAATATATTCTTCATTCCCTGTTTTTCCTTGCTCTCTGCATCTCTGTTCAGGTGCCAGTGTTTTTTCATTAAATCTCTTTCTTCATCAGTCTGCAGACACATTATCAGAAACCGAAAAGGACATAATATGGTTAGACATATTTCAAATCTAAGCAACAGCTAATCTGTATACTACAGGAGTTAGCTCCATTAGATAATACTACATTGTCAGTATACTAAGTATGACTTCACTTTTTAGTGAAATCACAAAAAGAAAAACATTATGAGCAAAAATTGTCTTGGATGTTTTCCTGATAACTATCTCCCACCCTGCAAAAAATAAAATCCTAGAAATGTTATAGGCTAATCCAGTATTCATGCAAAGTAAATCTTACGTTACCTGAGCTATAGAACTAAGAGGTTATTGGTGAGTATTGGAATTCATTGCACATTATGAGTATTAGTAACTTCAGGAAGCAGATGTTAAACTCTTGGATATTTTGGTGCATACTGTCTATGATTAATGAAACAATCACAAACATGCATGCTGTGCCATATTATTCTGTATTTTAACAAATGCCAGTTTCCCCAAGGGCATACAATGCAGCCTGTTATGAGTAAGGTTTCAGTATCAAGTATAAATCTCCCTAAAAAATGTTACAGGGTGAATGTCTAGTTTTGAATTTTATTTTTAAATGAATTAATCATTATAACATAAAGTACTTCCATAAGTGAATACAGCTTACGAAACAATGTCTCAGAAAGTTATTGGAAGTAATTTATTCTACGTTTTTTACTTTGTCTAACGATGACTAACTGAACTAGTAGGTATCAAAGTGACTTAAAAACTATAGGGCATCAAACAAATTTGAATACTATCAGATGTCAGTTTAGAATAACTTAATTCAAATACTAGTCCCTGATTTTAAAAAATCAGTAAACAGCAATAAGTCACTTTTACAATTTAAAGTTATCTTCTTCTTTACATGTGCTAGTAACTATTAATATACTATATTAAATGACAACAGTATATATTTTTTCTTTGACTTGTTGTTCCTAGGGATTTCTTGGTGATTTGTTAAAGCAGTTTGAAATTAATGTATTTAAATAACATTTTAATATATTAAAGCAAAATGATCTCATTAATTATTTAATTTCTGTGTTCTAAATAATCCAGTAGTGGTTATTCCAGTACATAGTATTTCTTTCTTTGCATAAATTTAGCATGCTGGGAGGTTTATGTTCATATTCAGATTGCACAACTAAAACCTGGACTTCAGTTATAAAAACTGAGGGAGAGTTTGCAACATAGTATGGTCTTTAAAGACAGAGGTCCAATAGTCTACCTGACTGAAGTGGACAGATTGAAAATGCATATGAAAAGGCCTCGCATGACTCAATCCCCACAAGCAAGGAAAGAGAGCATGTGTTCGTATACAATATACTGAAAGTTCAGTAACTTGATAGTATAATCTCCAAACAATATTAGGTTAGGAAAGCCCTCTTTCTACCTTAACGACTATAGTACTTTATTTAGTATCTGAATAGGCTGATTGTAAGTACCCATATTTTTGAACACTAGAGGGAGTATACAAAAGAAAAGAAAAAGAAGTCAAAGTGATATTACCTAGTTTCTCAGTGTTTTAAATTGCATTAGGTCTTACCAATCTGCTTGCTTATTTCTAAAGCACATAAGTAGAATGCTTAAAACTTATTTAAACAGTATCCAATATCCATTTTTAAATGTCATTTTCCAGTTAATTTAAAATTGGTAATGACTAAAGGCAAGAAAAATGCACGATATTCAAGAAGCAGAAAAACAGAGAAGGTTGTAAAAAGTAGACATACTTTCTCCCCATTTTAGTTTATATATTCTATTAGAAGAAAGTAGAATTACATCTGATTTAGAATATATAATTCTAAGTACTTCGAAGAGTTTAAAATTACATTCCTAGGCAAAAGTGAAAAATGGGCACTCCTAAATCAGGGTCAGACTTTTGTCTGAAGATGAAATCCTGAGATTCCAGGCTACATTTAGGGTTTACATAGACACAGTGTCTCCAAAATTTCTACATAGGAGGGACAACGTGGGAGCCACTGGTTGGGAGATGAGACGGGTAAGGACTTCATGAGCTAATATATTTTGAAAACTCAGAACTGTGACACACAGTAAGCATTCAGGGTACTAGCTATTGCTGAGAGATCCTTGTCTAGTCCAAAAAATAAGAACATGGATTGAGTTGAATGGGAATGGGATGAGTTTAATGAAACTAGTAGATTATGGAATCAAAGTAGGAGAAACAAGAGCTCCCTTCAGCCAATCCAAAAACTACCACCATATATAATGGGCAAGAAGATAAATAATCCATATGAAATATTTAATAAATATCTATTCCTTGTTCCTTCTCTGCAAATACTGGATTGCAGTAGAAAGTAAAAGGTAATAGTTTGATCCTTGAGAACTTTGGAAGGATGAGTTTAGAGTTGAAAGAGATTGGTAATTTATTAATTCATTTAATGAGCATCGACTACATGCCAGCCACTGCTCTAGAAACTTGAAATACAAAAAGAGAACAAAAATATGTCACTGACCTTCAGAAGCTGGAAGCAGGAAACAATAATAAATATGAGAAATAAATTGTTCAGTATACAAAAGGCTGACAATTATTAAGAAAAAAGGAAAGAAAAATAGGAAATGCAGCAGCATACAACAACATGTGGAGTTGTCCGAACAGGCTGCGGTGTGGTGCCACTGGAGCAAAGTTTGAGTGAGGTGAGTGTTTGCTCAGGTGGGGATTTAGGCATGAAAATGTGCTTAGCACATCTGTTCCTGTAACAGCCGACTACTGCAACTAAGCCTGAAGTAAGGAGAGCCACAGAGAAAGTAGTAAATAGGGGAGGACATTAGAACCATAACAAGGAAAGAGGACCACTGTGCAAGGCCTCATAGACACAGTAAGTGCTCTGACTTTGAGTAAAATGAGAAACTGCTACAGGGATCTGAAAAAAGTAACATGGTCTAACTTTACCCTTACTGATAATGCTGAGAAAGGTTTAAGAGAGCGAAGGAGAAGGAGAATAGTCAGGAGGCTATTGTAGCAATCAAAGTGAGAAATAATGTGTGGCTTGGACCAGGATGGTAACAGTGAAAGAGATAAAAATTGGTCAGATTCTGGAAACATTTTGAAGATGGGACTAACTAGGCTTTCTAGTGAATTGAACATAACGCATGAGAGAAAGAGGAATTAATAATGACTCCCAGGTGTAAAAGATCGAGATGACATCAATTGATGAGGGAAGAACTGCATGGAATTAGGTTTTGCGGGAGGGAGGAGATCTGGGTTCAGTTTGCTATGTGGCAAAATTAAGGTGTCTCTTAGCCAAGCAGAGATAGGGAGTAGACTGCTGGCTACACAATTTCAGAAAAAAGGTTTGGGCTGGGAGTCATAGACATATAAATGGAATTTATCCACAAGGCTGAATAAAACACCAAGAAGAGTACTTTTTTAAAGAATGAAAATTTCAGTTTAGACATCCTAGAGGAGGAATAAGTGAAGGTAACAAAAAGAAAAATCAGTGAAATGAAATGGTAATTCTTCAAGCTAAGTGAAGAAAGATTATTAAAGAGACTGTCAACTGCTGCTAGATTAGGCCTGAGGGTTGACTATTGGATTAAATAACATGGAGTCACTGACAACCTTGATAGAGGCAGTTTTGGTATGGTAGTGAGAGTACAGATCTGACTGGAGTGGATTTAGGAAACAACAGGAGAAAATAGGTGACAGAAAGTACAGAGAACTCTTTCACTTTTTTTAGATTTTTTTATTTTTTAAAGAAGAACTAAGAAATCAGATGGTAATTTTTAGGGGAAGAGGGCTTAAGACAGGGTTTTAATACTTATTTCATTTGTATGCTGATAGGAATCATTTAGAGGAGGGAGAAAACAATGATGGTATATGAGAGATAGGGGAAGATTTTTCATGATGTTCTTGAGTAAATGGGAAATAATGGGCTCTCACACACAAGTAGAATGATTGGCTTTTGGTCCCTAATAAATATTACATGGAATTGAATTTTCAAGTTCAAGTTCCTGATCAGATAATAACAGTGAGACTTTCAAAATGTTTTCCTGAAAGTTATATAGTTAGTAATCAACACAGAGAGAAAGATTACTAGGTCTTAAAATAATGCACAAACAGGGAATAACTTTGAAGTGACATAAGCAAATCCAAGATAGTGGGGTAGTAATTATAAACACAAGGGGTACAGATATCAAGTTGGGTAAAATATTGTAATAATGTCAAGATTGTCTGGGATGGTCTCTGTGTTACTCACTGAATGAAAGACAGAGATAATGCCAAATTGGAAAGACTGGACCATTGGATGTCAGGCTGGAAGGCTGGGTTTGGTCATTTGACATTTTAAGTAATAGGAGATAGTGTGTGATCCTTTAAGCAGGGGACTGGCCCAAAGAAAGCAGTACATTAGATTAATCTGGCAGTGTTTAGAGAATGAACTGGCAGAGGAGAACAAAAGGCAGATAAATGAGCTCTAGGGCTATTAAAATACCATCCATGAAATTAACAGCATACGGATTAGAGAGGTGGCAGTGGGAAAGAAAGCAGCTAATCAAAATCCCCTTCTCAGCAAGAATCAACAAGACTTAACAAGGATTATATGCTCTTGTTGCATCTTGTAATTTTCTTTTATAACCCTTAATACTCTACCATAAACATTATTTATATTGTTATTTGAATAATGTCTCTCTATTAAAATGTAAGTTCCAAGATGGCAGGGGCTACATATGTTTTGCTGACTATTTTATCCATATGGACTAGCCCAGTACCCTGCATACAGTAGGCAATATAAGAAATATTTTTCTTGGTTTATTTTTATTTTTATTTTTATTTTTTGAGGCAGTCTTTCTCTGTCACCCAGGCTTGAATGCAGGAGCATGGTCACAGTTCACTGGAACCTTGAACTCCTGGGCTCAAACGATCCTCCCACCTCGGGCTCCAGAGTAGCTGGGATTATAGGCACATACCACAGCATCCAGCTTATTTTTCATTTCTTACAGAAACAGCGTCTTGCTCTGTTGCCCAAGCTGGTCTTGAACTCCTGGCCTAAAGCAATCCTCCTGCCTCTGCCTCCCAAAGTGTCAAAAAAAAATTTAATGAGTAAATAAGATATGGATTTCAAAGAAGTTAAGGAAGAAGCAAAAGGCAGAAAAACAGAAGAAAAAAAGTAAGACAGAAAGTTGAGGAGAAAGGAGAAAAACAAGAAAGGAAAAAGAGACATGATTTAACGAAAGCAGAAGATGAAAAAGAGTAAAAAGAAATTACGTTAAAGTTAGAAGACTGAAAAATAGCAGAGCGACTGTGTGGCTGCCAGGAATTGGGAAGCAGGTCATGGACTTGGGCTTAAAGGGGGAAATATCAAGAGTTCAACTCCAACACTTGCTTTTCGTTAACCTCTCTGTCTGTGCTTCCTCATCTATAGAATAATTACAAGTACCTCAAAGGGTGGCTATGAGGATTAAAGTAGTTAACTCACAATAGTCCCTGGTACATAGTGAGCATTTAACAGTTGTCAGTCATCAGTATCATCATCATCCATAATTTGTCCCCTACCAGACAGCAGTGAAACCATTCTAAATTCTCTTCTGTCTACAGAAATGAAAACGGCAGAAGCAGCATAAGACTAATTGATGGATGAGACAAAAGTCCTTCCACTAATCAAGGTTGCCTCTGATCTCACAAGAAGACAAACACCTCAGCCTCGACTGCTCCCTTCATTCCTTCTGAGTTTCTCCTTTTTTCTCCCCAATCCTAAAACACACATATTTACCCAAATCCCTTAAAAATTATCAATTTAACTTTTATTTCATTGTGAAAAAAATGGAAAGCAAGAAAAATGAAGCGGTGGATGGAAATTGGAAGGTGTATTTTTAAAGTAGGTTGAATTAAGGAAAAAAGAATGAGGTAAATGTGAAGAAAAATACAAATAATGGTATTTTAAAAAGATAGCAAATACAAGACATGAAGGAGACACGAAGTCTCAAAGCTTGATGGATAAGCATAAAGAAAGAAAAAGGCAGGTAGCAAAAGCAGTATTAAGTAATATGGAATAAGATGGAAGAGGAAGAGCAGTAGTTCTCAAAGCAGCCCTTTGGGTTCCTAGTGCTACTACTGCAAAGTAGAAAGAGGACATTTGGGATCATCTAGAAACATTTCCATGGTCACATCAACATTTTTGGTTGCTACTGGCATCTAGTTGTAGATGCTGCCAACCATCCTACAATGCACAGGGCAATCCCCCCAACAAAGAATTATTCACTCAATATGTCAACAGTGCAGAGTTTGAGAAACCCTGAGCCAGAGATTAAAGGTAAAAAGATGGAAGTATAACAGATTTAGTCACCTCTCTGCTCAACAGTCCCATTTTACTCCAAGGAAGACTCAAAATCCTTAGACATGTCCCCCATATCCATCTGACCTTACCACTGCTACTCTTGCCCTGCTCCTCCACTCCTGCCACCCTGGCCCCTTGTTCTGCTGCAAATGCATGGGAAACTTGCCCACTATAAGGTCCTTGGGCTGCCGTTCCCTACTTGGGAAAACGCTCCCCTGGATTTCCTTACTGCTTGCTCCTTCACCTTCAAGCTCTCCCCCCAATGCCGCCATGCCGCTTTCTCACTGAGGCTTATTCTGGACAATCCTATTGAAAATTGCACTTCCTCCTCATCACTGTTTATCCCATTATAATCTTTCAGTACTTCATAAGATCAATCACCTTCTGGCCGGGCGCGGTGGCTCAAGCCTGTAATCCCAGCACTTCGGGAGGCCGAGACGGGCGGATCACTGGGTCAGGAGATCAAGACCATCCTGGATAATACGGTGAAACCCCGTCTCCACTAAAAATACAAAAAAACTAGCCGGGCGAGGTGGCGGGCACCTGTAGTCCCAGCTACTTGGGAGGCTGAGGCAGGAGAATGGCGTGAACCCGGGAGGCAGAGCTTGCAGTGAGCTGAGATCCGGCCACTGCACTCCAGGCCAGGCGACAGAGCGAGACTCCGTCTCAAAAAAAACAAAACAAAACAAAACAAAAAAAAACAAAAAAAAAAAAGATCAATCACCTTCTAATATTTGATGTAAACTGGTGTTTATTTTACTGACCTATCTTCCCCCTGCCCTTTCCATCTACTCTGTAAACTCCATGAAGGAAATTTGTCTGTTTTGTTCTCCACTATATCCCTAGAAACTAGAACAGTGCCTGGTATACAGTAGGTGTTAAACACTGCTTGTTGAATCAATGAATAAAGGGGCTCAGACAAATTCAAATAATAATAATAACGACAGATACACATACAAAGCTTGCTTTATGCATCGGAACTATTCTAAACGTTCTACAAAGAACTCATTTAATCTTTGTAACCAACTTATACTGCATGTAACATTGTCACTATCGCCACGCTAAGGAGAAAATGAAAGCAGAGAGAAATTAAATAATGTGCTCAATATTGCACAGCAGAGTAATTTGAAAAAAAAGCAGTCTGGCTTCAGAGTTTGCGCTCTCACCCTTCTATACTATGCCACCTTACTGAGTAACACAGACTAAAATTCTCCTAATGAAAAAAAAGATAACCCCAAACATTTATCAAAAACATTGATCTGTGCAATAAAGAGACAATCAAATTTATACTTTATTATATATATAAAATTGAATAAACATAAATATATCTCTGATATTTGGGCTTTAAAATTACAAAGTTATCTCAATTAATAATAGCCAGCCTACAGTGCTATCACTGTCATCAGGAGTAAACGGAAAATAGTTACTTCAAGGACAGATCACTAAACTTATTCATATTTGCATCTTTTACTTTCTTTAGCATAGTGACTTACATATATCAATAATTCAATCTGTCTTTCATAATTCCTGTTAATGTCACACAGGAAAATAATAAAATAAAGAAAAATGCTGTTCTGGAATCAGTTTTAAGAAGAGAATATGCTTAATTTACAATGAGTTCTGAAAACTTTTTGTCCATCTGTTTACTGATATACTATGGCACACATCATAAGAAACAACAAAATGAGAGAGTTAACCTTTAGACACACAACATTCTGCAATTTTTGCAAAGTAGTGAATTAGAAATATGCTATCTATTTTCACACTGACATCACATTCTAAGAGAAATCAACTGTGGATATGGCACTCATTTTTTTCCCCTACATAAAAAACATCAAACCACAGCCATCAGTATTTATTTTTTTCTTTTTGTAGAGCCAGGACTTTTAATTCTGAAAATTATGGAGCTGAACCTCAAACAATTAGCTAAAACTTCTAAAAAATAAAATGGCAATCAACCACTTGTTTTGTCTCTTTACCTGAGTCATTCCCACCCACTCAAGATTCTCTGAACATGCGCAGGAACCACATTTGTGTGATGTTTTGTTCCAGAAGAAATAATCCCAACATTTTTTCCTTCTTTTGAAGGTGTTTGTGATATGGGGGGAGGGGGAATATTAACAACCACTGATGCTAGAAGGCAATCGATTTGACTGATATTTTTTAACCCAGTGTTTTCTTTCATATAAACATACAGTTTGAAATCTTGAGATAAGATGTGATATTATGAAAGGGGAATATGCACACCAGTATATCTGTTACCATTTGTGTGGCACTAGAGAAAGAACCTGTCAGAAATCATCAAATTTGCTTTTTCCAGAGAAGGATGACATATGTTATCTGTAGCTGAAAATCTATTTATAGTGTCCCAAACATCATGATAACTGTCTCATTGAGGATAAGTATGTAATTTGCCAAATTGCAATTATTCTACAAGTAAACATTTATCTCAAACACCAATCTGAAGTACCATTTGCAAAGTAGAAAGAGAGAAAACAAAGATGATGAATATAAATTCAGTCCTAACAATGTTAATATTTCTTGCCTGAAAGTGGGGTCTGGGAGTTTAAATCGTTTGGAATCCTCATGTCTTTCCTTTCTAAATAAATAAATAGCTTATCCCATATAAGCAAGACAACATTTGTCCTGAGCTGACAGACTACCTTGTGAGTCTACTTTGATTTGGATATTAGATACGTTCTTTATTTTCTCTTTTCAGTTAATGCTACTTTCTGGTTCTTGTTTAAAGATGAATTACTGCTGGCTTTGGGTTCCCAGTTCCTGTGGGAAACTTAATTCAGAGTAATTCTCCAAATGAATACTAACTTTTAACACAATAAAAATATTTCTATTCATAATACACTGGAAAAGAAAACAATTTTAGAATAAGGCCATTTCTTATACCCCTTATATGTGGGAGAGAGGACGTGGTTTATAATTGACAGCACTAAAGTTAATACAAGAAATCAAATTATAATAAACATATGACATCATTAGCCAGTTCAGTAATGTTGCTCCTAGTAAAGAATTCAACAAGATTCTCTAATTCATCAGTCATGGCAGAAAACAAGAAAACTGTCAAACCCCAAACATCTCAGAAAACTTAAGGATACTGTCTCTCTTCTAAGGTAATTTAACAGCAACAAAAGAGAATAATACATTCCAAATTATTTTTATTCATTTGAAACAATTACATACAATGCTAGATATCAACAAGCTTCCATATTAGTTGTTCCTTTATTTTCTCAGTCAGAATAGTAAAGTGCTATGTAATATTCTTATCAACATTTTTGTAGAATAAACTAAAGGTAATTAATCACAGCACCTCTTTATTCACAAATTTTAAATTGCAAGGTCTAATTTACTCAGTATTAATTTTGTCTCAATACTGTTCTCTGCAACCCACAAAAACAAAGACTGTTACCATGTTAATAAACTACAGCAAGCCTTAATGAAATAATGAAATGGTTTATTAGCTTCACTCCCAATTTAAGAAACAGTGTCCACATATATACTGCTGCTGCAAGCAAAAATCTGTGAAAATCCCTGGAAGACAGTTTGGCAACATGCATTGAGAATTATAAAGTTTTAGATCCTTGACATCTAAGAAAATGTTTAAAAACAATTAGGAAACGTGATAGAGCTTGGTGGTTAATGCTGTTCTCTGACACCATGCTATCTGGCAAAGAAACTTCACTTCTTCACTTACAAGTCAAGTGAGTTGGGCAAATGACTTAATATCTCGGACCTCAGATTTCTTATCTGTAAAATGGGCAATATTAGTAACTTCCTCATCTATCTGTTTTGAGAATTAGATAATTTAATATAGATAAATGCACTGAGAAGAGTACCTGGCAGAGAGTAAGACCTCTGTTAGCTATTCATATTGCCAAAACTCCTCTTTCTAGTGATATTTAATAACCATGAAAAGCTGGAAATAAATAGACTATCCAACATTAAGGGAAGTATGAAGTAACTTATAGCAAATCTGTGTAATAGTTATGATCTATATTACTCAAGAAAGTAGAAAATGTCATTGCTTATAATCTATAACTTTGTATAATTTCACCTATGTTAAAATATGCATACAAAAAGACTAAAAGGAAATATAACAAAATACTTAGTATATCTATTTTTACGTGGTACTACAGATAATTTTTATTTTCTCTTTTACATTTCTTTAGATTTTTGCAAATTTTCTATAATATTCATGTACTGCTCCTAACATCAGAAAAAATAAATTTGATTTTTTTAATAGCGCCCTTTGTTGTTTGTTAATTTTGTATTTGCAGCGTGATGTCAGTTATGTATATTTCAATCAGAGTTGCATCAGCGACCTACTGGAATTTTATTACTCGAATTCTCAAAAATTGACCCTGAAATTTTTCATAAACTATTCTACAGAAAGAAAGTTCTATAGTTTGGGAAAACATGTTTTGCTCCAACTTGCATTTCTATCTCTTTTCCTACATTCAGATTTAAGCATCTGAGATCCTCAAGAAGCAAGGGTGAAAAGAACATAATCCAGGTAATAATGAAACCTATTAGACGGGCTTTATTATCTACGACTTCACTATTTCCTGAAACACATTGTCTATTACTTTAAGTCTGCTTGAATTTCTTATCAGCTAATTCTCTAAGTGTTGAATGTTTTAACTCATTGGAAATAGACAATGATGGATGATTACTGGCTATATTTATGTTCTCAAAATTATTTTTGGTAACATGCTAGGCCATCATGCCTAAGTAAAGAAAAATTTTAGAGCATTTTAGCATTTAGTAAATATACCACAATTTGGGGAGGTAGACTGTTGTATAAAGTAGTAAAAGTATGACTATTGCTACAATTAAAAGAACTACTAAATTCTACTTATTCACAACTTTAGAACTTGGAAAATACTTTGGGGTGGACATGGTGGCTCATGCCTATAATTCAAGCACTTTGGGAGGCCTAAGCAGGAGGATGACTTCAAGACAGGTGTTAAAGACCAGCCTGGGGAACATAGCAAGATACTATCTCTACCAAAAAAAAAAAAATTAAAAATTAGCCAGGCTACAGGCATGGTGGCACATGCCTGTAGTCACAGCTACTCAGAAGGCTGAGGTGGTAAGACTCCTTCAACCTAAGAGATGGAGGCTGCAGTGAGCCAAGATCTCTATCACTGCACTACAACCTAAGTGACAGGGCAAGACTCTGTCTCAAACAAAAAGAAAATACTTCCAAGATTATTCTCTATAATTTTTTCTTGTAATGAATTTTTTATGCATGGGCTCATTAACCAAAAAATACTCAGTAGGACTTTCCAGAACAACAAACTATAGAATATCAAGTGGTTAAGGCATTAAAAAAGGGAACATTTAAAAGTGAAAATATTTTTCAGATAATTGTTAATTCTGTTTTCATCAGTTCAAATCAGACTGTTTCCTATGGGTTTCAAATTTTTCAAAATTCAACTTAAATTTATTTCACTTTATGCCACTATAAGACAAATTATGGGTGCTTTCCAGTCCATGGCAACAATGCTGACACACTTCTCACCAATGGAGATCCACAGTCACTGAGTGATTCTAAGGCAACAACAAAACAACTTATTTTAACTTGTTCCTCCATTAGAGTCATGTCTACTCAGAGATCCTCTCAAGAAATTATTTACATAAATGTTTTTTCAACTCATATAGTAGCTTTGTTGCTTCAAATCATAAAAATAAACACTACAAGAAAAGCTCAAGGTTATAACGAGTCTAAACTAGAAGAGAATCCTGCTAAAGCTGCAATTAAGTTTGTTTCCAGATAAAAGGCTGATTATTAGAGATTCCAGTGTCACTGTGACCAGTAAGATATGTGATCCCATATTAATACCTGCATTTAATGCAAAACAGTTTACCAGTGAGATCTTCAAAAAAGAACAGGCATATTGCTACTCAAAAGCATTAGATTATTTCAGAAATATTTTTAAAAGCAATTGCCTTGTTTCTACATTTCACAGTGAAAAAGTACCACTCACACCTACTCTACCAGTTATGGTTAATTTTATCCCTAAAACTCTAGAGTTTCACCACTATTTTCTTTTTATTTTTTTTTTCAATGTGTAGAAAAATGCAACGTGGATTACTCATGTAGTCTAAACCTATTTCCTTTTACCTTCTGACTATCTCTTAAAACCTGATTTACATTAAGAAAAAGAAGAATTCAAAATCTTCCTTTTTAACTCTCCATTTCTCCAAAAGACTTACCTTTCATGGAAATCTTCAATATTTAGTTACAACATTTGAACATGTTATCTCCTGTATATGGTATTGATCCATTTATGTTAATCATGACAAACTAAATCAACTGCAAATTTCTCAAAATTCATATATTTTAATCTTTTTAAGCTTCTTTCTTCATCAAAGACTTGCCATACCACTAAGTATGCAGCATGTATCATTTTATAAATCAACATATACTCATTATTATTCTCAATTCTCGATTTCCCCAAGCCTGCAGTGAGAGTGGCCACTAAAGGCCACAATGCGTTTTGATAGCGCTGAGGTTGAAAGACAGGATAAATATATCCCTACCTAACCTTTGGAGCTCACTGAGACTAGAAACTATGCTTTATTCATCTTGGTGGCAATTAAAAAGGTGGTATTAGTACTTTGAACATGGTAGGTGCTCAAAAAGTATACTGAATTATATTTAAGGCTTTTCCAATAAATTAATTGCATAGAAAACTAAAGGACCCATATTATTTCTGAAAAGTCAAATTGTTTGAGATTTTACTAAATTCTGACAGTAGAATAAGGCTGCTCTTCGACTTTCTAGAAAGCCTGTTCCTCTGCTTCTAATATGTAATCCAATTATAACTGATTAAGCAATTATAACTAAATAATCATAAAACAAATACCCAAAATAACAGCTCATCTTGCTGAGCAGACTCGAGTTTTGTCACTATTTATTAAAGTGTTTCAAGCAATTACTGTTATGTTTGAATCTATTCCACTACCTGAGTTTTCAGATGACTTAAGCCCAGAGAACTTCTATGAAGAAAAGCAATTTCAGAATAACCTCAAACCAAAGTTTAATATCGTTGGTGCAGAAATTATGCAAAAACAAAGAACAGAATTAAAGAAGATTGCATTTTAACTAGATATTTTTTGAAAGCAGAAAGAAAAAACAAATACTATGTGATGACTGACATAGTGATATAGTCATAACTACTTTTTTATTTTTAATTTCTGTTCCAAGTTAAGAAGAGCTCGCCGATAATTTATATTAAAATATATTATGGTCTAAAAGCATAGCATTGCTAATAAAGGAGTTAGAATTCTAAATATAGCAGTGTATATTTAACATGTACTCATTTTAAACTGCCGGAATATTGAATATGACAACTGATGAACAGCAACATTCATTTACAGAAACCAACAAGCTTTGTAATATACAAAGTTTTGTTATTTCTTTATCCAAAACTATACCAAAGACATGTTCACTCACATATGCAGGATTATCCTAAAAAGATACATGCTGGACAACTGCAAGATGTCACAGGTTAAACATACCCTATAAATACTTTGTTCTCAAAATACTTTCATTCATATTATATGAATAGCCAATGTTTTGGGATTTGGCCATAGTAGGTACACTTTCTTGTGCAAATCTAGGATGATGATACCCCACAAAAGTAATTAACAATCACATCACATTATTTATTAGTCATAAATTTCAGTTTCATGGTGAGATTTTTACTCAAACAGATCATTAAGGCAAACAAATATTCCAAAATGTTGAGTCAAAACTGTATCTCTAGATTTGTCAGATATTTTCATCTACTGGGTTGTACATCATCTCTGCTTTCTATTCCTCTTATAAACAACGTTTTTTTTTTTTCACCTTAAAAAATCTTCAGTAATGAAGACACAGAAAGTGGTATCAACAGATTTCCTGATTTACATTTTTGTGATTCTACCCAATAACCACAGGGAGGTTGAAGATTTCACTACAGATCTACTTGATCTCTAAATGTCCATAAATAATGATGCAAAGCAAAACCAGGACCATGTGTAGTTTCATTGATTCTGTGCAAAAAAAGTGAGTAGACTGGCATTATAACATAAGGAAGTATGGCTCACAGATGCAGAATTCTGCTTAACTACCTTTCTTTTAGTCTCAGCCTCATGAAACCAGTAAATACGTTTCCGAGCCGCTGTAGGTTTTCCACATTCCCCATAGAAACCTTACCAATTATTAAGCACAATTCTGCCGAAAGGAATATGCCCAGTTTCATTTTATAAAACGCCATAATGTTTCAGATGAAAACACAGTCTGCCAAAGATGTCATATAAAAGAATAACAAAGAAAGGGACAGCATTTTTAGATCTGAATTTCAATGCATAACCCCACCATCTGTCAACCAGTTGTGAAGCAATAATCCTAGAGAAACCCTGAAAACACGAACAAGTTTTATCCCTGAATCTATATTAACAGCCACTCTCAGGACCTCAGTAGTAATTATGTTCTATCTATGGAGTAACCTACAGGAACGACATTTGCCATTGGCAAACTTAACCCTGGTGACGAATGGCCCATTTTAACAGACTTATATTAGGTAACAAATGCGGAGCTCAGTTCATAGAGGTAATGGGGGGAGGGAAGGAAGACGAGGGGGCTCTTGAAATTTGGTTTGGAAATTGAATACAGGAGGTTAATCTCTAGAGGCCAGTCATCCAAACAACCCTCAGTCTCCTCCCCCTTGGCTTCAGAAACAGGATTACAATTTTGGACCTAGACTGCGCCCCACCCCTTCTTTTCCCGCTGCAGCCACCACCACCTTCGAAGTTCCAGTCTTAGCTCTCACGCAAGCGGAGCTACGGACTCCCTCACCGAGAACCGCACCAGGAGCCCATTCAGTAGTGAGCGGCGCGCTGGGACTCTGCCACCAGCTCCGCGACGCCGCCGGCAGCCAGCCTGGCCCGGGAGACCCCACCCCTCCCAGCCCGGCCCCCGCCCCCGCCGGAGCCGCCGCCTGGGTTACGCAGCCTCAACCCTGACACCTTCCCTGCTTCTTTCCTTCTGGATCACCTGGGGCTAGGGGCGGGCGGGAGTAGGGCTGAACATCAGTGAGATAGAGGAAAAGAGGGGAAGAACCGAAGCAGTCCCATTCGCAGAGAGCCACGAGGCCAGTGGCAAGACCCCGGCCACACACACACTCTCCTGCGCGTCCTGCTCCTCGGGTTCAGTGCCAAGTGGCGACAGGGTGGAAGGAAGGAAGGAGAGGTAGGGTGTCAGGAAGGCCCAGAGTTACTGGGAACGACATTCGGAGGAGAGCAGGGGATGCCTCAGAAACGGAGAAAGTGAGAAAGTCCCAGTTCCCCTCCTTAGCCCCAAGGCTGCCAGCAGCCCGAGTCGCCTTCCCTGCAGCAAGGCTCAGGAGACACGGAGGGGAGTCTGAGCCAAGCTTGCCCCAGGCTGCCCTCCCCGATCTGGCCCAGGGCCCAGAACCCGGCCCCTCTTCAGTCCCGACTTGGGGAGGCCGCCAGATAGGCAGCGGACTTGCCAAAGGACTCTGGGGAAGCAAGAGGGCAGGAGAGGAGCATCTTGCACGCTCCGGCCGGGCTGCTCACGACTTCCTCTGCCGACACACCCCCAGCTAACCCCCTCCCCCGCCGTCACACACACAGATTCAGAGACACGCGTGCGTTCACCCCTCCCACCAGCCCAGGTCCATCGATTAAAACACTAGTTGATTTCTTCCTGATTAAAAAAAAAAAAAAATTAAAAAGTGCAACAACAACTCCTCTCAGGAGTACCCGGAGCAAAGAAAGTCCGTCTGCAGGCGCCTTTTCTGTAGTTTCCCAGGAGTTTGGAAATCTGGCGGTCCCTGCCGAAAAAGGGAAGCGGACCCCGCAGGGGTCGAGGGGCGCCGAACTCCCTCCCCACCCCCGCGCCTCTCACCTCCTTAAGTTCCTTGGCCACGTCCTTCAGGTCGCCCAGGACTAATTCCAGATCTTCCACGATGATCTTGATCTGTTCCTTCACCTTGGTTTTGGAGGCTACCGGCGGTCCCTCGGCTGGACAGGACGAGGAGGGTTTCCCCTTAGACTTGGCTGACATTCTTTGGGGGCAAGCGAGGCAGGTCAGGACAGGCGAGCGAGCGGAGGCTGCTGCGTGCCCCCGTCCCTGGCGCTGGTACAGCCGCTGCCGCCCCGGTCCCCCCACATCTTGGGCGCTCCCTGGGCAGCGGCGTGTGGCTGCGCTCCGCGCTCGGCCGGGCGGCCGCACAGTGGTGCTGCCATCAACTCCCGAGACGCGGCGCTCGGCGCGGGGCTGCAGACGGGCGAGCAGCGCGCCTGCGCCTCCTCCTGCCGCCGCCCGCCGCTCTCGCGCACACGCGCTCGCTCCCCGCCCGCGGAGAGGGGCGACGGACCGCGGCGCCCGGGCTGACGCTAGCAGTCCCCTCGACGTTACCCTTCGAGATCTCTCTCAGATCACGCTGGCATCAAGGTGGGGGACACAAGTCTGTGTCCTGCCCGCCACCTCCTCTTGGTTCTGAAATGTCCCCATCATCTCAGCCTGCTGTATGTCATCTCACAACTAGCCTGGATTCTTTCTGCTTCACTTGCTAGCAGGGACCTGGATCAATTCAGAAAGAACCACAGTGGGATCAGGAGTTGTAGACAGTCTGTAAAGTGGCCCTACAGATTTATCCAAACCCAAATGATGTCCGGAGGCCTCTAATCAATCTCTTGGTGACCTGCGAGTCAAACAAACTTTTTAACTTCCGCAGGAAAAAAAAGGGGGGGGTGGGGTACATAGTAATAGCTAATGGTCATCTTTTGAAATCATGAAATTTAACCAGTGTTCTTGAAAGAGGTACCCTAATCCTGCTAATTCCACAAAGCTAATATCGGATGTATTAATTTGGAGTCCCTACACCCCAAATCCCCGCTGACTGTCTTGAGTCGTCTTGGCTGTATGTCTTATCTGGCCCAACACTTTTTTTTTTTTTAAACTGTCCTTCCTCTTTTTGTGACCTATGCTGATTTACATTTTGAGTGGAGTGGGGGAGGCATCTTATTTGGACCTCGTGAAGGAGCTGAGTAAGAGTTTGCCTCCAAATTCTCTTTCATCATTTTTAAACCTCCATTTCAACTCTTTTGCTACTATACAAATAGGAAACAACTTTCTGACTTTTCTGTCAAGAAGACCCAAGAAGAGAAGTTAATAGGAAGCCTTCGGTTCACTCTCAGTAGGTGTCTACAATTCTCATTAGCTAGAGTTTTAATTTCCTTAGTTGCAAACCCATGGGCTATTAGCTACTGACCCGGCAGGCTGACTCTATTTTCTTCACTACACACTCCTCCAGATCATTGTTTTAATAGGCTTCCGCTTTTCGTCATGCGTTAGCACGGCTCTCTGTTTCTTGCTTCTCACACTCTGGGTAGCTCCACTGTGCTTCTACACATGAAGAAAATCTTGGCAGCTCTCCTCTTCCCAGTTCTGCAGGCTCTTAATCAATCACTCTCTTCATCCTGGACAATTCATCTTTACAAAACCTTTGGAAGTCATATATGGAATATAGAGGAAGAAAGAGAATAGAAGAAAAAAATGAAATTTGAAAGTGATGTCAAAAGAAAACCATTGAAAACTGCATTGAAAAATCAGGGGAAGAAATGAGGAAAGGTGAAAAGCAGATGCTGCTGGGAAGACTTAAGAAGAGATTATAAGAACAAGTCTGCAACATGCAAACTGGAGAAAAGAAAAAGAGAAGAAATGATTATAAGTGTTAAATAAGTAATATGCTTGAGTTCTCTGAGGTAGGGATAATTAGATTTTTTAAAACATCCTTTATATCCTCAAATTCCTCATTTTATAAAAATATAACATTAAAATAATTACATCAGGTTTACAAACTCTCCAAAATTGTCAAAAATAGCCAGAGCTAATGGTAGGGAAAAAGAGAAAGTACTATTCTTCTAGATTAGAATTATTTTTTGACTCTTAATAGTAGGCAAGTGGGTAAGAAAGCCCCCAAACTCAAAGTTAAGTCAAACTTTAGACAAGGATATTGGAGAGGAGGAAAGGAAATTGTGTTTTCCTTCACAGTGACAAAATAATCCTCCCACAATATAAGAAGATATCCATGCTACTCTGAATCTCATTCACTAAAGATTAAACACACACACACACACACACACATACACACAGGCCAGGCGCAGTGGCTTATGCCTGTAGTCCCAGCATTTTGGGAGGCTAAGATGGGTGGATCATGAGGTCCGGAGTTCAAGACCAGCCTGGCCAAGATAGCAAAACCCCATCTCTATTAAAAATACAAAAATTATCCAGGCATGGTGGTGGGTGCCTGTAATCCTAGCTACTCAGGAGGCTGAGGGAGAGAATTGCTTGAACCCGGGAGGTGGACCTTGCAGCGAGCCGAGATCACGGCACTACACTCCAGTCTGGGTGACAGAGCGAGACTCTGTCAGAAAGAAAGAAAAAAAGGAAAGAAAGAAAGAAAGAAAGAAAGAAAGAAAGAAAGAAAGAAAGAAAGAAAGAAAGAAAGAAAGAAAGAAAGAAAGAGAGAGAGAGAGAGAGAGAGAGAGAGAGAGAGGGAGGGAGGGAGGGAGGGAGGGAGGGAGAGGGAGGGAGGGAGGGAGGGAGGAGGAAGGAAGGAAGGAAGGAAGGAAGGAAGGAAGGAAGGAAGGAAGGAAGAAAACTGTTATCTTCTGATACTCTAATATCCACTGCTGCTACTGAAACAAATAGTTCTGGCTTAAAATCAAATCAAAATTATTGCTTAGAAACACACTACCCACACCCATATCACAATTCACTCTGAGATAATGACTATCATCTATCTATCTATATCTTTATACAATATGGAGTTAACTGAATAGGGAAAAGTTAAAACGGGCTTCCAGGCCCAAACTGAGAAAGCTGGTAGGATTGATTGTAGCAGTGGTGTCTGTCCCTATCTTTAGTCATTAAGGATCACTTAAAGCAAATCTCCATAAAATATGTCTAAAGAAGAAAGTTTTATAAAGAGAGTTAAAAATATTGAGGAGAAGAAGACAGAATAAAAAGGGCCTATGAATATAAATCAAGTGTATTTACTTCCTATTTTTGTATTACCCTATGGAAAAATCTTTCATTCCTTTGGGTAATCCTAGACTCTCTCAGAGATCAGTATATCGGATGTTTTAGACTCCAGTTGTAGAGATCAAACAGCATAAGTGACACCTAATAAAATTTCTGGTAAATCTTTCTATAAGTTCATTAATGTACTAGTGCTAGCTGCAAATGTACACACCCAAACCACATTACTTATAAACTTAGAAAGGATTTCTAAATAAAGGAGGGTCTTACTCATTTACAGAAGTGATTATAAACCCAGGATTTTATTCTCCCTGTCTCTCTATTAATCATTTTCTGAGTTTTGTAACAGGAAGAATTGGATAATTACAAGAGATCATCTAGTTTTTGTTTCTTCAGTTACAAGCCTTTATCAGTATTCTCAAGTGTGTGCATATGTGTGTGTGCGTGTGTGTGTGTTTAATCCACTGCAGCTGATCCCTAGTAATTAACCCACAGGAAATAAACTCTGTGACACTGACATAATTTTAAATTCACAAAAAGCATAAGAATATTCCCAAAATATTTTGTCCCACAGTTCAGCATAGCTGGGGAGGCCTCAGAACAATCATGGGGGAAGGTCAAGGGGAAGGTCAAGGGGAAGCAAGGCACCTTCTTCACAAGGTGGCAGGAAGGAGAAGTGTGGAGTGAAGGGGAAAAAGCCCCTTATAAAACCATTAGATCTCATGAGAACTCACTCACTATCATGAGAACAGCATGGGGGAAACTGCCCCCATGATTCAGTTACCTCCACCTGGTCTCTTCTTTGACGCGTGGTGATTATGGAGATTACAAATCAAGATGAGATTTGGGTGGGGACACTAAGCCTAACCATATCAGTGATATGGCTGTGAAAAATTAGAAAAGTTTTCCATACATATATTTACTATTAAATATATTTTATATGTCCAGGCAGTGGTTGAGAAACTGTAGTACCCACCAGACCTTCTAAAAAAAAAAAAAAAAAAAAGAAAGAAAAGATTGCTATGCTCCCTGCCCCAGGGTTTGTAGTCCAGTATGTCTAGGGTGAGGTCTAAAATGTGTATTTTAACAAATTTCTAGGATGCTGGTAGGGGACCATACTTTGAAAACCACCAATTTGAGAGATTAAAATAAAGACTTTAAGTTTCTTTTTACCTGGAATAAGCCTTAAAAATCATCTAGTTAAATTTCTCTTTGTTATAAGCTTTAAAGAGCATCTAGATAAATCTTAAATAAGTATAAATCTAAAGAGCATCTACTTAAATGTTAAGACCTTAGTAGGCTAAATGGCATATCCAATATATCGCATCTAGGGAACAATGCATTGAGAGCTAGAATTCCTTGTTCACTAATACATTTTGTTGAATTGTCTCTATTGTTCTGGACAATGTCTCCTTTTAATGTATCAACTGCTTTTGGCATGATGACTATCTACTGTTGATGTATATAGGTTTAAAAAAATGAGACCTGAGAGTTTAAATGCAAGTACTGAACACAATATCCTGAGAAATTAGAACTCTGTCTATCGCAAAAAGGCTGATCAATAAATACTTAACAAAATGAATGAATGAGTAAACCGTTGTCTCTGTGTGTTTTGAAATTAATTCAATTCAACAAATATTTTTAAATGCTTGAGCAAGAATCTATGCTAAGAGTAGATGTGCCACTAGATTTAATTAGACATAATCCCAGCAGGAACAATTAGATAATTCTCTACATGACTCTAATACAAAGTGGGATTACTCGGAGTATCTCTTCCTGCCCTCATTCTTAACTAGAGTGAGTTCATTTTATTTGACCTCTGCTATGGTCTGATTATTCCTCCAAAATTAATTTGAAATCCTATCTCCCAAGGTAATTGTATTAGAAGATGGGGCCTTTGGGATTTATTAATTCATGAGGACAAAGCCCACATGAAGGGGATTAGTATCCTTATAAAGGAGGTGCCAGAAAGCTTCCTCCCTATTTTCATCATATGAGGCTACAGTGAGACCTGTCTCTAAGAGGAGGCAGAACCTCACCAGACACGAAATCTGTTAATGCCTTGACCTTGAGCTTCACAGGCCCCAGAAATGTGAGACATGATTTTTTATTGTTTATAAGCCATCCAGTCTGTGGTACTTTATTATAGCAGCCCAAATGGATTAAGAGAACATCCAATGTATGTTAATTGGAAGACTTTTTAACCATGTGACAAAATCTGAATTTTGCTCAACTCAACAGAAAAAAATTGTCTCATAGTTGAACCATAGAAAAGTGAGGATAAAAATATCCTCAGGTAGAATTGGAGCCAGAAATTCTAGAATCACTGGGACTATTTCTTTCCGACTCTATTTCCCACTCCCCTTTTGTGGATTGGCTTCTTGCCTGTATACCATTTTCTCCACAAAGTTGAACCTTGATCACTGGTAAATTCAGGCTCACATTTTCACAACTTTACAACTAGAAAAAGGATGGTCATCACAGCAAGCTCCCAGGAGAAAATTTTTATACATCCAGCTTAGATCATGGACATACACTACAGTCAATCACTGTGATTTGGATGGGGTTGTAGGGTACAAAACTACTATTACACTTGTGCCATTCTTATAGAAAAGTCATAGTTGTGTATATTTATTACTGCAATTTTCCAGCAGATGTCTGTAAAATGAGTTATTCTCTCAAAATATGTATATTATGATAATTTTCTGATAGTTGGAATTAAAGTATTTTTAGAAAGTGATTCTATTTTTAAAATTAATGCAAAGAAAGACAGCATATGAATTAGCAGTCACCCTTCATGGATCAGTAACTGGTAGTGAAGAAATATAATGATTCAGCCAACTTGGATAAAATTGCCTGCCCTGTGGCCTATTTCTTCCCCCAAAAAAGTAGACATATCACTGAAAAAATTAAAACTCTCTCTTTCTCTCTACACACACATACACACGCACACACCATATAGCATTTATATTGGATTATTATGGGCAGCAAGCCACCCAGGTGCTAAAGAAGAGACCGAGGGCACAAGCTGTTCCAGTATAATAAAGAAAATATATAGAATAAGAATAGTTATACTAGAAATAGAATATAAATATGATTATATATTAATATTATTAATCATTAGTTTCTAGCATTACTTTTTATTCCAATATTATAATAATCTCTGTTCTACAATTATAACCTAGGAAAAACCAGGCCATACAGAGATAGGAGCTGAAGGGACAGAGTGAGAAGTGACCAGAAGGCACGAGTGTGAGCCCCCTGTCACGCCCGGACAGGACCACTAGAGAGCTCCTTGGTCTAGTGGTAACACCAGTGCCTGGGAAGGTGCCTGTTGCCTAGCGGACCTTGGTCAATCGGCAGCGCCAGTGCCTGGAAAGGCACCCCTTACTTAGCAGACCGGGGAAGGGAGTCTCCCTTTTCCCGGGGGAGTTAAAGACTCTGCTCCACCACCTCTTGGGGAAGGCCTGACATCAGTCAAGGCTGCCTGCAGCCATCTGGAGGCCTAAATGTCTCCCTGTGATGCTGTGCTTCAGTGGTCACGCTCCTGTTTCACTTTTATGTTCCGCTCTGTTCACCTGGCTCCGCCTTCTAGATAGCAGTGGCAGAATTAGTGATAGTATTAAAGTCTTTGATCTTTCTGAGAAGAGCATAGAAGAAATAATGACGTAAGCTGTCCTCTCTCTCTCCACCTCGGCTACCTAAAAGGGAAAGGCCCTGGTCCAGTGGACACGTGACTCACTTATCAATCATTGGAGATGACTCACACTCCTTACCCTGCCCCTTTTGCCTTGTATACAATAAACAGCAGTGTGTTCAGACATTCGGAGCCACTATCGGTCTCTGCGTCTTGGTGGTAGTGTTCCCCCGGGCCCAGCTGTCTTTTCTTCTATCTCTGTGTCTTGTGTCTTTATTTCTACGATCTCTCGTCTCTGCACATGAAGAGAAAAACCCACAGGCCCTGTAGGGCTGGACCCTACAGATTATATACTTTACTTTTATCTCGTAGATGGAAGTTTTTTAGCTGTTTTTGCTTCCCCAAGTTAGCGTCTATCAAGACCTAGATTTGGCATTCAGTTTACCCATGCCAAAAGCCACCAACCCCCTCATCCTTTCCAATTTCAGGCTCAGGTCCCATCTATAAAGATCTCACCTCAAGCATCCCAGTGCTCTGCTGAACTGCCCACCAAATGAGCAAGCAATCCTCAAACGATTACTCCATTTCACTCAAGTTTTTAGGAATTACCATTTGTCCTGAAACCCTGAGGCCAGTGCCTAACAGGGTAGTCCCAAACTCGTTCTACTTCACAGCTTCAAATTGCTGGATTAGGTGGTAAGAGAACCTAGGACTTTACATACTCCAGGACACAGCTGTGGCCAAGGAGGTGTTCCTAAAATTTGACCAGTTGCCACTCTACACAGCTTAACAGCTCCTTTCCTTGGAAGGGGATTCAGCTAGAACAGAGGACACCTTAATCATTTAGCAGAACTCAATACACTCGGCATGCATCAAGGTAATTGAAAGCCCTATTCAATCATTCAGATACCCAGATAATTTTGAAGGTACTTGGAGATTTCTGTCCTTATTAAGTTTCAAGGTACTTTCCCCGCTCCAAGGAAATGAGTAACTGTGATCAAGGATAAAATTACAGAGGACAAATAAGTTGTCAAAAGCTATACTCCCTAACCTTCAGATATAAAACCATATTCTGTTAGCTGTTAGGTGGTCACCAATACTGTGTGTGACCACATATAGTATGCAGTTTTAGTTCTTCATCCAGGAACTAGAATGGAATGACTGACATAGATCTGCAGCCTGGCAAGTAGTTAAGGGCATTCTGTGTAAGGCTAAAGTGTAAGGCCTTAGACAGCAGGTCAGTCTGAACTGGTGGACCTTGATAAAATCATTTCTATCTACAATGATGCCACTAATCTATTTAATTGGCATGCTACTTCCACTTTCTACCCCCTTCTCTTACCACAAGTCCATGAGCTATGATTTATGCCTCAAGTCTGTCTTCAACTGTACAAAATGATATTGCTATAAATTTGATGTTTGTGTCTCCTCACCAAAACTCCTATGTTGAAGCCCTAACCTCCGATAAGATGATAGTTGGAGATAAGGTCATTGGGAAGTAACGAAGGTTGTATGAAGTCATGACGGTGGGACCTTTAAGCTAGGACTAGTAACCTTATAACAAGAATAAGACCTCTTCCTTTTTGCAACAGTAAAGCAGCAGGTTATAATGGAAACTCTATGGATTGGACACTTTACATTTGAGACTAATATTCTGCCACCAGCTTTGTGATCTTAGACACACTCCAATAGCATTTGCTTCTTTATCTGCACATGTGGATATAATACTTATTTATCAAAAATGGGTGGAGAATCAGAAGAGATAATTATGTGAGAATGTTTCATTATCTGTGAATTACTGAACAAATGTTAGCCATGGTTATTCTTTTTGGTGTTTACTTTGATCTTCTGTGTGCATTAAGGAACTTGCTAACTTCACTGTTCTAGGATTTGGCTGCTTTCCAGAATTACTTGACTAAGCAAATCCCTCTATAACAGCATTTTTCAAAGTATATTCCAGCAGTTTCAACTGACATAAAATTTTGGAAAATTCTGCCTTCTCTATACCCCACTTTATGTAATTATGAGGTTAAATATCAGAATATTAAAGTCTGAAAAATCTTACCTGTTTAAATTTAATCTCCAAATTTATTTTATTTTACAATGGAATCTCCCTTTTTTTTGTCTCTTCCTCTCACCCTCCTTCCTTCCACCCTCCCTTCCTTTAACCTAACACTTATAAATAGCCTGTTTAAAGAATTTCCATGAAATACATTTTGGTAAACATGGTAATAAAAGTTTATATTAATTACTTTGATCATATTTTTGCCTTCCCAAATGATTGTCTGTAAGCCTTGATTATTCTGTATAGAAAGGCTTTATTGGGAATCGTGTGTGTGTATGTGTGTGTGTGTATCAATAGTATTTTTATTGCTATTTAATATTGTTATATTTTCATATAACAATTTACTTCTGCTATTTTCATTTGTGTTGTATTTATACAGAACTTTACTATTTCTGTAGCATTTTCTAATGTCATAATACAATCTTCCTTGATTCTCAGTATAATCCAATAAACTAGAGCAGTGAACTGCTATTATCCTCAATCTTCAGATAAGGTTTCCGAAGCTAAAAGATTTAGTTGGTGTTATGGGACAGAATTAAGAGTAGAATCCAGGTGTCCTTATTCTTACTCATTGAGCTTTCTCCTATAACACATGACTTCTTAGACTCATTGCCTCTCATATTCTGCACCTCCAATCTCTTTTCTGGCCTTGAGTGCAAAAAAGTAGTGTATTTTCTGCTTCAGTTCAGAAATGTGAGGGTAGAATTTGACTGGGTATGGTGGCTCACACCTGTAATCCCAGCACCTTGGGATGCTGATGTGGGGGGTTCACTTGAGGTCAGAAGTTTGAGACCAGCCTGACCAATATGGCAAGACCATGTCTCCATTAAAAATGCAAAAATTAGCCAGGTGTGGTGGCGCGTGTCTGTAGTCCCAGATACTGGGGAGACTGAGGTGGGGGAATCACTTGAACCTGGGAGGTGGAGGTTGCAGTGAGCGGAGATTGTGCCACTGCACTCCAACCTGGGCAACAGAGAGACTCTGTCTCAAAAAAAAAAAAAAAGAGGTAGAATTTGCAGGCTTAGTTTTAGCTGTCTGATAATTGAACCTCTATCTTTATTTGCTACTGGATATTTAGAAATAGGAAAAGGAGGTTGGCCGGTAGATATTTGGTTTGAATTACTAAAGAAAAAGTATCCTATTCTCAACTTCAGACTGAGAATTATTCAAGAGATTTCAAAGCCTGTGGCTCTTTCCAATTTTTGAAAAACAAGACTGAATCCTCAAGGGTTTGGGTTAATAATATTGTAGTAAAACAGAATGTAATACATCAATGGATATTTCCCTGTCATAATGGCATGGCAATATTTTATAAAAAGAAAAGCACTTGTTCAAGTGGTGCCCATCTGGAGCCATAAAGGAGCTCTGAATACACTAATGTAATCAAGAAAACAAAAGGGAAAGCTTTCCACCATGTACTTTCTACCATGCATTTGACATATTGGCAGCTCAGTAACATTCCTGACATTTCTGAGCTGTTCTGTGGAGCAGCACATGAATAGAAAGTGTGACTTAGACTTCATTGGCAAATAACCATGCTGCAGCACACGGTAAGATTCAGTCAGCTTTTCTTTAATAGGCTGAATGCCTGGCAATTTACAGTCAAGTGAACTGATGATTGAAACTCTGTGAAAAACATACTGTGTACCAAACTCTGCAATAATGTGACCATTGGATTCAATTTCCTCCTGACCCAAGAGATTTTTTTGATCTAGTAATTGCAGCACAAAAATCAGTGACTTATACAATATTGTTTCTAATGGGGTACATACTGTTTCTTATCTAACTGGCATCATATATGTTTCCAAGTTTAAAAATCATTGAAAGGTATAGTGTTTCACTAAATCTAGTGATAATTTGCATATTAGAAAATTAATTTTATTATTTATATTTTGACATAGTATATACATTAAAAATTTTCATTCAATTTTGTAAAGATAACCCTAATAAAGTTATAAAAATAAAATGGGGATCATATGTCAGTTTCTCCTGAAATTATTCTACTGTTATGAAATATTAACTGGAGGGCAGGTGGAGGGTAATAGGGTTGATGTATGGAGCCTGACGGGGGAGTTACCAGAATAAGGATTCGAATTAATAAAACCAGATACATTGTCTACTATTCTTTGCAATGATCTGTGAACAAGTAACTTATCCATATAGACAACATCCATGTGTTCTTTTGTTCTCTGTCTTCCAGATTGGATCAAGTACTGGGGACTAGAGAAAGAATATTGATTTATCTTGCATATTTTCTGTATGGACTATATTGAAAAATATCAAAATGCAGTTGATTGGTTATAATTTTAAAAGGTTTCTTACTAGTGGTGTTTGATTCTGTCCTACCCCACAATTTTCTTTTCAAATTTCTATGAAGACAAAGAAAATCAGAAATTAGGCACCTGGCTACTAAAATGATATTAGATACAACCAGTCTTTCTATCTATTTTTGGGGACTTCCTTTAGTGTGATCAGAATACTTCTAATGTACACCTCTACAGCTCCACATCCATGCAGAGGCTGTGGCTGACAGATCACAATGGACCCGCTTTGTGAAAAGAACATGTAGATTAAAATGCAGGTGGTAGGGTAGAGTCCTTGAGAACAAAGTGAGCTAAATAACTAAAGGATCATGCGGTACTCCTGGATACTGGAAATTGTAGTTATTAAAGTTGGAAATATAAGAAGACAGGCAGAGGACAAAATAAGATCATCTTTTAAAGCAGAAATACACCAAAGAGGTGCCACTTGTGCACCAAGAAGTAGCCTGAAATCACGTATCCCAGCCTGCCTTATTGGTTATGCACTGAAGTTTTCAATAGTACCCAAGAAGAATGTGCAAAGAACAAGGAAACTGATATACTATGATTGTTGGCAAATTCTTAGGCAGAATCCATAGAGAGGAGAACCAAAGAACACAGGAACTATGATTAAATACTGAAAAAAACAAGTAAAGAAATCCATTAAATTATGAAAACACAGGAAGAAAATGATTGAAGAAATAATAAAGAAACCAGCCAAACAATATTTTAAAAGACACCTCTTTGGCAATTTCAATGAGTAGCAATATGGCATCTAGGTGACGGCAGTGGTGGCCCCAGACGTGGCTGCTGCTGTGATGCCAGCAGCAGTCAGGGAGGTGCGGTTGGGGTTTCCTGTGTACCCAGCCGGTGGCAGCCAGGAACAGGAGGAAGCCCTGCCCTCTTCCGAGTTGACAGGGTGGAGCCTCGCGATCCCTGGGCGCAGTTGCAAGCACCTAGCTGTCCCTGCAGACGCGGGCATCCCTCTGCTCTTGCGGACAGACAGCAGGCAGGAGACCTGCCCTCCTGGGTGCATCAGCAGCCGCCCAAGCTGTAGCTGCGGATCCGGGCACTCTGCACTGTCGGTCGCCCTGGGTGTCAACAAGGTTGAAACACACCCCTTGCTTGCCACATTATTGGTGACAAGAGGGAAAGAAGAGCTGCAGCCCTTCGGGAAGCCCAGACCTAGGAGTTCTCCAAGCCAGGGCTGTGATACCCTCTTTGGGGTTCTTTGGTTTCTGGCATCTCCAAGCTTCTGGGTGACAACATGTTTCTCTGGTGCCAGCCATGGAAGCTGCTAGCGGTGTGCCTGGTTCAGCCACAGCCTTGCAGGGAGCCAGTGCCCATACCAGTGCCTGGAGCTGCCAATCCCACCACAGCCCCCAAGGTGCCTGGCTGCGTGCAGTGGCTGGACCCCATGCTTGCTCACATAACCCTCAGCACTCCACTCACCCTTGGCAGGCATGGGATCCAGGCCAGTAGCGCAAACCAAGCACAGTCCACCAGGCTGAGTGGGCCCAGTGGTACTGAACAAAACTCAGGCAAAGGCACCACTGTCCACAGTGGTCCCTGGCTGGTGAAGCAACACCCCAAGGACCCCATAACATATGGAGCAAGGCTAGAAAAGTATAGTAAAAGCCAGGTTGAGGAGTCAGGTAATATACTTTCTCTTTGAATATTTCTAGAATATGTATGAGATGTTTTAAGTTCCTAATACATTTTTCCTAAAGCAGATATTACATGACATATTCTATGATGAGAATACCATAAATTCAGAAGCTAATGTCAAAATAATTATGACATTAACAAAGGTATTTTTACAAACTACTGTAATTTTTGATTAATAAAATACCTAGTAAATCACACTAGTGAGACCACAAGCCTCTGAGCCCTGTAAACTGGGTAAAATGTCTTGCTTGCCACTGCATGTTGAGTGTAGGCATGTATGGCACTTGACACATGCTCACTTAATAAGTGATAAACATCATTACTATCCTAAGTTGGGTTTTGTAGGAGCAGATCCTGAGATGGGAACTCTTGATTGAGAGAGCGCTCTCAGGAGAAACCTGTAAGGATGAGAAGAAAGCAGGACAGAATATGAAGAAACCATGCAAATATGTCATATTAGCTTGGGCTGCCATTACAAAATACCATAGACTGTGTGGCTTAAATAACAGAAATTTATTTCTCACAGTTCTGGAGGCTAGAAGTTCAAGATCCACTTTCCACCAAAGTAGGTTTTATTTTGAAGCCTGTTTGTTCTCTTCACTTGTAGGCAGCCAACATCTCCCTGTGTTCTCAGATAACCTCTTATTTGCATGCTGGGAGAGACAGAGAGAGAGCTCTCTGGTATTTCTTTTTACAAGAACATTAATTGTATCGTGATGGCCTGACCTTCATGACCTCATCTAATTTTTATTACCTCCTAAGATCTCATTTCCAAATACTATCTCTTTGGGGCTTAGGGTTTCAACATATGAGTTTTAGAGAACACAAGCAGTCCATAACATGTAGTTTCAGACAAATCCCAGCCCTTTGTTGAGACTTAGTCTAGTCCCACCAAGAACTCTAAAATATAAATTACACCACTGAGGTTTTATAGCTATATACAATCAATATTCCTATTGGGTACCTCTGGTATATCATGCTTTATGTGTCATCTTCTGGGTCAGATATTAGATATCTCAGAGCTACCATTCTAACTCAGATGCCCATTATGATCATTACACCCACTTCACTTCTAATGGTTAAGGACTGCTCCCTGGCTGTTGCTATTCTGAGATTCTCTCACTCCCACTTTTAAGGGGAAGTGACAGAATCTCCCACTGTCAGCCCTGTGATACAGAGGACAATCATTACTAAGGCATTCAGGAATTCTGGTGCTTCTTTTGCCAGTGCATCCTTTATTGCTTTGGCATATTCAGCTGGTGTTTCTTTGAGTCTTACAAACATTCATTCTAGCATAGGCTCTTCTCTGAGACTTTTGATCCATTCTTCCATATTCTTCCACAGCAGTTCTGCTATTTCCAACTCAATGTAGGTCACTGCCTTTTCCAAGTTTCTAAGAGTCATCCAGGAAGTATATTAAAATCATCTCCAAAGGCCTGTGCGTGTATCTTAATTCCTGGCATGGGGGAGGGGCTCCAAATGGAAAACTCATGTTCATAATTATATTCTTGTGATTTCTGGTTCAGTACCTTCAATATATATTCCCAGTCATACTCACCAATTATTTTGGGTACGTATTATACATTTTCACCAGATCTGATAGTTCCTTTGGTATAAAATTCCTGTTCTGCTTTCACATATGGAGCTCTTCCCTAATCAGCTTATTCTCAGATTTGACAAAATTATTGGTCTGGTGCCAGGAAGGGTAGGTGAATGAAGCTTTTGAATAGGTGAAGGTTGCCCTGTAAGGTACTTGTCACAGAGTCCTCAAACAATGGGTACCATTACCTTCTCACAAGGCAGAGTAGGCCAGTCCACAGGCCTAGAGGTCTAAGGGGAATCTTGAAGCAATGTATTTCAGCCACCTCAGGACCTCTAACTGAAATGCTTTTCTTTCACTCACATAGCTACAAGATGCACTTCCTCACCTTTTGTTAGTTTTTGTTTGTTTGTTTGTTTGTTTTTTTAAGATAGAGTCTTGCTCTGTTGCCCAGGCTGGAATGCAATGGTGCCATCTTGACTCACTGCAACCTCCGCCTCGCAAATTTAAGCTATTCTCCTACTTGAGCCTCCCGATTAGCTGGGATTATAGGCATCCACCACCACACCCAGCTAATTTGTTTGTATTTTTAGTAGAGATGGGGTTTCACCATGTTGGTCATGGTGGTCTTGAACTCCTGACCTCGGGTGATCCACCCACCTTGGCCTCTCAAAGTGCTGGCATTACAGGAGTGAACCACCGCATCCCACCTTTGGTAGCCAATTTTAAAATAGTATCTTTATAGTGACGCCTTCCTGGACCACACTACTTTTGCCTTTATGATGACTACTGATAATATGGATTATATTTTTTTTCTAAATGAATGCTAAGAATTTGAAAAACCCATGACATACTTGCCTTGACTATGAGATAAATTATGCCTATCATGCCTGGCACAAATTCCAATTACATATCATTTGATCCACTGTATTACAACAGAACTTCATGAAATCCAATCATATACAAATCATGTTACTTTACATGGCCTTTTTTTTTTTTTTTGACTTATTTTGTATTAGCAGTGTGGCAGAGAATTGCCCCAGAAACTCATATCCACCCCTCAGTGCAGAAGCCACCTAGTATTGTCCCTACTGAAACTCCTCATTACCACATCTTTAATAAAGGCTTCATTACCAAGTGATTTGTCCAAATGCTCTAAAGATTGCAGCGACCAGTTTGCTCTTGGGCAGCCTGTTCATTATGGGTAATAGAAGCAATCAGGGTAGAAGAAATCAAGGCTGTATAAGAATACCATCATGATAGTGGGAAGGCATTGGAATGAGTCATAAAGAAAATATTACAAGAGCATTTGAGTGACTGCTGCCTCCTTCTATAGGTCTCCATAAGGATGTAGACCATATTTTCAACTGGAATGCTTAGCTAGTCAGTGCTTGATGGAAAGTCAGGGAGTGATGCAGAACAAGAATAGGATAACATCTGCTGTGTCCTTATGTACTCCGCTCAGTGCATTATATGCATTAGTTCATTTCATCTTTACAAATATCCTATGAGTTAGGTAATACATTTATCTTTATGTACAGATGAGAAAACTGAGGCAAAAAGAGTTTAATTGTATATGATCACACAAGAGGAAGTAGCAGAGCTCTGAATTATTTCCCAGGTCTGATTGACTACAGTGTCAGTTCAGGGACCAACTACAAGTGTTTGAGTCAAGAAAAGGAACTCTTTGTTATCCATCATGTATATACAAACTGGAATACGTTTTGTTCTTTTTGGGTCTCATTTTTCATCTACATAATAAGGATATTTTACTTGATGATGTCTAAGAACTTTTCCACCTGCAAAACTTCAAATATTTATTTAATCATTTACCTACTGAGCTTGCATCAAGTGCCCAGATATTTTAAAGTACAACACTAGATTTTCTTGGCAATTTAAATTCAAATTATTCATTTTTTTCTTGCATTCCTTTTATTTCATAGGAGATTGTACCAGGAGACAGAAATAAGATATCATTTGTGGTTTTACTTTCTTTCCTGGGTACCTTTGATGTCGATATTACAGATACACAAACATGTAATTTGTTTCACCAAGAGTAGGCAACATCCTCTTTACCCTAATAATATTTTCTTTATTCTAGAGACAGAGGCTACTTGTTGAAAATCCCCCATATTTACGCAATTGACTATGTTTCTCTCATTTCCCTTTTAACTCTTTAATGAAAACATGAAAATAAAAAGTCTGAAATGTTTTCTCTGATGGTCAAAATTTATGACTTGCACCGTAAATGTGAGGTCTGAGAAACAGAAGATTGTTTAGGATCACACAGTTTTATATTCCAGAAGCTGTAAATGTTTCCCACTTATGTAAAAGCAAATACTTTTGCTATTGTGCGTCTTGTGTTTCCAGCAGCCTTACATGCTCTACATGCCAGAAATAATTACTCTCACCACGTTTCTTCTTTGTCTATGGGTATAATCCATTTCACTCATTACTCAAAACATGTTTTCCTATACATTATGTAACATATTTTGAACACGTGTAGATTTAATGCCTGTATAACACTTTCTTTTCTAAACAGAAATATTTTGTTCCACTCTCTTTTGAAATAATAATGCCAGAAAAGACATCTACACTGAATTTTTCTATACTGAATTATTTTTGTGTTCCATTGGCTGCAGGCTAGCTCCCTCAGAAATCAGTCTACCAGGTAGCTTAAAGGATCCACTGTAGTGGGCATTTGTTAATGACTCTAGTAGTCCCTTTCCTGCCCCTTTCTTCACTGTTATAGATCACAAGGAATGCCATTTTCCTGCCAGGGAGCTTTTCTTGCCAGTCAGCCTCTGAGCAAGTTTATTAATGGTGAAAACTGGAAAAGGGGAGTAAGAGAGAAACAAAAGTATTTTTCATTTCTTAGGAGAGAGTTAGATACCATGGCAACATTTTTAGCAGTGGCTTTATCATCTCAGCTCATAACAGAACAGCCCCTCTCTCTAGGATATGATGGTTCCTGGCCAGGAATCTAGCCTCCCTTATAGATTTGTCATCACCATTTCTTCTCTTTGTCCCTGCTCCAGGGTTGTCCTGCTTCCAGCTGCTGTTAATCTCTGGCTTGCCTCACCAACCCTTATTGACCCACCAGCTCTTCTCTAACCCATGTAAACAATTCCTAGAATTTTATTTTCTCTGTTTGAAACACTTAGTAGTTTCTGTTTCTGGGCTGTTTATGTTTTTACACAGATTAACCCACACTTACTTATTTGACAGGCATTCAGCACTACTTCATTATGAACCAAGCTTGTGTAAGGCACTGTAAGAAATCTATGGGTAAGGGTGTACCTATGGATAAGTATACATTTTTTCTATCTTTTATGGAAATTATAGTCCAGTATGAAAGGGGGCATTTTATAATAAATTGTGGCTACAATTAATTATTGAAATAATATCTATTTCTCTTTACATGTAATAAATGATCTGATATTATCACTTTCTGGTTCACAAATGGAACATTCTAGCTGTGTAGTTACATGATGGAAGGGGTAAGTGGTCTTTAGTGCCTCATTCATAAGGACATTAATCTCACCTCCCAAAAGGTCTACCTCCTAATTCCACTACCTTAGAGATTAGCATTCAATAAAATAATTTTGGGGAAAGGGAAGGAACACAAACATTCAGACCATAGCACTTACCATTTTAAGTTTTCATTTCATCAGTGCTGAATTTTTATCAATACTAACCTATCTCAGTGTAGATAACAATGCAGTTGTTCCTTTCCATGCGTAATTATTTTACCTTGACTCTTCTTCACAACTAGGTCTCTTAAATAAACCTGTCAAATGCTCCTCTTTCATTGTTCCACTATTTCCTTTTAATTTTCCCTGTCTATTGTTAATAAATATGTGACTGTTTCCACTTTATAAAAAGGGCCACTGCTTAATTCCACCTGTGTTCGTTTCTGTCTGCTTGCTTTCAACTTTGTTTCTCTCTCATACAGTATAAACATATTCAAAGAAACATTTACACAAATTGCTATACTAACAAAAAACAAGGATTGAGTAGCTGTGGAGTCAGGAAAAGGTTTTCTAAGACTGAGGTCCTGCAAAATGCATAAGATATTTCTACATCAGTGGCCCTCAAACTTTCTGGTCTCAGGACAACTTTATGCTCTTAAAAGTAACTGAGTGAGCCAAAATTCTTCTGTTTACATGCATTATATTTATCTATATCTACTACATTGTAGGTTAAAACCAAAATTTACAACATATTTTTATTAATTCACTTACAGATAACAATAAAAATCATTGCATGTTAACATTAAAACATATTTTTCTTTTATAAAAAGTTGCAATATTTTCAAATAAATCAGCAATATGAGTTTGCAGAATATCATTATTTTACAATTTTGTGAGTCTTCTTAATGTCTGGTTAACACTGCTGGTTTCTCATATCTGCTCTGCATTATATCTGTTGCAGAATATTGTTTTGATTGGCATATGTAAAGAAAGTCCCACCTCATACAGGTATATACTTGAACAAGGGAAAATAATTTTAACAGTGTTTTCAGATAACTAAAAATAGTATTACACTAAAACTCAACTAGTAGTAAGTTCTTACATGTTCGTTGTAATGTGCATTCTGAAACTGTATCAGTAAACTTTTTTACCCTGCCTGTTTCAGTAAAATCAATTGATCTGTCTTGCACTTTGATATTTTATCTTCAAATCATTATATATTGATCATTTGAAAACTGTTTGTGGAATTATTCAGAATTACAATTTCAAAATTTTGACACATTTCATTATACACCATAAAAATCATATCCATTAATGTCATTACCAATATCCTCAGAAGAGTCTTTAAGTACTGAGAAACAGTCAAGCTCACAGTGGAAAATATACATTTTTCAATATTCAAACTTTCCTGTCAAAGCTCAAAGGGGTTGTGTATAACATCAACAACTTGTTTTTTTGAAGTGATAGGGTCACTTTGTTCATTTTCCAGAAAATGTCTGCCAAACTCCCAATTCTGAATCATAACAATTTTCAGTTATTCCTTTGAGTGAAAAAGATGTTCAGATCACAACTCAATTGCACAGCGTTTTTGGAATAACCACTGTTTTTTAGTGCCCAGCCCAAGTGCTTTATTTGTATTTTCCCCTTTTGTCATACAGAATATTTTTAAGTTGAATAATTGAGTTAAAATTTAATAAAATTTATAATCATGATAGCCTCATTAAAGACATTCTTAAATAAAATTTTCTTTTTTAAAAAAAGCTGCAAGTGCCTGGCTGTGAAGAATACAATAATGATTTACATAGTTCTGTGCCACTGCCTTGATTGGTGCTGTTTTATCTATCATGGATTGCATAAAATCAGTACCGTGTCAGCATACAGAAAATGTAAAATAATGTCATAGTATATTTTGGAAGTAAATTTGACTTCCTGGAACCCTTGAAGGGATCCTAAGAACCCTCAGGGTTCCATGGACCAAACTCTAGATATTGCTGCTCTATACAGAAGCCTGAAGAACATGCTGGCAGAAGTAATTGCATACCTAAAGACTGAAACCACACATATTGATCAACAGCACCTAGTTAACAAGAGCTTATAATTATAAATGGCATACACCCTGCCTCCTATACATGATTGCTCTTTCTTGTCTTCATGCCATTGTACTCTCAAAAGGGCAGGGTAGATAGTAAGAAGGCTAGAAAGATAAATGGGCAAGATTACAAATTTCGCTTGCATCCTGTGGTCCACTTTGGTGGGACAGTCAGCGATGTGCTACCTCACTCTTACCATTTTCAGTCCATTGTTCTTCTAGATCTGTAGAACTATACAGTCCATTATGATAGCCATTACCCTAAGTGCTTATGAAATTAAAATTAAATATACTGAAATAATTTTAAAAATTCAGTTCCTTGGTTAAACTAGTAATATTTCAAGTGCTCAATATCGCATGTGGCTAGTAGCTAGTATATTGGACAGTGAAGATATACAGCATTTCTACCACTACAGAACATTCTATTAGAGAGGGCTGCTGTGGAATATCATACTCGCTTTCTTCCTCACAAAAAAATGTATTTCATTCCCCTTATGGTAGTTACTTAGCTCCAAATAAAAATTTTACATAATCTGCCTTATTCATGGTACTTTGCTTTGTTTCTATCTGATATTTTGTTTAATATAAACCCCCATGACAATGCACTTTCCAATACACTAGACTCACAATTTGTTGATGTTCTATATTTCCAATCTCCTTTATCTCCATGTTACTCCTTAAATAATCCAGAACTGCTCCACCTCTGACACTTCATTGTCTCATTCCCAGATCACATATCCATCTTTTATCTCCCATTTACCTATGTCCATCTTACTTGGTATTTGAACTTATTAAGAACAGAGCACAGCCATAGACCTATTTTGCATGATCAAGTAACTGCTCTCTCTCTCAACAAAGAAAGAATTTTCTGGCCTGGACTCTTGAATGCTATCACTTGGATGGAAACTCTGCCAAGTACCTCAAGTGGTGCCCATGAATAGTATCATCCACGCCAGTCTAATTGTTTTAGGGCCTGCAATTTTTTTCTTTTTTGCCTGTGTTCTGTCTGATGTTAGCTCTACTTTTATTCTACCCCTCTGAAGCTGAACATACATCAAGAATTTTGAAATGTAATCATGACAATTACTGAAGCCTTTTAATTCTCTTCTCTTCTCCCCACCTACTTGAATTCCTATACTCTGTCTTCTACCCACATGCCCATACCAGAATCCAGAAAACTGACCATAACTCTTTCCAGTCTGCCATACAACACATTCAACTGGTCACTAAGTTTTGCCCTTTCTGCCTTCTAAATGTCTTTCATATCAATTCTCTCCTCTCCAAGCCTCTCAAAACAAATCTGCTGGTGGCATTGGGAAGGGGATTGGTTGACTAGAATTAGAAGTTGTTCCTGGCACAGATGAGGCTCCAAAAGGGTAATCTGGGTTTTTAATGAACTTCTAGAAGTCTTCTAGAAAAAAAGGATATAGAGAGAATTTCAGGTCAGTCATGAAACAACCGGATCAATAATTTGTAAACATGTAGAGGCAAGTTGGAAAGGCATAGCCAACAGCTTCTTGAAGCTGTACGGAGAGAAGCAAATAAGCTATTATAGGCAATGAAAAGAGCACTTTGTGGGGAGATGTTGCAATGAATAATCCATGCATGATGGTAGCCAGTGGTGAATGATGGTGATGGTTGTGTAGAATACAGCAGTTGTCTCAGAGGGAGCAGAAGCCTGGGTATTAAAACTCTTGTTTCTCTCTGTGGCATAAAAGTTTGCCAACTTTATCTGCACAAATTCTCAGCACCCAACTTCCTGCCTAAGGCAAAGGAAGACTATGTGTGGAATAGCATCCCTCCACATCTCCTAATCCCTGTTGCTGCATGGGAGGCTGGTAGCTGAAACAGCCAATTGTGAACTTTTCCAGCAGCACCTGATCCTCTAAGAGTTGCTGGGGAAAACCAGGAGTAGGACAAAGCGGAAGACATTCAAAGAATAATCCGTGTCCCTTAAATTCTTCATTATCCTTGTTGAGACAGAAGGAAGTAGGTGAAGAATTTTCAGCATCAGAGCAGCTATAGTGCTAACTTATTAACATGAATCCTATGCTGGTGGTCTCAAGATATGAACTTTACAGGGCCATTTCTTTAGTTTTATTGTTTCTACTATAATACAAACTCCGTGAAGATAGGGTGTATGTCTTCATAATAATTACATACTCTCTGATAACGTACTCAATGAAATCTCAGTGTTTGTGATTTAGAGAGAATAGTCAAGAGGGCATTCTATCATCTGCGAGAATACGGCATAGAAATTAATTTAGTAATTAGCTCTCCTATGTAATTTATATTATATTTTATATTTCATTCTCTTTTCAAAGTCACTCTCAAGATAATAAAATCTGACATCCACAATATTTTAACACTAGTAGTGGTTTATAGCATTTATAATATATTTAGTAGAATCTCCCTCACTATCTCTGTACTCCCATTCATATATATCACACATCTTTATGTCATAGAAGCACAAAATTAGAAGTCAACAAGAGTCTATTATACTATCCCACACTTTCAGGCAGGCTTGAACTTATAAGAATAGAGGCAATATGTAAAAGTTATTACATTTAAGCATTGCTGTGGAAGCTTAGCCTCTGTTGCAGCTGAATACATATATATGTATATATATTTGTATATAGTATATATATGTACTATATAGTATATATAAAACTATACATATTTATGTATATATGTATATATGTGTATATATACACACACATATATAAATTTACCAGGTCCATATTTACTAGGAGGTGTTGGCAAAAGATATTTGTTCTACTTCTAAAGGCAAAGAGCATTTCAATGGCAAAATTTGAAAATTTTACCTTGATGAATTCTTGGAGAAAATAGGCCATTTTCTCCATATGTCCATTTGTATGTATGGCAGTCTCATATAACTTTCTAACTCTTCATGTGTTTTCTTTTTCTCCATCATATTGATCAATCCCTGACATCATTTTATATATTCACTTTTTATTGTCTATGTCTTCCATTAGAACAAGCTCTGTGAAGGAAGTGCCTTTGCTTTGCTCAAAATTTCCACCATCCGGAATAGCACACATATCTGGTGCTCAAGCCATATTTGAGTGGATGAATGAATACATGACATATAATCACTTTACTTCAAAGACAAGAATAGTTTTTTTTTTTTTTTTTTTTTTTTTACAAAAGAAGTCTTCCATGTGACAAAAATTACATTAAACATCTTTCTGCATATTTTCTTCAATGCCAATGAAAACCTTGAAAATTAGACAGTATTCATTTTAAATAAAAGACAACAAATCTCAGAGAAGGTGAGCTGCTTGTGAAAAATCAAAAGCTGTTTAGAGGAGGGCGAGTTCTGGCATTACAGCGTAAGGATCTCCATGGATCCACTCCCCAGTCAAACTGGCAAAGATTATTTTGATAAAACAAACATTTAAGTTTCTAGAGATGGTTCTAAGATCATAGAATAAATGAAGAAATATTTATTAAAGAAAATATACTAGGGGGGCGGAGCAAGATGGCCGAATAGGAACAGCTCCAGTCTCCAACTCCCAGCGCGAGCGACACAGAAGACCGGTGATTTCTGCATTTTCAACTGAGGTACTGGGGTCATCTCACTAGGGAGTGCCGGACAATCGGTGCTGGTCAGCTGCTGCAGCCTGACCAGCGAGAGCTGAAGCAGGGCGAGGCATCGCCTCACCTGGAAGCGCAAGGGGGAAGGGGATCCGTTTTCCTAGCCAGGGGAACTGAGACACACAACACCTGGAAAATCGGGTAACTCCCACCCCAATACTGCGCTGTAAGCATACAGGCACACCAGGAGAATATATCCCAATCCTGGCCGGGAGGGTCCCACGCCCACGGAGCCTCCCTCACTGCTAACACAGCAGTCTGCCGCCATCTATCCGCAAGGCAGCAGCGAGGCTGGGGGAGGGGCGCCCGCCATTGCTGAGGCTTAAGTAGGTAAACAAAGCCGCTGGGAAGCTCGAACTGGGTGGAGCTCACAGCAGCTCAAGGAAGCCTGCCTGTCTCTGTAGTCTCCACCTCTGGGGACAGCGCACAGCTGAAGACCAACAGGGGAAGTAGCGGGAGCCGGTGCAGACGCGGACGACTCTGTCTGACAGCTTTGGGGAGAGCCGTGGATCTCCCAACGCGGAGGTTGAGATCTGAGAACGGACAGACTGCCTGCTCAGGTGTGTCTCTGACCCCTGAGTAGCCTAGCTGGGAGAAATCCCCCACTAGGGGCAGTCTGACACCCCACACCTCACAGGGTGGAGTACACCCCTGAGAGGACACTTCCAAAGGAAGAATCAGACAGGTACACTCGCTGTTCAGCAATATTCTATCTTCGGCAACCTCTGCTGCTGATACCCAGGCAAACAGGGTCTGGAGTGGACCTCAAGCAATCTCCAACAGACCAACAGACAGTCCTTCTGACTGTCAGAAGGAAAACTATCAAACAGGAAGGACACCTATACCAAAACCCCATCAGTACGTCACCACCATCAAAGACCAGAGACAGATAAAACCACAAAGATGGGGAAGAAGCAGGGCAGAAAAGCTGGAAATTCAAAAAATAAGAGCGCATCTCCCCCTGCGAAGGAGCGCAGCCCATCGCCAGCAACGGATCAAAGCTGGTCAGAGAATGACTTGGACGAGAGGAGAGAAGAAGGCTTCAGTCCATCAAACTTATCAGAGCTAAAGGAGGAATTACGTACCCAGCACAAAGAAACTAAAAATCTTGAAAAAAGAGTGGAAGAATTGACAGCTAGACTAATTAATGCAGAGAAGATCATAAACGAAATGACAGAGATGAAAACCATGACACGAGAAATACGTGACAAATGCACAAGCTTCAGTAACCGACTCGATCAACTGGAAGAAAGAGTATCAGCGATTGAAGATCAAATGAATGAAATGAAGCGAGAAGAGAAACCAAAAGAAAAAAGAAGAAAAAGAAATGAGCAAAGCCTGCAAGAAGTATGGGATTACGTAAAAAGACCAAATCTACGTCTGATTGGGGTGCCCGAAAGTGAGGGGGAAAATGGAACTAAGTTGGAAAACACTCTTCAGGATATCATCCAGGAGAACTTCCCCAACCTAGTAGGGCAGGACAACATTCAAATTCAGGAAATACAGAGAACGCCACAAAGATACTCCTCCAGAAGAGCAACTCCAAGACACATCATTGCCAGATTCACCAAAGTTGAAATGAAGGAAAAAATCTTAAGGGCAGCCAGAGAGAAAGGTCGGGTTACCCACAAAGGGAAGCCCATCAGACTAACAGCAGATCTCTCGGCAGAAACTCTACAAGCCAGAAGAGAGTGGGGGCCAATATTCAACGTTCTTAAAGAAAAGAATTTTAAACCCAGAATTTCATATCCAGCCAAACTAAGTTTCATCAGTGAAGGAGAAATAAAATCCTTTACAGATAAGCAAATGCTTAGAGATTTTGTCACCACCAGGCCTGCCTTACAAGAGACCCTGAAGGAAGCCCTAAACATGGAAACGAACAACCGGTACCAGCCATCACAAAAACATGCCAAAATGTAAAGACCATCGAGGCTAGGAAGAAACTGCATCGACTAACGAGCAAAATAACCAGTTAATATCATAATGGCAGGATCAAGTTCACACATAACAATATTAACCTTAAATGTTAATGGACTAAATGCTCCAATTAAAAGACACAGACTGGCAAACTGGATAAAGAGTCAAGACCCATCGGTCTGCTGTATTCAGGAGACCCATCTCACATGCAGAGACATACATAGGCTCAAAATAAAGGGATGGAGGAAGATCTACCAAGCAAATGGAGAACAAAAAAAAGCAGGGGTTGCAATCCTTGTCTCTGATAAAACAGACTTTAAACCATCAAAGATCAAAAGAGACAAAGAAGGCCATTACATAATGGTAAAGGGATCAATTCAACAGGAAGAGCTAACTCTCCTAAATATATATGCACCAAATACAGGAGCACCCAGATTCATAAAGCAAGTCCTTAGAGACTTACAAAGAGACTTAGACTCCCATACAATAATAATGGGAGACTTCAACACTCCGCTGTCAACATTAGACAGATCAACGAGACAGAAAGTTAACAAGGATATCCAGGAATTGAACTCATCTCTGCACCAAGCGGACCTAATAGACATCTATAGAACTCTCCACCCCAAATCAACAGAATATACATTCTTCTCAGCACCACATCGCACTTATTCCAAAATTGACCACATAATTGGAAGTAAAGCACTCCTCAGCAAATGTAAAAGAACAGAAATTATAACAAACTGTCTCTCAGACCACAGTGCAATCAAACTAGAACTCAGGACTAAGAAACTCAATCAAAACTGCTCAACTACATGGAAACTGAACAACCTGCTCCTGAATGACTACTGGGTACATAACGAAATGAAAGCGGAAATAAAGATGTTCTTTGAAACCAATGAGAACAAAGATACAACATACCAGAATCTCTGGGACACATTTAAAGCAGTGTGTAGAGGGAAATTTATAGCACTAAATGCCCACAAGAGAAAGCAGGAAAGATCTAAAATTGACACTCTAACATCACAATTAAAAGAACTAGAGAGGCAAGAGCAAACACATACAAAAGCTAGCAGAAGGCAAGAAATAACTAAGATCAGAGCCGAACTGAAGGAGATAGAGACACAAAAAACCCTCCAAAAAAATCAATGAATCCAGGAGTTGGTTTTTTGAAAAGATCAACAAAATTGACAGACCGCTAGCAAGGCTAATAAAGAAGAAAAGAGAGAGGAATCAAATAGATGCAATAAAAAATGATAAAGGGGATATCACCACTGACCCCACAGAAATACAAACTACCATCAGAGAATACTATAAACGCCTCTACGCAAATCAACTAGAAAATCTAGAAGAAATGGATAATTTCCTGGACACTTACACTCTCCCAAGGCTAAACCAGGAAGAAGTTGAATCCCTGAATAGACCAATAGTAGGCTCTGAAATTGAGGCAACAATTAATAGCCTACCCACCAAAAAAAGTCCAGGACCAGATGGATTCACAGCTGAATTCTACCAGAGGTACAAGGAGGAGCTGGTACCATTCCTTCTGAAACTATTCCAATCAATTGAAAAAGAGGGAATCCTCCCTAACTCATTTTATGAGGACAACATCATCCTGATACCAAAGCCTGGCAGAGACACATCAAAAAACGAGAATTTTAGACCAATATCCCTGATGAACATTGATGCAAAAATTCTCAATAAAATACTGGCAAACCGGATTCAGCAGCACATCAAAAAGCTTATCCACCATGATCAAGTGGGCTTCATCCCTGGGATGCAAGGCTGCTTCAACATTCGCAAATCAATAAACGTAATCCAGCATATAAACAGAACCAAAGACAAGAACCACATGATTGTCTCAATAGATGCAGAAAAGGCTTTTGACAAAATTCAACAGCCCTTCATGCTAAAAACGCTCAATAAATTCGGTATTGATGGAACGTACCTCAAAATAATAAGAGCTATTTATGACAAACCCACAGCTAATATCATACTGAATGGGCAAAAACTGGAAAAATTCCCTTTGAAAACTGGCACAAGACAGGGATGCCCTCTCTCACCACTCCTATTCAACATAGTGTTGGAAGTTCTGGCTAGGGCAATCAGGCAAGAGAAAGAAATCAAGGGTATCCAGTTAGGAAAAGAAGAAGTCAAATTGTCCCTGTTTGCAGATGACATGATTGTATATTTAGAAAACCCCATCGTCTCAGCCCAAAATCTCCTTAAGCTGATAAGCAACTTCAACAAAGTCTCAGGATACAAAATTAATGTGCAAAAATCACAAGCATTCTTATACACCAGTAACAGACAAGCAGAGAGCCAAATCAGGAATGAACTTCCATTCACAATTGCTTCAAAGAGAATAAAATACCTAGGAATCCAGCTTACAAGGGATGTAAAGGACCTCTTCAAGGAGAACTACAAACCACTGCTCAATGAAATAAAAGAGGACACAAACAAATGGAAGAACATACCATGCTCAGGGATAGGAAGAATCAATATCGTGAAAATGGCCATACTCCCCAAGGTTATTTATAGATTCAATGCCATCCCCATCAAGCTACCAATGAGTTTCTTCACATAATTGGAAAAAACTGCTTTAAAGTTCATATGGAACCAAAAAAGGGCCCGCATTGCCAAGACAATCCTAAGTCAAAAGGACAAAGCTGGAGGCGTCACGCTACCTGACTTCAAACTATACTACAAGGCTACAGTCACCAAAACAGCATGGTACTGGTACCAAAACAGAGATATAGATCAATGGAACAGAACAGAGTCCTCAGAAATAATACCACACATCTACAGCCATCTGATCTTTGACAAACCTGAGAGAAACAAGAAATGGGGAAAGGATTCCCTATTTAATAAATGGTGCTGGGAAAATTGGCTAGCCATAAGTAGAAAGCTGAAACTGGATCCTTTCCTTACCCCTTATACGAAGATTAATTCAAGATGGATTAGAGACTTAAATGTTAGACCTAATACCATAAAAACCCTAGAAGAAAATCTAGGTAGTACCATTCAGGACATAGGCATGGGCAAGGACTTCATGTCTAAAACACCAAAAGCAACGGCAGCAAAAGCAAAAATTGACAAATGGGATCTAATTAAACTAAAGAGCTTTTGCACAGCAAAAGAAACTACTATCAGAGTGAACAGGCAACCTACAGAATGGGAGAAAATTTTTGCAATCTACTCATCTGACAAAGGGCTAATATCCAGAATCTACAAAGAACTCAAACAAATATACGAGAAAAAAACAAACAACCCCATCAAAAAGTGGGGAAAGGATATGAACAGACATTTCTCAAAAGAAGATATTCATACAGCCAACAGACACATGAAAAAATGCTCATCATCACTCGCCATCAGAGAAATGCAAATCAAAACCACAATAAGATACCATCTCACACCAGTTAGAATGGCAATCATTAAGAAGTCAGGAAACAACAGGTGTTGGAGAGGATGTGGAGAAATAGGAACACTTTTACACTGTTGGTGGGATTGTAAACTAGTTCAACCATTATGGAAAACAGTATGGCAATTCCTCAAGGATCTAGAACTAGATGTACCATATGACCCAGCCATCCCACTACTGGGTATATACCCAAAGGATTATAAATTATTCTACTACAAAGACACATGTACACGTATGTTTATTGCGGCACTATTCACAATAGCAAAGACTTGGAATCAACCCAAATGTCCATCTGTGACAGACTGGATTAAGAAAATGTGGCACATATACACCATGGAATACTATGCAGCCATAAAAAAGGATGAGTTTGCGTCCTTTGTAGGGACATGGATGCAGCTGGAAACCATCATTCTTAGCAAACTATCACAAGAAGAGAAAACCAAACACCGCATGTTCTCACTCATAGGTGGGAACTGAACAATGAGATCACTTGGACTCGGGAAGGGGAACATCACGCACTGGGGCCTATCATGGGGAGGGGGGAGGGGGGAGGAGGGAGGGCTTGCATTGGGGAGTTATACAAGATATAAATGATGAATTGATGGGTGCTGACGAGTTGATGGGTGCAGCACACCAACATGGCATAAGTATACATATGTAACAAACCTGCACGTTATGCACATGTACCCTAGAACTTAAAGTATAATAAAAAAAAAAAAGAAAAAAAAAAGAAAATATACTAAAATTCAGCATGGCATTTGAATTAAGCCCCGCTCCTTTCATCATCTCTTCCTGGTCTGGAAGAAGGAAACTCCACCCTAGGCTGGTGCAGCCAAGAACAGAGCCCTCTCCATGCAGCTCCTGGCTTATGTTCTAGGGAGGGGAAAGCCCTCATTCCTCATCCTTCCCCCAGATTTCTGATGCTGGGGATGTTTTAGGCAAGTACCACCAAGGGATGGCAGTTTTCTGTTCTCCATTCTTCTGTAAAGCCCCACTGGAGGGATAAAGGCTCGACTTTGGGTATGCCACAGCTAAAACTACTGGAACACTGATTGTCCTTGCCCTGGCTCATATTATTTTTAAAATTAATTACATTATTATCAAAGCAATTACTATCAGCTCTCTTAACTGTTGTTTATGGTATTCGCTGAAAAAAATACTGAGATCAGTTAAATTTAATAAAGTTAATTGGAACAAGAGAGAAAGATTCTAGAAGCAGGCTGCTTCCAACTGAAGATGGTTCAAAATGCCCCCACCTACAACATGAGCAGCAAACTGATTAGTACAGTTTGGCCTTTGCCTTATTTCAGCAAAATTTGGCAGTTTTCTATTTGAGATCAGCGAGACTCAGCTGCCTAATTTTAAGGGTATACTACTAGTTAGGTTACAACTTGTTTAAACATCAAGCTAAGGTACAGCTCATTGTGTATGGAGGCCACTTTGAGACAAACAGAATTTAACATATTTATATCTGCATTTCTAATTAATAGGCTTATACTGTTATTTCATGATTCATCAATATTACAGATGACCCCTTTACTTCTGCCCATGATGGATGATGCTTTAACTTGTCAATACTCTCCTCAACCACATAATCGCTCCCTCCTCCTCCTACATAGTTATAACTTGTGCTTTAAAAAAAAAAAAAAAAAAAAAAAAAAAAAAAAAAAAACCACTAGTCACTGATTACATTACATGATTATGACTATGCAGGTGTTGTTTACTGATAAAACAACTAAGTTATGAAATGTATTTTTCCATTCCTGTTTCTCCATTTTTTTCCCTGGAATTGATGATTGCCAAATTGATTTATTCACCTTTTACAAAAGTCTATCATTTTTTCCAAATGTGGAACATTTTCACCACATTTATTATTGCCATTTATATACTCAAGTACATTATTTCTATTTTTTCCTCTCTTGATTCTTCAAATCCAATTAAACTCATTTATTTCTGCACTTGCTATGCATTTGTCCATTTGGGATTTTCTTTCTCATTGTCTTGGAAATTAGTTTTTCCAGTATCCTTTAATGAGTTGCCTTTTTCCTGGATCCTAAGTCTATCATTTTCTTAATTTAATGCTTCATTTGGCTACAGTACATCCTCTGGAAATGTCCTAAACTGCATGCATAGCAGACACATTTTTAGTCCTTGTATCTATGTCTTTATTTTGCCACAACAGGTGAATCAGAATTAACCTAGAATTCTAGCATAGAAATAATTTTTCCTCAGAATTTGGATGGCATTTATATGCTATCTTTTAGATTCTGAGGTTAAATATATATTGCTGCTGTGTACAATATTGATATTTCTTGAAATATCTTAGGGGGTCTTTTTCTTTTCTAAGTGTTTAACATTGTCTCTAATATATTGTATTTTATTTTTCAAAATTATATAATGTAAGAAAAAACAATGGTTTTTAAAATTAAGCCCCAAATAAATTACTTCACCCCCTTCTAGTTTATCCCACAGTATCTTACAATATTATCTTATATTCCTTTTTTTTTTGAGAGGAGTCTTGCTCTGTCACCCAGGATGGAGTGCAGTGGCATGATCTCGGCTCACTGCCACCTCTGCCTCTTGGGCTCAAGCGATTCTCCTGCCTCAGCCTCCTGATTAGTTGGGATTATAGGCATCCACCACCATGCCTGGCTAATTTTTGTATTTTTTTTTTTTTTTTTAATACTTTAAGTTCTGGGATACATGTGCAGAAGGTGCAGGTTTGTTACATATGTACACATGTGCCATGGTGGTTTGCTGCACCCATCAACTCACCATCTGAATTAAGTATTTCTCCTAACGCTATCCCTCCCTTTGCCCCCCACCCCTTGACAGGCCCTGGTGTGTGATGTTCCCCTCCCTGTGCCCATATGTTCTCATTGTTCAACTCCCACTTATGAATGAGAACATGTGGTGTTTGGTTTTCTGTTCCTGTGTTAGTTTGCTAAGAACAATGGTTTCCAGCTTCATCCATGTCCCTGCAAAGGACATGAACTCATTCTGAAGACGTATGTCTTTAGTTTCAATATTTTTTCTTAGATAAGTCTTGTTAGTATTTTTCCATCCTTTTTTTCTGTTACTAAACATATCATATTTCATATGCTGGCTTTCTTGGATTGGTCTTGAACCACTTTCTTATTTTAAATCTTTTGATGTATACTCAACTTTCTAGGCAATTTCTCTATTTTATTTTCTGAAACTTCTATTGATATTTTTCTGATGTATTTAATTATTTATTATTTTGTTGTTATTGCGACAGGGTGCACCCTGTCGCCCAGCCTGGAGTGCAGTGCCACAATCTCGGCTCAGGGCAACTTCTGCCTTCCAGGCTCAAGCAATTCTCCTGCCTCAGTCTCCTGAGTAGCTGGGATTACAGATGTGCACCACTATGGTGTGGCTAATTTTGGTATTTTTAGTAGAAACGGAGTTTCACCATGTTGGCCAGGCTGGTCTCGAACTCCTGACCTCAAGTGATCCACCCACCTTGGCCTCCCAAACTGTTGGGATTACAGGTGTGAGCCACTGCACCTGGTCTCTCATGTATTTTAAATTCCTAGAATCATGCTTTTGCTCTCTGATTTTTATTTTTTCTTAGAATTCTTCTCTAGTTCCATAAATGAACTTCATATCTCTATGATGATATCTAGAGCTATACTCTAGCTGTACTTTACTTTCTTTTCTTCTTAATATCTGTTTTGGTCTCTGTCTTTCATGTAGGAGGCTTCCTTCAAATAGATGGCAACTTTTATCTGTCTACACATATTCAAGAATGAAGTAGTAAAAAGGGGCTAGTTATTCTGAGTACAAATGTACTTTGTTGTCTTTTGTGTTTTTATTCAAAGTGTGATTCATGGACCAGCAGAAATGCAGAAGTATTAGAAATGCTAAATCTGAGGCCACACCCCAGACCCAATCAACTAAAGCATGCATTCTCATAAGACCTCAGATTCTTGCTATGTGCACACTCAAGTTTGAGATGCACTGATTTAGTTCGTTTCACTATAATGATGGTAAAATCAAGCTTTTCATTATCCCCATCTCATTTATCAATATTGGTAGGTATTTCTTCCCTGGGACCCTTTAGTTTCTGTCATTTTCTTGATTTAATAATCTTTTCATTTTGAGGTGGTGGCAAGCAGTGCATGCTGGTTTCCGGATTCTGGGAATTAAGATAGTAATGGATTCCAAAGATCTACAGAACTTTGCTTTTGACCAATCCCTCTGTTTTTAGTTCCACATAATCCTTGCATTTTGTGAATTTGATAGCTCTAAAGGTTTTAGCTTTTCTTGAGTTATTTAGGGCAAACTGCCTTACTTGTCCTTGTATGCCTCCCTGAAAATTACTTGGTTTTAACCTCCTCCATTTCATTAAGTCAATTATGATTCTCCATTCTATTATGTTGTATGTGCTCCAGTTCTTTTTCTTCAACGTAATAAAGCCATTGCAAAAACTCATTTACTGTCATTGAATTGAGTATTGAAAAGAGAACACATAAACACCAATGGTCAATGAGGGTCGTAATTTTGAAGCAGTGGAGGAGTGGGTGTTGGAGTAAGAAGGCTCAGAATAAGAAGAGAGAAGGTTGCCCAAGGGTGCCAGGGAGATGGTTGGCTGGAATATGAGAGTAAAGGAAAGACACTGAAAAAGGAGCTACTAAAAATAAATCACTGGCTTTGCTATTTTTGCCTGCTTTGGTCCTAATGTCAAGTGTCAATCCTTGCATCAAGCAGAATCCTTGTTAACTTAAGAAAGAGGAGAATGTGGGTTACTGCAGGTCACTTTGCCCCACTGCCTCTAGCTGCTCAAAGAAGACCTCCTTGGTGTCACTATGTGTTGTAAATGCTCCTTGGCCCTCATACATTCTAAGAGGGTGGCTGAATTTGTATTTTATTAGAGAGCCCTGAGACAGCCACATCAGATCCCTAGTTATTCCAGGGGAACTGGTGGTATTAGAAGCTTCTAAGCGGAAAAATGTTTTAGTATCTTTAGATGAGCAGAATGGCAAATGTGGTAAATGGGATTTAGAATGCAATTCTGTAAACGTGTTCCTTGCCACATTACTCCAGTAGATCTTCCTTGAAAAAAGAGTTCTGGATCAATTCCATTAAAGGCCGTTAGCACTAAAAAAAATCAAGTTTACACCCACTATGCTTACCAAAATAAGCACATTAGACTGTGCAACAAATGTAACCAAGCCAACAAAATTTTCATTTTTCCTGGTGTTAACTTCCTTGATGGCTTAAGCAAATATCAGATAACGACATAATTTTTTCCAACTTTGCTTGTCCCAAACATGTATTTTATCTAAGTTAATGGTTATTCTGGCATATGTTCCATAATTAAATAATTTGGGGGAAGTTATGCATTTTCTCTTAAAAAAATCCATAGTGCATGTGAGTACATTAAAGAGTTGACAATTCATTGGGGAGAAAAATGTGCAAGCTTAATATAGCATTTCCAAATCCTCTGTGATCATAGAACCTATTTTTTGACAAAATTCCTGTTAGTATTTCATTGAACTAATGGTCTGCAGAAGATACGTGGAGACCACGGCTTAGTGGACTAAAGTTGGACAAGACAGATATCTGCCTCATGCAAGCCACCCTGTGTCCAGGATTATGCACAAATAGACATGATGGCACCAAAGACTAATCTTTCAGAACATTTGTTCTTTTAATATGGAACATGAATCTCAACCATCTAAATATAATTCTTGCTTTTACTAGACAAAATATTTTCTGCACCTCACTGTAGTGTAACATTACTGGTGCTATTTTAATTGCCACTTGATATCATTGCAGAGGCAGCTGGTTATGTTTTGACTGTGACAGAATTGACAGAAGTTGTATTTGTATAATATAAATTGTAATTCTCTAAAGTTTTCATTTATGTTTTAAAAGTGTCATGCACTTCAGTAAGTGATAGATCACTCAAGACATTTGAGAGTCCAACAATCTGGCTTTAATTAGATAAAATGCAGATTTAAATTATGTGTAAATTGAAAGGTAAACAAAAATGAGAATGTTTTATTGGCTTAGTAATATTCTATGTAGTATTACAAAGTTATTGCAGATTATAATTTTAGATTAAGCTCATCAAGGTCCAATGTACTAATGTGGCTCGCTATTGGATACACTAAAATATGTATCCCTGATATACACAATAAATATAACCATCAAATAAAGCAAAAAGAGCTCGAGGGTTGAATTCAACTGTATTGTGTAGTAATCAAATGGTAATAGGGAAATGGGAGTTAACAGCACTGAATAACTCTGCTGGACATATATTTTGAGCTATTTTCTCTAGTATAATTTATGGATGTGTTTTGATTCATTACATTTGTTCTATTTCTCCTTGTGACCAACTGAATGAAAAAAAAGAAGTCTGATGGAGATTCAGGATGTGTTCTAGGATTATTAGCACCATTCAGCTAACTTGTTCAAGTGAGCATTATGTCACTAATTAGCAATTTATTACCAAATAAATTAGTGAGCTACAATATATGGTTTTATAGTGCATATGATATAGAAGTTCTTAGTGTTGTTCTATTTTTAACATGGAAGCTAAATGGATGCTAGGAAATCTAAAAGCACTGTGTTCCCTATAGTCAACAGAAGACTATATTCATGACTATAATGACAATGCTAACATGAATAATGGCATACTGTTATTATAAAACCATTCTTAGGCTATTTTTAGAGCAATTTTAGGTTTACAGCAAAATTGAACAGAAGATACAGAAATTTCCCATTTGCCTTCTGCCCCTATGCATATGACATAGAAATATGTATATGACATAGAAAAAGATACTCCACATCATATGTCATCAAGGAAATGCAAAGCGAAACAATAATGAGGTCCCACTACACATAGCCTTCCCCATTATAGCCATTCCCCACTGGAGTGGTACATATGTTACAACTCATGAATCTGCATTGACATATCATTATCACCCAAGATTCCACAGTTTATTTTGCATTTATGTTTGATGCTGTACAATCTGTGAGATCAAACAAATGTCTAATGGCATGTACCACTACAGAATTTTATACAAAGACATTTCCCTGACTTAAAAGTTCTCTATGCTCTGTCTATTCATCCCTATCTCCTCCCTAATACCTGGAAACTACTGACTTTTAAAAACTTTTTATTTTATTTTATTTTATTTTATTTTATTTTATTTTATTTTATTTTATTTCATTTTTTGAGACAGAGTCTTGCTCTGTTGCCCAGGCTGGAGTGCAGTGGCCCAATCTCAGTTCACTGCACGCTCCGCCTCCCGGGTTCACACCATTCTCCTGCCTCAACCTCCTGAGTAGTTGAGACTACAGGCGCCCGCCACCGTGCCCGGCTAATTTTTTGTATTTTTAGTGGAGACGGGGTTTCATGTGTTAGCCAGGATGGTCTCGATCTCCTGACCTCGTGATCCACCCGCCTCGGCCTCCCAAAGTGCTGGGATTACAGGCGTGAGCCACTGTGCCTGGCCCATATTTATTTATTTTAACTGACTGATCTTTTCACTGTGTCCATAGTTTTGCTTTTTCCAGCATGTCATATAGTTAGAATCATATACTATGTACCTTTTTCAAATTGGCTTCTCTCACTTAGTAATACACATTTAAGGTTCCTCCATGTCTTTTCACGGTTTGATAGTTCATTTCTTTTTAGTTCTGAACAGTATTATCTTATCTGGATATATCAGTTTAACTATCCAGTCACATAGTGAAGGATATCTTGGCAACTATGAATAAAGCCTCTATAAATATATATGTACAAGTTTCTGTGTACTTATGTATACACATCTATAAACATCTTAGTACAAACTTTTGTGTACTTATGTGAAAATATAAGTTTTCAATTCTTTTGGGCAAATACCAAGAGTGTGATTGTTGGATCATATCATAAGAGTATGTTTAGTTGTTTACAAAATGCTAAAATGTCTTCAAGAGTGACTATATTATTTTCATTCCAGCAGGATTGAATGAGAACTCCTGTTGCTCCATATCCTTACCAGCTTTTGATGCTATCAGTATTCTAGATTCTGGCCATTCTAATAGGTGTGTAGTGGGACCTCACTACTGTTTCACTTTGCTTTTCCTTGATGACATATGATGTGGAGTATCTTTTTCTATGTCATCTGCATATTTTCTTTGGTGAGGTGTCTGTTAAGGTCTTTGGTCCATCTGTCAATCAAATTGTAATTAAGTTCTTTGCATGCCAAGAGTTTCAGGATTGAAAGCTACCCAAATAATACTATTATAGTATAATTTATTTTTTGGCTAATGAAGTAAAAGAGACCATTCATGACTTTTTCTTAATTTTCCAAATGCCATATCTTAAAACCTTGCTTAAGAAATTTCTTCCTCTTAACCACACACCAGTCAGTACTAAGCCCTTAAAGGCTGCTGGAACTATGATAGTTTATTGGAATGACCTAAAAATAGAAAAAGAATCCTGTTTCAATGACATGTCTTTAATTCAGTCCTAAATAAATAAAAATAATTCTCATACTGGAATAGATATAAAAATAGATATAAAGATACAGATAGATATAAAGCAAATCTGGATTTCTCTATAAAAATATGTAAAAAAATATGAAACACATTTTATTAGACTTATTAATTAAACTACTAAAAAACACAGTTTTGGCTGATGGCCTCAATGGCAGCCTGCGTGGTTCTGGGCCCAGCCTGGTTCTCCCCTCAAAGTGGGGATTGCCTTGCCTGTCCCTCCATCCCCTGTTACTTAGTAACATTGGTGGCACCCCATAAGTGGTGACACAGCCACATGAATTTGCACAGTTCTGGAGGCTGAGAAGTCCAAGATCAAGGCAACGGCATTCAATGTCTGGTGAACGTCTTCTTGTTGCATCATCACATGGCAGAAGGTGAAAACTATCCTCACATGGCAGAAGGTGGAAGGGCAAAAAAGGACTTAAGCTAGGTCCTCTAGCTCTTTAATTAAGTCACTAAACCATTCATGAGGGGTCTGCTTACCCAAACTCTGCCACAACTCTTAACGCCACCACAATGGGGATTAAACTTTAACAAGAACTTTGGAGGGGACACATTAAAATCATAGCACTGGGGGAGCAGCTGCTGAATAGAAGCAGCTCTGCTCTGCAGCTCCCACCAAGAAGGGTGAAAACTGCGAGTAAGCTCTGCATCTTCAATTAAGGAACATTGGGACTGACTTGGTGGTTGGTGTGAATCCTGGAGAGTGCAGAATACTAGGGTGGAGCAAGGGCCCACACGGGAGCTACATGGGGAAATGGGAACTCCCTTTCCCAACCAATGGAGGTGGTGAAGGACTATGCTTCCCCTCCCTGAAACCATGCTTTTCCCATGGATCCTTGCAACCCATGGATCAGGAAATCCCCTTCTGAGCCCACTCCACCATAGCCTTGGGTCCCAAGCACAATGCTATAGAAACTCACCATAGGAGGAGGGGCAGCTGTGGCATCATGGATCAGCAATCTTAGTCTTTTCTGCCTGCTGGTACTGGAGAGTCAGAGGAGCCCAGATGAGGGGATTTCCCCCAGTGCAGCACACCTGCCCAGCCAAGGAGCAGACAGACTGCTTATTTAAATGGGTCCTGAATTCTGGTCCTCATGACTGACTGAGACCTCCCAACAGGAGTCTCCAGGCACTGCATATAGGGGCGTTCTGGCTGGCAACAGGTCTGTGCTTCTCCGGGACAGAGCTCCCAGAGGAAGGAGCAGGCTGACATTTTTGCTGCTCTGCAGACTCCACCAGTGATATCTCCAGGGGTGGGAGAGACCCAGGAGAATAGGGTCAAGAGTGGACCCCCAGCAAACCACATTAGCTCTACAGAAGAGGGGCCTGACTGCTAAAAGTAAAACAATCAGAAAACAACACAAACATCAAAGAAAAAGACCCCTCAAAAATGTCATCCAAAAGTCAACAGCCTCAAAGATCAAAGTAGATAAACCCATGAAGATGAGAAAAAATCAACACAAAAACGCTGAAAACTCTAAAAGCCAGAGTTCCTTTTCTCCTCCAGTTGATTGTAACACGTCTACAGCAAGGGCACAAAACTGGGCTGAGGCTGAGATGGATGAATTGACAGAAGTAGGCTTCAGAAAATGGGTAATAATGAACTCCACTGAGCTAAAGGATTATGTTCTAACTCACTGCAAAAAAACTAAGAACCATGATAAAACATTACAGGTGCTGTTAATCAGAAGAACCAGTTTAGAGAGGAACATAAATGATCTGATAGAGATGAAAAACACAACACAGGAACTTTTTTTATCATTATTTTATTTTATTTTATCATTATTATACTTTAAGTTCTACGGTACATGTGCATAACATGCAGGTTTGTTACATATGTATACTTGTACCATGTTGGTGTGCTGCACCCATCAACTCGTCAGCACCCATCAACTCGTCATTTACATCAGGTATAACTCCCAGTGCAATCCCTCCCTCCTCCCCCCTCCCCATGATAGGCCCCGATGTGTGATGTTCCCCTTCCCGAGTCCAAGTGATGTCATTGTTCAGTTCCCACCTATGAGTGAGAACATGCGGTGTTTGGTTTTCTGTTCTTGCGATAGTTTGCTGAGAATGATGGTTTCCAGCTGCATCCATGTCCCTACAAAGGACACAAACTCACCCTTTTTTATGGCTGCATAGTATTCCATGATGTATATGTGCCACATTTTCTTAATCCAGTCTGTCACTGATGGACATTTGGAACACAGGAACTTTATAATGCAAACACAAGTATTAATAGCTGAATAGACTACGCAGAAGAAAGGATATCAGAGCTTGAAGACTATCTTGCTGAAGTAAGACAGGCAGACAAGATTAGAGAAAAAAGAATGAAAAGGAACGAACAAAACCTTTTGAGAACTATGGGATCATATAAAAAGACTGAACCTATGACTGATGGGGTACCTGAAAGAGATGGGGAGAATGGAACCCAATTATAAAACACACTTCAGAATATCATCCAGGAGAACTTCCCCAGCCTAGCAAGACAAACCAACATTTAAATCCAAGAAATCCAGAGAACCCCAGTAAGATACTCCATGAGAAGATCGACCCCAAGACACATAATCATCAGATTCTCCAAGATCAAAATGGAGGAAAAAAATGTTAAAGGAAGTCAGAGAGAAGGGCCAGGTCACCCATAAAGGGAAACCCTTCAGATTAACAGCAGACCTCTTAGCAGAAACCCTACAAGCCAGAAGAGATTGGAGGCCAATATTCAACATTCTTTAAAAAAAGAATTTCCAATGTAGAATTTCATATCTGGCCGAACTAAACTTCATAAGTGAAGAAGGAATACGATCCTTTTCAGACAAGCAAATGTTGCGGGAATTTATCACCACCAGGCCTGCTTTGCAAGAGCTCCTGAAGGAAGCACTAAATATGGAAAGGAAAAACCATTACCAGCCACTACAAAAAACATACAGAGTACACAGACCCGTGACACTATGAAGCAAATACATAAACAAGTCTGCAAAATAACCAACTAGCATCATGATGTCAGGATCAAATTCACACATAACAATGTTAAACTTAAATGTAAATAAGCTAAATATCCAAATTAAAAGACACAGAGCTGCAGGCTAGAAAGAGTCAAAATCCATCGATGTGCTGTATTTAAGAAATCCATCTCACATGCAAAGGTACACATAGACTCAACATAAAAAGATGAAGGAAAATTTACCAAGCAAATGGAAAACAGAAGAAAAGCAGGGGTTGCCATCTTAGTTCCTGACAAAACAGATTTTAAACCAACAAAGATTTAAAAAAAGAAAAAAAAAAGGGCATTACATAGTGGTAAAGGGGTCAATTCAACTAGAAGAGCTAACTATCCTAAATATATATGCACCCAATACAGGAGCACCGGGATTCATAAAACAGGTTCTCATAGACCTACAAAGAGACTTAGACTTCCACACAATAATAGTAGGAAACTCTGACACCCCACTGTCAGTATTAGACTGATCATTGAGACAGAAAATTAACAAATATATTCAGGACTTGAACTCAGCTCTGGATCAAGTATACCCGACAGATATCTACAGAACTCCCACCCAAAACAACAGAATATACATTCTTCTTGGCACCACATGGCACTTATTCTAAAACTGATTACATAACTGGAGAAGTGAAATCATAACGAACGATCTCTCAGACCACAGCACAATCTAATTACAACTCAAGATTTAAAAATTCACTCAAAACAACACAACTACATGGAAATTGAACAGCCTGCTTCTGAGTGACTCCTGGGTAAATATGAAATTAAGACAGAAATCAATAAGTTATTTCCAACCAATGAGAACAAAGATACAATGTACCAGAATCTCTGGGACACAGCTAAAGCAGTGTTAAGAGGGAAATTTATAGCACTAAACGCCCACATCAAAAAGCTAGAAAGATCTTAAATTGACACTCTAAAAAAGAACTAGAGAACCAAGAGCAAACAAACCCCAAATCTAGCAGAAGACAAGAAATAATCAAGATCAGAGTGGAACGGAAGGTGATAGAGACCTGAAAACTTCTTCAAAACATCAATCAATTCAGGAGCTGGTTTTTTGAAAAAAAATAATAAAATAGACCACTAGCTAGACTAATAAAGAAGAAGAGAGAAGAATCAAATAGACACAATAAAATATGATAAAGGGGATATCACCACTAACCCCACAGAAATACAACCATCAGAGAATATTATAAACATCTCTATGCAAATAAACTAGAAAATCTAAAAGAAATGGATAAATTTCCAGACACATACAACCTCCCAAGACTGAACCAGGAAGAAATTGAATCCCTGCATAGACCAATAACAAGTTCTGAAATTGAAACTGTAATAAATAGCTTACCAACCAAAAAAATTCCAGGACCAGATTGATTTACAGCTGAATTCTACCAGAAATATGAAGAGGAGTTGATATCATTTTTTTAATTCTAAAACTACTCCAAACAATTGAAAAGGAGGGACTCCTCCCTAACTTATTCTATGAGGTCAGCATCATCCTGATACCAAAATCCTAGCAGCAGAATTACAACAATAAAAGAAAACTTCAGGCCAATATCCCTGATGAGCATTGATGCAAAAAATCTCAATAAAATACTGGCAAACTGAATACAGCAGCAAATCAAAAATCTCATCCACCACGGTCAAGTTGGCTTCATTCCCAGGATGCAAGGCTTGTTCAACATATGCAAATCAATAATGTAGTTAATCACATAAACAGATCTAAAGACAAACACCACATGATGATCTCAATAGACACAGAAGAGGCCCTCAATAAAATTCAACATACCTTCATGTTAAAAACTCACGACAAACTAGGTATTGATGGAACATGCCTCAAAATAATAAGAGCCATTTATGATAAATCCACAGCCAATATCATACAGAATGGGCAAAAGCTGGAAGCATTTCCCTTGAAAACCAGCACAAGACAAGGATGCCCTCTCTCATCACTCCTGTTCAACATAGTATTGGAAGTTCTGACCAGGGCAATTAGGCAAGAGAAAGAAAGAAGGTGTATTCAAATAGGAAGAGAGGAAGTCAAATTGTCTTTGTTTGCAGATGACATGATCCTATATCTAGAAAACCCATTTGTCTCAGCCCACAAGCTTCTTAAGCTGATAAGCAACTTAAGCAAAATCTCAGGATACAAAATCAATATGCAGAGCATTCCCATATACCAACAACAGGCAAGCAGAGAGCCAAATAATGAATAAACTCCCATTCACAATTGCTACTAAGGGAATAAAATACCGAGGAACACAGTTAACAAGGGAAGAGAAAGAACTCTTCAAAGAGAACTACAAATCACCGTTCAAGGAAACCAGAGAGAACACAAACAAAAGGAAAAATATTCCATGTTCATAGATAAAAAGAATCAATATGGTGAAAATGGCCATACTGTTCAACATAATTTATAGATTCAGTGCTTAATTCCCATTAAGCTACCACTGACATTCTTCACAGAATTAGGAAAAAAACTATATTAAAATTCACAAGAAACCAAAATGGGCTCATATAACCAAAAAATTCTAAGCGAGAAGAACAAAGCTGGAGGCATCATGCTACCAGACTTCAAGCTATGCTATAAAGCTACATAACCAAAACAGCATGGTACTGGTACAAAAACAGACACATGGACCAATGGAACAGAAGAGATAACTCAGACATAAGACCATACATCTACTGCACATCTGATCTTCGACAAACCTGACAAAAACAAGCAAGGGGGAAATTATTCCCTATTTAATTAATGATGCTGGGAGAACTGGATAGCCATATGCAGAAAACTGAAACTGAACCCCTTCTTCACATGTTATAAATTAACTCAAGATGGATTAAAGATTTAAATGTAAAACACAAAACTATATAAACCTTAGAAGAAAGTCTAGGAAATACCATTCAGAACATAGCCACAGGCAGATTTCATGATGAAATCACCAAAAGCAATTGCGACAAAAGCCAAAATTGACAAATGGGATCTAATTAAACTAAAGAGATTGTGCACAGCAAAATAAACTATCATCAGAGTGAACAGGCAACCTACAGAGTGAGAGAACATTTTTGCAATCTATCCATCTGAAAAAGGTCTAATATCCAGAATCTACAAGGAATTCAAACAAATTTACACGAAAAAAACAACTCCATTAAAAAGTTGGCAAAGGAGGTGAACAGACACTTCTCAAAAGAAGACATTCATGAAGCCAAGAAACATATGAAAAAAGCTCAACATCACTGATCATTAGAGAAATGCAAATAAAGTACAATGAGACACCATCTCATGCCAGTCAGAATGGCAGTTATTAAAAAGTTAGGAAACAACAGATGCTGGCAAGGTTGCGGAGAAATTAAAAAAAAACCAAACAAAAAACTGAACCCCTTCCTCACACGTTATAAATTCACTCAAGATGGAGTTTATACTGTTGGTAGGAATGTTGATTAGTTCTACCTTTGTGGAAAACTGTGTGGTGATTCTTCAAAGATATAGAAGCAGAAATGTCATTCGATCCAGCAATCCCATTATTGGGTATATACCCAAAGGAATATGAATTATTCTGTTACAAAGATACATGCATGTGTATGATCATTACAGCACTGTTCACAATAGCAAAGACATTGAAGCAACCAAAATGCCCATCAATGATAGACTGGATAAACAAAATGTGGTATATACACACCATGGAATACTATGCAGCCATAAAAAGGAATGAGATCATGTCCTTTACAGGGATATGGATGGAGCTGGAAGCCATTATCCTCAGCAAATTAATGCAGGAACAGAAAACCAAACATCACATGTTATCATTTATAAGTGGGAGTTGAACAATGAGAACACATAGACACGGGGAGGGGAACAACACACACTGGAACCTATCGGGGGTGAGGTGGGGTGAGTGAAAGCATTAGAAAAAATAGCTAATGCATGCTGGACTTAATGCCTAGGTGATGCGTTGCTAGGTGCAGCAAACCACCATGGCACATGTTCACCTATGTAACAAACCTGTGCATCCTATACATGTACCCCAGAACTAAAAATAAAAATTAAAAACAAGTAAAACCATAGCACCCTCCAAAAAAATGTTTAAGATGAATGAGTGGCATAACGTTTTGTCTCTTAGCATGGAAAAAAATATTTACTGAATATAAGATATAGAAAACAATCAGGTTTTATAATATGCAGTATTTCCCAACAAAGCCTATATTTCTGGAAAACAATATTTTACATGCTAGGATAATATTTATGCTTTTGAAGATATCAATCTTTATATGCACTACAGCTTCTAATACAATGCATGGTATCAGGTAGATTTTCAATAAATATTTATAGATTACATCATTTTTCAGAAAATGTATAATTTTACTTTAAGAAACTTTAAATACTCTGTCTTACTAAAGGTGATTATTATTAAATTCTCAAACCCAACATGCATTACCTGCTTTGGACATTTCTCTGAATGAGAAAAGGAAATATTCCCCCGTGATATTCACACCACATCCCCTGTTACTATTGTAAGTAACATCAGTTAAGTAGACCCTGTCAAAACCATTCTCAAATCCTCTCCTTCTCAATTACCTCTTAGCACACTCCAGCTCCTAGTCACATAAACGTGACTCCCAGAGATAGTGCTCAGGTCTTGCCCAAATTCTTAGACTTACAGCAATTTTCTCACCTGACAAACCTATACAAGTGTCTCATTTTCTAATTTAAAGCCCTGTTTCCTATCCCCATCTTCTCCTACTGTACCACAGCTTCTAAAACAATTGATTTCTTCTATTTTTATTCTAATAATTAAGAGATGGGTTCCTCTTTTAGTGTTTGACCTGGCGGCTTTCAGATTCCCGTCTTTCTTTCCTGCTACCCCACACTGGGCAACTAAGATAAAGGAGTTTCTGTGCTCCATTTATCCTTTGAGGTTGGGTGCAAACTCTGGTGAATTCCCACCCTGCATGTGGTCTCTTCTCCAGCCACAACCCCTAGCCATTATAAGGACCCCAAAGTCTGCCCTCTGCTTTTCTCGTTTCATTTCTTTCAAAATCTGAGCCCTTCACCTTAGGAAATATTTTTGTGGCTTACTGTGTGAGTAATAAACTTTATTTTATATACATTAGTGCCTACATGTCATTTGTCCTGGCATCCGTTATAAATTCTTAGGGGTGATTTATAGCAGGAGACACTAGTCACCCAAATAAAACAATTCTTTTACATTTATTCATGCCAAATAAATCTTATGCTTATTATTCATACTTTTCATTCAAAATATTAAAAAATTACTTATTTTCTTTGTGCCCAATGCAGACATTTATCTAAAATTGCAGGATATAATGTATATAATAAATGTCTCCACCTACACAAATGGTTCTCTGTCTTGTTGTGAAGACTATTAGTAGCCAAGACTGTATCCTGTGTTCTTATGTTATTGGCATATTCAAATAGTATTTAATCAATTCTACTTAATTTGTACACATATGGATTTAATTAAAATGGAAACAAAGAGCATAGCAAACATATGTTTCTTTACCTTCTGAAGACTAACATTGTGTCTTATACTTGATTATTCAGTACCATTTCTTAATAATACAATATTCATTTTTCAGTTTGTTTTGTATCATGGCTTAGTACATTCACATGCCTCAAGGTCTAGTCCCTCATTGAAGTTATTCTTTCAAGCCCCCTTCCTCAGTATGTTCTCCTTGTACATTAATCTAGTGGTAAATTTGTGTGCATAGCTCTTGTGTGGATTAGCAGTCATTTTTTAAACATTACAACCTTTTCTAACCACACCTCTTTATATTGTTAGTAAATGTAACTTAGAAACTATTTCCTGTGAAAAATTATCTTCTTATTGTTAGAGTTTATGCCAGCCACAAATTATTCCAAATATGTGGAATAAGGCAGAAACATTTGGTATCTTCCCCAAAAATGTCTCAAAGACTAAGAAACAGTATTACATAGCCAAATGAACAATATAAATGTACAATGGAGAAAAGTGTAAAATCATTGAAGTTATTTAAAGATGTGGAAGTGTAATCACATAGCTTCTTTCATGTGACAAACGTAGCAATTATCCAGCCTACCTTCATTTACAAATCACAAAATAATTTTTTTTTTGACAACAGTTTCTCCAGTCTTCTTTTACATTTACACAATCCTGCCAAGGTTTTTGCATGAACACAACATCCAACTCAATGACATTCAAATGACCATGGCATGAATTAAAGTGCTCCAGAGCCAGAAAGGAAGAGTAAAAAATAATATTGGGTGCCATGATCTTGCAATTCTTGTCTTTCTTGAATCTTGTCTAATAGCAATGATCTTCTTGTCTAGTAATTTTCTTTGCATTTGACCTTAGTGAAACTCTTTCTAAATAAAACTAACAATTAAATGACTAAATAGTTACTTCAGAAACTTGAGTGCTATTTTCCATTCTCAGCACATTTCTGATGATAACTTTTTAAAATGCAAATAAAAGCTCCAGGCAAGTGAAATAAAATTTTAATGTAGCAAAATATACATTTTATGGATTTTACATGTGTTGAAATATTTAACAGATACTAAATTAGCTGAAATAAATGGTTCAACCCTACAAGGGAAAAAATTTAATAATAGCGTGTTGAATCATGATTTTAGCAAATGTATTAATAAAGAATACAACTGGTAAACTCTAAGAGAGACTAATATATCATCCAAATTTAATGGGAAAAAATGAGAATTTTATATAACTGCCAATATTGAGGAAAAAGTAGAGAGGAAAGAACAACATCTGGGTTAGACACAAAGTTTCAGAGACATATTAAGCATGACCTGTGTCATTAATGATTCACTATCTTACCATGATGTCCTAAGAAAATAGTTTAATATATTCTGATGGCTTCCCTTTCTCTGGACACAACCTCAATACAGGAGACCCACTAACTCTTAACTGCCATGTGACCTGGCCTCTGCCCTTTCAAATCTACTCTCTTAAAAACAATTTTAAACTGAGTCAGAGAAGTTACCCAAGGAATTTGAAAACTGGCAACGTAACAAAAGAATTTGATGGAACAGAATTACTTTGATGAACTGTTCTTAGAGAGACCTGTTTATTACTGTTGTGAATGTTTCCAGAAATTTCCTGATTCAATTTTTCTCTTGACCTCACTTTTTTAGTTATTTCTTCGATTTTTGTTTTCTACCCCAGCTATTTTTAAAATAAATCTTTGAAATAAATCAATAAATTTTCCAGCGTTGCTTTCTGTTCCTTGTCAACAAAGTGGAACCTTGAATTGCACAGTTATAGGTCCCAGAGAGTGAATGCTAGGCATAGATCTTTAGGGACATGTGGAATATTTAGAATTAAATGTCTGGCCAAGGAAGATTGATAGGTATTTAGTCCTTTTTAAATCAGAGGATGGCAAGTAGCCTATGATACATGGGGACAAAACAAGTTAATCAGGTTGTCTCCTGTGATCTACTGACCATAAGTTCACTGAGTTTGAAACTCTAAGGAATGGAACAAATGATAGTGTATAAAATTTTAAAGCAAATAGAAAGGGGCCACAACAAGAGAAATATACAATGTATTTTTTGACAGCACTAAATAACATAAAAGACTCAAATCTAGATCCCAAATTCTAGACTGATGATGTCATAAAGTAAAATTTAAGCTTCTGTGAGTTGCTAAAAATAAGTCCACTCCATCTAGATAGAATCTTGTGCCAATACAGCTTGTATCACTAGTGTCCTGAAAGGGCAATGGGTGAATATTGAGTTGGACACTTTTATTATTTACTTGACTTAGAAGAAGAGGTAGAGCAACCAGTGGCTAACAGTGTAGTCAGATGGTCAGGGGTTCAGGAGAAGGTACCTCAATCTGGAGGTAAAGACAATCTGGAACCCTATGTGGCAACTGAAGTCACACATTTTAAGCAATTCAACCATTCCTGAGACTCCCTTATGCTAACATGAATTAAGGTACGCTACATGTCACCTGGGGGTAGATTGATTCTACTAGGTCCCTTTCATCATGAAGTGAGCAGCCAACATTTTATTTTCTTTTAAGACACAGTTTGAATTTACCTCTGGTAGTCATCTGTGGGCTTACCAAATTCTCTACATTCCATCATGTATTTCCACACAGTAGTGCATGGGCATACCAATGCACTTAATGGAGAAATAAAGTAAGCTAATAGGTACATATGTTTGAGATTCACTGGTATTGTTATGCAACCCAATATCTAGAAACACTGGAAGAGCAATAATGTCCTATTGAAGTCCCCTCAGTGGCTTCAGGTAGAAGATGAAAATTGATGAGCTTGGAAGCTCTCTTGCAGGATGTTTTGTGTTTTCTACTCTGTGCTCTGATAGAGTAGAGGTTTAATTATTCAGAAAAGAAGTAGTTTTTCCCTAAGAGTATTTTATATTGTAAATGAACTGCTCAATACCCATTCCAAACCACTTCTCATGCAGAGGAGATAGAATAATAAAAAGTACATTTTTTTTTTCAGATTCTCTTGCAGCTTTAGCTCACTATGTGATCACTTTTGAGCCAATCAGATGTGAACACGCAAGGCTTTCTAACGCAGAATTAGATTTTATAAGAATGGGATCTATATTTTTCTGGTTGTGTTGTCACAAAGTCAAAATGCTCTTGGCACTAGCAGCTTTTGCTATGGCTTGCTGATATTGTAATAGCCTGAAAATGGCAGAATTTGAAGCATCTTTGAAGTGCCTTGTTCTTTGAGGTTCAAACAAGAGCTAATGCTTCTGCTCCGATGATAATTTGGAAAAGCTGTCCATAATCCTTAGAATATGCCTTTCTATTAAAACTAGCCAAAATGAATTCATTTATTTTCAACTGAGAACCAGGAATGATAATGATTGGAAACTGAAACTAAAACATAAAAAAACTGAATCTCATCTAATCATTTGTGATTATTAATGTCATTATGAGAGGAGGTTGAAAATAAGGTCACATTTTCTGGATTAATACCTCTGGAATATCAAAGGAAAATAGGTTTGCTAATAAGTATTTTAGGAATGTTACTAATTTTGTCAGGAAGAACTATAAAGTGCCTTCCATGTCTAAAAACTAAAAATGTAAATCACTCTGCTTGGCAAAGTATCTAAAAATGCTGGCTAAAAAGCTGCATAAAGGCAAAGTAAGTGGGGAACAATATAATAATATAGCAGACCAGTACTGCCTTTTTGCATGTGATGAGCTGCATAAACAAGGGTTGTATTTTTTCCGCTATATTTTTCTCCTTAAAGGACAGTGATTTTCTTCATATATTATATGCCACTACTATGTGTGGTAGTTTTCAAATATGAGTGATGTGTGTGTGTGTGTGTGTGTGTGTGTGTGTGTGTGTGTATGCATACGTGTTAAACATGCTAACTAGGCTAGTATTTGTAGAATTAAACTTCTGCAATATTAACTAGCTCAATAGAAATTAGACAAACAAAGAGTTGTTACTGATTACAGATTAATCTACACTTTTCTAAGAATAAGGCAGCAGGGCTTGGAATAGGGAGGAGGATATGGAAGACATAGATATTTGAATTTCTATCTATCCATTTCTCAATTAGCTAAGAGGAAATTCTGATTGCAAGGAAGATTATATTGACATTTACATCATCTTTAACAGATGAATGAACTCTAATTTCAAAAAATACTGTTCCATTTGTCTTACCCGCATAAACTCTCCTGATCCTTGATAACTTTGCCTTAATAAAAAGAAATCAGAACAACTGACTTCCTGTACTAATACTACTTTTTAAAAAACTTTAAAGTTTTACATTAGTTTAGGTTTTAAACTTTTATCTTAAACTTTTATTTTAGATCAAAATAAAAGTTTTATAAAAAGTAGTATGATTGATACAGGGGTAAATGTGCAGGTTTGTTATATAGGTAAATTGCATGTCATAGGTGTTTGGTTTATAGACTCTTTCATCACCCAGGTAATAAGCATAGTACCCGATAGGTAGGTTTTTGATCCTCACCTTCTACCCTCCACCCTCAAGTAGCCCCTGGAGTCTGTTGTTCCCTTCTTTGTGTCCATATATACTCGATATTTAGCTCCCACTCATAAGTGACAACATGCAGTATTTGGTTTGGTCCTGTGTTAGTTTGCTTAGGATAACAGCCTATGGCTCCATCCATATTGTTGATAGTACACTATCTCATTTGATTTTATAGCTGTGTGTGTAGTATTCCATGCTGTATATATACCACACTTTCTTTATCCAGTCTACCATTGATGGGCATTTATGTTGATTCCATGTCTTTGCCATCATGAGTAATGCAATTATGAACATACACATGGATGTGTCTTTACGGTAGAATGATTTATATTCGTTTAGGCATATACCCAGTAGTGAGATTACTGAGTGGAATCATAATTCTGTTTTAAATTATTTTAGAAATTACCACACTGCTTTCTACATGACCGAACTAATTTACATTCCCACCAGCAGTGTATAAACATTCCCTTTTCCCCACAATCTTGCCAGCATCTGTTATATTTTGACTTCATAATAATGGCCATTATGCCTAATGTGAGATGGTATTTCATTGTGGTTTTGATGTGCATTTACCTAATGATTAGTGATGTCGAGCATTTTTCTTTTTCTTCATTCTTTCTCTCTTTCTTTCTTTCTTTCTTTTTTTTTTTTTGACAGAGTCTTGCTCTGCTGCCCAGGTTGGAGTACAGTGGCACAATCTTGGCTCACTACAAACTCTGCCTCCCAGGTTCAAGCAATTCTCCTGCCTCAGCATCCCAAGTAACTGGGATTACAGGCACCTGCCACCACACCCAGCTAATTTTTGTATTTTTAGTAAAGACGGGATTTCACCATGTTGGCCAAGGTGGTTTTATATGCTTGTTGGCCTCATGTATATCTTCTTTTGTAAGTGTCTGTTCATGTTCTTTGCCCACTTCTTAATAGGGTTCTTTGTTTCTTGCTTGTAAATTTGTTTAAATTCCTTATAGATTCTGGGTGTTGGACCTTTATTAGATGTATAGTTTATAATATTATATTTGAGTGATTCCTTTAGCAGTTTCTGTTCTATTTTGTCCAGCTAGTTTTATTCACCAAGGAAAATGAAATGCTCTGATGGGAATTTTTAGCGATATCTTTACTGTCTCAATTCCCTTTTTACTCACAATATTAAACAATTATATGAAAAATGAGAGGAAAATAAAAAAATAGAGGCTAGTGTTAAAGATTGGCAAAATACTTCTTTGTAAGAATTCTTTTATTCTTCTTCTCTGTACCTGAAAAATACACTAATTATTCTCTAGTACCAGCTGGTTTCACTGATGAATTATATTCACTTTTAAAAAAGTAATAATATTAATATTGTGTAAACCTTTATGCAAACACATTGAAAATTATAGACCAAAAACTATCATGAAAATTGATACAAAAACCCTTACAAAATATTAGCAAATTGCACACAGCAACACGTAAAATGTGTAATATATTACAGCTGATTGGAATTTATCCCAGGAATGAAATATTGATTTAATATTTAAAAGTTAATCAATTGTATTGATTATTAACAGAATAAATTTTTAAAAAATCAATATAATCAACTCTCATTTATAATAAATAAAATACATTCTCAGCATAGTACCTACAGGGAGAACTTCCTCAATCTGATAAAATGTATCTATAAAATACCTACAGTTATCAACATAATAACCTGCCAGTACAAGGAAGTAAGACAAATAAATAAAAGGAATTAAGTTTGGAGGGGAAGAAATGAAGCTACCTTTATTCCTAGGCAACATGACAGTATACACTGAAAACCCCAATCAATCAACAAATCAGAAGTGAATTTAACAAGCTGTGGAATACAATGTTGAGTCAAAAATTAAGTGTATTTCTACATATAAGGAGAAAAATTGGCAAGTGAAATTGAGAAACCATTTAAAATAGAATAAAAATAATACACTTATGAATTAACACAAGATGTGCAAGAGCTCTATACTGAAATCTATACAATATTGTTGAGTGAATTAAATAAGACCTAATAAATGGAGAGATATATCATCTTCATAATTTGGAAGATAATAATAAAGTATGATGTCAATCACTCCCAAAAAAATACACAGATTAAATGCAGTCCAAATCAAAATTCCAATAGACTTTTTTTTTTTTTTTGGTAGAAATGGACGAATTGGTTCTAAAATTGGCTTGAAAAATACAAAGGGCCTTGAATAAAGAAAACACTTGAAATAGAAGGACACATTTTCAGGAGATGTTCTAGATTATTTTGGGATTCCAATGAAACTGCAGTAGTAAAAACCATGGAAATAGTGTAAAGGTAAATGAATAGAGCAATGGAACTGAAGAAAAAGTCCTCAAATATCCCTACACATATACAAAGCTGCAAAGGCAATTGAGTAAGGAAAGAAAAGCCACTTAAACTAATGGTGCTGGAAGTACAGGTTAAAACGTATTAACTATTTATGAGAATCCTTACTTCAAATTAAATCTGAATTCAGTACTAGTAATCTTACCTTAAATTAGAATAGGGGTTAGCAAAACCTTAGGAAACGCCCATTGACCTATTTTTTTTTTTCAAATATAAAGGTCAAGATATCAATCAAGCATTAGGCATGTGCTGGATTACTGTCAATTAGTCCTTAATTATCCGATATTTGAATAGTTTTTCATTTATTATAATTAATAAACAATAATCTAATAAGCATTATATTATAACTAAGTAACAAGTAAACTATCATGTGTCAGGCCTTGAAAAATACGCAGTGATGAACAAAACCAAACGTTCTTTGTTCTCAAAGGTTTTTGGTTGATCACATTTAAAGATGGCAGAAACACATTAGTCAAATAAACACATAAATACAGAGACAGTTAATTTTGTAACTTCGGTACAATTTGTGTAGTTTTTAACATTCATTTTGGAATGAATCTCATCCTTATATGTCAGTCTATTTCCTTCCAATCAACTTATACTTTAGTTTGATCTATCTTTTAATGAAAAAAATGGAACAAATAATCTATCATGGATTACTTGTAATAATAGAGGACACAAACAAATGGAAAGATTGAAGATTACTCCCTCGGTAATGTGTTCCCAAAGTACACTAGATCCATGCCCAACACAGTACCAGGACTTATACAAGAATTGCAGTCCTTGCGGCCTAGACTGGCTTTCAAGTTTATTTAGGATCCCAGAGCACTCAAGTCCATGGTAGCAAGCATTAATGCAACTCAGGTTCCAGCTGCTGTGATGGGCAAATTTTCTCTAGCTAGGGCTGATCTAAATGCTCCCTCCATTGGCATCAGCAGAGTTCTGTCTGGTGTTTTCCATTGTGACAGGGCAGCGCTGAGTTCCAATGCAAAAATCTCCCAATCACTGCACTCTCCCTCCCTCGAGTGCACACATTTTTCTCTCCACATAATGCAGCTGCTGCCAGGGGACAGGAGATGGGTGGTGTCTGCAATTCAAGATAGTCTTTCCTACCTTCTTCAGTGCCTGCTTCTGTGACATGAAGTTACAACCTTCATATGTTTCTGTGATACGAAGTTAAAACAAGGTACTGTGAGAGCTCACTCAATTTTTGGTTCTCATGAAGGTATTGTTTTGTGTGTGGATACAATTTGGTATTCCCGCAGAGGAGACAATCACTGAAGGCATTTATTTAGTCATCTTGCTCCAAGTCCTCTGATTTCTATCTATTTCTAAAATAGCCATATGCACTAGTCCATTCTTACACTGCTCTGAAGAACTGCCCGAGACTGGGCAATTTATAAAGGAAAGAGGTTTAATTGACTCACAGTTCCACATGATTGGAGAAGCCTTAGGAAACTTACAATCATGGTGGAAGGGGAAGAAAACATGTCTTTCTACATGGCAGCAGGAGAGATAAGTGCAGAGCGAAGTGGGGGAAGGCTCCTTATAAAACCATCAGATCTCGTGAGAACTCACTATCACGAGAACAGCGTGGGAGAGCCACCCCAGTGATCTAATCACCTCCCACGAGGTCTCTCCCTGAACACATAGGGATTACAATTTAGATTACAATTCAAGATGAGATTTTGGGTGAGGACACAGTCAAACCATATCACTATCTAGCGTTACTCTGGTTAGTATTTAGGTGGCGTGTTCTTTTCTCTTTATTTTTCATTCTTTCTGTATGCTTACTGTTAATTACATTTCCTTTAAATAGCACATATCTGAATTTTACACAGTCTCAGTAATTGGATTAAATATTAGGCTATATATAAAATTATACATTATATATATAACTTCAGTTAAATTTCCAAATTAGGTAATATTGCTATTTTATATTTTCCCAGTTGTTTACCAATTTCTTTTTTTATTTTTTCATCTAGCACCCTTAGATCTTCTTTACTGAATACTTTTTCTTATTTGTAAATACATCCTTCAGTGCTTTCTGTAATAAGATTTGCTGTTGGTATGTGATCTCAATTTCTAGTTGTGTGAAAATTGTAAATTGCAGCGCTTACCTACAAGAAACAAGTTTCCTTTAGCTTTCTTCATAGACAGTATTGTTATCAGGCCATTTCCCTAAGCACCTTAGTGTTTGAAGTGTCCGTGCATGGTAGAGATGATAGTAAGTCCCACCAGCTTAGTTTGCAAATGGCTTTATGCAATGTGGCTGCGCTTTCTGGAAGTGGACTATGATTGCATTATCACCCCACCTGGACTTGGCCCTAAAGAGCAACAGAGTAAACTTCCTCATAGGCAAAATATAAATTTTTTCTTGGAAATTATATATATATAATGTATAATATAATGTATATATAACACACACTAAAGTTCATCTTAAATGTTAGAGAATCATCTAAAAATGGATTAAGATAATCATGGACTTGGAAGGGATAAGAATGGAGATTTGGCAAAAAACTGGAAAGTTGTGCTTTTGGAATGAGTTCAGTTTGACAGAAAGTTTGTCCTACAGAAAAGCTTATGCAGCTTCTAAGGATATGCTCAGTAATGAAGTTAACAAAATAAAGTGTTGTATGGCTTTCAATCAGTATTTTTTCTTCAGCGACCCCAGAATTTGTATAATGAGTTCATTAACAAATGGCTACAGTAGAAGGAATAGAGGTAATACATAGACACAGAAGCACAAGCTAGCCATCATTGAAGCTGACTTTTCTGCACCAATTTTTACGTGATTTAATAGCAGCAATTCCGGCCCCAAGCCCTCCACATGGCTATATGATTAAGAAACAAACCACCTCATACCAGATTTCCTTCAACTAGGAATTCCATTAGAAGGAAATTTGTTCTTATTGTAATAAACACATATTTGGTATATAGTTATAATTTTCTTGCCTACTACACTTCTAAGAACAGTAATAACTGTACTCATATCTTATAAAATATTTAATACCATGATATTTATTTATTTATAATATTTATTCTGTTCAAGAAACTCATCTTGCAAAAGTAGTAAGGCAATGGAGCTTATGGTCACAGAATTTGTTGTCTTCATTATGTACCTCATCACTTAGAAATCATCTGAATTAGAAACTACCAGAGGAAAAGAATATTGAAGACAGTTACAGCACCTGCTAGAAGATACACCTTGAGATGCTTTGGAACAGTTCTTCAGGAGGTAGTATATATTCTGAATCAGCAATTAATATACAGTGCTATTTTCTTCTTTCCCCAAACCAAAATATGTGGTCCCAGAAACGTTGTAAAGCATCAAAATGAGTGTGGCCCCTCTAACTATCATGCCAAAATGCTACCCACATGTTGAATGTCCTGTAATTAATTTCATTTATCTCAAATTAGTGTATTAGTCCATTTACATGCTGCTGATAAAGACATACCCAAAACTGGGCAATTTACAAAGTAAAGAGGTTTATTGGACTTACAGTTCCACTTGTCTGGGGAGGCCTAACAATCATTGTGGAAGATGAAAGGCATTTCTCACATCGTGGCAGACAAGAGAAAAGAGAGCTTGTGAAGGGAACCTCCCCCTTATAGAACCATCAGATCTCATGAGACTCATTCAGTATTATGATAACAACACAGGAAAGACCTATCCCCATGATTCAGTTACCTGCCACTGGATCCCTCCCACAACATGTGGGAATTCAAGATGAGATTTGGATGGGGACAGAGCCAAACCACATCATTCTACCCCTGGCCCCTCCCAAATCTCATGTTCTCACATTTCAAAGCCAATCATGCCTTCCCAACTGTCCCCCAAAGTCTTAATTCATTTCACCATTAACTCAAAAGTTCACAATCCAGCGTCTCATCTGAGACAAGGCAAGTCCCTTCTGCCTATGAGCCTGTAAAATCAAAAGCACATTAGTTACTTCCTAGATACGATGAGGGTACAGGTAAATAAAACCATTCCAAATGGGAGAAATTGGTCAAAACAAAGGGACTACTGGCCCTGTGAAAGTCCAAAATCTAGCAGACCAGTCAAATCTTAAATCTCCAAAAAGATCTCCCTGACTCTATGTCTCACATCTGGGTCACACTTATGCAAGACGTAGGATCCCATGATCTTGGGCAGCTCCACCCCTGTGGCTTTGCAGGGTACAACCTCTTTCCTGACTGCTTGCATGGGCTGGTGTTGACTATCTGTGGCTTTTCCAGGTGTACAGTGCAAGCTGTCAGTGGCTCTACCATTCTGGGGTCTGGAGGATGATAGCCTTCCTCTCACAGCTCCACTAGGTGGTGCTCCTGTAGGAATACTGTGAGGGGCTCCAACCCCACATTTACCATCTGCATTGCCCTAGCAGAGGTTCTTCATGACAGTCCCACCCCTGCAGTATGCCTCTGCCTGGACATTCAGACACTTTCATACATCCTCTGAAATCTAGGCAGAGGTTTCCAAACCTCAATTATTGACTTCTGTGCACGTGTAGGCTCAACATCATGTAGAAGCTGCCAAGGCTTAGGACTTGCACCCTCTGAAGCCATGACCCGAGCTCTATGTTGGCCTTTTCCAGCCAAAGATGGAGTGGCTAGGATGCAGGGCACCAAGTCCCTAGCTGCACACAGCACAGGGACCCTGGGCCTGGCCCACAAAATCATTTTTTCCTCCTGAGCCTCGGGGCTTGTGTTGGGAGGAGCTGCTATGAACACCTCTGACATGTCCCAGAGACATTTTCTGCATTGTCTTGGGGATTAACATTCGGCTCCTTGTTACTTATGCAAATTTTCACAGCCAGCTTGAATTTCTCCCCAGAAAATGGGATTTTCTTTTCTATCACATTGTCAGGCTGCAAATTTTCTGAACTTTTATGCTTAGTTTACCTTTGAAAACTGAATACCTTTAACAGCACCTAAGTCACCTTTTTACTGCTTTGCTGCTTAGAAATTTCTTCCTGCAGATACCCTAAATCATCTCTCTCAAGTTGAAAGTTCCACAAATCTCTAGGGCAGGGGCAAAATGCCACCAGTCTCTCTGATAAAACATAACAAGAGTCATCATCTCTCCAGTTCCCAACAAGTTCCTCATCTCCATCTGAGACCATCTCAGCCTGGGTTTCATTGTCCAAATCATTATCAGCATTTTGGTTAAAGCTATTCAACAAGTCTCTAAGAAGTTCCAAACTTTCCTGCATTTTCCTGTCATCTTCTGAATCCTGAAAACTGTTCCAACCTCTGCCTGTTACCCAGCTCCAACGTTGTTTCTACATTTGCAGTTATCTTTTGAGTGGTGCCCCACTCTACCGGTACCAATTTACTGTATTGGTCCATTTTCATGCTGCTAATAAAGACATACCCAAGGCTGGGCAATTTACAAAGAAAAGAGGTTTATTGGATACAGTTTCATGTGGCTGGGGAGGCTTCACAATCATGGCAGAATGTGAAAGGCACCTCTCATATGGTGGCAGATAAGATTAAAGAGAGCTTGTGTAGGGAAACTGCCCCTTATAGAACTATCAGATCTCATGAAACTTAGTCACTATCACAAGAATAGCACAGGAAAGACCTACCCCCATGATTCAATCACCTCCTACTGAGTTCCTCTCACAACATGTGGGAATTCAAGATGAGATTTGAGTGGCTACACAGCCAAACTATATCAATTAGCAATAGTGGGTTCTGTTTTATGTAAATAAGAATAGAATGTTGGTAAAAATTTGGAAAGGTTTTTCTTGAAATGAGTATAGTTTGGGAGAAACTGTCTTATCTGAGTGTTCATCCAGCTGCTGAGGATATGGTCAGTAATTAACAAAATAAACCACTCTGTTGATATCAATTAGCTTTTCTTATACAACCATCTCAGATTTTGCTTGAGTTCATTAACGAAGCAGTTATGGCAGGAGGAAGGAAGGTAATACATAGATGCAAAAACATGAGCTGGCCTGACAGATACAGGGGTTAATGATACCTATCCAAGCTATGCTGATTAAATATTTCTGAATCCAAAAATGGATTATATGAAACCTAAATCAGATAATGTATGCACACTTTTGTAGTCAGTGTGATTCACTGGCCCAATTAAAAAAAAACCCACACATTTATTATTAGAAACTGTGAGTACAAATCTGGACAGTAGTTGCATGACTCATCAACATCTTCCAGAGCCTTAATTTTCTCATATTGCTTTAGTTTCCTTTCACAGTTGGGGGGATGTAAATGCAGATCATGCTTGTGAAAGAGCTGAATTGTGAATTTCAATTATGTGGGAGAACTATGACTTCAATATTTGGATATACTCAGCATCTACCATGATATCTGACACATAGTGTTAATAAATAAATATTAGTAAATAAAACTGGTTAAATTGCAAAATTTTTGTACCATGAACATGTTAATTGTTCATATTAATAAATTCAGTTTTTCAAAATACCTTAACAATATTCATTAATTTATTTATAAGGATCTAGATGTAGAAAAAAAAATTTTCTGTATGTGTTTGCATAGTAACAAAATATCAATAGTTTTATTGAGGTAAAACATGATAAACTTGGAAGCTGCTATGATTTGAATGTCCCCTCCAAAACTCATGTTGAAATTTAATGGCCACTATGATGGTATTTGGAGGTGGGGTCTTTAAAAAGTGATTAAGTCATGAGGGCTCCACCCTCATGAATAGAGTAATGTTGTTATCACAGGAATGGGTTGGTTATCATATGACAGGGTAGTTATAAAAGTGAGGCCAGCCACTGATGTTCTGCTCTCTTGCATGTGCTTGCTCTCCCTTCTGCTCTTTTGCCATGGGATATTGCAGCATGAAAGCTCTCACCAGATGTAAGCACCATGCTTTTGGAATTCTCAGTCTCCAAAATGGTAAGAAATACACTTCTTTTCTTTACAAATTATCCAGTCTATAGAATTCTGTTATAGCAACACAAGACTGACTAAGAGAGAAGCTATATGTCCAGGGCTGTGGGTGAGCTGGCACTGTAATAACACCAAGAAATTCTGAATAAGCAATTGGGCAGGAAAAAAATAGGTTTAGACTGTGGGAGGAAAGTTGACAGAGAGGTGAAAAACATGTGACAGGTGAAGAAGAAATTTATGGGAGGATTGAAGTGCCAAATGATATATTTATTAAAATATTTTCCACATGGAATTTTTTATAAACACTTGTTATCTCCTCTCCTAAATATGACTCCCCCCACCTTTTTTAACTGAAATCTACACACATCTCACTAATGATGTGGTAGTAGACTTGAAGTCAGAAGGCTTCTCAATCTTTTTCAGAGATCAGTAAATAAATATAAAAATTTTTAAAAAGTAAAGTCAGAGAACTAAGATGAAAAGTCAAGCCCTGCTTCAAGGTTGGGAAATAAAAACCACAGACTGTTTTAGGAACGATACAAACAGGTTACACATTCAAACTGTTGTTTGCTAATGGCCTCCATAAAGCCTGCATTAGAAATGGTTGGAAATATCTAATTAACATAGCAATTAGAATAGTTTACATTTTCTTTCATTAAGCATACAACAAACTTTAACATACTTAATATATTTATTTCTAATTATCTTCAATGTTTACCATTTTTCAGTATTAATTTGTTCATTCAATCTTTCTTAAACATCTTTGTTGAGAAATAATTCATATACCATACAATTCACCAATTTAAAGTATAAACTTAAATGTTTTAAAATATTTTATAGGGTTGTGAAACCTTTACCATACTCTAAATTTAGAACATTTTCTTCCCACCTAAAATCAGCTCCATATCTATTGCCTCCCCACAGCACCCCTATCCCTCACCAACCTCTAATCAGATTTCCTCCACAGATTTGCCTATTCTGGATATTTAATATTCAGTAATACAGTATGTGGCATTTGTTACTGGCTTCTGTAACTTAGTATAATGTTTTCAAGAATCATCTAGGTATAGCATGTATTAGTATTTCATTTATTTAACAAATAATATGCTAGTGTTTCAATATGCTGCTTAGTACTTATCTATTCTTTTGTTGATATTTGCATTTTTTTCCACTTTTTGCTATTTTGAATAATAATGCCATGAAGATTCATGTAGATGTTTTGTATGGATACATGTTTTCACTTTTGGGAAGAATAATTGAGTCACATGATTACTCTATATTTACATTTTTGAAAGAATTGCTGATCTCCAAAGTGGCTGCACTTTGGTGATTTTACATCATCACCAGCAAAGTCTGCAGATTCTAATTCTCCACATCCTTGCCAACACTTGTCTTTTTTATTATATCCGTAGTAAAATGGTATCCCATTGTGATTTTAATTTGTATTTCACTAATGAGTAATGATGAGTATTTTTTCATATGCTTATTGAGCATTTGCATATCTTCTTTGGAAAATATCTATTTGATCCTTTTTCTACTTTTAATTGGGTTATTTGTATTTTTATTACTGAGTTGTAAGAGTTCATTATATAGTCTGGATACAAGTATTTAATCAGATATATGATTTGTAAACATTTTTCTCATTCTGCAGATTATCTTTCACTCACTTGATGGTGTTATTGAAACACATAATGAACATTAAAAAATTTTGTTATTCAATTTATCTATTTTTATTACGTTTTTATTATCCTTTCTAAGAAAACATTGCCTAATCAATAGTTAAGGATGTTTATTCTCATATTTTCTTCTAAGTAGTTTACAGTTTAAATGTTAAAATCTTACTTTTAAGTCTATGATCCAGTTTGAGTTAATTTTGTGTATGATTGAGGTGAGAATTCAACTTCATTCTTTTTCATGTAGATATTCAGTTGACTCAGCAACATTCGTTGAAAAGAGTATTTTTTTCCATTTGATTGTCTTGACATCCTTGTTGAAAATCATCTGACCATAAGTGTAAAGATTTATTTCTTGGCTTTCAATTCTTTTCCATTGATATATAATCTCTCCTAATGCCAGTACTATACTTTTTTGATTACTGTAGCTTTGTAGTAAATTTTGAAATGAGGATGTGTTAGTTCTCCAACTTTTTTAAAATTTTGTTTTGGTTATTCTGGATCCCTTGCATTTCTATATAAATTTTATGGCCAGATTGTCAGTTTTTACAAAAAACACCAATCTGGCATTTAGCATTCAGATAGAGAATGCATCAACTTTTTAGATGAAGTTGGCAGTGTTGCCATCTTCACAATATTATGTTTTCTAATCCATTAGGACATTATGTTCTGATCCAGGATATCACAGTACGTCTTTCCACTTATTTATATTTTCATTAATTTATTCTTTTGTAGCTTTCATTGCATAAGTATTATACTTCTTTTATTAAATTCATTCTAAGCCTTTTGATCTTGATGTTATTTCAGATAAAAATTATTTCCTTAATTTTATTTCTGGAATACTCTTTGTTATCATATAAAAATACTCATATTTTTGTATTGATCTTTTATCCTGAAATCTTATTGAATTTATTTATCAGTTCTAATAACTTTTCATAGACTACTTAGGATTTATCTCTATAAGTGCATGTCATATATGAAAATAACTAATTTTATTTATTATTTTTCAACCTGGATGTTGTTATTTTTTATTTATTTTTTATTTTTGAGATGAAGTCCCACTCTGTCACCCACGTTGGGTGCAGTGGTATAATCTCGGCTCATTGCAACCTCTGCCTCCCTGGTTTAAGTGATTCTCCCACCTCAGTCTCCTGAGTAGCTGGGATTGCAGGTGCGTAACACTATTCCTGGTTAATTTTTGTATTTTTAATTGACATGGGCTTTCACCATGTTAGCCGGGTTGGTCTTGAACTCCGGCCTCAAGTGATCTGCCCACTTCAGCCTCCTAAAGTGTTGGGATTACAGGTGTGAGCCACTGTGCCGAATCCGTTATTTCTTTTTCTTACTTAACTGCCTTGGCTAGGACCACTAGTACAATTTTAAATAGAATTCAAAGAGTAGATATTCTTAACTTGTTCTTGATTTTAAGTAAAAAAAAAAAAAAAAAAAATTCAGTCTTTCACCATTATGTGGCTCTGTTTTATTTTTTCCTATATGTCTCTTATTAGATCAAGAAAATTACCTTCTATTACTAGCTTGTTAACACTTTTTTTTTTTTTTTTTTTTTTTTTTTGAGACAGAGTCTTCCTCTGTTGCCTAGGCTAGAGTGCAGTGGTGCAATCTCAGCTCACTGCAAGCTCTGCCTCCTGGGTTCACACCATTCTCCCACCTCAGCCTCTCAAGTAGCTGGAATTACAGGTGCCCACCACCACGCCTGGCTAATTTGGTTTTTGTATTTTTAGTAGAGATGGGGTTTCACCATGTTAGCCAGGATGGTCTTGATCTCCTGACCTCATGATCCACCCGCCTCAGTTTCCCAAAGTGCTGGGATTACAGGTGTGAACCACCGTGCCCAGCTGCTTGTGAACATTTTTATCATGAAGGTGTTGGATTTTGTCAAGTATTTTTTCTGAATCATTTGAGATAATCATGTGGTTTTTTTGTACTTATTAATATGGTGGGCTTTTTTTTTTTTTTTTTTTTTTTTTTTTTTTTGATTTTTAGATGTTAAAGCAACTTTGCCTTCCTGTGATAAATCCCACTTGGTCCTGGTATAGAATTATTTTTACACTTTGCTGGACTCAGTTTACTGCTTGCTTTTATTTTTAGTAATTTATTCAATTTATCAATAAACGACAGGTATTTTTCTACTCTCTAAAGATAAAATTGTGCTCAAAATTACGTACAATCCTTTCCTTCATGAACAGTGTAGTTGGGAGGCACATTTTATTGAAATAGGTACACAAATTATTACTATTTCTAAGTAAACCATATAAATCGAAAGAACGTGGTTCTATGTGAGGCTATACTAACAGAAGAGACCCAGGCTGAAATGCAGTGCGCTTTGTTATTGTATTAGTCCATTCTCATGCTGCTACTAAAGGTATATCTGACAATGGGTAATTTATAAAGGAAAGAGGGTTAATTGACTCACAGGTCAGCATAGCTGGTGAGGCCTCAGGAAACTTAGAATCATGGCAGAAGGGAAAGTAAACACATCCTTTTTAATATGGCAACAGCAAGAGGAAGTGCAGAGAAAAGGTGGGGGAAAGCCCCTCATAAAACCACCAGATCTTCTGAGAACTCATTCACTATCATGAGAACAGCATGGAGGTAACCTCCTCCATGATTTCATTACCTCCCAAAGGCTCCCTCCCATGACAAATAGGGATTATGGTAACTACAATTCGAGATGAGATTTGGGTGAGAACACAGCCAAACCATATTATTCCACTCTTACCCCCTTCCAAATCTCATGTCCTCACGTTTCAAAGCACAATCATGCCTTCCCAACACTTCCCTAAAGTCTTAACTCATTTTAGCATTGACTTAAAAGTCCAAGTCCAAAGATTCATCTGAGGCAAGGCAATTACCTTCCACCTAAGAGCCTGTAAGACCAAAAGCAAGTTAGTTACTTCCTAGATACAATGAAGGGCACAGTTATTGGGTAGATACACCTGTTTCAAATGGGAGAAATTAGCCAAAACATAGGGTGTACAGGTCACGTGCAAGTCCAAAATCCAATAGGGCAGTCAATAAACCTTAAAGTTGCAAAATGATCTCCTTTGACTCCATGTCTCAAATCCAGGTCATGTTGATGCAAGAGGTGGGCTCCTACAGCCTTGGGAAGATCTGTCCCATGGTTTCGCAGGGTACAGTTGCCCTCCTGGCTGCTTTCACAGGCTGGTGTTGTGTCTGAGGCTTTTCCAGATGCACAGTGCAGGCTGTCAGTAGATCTACCATTTTGGGGTCTGCAGCACAGCAGCCTTCTTCTCACAGCCCCACTAGGCAGTGCCCCAGTGAGGACTCTGTGTGCAGGCTCCAACCCCACATTTTCCTTCTACACTCTCCTACCAGAGGTTCTCCATCAGGTTTCTGCCTGCAGCAAAGTTCTGCCTGGACAATCAGGCATTACCATACATCCTCTGAAATCTAGGCAGAGGTTCAAAAACCTCAACTTTTGACTTTGGTGCACCTGTAGACTCAACACCACGTGGAAGATGCCAAGGCTTGTGGCTTGCACCCTCTGAAACCATGGCCTAGCTGTACCTTGGTTTATTTTAGGCATGGCTTGTGCTGATGGGACACAAGACATGAAGTCTTTAGGTTACACACAGTAGGGGGGCCCTGGGCCTGGGCCATGAAACCATTTTTTCCTCCTAGGCTTCTGGGCCTGTGATGGGATGGACTCCCAAGAAGGTCCCTGACATGCTCTGGAGATATTTTTCTCATTGTCTTGGTGATTACCATTCAGATTCTCATTGCTTATGCAAATTTCTGAAGCTGGCTTGAATTTCCCCCCAGAAAATAGGTTTCACTTTTCTATTTCATTGTCAGGCTGCAAATTTTCCAAACTTTTATGCTTTGCTTCCTCTTGAACCCTTTGCTGCGTAGACATTTCTTCTGCCAGATATGGCAAATCATCCTTCTCATGTTCAAAGCTCCACAGATCTCTAGGGCAAGGGCAAAATGCCACCATTCTCTTTGCATAGTAAGAGTGACGTTTACTCCAGTTCCCAACAGGTTCTTCATCTCCATCTGAGAGCACTTCAGCATGGACTTCATTGTCCATATCCCTATAAGCATTTTGGTCAAAGCCATTCAACAAGTGTCCAGGAAGTTCCAAACTTTCCCACATCTTCTTGTCTTCTGAGATCTCTAGTTTTCTAGGAAGTTCCAAACTTTCCCACATTTTCTGTCTTCTTCAGAGCACTCCAAACTGGTTCAACCTCTGCCTGTTACTTAGCTCCAAAGTTGTTTCTGCATTTTCAGATATCTTTATAGCAGCGGCCCACTTTCTGTGGTACCAATTTACTGTATCAGTTTGTTCTCATGCTGCTAATAAAGACACACCTGAGACTGGTTAATTTATAAAGAAAGAGGTTTAATTGACTCACAGTTTAGCATGGTTGGGGAGGCCTCAGGAAACTTATAATCATGGTGGAAGGGGAGGCAAACATGTCCTTCTTCACATAGTGGCAGCAAGAGGAAGTGCAGAGTGAAGAAGGGGAAAAGCCCATTATAAAACCATCACATCTTGTGAGAACTCACTCACCATCACAAGAACAGCATGAAGGTAACAACCCCCATGATTCAATTACCTTTCACTGGGTCTCTTCCACAACACATGGGGATTATGCCAACTACAAGTTCAAGCTGAGATTTGGGTAGGGATACAGGCAAACTGTATCAGTTCTATAACTTGAAAGCTATTTAATCACTATAAAATGGAGGAGCAGGAAAGCATTCTATAAAAAGAAGAGCATATTTGAAAAACTGAGGAATAAATATTCCACCAAAACAGTCATTTTTAGTGGGATCTGGGTAGAGGATAGAGGTTTGGACAAGGTTTACATTATGCAGATCCTTCGAGACCATGTTAATAATTTTTTAATTATTCTAAGAGCAATAAGAAGCCATGGAAAGTTTAAATAAGTGAAGTGCTTTACCAGATATTCAAGTTTAAAAGATAACTCAGACTACCTTGTGAAAACAGATTGAAGTGGGAAAGTAATGATTGTCAGGAAGATATTTCAGCAGGTCATAGTAATATTTCAAGAGAGAGATTCTGGCATAGGTTGATAGCAGTGGCATTCCAGAGAAAATGAACTGTAAAACACAAATAAAATTATAGCTCTGGCTTTGTTTGCATTGCTACAAATTATGAAGGTATAAACCAAATTCTTTGAATTTTGTTCTTCATGCCATTGCAAAAGTCATAATTTTTAGAAAGTACTTATTCCCAAATTATTCTGAGTTTAGACCTTTATGGCATATGGATAGAATCATAAGTGATAAACAGGAAATATGGAACATTTTTAAGTTTGTGTAAATAATTGTATAGCACTAAAGCAATGACACTAAGCTTACATATGCATGTTTAAATGTGTGATAAGGTGAGTGAAGAATGAAAAACCTTTTAAACTCCATTTGAAGGAAAAATACTCTCAAATTAATCTAATGTTGTCTAAAGCACAGATGTGCTATTAAGATCATTCTTATACTTCTGCTTTTATAATATCATATTTTTATTTTTAACATTCATAAATTAGTTAAGATTTTTGTTGTTTCAGAAGTACTGTTTTTTTAACATGTAATACTGGTGTAAAATTTAATAAGTCAAGAATTTATGTTGTCAGAAAGTATGGCTTCTAATATTTTCATTTTACACACTTACAGTTATGAAAATCCTAATTTGTACAAAAGAGCAAGGGAAAATTAATTTAAAAACACATTTGGTTGCACATATGTTCGGAATAAAATTGTTGTTTTAAATGGCTTAATTAGAACAGTTTGTCATGCTTATTGGAAACTGGTATAATGGCATTATTTTAACCATTGAGTTCTGGCAGAAATCAAAAGAGAAAGAGGGTTAGAGACACTCTTGAAGCTTTGTTATTCTGTGCCTTTCAGAATAGTTCTGTCTGGCTCATTATATCCAAGGTGCTTGTCACTATAAAACCGGAATATTCAGAAAGATGTTAAACTAGAGTACAAAGAAAGATCAGTTTCTCAGTTCAGTAAAATAATGTCTATTCAACATTTGGTACATGCATATACTTTTTAATCTCTGAATGTGAAATTGGTCTAAAGAGAATGATTTCTAATAATATATTTCTTATTAAAATGTAATGAGTTAAATGCCAATAGAAGGTCAAAGAGTAGGTACTTTGTTCAACATGAGAAGAAACACAAAGCTTAATACTCAACTAGGGTCCCATTTTCTCTTTTGAGATATCCATGATTCAGACTTTTCACCAGGGTACTATTCACATGCTACTTGTCTGTGTCTCCTTCTATTATTCTATAGACAGTGTTTATTCTGAGCAAATTAGGCTATTTAATAATTGTCAAATACAATCCATATTTTCCTTATTTGGTTTCTTCAGACGATATTCCTGTCACATCTTAACTCCATTTGTCCAAGCCCTTTCCAAACATCAAGAAGTAGCTTTTCAAATGCCCTAACCTTTCCCCGACCCAGTCCTAAATGGAGGTTCATTTGCCTCTCTCCATATTGCCATAGTAATCATCTTTTTCCTTGCTTATATCCTTGTAATACAGTTGTTTATATACTTGTCTAGTTTATGCACTCTATGAGATTATAAACTCCCTTGAGGCCAGTTTCTTCTTATCTTCATATTTTACCTCTTTCTTTGCCTCAAATAGTTCTTGGTGCATAGTGTAGCATTGTCAAAATGAATTGCTTCACAGAGTTATGGGTAGGCTTAGGCTTAGGCTTATGACGCATATAATGAGTGAGTGAGTGACTCACAGATTGAACAGAGGGGAGAGGAGCCTTCCTCTCTCAGCTTTTAATAGTGCCCTAGGGATGCATTTGGAGAAAGACTTCTTACAGCAAAGTTTCTTACACAGAAAAAGAAAAAAAAAAGTAAAGAAAAAAGCCAGGAGAGTTAAAAATGTGACCCAGAAAAACAAAAAATGGTACTGAAAATTAAAGAAAAATGGAGGTAAGACCAAGAATGAAGGAATCAGTGTGCCTCTTCAATTAAAGCTGAGACCCTTCAATCAAACACCGCTTTTACACTTTCTCATTGAAACCTTTGATGCCCAGCTTATTTCTGGGAATTTATTTAACAAAACATTTAAATTATGGATTAAAATATATTAACTATATATCATGGATATTTATTATTTCTTTATGGAGGATCAGTCTCTTAACTTCTTATGCTTACAGACTTCCCTCCCACAACCTTGTGAGTTTTGATGAGTTTGATTGCAAAGAGTGTACTTTTCACCGTGGAAGCTAAAATTCCTTATACCCCTTGCAACTAGGATTCAGGCAAAACCACTAGGCTTTGCAAATCAGATGAAACCACCCAAGACATAAGCGTTTTTGAAGATGATGGACTGAAGAAACCCTCTGGGAAAGGGGAAAATTAAAACAAGTTTAAATACCAAGAGCAGCCAGAACAGGAATGCTAATGTGAATGTTGTATGCTCAGGGTTAACTATGCTGAGGTGCAAGCTGGAGCTTTTACTGCTTTGTGGGAGTTGGCCATTATGCATCACAAAATACCTTCATAAAGAGTGTGGAGAAATTTTCTAGGCTATGTAACTTGGAGTTTGTTTCTCCTGGCATGATGACGATTCCACCCACAAACTAATATGTATGTGAAATGGTTTGGCTGTGTCTCCACCCAAATCTCATATGGAATTGTACCTCCCCAAATTCCCATGTGTCATAGAAGGGACCCAGTGGAAGATAATTGAATCATGGGGGCAGAGCTTTCTCATGCTATTATTGTGGTAGTGATTAAGTCTCATAATATCTGATGGTTTTATAAAGGGGAGTTCCCCTGAACAAGCTACCTTGCCCGCCACTATATAAGACATGACTTTTCTTCTCCTTTACCTTTCACCATGATTGTGAGGCCTCCCCCACCATGTAGAACTGAGTCCATTAAACCTCTTTCCTTTATAAATTACCCAGTCTTGGGTATTTCTTTATTAGCAGCATGAGAGCAGACTAACGCAGTGTATGTGTTTGTGTGTGTGTGTAGTGGTAAAAACACTTAACCTGAGATACACTCTCTTATCAAAATTTTAAGTGTTCAATATATCGTTAACTATAAGTACAGTGGTATACAGCAGATCTTTAAATTTACTCATCTTGCATAACTAAACTTTATACTCATTGAACTTTAACTACCCTCTACCTCCTTCCAGTTCCTGAAAACCACCATTCTATTCTCTTGTTTCTATGAGTTAGATTATTTTAGGTACATCATATAGTTGGAATTATGCAGTATTTCTGTGACTAGTTTATTTCTGTGACTATTTTTTTTCACTTAGTGTAATGTTCTCCAGATTTATCCTTCTTGTAGCATATGGCAGGATTTCCTTATTTTTTAAGACTGAATAATATTCCATCCTGTGTATATGGCATTTTCCTTATCTATTTATATTTAAATGGATGTTAACGTACATAAATGTTTCAATACCTTAGCTATTGTGAGAAATGCTGCAACGAACATGGGATTACAGATGTATCTTTAAGATCCTGATTTCAATTCTCTGTGATACATACCCAGAAGTAAGATTGCTGGATCATATGGTAGTTCCATTTTTAATATGCTAGGAAACACCATATCTCCTATTGCTTTTTATAGCAGTTTCACCACTTTTCATTCCTACTAGCAGGGTACAAGCTTCCAATTTCTTCACACATTTGCCAACACTTATCTTGTTTTTTAATAACAGCCATTCTAATAGGTATAAAGTAATATTTTGTTTTGATTTGCTTTTTTTCTATTAATAATGTTGAGCATAGATTATTGATAATGCTGATCATCTTTTCATATACCTATAGGCTATTTATATGCCTTTTCAGGAGGATAAATATCTATGCCAGTCCTTTGCCCATTTTTAAAATAAGGTTATTTGTTTCTTTGCTATTGAGTTGTAGGAGTTCCTTATACATTTTCGATATAAACCCCTCATTAGATATATGGTTTGCAAATATTTCTCCCACTCCACAGGTTATCTTTTCACTCTTGATTGCATCCTATACTACACAGAAGCTTTTTATTTGATGTAGTCTCATTTGTCTATTTTTGCTTCTGTTTCTGATGCTTTTAGTGTCATATCCAAGAAATCATTGCCAAATCCAATGTCATGAAGCTTTTCTCCCATTTTTCTCTAGGATTTTAACAGTTTCAATTCTTACATTGACATTTTTAAACCATTTTGATGGATTTATTTTTGTGTATAAATAGGGGTCAGATTTTATTTTATTACATGTAGCTATCCAGTTATCCCAACACAATTTGTTAAAGAGAATATATTTTGTCAAAGGTGCCTAACATAGTTTTAACATCTTAAGTTTTTTAATGTAGCAGATGAGTTCTTTATCCCCATACCCCTTGCCTTTTTAATACCTGCCAATAGAACTTCCAAATATCATTAACTTCTCTTTGCCTGAAGGCTTGCTCTGACTACCGGAGCCCTCTCCACCTGTGCATAAAGCAGGCTGGAAATGCTGGGGAATTAACGTTCCACAGGAGTGGCTTTTAATCATTAACTGCCAAGATTTGGTTCATATGATGCAACTCTCTCCCCTCAGGGGCAATAAGCTTGTAGGACTAAGCTACAGTTGCCCACTATAGTAACCTGTCTGATGATGCACTTTTATTGGCTTCTTTCCCTTTTCTTTATCGCTTCACCACTCCTCTACTGATGTTTATGGGACCACCTCCCAAATGAATTATTTGCATATAAATCGTGTCTCAAAGTCTGATTCTGGGATCCAAACTAAGATACTAAATCTAAAATTAATTTCTGTTACTTACAGCTCATAAACCTATCCTGCTGTATTAGGGAATGTTACATCATGTAAAAATGTCTGTTCACATGATGAAAAATAATCTAAGCCCTCATGGCATTTTTGTCTTTGCTCATTTAGAATTTTGTAAAATAGCATGAGCACTGGTATTATAGACATCTCAGGTCAAATACCAGATTTCGCTCTTAATAACCAAGTGACACAGGGCTGTTTACATAATTTTGCTAAATTTCAGTTTATTTTTGGAGAAATGAGGGTATTTATAACTCTCTTATTGTGAAAATATATAAAATAAGCAATTCCAGACCTACATTGCACCAGTCAAACAAATGCTCACCATATACACATTCCTATTCTCCTTTTACTTTGTTCCATTTTTTGACTTCTTCTTAATCTACCTTCTTTTGTTTTTGCATAAACCATAATTAAACAAAAGTTAAAATACCCAAAGAAATATGGTTTTGGTGGAGTAACTAACTACACAAGGCACTTAGATACTTGATAGAACATTTTGCTCAAGGTGACAACTTTATTCTACAACTGAAGATATCTTTACTAAATGTAAGCCCCTACTCAATATTCAAGCAACAAAAGTTACGTTGCACAAAGCTCATCCCTCTAGTAGAGATATGAGCTGCTTTTTGTACCTACTGCTTTTGGCAGCCCACACTTTGTTTGTGTCACATATTAAGCAATTTTATCATCTTTGATGCCCCAAGTATTTCCCTGACACTGCCTTCCCTGTAGCTGCAGGCTCTAAACTTTTCCCTCCACTTCTTTTCCTCATCTCTGTCCATTCCAATATCCTCTTGAGGTCTGACTAACCTGATAAAGAAATTTAATCCAAAATATTCTTCCAAATTTTATCTGGGCTTTGTTAACTCCAAGGAATAGTTAATATGATAAGTATAACCACACAAACAGAAGCTTTAAGGCATACATATTTGGACAAGAAAATATATTTCAAATCCTACCTCACAAATGAATGCTTATTCCTGAAAAATATAACAGTGGCTCTGGGACTCTTAACTTAAAATAAATCTCCTGTTTCCTCAACATTTTAACCATTATCAATTGTCATTCTAACAATATTTGATATACTCTGACTTTGAAAATGAGTGCCTTTTTTAAACTATTCATTTAACAAATACTTGTTAAATATTACTATGTTCATAACATTGTTCTAGGCATTAAAAGTTAGCCAATAAAGAGTTTCATACCATAAAAGCTTAGGAATTTGTCTAGTTAGTTCAGGCTGCTACACCAAATTACTATAGATTGGGTAGCTCACAAAAAAACAAATATATTTCTCACAATCAGTATAGTGGAGGTCTGAGATCAGGGTGCTAGCATGGTTGGGTTCCAGTGAGGGTCCTCTTTCAGGTTATAGAACACTGACTTCTTGTTGTGTCCTTATATGACAGAGAGCAAAGCAAAGCAAAGCTCTCTTGGAATGCTTAAAAGGGCACTAATCCCATTCCCATTCATGAGGGTTCTAGAGCAAAAGTATTACCCGTGCAAGGGGGATCATCTTGCTTGAGGGGTGGATACCCCATGTACCATGACGTGCTTATTTCACATTGTATGCCAGCTTCAAAACATCTCATGTACACCATAAATATATATACCTACTATGTACCCACAAAAATTAAAAATAAACAAGCAAAAAACAAATTTGCCATTGAGTATTGAGTCTGTCTTTAAGAAAAAATGTAAAAATATTTTCCTAAGAATGGTTGAATTGTTGTAAGAGTCTTGGGTAAAGAAAAATTACTTTGTTAGAAGGGAGGAAGGAAGCCCTTATCAAAAAATAAAAAATTTAAAAATTATAAAAGAAACAGGCAAAATAAAACTGTGATACTCATAAGCATTGATAAGTTGTGATCTGAGACTTGTGGATCTTCACATTTTTCAATCCTTTACTCCCTGCTCTGATCTGAATGTTTGCATCACCCCGAAATCCATATGGTGAAATCCTAACGGCTGAGGTGATAGTATTTAAGAAGCTGGGTCTTTGGGAAGCTATTCGGCCTGCAGCAGAGCCCTCGTCAATGAAGTTGTGCCTTTGTAAAAGAGGCCCAAGAGAGAGCTTCCTTCCATCACGTGAAGAGACAGTGAGGAGGTGCTGGTCTATGAACCTGAAAGTCAGTCTACAAGATCTGCACTACCTTGATCTCGGACTTCCCGGCTTCTGGATCTGTGAGAAATAAATTTCTGTTGTTTATAAGCCACCCAGTCTAAGGTATTTTGTGATAGCATCTGAACAGATAATGACACTTCCTAAGGTGATTTTCCAAACTAGGTATTTTCATATACATTTTAAAAGTTAGAATCTAAAATTTGTATCATATATTTCCGTAGCTAAAAAGGATATTACTTCCATTTTAAATACAACTGCTATATTTTTTTAGAAGACAGCCAAAAGGATTATAAATATAACAATAATTATGTGATTAACCTATCATTCAGTATATGAACAAATTATTTTTAATAGTAAAAAGGCTTATTATTTTTTCTCAATGAAATTATATTTTAATCCAATTTGCCATAGAAATTTTTATCCTAGTATATGTTTATGCTTGAATGTATCTATTAAATACCCTATCACACTTCTTTAAAATATGAATATATAATTAAATATAAAATTATATTATATTTCTAAAAATAGGCTCCAAGTATCTAAAATATCTTCTGAAATTAGTTATTCCAATTTTTTTTTTTTTTTTTTTTGAGATGGAGCCTCGCTTTTGTTGCCCAGGCTGGAGTGCAGTGACACGATCTCAGCTCACAGCAACCTCCACCTCCCCTGTTCAAGAGATTGTCCTGCTTCAGCCTCCTGAGTAGTGGGATTACAGGAATGCACCATTGCGCCCTGCTAATTTTGTGCTTTTAGTAGAGCTGGGATTTTGCCGTGTTGGTCAGGCTGATCTCGAACTCAGGTGATCCACCCACCTCAACCTCCCGAAGTGCTGGGATTATAGGCGTGAGCCACCATGCCAGCCTATTGCAAAATTTTTAATCAATTTTTCAGAGCAAGAGTAGAAATCATTATAAATGAAAATTCAAAAACATAAAAAGTAATAATTTTATTGGAAAGAGATCTATCCATGAGATAACTGGGAAGGAAAGGTATGGTCCCTTGATTAAAGAAGTTTTCCTTTAGCATCTGGAAGTTTTCCATCTCTGGACAGTGAAACATAAAATTTGGGATGAGGAGAGGTACCAAAAAAATGGTGATTGTCAAAGGGGAGCCAGGAAAGGAGAACAGGCATGCAAAAAAGATTGGGGGACATTGGGAAAAGTGGTGACAGTGCTGGCCAGAGAAGACTGTTACAGAGCACAGCAGAGGCTTTGACATGGCAGGCACAGGAGCGGAGGCAGGAAGGTGTGCATACATATAAAATGTTGTTGCTGACATTAGAGTTAATCCATCCAACACTAGTAAAAGAAAAAAATTGTACAAACTGACAGAAATGAAGACATTGAGCAAAGTATGAATCATATCCTGTTCTTGTAGAATTTTGTGGTTAATTTGGTTATGGGAATCAGCCACTAGAAGTTTGTATAAATGTCTTTTGACTGAGCTGTGCAGAACCAAAAAGGACAAACAGTTTCAAATAGAGGAAATTGCTTCATCTTTAGAGTGAAACTCTGGCATTTACTTAAATTTGTGTTCCAAATGTCAAATTCAACACAAGGCAAAGGTTAGCTGTATTTAGGATCTAATAAATACTTGAGAAATACACTCAGCATAGAGCCTACCCACTGGCAAAATATTCCACACACATCTGGTTAATGAATAAGTGAACTGATTATTAAATGAATGGTCAGCATCCCCACCAAAGAGGCAGAAAAACCCTGAAAACCCTTATACTGCATATAGGAACAAAGACCTGAGACTCTGATATCTGTGGAAACCTGCTGCTACTGTAATAATTTTAGGAAACTTATCTATTGAACCTATGAAAGTGATTTTAAAATGTTTATCTTAATTGTATTTTTCTAGTTCTTCCACTTTGTCATCACAAATACTCTTAGTCTAAGGTACTTTTGAATTATTTCCCCAACAAAAACACCAGTTCTAATTTAAAGCCTCAAGGTTTTATTTTGAAAGGGAAAGCTCAGCTAGAGAACTAAGATTTAAATTGAGTCTAGTGAATATTCAATTAATATGAACACATCTATGAATAAGAGAGATAAAAAGAATTGGGAATTAAATAGAAGTACATCTCTTCACATTTATTTATTTTAGGTTACGTAAATTAAGGTTCTCTGAGGAACAAATACCAAGATGGGATTAGATATGAAAAACATTTACTGGGAAAACATTTGCTGAGGATAAAGACAAGAGAGTGGGAGAAGGTGAGAAGAACCTCCAAACCAAGATGCAGATCTGAACCTGCAGACGCAGAAGGGGAAGGAGGAATGATGGAGTGGGGAGAATTTCACACCGCAGAGCAGTTCCGAGCCAGTTGGGCCCGGCCAGTGGGGGAAGGAGGCCTTACACTCATACCTGTTGTTAACTGAATGTTTGCATCTCCTCAAAACTTGTATGTTAAAGCCTAATCCCCAAGAAGGGACCTTTGGGAGGTGATTAGGTTATGAGGGCAGAGCACTCAAAAATGGTATTAGTGACTTTATAAGCATCTGACGAGTACAGAATTCTTCCCTTCCACCGCGTGAGGACACAGGTAAAAGGTGCCAAATATGAATCAGAAAGTGGGCCCTCCACAGACACTAATCTTCAAATTTTTCCTTTCTTTACTCTTTGCTGCAGTCTGAATGTTTGTGTCCCAACCAAAATTCATATGTTGAAATTCTGTCCCCCAAAGTGATGTTATTAAGAGGTGGGGCCTTTGGGAGGTGATTCAGTCTTAGGGCAGAGACCTTGTGAATGAGATTCTGAACCTTATAAAAGGGACCCAGAGAGGACCCTCCCTCCTTCCATCGCATGAGCACACAGTGAGGAGGTGCTGTTCTATGAACCTAAAAGTGGATCTTTACAAGATCTGCAGCACCTTCATCTTGAACTTATCAGATTTCAGAACTGTGAGAAATCTATTTCTGTTCTTTGTAAGCTACCCAGTTTATGGAATTCTGTTACAGCAGCCCAAAAAAACTGAGCCATACCTCCATCATGATCACTCATTGAGTGTGGTCACTCATTAGGTAGGCCTCAGCAGTACCTGCCAGGTGGTCCAGTGAGGCAGCAGCATGGAGCACCTCTCAATCCTGCCTGCAGTTGGAGATGAGAGCCACAGATTTTCACAGGTGTAGCAAAACTGGGATAGACATGTTTTTGATATTTTAATGTTTCTAATTCTAATTTCTAACGTTTCAAAAGAGAACATAATGGTGATTATGAAAAAAACAATTATTATCATAGTTCATTAGATTTACTTATAAGTACATGTAAACATATATGAGGAAATGTCGCATAGATACAAAGGCGCACAGATCAATCTTAGTAATCTGAAGATCTACATTTTAAAGTCTTTGTTATATATTATGATTAAATATTTGAAATCTATAGAAGAAACTACTGAGCCCTGTGAAAAAAATTAACCGAGAAAGACCAAAAACAAAGATAATGTCTGATGGGCTCTGGACGTCAGATTCTATGCAGAAACAATGACAAACTTTAACCCTGGACAACCAGTGTTTCGAAAATAGGCACTTCTGTTCAATGAATTACATGTGTGTGTTTTTCCCTAAGCCAATATGAGCTACAGTTTTCCACTGTCACGATTCAAATTTCTTGCTTTCTTTTTTGATACTTGGATTCTAGAGAATTAAACAAAAAAAAATCAAAATTGTTGAAAAGAATTCGGTAAACAAATAATTGTTTATAGAATATAAAATGGCATTGTGCATTAAGAATAGGTACAATGATCTGATAACAAAATCAAAAATTAATCCATAAACAGATATAACTAATGTTGATATTTCAGCTTGATATAGAAAGAATGGATTTTAAAAAATAATCATTTCTTTATAAGGGAAATGTTTGTGCCCCATATTTATGCTAAAATGAAATTCTTTTACCCAAGTTTAAGTTTTAAAAAGTTGTATGGAAGTGGTACATGCACATGAAAAAATATAAAGTAATTCTGGATTATAATAAAAAGCAACAGTTTTTAGCCATATTTTTCCCACTCCTAAGAAAGACGTACTTTTAAATTTTCCTATTTTAATTCTCCTGTTAATTAACTTCATAACTACAATTTACTTACATCCCTATATCTTTATTTATTAGACTTGATATCATACCTGTAAATAACCACAATGAAACATGCAGATTTGGCTCCAGGCTGAGGAATCCTCATTTCAGAAGTCATCATCCACTTTCCATTTAACAAAATATATGTTGAAATCTATCACCTGCTGGCCAAGCACGTTGGCTCATGCCTGTAATCCCAGAACTTTGGGAGGACAAGGTGGGCAGATCATCTGAGGTCAGGAGTTTGAGACCTGCCTGGCCAACATGGTAAAACTCCGTCTCTACTAAAAATACAAAAAGAAAAAAAAAGTATCTGGACATGTTGGCAGGTCCCTGTAATCTCAGCCGCTTGGGAGTCTGAGTCAGGAGGATCATTTGAACCCGGGAGATGGAGGTTGCAGTGAGCCGAAATTGAGCCACTGAACTCCAGTCTGGGCGACAGAGTGAGAGTCCGTCTCCAAAAAAGAAAAGAGAGAGAAATGAGAAGCTGAATTAAAAATTTGAGTAAAAAAAAAGTATATGTGTATGTACAATGTAACCTGGGGAATGTAACCTGGGAGAGCTATTCTAAACAGAAAACCAAGATTAGAGAGAGAGAGAGAGAGAACTTAAGGAGGACTAAATGTATTTTTATTAAAGTATTAGAAACATAATTCAAAGAAAATAATTAACTGAGAAAAATTATCTGCTCCATACAAAGTATTAATATCTTTTTTTTTTTTTTTTTTTTTTTTGAGGCGGAGTCTTGCTCTGTCGCCCAGACTGGAGTGCAGTGGCCGGATCTCAGCTCACTGCAAGCTCCGCCTCCCGGGTTTACGCCATTCTCCTGCCTCAGCCTCCCCAGGAGCTGGGACTACAGGCTCCGCCACCTCGCCCGGCTAGTTTTTTTTTTGTATTTTTAGTAGAGACGGGGTTTCACCGTGTTAGCCAGGATGGTCTTGATCTCCTAACCTCATGATCCGCCCTTCTCGGCCTCCCAAAGTGCTGGGATTACAGGCTTGAGCCACCGCGCCCGGCCAATATCTTTCTTACTACAAGGCTACAATAACCAAAACAGCCATGATACTGGTACCAAAACAGAGATACAGACCAATGGAACAGAACAGAGCCCTCAGAAATAATACCGCACATCTACAACCATCTGATCTTTGACAAACCTGACAAAAACAAGAAATGGGGAAAGGATTCCCTATTTAATAAATGGTGCTGGGAAAACCTGTTAGTCATAAGTAGAAAGCTGAAACTGGACCCCTTCCTTACTCCTTATAAAAAAATTAATTCAAGATGGATTGGAGACTTAAATGTTAGACCTAAAATCATAAAAACCCTAGAAGAAAACCTAGGCAATACCATTCAGGACATAGGCATGGGCAAGGACTTCATGTCTAAAACACCAAAAGCAACGGCAACAAAAGCCAAACTTGACAAATGGGATCTAATTAAACTAAAGAGCTTCTACACAGCAAAAGAAACTACCATCAGAGTGAACAGGCAACCTACAGAATGGGAGAAAATTTTTGCAATCTACTCATCTGACAAAGGGCTAATATCCAGAACCTATAAAGTACTCAATCAAATTTACAAGAAAAAAACAAACAACCCCATCAAAAAGTGGGCAAAGGATATGAACAGACATTTCTCAAAAAGAAGACATTTATGCAACCAACAGACACATGAAAAAGCGCTCATCACCACTAGCCATCAGAGAAATGCAAATGAAAACCACAATGAGATACCATCTCACACCAGTTAGAATGGCAATCATTAAAATGTCAGGAAACAACAGGTGCTGGAGAGGATGTAGAGAAATAGGAACACTTTTATACTGTTGGTGGGACTGTAAACTAGTTCAACCATTGTGGAAAACAGTGTGGTGATTCCTCAAGGATCTAGAACTAGAAATACCATTTGACCCAGCCATCCCATTAGCGGGTATATACCCAAAGGATTATAAATCATGCTGCTGTAAAGACACATGAACACGTATGTTTATTGCAGCACTATTCACAATAGCAAATACTTGGAACCAACCCAAATGTCCATCAATGACAGACTGGATTAAGAAAATGTGGCACATATACACCATGGAATGCTATGCAGCTATAAAAAAAAAGATGAGTTCGTGTCCTTTGTAGGGACATGGATGCAGCTGGAAACCATCATTCTCAGCAAACTATTGCAAGAACAGAAAACCAAACACCACATGTTCTCACTCCTAGGTGGGAATTGAACAATGAGATCACTTGGACACAGTAAGGGACATCACACACCGGGGCCTGTTCTGGGGTAGGGAGAGGGGGGAGGGATAGCATTAGGAGATCTACCTAATGTAAATGATGAGTTAATGGATGCAGCACACCAACATGGCAAATGTATACATATGTAACAAACCTGCACGTTGTACACATCTACCCTAGAACATACAGTATAATTAAAAACAAACAAACAAACAATATTAGCCACTAACCACATGTGGCTAACAATAAGGTCATTTAAAATTAAATAATATTTAAAATTTAGTTAAAAAAAAACTTTCTTGTATAAAGAGGCATAAACACAAAAATAAAGGTGGACAACATTATATGAGGGATATGAAGGTAGACACTGAAGCCAAACTTCTTGGTTTCAAACCTTGAATCTTCCACCTACTTGTCAAGTGGGGATAATAATACTATTTTCATATTAGGAAAGTTTTGAGAGTGTGATGATTGGGTACACATAAAGTACTTAGAAAGTACCTGTAATGGAAAGTACCCAATAATTGGTAGTTATGAATTTTTATTAATATTGTAACTATTTAGGACACATTAACAAAAAAATGGGCAAAAATATAAAGAAGAAATCCCCTAAAGAACTTTAATAGTTGTTAATAAATGTGAACCAGAGGACATCAATTATAGGCAAAATATATCATTATTCAATTATTTGGTTGAAAATAATGTCAGTAGAATTTATAGGCATGTAAGAAATTGGGTATCCTCAAATATTTTTGTGAATTGTGTATAAACTATTCTGTTTTTCTGAAGAGGAACTTGACCCAGGATTCTAAAGCTTTAAATATGTGCATTCTTTTCATTCTACAAATTCTAATTATAGATGTTAATCTTAAAATATAATCAGACAAGTTATTTGGAATTCTCAATGCATTAGTGTATATCGTAAAATAATAAAAGCAACTTACACTTAAAGCAATAGGGGGATGCATACAAAATTACTGAATATTATACAATGATATTCTATCAAGATGGAAGGTGGAATATGAAATAAGATCATTAAATGTATGGCATATGAGTCTATACACATCAGATAAAATCAATAAGTAGGCAGCAAAACGGTATATATAATATTATTATATTATACCATTATATCTTATAATATATATAAGATATATAAAGTATAATATAATGCAGGATATATTACAATGTTACATTAAAAATAATATGTCTATCATATCTATAATTTTAAATTTTCACCTGGATGTTCCAATATTATGTAGATACTATCACATTGTTATCTATATCACAGGATGTATAATTTACAAATAAAGAATTTGGAAGGTTGAAAACATAATTGTTCATCATTTTCTCTGATTTAATTATTTTTTGACTATTAATATAAAATTCTAACAGTGAAGACAAATTACTTACAGAATTAAAATATAATCATTTATTGTAATAATTTCCATTTAGCATTTTTTTTCTTTAATTTAGAAATATAGAGAAGGGGTCTTCATAACAGTATTACAGAATTTAAATATTGGCTAACACACTTTTTTTAACATGAAGGCAGAAATGTTCACTAACTTGTGTTCTAAAACCAGACATTACACAGCTGAAAAAATAAAACTCAATGTGATTGTTAACTCTGGTACCCAGCATTAAGATAACTTTACTTATCTGGAAACTGAGGGTTTGATCTTGTTGTAATATTCATGTACTCATATATTAATGTTATAGAACCCTACACTAAGTCAATTTTACTCACAGCAGTAGGTAAATATAACAAGATATAATATTTTAAAACAGAAGATAAATACATAACATTTCACTGTCTTCTGAATACAAATGCTCCTTAACTTACAATGGGGTTATGTTCCCATATACCTAGTGTAAGTTGAAAATATCGTAAGTTAAAAATAGGTATTTTGTAGACATAATGAATGGGCATTTTGTAGACATGATGAACATTTAAATACAATATTCAAATATCTTGGGCAACCCAGTACATTCTTGAATATCATTGTTAAGCCTTGTGATCCTGTGGCTGACTGGGAGCTGTGGTTTGCTGCTGCTGCCCAGAATTTCGAAAGAGTATTCTGCCACATACCACTAGCACTAAAAAAGATCAAAATTCAAAATTTAAATGACTTCTACTGAATGTGTATCATTTCACACCATTGTAATGTTGAAAAATCATAAGATGAGCCATAGGTAAGTTGGGAGCTGTCCATAGTTAACTGATATTTTGTATCTGACAAATGAATTTATTATTTACACGATTTCTAATTCAATCCCTAACCAGCATATAAGCCAATGTATTTGGAGAATAGTGTTTTCAAGATAAAGCACATATTCTAAGAAATCTCAAACGCTAGAGCTCTTAATACTGGCATACTTTGTTTTATTGCAATTCATTTTATTGCACTGGGTTTTTGTTTGTTGGTTTTTACAGATGGTTTGTGAAAATCCTGCATCGAGCAAGTTCATCAGAAACATTTTCCAACACCACATACTCACATTGTGACTCTGTGTCATATTTTGAGAATTCTCGCAATATTTAAACTTCAACAATATATAAAAATAATTATTATTATATCTGCTGGTGATCTGTGATCAGTGATTATTTTAATGTTGCTATTCTAATGGTTTTGAGGCACCACAAATGACACTTATGTAAGACCACAGCCTTAACTGATAAATGTTGTATGTGTTCTGACTGCTCCACTGACTGGTCCTTCTCCATCTTTCTCTCTCTCCTGAAGCATCTCTATTCTCTGAGACAACAATATTAAAATTAGGCTGATTAAACTCCCTACCATTACCTGTAAGTATTCACGTAAAGGAAGTGTTGCATATCTCTCACTTTAAACGAAAAGCTAAAAATTATTAAAGTTAGTGAGGAAGGCATTTCAAAAATAAAGTTGGGCGAAAAGCTAGCCCTCTTGTGTCAAGCAATAAAGTTGTGAATTCAAAGTAAAAGTTCTCGAAGGAAATTAAAAGTGCTATTCCAGTGAAGACATGAATGATAATAAAGCAAAACAGCCTTATTGCTGATATGAATAAAGTCTGAGTGGTTTGAATAGAAGATCAGACCAGCCACAACATTCCCTTTAGACAAAGCCTAATCCAAAGTAAAGCCTTAAATCCCTTCAATTCTATGAGGAAGTTGCAGAAGAAAAGTTGGAAGCTAGCAGAGGCTGGTTCATGAGGTTTAAAGAAAGAAGCCATCCCTAGAACATAAAAAGGCAAGGTGAAGCAGCAAGTGCTGATGTAGGAGCTGCTGCAAGTTATGCAGAAGATTTAGCTGAGATAACTGATGAAGGTGGCTGCACTAAATAACAGACTGTCAATGTAGACAAAGCCTTGTAATGAGAGATGTCATCAAGGACTTTCATAATGAAAGAGAAGTCAATGCCTAGCTTCAACGCTTCAAAAAACAGGCTAACCCTCTTGTTAGGGGCTAATGCAGCTGATTACTTTAATTGAAGCCAGTGCTTATTTACTATTCTGGACATCCTAGGGGCCTTAAGAATTTTTCTAAATTTACTCTGCCTGTGCCCCCAGAAACAGAACAACAAAGCCTGGATGACAGCACATCTATTTACAGCATGATTTACTGAATATTTTAAGCCCATGTTGAGATCTACTGCTCAGAATAAAAGATTTATTTCAAAATATTACTGTTCATTGACAATGCACCTGGTCACTCAAGAACACTGAGAAAGATATACAGGATTAATGCTGTTTTCATGGCTGTTAACACAATATCCATTCTGCAGTCCAAAAATCAAGTTGTGATTTTGACTTTCGAGTCTTATTTTCCAGGAAATACATTTCATAAGGCTCTAGCTGCTGTAGACAGTGGTTACTCTGATGGATCCTGGCAAAGTAAGTTGAACAACTTCTGGAAATTATTTACCATTCTAGATACCATTAAGAATATTTGTAATTCATGGGAGGATGGTAACATGTCAACATTAAAAGGCATTTTGAAGAAGTTGATTCCAACACTCATGGATGATTTTGAGGAGTTCAAGACTTCACTGGAGGAGGTAACTGCAGATGTGATGGAAACACAAGAGAGGTAGAATTGTAAGTGGAGCTTGAATATGTGACTTAATTGCTACAATCTCACAGTCAAACTTGAATGGATCAAGAGCTGCTTCCTTTCAATGAGAAAAAAATGGTTTCTTGAGATTAAACCTGCTCTTGGTGAAGATACTGTGAATATTGCTGATATGAAAACAAATAATTTAGAATATTTTGGAAATTTATTTGATAAAGAAGCAGCAGTATTTAAGAGGATTGACTCCAATTTTGAAAGAATTTCTACTGTGGGTTAAATGCTATCAAACAGCATCATATACCATAGAGAAATCTTTCAGGAAAGGAAGTCTATTGATGTAGCAAAATTAATTGTTGTCTTATTTTAAGAAATTGCCACAACCTCCCCAACATTCAGCAAACATCACCATTGTTAGTACGCAGTCATCAATATGAAGGCAAGACTCTCCACCAGCAAAGAGATTATGGCTCCCTGAAGGTGCAGATGATTGTTATGATGTTTTAGCATTAAAGCATTTTTAAATTAAGGTATATATGTTCTTAAAGATGTGGTGCTATGACATTTAATAGACTGCAATGTAATGTAAACATAAATTTATATGCAATGAGAAGCCAAAAAGTTTGTATGTCTTGTTTTATTACAATGTTTGCTTTATTGCTGTGGTCTAGAAACAAACGTGCAGTATCTTTGAGGCATGCCTGTTATATTAGTCCATTTTCACACTGCTGATAAAGACATACCCAAGACTGGGTAATTTGAAAGGAGAGAGGTTTAATTGACTCACAGTTTCACATGACTGGGGTGGCCTCACAATCATAATGAAGGCAAGGGGGAGCAAAGTCACATCTTACATGGATAGCAGCAGGCAAAGAGAGTGCTTGTACAGGGAATCTCTCCCTTACAGAACCATCAGATCTCATGAGAGTTATTCACCATCATGAGAACAGCACTGGAAAGACCTGTCTCCATGATTCAATTACTTCCCACCAGGTTCCTCCCACAACATGTTGGAATTGTGGGAGCTACAATTCAAGATGAGATTTGAGTGCAGACACTGCCAAAGCATATCATTTTTCCCCTGTTCCTTCCCAAATCTCATGTCCTCACATTTCAAAACCAATCATGCCTTCCCAACAGTCCTCCAAAGTCTTAAGTCATTTCAGCATTAACTCAGAAGTCATGACTCAATACATCATTTCAGCATTAACTCAAAAGTTCACAATCCAACATCTCATCTGAGACAAGGCAAGTACCTTCCACCTATGAGCCTGTAAAATCAAAAGCAAGTTAGTTACTTCCAAGATACAATGGAGGTACAGGCATTGGGTAAATGAACCCATGCCAAATGGGAGAAATTGGCCAAAACAAAGATCCTACAGGCCCCATGCAAGTCTGAAATCCAGCAGGGCAGCCAAATCTTACCAAAGATTTGACAGGGTAAGTCAAGTCTTAACAAAATGGTCTCCTTTGACTCCATGTCTCACATCTAGGTCACACTGATATAAGAGGTGGAATCCCATGCTCTTGGGCAGCTCCACTCCTGTGGCTTTGCAGGGTACAGTTTCCCTCTTGGCTACTTTCATGGACTGGTATTGAGTGTCTGTGGCTTTTCCAGGTGCACAATGCAAGCTGTCAGTGGATATACCACTCTGGGGTCTGGAGAATGATGACCTTCTTCTCACAGCTCCACTAGGCAGTGCCCCAGTAGGGACTCTGTGTGGGGGCTCCAGCCCCACAATTCATTTCTGTTCTGCCCTAGCAGAGGTTCTCCAGGAAGGCCCCACCCCTGCAGCAAACTTCTGGCTGGGCATCCCGGCATTTCCACACATCATCTGAAATCTAAGCAGAGGTTCCCAAACCCCAATCCTTAACTTTGGTGCACTCACAAGCTCAACACCACATGGAAACTGTCAAGGCTTGGGACTTGCACCCTCTGAAGCTACAACCTACGTTCTACATTCACTTCTTTCAGCCATGTCTTGAGCAGCTGGGATGAAGGGCACCAAGTCCCTAGGCTGCACACAGCCAGGGGACCCTGGATCCAGGCCCAGGAAACCATTTTTTCCTCCTAGGCATCCAGGCCTTTGATGGGAGGGGCTGCTGTGAAGACCTCTGATATGCCCTGGAGACATTTTACCCCTTGTCTTGGTGATTAACATTCAGATCATATTTACTTATGCAAATTTCTGCAGCTGGCTTGAATTTCTCCTCAGGAAAATGAGATTTTCTTTTCTATCACATTGTCAGGCTGAAAATTTTTCAAACTTTTATGCTCCCTTATAATACTGAATGCCTTAAACAGCACCCAAATAACCTCCTGAATGCTTTGCTGCTTAGAAATTTCTGCTAGATACCCTAAATCATCTCTCTCAAGTTCAAACTTCCACAAATCTCTATGGCAGGGACAAAATGCTGCCAGTATCTTTGCTACAACTAACAAGAGTTACCTTTGCTCCAGTTCGCAATGAGTTCTTCATTTCCATATGAGTTCACCTCAGCCCAGACTTCATTGTCTATGTTGCTATCAGCATTTTGGATAAAGCCATTCAACAAGTCTCTAGGGAGTCCTAACCTTTCCTACATTTTCCTGTCTTCTTCTGAGCCCTCCAAACTATTCCATCCCCTCCCTCTTACCCAGTTCCAAAGTCGCTTCCACATTTTCAGATATCTTTGCAGAAGCACCCCACTCTACCAATACCAAGTTACTGTATCAGTCCATTTTCCCACTGCTGATAAAGACATATCTGAGGCCGGGCACGGTGGCTCAAGCCTGTAATCCCAGCACTTTGGGAGGCTGAGATGGGCGGATCATGAGGTCAGGAGATCAAGACCATCCTGGCTAACACGGTGAGACCCCGTCTCTACTAAAAAATACAAAAATCTAGCTGGGCGAGGTGGCGGGCGCCTGTAGTCCCAGCTATTCGGGAGGCTGAGGCAGGAGAATGGCATAAAACCCGGGAGGCAGAGCTTGCAGTGAGCTGAGATCGGGCCACTGCACTCCAGCCTGGGCGACAGAGCTGGACTCCGTCTCAAAAAAAAAAAAAAAAAAAGACATATCTGAGACTAGATAATTTAGAAAGGAAAGAGATTTAATTGACTCACAGTTCCACATGCCTAGTGAGGCCTCACAATCATGGTGGAAGACAAGGAGGACCAAAGTCATGTCTTACATAGATGGTGGCAAGCAAAGAGAAATCTTGGGCAGGGAAATTCCCCTTATAAAACCATCAGATCTTGTGAGACTTATTCACTGTCATGAGAACAGTATGGGTGAAATTGCCCACATGATGCAATTACCTCCCAACAGTTTCCTCCCACAACACATGGGAATTGTGGGAGCTACAATTCAAGATGAGCTTTGGGTGGGGACACAGCCAAACCATATTGCTTGTATACCTTAATATGTAACTCCCTAAACAATCTCCACACATAGTTTTAAAAAGTATATAATTGGATCTGCTATTGGCTGAGTAGAGTCACCCAAAATTCATATGTTGAAGTCCTAATTCCCAGAACCTCAGAATGTGACTTTTTGAAGATAGGAACTTTAAGGAAGTAATGAAGTTAAAATGGTATCATTAGGGTAGGCCCTAATCCAATTTGAATGGTGTCCTTGTTGGAAGAGAAAACTAGGACACAGACAGGCACAGAGACAAGATCATGTGAAGAAACAGGGAGAAGATAGCCATCTTCAAGCCAAGAAGAGAAGTCTCAAAAGAAATAAAATCTGCTGACACCTTGATCTTAGATTTCCAGTTTCTATAAATTGTGAGAAAATAAATTTCTATTGTTTAAGACACCAAGCTGATGGAATATAGTCTGGAAGCCACAGCAAACTAATACATTATTTACTGACTATTTGATGAATCCAGGTATTATATTCTTTTTTTCTGTTTTGCAATGTTTCCATACAGATACTGTCAACATTATGTAAAAATGGAAATAAGTATTAATGTCCCCAACATATAATGAAGATGCTTGATGTATCAAAATATCATATAGTAATTCCCAATGTATTATCTAAATCAAAAGACTGAGAGAGTTTTAAGATTACAGTGAATATGCTTCTCCAAAAAGAGGTTTTGTTACTTATTGATTATCTGACCAAAACAACTCTAAACTTTAAGAGCAGTGAAATTATAAGAGTTTCTGTTACGTAGGGCTTTTGCATGAACTAAATAATACATGTAGTCAATTATGGCAGTGTCTGCCTGAAAGTGTTAGTAAACCCTATCTATCATTATTTTTGTCAAAAAAGTTTAAGTGGTTTTTTTTTTTTACATTTTGTCTCTAAGAACATTTTGATTCTTATTTCTATTTGCTTGAATTCTTAACTTTCTACAATAAAATATATAATATATATTTGGAACAATACAATAAAGTTAGTGAGAAAAAAAACCCAAAAAGCTAGATTATAGCAAGGTGCAAGTAGATTAAATTAAAAATTGTCTATTTTATACATATGTATATATACACACATATATATTCCTCTGTAATTGATTCTAATTTTCTTTTTTGTATTCTTAACTTGATTCTTTGTTATGGTTTTCATCTCTTTCCTTACCAGATTGTTTATAGTACTTGGAAGTCTGTGCTTATGCTTATTCTGATCGTTTCCCTCTTTTAACTGATTTGATACTGATTTTCTCCTTTCCATTTAAACAAAAACAAAATATATTTCATTGCAGGATAATTATTACTAAATATTTTCTAGCTTTTGGTGGCTGATAGAGAACTCCAGAGATTGCTACATGACAATCTTTCTCAAATGTTAAAGATAGTTTTGCTGGTTTTAAAATACTATTTCTGTGATCCTAAGTCCTAATGGTTGGTACTGAAACTGAGCATAAGTACCCTAGATACTCCTAACTTGAATCAGGTTTTTGTACTTGGATATAACAGGCTAACTAAAGAACCATCTCAATTTAAGTACGCTATGCCTCGATAAAGAAATCCCTCCACTCAAACATTAAATTTCCCTTTATTTTTTCTCTACTATTTTGTTTTTAAATTTATAACAAATGAGTTAGATTTTTTAAATTAAGAAATTAATATTTTGAGCAAATATGAAAGAAAATGTCATGCTTTTAATAAGATACTGCTTTTTCAGATTGTATGCTATTTTTCTCCAACACTCTGGTAAGGTTATAGCAATGCGTGTTATTTCAGAGAATAATTTACATAAAGGGCAGTATGCTGAAAATATTCAATCTTGGATCTGACATGTTTTTGGTTCTTTGTTAATTTATTTCTCTATTTGGCTTCTTTTGTTTTTGATCATCCCTCTTGCTTCATTTTTTCCATGAACTGATAGTTACTGAGAGCCAACCCGGATAAAATGTAGGGAGTCTTCAGCTCCTGAGGCTTGCATAATCTCCTTAAAGTAATTTATTATTGTCAAAGTGAAACATTTTCCAGAGTAAAAGAGTCTAATGATTTGTATTTTGGTTTAAGAAAAAGTTTTACTCATGAATAAAGATTCAGGCAACTGTCTGTCCAGGAGAAGTGGCAACCATAACTTATAATTACTGTACATAGTGGCTATTACTCATACATCTAAGGCATATAGCTCATTGAACCTATTTAGATATGATATAAAACAAAAACATAACTTTCTTTTAAAAAGGAGAATACTAACATTATTAATGATTTGTTTGGGATGAGAAAAACAAGCTAAAAGAAAGGGACTGAAAGAGATTACATAATGCTACACAATGATCTACTGCAAGCAAGTCCACTACAGAGTGACAGATTCCTTTCACTGCTTGAATGTGATAGGTTTTCTCCTTGGCTCTTAAGATGGAATGGAGGAGTCAAAGAAGTTTAATACCCTATGTTGCAGCTACTGCAAAAAGATAGTAATTCATAGACATGCAAACACATAAAATCAAATATAAATCTTGTTTTTCCTTGGGCAATAAAGAAATGAAAACAAACTAATTTGATAGGGTAGCCTATATACATTCCATTGTGTTATCATTAAAATTATATCAAGAAGACAGAACAAAAGCCTTTATCATATTATTCTGACCTCATGTATTTCTTTGTAAAAAGATGGAAAAACTTCTCCCTAAGTAAATTATTAACCAACGGAAATTCCTTATAGAAATCTTATGAGGATGATATCCAGAATAAAGTCAGCAGGCAAGTATGCCATCTAAATATTGATCATTTTTTCCTACTGAATTGAGTGGGAGCTGAACCCGACATATTCATTATTTGTCTAACATGTTTTATATATGGTTCACACAGAATGGTGTTTATGGTATTGCTACAAATTCAGGCAGTTTGGGAATTCACTTCCATTAGAGTTTCACAGACATTGACTTGTATTTAGAAAAAATGAGAATTTATTGTTTTAAAAATGTGTTCTTTGCAGGGAGCTAATCATAATTTTGATCCAAAACAATATCCTACCTCTGCCAAGTTAATGTTAATGTTATCTATTTATTCAACTTCCAGTTTTTAAATTTTACTAATATTTTGCTTCGATGAATTACACAATATTCTCTCTGTGTGCCTGCAAAATTCCCACTGCAAACAAGATCATTTTAAGTGTACATAAACTGCCAAATTATTTAAGTAGATTCTTGAAGATATTAAAAGCTCTATATGACTTATTTTTTCTTATAGAAGTATTTGCTTTATAAATAACAAAGCGGAGAAAGAAACAACTAAATAGTCAACTGCATAAATAAATATTGGTACATTTAAAAGATGGAATGAGATGCTTTCATTGTACTTATATGGAGAGACCTCCTAAGACTTATTCAAATGTTTTGTGTAAAATACTTCATTTCTCGCATGACCAGATTTTCACAGTTTTATTTTGCATAGACATTTCCCCCTGAATTTATGTATTTGCATGAGTCATAATTTCTCCTATCTCTTTCTCTTATTTTTACTTCATTCAGTCATTCAACAAGTGTTTGCTTAGTGCCTGAAATGTGCTAGGCACTGAGTGATGTACTGATGTTGAGTGGTGAATAATAGAGAAGATACTGGCTCTCCAGGAACTTATATTCTAGACTTTACATTATTATGATACCTATGAAGGCTCATTTCCACCCTAGACTAAAAGACTGAGGTGAACGGAGAGCTCTGGTATCCCCTCTCCTTCTCCACTCATGCAGTGGTCTTGGACATACACTCCTAAGTAGACCAAGGATGTAGAATACCCAACTCACTCTGCCATGCAACTTTGACCATGTAAATGATTGCTTGATGCTGACATTAATCTCCATGTGACTTCCCAATGCTGTTCCCATTCTCAAAAGAACTCCAGGCCTCTCCAAAGCTTAATAGCCCTTTTCTAATATCCATTGGCTGAAAGCCTTAGTGAGAAAAGTGAACTTTTTATTTGATACCCACCAATATCACAGGACTTGCTATAGCAGTCTGCCTGATTTTTCTCTATTTGTCTGGGGATGAGGCCTCTCATCAACTGAAAGTGTGCATTTCTGAGGATTGGAGTCTACCCTTAACTTCTGTCTTTTGTTTGGACTTCATCTTCATTGGTGACACATCACAGAAGCTGAGGTCCATCATGGACTTCTAAAGATAATCATCCAGATGTCTCTTTGGTCAGCTCCACTAACCAGCTGGAACACATAATTTCTTCCTCTCCAATCCCAGCACCAATTATTCACCCAAATAATGACCAGATGTTACCAGCTTACTTGGAAATAGTTTCCTATGGTTCCAGCTGATTCTCTGTCTCTGACCACTGCTTGGAAGGCTCCATAGGCCCCTTCCTTCCCACGCTGCGTCATTCCAATCTAGCTACCAGGAAACTCTGTAGTGCAGATGATAGATCTCGTGTGTCTCTAAATCTGCACACCATCACCTATCTGCCTCTTGTTGCCTATTATTTTCTTTCTATTAATGAATTCATACAAATATATACATTTTGTTTATAAGAATTATTGCCTTCTGTCCCTTTCTCAAACAAAATGTATTATATTCTCTCTTAATTTCTTATGAAAGAAATTAAAACATTTTACCTACTCAACCCTCTGTCTTATAAATAACTACAAACTTTCAAAATAATTCTTCAAAATCTGATATTCTGGCAAATTCTATTTTACAATTCATTTCAAGTAGGCATCCAAATATTGGTTTTCAATAGTATATGGCTGTTGAACATAATTATTCAAAGATAAAATGTAGAAGTACAAATTTTCTCACGAGGTAAATTAATGGCCAAATTGTGGCTTCATTTCCAGGGACTGAAAACTGAATTGGACTCTATTTTATTTCACTCCATATATCTATATTTTTGTGTATATATTTATATTCTTGTGCTATTAAACTTGTTAAGTATATTCTTTGTGTAGTACACAAAATATTTTTTGGCCAATGAACAAAACTGTTAGCTCATAGTTTAGTATTTAATACCTACATAGGAAACCCTAATTCATAACTCAAGATTTGGTGATTTTTCAAAATTACCTGTAATTATTAGGTTTTACAGAAATTCTGTAATGCAGACTGCAAAACAACTATTTAACAGTGAGCAAAATGCCTGTCTACTATTAGTATAAAATGTCCCTGACTCTGCGGAATGATAGAGGATCCCTGTGTATGCTTAGATTTGTAATGAACAGCTTTAAGAAAATTCTCTAGTGGCTGCCTTGATTTTTTAAATGTCATGTTCCTGGGGTTCACACTTTCCTATGTTCAAAACATGCCTACAAAGTGAAATATATGCTGTACACAGTAGAGATTGGAGTACAATCTGTATTTTATATGTGCAAATTCTCATATGGATTTATATGTGATAAAAGAGTAGAATCAAAACTTGAGGTGGGCTAAGTAATATCAGAAAGAACTCTTAGCTATGGGAAAGAACAGAAGAACAGGTTTCTTTTTTTTCTTTTTTCATTTTCTTTTTCTTCTTTTTTTTTTTTTTTGTTTTAGACACAGTCTCGCTCTGTCATCCAGGCTGGAATACAGTGGTATGATCTTGGTTCACTGCAACCTCCACCTCCTGGGTACAAGCAATTCTCCTGCCTCAGCCTCCCAAGTAGCTGGGATTACAGGTCCTGCTACCACATCCAGCTATTATTATTATTATTATTATTATTATTATTATTATTTTGTATTTTTAGTAGAGACAGGGTTTCATCATGTTAGCCAGGCTGGTATCAAACACCTGACCTCAGGTGATCCACCCGCCTCTGCCTCCCAAAGTGCTAGGATTACAGGCATAGAACAAGTTTCTAATAGAAAGTTGGAATCAAATTCAATGGGCAGCTACTTAATTTACTAAGAAAACAAAAATATGAACAGGAAATAAATGTATCTGAATTTCCATCAATGAAAACTTTAAAATGGAATATTTGAGTGCAAATTAACCTATAAAACATAATACTTATTTAATAACATAAAAGCAATAAATGACCTCTGGATTGATTGACCTATTAATTATATCTTATATAAAATATGCATGTAACCTCCTTCCTCTCATTTTAAAATAAAATCAAAATGTGCATCAACATGTTGTCAAATACAATCCCCACTAATGGTATAGTCCAAATGATGCCAACCTGTCTTTCGATCTAAGTGAATGGAGCCACTTGCTGATTAAATAAATAAACACTGTGTTCCGGACAACATATCAGGGTGAATTGTAACACCTCTGAAACTTCTGTTTATCTTTACACGAGGCTATGCATTGAGTCACACAGCATATCTAAGGCATGTTCTATGCAGGGTATTGGACATCATTTTTTTAAAACTCTGATCATCAGATCATCCTTGAGATTATAATGCAAGAGACAGAAACAAAATCCTTTGATTTTATAAGAAAGTTACCTTGATGTAACATTTTATTTATTAAAGCCATTTAGACCAAAACTAACTCAAAAAACTAACAACGTGGAGCTCTATATTTTGTATCTACCATTAAACTCACTTAGAACAATGGCCCAGGGTAGCACTTGAAAAAAACAAAGCAGCATATCTTCTATATATACATTTTCATTTTCAGCTCTGAATCTTATCTATTAAAATTAGCGGGTTCCTAAAGCATAGGAGAGATGCACGACCAGACAATCAAAAATCCTTGATCCTAGTCCTGATTTTGCCAATGAGTGGGAGCAAAATCTTGGGTAGTAACTTAACTTTCTGAACCTATGTCTATATTTATACAACCAGGTGCTAGACGAAATAGTCTCAAATTTTTCACATTTCTTATTAACAAGAAATTCTTCCTCATATCTATCCTAAGTCTCTCTCCCCATAGCTCTTAAACATCTCTTATATCAGTAGAAATGTCAAAAATATTCTTTCCACTATATTCTTTATCATTCTAGTACAGTATTCTTCCTTATTCATACTGTTGCATAATGAATACTTATATTAATAAGCGCTTAGATTGCAAGACAGCTTTAGTTCATTGCTTATTTGGAATTCTGATGCAGTTCTTAATGATGCTAAAAGTAGTCATATATAATAAAGTGCTACCCAGTACCTCGTATGTATAAAGCATTGACTAGATGTAAAATCCCTGTTCTTAAAAACTTTAAAAGTTTGCTGTTGAGCAGATATATAAGCATTAATTTATAATACAAATGAATCAAATGAGTGAGAAATAGTGGCACACACACAACTGGATGAGCATTATGTTATCTACGTAGAATGAGGAATACTTCAAGAAGAGAGTGGCATTTTAATTATTCATCTTTATTAGATGCTGTGGTCCACTGCCAGATATCCCCTCTGTGAGCTAAGTATTCCTTCCTCCCAGCTACAGCCACTAACTACTCACATATGGACCTCTCCCTAGTAAATGCTCTAGGTCAAAGGAAGGTGTCTGGTGCAAGTTTAGGCCTCTTTTCTGCAGGAAAATCAATAGGGAGGAGGGCTACAAAGTTCCACCTATTGACTTCAACTTGGGATATCTTTGCCAGCTTAGTTTCCATGGAATTAATTGGGACCTCTGTTGCAATTGCATATCAATTCAAATATCCCTTTACACAAGCCTGATTCCCTTACTCCCTTGTAGGTGCTGATCCCAAGAAAGCATTCTCCAATAAATCAAGGGCAAAACAATCTGCATCTGAGAGTCTGTTGCCTGGGTAACCTCACATATGACAGTTAATGCTAGGAGTGGTCCAAAAAAGTAGGCTCTAAAACGATTCTGGAATTCGATTTCCTGCTGGCTGGTTGGCAAAGAGGGTCTATCACCAGGAGTGAGTGAGGTAGGTACTCTGCATGCAGTAGACGTGTAACTGTTAAAACTTTCACCAGTAGTTAAGTGGGTTGGGATAGGGGAGTAATAGAATGCACAGGTGAATACAATCTCAAGTCATTTGGGAAGTTTGGAAAAAGCAATAGTAATACTAACTAGAGAATTGGATGACTACTTTAGGGGTTCATAGAAACTTTGAATAAGGACAATGAAGGCTGAAGGTGATTAATCACCTGTTTAAGGCCGAATGTGAATCCAAAGACCTAAAGGTGGTATATAAAGGGACTTTCATCATCTTAAGCCAAAAAGTTAGTTAAGTGTAAGATCCAGCTCAGAACTTAATTATAAGGGTACTGGAGTTCTAGAGAAGGTTGAATTCTCAGTCCTTGAAAGACGACTCTGCAATGATGAAGGCCGTTCAGAGGAGCTGTACACTGTGACTTGTAAAAGGACTATGTGCATCTACAGAATAACACATCCTGAATCCCCAGATCCCCCATAACTCTCTGGGTTTGCAGAATTGGCCCTGCCTTCTCTATCAAAGGGTAGCACACTGTCCTTTATTATCATATAGCTTATACATGTTGGTTAAAGTGATGTTCTTATTTCAATTAACTTGCTTATATCATGTGAACATTGTCCTGTACCAATGGAACTGACAAAGAAAGATGTGGTAGGAACAGTAGAGTGAAGGGAGAGAATGGCATTATGCAAAGAAAATTGGGATTCTGATACAAATGACAAGACCCAGTCCATGCCCAAAATGATGTGTGTTTATCTCATAGAAAGGTTTAGCTGGTCCACCATTCTTTGGGGACTAGAAAAACATATTTCATCTGGCCACATTTACTATTAATAGCAATGGTCTCTGATCATTTGAAATATGACTTTTCATTGCATTTATCTATTTATTTATTTTGTGACAGAGTCTTGCTCTGTTGCTCAGGCTGGAGTGCAATGGTGCAGTCTTGGCTCACTGCAACCTCTGCCTCCCTCCCGGGTTTGAGTGATTCCCTTGCCTCAGTCTCCCAAGTAGCTGGGACTACAGGCATGTGTCACCACACCCAGCTGTGTTTTGTTTTGTTTTGTTGTATTTTTAGTAGATACAGGGTTTCACTATGTTGGCCAGGCTGGTCTTGAACTCCTGACCTCGTGATCCACCCACTTCGGCCTCCCAAAGTGTTGGGATTATAGGCGCGAGCCACTGTGCCTGGCCCCATTGTATTTATTTTCTTTCTTATGTTCTATAAACTCTCTTCTACCCTTGTACTTTTTCCATCTCCATTTACTTCTGATCATGTTATTTTAAGTATTATCAATGATTGTGCAGTGTTGTCTTAATGAAACATTCTATATAAAGCAAAGATCTATTAATAAAATACAAATCTAATTGCCATAAATGTCACCTAAAAGGTGTCTGTTAGATAGTTTAATATACTATAACATAATGGAGTATGCAGACAGTAGCTGATTTATATTTTAAAAAGCTACAAAGTGGTAAAAACTAGACTATAATAAGAGAAAATAAAAGTACAAAATTAAATGTACAACCTCAAGACTCACATATTGTTTAGCCGCCACAGAAACACTGTTAAATTTATTTTGTTACTTTCTAGATTTCCTATGCAAATAATCATACATTTCAATATTTAATTTCATTTTGTTTGAGAAATATTCAACCTGTTCTCTAATAACCGACTTTTTAGTAGTATCTGTCTTTACATAAAAACTTTTCTTAATTTTTAAAATAATTTTATTTTTCTCTTCTATTTTATCCCTGAGCTATGCCACCCACCTCTGTCCTGCTGTTTTCTCATTGTGTCTTCTTTGAAGCCAATTAACTATTATTTTAGCTTCTTTCCATTATATATGTCACATTGTATGTAACTGATTTTAAAGAAAAACATGCTTCTTCATAATTTCTTCTGTTTGGTATTCTTTGTGATGTGTAAAATTTGCTTTATGTATTTGTGGTATTTCTTTGCTCATATTTTCTTGTAATTTATTTGCAGATATCACACACTGTCATTTCTAATTACTACTCATCTTGGAATAAGAGATTTTATTTCTAAGCCACCGTTCTACTTAACAATAGTACTTGATTGTGAGCCAGGGCACTGAGCTGAAGAGACACACATAGAGAAGTTGAGTCTGTTGCACTAACTTACTGTCATTCTATGGTACAGGTATATCTCTGCTCAAGGAATGGAAGATATTTTTGACTGTTAGTGGAACAGCCAAAATGTGTTACGTGTCATTTGCTGGTTTTTAAATTTTTCCTTAGTTGCCAGAGATTAGTTTTTGATATGATATCCACTAACAATACCCCTCTGCCCTGTCACAGTGACGACACTCTTTAGGCGAAGATAATGTGTCCATGATATTCTTCATCTTACCCCATTTCCCTTGTGTGTTAGTCCGTTCTTACAGTGCTATGAAGAAACACCCAAGACTGGGTAATTTATTAAGGAAAGAGTTTTAATTGACTCGGTTCCTCATGGCTGGAGAGGCCTCAGGAAACATACAATCATTGCAGAAGCCACCTCTTCACAGGGTGGCAGGAGAGAGAATGAGTGCCGAGTGAAGGGGCATCCCCTTATAAAACCATCAGATTTCATGATAACTCACTCACTATCATGAGAACAGTATGGAGGAAACGGCCCTGTGATTCAATTATCTCCACCTGGTCCCACCCTTAATGCTTGAGGATTATTACAATTCAAGGTGAGATTTGGGTGAGGACACAGAACCAAATTATATCATTGTGCCCCTGGGCCTTCCCAAATCTCATGGCCTCACGTTTTGAAAAACAATCATGCCTTTCCAACAGACCCCCAAAAGTTTTAATTCATTCCAGCATTAATCCAAAAGTCCAAGTCCAAAGTCCCACCTGAGACAAGGCAAGTCCCTTCCAACTAGGAGCCTGTAAAATCAAAAGAATGTTAGTTACTTTGAAGATATAATTGGAGTATAGGCATTGGATAAATGTTCCCATTCCAAATGAGATAAATTAGCCAAAACAAAGGGGCTACACATCCCATGCAAGTCTGAAATATGGCTGGGCAGTCATTAAATGTTAAAGTTCCAAAATGATCTCCGTTGACTCCATGTCTCAGGTCCAGGTCCCGCTGATGCAAGAGGTAGACTCCCACAACTTTGGACAGCTCCCCCCCTGAGGCTTTACAGGGTAAAGCCCCACTCCTGCTGCTTTTGCAGGCTGGTGTTTAGTGTTTGTGGCTTTTCTAGGTGCACGGTACAAGCTGTTGGTGAGTCGACCATTCTGGGGTTTGGAGGATGGTGGACCTCTTCTCACAGCTTCACTAGGCAGTGCCCCAATGGAAACTCTGTGTTGGGGTTCCAACTCCATATTTACTTCCACATTTCCCTAGCAGAAGTTCTCCATGGGGCTCTGCGCCTGCAGCGGACTTCTGCCTGGAAATATAAGTGTTTTCATACATCTTCTGAAATCTATGCAGAGGTTCCCAAACCTCAGTTCCTGACTTCTGACCACCTACAGGCCCAAACTACATGTAAACCTCCAAGGTTTTGGGCTTGCACCCTCTGAAACAATGGCCTGAGCTGTACCTTGGCCTCTCTTAACCAAGGCTGGAGTGACTTGGATACAGGGCATCAATTCCTGAGGCTGCACACAGAAAGAGTCCCTGGACCAAGTCCAGGAAACAATTTTTCTTTTCTAGGCCTCCAGGCTTGTGATGGGAGGGACTGCCAGGAAAGTCTCAGACATGTCCTGAAGACATTTTCCCCATTGTCTTGGCTGCTCCTTACTCTAATTTCTGCAGCTGGCTTGAATTTCTCCTCAGAAAATTGGTTTTTCTTTTCTACTGCAGCGTTAGGCTGCAAAGTTTTTAAACTTTCATCTTCTGCTTCCTCTTGCAAGCTTTGCCACTTAGAAATCACTTCCGCCAGATACCCTAAATGATCTCTCTCAAGTTCAAACTTCCATGGTTCTCTAAAGCTGGGGCAAAATGCTGCCAGTCTCTTTGCTAGAGCATAGCAAAAAAATCACCTTCATTCCAGTTCCCAAGAATTTCTTCATCTCCATCTGGGACCACCTCAGCCTGGACTTCATTATCCATATCATCATCAGCATTTTGTTCAAAATCATTCAACAAGTCTCTAAGAAGTTCCACAGTTTCTCACATTTTCTTGTCTTCTTAGCCCTCCAAGTCTCCATGAAGTTCCAAACTATGCCACATTTTCCTGTCTTCTTCTGAGCCCTCCAAACTGTTTGAACCTCTGCCTGTTACCCAGTTCCAAAGTTGCTTCCACATTTTTGGGTATCTTTAGGGGTATCCACTGCCTGCAGTACCACTTTACTGTATTGGTCTATTATCACACTGCTATAAAAAGCTGTCCAAGACTGGGCAATTTTTAAAGGAAAGAGTTTTAATTAACTCACAGTTCCACATGGCTGTGGAGGCCTCAGGAAACTTACAATCACAGCAAAAGGCACCTCTTCAAATAGTGGTAGGAGAGAGAATGAGTGCTGATTGAAGTGGGGAAACCCCTTATAAAACCATCGGATCTTGTGAGAACTCACTATTATGAAGAGTATGGGGGAAAGCACCCCATGATTCAGTTATCTCCACCTGGCCCCACACGTGAAACACGGGGATCATTACAATTCAAGGTGAGATTTGGATGGTGACACAGCTAAACCATACCACCTTGTCACTCTGGGGTCATGTGCATATAGGGACTTACTTGGAGCCTTTATATTCCAATTGGCCTCACTTTATAAAGAAGAAATCACAGGTTTATTCCTGCTTAGGGCATGCCACCTAATTTGGGAGTAATCTGTGGCTTTTTTGAAATCTGTAATGTAGGCTTTATTCCTGGGATACAAGGCTGGTTCAACATCTGCAAATCAATAAATGTGATTCACCACATACACAGAATTAAAAGCAAAAACTATTTGAACATCTCAATGGACACAGAAAAATATTTTGATAAAATTCAACATTACTTCATAATAAAACCCTCAACAGATTAGGCATCAAAGGAGCATACTTTAAAATAATAAGAGTCATCTGTGATAAGCCCACAGGCAACGTCATACTGAATGGGCAAAAGCTGGAAGCATTTCTCTTGAGAACTGGAACAAGACAAGGATGCCATCATCACCACTCCTATTAAAAATAGTACTAGAAGCCCTAGCCAGACCCATCAGGCAAGAGAAAGAAATAAAAGGCATACAAGTAGGAAAAGAAGAAGTCAAACAATCTCTCTTCACTGACAATCTGATTCCATACACAGAAAACCCTAAAGACCCTGCCTAAAGGTTACTAGAACTGATAAACGACGTCAGTAAAGTTTCAGGCTATAAAATCAGTGTATAAAAATCAGTAGTATTTCTATACAGCAATAATACCCTGGTTAACAGTTAAATCGAGACCACAATCCCATTTTCAATAGCCACAAAGGAAATGATGTACTTAGGAACACAGCTAACCAAGATGGTGAAAGTCCTCTATAAGAAGAACTATAAAACATTGCTGAAAGAAAACAGAAATGACAAAAATAAATGGGAAAACATTCCATGCTTATGGATTACAGGATCAATATCATTAAAATGGTCATACTGCCCAAAGCAATCTACAGATTCAATGCTGTTTCTATCAAACTACCAATGCCATTCTTCACAGAATTAGAAAATCCTATTCTAAAATTCATATGGAACCAAAAAGTAGTCCAAATAATCAAAACAATCCTAAGCAAAGAGAACAAAGCTGCAATCATCACATTACCCGACTTCAAACTATAATATAAGTCTACAGTAACCAAAACAACATGGCGTTGGTACAAAAACAGATATACAGGCCAATGCAACAGAACAGAAAACCCGGGCGGGGGGGGGGGGGGGGGGGGGTGGAAAGCCACAAACGTACAAGCATCTGTAATGGTTTAAATCCTAAGTATCTTCCCTCAATTTCACTTATATTTTATTCTATTTGGCAGTGACTCTTCTACAGTTTTGTTAAAAATAAGTCTTGTTTTTCTGTCCTTATTTATTTTTATTCCACCAAAATCATGGAGGAAAGCGGAGGTGGCAGTGACTTTAAACAATAACTTTTAATCACAAAACTTCACACTAAGTTTATCAAAGAAAAGTTTCCATCAAATACCATTACTGTCACCAAATCCTTAGGGTGTTGCTTCACTATCTGGAAACCTCTGTGGCCAGCTGCTCCTCTGCTTGAGTTTTGCTCAAGCCTGCTGGGCTCATTCTTCTCACTCAGCCCAGCAGGTTGCACTCAGCTAGCACTACATGGATCCCATACCTGCCAAGGGTGAGCCAGGTGTGGAGCAGCAAGGGGTGTGTGAGTAAGCAAGCACAAGGTCCAGCCAGTGTGCACAACCAGGCATACCAGCTGCAGCAGAGCGGGCAGCTCCAGATGCTGGCACAGGTGCTGCCTCCGTGCAAGGCTGCAGCTGAAACAGGCGTACCACAAGTGGCTTCCACTGCAGGCACTGGGGAATGAGGTGGCGCCCAAAGCTTGGAGATGCCAGGAACCGTAGAACCCCAAAGAGGGTGTTACAGCATGTCACAGCCCAGACTTGGGAAACCTAAGGTCTGGACCTGCAAAAGGGCCACATCTCTTCTCTCCTTCTCACCACCCACAGTGTAAAGAGCAGGGGGGTGTGTTTCAGCTCGTTTGTGTTACAGCTCCTTCAGTCCTGCCACCCTGCTTTGGCCAGCAGCACCTGGCCTGGCCCAGTCTCACCACTACTTCCCATTACATGGGGCAGCCACCCCGTGCCAACAGAGGGCTAGAATGCTACAGTGTTACAGCAGTTCTGGCTTAGGGAACCCCAAAATCTGGACCCCCAGAAGCATTGCCACTCTTCACTCCCACAGTCCAGGAGTGTGTCACTGCCTGTAGCTCTGTGAGTCTGCCAGAAATGTGTTACAGTTCCTTTTGCTCCTACCGTGTGGTCTTGTCCCACCTCCAGGAAGAATGATATTACTCTGACAACTGAAGGGTGAGCAAGGTGGAGAGGAGCTTTATTGAGCAACGGAACAGCTCTCAGGAGAACTGAAGTTGATAGCTTCTTTCTGAAGGCAGGTTGTCCCCATAAGTGTGTGAGTCTGGTTGAGTCAGGTTTTTTTAATGTGCTCAGAATGGAGGAAGTCCATGCTGATTGATCCATGGGTAGCCATAGGTGGGCCTGGAAAAAGCATCATCCTGTTGCCCAAAAGGCATCAATGAAGTTCTCACTCTGGGTCATGGACTCCACCCAAAACTGGCAGCCTGGCCCCCAGGCTTCAGGCTGTCCCTGGATTGAATGTGGGGATTTCCCAGGGACCTTCCCCTTCCCACCTAAGAACCTGTCTCCTGCTGCCATCAATATGTCATCCGTGGTGCCCAGGATGTCTGTGCTGAGGGGCACATGCAGGCCTGCCGTCACCACCCCTACCCCAGCCTTCCTCCCTGAGCTCATCAGCACCCAAAGTTTCAGAGGAAGCCAAGGCGATGGTGGGGACTGGCTGTCGTGTCAGTACTGCCCTGAGCACACGAACACCTAACTGGGTCACAACAGTGCCCAGACTTGTCCACAACCTAGCTCACTGGTTGAGCTTGGCACACTGGAGCAGGTGCCAAGAGTGGGGAGAGGCCAGGAAGTAGGAGGCGGCACTTCTGAGTCTGCAGGGGCCGGGAGCTCCCTGGGCGCAGAGAGTATAGGGGTGCCCAGGTCTGGAGTCGCAACTGGGAGGCTGCAGCCATGCGTAAGAGCGCAGGTTCCCACTCTGCCAACTCAGTAGGGTGCAGGGCTGCCACTGGGATCACCTGTTCCTGGTCCCCACTGTCTCCATGGAGTGCACAGCCCTGGCTGCACCTTCCCTGCTGCAGCTGGTGTCCTCACAGTGGCCACTCCAGACAGGCTGCCGCTGCCATCATTATGATAGAAAAAAATATATATATATTTTCTGCGTTTGTTATTTATTTTAAAAATTATTTAGAAATAAGTTTTGTTACATGAATAGAAAAAAATATATTCATTGTAGGGTTTCTAAGTAAAACAAATTAATGCACATCTTAAATCCTATTTAAAATATGGACATCTGAGTACATAATAATACAATTTTTTGGTGATAACACCAATCATGGATACTTAGATGCAAGTAATCTTTTTTAACCAGAGAGCAAAACAAAACAGAAGGAAAGCTACTAAGGAAGAAAAATGAGAGAACAAGTTTTAGATAAGCTATCCTTATTGAATACATATATATACACATACACACAAATATTTAGATTCTAAATAGATTTTCACAAAATTAAATATAATTAAAAATATTTAATTAAAAGCAAACTGAAGGAAAGAATATAGATATGGAGGAAAGATAACGTTAAAATAATATTTCCTTAGCTTCCTAGAAGAACCCAAAGCCCTAATGACAGAATGTTCTAAATATATTAACATATTATACACGTATTCAAGATTCAGAAAACATTAAACAATTTAAGATTATTACTGATGATTTATATGTATTATTTCCAATGACTACATTCCCTCAGAAATGTATATGTTTAAGTATTTCAATCCACATACAAAGAAATGAGTACACAACTGTAGCTTTTAATATTTAATTCTCTCAACCATTGTGTTATTTTTCTTATGTAAACAATCTATATTCTGTTACTAAAGAACTTTGGAACCAAGTCTTAGCCTTTTTAGGTAATTCACACTTCGCTAAAATTTGCTAGAGTGATTACATTTGTAAAACACAAATTCATTAACAGTCTTGTTACTATTTGAATTTTCAAACAAATGCTTTGAGGTATATCAGATTATGCTAATGTGTCAGTATTCGGGGGACAGCTGGATATCTGACTGTATTACTTAAACCAAGTAATTTCAATATTATTTTTACTTATTCTTAATTTTAAATTCCATCTGTCTCAATATCTCAGTTACTAATAGAATAGAGAAGATGATGAAATGTCAAGAAAAATATTCCTTTTATTTTAAAGCAACCATCATTTACTTATCAAACAGGTCTACCAAGCATAGATTACAGATATAATAAAGTCTCACCAATAATGACATAAAAACTTGAATCCAATTCTAGTAGATTTTTAAAAAGAAATTATGCCTCTAGAGACACATTATACTGTTTGAAGTTCTTCCCTTAGGGCAACTTTTATTTAAATGATTCATCTTAATTTGTTCCAGTTATATGGAAGAAAGTATCAAAATATAGATTGACAGTCTTTTATATAACTTTACTGCTATTTTGTGCTGACACAATTTTCTTTCAGCTAATTAGGACATCTAAACTGGCCCTAGTAAAATCAACTCAGGATCATTTGTAGGAAAAAGTGTAAAGAAGTTTGTTCATAGTGAAGCCATTTGCTATTTTTCTTCTCTCTCTTACACTCTGATCATTAGAAAGGATATAGCAGTTATCGTTCAGCTAGATGGTGCTGCTTATTTATTCACTCAACAATATCTGTTAGTGAAGACTCTGCCTCCAGGCCAAAATCCTACCTTTGATATTTTGAGGTGGACCATAGGCAGTTAGCAGGCTTTGCCACCAGACTGTACAGAGAGTACATTGCAGTTTCCTGGAGGGAGCTGCAGTCAAGGACTCAGGACTCTTTGTGTGACTCATGCTCACATGCATATCTGCATTTCTAGTTCAGACACCTCCATTTGGAGGCCTGTTTATCGAAAGTCTTGGTGTAAATGAAACTGACCCAAAAGTACCATAGAGATCACCACATCCAGTCAATGAGATGCAGGACCCTTTATTTATCATGATTGTTTCCTTGCCTTGTCCTAGTTCCTGTTTCCTTACACATTGTTACATTTCCTCCCTGCTATAAAAACCCCTAGCTTTAGTCAGTGGGGAGGTGGATTTCAGACTGAGCTCCCATCTCCTCAGCTGCCACACCTGATTAAAGCCTTCTTCCTTGGCAGTACTCATCATCTCAGTAATTGGGTGTCAAGCAGCAGGACCTAGAATTAAGCCCTGGTGTTTGGTAACAGAAGCATTTCCCAGGGGCCTCCACTAAGATCCCTTTATAAGAAGCCTTGGCTCATCCTGACATTCTTAGCAAGATGGCCGAATACGAACAGCTCCAGTCTCCAACTCCCAGCGCGAGCGACACAGAAGATTGGTGATTTCTGCATTTTCGACTGAGGTACTTGGTTCATCTCACTAGGGAGTACCAGACAATCAGTGCTGGTCAGCCGCTGCAGCCCGACCAGCGAGAGCTGAAGCAGGGCGAGGCATCGCCTCACCTGGGAAGTGCAAGGGGGAAGGGAATCCCTTTTCCTAGCCAGGGGAACTGAGACACACAACACCTGGAAAATCGGGTAACTCCCACCCCAATACTGCGCTTTAAGCAAACGGACACACCAGGAGATTATATCCCACACCTGGCTGGGAGGGTCCCACGCCCACGGAGCCTCCCTCATTGCTAGCACAGCAGTCTGCAATCTAACCACAAGGCAGCAGCGAGGCTGGGGGAGGGGCACCCGCCATTGTTGAGGCTTAAGTAGGTAAACAAAGCCGCTGAGAAGCTCGAACTGGGTGGAGCTCACAGCAGCTCAAGGAAGCCTGCCTGTCTCTGTAGACTCCACCTCTGGGGACAGGGGACAGCTAAACAACAACAACAACAACAACAAAAGCAGCAGAAACCTCTGCAGATGCAAACGACTCTGTCTAACAGCTTTGAAGAGAGCAGTGGATCACCCAACATAGAGGTTGGGATCTGAGAAGGGACAGACTGCCTGCTCAAGTGGGTCCCTGACCCCTGAGTAGCCTAACTGGGAGACATCCCCCACTAGGGGCAGACTGACACCCCACACCTCACACGGTGGAGTACACCCCTGAGAGGAAGCTTCCAAAGTAAGAATCAGACAGGTACACTCGCTGTTCAGCAATATTCTATCTTCTGCCGCCTCTGCTGCTGATACCCAGGCAAACAGGATCTGGAGGGGACCTCAAGCAATCTCCAACAGACCTACAGCTGAGGGTCCTGACTATTAGAAGGAAAACTATCAAACAGGAAGGACACCTACACCAAAACCCCATCAGTACGTCACCATCATCAAAGACCAGAGGCAGATAAAACCACAAAGATGGGGAAAAAGCAGGGCAGAAAAGCTGGAAATTCAAAAAATAAGAGGGCATCTCCCCCTGCAAAGGAGCGCAGCTCATCGCCAGCAACGGATCAAAGCTGGACGGAGAATGACTTTGATGAGATGAGAGAAGAAGGCCTCAGTCCATCAAACTTCTCAGAGCTAAAGCAGGAATTACGTACCCAGCGCAAAGAAACTAAAAATCTTGAAAAAACAGTGGAAGAATTGATAGCTAGAATAATTAATGCAGAGAAGGTCATAAACAAAATGACAGAGATGAAAACCATGACACCAGAAATACATGACAGATGCACAAGCTTCAGTAACTGACTCGATCAACTGGAAGAAAGAGTATCAGCGATTGAGGATCAAATGAATGAAATGAAGCGAGAAGAGAAACCAAAAGAAAAAAGAAGAAAAAGAAATGAACAAAGCCTGCAAGAAGTATGGGATTATGTAAAAAGACCAAATCTATGTCTGATTGGGGTGCCTGAAAGTGAGAGGGAAAATGGAACCAAGTTGGAAAACACACTGCAGGATATCATCCAGGAGAACTTCCCCAACCTAGTAGGGCAGGCCAACATTCAAATTCAGGAAATACAGAGAATGCCACAAAGATACTCCTCGAGAAGAGCAACTCCAAGACACATAATTGCCAGATTCACCAAAGTTGAAATGAAGGAAAAAATCTTAAGGGCAGCCAGAGAGAAAGGTCAGGTTACCCACAAAGGGAAACCCATCAGACTAACAGCAGATTTCTCGGCAGAAACTCGACAAGCCAGAAGAGATTGTGGGCCAATATTCAACATGCTTAAAGAAAAGAATTTTATTTTATTTTATTTTATTTATTTATTTATTTTGAGATGGAGTCTCGCTCTGTCACCCAGGCTGGAGTGCTGTGGCCGGATCTCAGCTCACTGCAAGCTCCGCCTGCCAGGTTTACGCCATTCTCCTGTCTCAGCCTCCCGGGAAGCTGGGACTACAGATGCCGCCACCTCGCCCTGCTAGTTTTCTGTAGTTTTTAGTAGAGACGGGGTTTCACCGTGTTAGCCAGGATGGTCTCGATCTCCTGACCTCGTGATCCGCCCGTCTCGGCCTCCCAAAGTGCTGGGATTACAGGCTTGAGTCACCGCACCCGGCCAAGAAAACAATTTTAAACCCAGAATTTCATATCCAGCCAAATTAAGTTTCATAAGTGAAGGAGAAATAAAATCCTTTACAGATAAGCAAATGCTTAGAGATTTTGTCACCACCAGGCCTGCCTTACAAGAGACCCTGAAGGAAGCACTAAACATGGAAAGGAATGACCGGTATCAGCCATTGCAAAAACATGCCAAAATGTAAAGACCATCGAGGCTAGGAAGAAACTGCATCAACTAACGAGCAAAATAACCAGTTAATAGCATAATGGCAGGATCAAGTTCACACATAACAATATTAACCTTAAATGTAAATAGGCTAAATGCTCCAATTAAAAGACACAGACTGGCAAACTGGATAAAGAGTCAAGATCCATCAGTCTGCTGTATTCAGGAGACCCATCTCACATGCAGAGACATACATAGGCTCAAAATAAAGGGATGGAGGAAGATCTACCAAGCAAATGGAGAACAAAAAAAAGCAGGGGTTGCAATCCTAGTCTCTGATAAAACAGACTTTAAACCATCAAAGATCAAAAGAGACAAAGAAAGCCATTACATAATGGTAAAGGGATCAATTCAACAGGAAGAGCTAACTCTCCTAAATATATATGCACCCTATACAGGAGCAGCCAGATTCATAAAGCAAGTCCTTAGAGACTTACAAAGAGACTTAGACTCCCATACAATAATAATGGGAGACTTCAACACTCCACTGTCAACATTAGACAGATCAACGAGACAGGAAGTTAACGAGGATATCCAGGAATTGAACTCATCTCTGCACCAAGCGGACCTAATAGACATCTATAGAACTCTCCACCCCAAATCAACAGAATATACATTCTTCTCAGCACCACATCACACTTATTCCAAAATTGACCACATAATTGGAAGTAAAGCACTCCTCAGCAAATGTACAAGAACAGAAATTATAACAAAGTGTCTCTCAGACCACAGTGCAATCAAACTAGAACTCAGGACTAAGAAACTCAATCAAAACCGCTCAACTACATGGAAAATGAACAACCTGCTCCTGAATGAATACTGGGTACATAACGAAATAAAGGTAGAAATAAAGATGTTCTTTGAAACCAATGAGAACAAAGATACAACATACCAGAATCTCTGGGACACATTTAAAGCAGTGTGTAGAGGGAAATTTATAGCACTAAATGCCCACAAGAGAAAGCTGGAAAGATCTAAAATTGACACCCTAACATCACAATTAAAAGAACTAGAGAAGCAAGAGCAAATACATTCAAAAGCTAGCAGAAGGCAAGAAATAACTAAGATCAGAGCAGAACTGAAGGAGATAGAGACACAAAAAACCCTCCAAAAAATCAATGAATCCAGGAGTTGGTTTTTTGAAAAGATCAACAAAATTGACAGACCGCTAGCAAGACTAATAAAGAAGAAAAGAGAGAAGAATCAAATAGATGCAATAAAAAATGATAAAGGGGATATCACCACTGACCCCACAGAAATACAAACTACCATCAGAGAATACTATAAACACCTCTATACGAATAAACTAGAAAATCTAGAAGAAATGGATAATTTCCTGGACACTTACACTCTTCCAAGACTAAACCAGGAAGAAGTTGAATCCCTGAATAGACCAATAGCAGGTTCTGAAATTGAGGCAATAATTAATAGCCTACCAACCAAAAAAAGTCCAGAACCAGATGGATTCACAGCTGAATTCTACCAGAGGTACAAGGAGGAGCTGGTACCATTCCTTCTGAAACTATTCCAATCAATTGAAAAAGAGGGAATCCTCCCTAACTCATTTTATGAGGCCAACATCATCCTGATACCAAAGCCTGGCAGAGACACAACAAAAAAAGAGAATTTTAGACGAATATCCCTGATGAACATCGATGCAAAAACTCCTCAATAAAATACTGGCAAACCGGATTCAGCAGCACATCAAAAAGCTTATCCACCACAATCATGTGGGCTTCATCCCTGGGATGCAAGGCTGCTTCAACATTCGCAAATCAATAAACGTAATCCAGCATATAAACAGAACCAAAGACAAGAACCACATGATTATCTCAATAGATGCAGAAAAGGCCTTTGACAAAATTCAACAGCCCTTCATGCTAAAAAGGCTCAATAAATTCAGTATTGATGAAACGTTCCTCAAAATAATAAGAGCTATTTATGACAAACCCACAGCCAACATCATACTGAATGGGCAAAAACTGGAAAAATTCCCTTTGAAATCTGGCACAAGACAGGGATGCCCTCTCTCACCACTCCTATTCAACATAGTGTTGGAAGTTCTGGCTAGGGCAATCAGGCAAGAGAAAGAAATCGAGGTTATTCAGTTAGGAAAAGAAGAAGTCAAATTGTCCCTGTTTGCAGATGACATGATTGTATATTTAGAAAACCCCATTGTCTCAGCCCAAAATCACCTTAAGCTGATAAGCAACTTCAGCAAAGTCTCAGGATACAAACTTAATGTGCAAAAATCACAAGCATTCTTATACCCCAGTAACAGACAAACAGACAGCCAAATCATGAATGAACTTCCATTCACAATTGCTTCAAAGAGAATAAAATACCTAGGAACCCAACTTACAGGGGATATAAAGGACCTCTTCAAGGAGAACTACAAACCACTGCTCAGTGAAATAAAAGAGGACACTAACAAATGGAAGAACATACCATGCTCATGGATAGGAAGAATCAATATCATGAAAATGGCCATACTGCCCAAGGTCATTTATAGATTCAATGCCATCCCCATCAAGCTACCAATGACTTTCTTCACAGAATTGGAAAAAACTGCTTTAAAGTTCATATGGAACCAAAAAAGAGCCCGCATTGCCAAGACAATCCTAAGTCAAAAGAACAAAGCTGGAGGCATCACGCCACCTGATTTCAAACTATACTACAAGGCTACAGTAACCAAAACAGCATGGTACTGGTACCAAAACAGAGCTATAGACCAATGGAACAGAACAGAGTCCTCAGAAATAATACCACACATCTACAGCCATTTGATCTTTGACAAACCTGAGAGAAACAAGAAATGGGGAAAGGATTCCCTATTTAATAAATGGTGCTGTGATAATTGGCTAGCCATAAGTAGAAATCTGAAACTGGATCCTTTCCTTACTCCTTATACGAAAATTAATTCAAGATGGATTAGAGACTTAAATGTTAGACCTAAGATGGCCGAATAGGAACAGCTCCAGTCTCCAACTCCCAGCGCGAGCGACACAGAAGACCGGTGATTTCTGCATTTTCAACTGAGGTACTGGGGTCATCTCACTAGGGAGTGCCGGACAATCGGTGCTGGTCAGCTGCTGCAGCCTGACCAGCGAGAGCTGAAGCAGGGCGAGGCATCGCCTCACCTGGAAGCGCAAGGGGGAAGGGGATCCGTTTTCCTAGCCAGGGGAACTGAGACACACAACACCTGGAAAATCGGGTAACTCCCACCCCAATACTGCGCTGTAAGCATACAGGCATTCCAGGAGAATATATCCCACACCTGGCCGGGAGGGTCCCACGCCCACGAAGCCTCCCTCACTGCTAACACAGCAGTCTGCCGCGATCTATCCGCAAGGCAGCAGCGAGGCTGGGGGAGGGGCGCCCGCCATTGCTGAGGCTTAAGTAGGTAAACAAAGCCGCTGGGAAGCTTGAACTGGGTGGAGCTCACAGCAGCTCAAGGAAGCCTGCCTCTCTCTGTAGTCTCCACCTCTGGGGACAGCGCACAGCTGAAGACCAACAGGGGAAGTAGCGGGAGCCGGTGCAGACGCGGACGACTCTGTCTGACAGCTTTGGGGAGAGCCGCGGATCTCCCAACGCGGAGGTTGAGATCTGAGAACGGACAGACTGCCTGCTCAGGTGTGTCCCTGACCCCTGAGTAGCCTAGCTGGGAGAAATCCCCCACTAGGGGCAGTCTGACACCCCACACCTCACAGGGTGGAGTACACCCCTGAGAGGACACTTCCAAAGGAAGAATCAGACAGGTACACTCGCTGTTCAGCAATATTCTATCTTCGGCAACCTCTGCTGCTGATACCCAGGCAAACAGGGTCTGGAGTGGACCTCAAGCAATCTCCAACAGACCAACAGAGAGTCCTTCTGACTGTCAGAAGGAAAACTATCAAACAGGAAGGACACCTATACCAAAACCCCATCAGTTCGTCACCACCATCAAAGACCAGAGACAGATAAAACCACAAGATGGGGAAGAAGCAGGGCAGAAAAGCTGGAAATTCAAAAAATAAGAGCGCATCTCCCCCTGCAAAGGAGCGCAGCCCATCACCAGCAACGGATCAAAGCTGGTCAGAGAATGATTTGGACGAGAGGAGAGAAGAAGGCTTCAGTCCATCAAACTTATCAGAGCTAAAGGAGGAATTACGTACCCAGCGCAAAGAAACTAAAAATCTTGAAAAAAGAGTGGAAGAATTGACAGCTAGACTCATTAATGCAGAGAAGATCATAAACGAAATGACAGAGATGAAAACCATGACACGAGAAATACGTGACAAATGCACAAGCTTCAGTAACCGACTCGATCAACTGGAAGAAAGAGTATCAGCGATTGAAGATCAAATGAATGAAATGAAGCGAGAAGAGAAACCAAAAGAAAAAAGAAGAAAAAGAAATGAGCGAAGCCTGCAAGAAGTATGGGATTACGTAAAAAGACCAAATCTACGTCTGATTGGGGTGCCTGAAAGTGAGGGGGAAAATGGAACCAAGTTGGAAAACACTCTTCAGGAAATCATCCAGGAGAACTTCCCCAACCTAGTAGGGCAGGCCAACATGCAAATTCAGGAAATACAGAGAACGCCACAAAGATACTCCTCCAGAAGAGCAACTCCAAGACACATAATTGCCAGATTCACCAAAGTTGAAATGAAGGAAAAAATCTTAAGGGCAGCCAGAGAGAAAGGTCGGGTTACCCACAAAGGGAAGCCCATCAGACTAACAGCAGATCTCTCGGCAGAAACTCTACAAGCCAGAAGAGAGTGGGGGCCAATATTCAACGTTCTTAAAGAAAAGAATTTTAAACCCAGAATTTCATATCCAGCCAAACTCAGTTTCATAAGTGAAGGAGAAATAAAATCCTTTACAGATAAGCAAATGCTTAGAGATTTTGTCACCACCAGGCCTGCCTTACAAGAGACCCTGAAGGAAGCCCTAAACATGGAAAGGAACAACCGGTACCAGCCATCGCAAAAACATGGCAAAATGTAAAGACCATCGAGGCTAGGAAGAACTGCATCAACTAACGAGCAAAATAACCAGTTAATATCATAATGGCAGGATCAAGTTCACACATAACAATATTAACCTTAAATGTTAATGGACTAAATGCTCCAATTAAAAGACACAGACTGGCAAACTGGATAAAGAGTCAAGACCCATCAGTCTGCTGTATTCAGGAGACCCATCTCACATGCAGAGACATACATAGGCTCAAAATAAAGGGATGGAGGAAGATCTACCAAGCAAATGGAGAACAAAAAAAAGCAGGGGTTGCAATCCTAGTCTCTGATAAAACAGACTTTAAACCATCAAAGATCAAAAGAGACAAAGAAGGCCATTACATAATGGTAAAGGGATCAATTCAACAGGAAGAGCTAACTCTCCTAAATATATATGCACCCAATACAGGAGCAGCCAGATTCATAAAGCAAGTCCTTAGAGACTTACAAAGAGACTTAGACTCCCATACAATAATAATGGGAGACTTCAACACTCCGCTGTCAACATTAGACAGATGAACGAGACAGAAAGTTAACAAGGATATCCAGGAATTGAACTCATCTCTGCACCAAGCGGACCTAATAGACATCTATAGAACTCTCCACCCCAAATCAACAGAATATACATTCTTCTCAGCACCACATCGCACTTATTCCAAAATTGACCACATAATTGGAAGTAAAGCACTCCTCAGCAAATGTAAAAGAACAGAAATTATAACAAACTGTCTCTCAGACCACAGTGCAATCAAACTAGAACTCAGGACTAAGAAACTCAATCAAAACCGCTCAACTCCATGGAAACTGAACAACCTGCTCCTGAATGACTACTGGGTACATAACGAAATGAAAGCGGAAATAAATATGTTCTTTGAAACCAATGAGAACAAAGATACAACATACCAGAATCTCTGGGACACATTTAAAGCAGTGTGTAGAGGGAAATTTATAGCACTAAATGCCCACAAGAGAAAGCAGGAAAGATCTAAAATTGACACTCTAACATCACAATTAAAAGAACTAGAGAGGCAAGAGCAATCACATTCAAAAGCTAGCAGAAGGCAAGAAATAACTAAGATCAGAGCAGAACTGAAGGAGATAGAGACACAAAAAACCCTCCAAAAAATCAATGAATCCAGGAGTTGGTTTTTTGAAAAGATCAACAAAATTGACAGACCGCTAGCAAGGCTAATAAAGAAAAAAAGAGAGAGGAATCAAATAGATGCAATAAAAAATGATAAAGGGGATATCACCACTGACCCCACAGAAATACAAACTACCATCAGAGAATACTATAAACGCCTCTACGCAAATCAACTAGAAAATCTAGAAGAAATGGATAAATTCCTGGACACTTACACTCTCCCAAGGCTAAACCAGGAAGAAGTTGAATCCCTGAATAGACCAATAGCAGGCTCTGAAATTGAGGCAACAATTAATAGCCTACCCACCAAAAAAAGTCCAGGACCAGATGGATTCACAGCTGAATTCTACCAGAGGTACAAGGAGGAGCTGGTACCATTCCTTCTGAAACTATTCCAATCAATAGAAAAAGAGGGAATCCTCCCTAACTCATTTTATGAGGCCAACATCATCCTGATACCAAAGCCTGGCAGAGACACAACAAAAAAAGAGAATTTTAGACCAATATCCCTGATGAACATTGATTTAAAACTCCTCAATAAAATACTGGCAAACCGGATTCAGCAGCACATCAAAAAGCTTATCCACCATGATCAAGTGGGCTTCATCCCTGGGATGCAAGGCTGCTTCAACATTCGCAAATCAATAAACGTAATCCAACATATAAACAGAACCAAAGACAAGAACCACATGATTGTCTCAATAGATGCAGAAAAGGCTTTTGACAAAATTCAACAGCCCTTCATGCTAAAAACGCTCAATAAATTCAGTATTGATGGAACGTACCTCAAAATAATAAGAGCTATTTATGACAAACCCACAGCTAATATCATACTGAATGGGCAAAAACTGGAAAAATTCCCTTTGAAAACTGGCACAAGACAGGGATGCCCTCTCTCACCACTCCTATTCAACATAGTGTTGGAAGTTCTGGCTAGGGCAATCAGGCAAGAGAAAGAAATCAAGGGTATCCAGTTAGGAAAAGAAGAAGTCAAATTGTCCCTGTTTGCAGATGACATGATTGTATATTTAGAAAACCCCATTGTCTCAGCCCAAAATCTCCTTAAGCTGATAAGCAACTTCAGCAAAGTCTCAGGATACAAAATTAATGTGCAAAAATCACAAGCATTCTTATACACCAGCAACAGACAAGCAGAGAGCCAAATCAGGAATGAACTTCCATTCACAATTGCTTCAAAGAGAATAAAATACCTAGGAATCCAGCTTACAAGGGATGTAAAGGACCTCTTCAAGGAGAACTACAAACCACTGCTCAGTGAAATCAAAGAGGACACAAACAAATGGAAGAACATACCATGCTCATGGATAGGAAGAATCAATATCGTGAAAATGGCCATACTCCCCAAGGTTATTTATAGATTCAATGCCATCCCCATCAAGCTACCAATGACTTTCTTCACAGAATTGGAAAAAACTGCTTTAAAGTTCATATGGAACCAAAAAAGAGCCCGCATTGCCAAGACAATCCTAAGTCAAAAGGACAAAGCTGGAGGCGTCACGCTACCTGACTTCAAACTATACTACAAGGCTACAGTCACCAAAACAGCATGGTACTGGTACCAAAACAGAGATATAGACCAATGGAACAGAACAGAGTCCTCAGAAATAATACCGCACATCTACAGCCATCTGATCTTTGACAAACCTGAGAGAAACAAGAAATGGGGAAAGGATTCCCTATTTAATAAATGGTGCTGGGAAAATTGGCTAGCCATAAGTAGAAAGCTGAAACTGGATCCTTTCCTTACCCCTTATACGAAGATTAATTCAAGATGGATTAGAGACTTAAATGTTAGACCTAATACCATAAAAACCCTAGAAGAAAATCTAGGTAGTACCATTCAGGACATAGGCATGGGCAAGGACTTCATGTCTAAAACACCAAAAGCAACGGCAGCAAAAGCCAAAATTGACAAATGGGATCTAATTAAACTAAAGAGCTTTTGCACAGCAAAAGAAACTACCATCAGAGTGAACAGGCAACCTACAGAATGGGAGAAAATTTTTGCAACCTACTCATCTGACAAAGGGCTAATATCCAGAATCTACAAAGAACTCAAACAAATATACGAGAAAAAAACAAACAACCCCATCAAAAAGTGGGGAAAGGATATGAACAGACATTTCTCAAAAGAAGATATTCATACAGCCAACAGACACATGAAAAAATGCTCATCATCACTGGCCATCAGAGAAATGCAAATCAAAACCACAATGAGATACCATCTCACACCAGTTTGAATGGCAATCATTAAGAAGTCAGGAAACAACAGGTGTTGGAGAGGATGTGGAGAAATAGGAACACTTTTACACTGTTGGTGGGATTGTAAACTAGTTCAACCATTATGGAAAACAGTATGGCAATTCCTCAAGGATCTAGAACTAGATGTACCATATGACCCAGCCATCCTACTACTGGGTATATACCCAAAGGATTATAAATTAGTCTACTACAAAGACACATGTACACGTATGTTTATTGTGGCACTATTCACAATAGCAAAGACTTGGAATCAACCCAAATGTCCATCTGTGACAGACTGGATTAAGAAAATGTGGCACATATACACCATGGAATACTATGCAGCCATAAAAAAGGATGAGTTTGCGTCCTTTGTAGGGACATGGATGCAGCTGGAAACCATCATTCTTAGCAAACTATCACAAGAAGAGAAAACCAAACACCGCATGTTCTCACTCATAGGTGGGAACTGAACAATGAGATCACTTGGACTCGGGAAGGGGAACATCACACACTGGGGTCTATCATGGGGAGGGGGGAGGGGGGAGGAGGGAGGGATTGCCTTGGGGAGTTATACATGATATAAATGATGAATTGATGGGTGCTGACGAGTTGATGGGTGCAGCACACCAACATGGCATAAGTATACATATGTAACAAACCTGCACGTTATGCACATGTACCCTAGAACTTAAAGTATAATAAAAAAAAAGAAAAAAAAGAAAAAAAAAAAAAAAAAGAAAAACCTCCTAGCCTATTTCCAGAACCACTTAAATTTCTCTAGGACTGACACATGTCTTTCCCACAATGGTGGGACTTTGCTTTCTTTAGAAACAACTTTATTATGCCATTCTGCTAAATGCATTTTGGCACAGTGGTCTCCTATCCCAGACATTGTAGAAAAGGCAGTTAAATGCCAATTCCAAAAGTCAGTGATTAGGGAGCAAAGGAGGACCTAATGATCTGTCAATTTCTGAAATAGGCTTTATTCTCGGCCATACAGTGTCAAGTATATACAGCTCCTTCTTATTTCTACCTGATGAACAATATTAAAATGCAAATTAGAGACCATGCAATCCAGTGTTTTAACAGAAGAGGAACCTGAGGTTAAGAGGTTAGATGACTTGACAATATGATACAACTGGCCTGAGCAGAGCTAAGATGCTTCAAGCTCCCCCCCGGCACTTGAGATTTTGCAGCTAGTGAGAAATGTTTTCACTTTGCCATTTTAATATATGAAATCCTGTTAGAATTGGCTCAATTGTATTTATCATGGATAAATGATGGAGGCTATTCCTATGCAGAAGCAAAGAATAAATCTTCATGCTCAAGAAACCTGATAGGCAAGAGGAAACCTCGTTTATGTTATTTATGTAACAATCAACCCTATATAAAGTTCGCAGTCATGATTTCATTGCTGTAATGCAATACACAGATTAACTTGGAAACATTTCACCACTCTACAAACACACAAAGAATTGTAGTACATTAGCTGTTTCTATGTAATCCTAGCAAACAATTAATTGGCTTTAACAGCCATGGCTATACTTTTAAAGCAAATGGTACAATATATTATCCTGAAAACCAAACCCAAATTATAAATGCTGTGAAGAAAGGTTTAAAAAAAAAAGATCTGCTTCCTGAAAAAATACTTTTGCTCTGGCTTACATCTTTTGATGGCCTTCTTAGCACATCCCCCACACCACCGCCGTTCCTGAGGCCCTGGTTCAGCACGGTGACAATGCACATAAGGAGAGTGTCACACGTCCTTTCAATTCCATCTTCATACTCTTCATCAGCTAAAAAACATATAGAAATATATGATATAAACTATGCAAAAATATATAAAATAAAATACACATAAAATGAAATATACATACAGTAAATACACATACATATACATAAGTATGTATATATACACATATGTAAATATACATAAAATAAATATACATAAAAGATACATACAAATATATAAGAATATAATATTAAAAACAGTGTAGCAAACTTACGTTTAAAAAAATATACTGTTACCTCCTTCTAACGGGCTATTTCTAATTGTGCCATGACACAACTTTTGGAAGTCACACAGCATCTGTTCCATATGTGGCAGCACATAACTGACACATAATAATGAAGCTACATATATAATGTCCTCAAATATTTTGTTTCTTCTATAGGTGGAAAATAACAGGACGAAAAGCACAAAACATAAGGCTCGCATTCATTGTGCTTGTTATGGTAGGAAGAGATTGTGGCAAAACCTGGAAACACAGTCATGTTACCAAGGAGGCAGAAGTACTGCAGGGGAAAAAGCGTGAACAAGGAAGTGTGCTTGGCTTCCAGTTCTGCTCTGTTTCCGCACTGGGACTTGGACAATATTAGGATGCTCATCTGTAAAATGGGGAGAGCTGTCTGGGGGTTACACTCTTCAGAGGGTTGTTTAAGAATTACATTTAGGGGTCCAGGGGAGGTGGCTCATGCCTATAATCCCAGCACTTTGGGAAGTCGAGGCGGGTGGATCACTTGAGGTCTCGAGTTCGAGACCAGCCTGGTCAACATGGAGAAACCCCATCTCTACTAAAAATACAAAAATTTGCCAGACATGGTGGTGTGTGCCTATAATCCTAGCTACTCGGGAAGCTGAGGCAGGAGAATCACCTGAACTCGGAAGGTGGAGGTTGCAGTGAGCCAAGATCACGCCACTGCACTCCAGCCTGGGTAACAGAGCAAGACTCTGTCTCAAACAAAACAAAACAAAACAAAACAAAACAAAACAAAACAAAAAAAAAACAAAAAAAAAAAAAAAAGAAAGAAAAAGAAAAAGAAAAAAGAAAAGAAAGAAAAGAAAAAAGAAAAAATACATTTAGGGTATGTAAAATATTATACTTTGCACAGAGATTGGCATACACACAATAGTTGCTTAAAAATTGGGGCAGATATTATTTCTTTATTGCAGTTAAGTGTCTAAGCTTTCTTGAGGACCAACCTGGAGTTCTTGATAAGAAGTACAATGTATTTATGTAAAAAATTCTATTTAGGGATGAAGGGGGAAAGAGAAAAAGATATAATATGAAAGAAAAATTCCTATTCTTATTTTGTTTAAAGGTATTGGGATCCAACCTGAAACATGATTTCTTAGCCATTTAAAATAGTGAAAAATTAATACTAAGTTGGATATTAGAATCAGAAATTCCTAACACTGGCAAATTACCAGAAATGTAATTTTCTCACCACAAGGTTAAAGAACCACAGGGGTGATAAATTTTGGGATTACGCAGCCACAATATGCATGTCAAGGCATGAGTATAAAAACAACAAGAACAATTCAGTCCAACTTTATCTACATGCTTCATGCCTACAGTACCTTTGATACTTTGTTAAGAAAAGGCTAATTGTCCTCTTCTGAGCTGACTTTATTTTAACATCCTACGGATATGGGATCCTGATATTTTTACTTTCTTTGGAGCTGTTTCCTTTCAAAACATGCTGGGATACACCTCGAGAGGAGGGCTGAAGTCAGAGACGAAGGCACAAGTGCAAAATGCAGCATCAGAGACGTCGGCAGAATCTGTGCTTGGTCACTTACCTTAGTACTGAGTCCAAGGCACATTTTGATTTAAAAAGTAGGAGAACTAGAACTCCTTTGGAGGAAGGAGAAATGGGGAAGAGGTAGGGCCTGTGGTGACAGCAATCAGAGCAGCAGTGCAGACAAGGAAGCCAGACCAAGGGTGGGGGAAGCTCAGTCTGGAATGTGCTAGTGAGGTCCCCCCATACACAGCAGTAGATGCCAACATGATGACTGAGAAGAATATGAGGAAAAAGAGTCAGAAATGTGTAAGAGAGTAAAAGGAGCTTTTAAGGGGAAAATCATTTTCCAATAATCAGGTCATGTGGAGCATGTCTACATGCTACTTTGCCACAACTGGACTTTCCATCACTGCCATCTATCTAGTGTCACGATCTGCATTCATTTATTCATTCAGGAACTACCTGGTCATGTCACAACAAGTGTTTGCTAAAGGCTTAGTAAATGTCAGATTAATCAGCACACAAATGCTACAGGAGAGGGTTTCTACCTCTCTCCAAAAATTTAGAAATAAGATTGTTCTCTAAGAGGTGAGCTCAGTAAAATCCACACACAATTCATGTGATTAGCCATTGTGAAATAAAAGGAATTGGCTGAAAATCTAAAAAAAAAAAAAAAAAAAAAAAAAAAAAAAAAAAAAAAAAAAAAAATGTTAGACCTAATACCATCAAAACCCTAGAAGAAAACGTAGGTAGTACCATTCAGGACATAGGCATGGGCAAGGACTTCATGTCTAAAACACCAAAAGCAACGGCAGCAAAAGCCAAAATTGACAAATGGGATCTAATTAAACTAAAGAGCTTCTGCACAGCAAAAGAAACTACCATCAGAGTGAACAGGCAACCTACAGAATGGGAGAAAATTTTTGCAATCTACTTATCTGACAAAGGGCTAATATCCAGAACCTACAAAGAACTCAAACAAATTTACAAGAAAAAAACAACCCCATCAAAAAGTGGGCAAAGGACATTTCTCAAAAGAAGACATTCATACAGCCAACAGACACATGAAAACATGCTCATCATCACTCGCCATCAGAGAAATGCAAATCAAAACCACAATGAGATACCATCTCACACCGGTTAGAATGGCAATCATTAAAAAGTCAGGAAACAATAGGTGCTGGAGAGGATGTGGAGAAATAGGAACACTTTTACACTGTTGGTGGGATTGTAAACTAGTTCCACCACTATGGAAAACAGTATGACGATTCCTCAAGGATCTAGAACTAGATGTACCATATGACCCAGCCATCCCACTACTGGGTATATACCCAAAGGATTATAAATCAGTCTACTACAAAGACACATGTACACGTATGTTTATTGCGGCACTATTCACAATAGCAAAGACTTGGAATCAACCCAAATGTCCATCAGTGACAGACTGGATTAAGAAAATGTGGCACATATACACCATGGAATACTATGCAGCCATAAAAAAGGATGAGTTTGTGTCCTTTGTAGGGGCATGGATGCAGCTGGAAACCATCATTCTTAGCAAACTATCACAAGAACAGAAAACCATACACCGCATGTTCTCACTCATAGGTGGGAACTGAACAATGACATCACTTGGACTCGGGAAGGGGAACATCACACACCGGGGCCTATCATGGGGAGGGAGGAGGGGGGAGGGATTGCATTGGGAGTTATACCTGATGTAAATGATGAGTTGATGGGTGCTGATGAGTTGATGGGTGCAGCACACCAACATGGCACTAGTATACATATGTAACAAACCTGCACGTTATGCACATGTACCCTAGAACTTAAAGTATAATAATAATAAAAAAAAAAAGGAAAAAAAAACATTCTTACACTGAAGTACTTTAGAGTTTGAGAGAATAAGTAGTTTTTACTTGAGATAAAAAGCAATGTCCTTAAGAGAAATCCAAGTTACAATTAAAGCAAGGAAAGGCAAGGAACTGTCAGTAAAGAAGCAGTCTATGGAAAAAGGGAAGTTTGCTAATCATGTAGCTGGACTTCCAAAGCATAACTGGAAGTTTTATGCAGCATGGGAGGAAAAGGGTGTTGGGCCAAGTGAGATAATTCAGAATCTTATGGTGATACAAGCACGGGAGAGAAGAGGGGACCAAAGGAGCTTATGATTCGAATGGCATTCAAAGAAACCAGGAACATTCAGCAGAGAGGGTTTCTACTTCAGACAAAAAAGAGGGGAGGGTGCAGCAGCTCCCTTCATCATCTGATGGAGTTAGGCATCTCAGGTAGTGAGCAAGGAAGTCCAAATCTAGTCACTAGGTGCTCAGGAGTGGGCAGTCATCCTGCCAGCTTGGACCCTGTGTATCTGGTTCCAGTGAAGATTAAGTCATCAAACCAAGGGAGCATAGGGACCAGGAGGTAAGCTACAAAAACTACAGCTCTTCTCGAGACATCCCCTACAAGATCCTGTCCAGAGACACTGGAGGAGGCAATGGTGCTGGTCAGCGCTTTGTGCCATTTTGTGGCCTCTCCCACCTGCCCCCTCTTTTTGGTCCAAGTTCTTGTCCCGCCTGCTTACCCACCCACTGCCTGCCTATGGTCCTTCCCTCTCTGGTCTTTAGTGTCCTCACTGGTAAAATGAACATAACAGCTCTAATCATGCATATTCACATAGTGAGGTAGATAATGTGAAAGGGCTTTGAACAATGTAGTAAGGGAAAGAGACTAGGATACTGACTTCCCATTTTCCCAATTCCTGCTTCAGAACTGCTCTCCTAGGCCCCAAGCCCCTACCTCTGTTAGCCCCTTGATCAATCTTTGTCTGCGGAGGGGCAAAACTACATGGTATCCCAAGAACAGGGACCAATATTACAGCCCCATTTCTTGTCTTTGCTATTTCCCATGATCGCTCTTAAACCAAGAAACTGAGATCTATTCTCTGGTTGGTGGGGCTTCCTCACTGGAACAAAGGGGAGTATGTACATTTCATAATAGAGATTCTGTGATGAAATGTCCTAAGGAGATAAATGTACATTTCATAATAGGCATTCTGTGATGGAATGTTCTGAGGGGATAAAAGCTGGAATCGGTCTCAGCACATCTCAGTTACTCATTTTGATTCATTTGGACAAGTGAGTTACTACAGCGCTTATTTGGGAAAATGACTAGAAAGCTACCTCCAATCTCTCGGCCTCAACCCCAGGCTCCATTTCTTTCTGTTCCTTCCCGCTCTCGTCTTCCAGCCCTCCTTCCCCCGGTTACTCCTCAAACTTCCTGCCCTCAGCCTCCTCTCCAGGGCCGTCCATCTTGTTCGATTTTCTGCCCTACCCGTTTGCCCAAGCTGACTGATGTCTCCCCTTCCCAGTACCCTACCTCAAGGAATTTTCTGCCCAGCTCTTCCTCTGTTACTACCAGACCGTCTGTGTGCCCCCACCCTGTTCGTCAGGCACCCCTTTCCCAGTGCCCTCCTATCTTCCCCCCTCGCCCTCCTCATAGCCCTTCTTGCTAGTCTCCTGTACTCTAGTCCCCACTCCCTATCCAGCCACCCCCAACCAGACCTGACGGCTTACAAATCTCACCCTGGAGAAATGGTTTCCCTCCTACTGGGGCAGTTCTCAGGCGGTTCAGAATTGCCAGGACTGTGGATTCCCAGCGACAACCTGGCAGACACGGGGAATCCAAGACCATGGCAAGCGAATATTCAGCCTGGCCTGCGCCTTTCCTCTGCTGCCTGGGCAGCCAGACTGCACAAGCGTCTGCATTTGAACTGGCTTCTCCGTGGAACTTGGTCTGTAACCACAGAGCAAACTGCAGAACCAGTGGCAGAAAAGGTAGGGAATTGAAAAGCATCGAATCTGTTCTCAAGGAGGGAGGTGATTGGCCAACGTGAGGTCCAGTTTTATGTTCATTATCTCCTGGGTTTGCCAGTTGATGGCAAGCCCTTTTCCTGGCAGTATCCAGAGGCAGTTCTAGTAAAGAGGCTGGATTCGGAGAGGCCAGAGCGGTACCACACGAACGCTGTTGCCTGGAGATGGAGTGGGGTGCCTTTGCCTAGAGACTGCAGAAGGCCCGCGGCTGAGCGAGTGGTCAGAGGACGCTGAGAGAGCCCCGGACCCACCGAGCAGCTCCAAGGCCGTGGCGGGACACCCGAAAGAGAGGGTGGTCACAGATGAGGTCCACCAGAACCAGATCTTCCGGGAGCTGTACCTCAAAGAGTTACGAACCCAGAAACTCTACACGCAGTACCACGTGAATCCCCTGCGCAAGGTTCACAGGATTACAAGGAAGCCCATGTCTTGGCATGATAACCTGGAGGAACCCGCAGACGCCAGGTTTCTGAATCTCATTCACCATGCTGCCCAGGGGCCAAGGAAGAAGTACCCGGAGGCACAAACTGAAAACCAGGAAATTGGGTGGGACTCAGAGCCCTTGGTCGACCCAGAATGCAGTGACCACAGGATGAACCACTTCAGGGTCTACAATGACATCACTCTGTACAAAGCTAAAATGTGGAGCTTGGGAGAAGATGATCGCCACAAGTAGCATCTCAGCAATGGAGTCAGTTCCGGGATTTAATATCCTAAATATCCACTGCCTGGAAGAGTACATATTACTTTAACCCCCCGTCCATAATTCATGGATAATGGCAAAAATTAGCAAGCATAAAAAATATGCGGAAGAAGGAAATAAAAATTGCCCATTATCTCATCATATGGAAGTGACTAATATTAACATTTTAAACCATTTGTTTTTAAAATTAATAAATTGTATATATTTATTGTGCAGGAAAAAAAAAGAAGCCTTGGCTCATGTACTTTTTTCACTTTAACTCACTCATTCCTAGTCCCACCACCTCTCTGACTCTCACTTTTAGGTCCATAAAGATACAGGAAGTTCTGGACTTCCTGGCAGTAAGATATGTTCTCCCATTTTTGCTGCATCCATCTGACCCTTGCCTGGTACTGTTTTACGGGGAAAATGGAATATGAGGGAACTAGCATCACTTTTTGCTTCTTGCTTGTATTGTGACAACTAAGTGAAAAAAGGCTTATTACTTTCAGTTTGGCTCATAGTCCTTGACCACTATTAAGGCCATTGTCATTGACCACCTTGACACCTGATTGCTTGATAGTTAAGTACAGTTAATGGGTCACTTAATGACATTCTAAGAAATGTGTTATTAGGCAATTTCTTCATTGTACAATCATTATAGAGTATATTTACACAAACCTAGATAATTGTATGAGCATTACAGATGTACTTACAACTAGGTTATATGGTATAGCCTATTGTCTCTAGGCTACAAACCTGTTCAGTATGTTACTGTATTGAATACCATATACAAGTGTAACACAATGGTAGGTATTTTTGTACCTAAACATAAAAGGAGTACAGTCTAAATACAATAATAAAGATGAAAAATGGTCCAACTGTATAGGGCTTTTACCATAAATGGAGCTTACAGGACTGGAAGTTACTTCAGGTGAGTCATTGGATGAGGGCTGAGTGAATGTGAAGGCCTAGGTACATTACTGTACACTACTCTAAACTTTATAAGCACTATACACAGGCTACACTAAATTCATAAAAAGTATTTTTCTTTGTTCAATAATAAATTAACCTAACATTATTATAACTTTTTAACTTTACAAACTTCTTAAATTTTTATAACATCTTGACTCTTGTAATATAACACAATTGTACAACTACACAAAAACATTTTCTTTATCATTATTCTATAAGTTTTTTCTATTTAACAATTTTTTTAGTTTCACTTTTTAAACTTTTTTGTTTAAAAAACTAAAACATAGGCCGGGCGCGGTGGCTCAAGCCTGTAATCCCAGCACTTTGGGAGGCCGAGATGCGCGGATCACGAGGTCATGAGATCGAGACCATCCTGGCTAACATGGTGAAACCCCGTCTCTACTAAAAATACAAAAAACTAGCCGGGCGAGGTGGTGGGCGCCTGTAGTCCCAGCTACTCGGGAGGCTGAGGCAGGAGAATGGCATGAACTCGGGAGGCGGAGCTTGCAGTGAGCCGAGATTGCACCACTGCACTCCAGTCTGGGAGACAGAGCGAGACTCCGCCTCAAAAAAAATAAATAAAAAAAAAAAAAAAAAAAAAAAAAAAACTAAAACATAAACACAGACATTAGCCTAGGCCTACACTGGGTCAGGATCATCAGTCATCACTGTCTTTCACTTCCATCTCTCGTCAGTTGGAAGGTCTTCAGAGACAATGACATGTATGGAGCTGTCCTCTCCTATAACAACAATGCTGTCTTCTGGAATAGCTCCTGGAGAACCTGCCTGAGGTTTTACATTTTTTTTTTGCTAAGTAGAAGAAGTATACTCTAATGATAAAATGCAAAGTAAGAAAGCCAGGCCCTGTGGTGTGTGCCTATAGTCTCAGCTGAGGTGGGAGGATTGAGTCCAGAAGTTTGAGTCCAGATTCAGCAACATATGAAGAGCCTATCTTTAAAAAAAACCAAAATGTACAGTATAGGCCAGGCATGGTGGCTCATGCCTGTAATCCCAGCACTTTGGGAGGCTGAGGTGGGCAGATCACTTGAAGTCAGGAGATTGAGACCAGCCTGGCCAATATGGTGAAACCCTATCTCTACTACAAATACAAAAAAAAAAAAAAAAATGAAAAGAAAAAAAATAGTTGGGTGTGGTGGCCCATGCCTGTAGTCCCAGCTACTTGAGAGGCTGGGGCAGCAGAATCGCTTGAACCTGGGAGGCAGAGGCTGCAGCGAGCTGAGATTGCACCATTGCACTCCATCCTGGGGCTCACAGCGAGACTCCATCTTAAAAATATATATATATAGTATAGTAAATACATAAATTGATAATACAGCCATTTATTATCATTAGTAAGTCTTATGTACTGTACTTAATTGTATGAGTTATAATTTTATATGTCTGGCAGCACAATAGGCTTGTTTACACAAGCATCACCACAAAAACGTAAGTAGTATGTTGCACCACAACTTTTCAATGGCTGCAACATCACTGGGTGATAGGAATTTTTCAGCTCCTTTATAATCTTATGGTACCATCATCATATAAGCAATTCATTGTTTTCTGAAATGTCCTTATGCAGAACAGATTGTACTTACCAAATTTCAGGTGTTACTTTAGCTATCATAGAGTTTACTACTGTCAAAGATCCTTAATCTCAGAGATCTGGTCATTGCTAAATGTACTATTGTTCTCAATCATATCTGCTTTTCATAATAGTACTTCTGAAGAAATATATTTTGAAGCAGAAAGAATAATCAAAGAGGATGGAATTTCAGTCATGTGATAACTGGTGTAAGATTGAGTAAAATACACTTTGAAGAGCTAGAGGTTGAACCACATTCCTGTACTTGGTTGAATCCTTAATCTACCTACTGATAAAGTCACCTACAACTTCCTTTTCCAGTTAGTTACTCTCAACAAGGCATTCAGGTATCTGCATAGCTGGACAGCCTTCCCATATGTGTACTTCTTATCTCTATCTTGCAGAGATAATCTGAGTTTGTAAACACTAACCCAAAGTAAAAGCCAAAGTTCTTACAATGACCTAGGGGCATGTGCCCATTTTGTCCTCATCCCTAGATATTTCTCTGGTCTTCTATCCTTTATCCATCTTCTTGCTCAGCCTGCAACTACATGAAGACTTCAGACACACTTCTGTTTCCAGATCTTTGCACTTGCTTTTCCTCTGCCTGAAATGGTCTTTCCCCAAATATCAACTGGCTTGCTATTTTACCTTTACTCAAATGTTATCTCTGGGCCAATATTCAAAATTAAAACTTCCGCACTTAATATACTCCAACTGTGTTCCATAATGAACCTCTAATACCTAAAATAGTATGTAGCATATGGAAGGTACTTAATAAATATTTGCTGAATGAGTGAAATGAATAAATGAATCTTACAAACTAGAAAATTTAGAATATAATTTAAAATCATAAAAGGTATATAAAATTATTATTGAAGTCCATTTGTTACTTCAATGTAGATAGTCTACGTGATAATTCCTTATAATGGTGAATTGAAATAGATAGCAAATTCCTAAGGCACGGCCACTAGGGTGGTTCTTCAAAACTGTAGCTGTAGAAAGTAACTTACAGTCCAGAATTTCTCTGTACAGCCAAGGAATCATTCTGAGATCACATATGACCTAGAAGCAACTCTTTTCCTACTTAAAGCTGGAGCTGAAAAAAAAAACCTCCCACTTTGGCAACACAGTTCAGAGAGAGACACGACACAGATCAGAGAGCACAGAGAACAGAGAGAATGAGCAAGCGCATGCAGGGTGCAGAGGACATTCCTCCTAATAAGCAGCTTCAGGCAGCATTTGAAAAGCAAGCGGTCCTCTAAAATTCGAGCACTCCATAGATTCATGAAAATAATTAGTTAAAATGATTACCTCATGTCTGAACCTTCAGCAATTTCAGAGACACTAAAAATGAACTGAAGCTGGTGGTAAACCGATTCCAGAGTTAGTGACTATGAAAGCACGAGTAGTTAGCTAACTTCTACTTGCTCTTTACAATATGTTAGGCCTTACCTTATTTGTCCTTCATGATAATTTCACACAGTTGTGCTTTATAGTGACCTCCATGTTATAAGAAAAAAAAAAAAAGTGTAAAAAAGTAGATATCTTTCTCAAAATCACAATCTAGGAAGGAGTAAGTTCAGGACTTTAATCTGGAACACCATAGTGTAGCATACGGAAAAGAGTTAGCAAATGAATGGACAGCGAACACCTGGATCTGAGCAAGATCCTTAGTCGTGCCAGACAAAGCATTCCTACAATCTCCCAGGGAGGAGGAGGAGTTATAGGAATGCCATACCCACAGTGTTTATTAACATTAATTAGTGGATGTATTTTTGTTTAGTATATCCCCAAGTTGGGATTTAATTGTTTGCATTTTTTTTTTTTTTTTTTTGCCCTCAGAAAGGCCTGAATAAAAGTATTCAAAATTTGGTAAGCAGTATTTTTAAATAATTTTCTAGATTTTCTAGGGATTTTTTTTTGAGCAACGTTGATTATTCTGGAATGCTGTCTTTAGCATGAGCACAAGACTAAAATAAAGAATTATAACTATCATTTATAGAATATTTACTAAGTGCCATGACTGTGATAAGTGTTTTGTATACATCATTTCAATAAATATGCATAACATCATAAGAAAATTGTTATTATTATTATCACCTCCAGATTACATGTGAAACTAGTGAGAGTTAGAGAAATAGCAACCTATCTAAAGCCTCAGGGATTCAAAATCAGTTCTGGCTGATTTCAGATCCCCACCATTCACCAAAATGTCATGCTGCACAAAGGACAACAGACTATATATATAAAGAGCAATACACGGGTATATTTACTCCACAGCATTTTGAATGAAGACAGTTCCAGGCAACTTTTTTCGTGGTTTTAAAACAACGATTTGTCTGCATGGTTTTTTGTTTTATCACCACTTACTTAATATCTGATAATGTTCCTATTAATGATCACTCCCCATAATTTCTACGGCTCATTTCTGAAGTTCCTCCTTGCTGAGCACTTCCAGTATCATTGGTTCATATGTCGGGATCACCCTGTGTCTTAGGAGTGTAGTATAATGAGATCATGGATTTGGGTCAGCAAAGATGTAACATGACAATTATTACAAACAGCCGTAATCCAAATTGTAGACCTGAAAGTATATATTTCTAGTTGCAAATAGTTCAACCAGATGGAGATTGTGTGAGAAAGAGGATCCTGAGGTACTGTTTGTTAAGATATGGTAGCTGGAAGACTACAAACTTACTGGTTGTGGATGCAAAACCACCCACCAGATTACATTGTATCCTTATTTTGATTATGATTAATAAGCACAGATTGGTCCCTTAAATATCAAATCCATATTTCTGCCTTTGAGATACACTTTATCCCTGGTCAGTGTTTTAAGCTCCACATACCTATTTTATTATGTTAAAACAGCCAGAACTACTCAGGGCAAACTTCTCATATCATAATGTAATCCACATAAATCCAAGGATTTGGTACATAAAATAGTATGTTATAATATATTCAGGCTGCAAAAGGAATTTCAATACTGACATCCCTTATATGCACTCATATACTCTTATTTTGTCTCCAGCTTATGCTACATTGCATTATCACAAAGCATTTAATATGTGCTGTCATTCTCTTAAAAGAACATTCAAATGAATACAAAGCCTCATTTTAAAATACACAATGTTTGTGCTGCTTTGAGAGAAAATTTAACAAATAAAGGAAATCAAGCGATGAAAGAAAACGTTTTTAACAATATCATTGAGAGAAAATGTTCCAGTTCAATAAATGAATTCACATTTAGAAATAAGGGTAATGGTAAGGCAACATAATTCCATTCTGAAACACTGAAAAGTGTTGCTTCAGATCTCAAACCAGCAAAAAGGACAAATATGAAAGCTCAAGTTTATTTTATGGAACTAACTTTGAAATTATACAGTATTGGGCCGGGCGCGGTGGCTCAAGCCTGTAATCCCAGCACTTTGGGAGGCCGAGACGGGCGGATCACGAGGTCAGGAGATCGAGACCATCCTGGCTAATACGGTGAAACCCCGTCTCTACTAAAAAATACAAAAAACTAGCCGGGCGACGAGGCGGGCGCCTGTAGTCCCAGCTACTCGGGAGGCTGAGACAGGAGAATGGCGTGAACCCGGGAGGTGGAGCTTGCAGTGAGCTGAGATCCGGCCACTGCACTCCAGCCTGGGCGACACAGCGAGACTCCGTCTCAAAAAAAAAAAAAAAAAAAAAAAAAAAAAAAAAAAAAAAAAAAAAAAAAGAAATTATACAGTATTAAGTCAACATGAACAAATTTTTGTTTCCAAAATAAAGTTCATCAAATATGAGCTGAGTCAGACAAACCTGAAGTAGAAAACTACTCTAAGCTATAAGCCACTCAAAGACAGGATCTGTTTCTTACTTAAACTAATCAGAATATTAGGTGATGAGCTTGTTTTGGGTATGAGTAGGGTGTTCATAAATATATTATCCAAACTAAGATACCTTTGTAAGTCAAAGGGGTACTACTCCAGGGGAAGAGCTGTGAACCTGGAGGACTATCCCAGGCAACGTGAAATTTAGGTCACCCTATTTATAAGGTACCACATGATATCTGTTGGAAGGATCTAAACATTTTCCTCACTTATTTCTAAATGTATTCAATTTTTAAAATGCAGTCATGTACCACATAACATTTTGGTCAATAAAAGATTGCATAGATGACAGTAGTCCCATAAAATTACATTGGAGCTGAAAACTTCCTATCACGTAGTGACATGAAAGTCATAGTGCAGCATATCACTTATGTGTTTGGGGTGATGCTGGTGTAAACAAACATACTGAATTGCCAGTCATAGAAAAGTATAGCACATATAATTATGTACAGTATATAATACTTGACAATAAATGACTATGTTAACTGGTTTATGTATTTAATATATTCTATATTTTGTTATTTTTAAAAACTACTTATTGAAACTACTTATTTAAAAAATGTATGTTACTATATATCGTATAAACATATTATTATATAAACATTATTTTAAAAACTTATTTAAAATATTAACTATGAAACAGCCTTGGGCAGTTCTTTCAGGAAGTATTCCAGAAGAAGGCATTCTTCCTACAGGAGATGAAGACTCCATGGGTGTTATTGTCCTTCTAGTGGGACAAGATGTGGAGATGGAAGATGATGATATTGCTGATCCTGTCCCTATGTGCCCTGGGCTAATGTGCGTATTTGTGTCTCAGTTTTTAATTTGAAAAGCTTTGAAATTTAAAACATTTTTTATATTTTGAAAATAAAAAATCTTAAATAAGTATATAGACAAAATATTTTTCATAGCTGTACAGTGCATTTGTATTTTAAACTAAGTGTCAAAAGTTAAGGAATTAAAAAGGTTATAAAGTAAAAAAGTATAGTAAGTGAAAGTAAGTTTATTATTGAAGAATAAAAAAATATATTTTTCCAAATTTAGTGTAGTCTAAATGTACAGTGCTTATCAAGTTTACAGTAGTGTAACACTTACATCCTAAGCCTTCACAGTCACTCATCACATACTCCCTGACTCACCTGCGACAACTTCCGGCTTCATTTATGGCAAGAGCCTCATATAGCTGGGCCATTTTTCAACTTCTATACTGTATTTTGACTGTTCTTTTTCTGTGTTTAGATACAAAAATATTGGCATTGTGTTACAATTGCTTATAAAATTTAGTACAGTGATGTGTTGTCCAGGTTTTTAGCCTAGGAGCAATAGGCTATTGCATATAGCCTAGGTGCTTAGTAGGCTCTACCATCGAGACTGGTTTAAATATAGTCTATGGGCTGGGCGCAGTGGCTTACATCTGTAATCCCAGCACTTTGGGAGGCCAAGGCGGGTGGATCACAAGGTTAGGAGGTCAAGACCAGCATGGCCAAGATGGTGAAACTCGGTCTCTACTAAAACTACAAAAATTAGCCGGGCGCGGTGGCAGCACCTGTAATCCCAGCTACTCGGGAGGTTGAGGCAGGAGAATCACTCGAAACTGGGTGGCAGAAGTTGCAGTGAGCCAAGATCGTGCCACCGCACTCCAGTCTGAGCAACAGAGTGAGACTCCATCTCAAAAATAAATAAATAAATAAACAATAGTCTATGATGTTCACACAATGAAAAAGTATTGCCTAAATATGCATTTCTCAAAATGTATCCCTGTTGTTAAGCAACTCATGACTGTAAAATAGTTACAGAGAAGTGAAGAATCTTGGATAGATAATGCATTTAGAAGACTTAACGTATTTCTATTGTGATTTTTTAGGTGACTGTTCTCCAAATAGGAAAGAGTCTAGTGTTGTATCTAAAATTGAGGATTTTGAATAAAAAAGAATGAAAAAGGGTATGCATCACTATATTATATACAACAGCATCTATTAATTGCTACACTTGACACTGAAAGTGTGCCATTTCAAATGGTGAAACAGTCATAACTGCACAAGGAAATACTGACAATGCTATGATTAATCATTACTTCCACTACTACTTTGCCTAGAAAAGGATTTTACAGATAAAAATGGCAAGTTTCTCACACCAGAATGACTAAATGAAAATGAAAGACAGTGTTAAATGTGGATGAGAATGTGGAGAAACCAAAAGTCACGTACATTCTTGGTGGGAGATATAGCTTGATGCAATCACTTTGAAAAACACTCTTGAAAAGTAGTTGGCACTATATACTAACCACGAATATATCCATATCTTTTGACCCAGCAATTTCTATTTGGACAGAAATGTGTACATGTGTTCACCAAAAGACATACAAAATATTTATTACAGCACTATTCATGATAGTCCCATACTAGAAACTATGCAAATGTCCAATGATAGAAGACTTCAGAACAAATTTTTATATACTCATACAATGAAATACTATACAACAGTGATAATTAAAAATGTGGCAACTACCCTCAATAATATAGATCAGTCTCGCAATTACAATCCTTAGTGAAATAATCCAGACAAAAATGACTACATATTGTATGATTTGTATGTAAAGTTACAAACAGGCCAACTTAATCTATGGTGTTAGAAGTCAGGAATACTATTAGACCAAGGGGTTAGTACTCACTAGAAGAGGTCACAAGGGAGTGCTTCTAGGAGGTTGGTGCAATACTGTTTCTTGATCTAGCTGGGTATGTTCAGTGTGAAAAATTCATCAAACTGTAACATATAATTTGTCCATATTCCTTATGTAGGTTATACTTCAATAAATATTATTTAAAAGAGGCAAACCTCAGTTCAGTACTGGTTGAAATTACAATTTCAAATTAACAAAATCTGAACTAATGATTTTTTTAAAGCATAGAAAAACATTAATCCTTTTTTAATCTTTGGGAAAGCACTACTAGGCAAAATATGTTCTAAGGTTTTATACGATAGCTTGACAAGATCATTTCCAATTCTAAATCTCACTAAAAAAGAGAATCTAACCATATTTTAGAATAACTCAGGATTATAAAAAGATGTGAAAAGTATGACCCATTTTTTTGTCATTATACATATATATAGTACTGGTGAATTTTCTTATATTTCCTTTTTTAAAAAAAATGCATTGCTTTTTGTGAAAAAAGTTTCTAATTTTAAAAATATAATTGTCACAGATTTAAGAACTGTCTTTTAGACAGCAGAAATAAAAATGTTGAAAGGAAATTTTGGTTACTTTTAATGGGAAAGAAAAATTATTATCAGTGGCATCACCTTTGACTGATGGCTTATTGAAAGTGAAAAATGTAAAATATAATTTGCATTTCTAAATTGGAGTTATTAGCTAGGTTTTACTCAACCACTCATAATACATTTAGAAATGCTTTTAGAGATATTTTCTTTTAAAAAAATCTGAACTGAAATCATTCTTTTCCTTTTGCTTAAAATGCGTAAAAATGAGGCTTTTGTAACACCAAACTCTCATTTTGAAAATACTAGTTGTGATTGTAAATTTTTATATCCCATATACAAAAATATTTTAGTAGAACATATTTCAATATTTAAACCAGTCTTGTAATGGCTTTGTTATATTTTATTCTGCTAATTGTTGTCTGCATTTCTTACCTATCTAAATCATGTTTTCAATTTTATTAATATTGCAATAGGTGTTATTGCAATATAGTTTGTGTCTGATTCTATATGTTATCATTGCAGTTAGAATACATACATGCCACTAACAAGCTACCTAGATATTACTTAATTGGTGTTGTAAACAGTTTATCTTATGTGATATTTAGATGTCTGAGAAAGTTTTCATAGTATTTGTGGTTGAGACTTTTCATTAGGCAAGGAATATATTATGACTTTTCCCAATTGAAATAATGGAATATAGACTCACATGATACTTGAAAACATATTATGCAATTTATTTTTAAAAATTAGATTAGATTTGGAGGAAGAAATTCATTCAAATGTTATATAAGAATGGCACTAATGTTAAAAATGTATTTCCTCTATTATTGACTATAGAAGCGAAAGTGAGTCTTTGGTTTAAAACTAGAAAATGTAAGTATTTAGGTATGTTTAGGGGGAATAATCCTCAACTACAATATTTAATTCCCTACTATGTTTTGTAATGATGCTTCTCTTGAGGGCTGGGTCAAGACTGTGCACAAAAATTATAAAGTACAAATTCTTGCATTAGTCAGATATAGATGTATGTTTATCAGCAAAAACATATCATACATGTTTATTAATTGTCTAGCATCCTGAAGGATGCTAGAAAAGTTAAGCATAATTTAATGCATAACATTACAATTCAGAATACATGGGATAAGGAGAAAATGGACCAAGAGGATATTCAGAAGGACAGGAGAAAATGAAACACGAGACTACTATTCCAAGCCTGGAATATCAGGCCTTATGATCTCATATCAATTTATGCATAAGACTGATGATTGAGAAGATAAAAACATTGAGTGAGCCCCACACCATGTTTCTCCTCAAGACGGGAAACAAAAGGATTGCTTTTTCTGGGCTTCCTCAGAAAGAGGCCCGCATTGACACTTTTTCTTTTCACAAGCCCCAGAGAATCTCTTGGGTTTCCTTGTACTCGCATGCATAGAGCTCTCCATCCTAGCGAGAAAGATCAAAGTCTTGAAGCCATGCCTTTTCTCTTCTCAACTCCTTTACTTTATTTTCTTAGTAAAGATGTAAATAATTCATGAAATAAGCCATTTGCTTTTTCCTTTTGTTTATTTTTCTCAGTAACTTTGAGAGAAAACTATTGCAATGGGAATGATTAGGGACTATAAGACTTTCAAAATTCATTTTTAATAGAGAAAGTGTTACTGCTTTCAAAAAGAGTATTGTTTTATTTTAAGAAAGCACCCCTATCTTCACAATTTTGGTCAAGTTGTTTTCTCCTATTTAAAGTGTCTTTCCTTCGAGCCAGTTACTTTCTCAAGATCCACTGCAAATAATTTCTTCCTATGCAGGCATTTTATAAAATTGGCAATGTCACATACTTTGACGTAGGAAATTATTCTTCTTAACTAATTGTCAATGTTGCCATCTGTAGTCCTTATTGCAGAGGAGTAGACTCAGTCATCTTCTATAACTCCAGATATGACTACATAAAATCCCAAATAAAAGACATATATTTTGATATATAAATACATTCGCTATCAGCCTCTGCCCAGTAAAGTCAATATTTTGGAGATCAGATTGGAAAATACCAGGGCCACCCTTATGGAAGTTGATATTAGTAAAATTAAAGTCTGACTATTTCACATTATATGTTCACACATGTAGGTATCTTTCAGATTGGTGATACAGAATTCCTTCCCTACCTATCTCAATTTTAAATTGTCTCATAAAAAATGTTTTGCTTAGAGTATTAAAGTAGGATATTCTAAACATTGATTTTTCTAGATTTCTTATGGTAAAACAAACTACAAACCTGTATTTCAAGACTTTGTAGGGTTGACTCCTACTTAACTCGTGGCCCTAGGACTTTACTGAGATCTGCAGTAATGGAAGTCCCCTTGTATTACATCTGCCCAGTGAGACTTACCATGAAGACAATTAAGTTGTGCCTTCAGGGCCTATTACTCCCATGGGTACCTTCCTAGGCCCTAAGAGGGGCCCTTACACTGGGTTCATAAAGTAGAAAATTTCATAAAATTTCCAGAAATAAAATATTTTCTCAACAACATATAAAAACCACTGCCTGAGTTCATTCCACTTTCTCCTTTGACACAATTCTTTCCTTGTCTGGTGAAGTTAGTGTGGCCCCAGAAATGTTAGGTATCTGGGAGGAATCCGGGTTGGTTAAACCTTTATTTGAAATTTAATGGGTTGTATTATGTGATGGCAGTCATCTCATTAGAAAATATCGCTATTCCTAGCCATCTTGGTACATAATGTGCCAGCTCCTGCGGTGTTGTGACACAAAGCTGCAGGGCATGAGTTCATAATGTGGCCAGAATTGGAAGAATGAGGGTAGTGGAAAAGAAACATGGCTTGAAATATAGGCATAACTAGTCCCTCAACAACTCTTCTAACTATAAAACATGCAGAATGGTTAGCACACAATTCTGTTTCCATTGATGCGAAGTGAATGTAGAAGTTTCTCCCTGCAAGGAATAAACTTAACATAGCATAAATAATTTAAACAACTGCAGGACATTTTTCCCCACGGGAAGAGAGGGAAAAGTATCTATCAGAATTCCTGTCTTTGTAAGACACAAACCTGTAGAAGTACTATAAACAGCAAGTGTGTGAAGTTAAATGTTGTATGCATTCCACTGCTTCAGATCATATCTTTTTATCCAACAGCTCTTCTCTTGCTGAACTCTTGAAGTTTCAGACAAAATGCTAACTAGATCATATTTAAAACAGTAAATCCTGAAGAAGAAAGATAAATTTCTCATAGAAGTAACAAATAGACTTCTGGATTGTTTGATAATTCAATTAATGAAGAGGAATTCATCATGTGAATACATAGAAAGTATTTACATTTCTTGCTGATTCTACTTCAATTTGACAGGAATTACTGACATTAAGAGAGACAAAAAGACTCATACACTACTGGAACCATAGTATTGATACCGTATTGGCTCAATGTATGCTGTCAGTTTAAGAAATACTTAAAATTAGTCATTCCAAGAAAACTTAAAATATAAATTCCCTGAATTCTTATAGCTCATATACAAAATGAACTTGATTGAGATTTTCCGAAATTTGACAACAATACTAAAAATTTATGTGGCATTACAAACTATGAAGCTCTAATAAACCTCTTATAACTATCAGTAATAATAAACACATTTAATCATGCTATTCTCTTTATAGATAATAAAATTGTTATCCTGGGAAGAGGTGTTCCTAGAGAATACAGTCAGCAAACATAGGCAAAATACTGCGTTACTGCAGACTGTTAGTTTTTGGTCAAGTTTTCAAGTATTAATTTGTGTGATTTATTTTTTTCACAAAATAAATATTTTCTTTCTAATATTGTATATATAATTGTATAATCTGTTTTTTAAAAAAGGCCTCCAATATATTTCAGGCCTCATTAAAACTAGATTAATCCATGTGTTTCAGTACCTTTTCTGCTATTAAAGAGGAAGACCATGTAATTTATTTTATAAATATTCACATTTTCGAGTGAAAGTTTTACATAGATAATTATAGGCTTTATATTGGAATAGCCCCTAGCAAACTGGAAGTAGCACATCCTATTTATAGAAATACTCACAAGATAAATTTCTGATGGATTGCATAGATAGGGGAGTATTTGTCTCTTCTGGAAAATTGGTATGATTCCTTGTTTTTCAGCTATTAAAGTTATGTCTCATTGTTTTTCTTCTTTCCTTGACTTATATTCAGAGGTAAGTTTTGTGCTCAATTGCAATGGATTCCCTTAATTCATCATTTCCTGGATGATTCCCTATCCCAATTTACCTCTAATCCTTTATAACATAACTCTCTCACTCTGTTTCAGCTTTTATTAAGTAGTTACTAAGTTCCTTAATTTTTTTTTCTAGTACATACTCCTTCAGTGTATTTTTTGGAAGTTAGTATTATACGGAAACAATAGTTGAAAATAAAATACTTTAGAATCATTATTATCACAATAGCTACCATTTATTAAATAGTGACTCTGGGCTAGCTCTTTTATATAAATTACATTTTATTGTTTTGTTTTCCTTTGTGGTAATAATTTCTAGCTCCTACTCATTCTACTTAGACTAACTAGTTGCTTAGATATAAACTACTGACAATTTATATTTGCTTAGATATAAACTACTGACAATTTATATTTGCTTAGAGTAGCACAAATTATAATAAAACCATTATTTTCTAGTATCATTCATTCAACAAATACAGGATACATTTTAATATAATGGCCACTTTCTCAGAATATAAATTGATTGTCAGCTTCACAATCATGAATCAAATGATTTCTTTTGGGCACTTTCCATACACACACAAATATACAATATATAATTATAAAAATATCAAAAGACATATATATTTATATATATATGTCCTGCTTGATATATGTATATATACTCTCCTATATGTGTGAGTATATCTTCTAAGTGTGTGTGTGTAGGTACATGTGTGCACAGTTTTTTCAAGTATTTTTAAAGGTGTCATATGCTCTGTGAAGGTACATCATAGAATCCTGAAATTATGACATTACTATGGCAATTGTATTCAATTAATGCTTGGCATCTTGACTTTAATAAAGTCCGTATAACTTTCACTGCTAAACAAAAAGACAGAATTAACTTCTGGCCATTGTAGGAGTCTCCTATTAACTTAATGGAACCCTGTAGCTGTGAAGAATACTGGGGAGTCTTGGCAAAATCACCAGCACAGCAGCCTTGGCTAACTTCCTGAATTAGGCCTTTTCTTTGCAGGTATCCATCTGCTTTCTAATTTTACTTCTCAGTAGCAGTAGGTGCTAACTTCAGTGAAACCCATCAACTTTCTTGATAGTGGCCATTACCTTTTCCAGAGGAGGATCTTAATAAGGACTCATATCACATGACCTCAGTGGGAAAAGTTGAGCCACAAAGGAAATCTCTGAATATTGTATTTCTGATTGTACAGCTAAGAGAATATTGTAGTCTACTGCCGAGACCAGCTTGGTTGTGGAGACCCTAACCCAGTGGCGTTAGAGGAATTAAAGACACACACAGAAATACAGAGTGTGGAGTGGGAAATCAGGGGTCCCACAGTCTTCAGAGCAGAGAGTCTCGAACAGAGATTTACCCACATATTTATTGACAGCAGGTCAGTCATAAGATTTACTAAAATTATTCCTTATGGGAAATAAAGGGATGAGACGAAAAAAAGGGATGAGTCTGGCTAGTTATCTGCAGCATGAACATTTCCTTAAGGCACAGGTTGCTTATGCTATTGTTTGTGGTTTAAGAATGCCTTAAGTGGTTTTCTGCCCTAGGTGGGCCAGGTGTTCCTTATCCTCATGCTGTTAAACCCACAACCTTCCAGCGTGGGCGCCAAGGCCATCAGGAGCATGCCACAGTGCTGCAGAGATTTTGTTTATGGCCAGTTTTGGGGCCAGTTTATAGCCAGATTTGGGGGCCTGTTCCCAACAGTCTATGATGACCACGCACATAGGACAGAGGGATGGAGGGAGGGAGAGAAAGGGAGAGAGCGAGAACGTGTGTGTGTGTGTGTGTGTGTGTGTGTGTGTGTGTGTGTGTGTGTACTGAGCTGAGAAATGGAGGAAGGAGAAAGTCTCTTGTCAGAATTCAACCACACCTTGTTCCTTCTTCTTCGTGAGTAATGAGAATACTAAAATTCAAGTGCCTCCTAAGAACATTGATATAATATGCTGTGAATACTCAAAGCACACAATGAAAGAGAAAACAGACTCTTCCAGGCGGGAACACTAAATCAAGGAAATAAATATAAACATGTAATGAGAAGAAAACATTGAGAAAGAATCAATGCCCCCTTTACTTTTTTCGTGTATTTTGTCCATTAACACTGATCACAGCAGTCCTTCTGTAAATACATTCATATTTTAGTCATTTAAAAGGTTATCTTTTCTAGACATTAATTTTAAGCTAGTGAATTTACATTAAAATACTAAAAGCTGTTTATGGGAAAATCAAGCAATGGGGAGATATAAAAAGTTGAAAAAAAACAACAACAAAAATATACAAACCAAATATACAATAAAAGAAAATGATTGGCTGCACGCAGTGGCTCACGCCTGTAATCCCAGCACTTTGGGAGGCCAAGGTAGGCTGATCACAAGGTCAAGAGATTGAGCTCATCCTGGCCAACATGGTGAAACCCCATCTCTACAAAAGGCACGAAAATTACCTGGGCATGGTGGCAGATGCCTGTAGTCTCAGCTACCCGGGAGGCTGAGGCAGGAGAATTGCTTGAACCCACAGGGTGAGGTTGAGTGAGCCGAGATCGCGCCACTGCACTCAAGGCTGGGCGACAGAGCGAGACTTCGTCTCCAAAGAAAAGAAAATGATTGCAGGATAGCAAAACAAATGGGTAGTACTGTGTTCAAAATATTGACATGTTTTGGCTTGGGCCAGTGGAAGCAGTACCAAATTTTGCTCACTGTGTGCTGGGGAGGGGGTTGGGGATTAGATGAGAAACCAAAGTCCTGAAAAGTATCACGCATAGCTCCACTCAAGAGAATAATGGAAGGCGGATGAGTTTTGGGAGTCTGGGGGAAGGAAGTAGACATTTCCACAAGATTAGAAGCCCCCACCTGACCTCTTCTGAGTCACTGTAAGGGACTGGGAAAATGACTCCACTTCCTCATTTTGGTGATTCCCTAATGGGCACAAAGCCGTAAAGGAAAAGCTAAACAGTCCCATAAATGCTTAGTGCTAATTATTTCCAGTAGCAAACTGCAATTTAATCAAGCAGAACATAAAAGATAAAATAAATAAGCAAGAAGTTGAGAGCAAGTGGGAGGAAGACATTGCTTATGGAGATCCTCAGCTGTTTCCCTCGCCACTATATTTTTAATCTCAAAATTAAATCAGTTTAACTGGCCGGGCGCGGTGGCTCAAGCCTGTAATCCCAGCACTTTGGGAGGCCGAGACGGGCGGATCACGAGGTCAGGAGATCGAGACCATCCTGGCTAACACGGTGAAACCCCGTCTCTACTAAAAAAACAAATACAGAAAACTAGCTGGGCGAGGTGGCGGGCGCCTGTAGTCCCAGCTACTCGGGAGGCTGAGGCAGGAGAATGGCGTAAACCTGGGAGGCAGAGCTTGCAGTGAGCTGAGATCCGGCCACTGCACTCCAGCCTGGGCGGCAGAGCGAGACTCCGTCTCAGGAAAAAAAAAAATTCAGTTTAACTCATGGACATAGACAGTAGAAGGAAGAATGATTACCAGAGGCTGGAAAGGGTAGTAGAAGATTGGGGGGAAGGGTAAGTATGGTTAATGGGTAAAAAAAATATATAAAAAGAATGAATAAGGCCTAATATTTGATAGCATAGTAGGGTGAGTATGGTCATTAAAAACTTAGTTGTATATTTTAAAATAAAGAATGCAATTGGATTGCTTGTAACTAAAAGGATTGAGAAGATGGATTCCCTATTTTCTATGATGTGCTTATTTCACATTGCTTGCCTGTATCAAAACATCTCATGTACCCCATAAATATACATACCAACTAGGTGCCCACAACAAATTTAAAAAATAATTTAAAAAAGTAAATGCCAAAACCACATTTTGCAAATGTTTTTCTCCTCTATTGTTAGGAAGTGGATATAAGAGAAAAGATGAGATAACAACAGAACTAATCATAATGAATGTGTCAGCATCTCCAAATTGGGTTATGGGAATTATCTGATGTCAAAGGTCCTATCTGCAATGGGCAGAGATACATCCCCCACACAGTGGAATGAACACAGGTATGGAGCATTTAACAAAACTTGGACAAAATGGATGCAGAGACCACATAGTCCTACTGAACCCTTCCGGTTCTGCAGTCTCTTACAACTCCCAGTCCACGTGCTACAAAAATCCAGTCCTCAACAAAACGCTCAGAGGAGAGAGAGGCTTCAGATACACAGTAATCAAGAAAAACTTACTCTATTTCAGTATAAAATAAAGGGTATAAATAGAGCTGCCAATCTACACAAAAGAGCAAAATGAAGGACACAAGTCAGAATTTAGGCAAAGTTAATATAGCAAAAATAATAATAAAATGAGTAAAAGGAACATGGCATATAATGAAGAGAGAACAACATTCTGAAAGGAAATACAACCCAAGAACTGACCCCAAATCACAAAAACCTTGTCAGTCCCCAAGTTTTCTCTAATAAGATACCTATTCTGAAAATACCGGGTTTATATCTTTAGGGAGATTGCTGAAATGCCCTTTGAAATCCAAATTGTTATTGAATATTAAAAAAATCAAAGTCTATATTAAATAATGAAGATGACTTTAAAAGTTGTTTTGTAATGACAGATGTAGAGTAAAAATTAACAAGTTTGCTAGATAATTAGATAATTTCTGGATAAGCTGTTATTTATATTTAGACCAGGAATAACATCTTGTTTCTCAACATAACTTAGAGAAAAAAAGGGCATGGTTAAAGAAATACCATAGCTATCTACGTATTACTTTCAAGTTCTAAAAGTCACTTTCCAGGGTATACAAAATTGTTTTTCTTACCTAGTCTTTCTCTCCATACAATATGAGATTTAATAATAGAATGTTTATAAATTTTGATTTCTGTGAATGTGAAACTGACATACATGCTTTCTATTAATTTCTGTTCATTCTTCACTTTTTCGGAAACAGCAGGAGTGAAAGGAAGATAGAGCCAAAGAGTCCACATCAGCATGGTCATTAACCGACTGAAACCTTGGGAAAGGCAAAACCTCTTGGGAAAAGCAAAAATTCTTAGGTTTTCACTTTTTTCTCTTACAAAAAATATGAACATTTTACCTGGAAACTCTCTCTAAAGGAAAGAATAAAAATACCTTTGACCTTAATATTTAGCTTTCTTGTCTTTTTCTAACTCTTGGTTCTTCTAAAAAAATTTATTGGTCCAAAGCTCTAAGAAAGGTTTCTATTAATGGTATTGCACTGGACCTAGAGTCACGAGAGCAATAATTTAGCCCTAAATCTGCCAATCATTCATCTTGTACAGTTGGGACTGTTACTTGACAGTTCTCTGAGCCTCTGTTTCCTCCTGGATAATAATTAAGCAGTTGAGTAAGTCTTTTCTTGCTCCTCCTCTTTTTCTATCATTTTAATCTTTAACAGACTTCTTTGAGGATATTATAAACCATAAAACTTCTTCCTATGAAAATACACATAGGCACAATGCTTTGCATGTAACTTCAGTGGTAATTCCTTAAGCGGCCCATTGATGCCACATTAATATTCTATGAACTAGATAATCTGGAAAGTCTTTGCTAGGAGTATCATGGTGGAAATCAACCTTACTATTCTAAGGTATCTAGTACGATTTCATTTTGTAATATCAGAAGATTTTTTCTCAATATGAATAACTTTCCTTCTCATATGTCTATTTCTTTGCATATACATTTTTAAATGTTGGTGAGATGTATATCATTTTGAACAGCGTCCTGTGTTAAGTCTGTTTAAAGATTTCAGGATACGAGATGAGAGAAAGCGTGATACAGTGAATCAAATCCTTGGCTTAGGAATCCATCAAGTTCTATTCTTCAATCTCAGATGTTCTCTGTAACTTTGAGTAAGTCATTTTATTGTTCCTTTCCTAATAATGGTGATGAAACTTGCTTCAATGATTTCTAAGGTCATGTCCAACTCTGAGTTGTTATTATAAGTTAATAACAGGGAACCACTGTTTTTATTTATATGAATGCAATGCCATATGGAATTTTATCAAATGATTTACAGTGAATTATGTTGTGTACATTTCTAGATTTGTTTAGCTGAGTTCACCCAGGCATGGTTGTACAGCCAGACTCAGACTCACCTGAGCTTCTCCAGTTTCTCTATCCTTGGGTCAGTAGGGCAACCCCTGAGACAGCTCAATCTTTGGTATAGCTTGCCTGTGCATGCAATCCCAACCTATGCCCTTAGTTTTGTTTCCTGACAACTTAGTATCCCCAGATAAGAAGGCCAGCATTGTGCATGACTTTCATCTTAATGTTGCTAGAGCTATGGAGACTCTGATTTTATTCACAATGTTCACACTCTGGTGAGATTCCATGCCATGGGAAGAGCAATCTGGCTTTTTCAGTGATTGCCTGGTGGGGCTATATAAAGTATACCCTGAAATTATCAAGGAATTAATGACTCTGGATCAACCTTTGAACAGTAAGAAAAAATATATTGAAAGGAACAAGAAGGTAAATTATTTGTCCTTCTCCCCCTATGACAGCTTCTAAGCACCATCCATAGTGACTAAGAAATCAGTTGTACTTTCTGTTTGTTTGTTTTCTTTTTTGTTTCCAATTTAAATTTTATTTTCTGTCAAAAGAATACTTATACATAAAAGCTTTATAGAATGAGAATCTATTTCTTTCATCAGATGTAATTTGTTAACTGTAATTACATATCACCTTTTTTTTTTTATTATTATACTTTGTGTTCCAGGGTACATGTGCACAACGTGCAGGTTTGTTACATATGTATACATGTGCCATGTTGGTGTGCTGTACCCATTAACTCGTCATTTACATTAGGTAGATCTCCTAATGCTATCCCTTCCCCTCCCCCTACCATACTACAGGCCCCCGTGTGTGATGTTCCCTTTCCTGTGTCCAGGTGATCTCATTGTTCAATTCCCACCTAGGTGTGAGAACATGCAGTGTTTGGTTTTCTGTTCTTGCAATAGTTTGCTGAGAATGATGGTTTCCAGCTGCATCCATGTCCCTACATAGGACATGAACTCATCCTTTTTTATAACTGCATAGCATTCCATGGTGTATATGTGCCACATTTTCTTAATCCAGTCTATCATGATGGACATTTGGGTTGGTTCCAAGTCTTTGCTATTGTGAATAGTGCCGCAATCAACATATGTGTGCATGTGTCTTTATAGCAGCATGATTTATAATCCTTTGGGTATATACCCAGTAATTGGATGGCTGGGTCAAATGCTATTTCTAGTTCTAGATCCTTGAAGAATCGCCACACTGTCTTCCACAATGGTTGAACTAGTTTACAGTCTCACCAACAGTATAAAAGTGTTCCTATTTCTCCACATCCTCTCCAGCACCTGTTGTTTCCTGATTTTTTAATGATTGCCATTCTAACTGGCGTAAGATGGTATCTCATTGTGGTTTTGATTTGCATTTCTCTGATGGCTAGTGGTGATGAGCATTTTTTCGTGTCTGTTGGCTGCATAAATGTCTTCTTTTGAGAAATGTCTGTTCATATCCTTTGTCCACTTTTTGATGGGGTTGTTTTTTCTTGTAAATTTGAGTTCTTTGTAGGTTCTGGATATTAGCCCTTTGTCAGATGCTTTAAAGTTCATATGAAACCAAAAAACAGCCTGCATTGCCAAGACAATCCTAAGTCAAAAGAACAAATCTGGAGGCATCACGCTACCTGACTTCAAACTATACTACAAAGCTACAGTAACCAAAACAGCATGGTACTGGTATCAAAATAGAGATATAGACCAATGGAACAGAACAGAGCCCTCAGAAATAATACCACACATCTACAACCATCTGATCTTTGACAAACCTGACAAAAACAAGAAATGGAGAAAGATACTCTATTTAATAAATGGTGCTGGGGAAACTGGCTAGCCATCAGTAGAAAGCTAAAATTGGATCCCTTCCTTACACCTTATACAAAAATTAATTCAAGATGGATTAGAGACTTAAATGTTAGACCTAAAACCATAAAAACCCTAGAAGAAAATCTAGGCAATACCATTCAGGACATAGGCATGGGCAAGGACTTCATGTCTAAAACACCAAAAGCAATGGCAACAAAAGCCAAAATTGACAAATGGGATCTAATTAAACTAAAGAACTTCTGCACAGCAAAAGAAACTACCATCAGAGTGAACAGGCAACCTACAGAATGAAAATCAGTTGTACTTTCTTGTGAAGATACCTTCAGTAGTCACCTTTTATTCACTTTCTATGTTAGTCAGGGTTCTCCAGAAAAACAGGAGCAATAGGACATCTATCTACATCTATCCATCCATGAATATATTTACTATAGGGTATTGGCTCACATATTTATAGAGGTTGGGAAGTCCTATTATCTGCTCTCTAGGAGACCTATGAACAATGGTGGTATAGTTTGAAGTCCTGAGAGCAAGAAAGCCAATGATATAAATTCTAGTTCAGGTATACCTGAAAATCAGGAGTGGAAGGACAAGGGAAAATTGATGTTCTAGCACAGCAGTCGGGCAGTTAATTCAGTCTTCCTCCATTTTTTGTTATATTCAGGACCTCAGTTGATTGGATGAGGCCAATCTGCACTGGGGAGGGCCATCTGTTTACTCAGCCTAACAATTCAAACACTAATATCTCCCTGAAACCCCCTCATAGACACACCCAGAAATGAAGTTTAACCAGCTCTCTGGACGTCCCTTGGCCCAATCAAGATAACACATAAAATTAACCATTATGCTCTCCCTCTTGCCGTCTCCAGTGCTCTTTTCATTCTTGCTCCCCTGGTATTGCATGCCTAATAAAGTGTAGCATGTAAGCTTCACCTCAGGCTCTGTTTTATAATGTATCCTGGCTCAGACAGATAGTAACACTTAGAATCTTCCAAATTTTCTTCTGGTCTACAAGAAAATTTGAGAAAAATTATAGCAGTGTAAGTAGAGGGAATTGAGTCATGTGGTACAACATCAAACTTGAAGTTGTTACAAATGTGTGAGCCTATTAATACTAAAAGAATCTGTAAGTGGTTTCTAATAATGTCACTCTTCTAGTATAGTCTACATTAATCTGACCCTGACATTATTATTCTCCTGAGTTTATTTATGATTTATATAAAGGAGGAGTATTTTATAAAGAAAGTAGATAAAATGAAGAAGAAACAGAGGGGCAAAAAGAAAAGAAGTAATAAGAGAAATGGTGAAACTGATTTCCCATTTTTAGACTACAGGAAGATATTTAATCTCACATACATTAATATCTGTGGAAGTCAAGATTTAAAATGTTGTGCATGTGCTAAAACATACAGTTCAAAAAACTTGATTTATGTTCATGTTTTAAAGCCAAACCTATCTTAAAGTGCATTTATCTTTTTCAGTGCTATAATAAAACCATAGTGCTGATTTATGATGAACATGGATTTCTCTTCAAGGAAAGACTTGTTGCCTCTGCTGATGGAATTCCTGTCAGCAGAGACCTTTCAGGTGCCAGTGACTCTGGAGAAGGCCTGAGCTGTAGAGCAACCTCACCTAAGGTCACGCCCTATCTGAGTCAGCAGACTCCACTGATTGATGGAGATTATAAAGACCTGGCCATTTTGTCCCAATGAGGTGCACCTACAATGGGTCTTATGCGGTCCAAAGCTCCCTGTGAAGTCAACTCAGGCTGCTGTTGACTTACGTTGTACCTCAACTTCTCTCTCTGCCCAATCTAGCTCCCTTTATCTCACAATCATAGGTGTTCATCCCAAAGACATCCCTTAATATAAATAATACACAATATACTCTATATGCTAATCTGTTCCACATTCATTTTTTATGTAAATCTGTGTGTGTGTGTCTCCATGTGTGACAGAAAAGCATAAAAGTCATCCCTCTAAACTTTTATTTATATAACTGGTCTCCAAGCCAAGGTGATAATAAAATATTTAGAATTTTGAAAAGCCCAAATGCCCAGTAAAAACAGATACATCCTGAAGAAGTGCATTCACCTTTTGTTTGCTGGTCCTCTGAAGGTCAGAGATGGAGCAGTCAAGATGAAAGTATTTAAATGTTTTAGCAACTGACATGGAGATCTTGGATCATGCTAACTGAATATCAGTCCTCCCCTTAGCAGAGTGGGACCATTGTTGCAGCTGGTTCCTAACATGGAGTCAGATTTGGAGTAGGAACTCAGTGCTCTAAAGATTTTTACGAGAAAAAAATAAAAGGCAAATAAACATGTACAGTTTTCCACAGTGGTAACACCCTCTGTCATATGGCAGCCCTCTAACTGATCTAGAGCCCACAGTGTCATCTCTTTTACTCTAGAAAAGGATTTATAGCTCTGCCACTCTACCAGCAGCGTCAGCAAAGTGCAGACAGGAAAGTGCCTTCACACAGAGTAGCTCAAAGGAAACTGCTAGACTAAGCAGTGAACATTCCTGCTGAGAGACTACCTTTCAAGTGACTTGCTCTCTACTTCTCATGGTCAACTAGAATGCCATTCTAAACAAAACTACAAAAGAGAGAGAAAGCAGGCTACAGAAAATCTCTTCTCTCTGTCACTCAGGTATTGACCAAAGATGCACATATTTTTATTGAAGATATTGCAATTGCTAACATTAGATGACTTAGACCTTCCTTTCTAAATTGTGAACCAGCACAGTAAAATCACTGGAGTGAGGATGGTGTTCTACAGTTTTTATCAATATATGATATTGATTTGGATGCTTTTAGTATTTACCATGACAGGTGGCATACTTTCACAGCTTGCTTTTTTACACATTTAGTATTTTTTAAAGATCTATCTACATGGATTCATGTGGCTCTATTTCGTTAATTCACTACTAAGTAGCCTTCCATCACAGTGATACACCTTAGCTATTTTTTAACTTTTATTTGAAGTTCAGGGGTATATGTGCAGGTTGTTACATAGGTAAACGTTCGAGTCATAGGGGTTTGTACTGATTATTTCATCACCCAGGTATTAAGCCTAGTACCCATTAGCTATTTCTCCTGATCCTCTCCCTTCTCCCATCCTCCACTCTCCAATAGGTCCCAGTGTGTGTTGTTCCCCTCTATGTGTCCATGTGTTCTCATCATTTAGCACCCACTTATAAGTAAGAACGTGCAGTTTTTGGTTTTCTGTTCCTGTGTTAGTTCTCTAAGGATACTGGACTGCAACTTCTTCCATGTCCTGGCTAAGGAAGGACATCATCTTGTTCTTTTTATGGTTGCATAGCATTCCATGGTGTATGTGTACCATGTTTTCCTTATCCAGTCTGTCATTGACGGACATTTAGGTTGATTCCTTGTCTTTGCTATTGTGAATAGTGCTGCAATGAACATACACATGCATGTGTCTTTGTAATAGAATAATTTGCATTACTTTGGGTATATGCCCAGCAATGGGATTGCTGAGTCAAATGCTATTTCTGTCTTTAGGCTTTGGAGGAATCACCACACTGTCTTCCATAATGGCTAAACTCATTTACGCACCCACCAACGATGTATAAGTGTTTCTTTTTCTCCATAACCTTGCCAGCATCTGTTATTTTTTGACTTTTTGTAATAGCCATTCTTACATGTGTGAGATGGTATCTCATGGTGGTTTTGACTGGCATTTCTGTAATCATCAGTGATAGTGAGCTTTTTGTCGTATGATTTTTGGCTGCATGTATGCCTTTTTTTTTTTAAGTGTCTGTCCATGTACTTGTCCACTTTTTAATGTTTTTTTCTTATAAATTTGTTCAAGTTCCTTTAGATGCTGGATATTAGATGTTTGTCAGATGCACAGTTGTCAAACTTTCTCCCATTCTGTAGATTTTCTCTTTCCTCAGTTGATAGTTAATTTTGCTGTGCAGAAGCTCTTTAGTTTAATTAGAACCCATTTGTCAATTTTTGCTTTTGTTGCAATTGCTTTTGGCATCTTCATCATGAAATCTTTTTCTGTGCCTGTCCTGAATAAATAGCATTGCCTATTATCTTAGATTTTTAATCCTCTTCTGTATATAGGCAGTAACAATAATTTCAGTATTTTTCTGTTATAAAAACCTTCAGCAGATTTTCTTGTATATATCCTATTACAGGTATGATAGGTTTCCTCTGGTTTATAGAAAATTTATCTAGAGGTGAATATTATGGGTTGTAGTGTGTGTGTGTGTGTGTGTGTGTGTGGTGTGCGTCTTTGATTTTACTAGGTGTTTCCACTTTCATTATGCAAAGTAGTACCAATTTACACTACCACCAGAAATATACATAGTGTCCTATATCCACAAAAAAATTTTGAATTGTCAGATTTTAAAATGTTTGATAATATAATCTAATAAGGACATAACAATATAATGAGAATGACAGTTCTTTTATTCCAGAAATAATATTTCAGAATATTTCCTTATGTTAATTAGCATTTATTTACATTCTTGGATAATTTTACCTGTTAAATTGTTTTACTTAGTGATTTGTACAATATCCTCATATATTCTAGATATAATCCTTTGCCAGACAATGCAGTGCAAATAACTTTAGTTTATTTTGTAATTTAGTTTAGTTTTATATTTAGTTTAGTTTGTAATTTAACTTTATTTTATAGTTTATTAATTTTATTGTTATCAACTCTATCGATAATTTTTTATATCTTGTATTTTTGTAAGAAATCTTTACGAATCCTAAGGTATAAACATATGCTTTTTTATTTTCTTTGTAGGTCTTTATAATTTTGCTTTGCACATTTAGGTCTTTAATCCATTGAGGATTTATTTTTCTGCATGATTATAATGGGAATCTGATAATTTTCCCTCCTGCCAATCGTCTCTTTTCTTGTTAACATTCATTGAATAGTTTGTATTTATTTCTCCAGATGTTGCCTCTGTCATATATAATTTCCCATTTATGCTCAGGACTCTTTCTGTGCTGTCTCCTGCTCTATTGGTTTAACTACTGTCTTTTTCAGCACTAACAACAAACTTTTAATTAATATGATTTCAAAATATTTTCTCTCATTCGGTAGATTGTCTATTCACTATGTTAATTGTTTTCTTTGCTGTGCATAAGCGTTTTAGCTTGACATTATCTAATTTGTCTATTTTTGCTTTTGTTGCCTGTGCTTTTGAGGTCTTCCCGCAAAATCTTTGCCCAGAGTAATGCTCTGAAGCATTTCCCTAATGTTTTCTTCTAGTAGTTTCACAAGTTCAGGTCTTACATTTACGTCTTTAAACAATTTTGATTTGACTTTTATATATGGTGAGAGATAGGGATATAGTTTCATTTTTCTGCTTGCAGATATCCAGTTTTCCCAGCACCAGTTATTGAAGAGACTGTCCTTTTCCCAATCAATACCTTTGGTACCTTTGTTGAAAATCAGTTAGTTGGAAATACTTGGATTTATCTCTGGGCTCTCTGACCTGCTCCATTTGAACATGTGTCTGTTATTAAGTTAGTACAATGCTGTTTTTGATAGCCTTATAATATATTTTTGAAGGCAGGCAGTGTAATGCATCCGGCTTTGTTTGTTTTTTCTTTTGTTGTTGTTGTTTTTGCTCAAGATTGCTTTGGCTATTTGGAGTCTTCTGTGATTCTACATAAATTTTAGGATTCTGTTTTTCTATTTTTGTGAAGAACATCATTGTTATTTTGATAGGGATTACATTGAATCTGTAGATTTCTTTTGGTGATATGGTCATTTTCACAATATTAATTCTTCCAATCTATGAGCATGAGATGCCTACATATTAGAAGAGAATATTTTCAAATTAATTCAGCCAACACAGAACTAATAGCCAGAATATATAAGAAACTCAAACAACTTAATAGAAAAAAACAATTCAGTTTAAAAATGGGCAAATGGCTGGGCTCCATGGTTCATGCCTGTAATCCCAGCACTTTGGGAGGCTGAGGTAGGTAGATTGCTTGAGGTCAGGAGTTTGAGAACAGCCTGGGCAACATGACAAAACTCCATCTCTACAAAAAGTACAAAAATTAACTGTGTGTGGTGGTGCACACTTATAATCCAGCTGCTCTGGAGGCTGAGGTGTGAGGTTTGCTTAAGCCCGGGAGGTGGAGGCTGCAGTCTGCTGAGATAGTGCCACTGCACTCCAGCTTGGGTGACAGAGTAAGACCCTGTCTCAAAAACAAAACAAATAAATTTTTAAAAATAGGCAAATGTCCCGAATAGATGTTTCTCAAAAGACAACATACAAATCACCGACAGACATATGAAAAAATGTTCAACATCACTAATCATTAGAAAAATGTAAATAAAAACCACAATGCAAAATCATTTCACCCTAGTTAAAATAGCTATTATCAAAAGGACAAAAAATAACATGCTGGCAAGGATGCAGAAAAAGGAGAATGCTGGCACACCTTTGGTGGAAATGTATATTAGTACAACCAGTGTGGAAAACAGTATGGAGGCTCCTTAAAAAATTAAAATAGATCTACCATATGACTCAGCAATTTCTGCTGGGCATGTATCTAAATATAAAAAAAGGAAATCAATATATGGAAAAGACATCTGCACTCCCATGTTTATTACTGTACTATTCCTAACTTTACAATCAATGGATGAAGGAAATGTGGTATATATACACAACTGAATACTATTCAGCCATCCAAAAAGAATAAATTCCTGTCATTTGCAGCAAGATGGATGGAACTGGAAGTTATTATGTTAAGTGAAGTAAGCAAGAAAGACAATTATTATGTGTTCTTACTCATATGTGGAAGCTAAAAAAGTTGATTTTGTGGAGATGGAGAGGAGAATGGTGGCTACCAGAGGCTGGAAAGAGGGTGAGGTGGTGAAGAGAGGTTGGTTAATGGGTCCACATATACAGTTAGAGAGAATAAATAAGTTCTAGTATTTGATAGCACAATGGGGTGTTATAGTTAGCAATGATTTATTGTGTGTTACACAGTAGCTAGAAGAGAAGATTTGAAGTGTTCTCAACACAAAGAATTGAAAAATGAGGTGATGCATATCCCAATTACCATGATTTTATCATTACACACTGTATGCATATATCAAAATATCACATGTATCCCATACATATGTACAATTATTTTTGCCAATAAAAAACAAATTAAAAAATTTATTACTAGTTATTATAAATAAAAATAAATATGAAAAATAGTTTTAAAATAAACTTCCCATCACTATTCTTTAAAGTTATCTTGGCTTTTCTTAGTCATTTAATCTTACAGGTGAATTTTAGAACCAATTTATGAAATTTTAGATTTATCTTAGGAGTTGTCAAATATTGACAGACTAATTCACTAAGTAATTGTAATTACAAATGATGAATAACCATTTTAAAAGTTATTGTAAAAGGTACTCAAACCAAGGTGTGAAAATCCCTGTGTTTACAGAGACTATAAGAATCGTCTTTAATCTGAGGTCTTTACTGTATCATAGTGATTTGGCTTTATGATATCAGGATATTTATTGTTTCATTAATAGTATGACCACTGACTGGGCATGGTGGCTCACGCCTGTAATCCCAGCACTTTGAGAAGCCAAGGTGGGTGGATCATCTGAGATCGGGAATTCAAGACCAGTCTGACCAACATAGAGAAACCTCATCTCTATTAAAAATACAAAATTAGCTGGGCATGGTAGGGCATGCCTGTAATCCCAGCAACTTGGGAGGGTGAGGCAGGAGAATCACTTGAACCCATGAGGCGGAGGTTGCAGTGAGCCGAGATCGCACCATTGCACTCCAGCCTGGGCAAAAAGAACGAAACTCCATTTCCAAAGAAAAAAAAGTATGACAACAGCAAGTTATTTGCAAAATCTTCAATTTCTGATGAACAAACACTTTTAGGTCTAAACAGTAGTAATATCCTTGATGTTAATGTTCAATTACATGTACTTGCAATATCTTCCTTCCAAGAAAATGTGCATCCAATTACCAAATTGTATGTTTTATAAATAATCATTTTTTTCAAATAAAGTAATGAAACATTGTATTTATTTAAAAGCTAAACTGTTACAAAATCAAAACACTTCCCTTATTATTACAATTCTGCGTAACACTAATTTTATATTAAACTTTGCATTTATTAGTATTTGTTAATTTATCTCAAGAATTATACTTTCTACAAATTAAATCAAATATTCTTTTAGCCCTGAACTTCCAGATTGTCATGTCACAGCCATTTGAGTATGTTACTTTGAAAAATGTACCAAAATAATCATCACCGATTAAGTTAATGCCTAATAGCAGTAATGAGGAGTTTAATTCTGGACTTGCTTAGCTGAAAATTAAAGTTTTAGATATAGTGATAAGTAAGATGAAGCCTTTGCTGGCTGGCAACTTACTGTATATTTGCCTTTGGAAACAAAAGGTACCTGTGTGCTGGTGACTTGTAGATAAAGTAGAGTTGACTGTGGTGGACTGCCACTGCTGCTACTTGAGACAGTCATTACAGCAGTTGCTACTGTTACTGCTTGAGACCATGACTATAGCAGTTACCATTGTTACTACTGTTACTACTTGAGACCATCATTATGAGACTGAAGGAAGGAACAAAACGTAGAAATGAAAACTTAAGAAAAAAAAATGTTTTAAAGGAAGGTGCTGGGGAAGAAGAGAGCTCCCTGCTTCTCGTGAGCAAAGGCAGTCCCCGAGTGTCACAGCCCTTAGTATTTATTGGGTAACAAGAGCAGGGAGGAGGAGGTAATGATTGGTCAACTGCTTGATTGATCACAGGTTCACGTTATTGCTAACAGACTTTAGATTTGCCTGATCACAAGAAACACTTGTGCCTGGGTCATGACTGCCCTCATCATTCCTTCTGGGCAGCAGACGCAGTTTGTCAGTTTGCCAACATCCTGCTTTCATGAGAACAGTTTGCTGTTTACGCACATAGCCTCCAGTGGTATACTGAGTTGATCACCACCCTCACTCTTTCAGCCTTCAACAATTGACTTTCTAGGGCACTTACTAGGGTAAACAGCAGCTCTGCTAGCTCTACCCAAATCCTGTAATAGAGATGGTGTTTCTGTGAAATGAAAGAAATCTATATACAAAATGTGAGAGCAAATCAAAATCAATTAAGCATACCATGACTTAGCTTCTAGAGATGAGCTTTGGAAAAACATGAAAGATTTATTTTATTTCACAAGAAGGCAAACATCCTTGACAAGTGGATAATACACGTTCTGCTTGTGTAATTCCTATGATACAGTATTCACTTCAGTTTAAGTAGAAATTACGGAATGGTTTCTATACATTAAACACTCTGTTAAAAGCTGCAACTACAAATAGCAATGGTGTGTGCACTTGTGTGTGTGTATGTGTATTAGTATTTTATCTTGTTTCAGGATGTGTTTCTAAATATGTAAGGACTTATAGAAAAAAAATGACAGTGAATAAAAAACAAATTTTTTAAAAGCAAGGGGAAGAAAATTAGGTATATCTATAAACATGGATAATATGAATATTTATGCCATAAAGTCCTATTCACTTCTGCAAGTAGGACACTAAATGACAAGTAAGACACGTCCATTTGTGTTCAATTGAATATTTTCTTAGGTTGTTTTTCAGAGAGGAATGAGTGAGTGTGACCATTCTAAACATTTTTGACTCATAATGCCAATTTGTCCTCTGTGAAGGTTATTTCAATTTATAATCTTGCCATCTTTGTATAACAATGTCTATTTTTTCTATGTTAGCTAGTTCTTCTGATCATTCCTTAATTATGTTAATATATTCTTTATTTCTTATATTATCATTCTTTTAATCATTGTCATCCTAATTAAATAATATACCATTTCTATTTTCATTCCCATGGCTATTAAAGCAGTCAAAATTACCATATAATTTGGCATTTAATATTGTATGAATTGCCTGTTTAAAATCATTATTTTTTTCTTTAACTTAGTCGTTTGTCATTTTCTTGGTGATTATCTCTTAAATAATCACAAAGAATTCATTTAACACGTAAGGACAATAACTTATTTTCTGTCACATATATTAAACAACTTTTACCCTCCTGTTGTGAACACTTCTTTTTATGAAATTTTTTCTACTAGCAATCTTTCTTCCTTCCTTCCTTCCTTCCTTCCTTCCTTCCTTCCTTCCTTCCTTCCTTCCTTCCTTCCTTCCTTCCTTCCTTCCTCTTTCTTTCTTTCTTTTTTTCTTTCTTTTTTTTTTGATAGAGTCTTGTTCTGTTGCCCAGGCTGGAGTGTACTGGCACAATCTCAGGTCACTGCAACCTCCACCTCTCTGGTTCAAGCAATTCCCCTGCCTCAGCCTCCCAAGTAGCTGGGATTACAGGCGCATGCCATCACGCCCAGCTAATTTTTTGTACTTTTAGTACAGACAGGGTTTCACCATGTTGGCCAGACTGGTCTCAAACTCCTGACCTCAGGTGATCCACATGTCTCAGCCTCCCAAAGGTCTGGGATTACATGTGTGAGCCACTGTGCCTGGCCAATATTTCATTTCTTATTTGGTTTCAATCACTATTCATTTCTTCTGTCATATATGCCTTTGCCCTCAAATTGTATAGTTGTATTCAGACCAAGATTGTACAAATATTTATGCATGTTTATTTCCCATAATTTAATAAAATTATATCATTTTACATATAAATCTTTACATATAAATTTGCATATATATTCAGGTAGAGTTTATTTTGTATAACCTGGGCATCTCATAATGTTTATGATTCCAGATGGTTAGAAAATTACAGTAATACTGATCATTAATCATTTATTTCTTTGCCAAGATGAAATATTAAATTTATAATTCTCTTTTGAACTATTTGTCCTGCTAGATTATTAATATCATGCTAATACAGATCTTCTGTTTTAATTTTTAGAGAATAATAATACATTTTCTAAACTTTTATTACTTTTTTCTTGATAACATTTTTTCTTTCAATGTTTTGAACTCTTTAGAAGATAGTCATCTTACTAGTTACTGGGGATTAAGTCATGTACTAAAGAGATATCCACGCTGAGGCTACATGTTTTATGAAAAATCAACACTAAACAAATAATTATGTAATTTGTTGTATACTTGAAAACTCAATTGGTATACGGAGGAAAGAGAGCTATCCAAAGGATCTAGAAAAGATGAATATGAGGAATCTTATCTGAGATATACACCTACAATGTGCCCACAAAAATTAAAAATAAAAAATGAGGAAAAAAATCTGAGAAACATGTCTTAAAGACCAAGTCTAAAGATAATGAATTAGTAATAAATGGAATAGTAAAACTGCTGGTTTGTCTGGACTGGAGAAAGCAAAGGGTAGAGTGACTCGAACTGAGACTGGTGTCTAGGGCCCACATCATTCAGAACCTTAAAAACCATATAAATATTTCTAGTGTTTTCCCTGGACAATAATAATAAGCTATGAGTGAACTTAAGCAAGAGAAAGGGATTATGGAATTAACGTGGCTTCAATATGAAGAATGAATTGGGAAAAAACTGAGACTAGGCAGGAGGCCATCCCCTTGGTAGGCAAAAGATGATGGTGGCTTAGAAGAGGGTCATGACAGTAAAGAGAGAAGATATGTTAAAGAGACACTTAAGTGGGAAAATTAAAGGGATCCATTAATTTAGAGGGAATAGACATTAAAGGAACAAATGTATGAGAGAATCCCTTTAGGATTCTGTGATTGAGACTAGGCAGATGCTGGTGGTATTCACAGTGATAAGAAACACTGAAGGAAGAGAACCAAGTTTTAGATATATGTAATTTTATTAGTCTATGAATGACTGAAAGAATAATGTGTGCCTATAACTAAGAGGTGAAATTTCAATGAGTAATATATTTTAGGGAGTCATTTAAACCACGTTATCGATGAGACAGCCTATATAGAAAAAAATATGCTGAGAAAGAAGGCTAAACATTTAACCTGCAACGCTTACAATTTAGATATCAAAAATAAAATGGCAAAGAAATTTGATAAACACTGACCAAAAACATAAGAGAAAAACTAGGATAATGCAAGGGAAGCCTAGAAGTACCAGAAGAAAACAGTAAAATAGAGCTAATGAAACAAATCTAGCAAAAACAGAGGAAAGCATAATTACCAAAAGTCAGAAATATTAAGTAGCTAGTTAACCCAAAGTACAAAAGGAGAAAATTTAGAGTCATAAGAAATAATTGTGCTTACTTCTATGTAAAACCTAAAAAGTTAAGCAATTTCCTAGAAAAACATAATTTACAGAAACCTATTTTATTGAAAAAAACACACCAGCATTTAAAAAAACAAATTAACATAAAAGAAATGAAAAATTTTGTTAAGTACCTATCACCAAAAACTAGTAGTTTAAGATTATTTTTCAGAGGAATTTTCTACAAAACCCAAAAGAACAGATAATCCCATTTCTATTTAAACTGTTGCAGAGGATAAAACAAAAAGGAAGTCCACTATCATTGTTATTTAATAATTTTATAACCAAAACAATTAGAATATAGAGAAAAAATGAGTTATAAGCTTTGAAGATAGGTTTTACATATCTATTTGAAAATTATACGACTGGGGATTGCTATTTTGGAGGTAAATTAAGTATAATTAACAAAAATCACTACAGTAAATAAGAGAACTTGGCAAGTAAGCCATAGAAAATAATTATTATAATTAAAGTAAATGATTTCACATACACAACTTATTAGAAAGTATGACAAAATGAAAAGTAAAATTTCTAATAGCAAGAAAAGTACTTAGCAACAAACTTAACAAAAAATTAGTAAAATTTTAATATACTTCTGACAAAAGAAAGCTTGAGGTAATAGCTTACAGAGTTGTTTGATAGGAAGATTTAGCCTAAAAAGTAATCAATTTTCCCCATTAATTTATAAATTTAATATGCTCTTGAAACAAAATTAACAGTTTCTTAAAATACATTGCTGACTTTAAATTGCATACTGGAAAATGAAAAAGTAAAAAGAGCCATAAAATGCATGAAAAACAAGAGCAATATTTTGTAATTAGCACTCTTAAATAGCAAAACATATTATAAGTCTCAGTAATTAAGATATTGTGGTATTGGCACATGAATATGAATTCAATAGAATAGAATTTTCAAAAATTGATCTCAAACTTATTTAAAGGTAGTATGTTAAAGCTAGTATGTTATAAAGTCACTTCATACCAGTATGGATAAAATGACATTAAATAAATGGTATTGGTACAAAAATAGTGTCAGATCCATACCAGAATAAATTTCAAATGATTCAAAATTTACATGTAAGGAAATGAGTCCACAAAAGCTACAGAGGGTGAGATTGTGTGGGGTGGGGAGACAAGAGAATTGTTTTATAATCTCAATGTACAAAGAGTCCTTTCTAGGACTCAAAATTCAGAATTCATCAAAAAATAAAAAATAAAGCAACAAAACACTTTTACCCGGCAAAAGTCATCATATGGAAGGGGCTAAGGACAAATGATAAGCTGAAAAACACATGCAAGTCACGTCATAGTTTAGATCTGAAATGTATAAAAATTTTCAACGAATTTGTAGTTTAAAAAGTAGAAAAACTCATATTAAATTCAAAATTAGTATTAAAGTAAATTGTATTAAATTCATCTTGAAATTACAAATCTGCAAATATCTTAAATACCTGAACACACATTGATCTCACAATCATAGAGACACAAATAAAAGGTAAACAGAGTGCTCACTTCAGCAACACATATACCAAAAATTGATGCCATTCAGAAATTAGCAGGGCCTCTGAACAAAGAGGATGTGCAAATTCATGAAACATTTCATATTTTTTAAAGCGACTATTTTTCAGCATCAACTTGGCAGAAATCAAAGTTTCAAAACACAGGCCGGGCGCGGTGGCTCAAGCCTGTAATCCCCGCACTTCGGGAGGCCGAGACGGGCGGATCACGAGGTCAGGAGATCGAGACCATCCTGGCGAACACGGTGAAACCCCGGCTCTACTAAAAAAAATACAAAAAACTAGCCGGGCGAGGTGGCGGCGCCTGTAGTCCCAGCTACTCGGGAGGCTGAGGCAGGAGAATGGCGTGAACCCGGGAGGCGGAGCTTGCAGTGAGCCGAGATCCGGCCACTGCACTCCAGCCCGGGCGACAGAGCGAGACTCCATCTGAAAACAAAACAAAACAAAACAAAACAAAAAACACAACTGGCAAGTCTGTGGAAATAGAAATTCTCATTCATTGCTGATAAAAGTCCAAGTTGGTACAGCCTAAATGGAGGATAATTTTGAAGTATTTGTCCAAAACTATAAGGTATCTATCCAAGATTATATACACTTTCAGCAACAAATTCTAGGAAGGTATCATACACATAAATTCCCACACACAGAAAATAATGTATGTACAAGGTTATTCATTGTGGTATAGGCTGTAATAATGTTTAGAAACAAACTTCATTATCTGTCAACTAGCAACTCTTTAAATATGTTATATCCCCAGAACTGAATATGATACACTACCATACAATTGAATATGACACAATATGATCTAGGAAGATCTTGAAGAAACACTTTAAAGGAAAAAAACACAAATACGTAAAATGTGTATAGTATGATATGATTGGCATAAAACATGAGAAAAACGTTCATTTATATTTGATTTTGTGTACATAAAAATCTCTCTAAAAGTAGAGAATAAAACAGTGGTTACCAGGAGGTTGTCCTGGGGAGAAAATGGGCTCAAATAATACAAAGTAGCAGACAGGTAAGATGAACAGGTCTAGATAGCAATGTACAACATGAGGACTATAGTTAATAATATTGCCTTGGGCCTCCCAGCCAAGTTAGCAATATTGCCAGTGGCTCACGCCTGTAATATTAGCACTTTGGGAGGCTGAGGCAGGTGGATCGCCTTAGGTTAGGAGTACGAGACCAGCCTCACCAACATGGCAAAACCCCATCTCTACTAAAAATACAACAATTAGCTGGGCGTGGTGCCCTGCACCTGTAATCCCAGTTCCTCGGGAGGCTGAGGTAGGAGAAATTGCTTGAACTTGAGGGGTGGAGGTTTCAGTGAGCCGAGATCACACCACTTCATTCCAGCCTGGGCTTATTAGCGAAACTCCACCTCAAAAAATACAAATAAAAATAAATAAATATATAAATAATATTGCCTTGTAATTAGAAGTTTTACTAAATGAGTAGATATTAGCTGCCCTTGCCACACACATACACAATAGAGGAGCTATATGAAATGATAGATATTTTAATTTGTTGCATTAATCGTTTTACTATCTATATGTATCCCACAACATCATGCTATATATCTTAAATATACATAATAACATTTATATTACAAAGCTCTCTAGGAAGATCCCCAAGATTCTAACACAACAATATCTATTTATCAGTGTACTGGCAATTGGGCACATGACGAATAGGGTGGCAAGGAGATGTTGCATTATATACTTTTTTATACATTTTGATTTTGGAAACTTGTGAATTTTTTAAAACACATTCAAAGAAGACTGTTAGGAAAAAGGAGTAAAAGGTACCCTTGTCTTGGGTTAGGAGTACATTTCTTAATCTGATTGGTAAGCATCATTACACTCAGTAAGATGTTAATGGACAATAGTTTGTGTATCAAAGGAAGGTTATGATTCTCCAGAGGTTCTGATCTTGCTGGGACTGATGGAACTGCCACTGTCTACATAGCAAGAAAAGTTTTTAAAGTCTTGATACAAAAGGCTCTTACTGGACCATAATATCACCCCCATTATAGCTGAAATTAGCAATAGGCTTATTATTAAACATGTCTTTTTAAAACTGATAGAGAGTGGCATTGCAGAACATACATCCATTTACTCAGTTGAAGACTACGAAGCATGCTGTTGAACTATAAAGCGTATTCAATGGTGCACTCTGCTCTCAAGGAGCATACATTCTACAATGGCAAATACGTGATGTATGCAAATACTCATAACTGTAAACTCAAAAATGCAAAATGTTACAGGAGAGATAAAGTTCCATGGGTTGTAGAAGAGCTAGAAGTGAATTCCTGCTGGAGAGCAGAAAAGGGAAGATGAAGTGAAGCTTGACAGTTGAGTAAAGGAAGAAGGCCAAAAGGATCAGTGAGTCAATCAGCACTTATGGGAGAGAGCACAGCATGCGGACAGGAAGAGAAAAAGAGGACAAGGAGAACAAACACATAGCTCGGTCTTGCTTATGTATAAGGTATTAAAAAAGTAGAATTATTGGACCCAGATTATAAGACCCTGAATTGAAGGCTAAAAGGTTTGAATTTTATTCTATAAAACTGGGAAGATTCTGGAAGTTCATAAGAATGGAAATAATAGCATCCAAACAGCCCCATAGCAAGCTTGACCTGGCTACAGATTTGTAGGGTGGGTTGAAGAAAAGGGTTGATGATGAGAAAAAGACAGGAAGTAAGAGCTATCAGAGAAATCCAAGTGAGGCATGACATTAATCAAGAATGCAAAGGAACAGGTAAGTGCATTATATGGAGATGTGAGGAAACAGTGGGGATTCAGTTAATATCTATTATACGAATGGATAATAAATAAATGAGGCCAGACAGATGGAAAGAAAATAAGGAACTATTTTTTTTCCTATTTCTGATTCAAGTTATTAGTCAGAAGCCTGCATCCAGTCTTCCCTCCCGAGTTTTATCTCCCTGCCTGACACCCTTAAAGGAAATGCAGAAACAATAGCCCATTATCAAAAGAGGAAAAGGGCATCTTGGCTTTCCTATCAAACAGCTTACTAGAAAAATTCTGAGCTGCTGTTCTTCCTGGGAGTTTTTCTGTTGAATGGTAGAAAGTTGGGGAATATGGCAGGGGGCTGTGTCTTTATAGGTGTGCACAGGGGTCTCTCGGTTATGTTAGAAGGGATTTGAACTCGTTATTTTTCTTGTAGCCACAGATTACTCATTACTAGATAGGTATAAACTAGACCAAATTAAAAAATGAGAGAGAAGATCAAGAAATTGTTGGTTCCTTAGTTAGTACAGGACTTAATCCTGGATGCTTTTAAAATATGGAAAGGAAAACAGATATCTAAGAAAGAGAGGAAAGACGGATGTATAGAAAGAAAAAAAAAGCTAGGAACAGGAGGGAAGAGAGAGACAAGGAGAAAGGAAGGAAAGAAGAAAGAAAGGAAAGAAAAAAAGAATGAAGGATAGAACGAATGAAAGGAGAAAAAATGAAGAAAAAGAAGTAAAGAACAAAGGAAAAAATAAGTGATTTGGAAACTTCTCTGCTGGAAGATTTATATACATTTATCTCTAACAAATGAAATAAGCACTATAATTTTTTTAAATTTACACCTAAATTACTGGTATTACTATATCTCTCAAGCCTTCTTACAAAGCCATTCCTTTGGGCAGCAAGTCAGTATTTAATAAAATAGCAGAGGACAATGTGAGAATGTGGACTGTGTGGGAAAAGATTTTGATAAGACAATTTATGCTTCCTTTTTAATTCAACTGATATTGCTATGAGGGACTGCACTTTTAGCAGTCATTGTCAGATCCAGTTTCTATGGAAATATAAGCTACTGCCATTGGATAAAGTCAATGATGCCATGGGAACAACATCCTTGATAATGTCACGTTTCTTCTTTGAAGGAGTGATTTGCTACTTTTTTTTCTGAAATATGAAAAAACCCAGTGAAAATTTAAAAATTCCTTCATATATGCACACCACATGAACAATTCATGCACAGTTTTTCTCACAGATGCTGTTAATAAGAGAATTATATATCCAGATAATAATATTTCAATTAATGGGACAAAGAATAACATAAAAATCAACATGAGGCACAGACCGTCTTCATTTAAACTTAGCCATTTAAATCACACCTTACATGTAGACGTGTTTTTTATGTGGGCTGCTTTCTCCATTATATATATGACATGTCCTAGCCGGGCAGAGAAACTCTCCCTGCTTCTCTATACTTTGTTACATCTATCTTGTCATTCGCCCTACAGCCTGCACTCCACAATGTTAAGATTCTCAGCTTCTTGCAGATATCTTAGCCTTCAGTTTACAACTAGCCACTGCTGAGAGGGGTTAGCAGCAGAAAGAAACTATGTGCGATGAAGGGTGAGGTGGGAAAAAGCATTCTCTTATTAAAATATTCGTTATGTAACTTCAACCAATACACGTCGCCTACTGAGTAAAGAATATTGTTCGTTCTGAGCAAATATTTAAAATTGTTTCACAAAGTATTCTATTTATTTGTATAAGCATGGCTAATACGCAAACTGGATCATCCCTTGGAAACCTGAAAGTGAATTTTGTGATAATACAAGGAATCCTAGGGTAATCATAGCAGATGTCTTCTGCATGCCTTAATTTACAAATGCCACCAATAGAAAGGAGGAAGAAGGAACCAGGAAGACTGGATGCAGTAGCCACCAAGGTAAGTGAAGTCCTGTCTCTTCTTCCTGTCCTGCTGCCTCCATTTTTCTTGGTAGGAGAGGCATGTGTGTGTGTGTGTGTGTGTGTGTATGTGTGTGAATCAAGGAATTATATGAGAGACTAAAACATGTGTTTTAAAACATTGCACGGCAAAATTTAACATAAATGGAAAATTTACTGAGGGTTGCTTTTCGTTTGTTTGCTTTTGTCTTTGATTTGTTTTGCTTAGTGGTGGGTGGGGAAGGTTAATGGAGATGACAGAAAAGCAAAATCCTTTCAAGCCATTTCTTAGTACAACGACTGCTTCTTTGACCACCACTCTTCCATTTCATAAAAGCAGATCTCAGCTCCCGTTTGATTATATTTTTAAAAATTAAAAATTAAGAGTCTGGGCATGATGTCTCATGCCTGCAATGTCAGTACTTGGGGAGAGCAAAGCAGTAGGATTGCTTGAGCCTAGAAGTTCAAGATCAGCCTCGGCAACATAGTGAGACCCTATCTCTACAATAAGAAAGAAAGAAAGAAAGAAAAATATTAGCTGGGTGTGGTGGCACATGTACCTGTGGCCACAGCTACTTGAGAGGCTGCAGCATGGGGATTGCTTGAGCCCAGGAAGTTGAGGCTGAAGTGACCCACGATCATGCGACTGCTCTCCAGCATGAGTGACAGAGCACAGCCCTAAGAAAACATTAAAATTAAAATAATGTGTGGATTATTTACCTTTCTCCAGATATGATGCAAATGAAAAAAACAGATACAAATTAATGTCTCATGAACATAATGAGACTTTTTCTGTTTTGCCTATTGGGTCCAGTGGGATTCTTAGCTTCCTTCTCATTGATTTTTGTCGTTATTTTGGTGCCTGCAGGTCCAAAGAATTGTATTCCTGTTAGATGAATTGCCATTATCCCATTTTTCAGTGTGAAGAAGCTCACGGGGATAGAATCCCTTTGAGTAATCTGTTAAAGTGTAGTGGAGTCCCTTCTGTTATCTTCAGAACGGATTGGGCCTCAAAGGTGAATGTGCCATGCTGCCATGGGCCAGAGTGAGCTGTGCCACCTTAGGCAGGGATTACTAAAATAGGTAGATTGTAGGACTCAGATAAACCAGGGAAAGTTATAAATCAATTATGATATTTGGATACAAATGCTAAGAGTCAGTTATACCTAGACTTCTCCACCAAGTGCTCTCACCATTATTCAGAGGGAAATGGTCTTAACTGACATTAATTTTGCTTATTCTTAGACCTATTTGGTTGACTCTGTCCTTTTAAAGTTTTGCATATCTGAGAGTTTTATTTTGAAATTTTTCTCAGTGTTTGCAGGAATAACTATATTTTCAGCTTGACAGACTGGCATATGTGCCCGGGAACTTCCATAATGCCAGGGTAGAAACGAACTGTTGAGTCTCTCCCAGCTCCCTTCATTCTCCTTGCCCTGAATGTATCATCTTTGGATTTCTTCTGTCTCCAAAGGCCATAAACAGTATGCAGAGTTCAGTTAAAAGATCCTTCTTAGCCGGGTGCCGCGGCTCACACCCGTAATCCCAGCACTTTGGGAGGCCGAGGTGGGTGGATCACTTGAGGTCAGGAGTTCGAGACCAGCCTGGCCAACATGGTAAAACCCCGTCTCTACCAAAAATACAGAAATTAGCCAGGCATGGTGGCAGGTGCCTGTAATCCCAGCTACTCGGGAGGCCAAGACAGGAGAATCACTTGAACCTGGGAGGGGGAGGTTGCAGTGAGCCAAGATCGCACCACTGTACTCCAGCCTGGACAACAAAGAGCAAAACTCCATCTAAAAAAAAAAAAAAAAAAAAAAATCCTTTGCAATCTCTGTATGAGACAGGGACAAATCTGAGTGAACAATAAGACCAGTAAACAATCCATTCCCAACTGCTGCCCTGAATTTAAACCATAGTATCTTGAGATGCTGCTTCATCAAAGCTGCATTGGCTTTGACATGAGAACCTCCCTAGGTAGCAGTCTTGGGAGGATAAAAAGGCTAATCACACTGCACTTTTGGAAAGAAAAATGCGATCTCTATGCAGTGCTGGTCCATGTGTCATCACTATTTTCAGGACAAGTGAAAAGTCAAGGGCTAAAATACCCTCCAGCTATCTACAAAATAATGTAAGCCAGATACACAGTCATGGCAGAGTTTTGAAGTATTATTCAATTGAATTTCCCCATCAGAAAAAAACCCAAAAATATGTATTTTCTGCCTCACATTTATCAAAAAGGGTACTGAATTAAAAGAAAAATATAGCAATAGTCTGGTATCCTGTCAAATTGAATCTATGTGAAATAACCCAATCTATCCCACAAAAAATGGATTGTAGTAAAATTGGAAGGCTACTTCAGTACAATGCTTGATTTTTCTTTAAGACTACTTTGCTTTATGTACTTGTGTATATAAAAGACAGAGTTTGGTTATTGCCAATCCTATAAATTAACTCTTTTGTTCACAAAATGGAATTTTTCAATCCCATTTCAAAAATTAAAAGTCTGTCTTGCAGTTTTTTAGTTGTTTAAAATGATTACAAAGAGGCACCACACAAACATAAAATTTTGGTCCATCTCTGAATAATTTTTCTCTATATATTTTCATATATAAATAGAAAATGAAAGCAAAGAGACTCTATCTTTACACTGATTTTGGGAAAATAGTCCTGAAAAGATGTTCACATGTCATTGATATTCATATCAATTCTATATTTACTGATCTGGTGCTTAAAAAAACAAAACTCTGCTTACCCACTCAACTTAATTATCATCTCAGCTTTCTTTTTTACTTAACTTTTATTTTAGGCTTGGGGGTACATGTGAAGGTTTGTTACATAGGTAGACATGTGTCATGGCGGTTTGTCGTACATATTATTTCATCACCCAGGTATTAAGCCCAGTGCCCAATAGTCATCTTTTCTGCTCCTCTCCCTCCTTCATCTCCCTCCTCAAGTAGACCCTAGTGTCTGCATTGTGGAAAGCAGTATGGTGATTTCTCAAAGAGCTAAAAGCAGAACTACCATTTGACTCATCAATCTCATTACTGGGTATATACCCAAAGGAATATAAATCATTCTACCATAAGGATACATACACATGAATGTTCATTGTACAACTATTCACAATAGCAAAGACATAGAGTCAACCTAAATGTCCACCGATGACAGATTGGATAAAGAAATTGTGGAACATATACACCATGAAATACTATGTAGCCATAAAAAAGAACAAGATCATGTCTTTTGCAAGAGTATGGATGGAGCTGGAGGCCATTCTCCTTAGCAAACTAACACAGGAATAGAAAACCAAATACTACGGAAACCATCATTCTTAGCAAACTATCGCAAGAACAGAAAACCAAACACCGCATGTTCTCACTCATAGGTGGGAACTGAACAATGAGATCACTTGGACTCGGGAAGGGGAACATCACACACCGGGGCCTATCATGGGGAGCGGGGAGAGGGGAGGGATTGCATTGGCAGTTATACCTGATGTAAATGACGAGTTGATGGGTGCTGACGAGTTGATGGGTGCAGCACACCAACATGGCACAAGTATACATATGTAACAAACCTGCACGTTATGCACATGTACCCTAGAACTTAAAGTATAATAATAATAATAATAATAATAATAGTAAAGAAAAATAAAAAAAAATGAGAGAAACTAAAAAAAAAAAAAAAAAAAAAAAGAAAGAAAACCAAATACTGCATGTTCTTACTTATAAGTGGAAGCTAAATGATAAGAACTTATCATTTCAACTTTCAAAAGCAGAACTACCATTTGACTCATCAATCTCATTACTGGGTATATACCCAAAGGAATATACCCAGTATATTCCTTTGGGTATATACCCAGTATAATATATATGATATTAATGTCTCAGTTAGTAGGTCAAGCTTTCATTTCTATGATTTGCTGAAGAAGAGAAGGCAGATGCTGGGAACGGATTCCTATTCTTCCTTTTTTCTCTTCTCTGCTGTAAGATCCCCACCTCTCCCTAATGATCTGGAGCTAGTACTCAGGACCCTGACTTAGAAAATATAATGACTATTACTGTAAAACAAGAACAAGATATTTTAACCAAGTTGAGGCCTCTGAGAACAGCCAACATATATTTTGCTCTATGAAAGCAAATATAACTTAGAGGGCAGGAAATAATCATGTAAATTAGGGTACCAAAATAAATTAACAAGATTCACTCACTTTTCCACATTAGCAAGACGAATGCCTTGCTCCGGAAGTAATAAATTTTCCACTTAAAAATAGAAATTCTTCAATCAAAAGAAACCTTAGAGATAATTTTATGTAATGCACACTTGCCTATGTTGTAATGAAATCAAAATCCAGAACGATTAATTTCAGAAATGGCAAAGTTCTCTTGTCCTCAATTGTGATGCTTTTCCGGCAGATATCCTTGATATCTGAATAATATAGAAAGGCTTATTTATCATAAACCTGTTGAAACTTAAAGCTGCAAGACCTCTCAATGGAATAGGCAACTGCTAAGAAATGTCTAGAAATTTTGAATTATTGTATTTGTAATATTTTATTAAAAATTACTCCTCCAAATTGTATAAGCTTCTGATTCCACAAAACCTCAATCCTCCTGTGATGATGTGGATATTGTATACAGTTTCATATTGTTGTAACTTATCAACTTTTTATTGGGATGGACTAGAGTGACAAAGGTCTAGCCAATTAAAATAATCTCGCCTGGATCATTACATACTTGCCTGTTTCAAATTGTCAATTTCCAGGCATTCTTTTATTACTTATCAATCAAAGTTTCTTCCATTTTAATAAGAACTCATTTCTTACCACCACTCATTAAATAAAGCTAACTAATATCAAAGTAACTTCAGAATTCACACTTACTTAAATAAAAAGTTTTAATATGTTAGGTAAAAAATGTAGATGAACCTATATTTCATGACAAAGAATTTGTCGTAGTAATTTTATTATATTGAAACAAAACTTCAACTTATGTACAAAGGAGAGGAATTCTAATGAAAGTGATATTCCCTATTTAATTTTCTGTACTTTTGTTCACATAGAAGATAATTTAGGAGGCTTTCTAATAAGGTAATTTTAAATACTGTTCTGTCCCCACTATGCAAATATTTCTCCCTCTCAACTACATATACTTAACATTAAGTTTTAGTTACATGATTGATAGTACGAATAACTAATAAACACTTCAACATTTATCACATTATGGTAAGAGAGGAGCATAATATCAATAAAAACAAAAACAACAAGAAAAAGAATAATGGTGAGCAGACCTTGATATAAATTTTTGAAACCGTAAACTACAAATCCACAAATACAGAAGACTTCCTGACCATCTGAAGTAAATATATATGTATGCATATATATGCTTATGAATATATTAGATTATAGTTAGTACTAATTATTCATGACATTTTACAAAGAATTTCTACATAAGGAGATCATTGAGTTTTTATTAGAGTTTATCTCTTTGAGAGCTTAGAAAAATATAACATATTTTAAGCAGTAAAAGCAAATTAAACCTAATTAGATAATATCAAGTTATTCATTTCATGATCCTCTAGATGGCAGGATCCTAGAAAAAGACTCCACTTGGATGGAAAAAATAACATTTAGTAGAAAAAATCCGTTTGAAGTGGAAAAAATCTATGTTTAATTCCAAAATAAATCTAATATTGTCCTTGAGAAAAACTTAAATTTAATAGTCTGCAGTCACTCACTCCACAAGAAGAGTAGATTGGAAATGACGACTTCTCAGGAGCAGATTTCACAACACTATAATGTTGATTAATATATTAATAAATATTACTAGGATAGGAGGTAAGGGGCCCATGGCCATTTATATTTGGGAAATTTTATAACAACCTGAATCCCCTTCTTAAAGAATTTGTTAAAAGAACAAGAACTTTTGCCATAAACAAGTCTTATTGCTTTTTAAAATCTAAGATTCTCTAACATTTTGACTCTTAATCTTGTTTTCTCGGAACAGCTGTTAGCAGTAGTATTCTATCCACAAAACTCAAGAAGTAAACAGAGATGGAGAAGATCAAGTGTTCCTCTAAGTTTCACAAAGCAGGTTCTCTTTAAATGTTTATTTCATGAATAAATCAAAGCCAGATGTTATAAGCCAACTTGAACATTGTAAGACTTGGTTTCCTTTATACACTGTTTTCTGTATTTAGGTGGTGTCTTTGTCTTGTCTGTTTTGTTGGTATAACAAAATACCTGATGCTGAGTGATTTGTGAAGAAAAGAGGTTTGTTCCGCTTGTGATTCTGGTACCTGGAAAGTCCAAAAGCATGGCACTGGCATCTGCTTGGCTTCTGGTGAGGGTCTTTGTGCTGCCATCCCAGAAGGTCAAATAGGAAGCAGACAAGTGCAAAGAGACAAAACACAAGGAGTGTCCTTGCTTTATTACAGCCCGCTCACAGGAACTAATAGATTCCCATGAAAACTAATCCAATCTTGTGAGAGGGAGAAGTCACTACTATGAGAATGACCCCAAGCAGCCCAGGAAAGCAGAGCCCCTAATCCAAATACCTCCCACTAGACCTCACTTTGTAAGGGTTCTACTTCCCAAATTTGCCACACTGGGAATTAAGTTTCCCACATGAGTTTTGGAGGGGATGCTCTAACAATAGCAGCTGGCAGTGTGATGACATGGATACATTAATGTTTGTATTATTTGACCAAGGAGTGATATTGAACTCTTATCCCGTTTGTAATAAATATGTAAACTCAATGCTAACTACGTATTCTGAAGGGCATATTAACTAAGACAATATTAAAAATTTCTAAAACCATGAATATTTTAGCTAAAATGCAAAGACTTATGCCAGTTCTAACATGATGGATTGTCTAGTCCTACTGTCAAATATTTGAAATCTCTCCAAGCAATTAATGAATAATTCTAGCAGGGTTATATTTTTATTTTTGAACCAAATTCAAAGTTAGTATGAATTTTTATCTCAGGTTCTAGAGTTGACATTTCAAATTTTCTGAAATATATTTTTCTAAGAATAAATTCTAGTTGTATTGAACTCTATTAAATATAAACAACACATTTTCTCAGACCCTTGGTCATGATTTTGATCTATTTAACTTAAAGAGAGCAAGAGAGTGAGATAAATTGTCAGTTTTGTGAATTCTGCTATTGACATTAAACAAACGCTCTTAAATGCTGTGGAACTGATAGTTTTGTATTAGAGTCAAAATGTGATAATGACAATGTAGTGTTATAACATTTATTTGTAAGCAGCTCAAATCTCAGGCTTTTTTATTTTTAAATTATTTTTCTTTTTTATTGACTCAATAATTGTACATATTTATGAGGTACACTGTGACGTTTTGATAGACATATATGTTGTGTGATGATCAAATCAGGACAATTAGTATATCCATCAACACAAATATTTATCATTTGTTTGTGGTGGCAACATTCAAAATCTTCTCTTCTAGCTATTTTCAAACACACAAGGCGTTATTGTTAACTATGGTCACCCTACTGTGCAACAAAACCCTAGAATTTAGTCTTCCTTTCCAATTGTAACTTTGTATTACACATTAACCCATCTCTCCCCTTTATTCCTCTTTCCTTCCCTTCCCAGTCTCTGGTAACCATTGTTTTATTCACTACTTTTATGAGATCAACTTTTGTAGATTACACATGATTGAGATCCTATGGTATTTGTCTTTCTTGTCTAGTTTATGTCACATAACATAATATTCTACTGGCTCATCCATGTTGATGTAAATTAGAGAATTTTATTTTTTATGACTGAATAGTATTCCATTGTGTATATATACATTTTTGTCCATTCATGCAGTATATTTTTATCTTTTAATGGATTATCTTAACATTCCATGAGTCACAACTTTTTAATTGATAAGAGAATGAAGCTTAGCAAGTTTTTATTAGATCAATACTGGGTAAATAAAGCAATCACCTTTGTAATAAATCAAAAGGCAGCAATAAAAATATGAACTTTATGAATTAAAATAGAGGCTTTAGAATGGTACATTTAACTTACACTATGATGTATATTTTATGGTTAATATATGAGCTTTGAAATACAAAATTTGAAATCAGTAGCCCTTCTAATTATAAATGATATAAATTTTTTCTATTTGAAACATTATATTTTCCTACAGTTCAATTGGGTATAAATTTTACTTTTCTCATGTTCTTTTCCAAAGCACAATATTATATGGTTTATACATGGATACATTTGCCAAGTAATAGGCATATATCCCATGAGAACTAGGCCCTTTAAGCTTTAGAGAAATAACTGAAGCATGTACTATATCCAATAAATGAGAATAGCTACCATTTAATGAGAGCTAACGATACACTAGGTACTGAGATTAGGTACTGTTTTATTATCATCCCTGTTGTACAGTTGAGGAAAGAGATATTTAGTAAGATTAAATAACTTCCGATTTTAAGAGCCAGTGAATGCCAGAGAACCACGTTTTCTTTTTCTTTTTTTTGAGATGGAATCTCACTCTGTCACCAAGACTGGAGTGCAGTGGCACGATCCTGGCTCACTGCAACCTCTGCCTCCCAGGTTCCAGAGATTCTCCTGCCTCAGTCTCCCCAGTAGCTGGGATTACAAGTGCATGCCACCACGCCTGGCTAATTTTTTGTATTTTTAGTAGAGACGGGGTTTCACCATGTTGGCCAGGTTGGTCTCGAACTCCTGACATCAAGTAATCTGCCTGCCTTGGCCTCCCAGTGCTGGGATTACAGGCGGGCGAGCCACCATGCCTGGCCTCATGTTTTCTAATTTTGAAGTTCAGATCATTTGAACTACCTCAGCCCAGCACTCACTGTGCAAAGGTCCAGAGGTGCAGAAAAGGGAGACTGATTGGGCTACCATGACTACTGGGTTGATTATCTTTCATCCTGGGGTAGAACTTTGTAACCATGAGATGCTGATGAGATGTGACAGGTCAAGGGGCTACTGTCACCCAGGTCACTCAGGGCCCAGGCTGGGGCTAAGTGAGGAAAATTTTCCCTTTTAATTTCTGAAACCCACCTGTGGTTAATACTGGGTATGGATGAGGACAAAAAATACCTTTCCCACTCTTTGGGAGGTAAAATGCAGGACACAATCATCCCCTAGTCCCATTTCTAGTTCAGCTGAACCAAAGACAACTCCCAAATGGAAGATCAGTATTTTCAATAGGTTGAACAAATTGGATAGTGGGACAAATAAAACCTATCTTTGGGACAACTTGGTGGGACAACCAGACTTCGCTCGTTCTCGCGCGCCTCACTCCGCTTTTCCTCCGCAACCACGTCTGACAAACCTGATATGGCTGAGATCGAGAAATTCGATAAGTTGCAACTGAAGAAGACAGAGATGCAAGAGAAAAATCCACTGCCTTCCAAACAAACGATTGAACAGGAGAAGCAAGCAGACGAATTGTAATGAGGCGTGCACTGCCAATATGCACTGTACATTCCACAAGCATTGCCTTCTTATTTTACTTCTTTTAGCTGTTTAACTTTGTCAGATGCAAAGAGGTTGGATCAAGTTTAAATGACTGTGCTGCCCCTTTCACATCAAAGAACTACTGACAACGAAGGCCGCGCCTGCTTCTCTCATCTGTCTATCTGGCTGGCAGGGAAGGAAAGAACTTGCATATTGGTGAAAGAAGAAGTGGGTTGGAAGAAGTGGGGTGGGACGACAGTGAAATCTAGAGTAAAACCAAGCTGGCCCAAGGTGTCCTGCAGGCTGTAATGCAGTTTAATCAGAGTGCCATTTTTTGTTGTTCAAATGATTTTAATTATTGGAATGCACAATTTTTTTAATATGCAAATAAAAAATTTAAAAACTTAAAAAAAAAACAAAAACAAACAAACAAACAAAAAAAAACTATGTTTGGATTAACATCTGACCACTCCAGACACTTCAGATGTACTGACTGCCCAGACACATCATTTGTCCTGGCTAGGTGGTCTGAAGTAAATACAATTTTTAAAAATTGTTTAAAAGGCACAAAAATAGAGTTCCAAGGATTTCTACAAATATGAACTCATTAAATTTAATCTTCATAATCATACTATCAAGAAGAATCTATTATTATCCCCAGTGATTAAGTGTCATGCCCAAAGTCTCCCAGCTAGTAGGTGGCAGAGCTGGAATTTGAAACCCTGGATTCTGGTCCCAACCTGTGTCTTCTTCCATTATGAAACCTATGTTTTTTGTTTTTTGTTTTCCATCTGCCACTGCCTGAGTTGATGGCCCTGGTGGATGACTGTTTCAGACATAGTGGTCTGGTTAACTCACTATCCAGTCTATACAACACAGATCAGACAAATCCCACTAATGACTGAAGCAGATTAATTACGCCAAACATTGACTACTTCACCCTGATTAAGATGTTATTTTAAGTATGAATTTTGAAAAAATGCATTAGCAGAGGCCAAAAATAAAATCCCTGATATAAGCAAGCTATATTCTAATCTACAGAAGAGTGAAAATAGAACCCCAAATTAATCAAATAAGCAGTAACCATGGTGAATAAGAGCATGGATGTGGGGCAGATTGTCTGGATTTGGATTCCAGCTCCACCACTCACCAGCTATGTGGCTTAGCAAGTTACTTAGCCTTTAAAATCTTTGATTCCTTATCTTTCAGAAGGGAGTAATTATAACTATTTATTTTTGTTATTGTAAGGATAAAGTATAAAGCTTATAATGGAATATAGCACTTTTTTAAGGGCATAAGAGAATGAACAGAACCCGGACAATGCCAAAAGAGAAATACAAAATCCATTATTACAAAGATATCTTCTTTGATCATAGTTGGTCAAGCAATTTTAGCAGCCTTTTAGTGAGAAGTAACTGGAAATCAATACCCATGCTCTACTTTGTGTCTCTTTTAGTGTTGATGAAAAGTATGTCCATGTTAGTTGTTCTCAGCTAATTGTTTTGTTACCTGTGGTAGATTTCAAAATATAGCCACAGATTTCTTCCAATCCAGTACGTACCCACTATGCAATGTGATTTTGTCATTCCCATAAGAAATGGAGTCTATTACCTCCCCTCTTTGAATCTGGGCTGGCAGTTGTCCAGTAGAATTAAGCAGAAGGGATATCATAATACTTCTAATTGCTAGGACTTAAGAAACTTTGTAGTATATTCCTACTGTTTTCTTGGAAAACTATTTGAGACCGCCATCTAAAGAAGCCAAGCTAGTCTAGTAAGAAATTGGAGGCAATAAAATGTGTTACTTTCAATACAAGCAAAATTATCATGCAACTGTTTCTCCATACACTGTAAGATTTTAGAATTACTTAGCAATTACTATGCTCTTTTATAAGCCATGAAACAGTTATAAAACAGTCACTCCCTTCCACCAGTCAAGTTTGATGTATTAGCTGCTTTGTCGGAATTACCACATTAAATGGACATGACGGTGAATGCAGCTGTAAGTGTAGTGATTTCATTTCTCTTTTCTAAGGTTTTTATTTGTTATAAAAGTTTTTGCTGCTGTGATGTCCCTCCCTAAAAGACCACTGATTTAGGTTTGGCTATCTTCAGTGTTAATCATGTAAACCAGAGTAAATCCGCAGGTTATTACACATTAAATATGAAGATTCAGACTGCATCACTGGTATCTTCTTTCCACTCTGCCGTATCTGACTCTGTCTCCTCTCTTCTCCAATAGGTATGGAGAGCCACTCAGCAACGTCACACTTAGCAAATACAGAATGGAAAGGCAGTTGCAGTTTCACTCCTAAACTCCATGCGTAATTCTCTTGTAGCCAGAAGACACCCATTCTTCCTGGAGAAGGAATGAAAAAGCAAAAACCATAGATTTTTATGTCCAAGTCCAAGTCCCATGACAGTAATGACTGATTGTTTATCCCATTCCTTTTCTACTCCTTCATTTCCTATCATAAAGGGGAGGTCCGAGGGGGTGAGGGCTAAAGTGATGCTGGGGTGTAGAAGAACCAGTGGGGTTCCAATTGAGTTCATTTCTCTCTGGAATGTGAGGTACTTGATATTTTGTCCTCAACTTTGGATACTACCTATGAATTTTGGTAAAAGGAAAAGTCCTTTTCAACACCATTTTCCATTGTGATATGTAATTCTAAAATAACACTGTCATTTTGTTTTTGCCCATGTACTAAAATATTATAATTAATGTAATTTTTCTTATTCCCAAGCTTCTTTCACAGTGTCTGCTTTATAGGTGGTTGTTTCTATGTTCTTTGGTTCATTTTATTAAATCACTTTTAAAAATAATTTTTAGAAAACTCTACTTTCAGTTCTTTACATACTTCCACTTACATGGCACTGCATTTGCTAAAATATTGGTTTTATAAGTGTTTGCATGAATATAATTAATTTTAAAATACACGAGGTTTAACTCAGAACAGATTTATTCTAGCTTACATGATGGCTCAGTTTCCTAAGGAAACTGGGTAATTGTGTGTATGAATACTCAGGAACAGGATAACAAAAATGAAAAACAATTTTTGAACTATTTAAACCATAATTGATCAGTTTTGGCTTTACATGTGGTTGCATAAATAGAAGTGAAATTAAATATCATTTATTCTTAGCATATTCCCTGTAGTACCTAGTTGGTTCAAATAAAAATGTAGTCAAAATATTCTTTTGCTCCAGAGGAAAAACATTAAACCATTAACCCACCTGATTAATTTATTTTGCAGCTGAACTATATCAGTTTGTTCAGGGGTCCTAACTCCTAAATAATTCTTTTTTAAACTTGAATATTTAACAGAACCTTTCTAGGAAATGAGGAACCCTGTCCTAAATTCTACTTCTAGGTCCTATATTGAATGAAAGAGTAAATCAATCAACTAATCAATAAATATTAGAATAATTAATTATCACTTTCAATTGTATCTACTCACTAATTTTTGGTTAGCAAACAAACTAGAGATGGAGTGCTTATATGAATCAAACTTATTTGTGTCCTACTGTGGTTGAGATGTCTTCAACTCTTCATCCATTCATTTGTTCAGAATATGTTTTCATGCCAGAATATTTTGGCTGGGATACAGTAGAAAATGAAATAAATAATCTCTGAGCTTATAGTATTTGTCTTCATATGACTATCCCTGACAATCCTAATTCTGGTTGGGAAACAGACAATAAACAGATTGATAATATAACAAGTGTCAAATTCTAATAAAAATAAAACAAAATAAGAGTGATAAAGCATCCTGGGGTTTGGCTGGAAAATTATTTTTGCATTTTAATGATCATCAAATTGATTCCACAATTTTAAGCTCTTTATTTCATTAATTCAACAAGTACTTATTAAGGGCCTAGTCTATGCCAGGCGCTAGAAAGGCAAGAGAGCAAAGCAAGCATGTTCTTTGTATGGATGTGTTTGGAAGGGAAATAGCAATCCTGCAATAGCTCTAATATGTGCAAAAATTGGTAACTACTACACAGTTTTTGGCATCCCCCATACATATCACTTCATTTTTATGGTGACTCACACATACATACTATGTCCTTGAATTAGATAATAGTGGCTCTGTTGTGCTTACTGCTGTGAACTCTTTAATCAATCACCCAGAATACAAGAGACATTCTGGGGACTTAGAAAGTAAACCTAAGTAATTCCAGTGGTAAAACCTTGACTCGAGTTAGTCGTCAAACTAAAGCTACTGTTGCCTCAATTACATGGATCATTGCTTTAACTCTTTACCTGGCTTTAGTGGTAAGAACCTTACATCTTAGAATAAGATAACATCAGATGCGATCATTTTTAAAAGATCCATATAAAAGATATTTCTCGTATACCATAATATCTGCTTTAATTTTCCAAAGCAATTAAAATAAAATAGCAAAGAAAAAATAAACATTAAAAAATCAAGACATGACAATCAATATTGGGTATTGAGTCATGGCATACTTAAAATAAAAATTGCGTTTCAAGTAAAATGGTAATTTTAGAGAATAAAAAGCTCTTTAATTATAATTTTAGCCTTTAAATATTTTTTTATTTGCTAAAATACTAGCGTCTAAAGCTGAGATGTCAATCAATCTTCACATTTTAAGATGTGAGCATAAATGAATCTGAATGAGGAAAGAAAGGAGAAAGAGTCAAGGAGATGAGCAAAGAACCTGAATAGACATATTTTAACAGAAGACATAAAAATGGCCATTGGCTATATGAAAAGGTGTTCAATGTAACTAATCATCAGGGAAATGTCCATCAAAACCATTATGAAATTTCACCTCACACTTATTAGGATGATTACTATCAAAAAGATGAAAGGTAACAAGTTCAGCAAGAATGTGGAAAAAAAGGAATCCTTGTACAGTATACATTTTGTAGTATACTTTGTACACTAATTTACACTGGTGGGAATGTAACTTAGTATAACCACCATAGAAAAACGATATAAAGGTTCCTCAAAAACTTAAAGTAGAACTACCATGTGGTCCATCAATCCTGCTTCTGAATATGTATCCAAAGAAAATGAAATCAGGATCTCAAAGAGACACCTGTACTTCCATGTTCATTTTAGCATTACTCACAATAGCCAAGAGATGGATGAACTCAACTTATATGTCCACCAATGGATGAACAGATAAACAAAATGTGATATACATGCATACATACATAAAAGCATATATGCACACACACACATATATATAATAGAACATTATTCAGCCCTTAAAAAAAGAAAGCTCTGCTATTTGTGAAAACACAGCTGAATCTGGAGGACATTATACACAATGACATAAGCCAGCCACAGAAAGACAAACACTGCATAATCTCACTTATATGTGGAACCTAAAATGTCAAACTCATAGAAACAGATAGTAAGAATGGTGGTTGCCAGGAACTGGGGGAGGCAGGAAAGGAAAGATGTTGACCAAAAGGCACAAAGTTTTCATTAATACTAAATGAACTAGAACTAATTCTGGAGAGCTAATGTACAACATGTTGACTATAGTTAACAATACTCCATCAAATACTTGAAATTTGCTGAAAGAGTAGATCTTTTTTTTCTTTTTCTTTTTTATTAAAGTTCTAAGTTCTAGAGTACATGTGCATAATGTGCAGGTTTGTTACATTTGTATACATGTGCCATGTTGGTGTGCTGCACCCATTAACTCGTCATTTACATTAGGTATATCTCCTAATGCAATCCTTCCCCCCTCCCCGCTCCCCACACTAGGACCCGGTGTGTGATGTTCCCCTTCCTGTGTCCAAGTGATCTCATTGTTCAATTCCCACCTATGAGTGAGAACATGTGGTATTTGGTTTTCTCTTCTTGCAATAGCTTGCTCAGAAAGATGGTTTCCAGCTGCATCCATGTCCCTACAAAGAACACAAACTCATCCTTTTTTATGGCTGCAGAGTATTTCATGGTGTATATGTGCCACATTTTCTTAATCCAGTCTGTCACTGATGGACATTTGAGTTGATTCCAAGTCTTTGCTATTGTGAATATGCCGCAATAAACATACGTGTGCATGTGGCTTTATAGCAGCATGACTTATAATCCTTTGGGTATATCCCCAGTAATGAGATGGCTGGGTCAGATCCTTGAGGAATCGCCACACTGTTTTCCACAATGGTTGAACTAGTTTACAGTCCCACCAACACTGTAAAAGTTTTCCTATTTCTCTACATCCTCTCCAGCACCTGTTGTTTCCTGATTTTTTAATGATTGCCATTCTAACTGGTGTGAGATGGTATCTCATTGTGGTTTTGATTTGCATTTCTCTGATGGTGAGTGACGATGAGCATTTTTTCATGTGTCTGTTGGCTGTATGAATGTCTTCTTTTGAGAAGTGTCTGTTCATATCCTTTGCCCACTTTTTGATGGGGTTGTTTGTTTTTTTCTTGTAAATTTGATTGAGTTCTTTATAGGTTCTGGATATTAGCCCATATAACTCATTGTCAGATGAGTAGATTGCAAAAATTTTCTCCCATTCTCTAAGTCGCCTGTTCACTCTGATGGTAGTTTCTTTTGCTGTGCAGAAGCTCTTTAGTTTAATTAGATCCCATTTGCCAATTTTGGCTTTTGCTGCCGTTGCTTTTGGTGTTTTAGACATGAAGTCCTTGCCCATGCCTATGTCCTGAATGGTATTACCTAGGTTTTCTTCTAGGGGTTTTATGGTATTAGGTCTAACATTTAAGTCTCTAATCCATCTTGAATTAATTTTTGTATAAGGAGTAAGGAAAGGATCCAGTTTCAGATTTCTACTTATGGCTAGCCAATTTTCCCAGCACCATTTATTAAATAGGGAATCCTTTCCCCATTTCTTGGTTCTCTCAGGTTTGTCAAAGATCAGATGGCTGTAGATGTGTGGTGTTATTTCTGAGGACTCTGTTCTGTTCCATTGGTCTATATCTCTGTTTTGGTACCAGTACCATGCTGTTTTGGTTACTGTAGCCTTGTAGTATAGCTTGAAGTCAGGTAGCGTGATGCCTCTAGCTTTATTCTTTTGGCTTAGGATTGTCTTGGCAATGCAGGCTCTTTTTTGGTTCCATATGAACTTTAAAGCAGTTTTTTCCAATTCTGTGAAGAAACTCATTGGTAGCTTAATGGGGATGGCATTGAATCTATAAATTACCTTGGGCAGTATGGCCATTTTCACAGTAATGATTCTTCCTATCCATGAGCATGGTATGTTCTTCCATTTGTTTGTGTCCTCTTTTATTTCACTGAGCAGTGGTTTGTAGTTCTCCTTGAAGAGGTTCTTTACATCCCTTGTAAGTTGGATTCCTAGGTATTTTATTCTCTTTGAAGCTATTGTGAATGGGAGTTCATTCATGATTTGACTGTTTGTCTGTTACTGGTGTATAAGAATGCTTGTGATTTTTGCACATTGATTTTGTATCCTGAGACTTTGCAGAAGTTGCTATTCAGCTTAAGGCGATTTTGGGCTGAGACAATGGGGTTTTCTAAATATACAATCATGTCATCTGCAAACAGGGACAATTTGACTTCTTCTTTTCCTAAATGAATATCCTTTCTTTCTTTCTCTTGCCTGATTGCCCTAGCCAGAACTTCCAGCACTATGTTGAATAGGAGTGGTGAGAGAGGGCATCCCTGTCTTGTGCCAGTTTTCAAAGGGAATGCTTCCAGTTTTTGCCCATTCAGTATGATATTGGCTGTGGGTTTGTCATAAATAGCTCTTATTATTTTGAGATACGTTCCATCAATACCGAATTTATTGAGAGTCTTTTGCATGAAGGGCTGTTGAATTTCGTCAAAGGCCTTTTCTGCATCTACTGAGATAATCATGTGGTTTTTGTCTTTGATTCTGTTTATATGCCAGATTACGTGTATTGATTTGTGTATATTGAAGCAGCCTTGCATCCCAGGGATGAAGCCCACTTGATCATGGTGGATAAGCTTTTTGATGTGCTGCTGGATTCTGTTTGCCAGTATTTTATTGAGGATTTTTGAATCGATGTTCATCAGGGATATTGGTCTAAAATTCTCTTTCTTTTTGTATCTCTGTCAGGCTTTGGTATCAGGATGATGTTGGCCTTGTAAAATGAGTTAAGGAGGATTCCCTCTTTTTCTATTGATTGGAATAGTTTCAGAAGGAATGGTACCAACTCCTCCTTGTACCTCTGGTAGAATTCAGCTATGAATCCGTCTGGTCCTGGACTCTTTTTGGTTGGTAGGCTATTAATTATTGCCTCAATTTCAGAGCCTGCTATTGGTCTATTCAGGGATTCAACTTCTTCCTGGTTTACTTTTGGGAAAGTGTAAGTGTCCAGGAAATTATCCATTACTTCTAGGTTTTCTAGTTTATTTATGTAGAGGTGTTTATAGTATTCTCTGATGGTAGTTTGTATTTCTGTGGGGTTGGTGGTGATATCCCCTTTATCATTTTTTATTGTGTCTATTTGATTCTTTTCTCTTTTCTTCTTTATTAGTCTTGGTGGCGGTCTATCAATTTTGTTGATCTTTTCAAAAATCCAGCTCCTGGATTCATTGATTTTTTTGGAGGGTTTTTTTGGGTCTCTATTTCCTTCAGTTTTGCTCTGATCTTAGTTATTTATTGCCTTCTGCTAGCTTTTGAATGTGTTTGCTCTTGCTTCTCTAGTTCTTTTCATTGTGATATTAGGATGTCAATTTTAGATCTTTCCTGCTTTCTCTTGTGGGCATTTAGTATTACAAATTTCCCTCTACACACTGCTTTAAACGTGTCCCAGAGATTCTGGTATGTTGTATCTTTGTTCTCACTGGTTTCAAAGAACATCTTTATTTCTGCCTTCATTTCATTATGGACCCAGTATTCATTCAGGAGCAGGTTGTTCAGTTTCCATGTAGTTGGGCAGTTTTGATTGCATTTCTTAGTCCTGAGTTCTAGTTTGATTGCACTGTGGTCTGAGAGACAGTTTGTTATAATTTCTGTTCTTTTACATTTGCTGAGGAGTGCTTTACTTCCAACTATGTGGTCAATTTTGGAATAAATGCGATGTGGTGCTGAGAAGAATGTGTATTCTGTTGATTTGGGGTGGAGAGTTCTATAGATGTTCTATAAGGTCCGCTTGGTGCAGAGTTGAATTCAATTCTTGGGTATGCTTGTTGACTTTCTGTCTCATTGATCTGTCTAATGTTGACAGTGGGGTGCTAAAGTCTCCCATTATTATTGTATAGGAGTCTAAGTCTCTTCGTAAGTCTCTAAGGACTTGCTTTATGAATCTGGGTGCTCCTGTATTGAGTGCATATCTATTTAGGACAGTTAGCTCTTCCTGTTGAATTGATCCCTTTACCATTATGTAATGGCCTTCTTTGTCTCTTTTGATATTTGATGGTTTAAAGTCCTTTTTATCAGAGACTAGGATTACAACCCCTGCTTTTTTTTTTTTGGTGTCCATTTTCTTGGTAAATCTTCCTCCATCCCTTTATTTTGAACCTATGTGTGTCTCTGCATGTGAGATGGGTCTCCCGAATACAGCAAACTGATGGGTCTTGACTCTTTATCCAATTTGCCAGTCTGTGTCTCTTAATTGGACCATTTAGTCCATTTACATTTATGGTTAATATTGTATGTGTGAACTTGATCCTGTCATTATGGTATTAGCTGGTTATTGAAAGAGTAGATCTTAAGTGTTCTTACCACAGAAACAAAGAGAAAGAAAGAAAGAAAAGAAAAGAGAAAAAAGAAAGAAAAAGAGTAAAGAGGCTATGGTAGCTGTGATAGATATGTTAATTAACTTTCTGTTTTTATTGTGATCACTTCACAATGTATAACAAAACATCAAATTGTATAATATCAATAATTTTTTTTGTCAATTATACCTCAACAAAGCTGAAAAAGGAGTCAAAGAAATGGCTTTAATCAGTTAAGTGAAGATGACAAAAAGTTTTTCCAGTTGTTACTTATTTACACACAGATTTGTATTTTCTTCTGTCACTAATCTATAGTCAGGTGTTATATTCAAGATATTATCATGTTACATTTCTCAAAAAAAATAGGACAACAGACTTAATACCATTCCATCATTTCTGAAAAAATTATATTCAACTTCTAAGACAATATAACTCATTATTTCTCAAGTATAATCTTCCTAATTCACAATGACAGCATTCTAGTTACATGCAAACTACTTAATTACAAACTATTTTGAATATATCAAAATTATGTCAAATTTTAAATTTTATTTATAATTACACAAGTAACATAAATATATATTATAAAATATTAGACAACCTAAAAAATGTTTATGATCCTTTTTGTTTTTACTGTTTCCAGTTTAAGTTTACTTGTGCAAGGTGACTATCTATGATCAATAGTTTACTGATTAATACATTTCTACAATTACAGACATTTGTACACACACATGTACATGTACACCCACGTTTTTAGTTTTCATGTAAATGATAGAAGTGTATCATTTTACAACTTACTTTTTTTCATTTGTTTTTGAGATTTGCCCATGTTACTTCTCTACTGAAGAAAAACTGTAGTCCACATCTTTTCAGTTTTCTAAATAATATTTTAGTAAAAACATCTGCACATGCTCTTCCAGTCATATGTTGAATAATTCTCTTAAGTGAATACCAAGAAGTGGGATTAAGTGGGATTGGTAGATTAGAGCTGCAGTCTGAATCAATTCTCCAAAATTGTCTTCCATGGTGGTTATAGCATTTAATACTACCACCAATCATACTCATCCATGAGAGCACCTGCTCTGGTGCCTTCACCTCAACTGATATTGTCAAACTGTGAAATTATTAATAAACTGCTTGATGTATCTAATTGTATTTTTATTTTGATTTTCCAAGATTATCTGTGAGGTTGAATGATTTCCTTTATGTTTGTTGGCCTTTTATATTTCATCTTTTGTTAATTGTTCATTTGTTTTGCTTCTTTTTCTATTAGATTGTATGTTTTTGCTTTTTAAATAATTTGTAGATATGTTTATTTCAAATATAATAATTTTTTATAAATGTTTAAATACTCTTCCCAGTCTATAAACTATTTTTAACTTTGTTTTGGTAACTTTCATTATTTTAAAGCTTACATTTATAAGTAGTCGATTTATTAGTCATTAATTTTATGGCTATGGTTTGTTGAATATTTAAATAAAAAGCCTTCCCAAACCAAAGTTGTGTATATATTCTCCCAAAGTTTCTTTTGAATATCTTTATTTCCAAAAGGACTAAAATTCATCTGGAATTTATTTTGTGGAATTATGTATTGAAGATACGTAACTTCAAATGCATAGCTATTTGTTTCCACATGACTTATTAGTATTGATCATGGGAAGAAAGTATGTAGATATATCAATCCAAATGTATAGCCAATTATTGAATACAGTTTTTCCCCCATTTGAAAAGCAAACTTTATTATGTGGTAAATGTATATCTCTGTATGTTTCTATTTATAAACTATTCTACTCCAGTCTATTGATTTATTTGTCTAATACATTGCCAGTTTTCTACTTGTTATATTATTTCTTCTTATGCTTTCAACCAATACTGTTTTAGTTCCATTGTGTTATTATGCATGCACAAATACACATGCCTTTTTTCAGTAAACATTTATAATCAAAAAGATTTACTAGTTTTGTATCCTGCCATTGCTTCTTGGGTTCCACAAGTTTTTGGTTTGTTTTCAGTTTTGCTAGACTGTATCTTTCTGTAATTGTTTCTGTGAGTCTTTACAGGTGGTAAAACTTCTGAGCATTTGCAAATATTAAAACGTACAATATTTCCTTTTACATATGATTATATAATTCTATGAATATTTCTTAGATCAACACTATTTTCCTCAGATCTTTACAGATTTTATTGTTTCCTTGTCCCCTTTTTAATGAAGCAGAAGCATATTAATCAAACCCTCATTTCTTTTCAGTTTTCTTGTCTAGAATCACTTACTTTTCATTTTATCAATGAATTGAAGTATTATAAGTATCTGTGATATAGTTTGGCTCTGTGTCCCCACCCAAATCTCATCTTGTAGCCCCCATAATTCCCATGTGTTGAGGGAGGGACCCAGTGGGAGATAATTGATTCATGGAGGCCAGTCTTTCCTGTGCTGTTCTCGTGATAGCGAATAATTCTCATGAAATCTGATGCTTTAAAAATGGGAATTTCCCCAAACAAGCTCTCTCTCTTTGCCTGCTGCTGTCCATGTAAAATGTGACTTGCTCCTCCTTGCCTTCTGCCATGATTGTGAGGCCTCTCGGAACTAAGTCCGTTAGACCTCTTTCTTTTGTAAATTGCCTTGTGCATGACTAATACAATCTGGATGTAGCCCTTCTTATTCATTCTGTTTACTAAATTATCCTTTCAGTATGGAAAATAAAAATTCAGTTCAGATCTGTATTTTCTTTTTCTGTGATGGCTTTCTATATTTTTTATTTGTAAATCACTTGTTTTTTCTTGTTTATCACTTCCTACATGGATATTGAATGCTCAGAGTTACTTTTTATTTAACTTTCTTTTTATCTTCTTCAGCTATATTTTGAAAGATTATCTTAGCTTAATTATTTTTACCCTACTAATTTTCTCTTCAGGCATAATCATTGTTATTCAAATTGGGATTTTCATTTCAAAAATCAGATTTTTATTTTTATAATTCCCCACCAATTTCTTCTTTTGAATGTCACCATCTTTCAAATATCTCTGAGAAGATAAATTATATTTATTTCGATTTTTTCTTCTTAGTCTCTTATAAATTTCTCTCCTTGGGTTTCAGTTTTTCTGTTTGTTGAGTTTGGTACCTCCGTTTTATGGTGTTAGCATTCCTAAAATGTTAAATGAGTCTTGCTTGTGTATTTGCCTCCATATTTGAGATGACTTGTTACTGGTTAGTGAATGGGGAAGCATCCTGGGATTGTAGGAAAATGGAAATGGCTCCAAGAAATGGACTATTGTTTTAGGCATAGGGGTTCCTAATTCCACTGAGTTTTGCCATTACCAAGGAGTCTCTTCTTGGTTTCCAATAGTCATAGAGGCGATCATGGATTTTTAAAATAGTTACTATATTTAATATTATGTGGAATATAGTTCTCAAAATTTTGTACAGAGTTAATGATGATGAAAGATTCGTCTTCCAATTTAGAGTAAGGAATATCTGCTTCCAATTTTCAAATAACATTTATATTATGTTTTCATATTATAAAGATATATGCTTTTTACTTAATTGAATTAAAATAACAAAAGGGAAGTTTTCAAATTAGAGTATTTTTATTGCATTTATTTCCATGGCTACATAAATGACTACTCTTGTATTTTATGAAAACTATATATTGTTCCTAGAATTGTGCCTCTATTCCTAAATAGATTTGAGCCCATTTGGGATAAATTTAGGGAAAAAATATGAAAGTTTATTTCTGAAATATTATCAGTCAATATCTCTGTATGCCAAGATAATAATGTTTTTGTTCTATTTTATTTTTACAAACATTTTCCAAGTTTCCCACAAAATAACTATTAATTTTAATACCAGCAACATCACTATTTATTTGCCTATAAACTGCAAGATTTTAGAACTCTTTAACAATTTCTATGCCCTTTCATCAAACATCCAACAGTTATAAAACATTCACTCCTTCCCCAGGTCAAGTTTGGTATGTTAGTTCCTTTATCAAGAATTACCACATTAAATTAACATAGTGAATACAACTGAAAGGCATAGATTTCATAATTTCTCTTGTATTAATTTGTATGTGTCTTATTCTTTGCCATTGTTACTAGCCAATGAATCTCCAGTGCTAGCTGGCTTTGAATCAGAGACTGAGTCCTTAAATAAAGAAGTGAAGAATAACTTCCAGCACAGTCCACAGAGAAAGTACTTCAGGTTCCCGCTGTGCCCTTAGTGCTTCTCCCCTGGGTCCATTGCATTACCCACTGTCCAGTACAAAGACATCATTTTGTTTTACAAATATATGTTTCTTCTGCGAAAGAACCTTCCCTTCTCCTCTAATGCCAGATCATGAATCCAGCCTTTTCCAATAATGATTACTTTCATGAGTGCTAAAAGAGTTTCAGAATTAGCTTTGATCACAATGTTCTGGATATGTAAATTTCTAAGAACATAATTTGTATCTAAGTAATTAATTTTTATTTAATAAACTCTTAACTAATTTAGTGCCCTACTCATTTTGTGTATCTTTCCTTTCCACATCCAATTTGTAATCGAGCCCAATGCCTATTTCCCTGAAATATCATGTAACTGCATTTCATCTTTTCTATTTCTAGTGATACTTCTCAGTACTAAATCAACTTTCACTTACTTCAACAGTTTTAACAGCCTATTCAATAACTTCTCCAATTTTAATATTACTCTCCTTTTCTTTGTGTTTTATAAAAGCTGTGTCCCTCTAAACCACAGTGTGACTATGATTTGTGATCTTACTACAACTAATGTGATTCATGTAACTCCTTGTTTTTCTGTGGAATAAAATCCTATCTTCATGAAAGGGCTGTCAGTTTTCCCTAAAGGTTTACATCAACTTACTTTTTTAGACTCAATTCTCCCTATGTCTCATTCTTCCCCAAACTGATATATTGTATATAGCAGCCATAAGGCATAATGAATGAGTCTATCTCTGTTGTCCTTACCAACTTTGACTTTAATGTTCTTCCTATGCAAAGTGTAATAAAAATAATATCAAAAGCAATTTTATTGTTCAACCACAATGGAAATATGTTCAAATTATGAAAACACTGCAACTAAGGTTTTTTAATTCTACAAAAGATAAAGTCCTCCACCCCAACAAATAAAAGGTCTAGCAAAATTGTCTCCAATTTAATCCTTGCTAAAAATGACCACCGAGACTTCTGCTTCTGACTATTTTAATAACTAATAACTTATCAACCCTCTGTCTTAGAATAACTATAAAAACAGGCTAAATTTGTTTTTAAACTTACTATTTGAAAGCATTAGGACACATCCACCCAATACTTGAGGCTAAGATGCAGTGAAGAAAGGAAATGCAGTAGTACTGAGTCAAACACACAATAGAAATTATAGAAATGAATAGACATTCTATTGTCTGCGGTATGACATTCTTAATGTGCTGACATATAATAAATGTCAAACAAAATTTCTATTTCCAGGGAAAATATTATTCAAATGAGGGCAAACTATGCGGGTCATTTTTAAACAAAAAAAGTGAAATATTCATTACATGGAAGCCTACTCTAAAATAAATAGCAAAGAGAATTTTTCAGGCAGAATAGAATGATTACTCTAGAAATTGGAAAATACATGACGGAATAAAGAACACACAAAAGAGTAAACATGTAAATAAACACAATACTGGTTACACAGAATAATTATTCTAATGTCATGATATTTTAAATACATATGGAACTAAAACATAGGCAGATATGTAGAAAGAAGTCAGCTAAATTAATTTTTTCTGTGGTTTCAGAATTACTAGGGGAAGGTGAAAAAGTAAGATTTTTTAATTGACTTAAATAATTATGTATGTCATAAGTGCCAGGATAACCACAAAGAAAACAGTGAAAAAAATAATAAATAACACATTAATACAGGGAAACGAATTTTAAAAGTTGAGTATCCAAAATAAGAGAAAGAAATATAAAATAATGTAACACTATCGTGTTAAATTGAAAAGAGTAAAGATAGTAAAGATGAACTTAAATTTACAAATAAATATGCAAATTGACTAAATAACACAAATAATTACCTAAAGTCTTCTACAGAATTAAAAATAAAAAGCATTTAGGTATAAAAACACAGAAATGTGAAGGTAAAGCATGGAAATCATGCACCAGGTATACTAGGATATGTATTATTATATAACAACCCTGAAATTTAGCAGCTTGAAACAATAAACATTTATTATCTCACAGCCTCTGCGGATTAGGAATCTGGAAGGCCTTCGCTGGATGGTTGGGTATTAGGATCTCTCATGAGACTGCTATCAAGATTGGGCCAGGACTGCATTCATCTCAAGACTTGATTAGGGAAGTATTTGCTTGTAGGCTCTCTTCATGCCGTCCTTTCCACAAAGCCGCTGTAAACTGGCATCTGACTCCTCCCAGAACGTGTGAATCCAGAGGGAGTGAGAATGCACACGTGCCAAAATCTTTTTGAAACTTAGTCATGGAGTCTGCACCCCACCATTTTGCTTCATTCTTAGAAATGAGTCACTATATTCACACCACAATCAAGGGCAGAAATTACACAAAAAATATGAATCTACAGTAGAGTCTGATAAATTAAGTATTCATGTTGAATCTCCAGGATAGCAAGTTCCAAAAAAGAAACTTTCAGAGAATGTGTACAGTGACAATTATTTTCATAACAACACTAAGATATTATTTGCTTTTTTGCTTTCATTCTCTTGTAATTATATAGTGAAGTTTTCCAAAGGTAACATAACATGTGGTATTATCCTTGCTCTGATGACTAGATGACTAATGTAACAAGTAGTTGTGTGTTCTTTGTTTTAACACTTTTTCAGTTTTCATGTCTAATATGATAAATATCAATATATGTAGCCTGCATTATCAAAAGATCTTTGGGATTCCCAATAATTTGCAAAATTTTAAAGAGATCCTGAGACATCTTTAAGACTTTTTCTAATATTTGGCATAAAATTACCAAGTGAATGTAAAAGAGAACTAAAAATAATAAGGAGGAATAACAGAATAATTTTAAATAATTACTCAACAAGCAGGTAAGATTGAGGAAAAAAGAACAAATAATTGATTTTTAAATAGTAGAAACAGAAAGTCAAATACTGTATGTTCTCACTTATAAGTGGGAGCTAATTAATCTGTACACATGGATATAAAGTGTGGAATAACAGCCACTGGAGACTTGGAAGGGTGGGGATGGGATGGGGATAAGGGATGAGTAATTTCATTTTTTTTTTTTTTTTTTTTTTTGGCAGGGTATCACTCCATCACCCAGAATGCCAGGTCAGAGTGCAGTGGCGCGATCTTGGTTCACCTCAGCCTCCATCTCCTGGGTTCAAGTGATTGAACTCAGCCTCCCAATACCTTGGGTTACAGGCATGCGCCACCATACCTGGCTAATTTTTGTATTTTTTAGTAGAGACAGGGTTTCACAATGTTGGCCAGGCTGGTCTCGAACTCCTGACCTCAAGTAATCCACCTGCCTCGACCTCCCAAAGTGCTGGGATTACAGGCGTGAGTCACCATGCCCAGCAGGATGAGTAATTTCTTAATGGGTATAATGTACAGTATTCAGATGATGATTACACTAAAAAAGTAATACTTAAAAATATATTAATATATAATAAAAATATATTATTAAAGTTATAAGTTTATAAATGTCATAAACAGAACGTTAAGTGAAAGAAGCAAGAAAATAGTCCATCACATAAGATTCTACCTATAGGAAGTTCAAAAAGGAGCAAAACTAATCTATTGCGCAGGAAGTCAGTATACTGTAGTTTTTAAAGAAAATTTTACGCTGTTATGAACTCTATATTACACTTAACTTAACTTTGTTCCCACGGCAAATTTGCAGACAAATTGTCTCCCATCTAGTTTACGATTTTACCATCCATTCAAAGATTCCTTTTTATGCCTAAAACTCCTGGGGTTCTTGCTGGTCACTTAGCTAGAAAAACATTTTATATGAGGACGGTGAGACCCAGATAGTTTAAGCAAATTATTTAAGGCCATACATTTAGTTAGCTACTTTCTTTCTTCATTTCCCCTACTGATTTTTTCCTGATCTTCTTGACCCAGTTTCCTCTCTTCCAAATTAATGTTAGTACACTGTTCCTCTACCATTGGAAAGCTATCAAGTGGCTTTACATTATTAGTTGTTTCTTTTGGACACTTAATCTGCTCCAAATTCTCCATGTGTTCTTTTGGGTCAGTGACTCTGTCTCACTTTTTCTTTGATTCTGGAAATCTAATTTTGTTCTTTCACTACACTAATTAGTAAACATATTCGTCCATGCGTTCATTCATTCAAAAAATAGTTTTGAGTCCCTATGATGCAGCAAACAAACAAACAAAAAGTTCCTCCCTCCAAAGAACTTAGATCCCAATTAAAGTAATTAATAAGTAAGAAAACAAAATACTGTGCATGGTATGTTATATTGTGAAAAATGCTTTGGAGAAAAAAACTGACCACTGATTAACTTTCAAATAGTAAAGTTTTTATGCTGCTTTGACAGCCCTTGGCTTACTGTGGAGGCTCCTTGGGAACTGCTGGTGTGAAAAGCAGTTCAACCAGTCGACCTCCCAATCTGACTTCATTCACAACTTATGCTTTTATCTCTTTCACATAAAGTGTTACCAAATAAAATTTCATTTGAACAAAGCACTTCATAGATGAAAATTAATTCAAAACATCTTTCAGGTTCTAAAATATTTTAGCTTTTCGAAGGGAAAAATGGTGTCTCTGGTTATAGGCTCTGTAAATCTATGTATCAGTGAAACTCGTATTTTATATTTCTGCTCCATAATTATAGGATATATATAAGTAGGTAAGTTTACGTTGTTGGGAAGGGCAGTATAACCCTTGTTTACTAGACTCTAATGATTACTGAATGACCTTATTGAAGACAACAGGGTGCCCTGTGTGCATTTATCTATATACGTAAGTAATAGAATCATTAGATGATTAAGAGAATGACTACATTTCAGTGATGATTTGCTTTTGTGCAATACTGGTTAGCCATGTGGAAACAGGTTAGCACTATCATGCTGAACCCAGCACTTGCTTTCATCAGTAACTGCTAGCTCATTTCAATTAACTTCTCTGTCACTAATTTGAAGGTACCACTATTACAGATCTGAGAGGCACACAAAAATTACTTGAAAGAGAGCAGATATGTTTTTAAAAAGGGGAGCTGTTATGCTGAACAGCAACCAGAAACATAAGAGACTTTTTTCTCTTTCATCTAATTGAATCAGAGCTGAGAATAGCTTCCATGATTGATGATAATAATATCAATGATGGTGATGTAAAGGTTATTAAATACCCCAAAAATTCTAGGAGTCATGTGGTACATGTTGCATTGAAAGACAATGTCTTTCCCATCAGGGATTTTCACCTCTAAAAATAAATGAGACAGATTATGACCTACCCATATAACATTCATCAAAAATATACTCAAATATCCTTTTTCTCAAGATTATATGATTAGAAATAAGATAAAGAAAAATAAAAGGACAAAGGGGAAAAATGTATAGTGTATGCTTGGTAAACAGTTGAGAAGTAGAAAGTAGAGATAAGAAAATGTTTTTAAGATAAGTTTTAATTTCTACATATAGTACCCGTGTATACCTTAAAGTAAATAATTAACTCAATCCATGCATTTGAAAAAGTGTATATTAATATAGAGTGTCGAATAGGTATTAGGGGAATTATTAGTAATTTTGTTCTATTTCCTCAGGTATTTGGAGGAGGTAAGTTGCAGTTATTTTTCAGAAATGTTAACATAATCCAGTCCAATTCTTAAGTTTCAAAAAAAAAAAAAACTGTGAATGTGAAACAGGCATAAACGCAGAGATGATATTTTCATTTGGAATACATTTCATGCATAAGTTTCAAATACTGTTAGTTCAAGGTATGCAAGTGCTAATTATCTAAAATTTAATTTTAAAAGTATTACCTTTATTTGTCCTTATTTAAAAAGCCTATAATTTCTAATGGTATCTCATTTCTATAGGGACCAAGAGCACTGAACCAAATTATTGAACATTTTCGAACAATTTCAAAGATTTATCAACCCAGGGAAAAACAGGACATGATGAAAAGGGAATTAAATTTAGCAACATGTTATTTGGATTTGTACTCCAAGGGGACACAGATAGAAGCCAGACAGCTGGCTTAACATTCAAGAAGGTCTTAGTAAGATATTGCTAAAGCAGGATTTAGAAGGTGGATTTCTGGTGACTTCCAAGTTATTTAGTTAATCTGTGGCCGAATTATCGAGTGGACCGAATCCGCTCCAGAGCAGTTAGAATTCACCAGGTGGGGTCCCCAGACCAACTGCATTGGCATCATCCGAGGACATGCTGGAAATGCAAATTTTTAGGTCCCATCCTAGGCTCAGTGGATACAAAATTCTGAGATTGAAGCCCAGTAATCTGTGTTTTCACAAGCCTGTCAGGCGATTTTGCATGCTTCAGTTTGAGGACTGCTCTACAATAGACTGTGTGCTGAAGTACATTCTGGTTTCACACACACACACGCACGCACACACACACACACACACACACACACACACACACACACACACACACAATGCCTTGAAGAAACAACTTCCTCAGGAACTCTCTAAATGTGTTCAAATCATTCTGAAAAATACCTCAGGGACCAGCCAGCTATAGATCTTCATGACGTCTCATGACTCAACCAACTATACACTCACCTTGTTATTCACCTACAAACCTTTTCTGGTAATCTGGTTCATTCATTCCGTTCTCCCTATCTTCTACAGTGTAAGCAAGATCTTAAAGGTAGGCTCACTGTTTTTAGGCTATTTAGTAAATAAAATCTTCTAATGTATTGGTGAGGTGGGTTAGGAGGTAAAGAATTTTAATAATTCTTTATCCCCATGTAAAATACTTTAGGGGGAATATGAAAGAACTTCTTTCTCTGAATTATGCCAACTAAAATTGCATTCCAGAACCTTGTTCTTCAACTTCCATTAGTTACCATACCATGAAACCCAACACTCTATCAATGAAATGTAATGTTCAAATGGGGTAATACATTTATTGGAATTCTTTCTCCATTTTATGAGACTGTTATTTTTATGAGACTATTTTCTTAAGTTAACCTGCAACCCCTTTCAAATCTTTTAGAGTAAATATGAGGCCAGGCCCTTATGCTGATGAGAACTAAAGAGAAGTGGAGAATTATCTGTCTTTAGTTTATAATGTTTTGGACAAAAACTGCAAACCTGTAGTATATTTTTGCTGTCCTCAAGTCTTCTGGATTCTGGATCTAGGAGAATGAACTAAAACTATTTTAGCACTTTGATTCATGCAGATTATGTGAAGTTGTTTTCCATTTTGTCCTGCATATACAATTGTAGGCTGAGTCATCAATATGATAATGGGTTCACCACTACAACACTGATGATAGAGACAGAAACAAAAAGGCAGATTGCCTTGAACATGGTCAAGGAACTAGTCAAGGTGTAAATACATAAGCTGATTTTAAAAAAAAATATTTGTAATGTACACAAACAAATATCTTTAACAGGTGTTAACCATAGTTATTTTAAGTGATATATATCTACTGAGTTTTAGAATTAAATATGAAATATCTAATGAATTAAATCTAATCAATTGAATCTGATGATAGTTAAGAGTATTGGGGGATGATGAGCAGTGCTTTCTGAAATATGTATTTTTAAAACAGAAAATACTTAATGTATTGAAAAAAATCATGCTGAAATGTTGCTGTACTGAAAAAAATATGCTGAACAATCTTGAAGTTTAGAAATTCAAGGTTTAATATTGGATTTTACACATCAAAAGTTGTCATTTCAGATTTTAGACTAAACAATGAAATCTCACAGTAATGAAAAAGAAAAATAGTAGTCTCAAAAGTCCACTTGAAGCTAGGAAGACCTCTTTCACCCAAAGCTTTCTTTTCTTCTTGATTTAAGTGTGAATAGGTTAATCAGCGGTCAGAAATAGAAACTTTGTTCTTCACTAATTACATTCTCCTCATCATGAAATTCTTTGGCCATTGTAGGGTCCTTGCCTCATTATGTGAGACCTCCTCATTTCCTCATCTCTAAGGCTCTAGGTCACTGTATCCCTTGGACTAGATTTTTCGGTGAGTAATTATTAATATTCATTAAATGCTCAAATAATGTCACAAAGATCTGTGGAAATTAAATTGTATTAAATAGAGAATCAACTGAGAATACTTTAGTTTATATAAGAAAATTCTCTACATATGTCCGTTAAATATTTTTTTTTTCAAGTAACGAACACTTAAGAATCATCATAACCTTAGCTTATTGGAGAAAGGGAAGAATTTAGTTATTTTGTGCTTGAAAAGTGAAGAGCAGAACAGATTATCCAAATTACAGAGCATTTTAATCAGTTTGAGTTCTAATCATATCTTATCAATTGCATCCTAATGATTCATTTAATACTTAAGCAATATTTAATTAATAACCACTCTATATAGAATTTGTTTCTAATGATAAAATTATAATACTCTGTCCTCTAGAAGCTTTCAGTCTAAATAAAATTATGACATAGACATTAATCAATTAGCATTGTGACTGAAGGAGGAAAAATGTATTTTAATGTAATTTTAATTAAGTGTACTAATTATATATTGTCCCAAGTGGTTGGTTATTATGAGTCACCCACTTAATATTGTTTGAGAGTTGATTTAATCATGAAAATAATTATCTGAAAAGACAAGAAGTTTAACATTTATAGAGTTCCTTCAATATTCCAGACATTGGAGTAAGTATATTCCCATGGACATTATTTAATGCTTGCAATACTACTTTGTTTATGTTACTGCTGTGCCTACAGGTTTGGATAAACACCTCTCTTGGCATCGAAACTTCTCCATAATTTTTTTTGTTGTTGTTGTTGAGATGGAGTCTTGCTCTGTCACCCAGGCTGGAGTGCACTTCTCCATAACTTTAATCTAACTTACTTTTCTAAATAACCTCTATCATATGCCACTGCCTCCCCCTTTATTGTCTCACAACATGGCTACTCCATCTTCTTGAATCAACACATGCTCTTTTCCCTACTGGAATCACTACCTCTCTCTTCCTCTCAACTACTTAAAATACCTTCTAACTACTTAAGCATCACTGCAGTCAATTTTTATGAAAATCAATTATTTTATACACATGTACAAGTCATCTCTGTATTTCTACAGTGATTCATAATGATCATTTTTAAAACTAGTTTTCATTATTTGACACAAGAAAGTAAAAGATGGGACAAAATAATCTTTTAAAAATTAAATATCTAATGTAAGCTTTAAAAAATTAATAGACTTTATGTTATAGATTAGTTTTAGGTTTACAAAAAAATTGAGCAGATAGTACAGAGAGTTCCCATGAACCGCTTCTTATTGCTCATGGTTTCCCCTATTATTAACATCTTACATGAGTGTGGCACATTTGTTGCCTAATAAACTGGTTTATTATTATTAACTGAAGTCCACAGTTTACGTTAGGATTTTCTATCAACATTTTGCAGTTCTAGGGTTTTGATGACTCCATAATGCCATGTAGCCATCATTATGCTATCATGGAGAGTAGACTTGCTACTCTCTCTTACTTAATAAGAGTAGACTTATTAAATCCCCTGTGCTCCACCCCCATTCCACCTCCTCAACCTCTGGCATCCACTGATCTTACTGTCTCTATAGTTGTGCCTTTTCCAGAATGTTATATATTTAGAATCATACAGTACATAGCTTTTCCAATTCACTTTTTTTTTTTTTTTTTTTTTTTTTTTTTTTTTTTATTATACTTTAAGTTCTAGGGTACATGTGCATAACGTGCAGGTTTGTTACATATGTATACTTATGCCATGTTGGTGTGCTGCACCCATCAACTCGTCAGCACCCATCAATTCATCATTTATATCATGTATAACTCCCCAATGCAATCCCTCCCTCCTCCCCCCTCCCCATGATAGACCCCAGTGTGTGATGTTCCCCTTCCCGAGTCCAAGTGATCTCATTGTTCAGTTCCCACCTATGAGTGAGAACATGCGGTGTTTGGTTTTCTGTTCTTGTGATAGTTTGCTAAGAATGATGGTTTCCAGCTGCATCCATGTCCCTACAAAGGACGCAAACTCATCCTTTTTTATGGCTGCATAGTATTCCATGGTGTATATGTGCCACATTTTCTTAATCCAGTCTGTCACAGATGGACATTTGGGTTGATTCCAAGTCTTTGCTATTGTGAATAGTGCCGCAATAAACATACGTGTGCATGTGTCTTTGTAGTAGACTAATTTATAATCCTTTGGGTATATACCCAGTACAGACCGCTAGCAAGGCTAATAAAGAAAAAAAGAGAGAGGAATCAAATAGATGCAATAAAAAATGATAAAGGGGATATCACCACTGACCCCACAGAAATACAAACTACCATCAGAGAATACTATAAACGCCTCTACGCAAATCAACTAGAAAATCTAGAAGAAATGGATAATTTCCTGGACACTTACACTCTCCCAAGGCTAAACCAGGAAGAAGTTGAATCCCTGAATAGACCAATAGCAGGCTCTGAAATTGAGGCAACAATTAATAGCCTACCCACCAAAAAAAGTCCAGGACCAGATGGATTCACAGCTGAATTCTACCAGAGGTACAAGGAGGAGCTGGTACCATTCCTTCTGAAACTATTCCAATCAATAGAAAAAGAGGGAATCCTCCCTACCTCATTTTATGAGGCCAACATCATCCTCATACCAAAGCCTGGCAGAGACACAACAAAAAAAGAGAATTTTAGACCAATATCCCTGATGAACATTGATGCAAAAATCCTCAATTCACTTTTTTTATTTAGCAATATACACTCAACTTTCCTCCATGTCTTTTTGCGGCTTAGGATCTTCACTTCTGTATTGCTGAATAGTGTTCTCCTGTATGCTGCAGTTTGTTTATCCATTAACTAATGAAAGGCATGTTGATTTCTTCTGGTTTTTGGCAGTCATGACAAATTATGCTAGTATTTTGATTAAGATTTCATTGCATCAGTGAATCAATGTAGGAAGAACTGATAACAATATAGAATATGACTATCCACGAACATAGAATATCTCTTAATTTAGATCTTCTTTGATTTCTTTCATCAGAGTTTTGTTGTTTTCCTCAAACAGATCTTGTACACATTTTGTTAGATTAATAATTGAACATTTAATTTTTTGTTATTAATGTAAATAACATTGTATTTTTAATTTCCAATTCTAATTGAGCTGAGTACAGCAGCAGTCACTTGTAATTCCAGCTACTTGGGAGGCTATGGTGGGATGGTATCTTGAGCTCAGGAGTTTGAGACCAGCCTAAGCAACATAGTGAGATCCTAAAAACAAATTTCAGGTTGGGTGGGGTGGCTTACGCCTGTAATCCCAGCACTTTGGGAGGCCGAGGTAGGCGTATCACGAGGTTAGGAGATAAAGACCATCCTGGCCAACAGGGTGAAACCCCATCTCTACTAAATGTACAAAACTTAGCTGGGCATGGCAACCCACGCCTGTAGTCCAGCTACTTGGGAGGCTGAGGCAGAAGAATTGCTTCAACCTGGGCGGCGGAGGCTGCAGTGAGCCGAGATCATGCCACTGCACTCCAGCCTGGGTGACAGAGCAAGACTTCATCAAAAAAAAAAAAAAAAAAAAAACCCAAAACAAAAAACAAATTTCAATTCTACATTGCTAGTATATAGGAAACAATTGACTTTTGTATATTAACTTTATATCCTGCAACCACACTATAGTTTTTTCTTCATTGCAGAAGTTTTTTCTCAATTATTTGGATTTTTCTAATTAGAAAGTCATGTCTTCTGAGGATAAACTCCTTCTAAATCAACATATATACTTTTATTTTTTTAACTTATTGTATTACTTAGAACATCTAGTATGATGTTTAAAAGGTCTGGTAAATGGAGACATCCTTGGCTCCCAATCTTAGAAAGCACCTAGTTTCTCTACCTCCACTCCCTTTCAACACTTTAAATATTTCACTCCACTCTCTTTCTGTTTAATGATTTCTCAGGAAGAGAAAGAGAAACGTGAGCTGGCAGAGAAGATGACAGCAATAAGCAGGAACCAGAAACCACAGGTTTATGATGGAAAATGTATGGAGTCCGTTTAACTCGCAGAAAATGAGTTATTATTAAAATAATAGACTGATTTCAATGGTTGGAATGGCTATTTCACAAGAAAAACAGAAACAACCCTGGGCACCTTTGTTAGCCAATTGAATCTAAACTCTAAGGTCTTATGCCCTTCAACTTCATATCCCAGTAAACCAGTGTTCCTCAAACTTTGGTAGTGTAACTACAGAGTTAGTTAAAAATAAATGTGTAATCATGTGTCTGAATAGGTACATATGTGATTAGAGATACATGTGAATAGTATAAATTTAAAGCTTAATAAGGTATATAGAGTTTGTTCATATTATTTGTGGTAGTAACATTCTATAAAGTCACCATAAATGTTGTATCTATGAATACTGAATTATCAATCCTAGAGGAAATACAGGGTTAGGTTCCAGGGAGCCTCTGGTCATCCGATCAATATATAACCTTGTTTTATGTGTGTTTCTGTTTCAACACACCTTATTTAGTATATATTGTTGACTCAATGACATCAAATTCACAGTTAGCAGCACTGACTGACTGTGCCTAAATGAAGCATGTCTAACAAACATACGTCCTTCCTAAGGTACATCACAGCACTCTTGTGCCTAGCAACACTAGATAGCATTTTAGCCCTATACTTGGAGGCCATTTTAAATAGAGAAATAATCAACAAAAGGCACAAAAATGTGAAAAAGTCACCAGACTGTGAACAAAAACACTTATTTACAGTAGGAGATCCGCAACAATAAGGTGATGCCACACTTTGACCTGAGCTGGGGGAATGTGTGCCTGGGACCAACTCACATTTTTTCCCACACTGTGCATACGCATGTCCATGAATGACCAGAAAAGCACCACCCATATTGGTCTGGGAGTCACAAATACATTTTAGCAAGTAGGCCAATTCACAAAAATGAAATCCACAAACAATAAAAATGGACTGTGTATATGGGTATGTGTGTATACACACACATATGTATATTATATAATATTGAATGTGTGTGAGTGTTGACAGAGAACGAAAGCATGCATTTGAAAGCTGCTATATGGATAGAGTAGGCAACAATTAAATAATTTTTCTTTTAAAATTCTATTAATTAAATAAGCCGCTTTAGTTTACTTAAAAATATACATGTTTGTGAGAAAATGACAAAACAAGAACTAAATATATGAAGCTATAATTACCTGCAAAACTACTTTTCACTTCCAGGAATGGATAAAATGATAATAATAATGACAAAATTCACATCTCTAGCACTGCCAAGAATCAATCTAACTACTGTCAGTCTTTGCCAAATTCCTTTTTCTTCAAGTTCTCATGTCACCAAATTTCTGCTTTTCTTAATACTTTGGAATGACTGTCATGACACATATTTCTAACTTAAGCTGACAATTTTAGAAGCTGGACTACAGAGCTGTGAGCCTAATAAAATCACTTGGCAAGAACCAAAAAAAAAAAGAAGCAAGAAAGAAGATCCTAATATAGGGGACGAAGTTAAAAGGAATAACGCCTTGTTTATGAAATACAAACCACCGGGTTAGTCAATGATTTGGGTGGGTGGTAGAAGTGAATTCTTTTAGCACTGTAGTGAGAAAATAAATGTGGATAAAGAAAGGCATAATTTCTGTTCAATTGCAAGAAAACCCTTTATAATTATTTAGAAAAATTCAACTATGTTCTAAAAGCAAATATTAAAATATGAAAGGATGATAAAATAAGTATTTCTAAAAGAAAATCTGATAGTACTGGGAATTTTGTTTTTGGTCAGGAATCAGATAATGGTAGGGTCTTGCTGGTGAGCTCACATATATTATCTAAAGAGATATTAATTAAGAAATTTAGCTAAGGCATCAAGAGGACAAATTCACTCAAATATTCCTCTTAAACAGTTTATGACATCTCTCTGATTACTGTTACAAATGCCACTTAGAGGCTCAATTTCTGCTGACATCCAGCAGTTTTATGAACCTTTCCACGAGCAGTAAATATCAGAAAAACTAGCCCACTGAAGCCAGACTTTTGTAATTAACCATTGAACTAATTGTTGTAATTAACCATTGAACTAATTGAATGCTGGTGCATAAGCTACACAACATTGTAGCTAGTAGGAAAAGTAATATTATAAAACAAAGACTTCATCTTATAACACAGTCCTTTGGGTCCTATGTTATGAACTATGTGCAAAATGTTAATCATGAACAGAAAAAATGGAGTGTTTAAATAAAAGAAAATGTATAAAAATTGCAAAAGAAAAAATAAAATGACATCTGATATGCACATGATATACATACATCAAGTTCAGTCAGTTTGGGGCTCTTTAAAAACCAAAGCCCAAAATAAAACTAATCTCTGCCCAAAAGAATTTTTTAAATGGATGGAAAATCAAATACGTAAGTTGAATTTGCAGAAAGACCAAGTCTTGATGCAGAGTGACATAAGCTACTGCAATTCCGACTTAGGATAGATATAATTAAGAACACACACACACACACACACACACACACACACGCACACAAATTATTCCTTTGTTAACTCCAGAAATCTTCACAAAAGCATGAGAAAAGAAGCCTATATTTGAAAAATAAAATTTGAAAATAAAAACATCATAAAAAATTTACCAATGGAAAAAAAGAATTTTTACTGAAAATTAAAGCTTAAAGTTAGAATAATATAATAACAAATATAGTTAAGATTTGTTTATGCTTAAGAAATAGCCATTGTTGTAGCCACTTTCCATATATTTAACTGGTTTATTTATTTAATTGATACCGTAAGTAGATATTATTATCCCCATTTTACTGATGAGGAAACAGATTTAGAGAGGTGTAAATCAGAGAGATGATCAATAGAGCCAGGCGTTGGGTCTTAACTATGACAAAGACTTTTTCTCTGATGTATCATGTAGCCAAAAAAAAAAAAAAAAAAAAAAAAGTTTACTTCTAATACTTTTAGTAGAGTATTCAACTTATGGTTGTCTACGCCTTTCATTTCCCTGCATTTTTTTGTTCACCTACCATTTTCTCCTAATGCCCTTCGTTTTTTCTCTATCCCTTTTATCTTATTTTCCAACTTTCTTTAATAACACTAATAGCTTGTTACTGAGAACTAATATATTTTATCATATCAATTAAATAATTTTGTGATCCACTTTATGTTAATCACTCTCCAAAATCTTGTAGGATAAATAATTAAGTTTCTTGTTACTTTTCAATATTGCAGGAGAGAAGCTGAGTTAGTGACCTTTGGTAGAAAAAATTTTCATATCCCTGGTTCTACATAAATCATGGTCACACATTAGCCTGAGCCAAGAGCTCTAGATCAACAGGTCATTAGCATGAATAACCTCTGGACTCACTACTGAAAATACTGAATAAACCAGTGTTTGAAATTTGGTAGAATATACACAAAATTGACTAAAAAATGTGTTTTGTTTGTTCCACACTGTTTTAAACTTTTTAAAATTAGTTGAAAATGTTTACAAATCAGAAACATTACATAAGAAAATTTGAATTTACAGTTTCTCTTGAAATATTTAATCTGACAATGCTAGTCTTGGCTTTTTCAGGGCAATAATCGGATGATAATGATTGACAACATGTGTCTTCCTTACATAGGCTTAGGACTCCAATTTTTGTTCCTATGTACAGCCCAGTTCATTCATTTATACCTACTGGCCTTTTCAGGTAGTTGAATTTGTGGACCCCTGATTTTAAATATTCATGAGGCGCAATAACACCTCCTAGGGATGGAACAGAGATTAAGAACTTTCTTCTGGTTTGGTTTGTAACTTTAAATATTTTACCAATTATTTCAAACCGGTTCTAAAGTTGATCTACTTTGCATATTCACTAGTCCTTTTTTAGAGATCAAGAATTTTAATGCATGACACCTACAAACACTAGAATTGACATCTTTGTATAAAACAGGAGAAATTCGGGGGTCAGCCCCCAAGACATATGACTGTGTCAAATCCAGAGAGGACGTAATTCTGGAAAAGGAAATATCACTCCCAAATAATGAAAGTGACCAAGTGAAGAGTAGCACTCACACATTGTTTAGTTTCTCAGTATTGGCAGGTTTCTCTTTGTTTACTCCACAGCTAAAAAGCATGGTTGAATGGTGACTTCTAAGTTTTTGAGTAAGTAGAGCTCAAAGGGGATAATTTAATGATTAGAGGGGAAGCTATTGGACCTGTTTTGAAGAGGCATTTTTAAGAACAAGCTCCTTTTTTAAAATTTAGATTATATGCTACCAGATCTATAAAAATGGCAAGGTTTATGATATTTCTTTTATTTATATTTTATATAAGATTGAGAAAACCTCAATTAACTTGACTTTGTGGAGGAATCTCACTTTGTGGAGGAAGGTTGTTAAAAAAAATTCCCCAAGGCTGGGCATGGTGGTTCAGGCCTATAATCCCAGCACCTTGGGAGGCCTGAGATGGGAGAATCTCTTGAATTCAAGACCAACCTAGGCAAAATATAGAGACACTGTATCTACAAAAAAATTACCTGGGCATGGTGACATGCATGGGTAGTACCAGCTGCTCAGGAGGCCAAGGTGGGAGGATCACTTGAGCCCAGAAGTGTGATTGTGCCACTGCACTCCAGCTTGGGCAACAGAGTGAGACCGTGACCCAAAAGGAAAAAAAAAAAAAAAAAAAAGCGGAACAATCCTCAAATTACTACTTTGTGTACCATTGTTCCCTTAAGATTTGGAATTAGAATGATTTATATTTGAAACAGTTACCTATTGGTTTTATAATATTAGACAAAGTACTCAAAACTTTCAGAGTTGCAGATTCTTCATATAACACTGGGCAGGACAGGAATCTCAACTCATGTATTCGAGCTTTTATAAGATAATGAACATAAATCTCTTAGCACAGTACCCAGGTTACGTAAGAAAATTTTGTTAGAGTTTGATCACAAAACTGAGACAGGCAGTTCTCAAAAGGCAGGATTGTATGTCGAGGCAGAATTTGGTCCCAAGTTTCCGTGATGTTATCTATCAACATTTCTAGAGAAAAATACTAAAAACTAAAATTATGTCCACTAGAGGAGGTTACTATGACTTTTAGAACTCCTCATATGGAACAAATTATATTCACTGATATTAAAAAGTTACTCACATTTCTAATTAATCATGCATTCCCTTGTGGTTCATTAGAGACATTACTGATGATGAACTCAAATCTAGCTCATGGCTAACTACAGCATGCTCTTTCCCCCGAGAATTTACATGCAGTGGCTCTGGCTTCCGAGAGTTTTGCCATTCTTTCATTCTCAAAAGTATTTCACTGCTATTGCTGTTTTTGATACCCCCGGAAAGGCCTGTGCCTCTAATTGCTGTTTGTTTCATTCCTCTGCATTCTCTTGTTCCATACTAACCTCCTACTGGGTCAGTTTTATCCTTCCTGATTGTGGATAAAATTTGCCCCCAGGCAATTACTTTCTCTACCTCTTATCACTAAAAGATAGTTTCACTGATATCTCTGAACATTTGAAAAGACCCTAGGCCACTGTGCAAGTTCCTTGCCTTCCAGACCAAGTGGAGCCCAGTAGACAGCAAAAGCCCTTTGCCTGGTCTTTGATTTAAATGTTCCCCAATTGCCTTCCAGACCCAACATTTCTTAATCTCAATTTTTTGGCTCTATAGTTTGTATCCATTGGCTTTATTTTACATGATCCAATAATGTCTACTTTTCCAGTACCCTTAACTTTCATCACTCCATGTTTCTTAGTCTCTTATTATGGACAAATCTGAAACAGAAGATATTCCCATAATCAGCTCCCATGGCAGACTTCTTGGCCTCTTAGGCATGAAAACGTATCCAGAAAAAAATTCTAAAGAGATAAGAACAAAAATGTATAAGTGCCAATGCAACCTGGAAGACAGAAATAGGGGCAGAAGGAATAGAAAGCAGAAGACACAAAATAAAATGATTTACATTTGGTGAGTCTTATGTCTCCAGAATCAGTGCTGGGTGCTTGGCATGTTTATATATATGTATATAAATAATATATGTACACATAAATATATGTGCATAATATACACACATATATGTACACATGTATATATACATAAATCTATACATAAAGCATATGTATATATGATCTCATTTAACTTCATAACAGTCCAGTAGGCTCTATTTCACCTCCTTTAAGATAAATAAGCTGAGACTCAAATAGACTAAAGTATCTACTCAAGAGTATATTCTACCAAGTCACAAAACTAAAATTCAAAGCCAGATCTGGCTTATTTGCCAGTGAAGCATCTGGCTCACACAACCTGTTTTTAAAATCAGTGTTAATGAGGGATGCCTTTAGCAGAGCCCGAGACAGTGATTGGACTGAATGGATTTACTGAGGGGATGCCTTCAGTAGAAAAAGATCGAAGAGGGAAAGGATGAGGCAAGTGAAGGAACTAGGTAAGGACGTCTTCTCAGCTAGGCTGTACCTGCAATTTGATCCCGTGGGCAGTTCTGGAGTATGATTTAAGCCAGAGTTGGATCCACCTTGAGGCAAGAGAGCTATTTGTATCCCCATGCCAGTTAATCCTTGACTGTGGTTTGTCAGGAGGGAAAGGACTGTGAACAGTAAGCCCCAAGTGCCCAGGAGCACCTGGAGGATGGGTGCACTGATTATAGGATTTGGGAAGGGTACAGATGACGAACTCTCAAGAAGACACGGTTGAAAGTAGTATATTTAAAAATGTAAAAATAGTTCATTTAAAAACATAAAATGAAATGTAAGCTCATCTTCCTTCTGAAACAGGGATATAAAATCTTAATGTGTGTTTTCCCTAGAGAATTCAGAGAATTACACTTCTAAAGTATAGTTAAGAAACCAGAAAAATAGAAAACAATTGTCACAAGGCTCCAATATTTAAATCATGCCTCCGTAGAAGAAACTTTTATGAATTAGGGAAAGATATCTTCTTTTTTGTGCAAAGAAATCAAGAACCAAATAGTTTAAATACCTTGACTAAGATTTCAGAAATAAGTAAAAGAGCTAGTATTTGAGTCCAAGTTTATCAGACACTAAAGTTATTTTTCATCATCAGTAGACCGTAAGTTTCAATTACAATAACATGCTAAAACATTAACTTTTGAACTGGCTAAATAAAAATACTGATTTCCTAATCAAGATCATTATTTCAGATCATGGTGCCAAATCACCACTGATTCCTGTTTGTTTTTCAAATGGAATTGCAGAACATATATTGTTTTAAGGAATGTCAAACTGCACATTTAAAATAATAGTTTAAATTTCATTTTCTTTCTATATCTGCTAGATAACAAAATTGACATTGTAGCTTCAGTGCCCATATAGGGCTCAGTCTTGCTAATTACAAGCAAATAAATTATTGTGAAAGATGGAATATGATATGACTTTTTTCTTTTTCTTTCTTTCTTTCTTTTTTTTTTTTTTTTTTTTTTTTTTTTGGTGAAGAGACTCATCTTCTGGATATTTAGATTCCAAATGACTTGGTAAGGCAGAAAGTCAATGAAGTACAATAAATAGACACGGTGAAAACATTTTTCTTAAACAGCCCAGTCTAAAACACTCATTCTTCAAATAATGTCAAGATTGGATTAGCCTGGTTAGGAGTCCCATTTTCTAAATAAAATTTTGCACCTGAAATGTCACAGTTTTTACCATCCTATTATCCTCTTGAGAAAAATCAGTAGACTACTCACTCTTTTCTGAATATTTGATATGATGCATAAGCCATTTCCATAAGGGTACTAGATTTCTCCCTGGTTTGCCAGTACTATATGCTGAGGATAGCAGAGGATCATAAAGCAATTCAATAATGTATATAAACAGTGTTTCAATCACAACTGTGTATAGTATTCAACATTTAATGTATTTCCCATTCAAACATTAGAATCCTTAAACAGAAAGACCTTAGAAACCACCCAATTAACCACACCAAGCAGACTGACAGACATACTCTCATCACCACACACATGCACACTGAAGCCACAGTCAATTGGGCCTAAACGTGATGAGTAAGTATTAGTATCTTCAGGTCTAGCGTTTTATTGGTGATGATTCATTATTTGAGAATTTTGAAAGGGAATAACCAATTATAGTGAATATGGGATCAGGTGAAAGAGATGACAAAAGTCTTAAGAGTCTGATGCATGCGAAGTGAGCAGCAAATGAAGGACTAAAATCAAATAGGTAGAGAGACGAACAGAAATATCACTTCCCTATGGTCTTTACTTTCTCCCATATCATAATACTTCAGGAAAGAAACAAACATGGAATGGTGTAACCCTTATTTTAGACTGACGTATCAAGTCTTATAAAGTACATTATTCATTTCTAGATCATTATTCCTGAGGGTTAGTCTTCTATTTAAAATATATGTATGTGTGAATATATGTATATGTGCGTGTATATATGTGTGTGTATATATATATGGGTAATATCCTCAAATATTCTTTCAGAGGAAAAAAACAGTAGTTTTTCTGTAAGACAAATGAAAACAAGACCTTTTGTGATAAGTGGCTAGAACATGTATTTATTAAATTACCTAAGCAAGCCAGCAACAGGAGATGAGTTAGTGACAACGGAATTCCATGGTCTGAGTCCTCTATCTTTATGCCATATCTATGCTACCTTAGATTATCAGAGTCTAGTTCCAAAGCTGCTTTTTCTGTTAAGTTTTCCCTGATCCCTTCAGTCTTAAATAACATCTCATTAAAATCTGACTTCTTGTTCAATATTTACTCTTCTGCTCTATAACCAAATTCTTAAAATCTGGCATTATATCTTGGTTTACCTTTATAACCCAGCACCCAATTGAATATATAATACTTGTCATTGCTAACTTTGTGGAAGCAAACCAAATTACAGAAAAAAGTGACCAAAATCCCAACTTGATGTAGTAACATACACTTTAGTTTTCAGAATACGGCAAAGATCACTAGAACAATAACCAAAAGGTACTGGTAAATGTATAAAGCTCCAAAGGATATGATGTGGTGCTGCCATATGATCATCATTATTACCAGTATACTCATTTTTGAATCCAAAGTGCAATCACAAAAGTACTGTAAAAAGAATTAAGCTTCCCTGACAGAGGAAAATTTAGAGCATTAATTCTTTTTGAAATACTATTTGATCATCAAGAGACATTCTTATTTAATCATTTCTAAGATCTCCTGTCATGAGTTACAGCAAAGGGATTGGCTTGAAATAACCTCAAGGGCAATGCTTATAGTCTCAAACTAATACAATTTTACAATTCTAGGCTATTTCTGAGAGTACAGTAGCTACTTCTCAAGCTAATTAAGAGATGAGACTGTGTCAGAGAATTAGAATTGCACTATCACATAGGAGTCCAAAATTATAGTTCCAGATTTCCACCAGTACACTATAAAGTTATTTGATTTTGCCCATTGATCCTTCTATAAAATGTGACTTTTATGTCATTTTCAGTGTTTAACATATCTAAGGTGTCTCAGTTAATGGCTAATTGAGGAAACTTTATGTCTGAAGCCTGATGTAAAAAATGGTTAGAAAGAAGAACACATATTCTACTTTCAAGGAATTTGAAAATATTAGGGGACACAGATCCATTACCCACCCACCACCCACCCCCACACACAGAGGCATATATATATATATATATATATATATATATATATATATATACTGAAACTAAGGCAGGAAAAAGAAGTTATAAGGGCATATTTGATCAACGATGATATATTAAAGGTATATACTAAAATGCCAAAGAATCAGGAATGCACATATTAAAGTTTTACTCAGTTGAATAAAATGAGGTAGAATGGTTTGAAAAAGCTCACGTGAGGAAAGGAAACTTGAGAAAAGACAGGCATAGAGATGTAGTTCTAAAGTTCATTTGGGAGAAGCATGCAATAGGGGCGGAGCAAGATGGCCGAATAGGAACAGCTCCAATTTCCAACTCCCAGGGCGAGCGACACACAAGACCAGTGATTTCTGCATTTTCAACTGAGGTACTGGGGTCATCTCACTGGGGAGTGCCGGACAATTGGTGCTAGTCAGCTGCTGCAGCCCGACCAGCGAGAGCTGAAGCAGGGTGAGGCATTGCCTCACCTGGGAAGCGCAAGGGGGAAGGGAATCCCTTTTCCTAGCCAGGGGAACTGAGACACACAACACCTGGAAAATCGGGTAATTCCCACCCCAATACTGCGCTTTAAGCAAACGGGCACACCAGGAGATTATACCCACACCTGGCCGGGAGGGTCCCACAGCCATGGAGCCTGCCTCATTGCTAGCACAGCAGTCTGCGATCTAACCGCAAGGCAGCAGCGAGGCTGGGGGAGGGGCGCCCGCCTTTCTGAGGCTTAAGTAGGTAAACAAAGCCACTGGGAAGCTCGAACTGGGTGGAGCTCACAGCAGCTCAAGGAAACCTGCCTGTCTCTGTAGACTCCACCTCAGGGGACAGGGCACAGCTAAACAACAAAAGGGGAAGCAGCAGAGGCCTGTGCAGACGCGAACGACTCTGACAGCTTTGAAGAGAGCAGTGGATCTCCCAACACGGAGGTTGAGATCTGAGAACGGAAAGACTGCCTGCTCAAGTGGGTCCCTGACCCCTGAGTAGCCTAACTGGGAGACATCCCCCACTAGGGGCAGACTGACACCCCACGCCTCACAGGGTGGAGTACACGCCTGAGAGGAAGCTTCCAAAGTAAGAATCAGACAGGTACACTCGCTGTTCAGCAATATTCTATCTTCTGCAACCTCTGCTGCTGATACCCAGGCAAACAGGGTCTGGAGTGGACCTCAAGCAATCTCCAACAGACCTACAGCTGAGGGTCCTGACTATTAGAAGGAAAACTATCAAACAGGAAGAACGCCTATACCAAAACCCCATCAGTACGTCACCATCATCAAAGACCAGAGGCAGATAAAACCACGAAGATGGGGAAGAAGCAGGGCAGAAAAGCTGGAAATTCAAGAAATAAGAGCGCATCTCCCCCTGCAAAGGAGCGCAGCTTATCGCCAGCAACGGATCAAAGCTGGTCAGAGAATGACTTTGACGAGATGAGAGAAGAAGGCTTCAGTCCATCAAACTTCTCAGAGCTAAAGGAGGAATTACGTACCCAGCGCAAAGAAACTAAAAATCTTGAAAAAAGAGTGGAAGAATTGATAGCTAGAATAATTAATGCAGACAAGGTCATAAATGAAATGACAGAGATGAAAACCATGACACGAGAAATACTTGACAAATCCACAAGCTTCAGTAACAGACTCGATCAACTGGAAGAAAGAGTATCAGCCATTGAGGATCAAATGAATGAAATGAAGCGAGAAGAGAAACCAAAAGAAAAAAGAAGAAAAAGAAATGAACAAAGCCGGCAAGAAGTATGGGATTATGTAAAAAGACAAAATCTACGTCTGATTGGGGTGCCTGAAAGTGAGGGGGAAAATGGAACCAAGTTGGAAAACACTCTTCAGGATATCTTCCAGGAGAACTTCCCCAACCTAGTAGGGCAGGCCAACATTCAAATTCAGGAAATACAGAGAACGCCACAAAGATACTCCTCCAGAAGAGCAACTCCAAGACACATAATTGCCAGATTCACCAAAGTTGAAATGAAGGAAAGAATCTTAAGGGTAGCCAGAGAGAAAGGTCGGGTTACCCACAACGGGAAGTCCATCAGACTAACAGCAGACCTCTCGGCAGAAACTCTACAAGCCAGAAGAGAGTGGGAGCCAATATTCAACGTTCTTAAAGAAAAGAATTTTAAACCCAGAATTCCATATCCAGCCAAACTAAGTTTCATAAGTGAAGGAGAAATAAAATCCTTTACAGATAAGCAAATGCTTAGAGATTTTGTCACCACCAGGCCTGCCTTACAAGAGACCCTCAAGGAAGCCCTAAACATGGAAAGGAACAACCGGTACCAGCCATTGCAAAAACATGCCAAAATGTAAAGACCATCGAGGCTAGGAAGAAACTGCATCAACTAACGAGCAAAATAACCAGTTAATAGCATAATGGCAGGATCAAGTTCACACATAACAATATTAACCTTAAATGTAAATGGACTAAATGCTCCAATTAAAAGACACAGACTGGCAAACTGGATAAAGAGTCAAGACCCATCAGTCTGCTGTATTCAGGAGACCCATCTCACATGCAGAGACATACATAGGCTCAAAATAAAGGGATGGAGGAAGACCTACCAAGCAAATGGAGAAAAAAAAAAGCAGGGGCTGCCAATGGTAGTCTCTGATCAAATAGACTTTAAACCATCAGAGATCAAAAGAGACAAAGAAGGCCATTACATAATGGTAAAGGGATCAATTCAACAGGAAGAGCTAACTATCCTAAATATATATGCACCCAATACAGGAGCACCCACATTCATAAAGCAAGTCCTTAGAGACTTACAAAGAGACGTAGACTCCCATACAATAATAATGGGACACTTCAAGACTCCACTGTCAACATTAGACAGATCAACGAGACAGGAAGTTAACAAGGATATCCAGGAATTGAACTCATCTCTGCACCAAGCGGCCCTAATAGACATCTATAGAACTCTCCACCCCAAATCAACAGAATATACATTCTTCTCAGCACCACATCGCACTTATTCCAAAATTGACCACATAATTGGAAGTAAAGCACTCCTCAGCAAATGTACAAGAACAGAAATTATAACAAACTCTCTCTCGGACCACAGTGCAATCAAACTAGATCTCAGGACTAAGAAACTTAATCAAAACCGCTCAACTACATGGAAACTGAACAAACTGCTCCTGAATGACTACTGGGTACATAACGAAATGAAGGCACAAATAAAGATGTTCTTTGAAACCAATGAGAACAAAGATACAACATACCAGAATCTCTGGGACACATTTAAAGCAGTGTGTAGAGGGAAATTTATAGCACTAAATGCCCACAAGAGAAAGCTGGAAAGATCTAAAATTGACACTCTAATATCACAATTAAAAGAACCGGAGAAGCAAGAGCAAACACATTCAAAAGCTAGCAGAAGGTAAGAAATAACTAAGATCAGAGCAGAACTGAAGGAGATAGAGACACAAAAAACCCTCCAAAAAATCAATGAATCCAGCAGTTGGTTTTTTGAAAAGATCAACAAAATTGACAGACCACTAGCAAGACTAATAAAGAAAAAAAGAGAGAAGAATCAAATAGATGCAATAAAAAATGATAAAGGGGATATCACCATGGACCCCACAGAAATACAAAGTACCATCAGAGAATACTATATGCACCTCTATGCAAATCAACTAGAAAATCTAGAAGAAATGGATAATTTCCTGGACACTTACACTCTTCCAAGACTAAACCAGGAAGAAGTTGAATCCCTGAATAGACCAATAGCAGGCTCTGAAATTGAGGCAATAATTAATAGCCTACCAACCAAAAGAAGTCAAGGACCCAATGGATTCACAGCTGAATTCTACCAGAGGTACAAGGAGGAGCTGGTACCATTCCTTCTGAAACTATTCCAATCAATAGAAAAAGAGGGAATCCTCCCTAACTCATTTTATGAGGCCAACATCATCCTGATACCAAAGCCTGGCAGAGACACAACAAAAAAAGAGAATTTTAGACCAATATCCCTGATGAACATCGATGCAAAAATCCTCAATAAAACACTGGCAAATTGGATTCAGCAGCACATCAAAAAGCTTATCCAACATGATCAAGTGGGCTTCATCCCTGGGATGCAAGGCTGCTTCAACATTCGCAAATCAATAAATGTAATCCAGCATATATACAGAACCAAAGACAAGAACCACATGATTATCTCAGTAGATGCAGAAAAGGCTTTTGACAAAATTCAACAGCCCTTCATGCTAAAAACGCTCAATAAATTCGGTATTGATGGAACGTACCTCAAAATAATAAGAGCTATTTATGACAAACCCACAGCCAATATCATACTGAATGGGCAAAAACTGGAAAAATTCCCTTTGAAAACTGGAACAAGACAGGGATGCCCTCTCTCACCACTCCTATTCAACATAGTGTTGGAAGTTCTCGCCAGGGCAATCAGTCAGGAGAAAGAAATAAAGGGTATCCAGTTAGGAAAAGAAGAATTCAAATTGTCCCTGTTTGCAGATGACATGATTGTATATTTAGAAAACCCCATCGTCTCAGCCCAAAATCTCCTTAAGCTGATAAGCAACTTCAGCAAAGTCTCAGGATACAAAATTAATGGGCAAAAATCACAAGCATTCTTATACACCAGTAACAGACAAACAGAGAGCCAAATCAGGAAGAACTGCCATTCACAATTGCTTCAAAGAGAATAAAATACCTAGGAATCCAACTTACAAGGGATGTAAAGGATCTCTTCAAGGAGAACTACAAACCACTGCTCAGTGAAATAAAAGAGGACACTAACAAATGGAAGAACATACCATGCTCATGGATAGGAAGAATCAATATCGTGAAAATGGCCATACTGCCCAAGGTTATTTATAGATTCAATGCCATCCCCATCAAGCTACCAATGAGTTTCTTCACAGAATTGGAAAAATCTGCTTTAAAGTTCATATGGAACCAAAAAAGAGCCCGCATTGCCAAGACAATCCTAAGTCATAAGAACAAAGCTGGAGGCATCACGCTACCTGACTTCAAACTATACTACAAGGCTACAGTAACCAAAACAGCATGGTACTGGTACCAAAACAGAGATATAGACCAATGGAACAGAACAGAGTACTCAGAAATAATACCACACATCTACAGCCATCTGATCTTTGACAAACCTGAGAGAAACAGGAAATGGGGAAAGGATTCCCTATTTAATAAATGGTGCTGGGAAAATTGGCTAACCATAAGTAGAAAGCTGAAACTGGATCCTTTCCTTACTCCTTATACGAAAATTAATTCAAGATGGATTAGAGAATTAAATGTTAGACCTAATACCATAAAAACCCTAGAAGAAAATCTAGGTAGTACCATTCAGGACATAGGCATGGGCAAGGACTTCATGTCTAAAACACCAAAAGCAGTGGCAGCAAAAGCCAAAATTGACAAATGGGATCTAATTAAACTAAAGAGCTTCTGCACAGCAAAAGAAACTACCATCAGAGTGAACAGGCAACCTACAGAATGGGAGAAAATTTTTGCAATCTACTCATCTGACAAAGGGCTAATATCCAGAATCTACAAAGAGCTCAAACAAATGTATAAGAAAAAAACAAAGAACCCCATCAAAAATTGGGCAAAGGATATGAACAGACATTTCTCAAAAGAAGACATTCATGCAGCCAACAGACACATGAAAAAATGCTCATCATCACTGGCCATCAGAGAGATGCAAATCAAAACCACAGTGAGATACCATCTCACACCAGTTAGAATGGCAATCATTAAAAAGTCAGGAAACAACAGGTGCTGGAGAGGATGTGGAGAAATAGGAACACTTTTACACTGTTGGTGGGATTGTAAACTAGTTCAACCATTATGGAAAACAGTATGGCGATTCCTCAAGGATCTAGAACTAGATGTACCATATGACCCAGCCATCCCACTACTGGGTATATACCCAAAGGATTATAAATCATGCTGCTATAAAGACACATGCACACGTATGTTTATTGCGGCACTATTCACAATAGCAAAGACTTGGAATCAACCCAAATGTCCATCTGTGACAGACTGGATTAAGAAAATGTGGCACATATACACCATGGAATATTATGCAGCCATAAAAAAGGATGAGTTTGCGTCCTTTGTAGGGACGTGGATGCAGCTGGAAACCATCATTCTTAGCAAACTATCACAAGAACAGAAAACCAAACACCGCATGTTCTCACTCATAGGTGGGAACTGAACAATGACATCACTTGGACTCGGGAAGGCGAACATCACACATCGGGGCCTATCATGGGGAGGGGGGAGGGATTGCATTGGGAGTTATACCTGATATAAATGATGAATTGATGGGTGCTGACGAGTTGATGGGTGCAGCACACCAACATGGCACAAGTATACATATGTAACAAACCTGCACGTTATGCACATGTACCCTAGAACTTAAAGTATAATAAAAAAAAAAAAAGCATGCGCACATTCTAATAAAATAAATAAAAACTTTATTTACAAAAAAAATAAATAAAGTTCATTTGGTCTAACCTCTCAATATATCCAATATACAAACGTAATGATAGTGCAACTGCTTACATTACAATGGCATTGTCTTAAGTGCCCATATGCCCTTGCTTAATAATAACTTGTTTTTACTGATAATCTTTGTCAATGTTACAGAATCATTTTCATAGTTTAATAGATACAGAACTTCAGGATAATATCCTGAGGATAAACTTGTGACTATCTCATAATGTTTCTACATGTATTTATAATTTTTTATTCCTAGTAACATATAACTTGTAATTTTGGAATCACCGGGAATGATGCTTTTTAAAAAAAAGTTTCTTGGGAAATGGAAATGATAAAACATAAAATGTACTACTCAAGGACACAAGTGATCTTAATCCCAATCACTATTTGGTGAACAATGAGAAAATTAATTAAAATGTCTTGGCTTCAATTTTCTCCTCTAAAATTCTTTCTTTCTTTTACTCACTTACTCCACAATTATATTTCATTTAAGGCATCATATTAGTCACTGAAAATACAGAAATAAAAGACATAGTAATGACTCCAAGAAAAGTATATCTTAGTTACAAGATAAGAAAGTAAACAAATCAAAAAGAAAGTTCATCCAAACTAAATTTGAACCACAAACAGAAACTAATTAATTATTCTGCGAAGTTCCAACAGAGGAAATTACTGATTGCTGTGAATGTACATATAACACTAGGGCTCCTAAGTAGGGCTGGATGAGGTGAGGAGGGTAGAGGATACAGGCACAACTCATTGAAGAAGATAATACTGGAGTCTGATGGAATCAGACTGCATGGGGTAAGAGTAGGCATAAAAAAAATCTATGAATATGTGAGGAACATATGAAAAAGCATGAAATGAGAATGAGCTTGGTGTTGCTGGAATGCAAGGTGAAGATGAAAGACAAATGTAAGAAATAAGGGCAGACTTAGAGGCCATGTTGAGAGGGTCAGTATGTATTAAATAATTTGGGTTTTACAATGACTATTTAGTTAAGGATGGTCCTTGAAGGATTATAAACAGCAGAATGACTGATTAGTTTGCATTTTAGGAAAGATTATTCTAATATCAGTAAGGAAAATGGGTTGGAATAGGATCACACTAAAGCCAAGGAAACCAGTAATAAGATACAGAGTGACTCAAAGAAGAGATAAGTGCAATGGGGTGTTAGAGAAGGAGAGTGAGGCACAGGAGACATTGTGCACAAAATATGATTTAGATATTATTCCATGTTACTGTTATTAGAGGAGAGAGTCAGGGATGGTTGCCAGGCTTCTCATTTGAGTCTTGCATGAGTTAGTTTTGGCCGAATAAAAATCACAAAATCCTAATGATGTAAAATAATATGGATGTATTTCTTGTTCACACAACTGCAGCTGTATCTTGAGCATGACTGGGATTGGCTCAGAGAGCCAGGCTTGGTCCACATGTGCTTCACATTATCCCTCAGCCTTCTTTGACTAATGCGTCCCTGAAGTATCTTCTCGTCATGAAAGGAAGGTGCATGAGCAACAAGCCCAATGGCCTTTTAAGCCTTTGATTGTGTCATACACAGCACTTTTGCATTAACCAAAACAAGTAATGTTGGCAAAAGCTGAAGTCAAATGGTGGTAAATTAAATCTCTATGAAGCCACAACAGACACATATATACATGATACTACTCCAGGCAGGTGAAGAACTCAGTCCAATAATTCAGTTTATGACAACACCATGTCAATGGTGGGAGAATTCCTAAAAAAATAAATTAAAAGAAAGAGCATGATTTGAGCATAGAGAAACAGAATTTGGGTTTGGACATATTGAGGTACCTCTAGCACTTGAAATCACTGTTTATAGATAGTTGTGTATTGACTGGACTGTTAGGAGAATCATATCTGTATTGTGAACACAGATTAGAAGTTGGCAGTATGGACAGTCACAAGAGTCTGTAGAATGAAAAACAAAGAGTCTGGGGGAAAGAAGCTCAACATTTAAAGGATGAGCAGCAGCACAGAGGAAAATGAGATAAATGGTAAAGATATAAGACAAAAAGAGAGTGACTTTGGTGTGCTAAAACTGCATAGGGGTCCAGAGAGGAAAGGACTCCGAATTCTCAATTGGGTTTAAAACTAAAAGAGCACTCGTGGCCTTCAACAGAATCATTTCAACATATTAAAGTTAGAATCCCGGTTCATCCCAGGAAAGATTACTACTGTCATTCCAGCTGCCCCAGCGTTATTTGCTTCCTCAACCCTTTCATTCACTCCATTTCCCATCCAGTGCAAAAGCAAATATATGTCTTCTGTTGGTGCAGTTCTGTACATCTTCAGCACTCAGACCACCACAATAGCTACCATATTCTGAAAGAACTTCCTGGTCAGTCTCCTACCTCCACTCCTGCCCCCATCACAATCCATTTTCACATTACAAACAGACTAATCCTCAAAACCAACAATCAGATAATCACAGTACATACTTCCCACTGTAAAATACCACTCCACACCACCAATATCTTAGCATGGGAAATCCTATGTGGTTTGACCTCTCACAGTATCATCTTTTACTACTCTCCCTCCAGGGCAATATATTTCACCCATTTTCTCCTTATTTATTGATGCTAATCATCCCAAGATCATTCCCAATTCAGGACCTTTGCTCTAGCTGTTCCCTAATCTATAGTGTCTCTTCTGCTAGACAGCCAACTTCTTAAAATCTGAGATGATGTCTACCTGAAAATCCTCTTTTCACAGATTTCATATTGCTGAACTTCCTAATAATTGATATCAGCTTAAATGAAGCCTTCCCTGAACATTGACATGATTAACCTGTTAGTCACTACTCTGCCTATGTCGTAGACATGAACTTATTTTAATTATCTATGTTGTACTTGTCAGTATCTGATTTTGTTTTTTTGTTTGTTTCTCCAATATTCATACAGATACATTACCCTATTCGCAAGTTATATTCATATCTCCCAAACATAGAACTGGATCTCACACATAGTATTAATAACTATTTGTTGAATAAATGCATAGTTTTGTATTAACTGCAGTGATCAAAGAAACTGGAAAACCTGTGTATAAAGAAATAGTAAAAGCCTGACTGAAACAAAAAGGAAGAATGGTCAATACCTATAGGGAACAGCTTTACCCGTATGTTTATGTGTGCATGCATGTATTTGATGGAAGTAGTTTTGGCATTTTTGAATGCTGGGGGGAGTAAAAGTTGGGAGAACAAATGAAACAGAAGATAGAGAAAATAATGAGGAAGAACAGCTCACGAGGAAGTGGAAGGTAGTATATCTAGAATATGAGTGGAGTTATGAGCATTGAGAGAAAAAAGACACCTCTTCCACTTAAACTGGCAAGAAGAATGGATATAATTATTTATTTTTTCTTTCTCAAAATTGCTATATCCCTGTCATCACATAATCTACTTTTCTCATGTTTCATGCATATTTTCTTTCATATAGCATCATTTTATTGGCCCTGTAAGTGCTCTTCATAAACATGTATTACATTGATTTAACCAGTATGTTTTATTATTTGACAACAGGAAGTTTGTTTTCAGTCATTCATCATTATAAACAGAATTACAACAAATATATATAAAATATATGTGGAATACATGCATAGTTTTGCATGGGTCTTTGAATACTTCTATGGCAAAAATTTCTAGAATTGAAGTAATCGAAGACTTTTAAGTCTTAAGAAATACATTGCAAAATTAGCCTCCAAAATAGTTTCTACCTCCAACTCTGTTTCCTTCTACTTTCATGAAGGATAGGTACCACCTATTGAAAGTATTTCTAATTTGATAGAATAAATATTGTAATTCATTTTAATGGTAATTTCTTTGATTTCTAGTCAAGTTAAAATTTTTGTATATATATATTGTGCATTTAGATTTCTTTTGTGAGTTGTTTGTTCATGCCAGCCATCTATTTTCATACCATGGCAATTGCTTTTTATTACTTCTCATAGCTCTGTCTGTGCTTACATAATATGCAAGAGTAGCACATGACAAATTATTATTCATAGATTAACACATCACGGTAATATACATCATATTATGTAGAACAAGGGGAAAATTGTTGTCAATTTGAATATGACAAATCATTGACTTTAAAATTCATCCCATATCAAGGATGTTAAACTGTGAAAAAAGATAGTATATTGTTATAATAGGCAAATTAATGAATCTTAAAGATGCTGTATGAGTCAAGGTTCTCCAGAGAAACAGAACTGATAGGATACATGTAAGAGGAGTTTTATTATGGGAATGGCTCACAGGATTATGAAGGCTAAAGAGTCTCAGAATACACTGTCTCCAAGGTAGAGAACCAGGGAAACTATAGTGTTAATTCAGTCCAAGTCTGAAGGCCAGAGAACTGGGATGCCTTGGTGTAGTCCTGGAGTCCAAAGGCCTGAGAAGCAGGAGCTCTGACGTTCAAGGGCAGGAGACGATGGATGTTGCAGCTGAAGAGAGTGAATTCATTCTTCCTCCACCTTTTTGCTCTACTTGAGCAAGATCTCAACAGAATGGATAATGCCTACTCACATTGGTGAGGGTGGATCTTCATTACCCTGCCTACCTATTCAAATGCTGATCTCTTTGGGAAACACTTTCACAGACACACCCAGAAATTATACTTTACCAGCTATCTAGGTGTCTTTTAACCCAGTCAAGTAGGTAAATAAGATTAACCATTATAGATGCCCATACTCGAATCCCCAGAAAATGTGAATATATTATGATAACATGGAAAAAGAAACTTTGAACATGTAATTAAGGTCACTGAACTTAAATTAAGATGACTGTGGATTATCCAGATAGGCTAGGGAATAACATGAATTCTTAAAAGGAGAGAAATTCTCTGACTGGAAACAAAAGTGATGTGGCAGGAGACTTGAACAAGATTCCAAGGATAAGAATTCAGTGTGCCATTGCTCTCATGTAGAGTCATGTGATAAGAGACACCTCAAGGACCTAAGGGTAGCTCCCAGCTGACAGCCCACAAGGAAACAGGGATTCCTTTCTCCATCTACATGCAACCAAATTCTGTCAAAAACATAAAAAAGCTTGAAAGCAAATTTTCCTCTAGACAAGAGCCCAAGCTGACTGATGCCTTAATTTTGGCCTTATAAGACCCAGACCGGAGAAAACACCTGAGCCCACTCTGATATTTGACTTGCAGAATTGTGAGACAATAAATGTATATTGTTTTAAGCCATTAAGTTTGTGGTAATTTGTGACAGCAGCAATAGAAATCTAATATGATTACAGAGTAACGAAATAAGGCATATGAATTCAGGACAATTAAGTTATAAAATCTGAAATTTACAAGATTTAGAGCTGACTGACTTTATGAAACCAGGGATGGGATAGAACAAATTTTATATTAAAGTAAATGAGGGGAAATCCCTGGAGTTTTAAAATCAAAATGTAATGTTATAAATTGTAAAGTTTTAATTTATAGGCTACAACTACATTAGAAACTTAAAGCTTGCATATTATTTATATTTAAAACTTTTTCCTTGTCTTCCACTGATTTTATAAATTACTCAGTTGTTTCTGTAAAATATGCCTTCCTACTGGGACATATCATTTGACAATCTAAAGTAATAAAAAGTTGTGTGTTTCTGCTTCACTGGATGAAATACAGATAAAAAATAGAAATGTAAATTTACTTCTGAGACAAAATTCTAAAAGGTAATTAAAAAAACTAACAGCTATTATAAATGTACATTTCAAGTTATAACTTTTAAAGTGTAGGAGAATTACTCTGAGATTGTAAGTTAAATAAAAGAAATGCTTATAAAAAT